>NW_027362771.1:408879817-410251362 GCF_046119375.1 Phyllobates terribilis | reverse complement strand
ACTGGGGGATGGTGGGTTTGATCACAGGAGCAGGGCATTTACACTGAGCCTGCTGCTGCTGTGATCACAGTCCACCGGCTGTCAGAAGGAGAGCAGCAGCCGGTGGATGAAGACGTGGGAGAGGGAGCAGAGGGAGCGGAGGTCGGGGTGCAGGTATGAAAGTGCAGGGGGGGGTCGGGGGTGGAGGGGGGGTCAGGGTGGAGTGGAGGGGGGGGTCGGGGGGGAGTGGGGGCAATACTACCTGATGCAGATCAGCGGCGGCAGCAGGCGATCAGCGGCGGCGGCGGCAGCAGAGGGTCCACGGGGGGGGCAGCAGCAGAGGGTCCACGGGGGGCAGCAGCAGAGGGTCCACAATGGCTGGCACACGATCCATGGACGGGTAGGAGCTGGGCAGTTGCGGCCATCATGAAAAACTCCCTCCACATCTGATTGGGGCTAGTATCCATGTGACGCTAGCCCCCCAATCAGATCTGGGGGGAGGGGGGGACAGAGGTGACACTCCCCCCAGCCAATGGCCGATGCTGTAAGCATCAGGCCATGCCCAGATTTAAATATTACACCAATTTTCATTGGTGAAATATTTAATTCATACCGATTGGCAGTTTCACTAAAAGTGAAAATGAAACAGCCAATCGGAGGGGTCCCAGGCACGGGGGGGTTAATCCACCCCCCGGGGGGTCGACTTCAGGATGTCCAGTAGCAACTGTGAAACCTGAGCGACCCCGCTCGCAGGCGCTGCAGGGGCTCTTTCCCTCCATGTCACAGACGCTGTGACATGGGTCGGGAACGAACTGTTTTCCATGTCACAAACGGTGTGACACGGGTCGGGAAGGGGTTAAGATTGATTATTTCACACTTTACATATAGCTTTCTTAATTTATGTCCTACCTTCTCATGCTTGATCACTTACCACAAATAATAGGTAATATACGAAACAGTGAACAATGAATAGAAATGGACTGTTGTAAGACTGCCTCTTCCTCCTGTTCCATAGAGATTCATGGAGTTGGATCTTCTCATCACTTCACTGTTACATGAACAATCTTGTTTTCATGTGACAACAAAATGAAAGATAAGCAGTGGATTCTAATTTTCTGAACAGTTATTATATTATTAAAAGAGATTTACAGGCCTGGTGAGGGTCAACTAAGGAGTTTTCTACCAGAAGTGACTATACAGTTCGCCATATTTAATTTTCTCTCTTTTTATAGGTGTTATATTCTATACACAGCAAGGCACGGACTTTTAAAGGTGTCCTGTGGTATTTGGAAACAAGATATTAGCAGTAGAAGCTTTAAATTATGTACATTGTGAGATGGGGCCATCATGGATTGCAATTTGGAGGCCAAGTTCCTCAAACTATTCTCAACAATTTTTTGTAGTATGGCTACTCACATTATCCTACTGAAAGCAGTCAATACCATTTGCAAGTGCCATTGCCATAATGGGGTGTTCTTTGTCTGCAACAATGTTTAGGACAATGATACGTGTCAATGTAATTTTCCCATCAATACCAGGACCCAAGAGTTTTTATCTCAACATTGCCCACAGCATGACACTGTCTGCTGGCATGCTTTGCAACCAAAGTGCATCAAAGTGCCATCTTTTCCCAAGGTCAGTGATGCATACAGTACTGACCAAAAGTTTTGACACACCTCATTTAAAGATTTTTCTGTATTTTCATGACTATGAAAATTGTACATTTACACTGAAGGCATCAAAACTATGAATTAACACGTGGAATTATATACTTAACAAAAAAGTGTGAAACAACTGAAAATATGTATTATATTCTAGGTTCTTCAAAGTAGCCACCTTTTGCTTTGATGACTGCTTTGCACACTCTTGGCATTCTCTTGATGAGCTTCAAGAGGTAGTCATCGAAAATGGTTTTCACTTCACAGGTGTGCCCTGTCAGGTTTAATAAGTGGGATTTCTTGCCTTATAAATGGGGTTGGGACCATCAGTTGTGTTGTGCAGAAGTCAGGTGGATACACAGCTGATAGTCCTACTGAATAGACTGTTAGAATTTGTATTATGGCAAGAAAAAAGCAGCTAAGTAAAGAAAAACGTGTGGCCATCATTACTTTAAGAAATGAAGGTCAGTCAGTCTGAAAAATTGGGAAAACTTTGAAAGTGTCCCCAAGTGCAGTTGCAAAAACCATCAAGTGCTACAAAGAAACTGGCTCACATGAGGACTGCCCCAGGAAAGGAAGACCAAGAGTCACCTCTGCTTCTGAGGATAAGTTTATCCGAGTCACCAGCCTCAGAAATCGCAGGTTAACAGCAGCTCAGATTAGAGACCAGGTCAATGCCACACAGAGTTCTAGCAGCAGACACATCTCTTCAAAAACTGTTAAGAGGAGACTTTGTGCAGCAGGCCTTCATGGTAAAATAGCTGCTAGGAAACCACTGCTAAGGACAGGCAACGAGCAGAAGAGACTTGTTTGGGCTAAAAAACACAAGGAATGGACATTAGACCAGTGGAAATCCGTGCTTTGGTCTGATGAGTCCAAATTTGAGATCTTTGGTTCCAACCACGGTGTCTTTGTGCGACGCAGAAAAGGTGAACGGATGGACTCTACATGCCTGGTTCTCACCATGAAGCATGGAGGAGGAGGTGTGATGGCGTGGGGGTGCTTTGCTGGTGACACTGTTGGGGATTTATTCAAAACTGAAGGCATACTGAACCTGCATGGCTACCACAGCATCTTGCAGCGGCATGCTATTCCATCCAGTTTGCGTTTAGTTGGACCATCATTTATTTTTCAACAGGACAATGACCCCAAACACACCTCCAGGCTGTGTAAGGGCTATTTGACCAAGAAGGAGAGTGATGGGGTGCTACGCCAGATGACCTGGCCTCCACAGTCACCAGACCTGAACCCAATCGAGATGGTTTGGGGTGAGCTGGACAGCAGAGTGAAGGCAAAAGGGCCAACAAGTGCTAAGCATCTCTGGGAACTTCTTCAAGATTGTTGGAAGACCATTTCCGGTGACTACCACTTGAAGCTCATCAAGAGAATGCCAAGAGTGTGCAAAGCAGTCATCAATGGAAAAGGTGGCTACTTTGAAGAACCTAGAATATAAGACATATTTTCAGTTGTTTCACACTTTTTTGTTAAGTATATAATTCCACATGTGTTAATTCATAGTTTTGATGCCTTCAGTGTGAATGTACAATTTTCATAGTCATGAAAATGCAGAAAAATCTTTAAATGAGAAGGTGTGTCCAAACTTTTGGTCAGTACTGTATACACAAGACCATCCACATGATGTGATAAAAGATGTGATTCTTCAGACTAGGCAAACTTCTTCCATTATTCCATGGTCCAACTCTGATGCTCTAGAAGCCCTTGTACATGTTTTGGAAAGGGTAAAGTATCTATTCTGTAGCTACACAGCCAGATACGCAGTAAGCTGTGATGCTCTCCCAGTGCACATCAATGAACTTTGGGTGCTCATGGCTTTGTCACCTGATAACTGGTTGCCCTTCCTTAGACCAATTTTTGTAAGTACTAACGACTATATACTGATGTTTTATGATAATCATCAACAGTATAATAAAGTGAGCAACACAAAACTCAGGATATTTTTCCACTGGTGAAGGAAAATTAAGGCACGCAACCAAAAAAAAAATCCAGAATCCAGATGTCATCCTATCTGCAGGTTGTGCAGGCTGAATGAGGCGGCAGAGACATTGATTACAGTAGAAAAGCTGCAATTCCAAACCCATCTGACTGATTAAAAATCATTTCCCAGAACAAATGTATTATGCCTGAATTTCAGCCTCTGCAGGTTGGGCTGTTACTGCCATTGGTGACACTGAGCGGCGGTGCGCTGCTTGCTGCAGGATGGCAATGAACTCATCTATTGCAGTCAGTTCCTGCGAGCGGCTTCCACATTTTATCACAGTATTGTAATGACAGGCAGCAATTCATTCCTTCTTTTCCAGCTGAATAACAAAGGATGAGATGGATTTGTCAAGGTGATACTAATTAACAAACACTCTGCCATTGATAGAGACTGAATTCACTGGCAGGGAAGGAATACAAATGAAGAGAGAATGGCGTAGGCCTAAACCTGCCCTGGTATTGTAAAAATAAAGGCCATGTGCTGCAGCGTGTTTTCTTATATAAGAGGATGGTAAATAGCCGGATGAAACATGAATAGCTGAAGCTTTATGTTTAACTTCATTTAGACATTTTTTTTCAATTTTATTGAATTCTGTAATACATTACAACAGTGGTACAACAATGGCACCCTACTTGGTAATTACATATTCGTGCACTCTCTCTGTACATTTTATCACATCCAGAAACATTATGCAGTGCTATACTTTGAGACATTATTTATGGAAACATTAAGGAAAACTTTAATAAAAGTAATAGTAATTTTTTACTGTATTTACAGTCATATGAAAAAGTTTGGGCACCCCTATTAATCTTAAGCTTAATGTTTTATAAAAATTGGTGTTTTTGCAACAGCTATTTCAGTTTGATATATGTAATAACTGTTGGACACAGTAATGTTTCTGCCTTGAAATGAGGTTTATTGTACTAACAGAAAATGTGCAATCTGCATTCAAACAAAATTTGACAGGTGCATAAGTATGGGCACCTCACCAGAAAAGTGACATTAATATTTAGTAATTCCTCCTTTTGCAAAAATAACAGCCTCTAGTCGCTTCCTGTAGCTTTTAAGGAGTTCCTATATAGCCGCAAATGATTATTTTAATCAATAATAATACTAGCAATATAACATTTAGATTTCATGGATATTTTACATTGACTCTGTATGACACTTTTTATTTTAGATTTCATTCACATTGCATTATATGAAAACTACCTCTAACGGAATAACCAATAAAGGCAAAAATATCACTATCTAATGCAAAAGTGACATTAGTCCCTTAGTCAGTACAGTAGAAATACAGATTTTACTTAGGAATCTTAGGTCTTTCTGCCTCACCTGTCAGAAGTCCAAGTTCCATGATTTATCTAGCTGGTCAGAGGTTATAGTACATCGAAATGTAATTTCTTCCTCACCCAGGCTTCATTCTTCTTTAGCAACTTAAAATGTCATAACCAATATTCTGCATGCAACAAATGCGTCTTTCTGGAGTAATATTGAATAGTCAGTCCTTCTTTTGGAGACAGATCTACCAATCAAGACAGAGAATTGTTTCATTCAACCGAGAAATTGTCTACATGTTCACAATGTATATCACATTAATGTATCTCATGAAACTGCGGTTTTATCGATTTGGGTGAAATGTGGGATTTTTTATTCACATTAAACCATCTTCCAGACTGTTGAACAAAAATGGTTCAAGGTGTCTGTTTCTCTCTTGCCATTCTCCTTGTGTAGTAAAGTCTCAGGATGTACCTTCATTGATTTCTTAAACCTAGTTAGGCTACGTTCAAATGACCATGTCTTCTGTCTGAGTGCTGCCGTGGAAAAACTGTTATCACATGGACAGTGCTAGGGCCAATGTATCACATAGAAAAAATACAGGATGCATTAGTCTCTTCCGCATTTTGGATGAGACTCGCCTATTCAAAAGTATGGGTTTGCCATAAAAATATTAGATCAGATTCATTGCCCTTATGAACATAAGTCTTGTACATTTTATTCACTGCTGATGTATAAAAATGAATGCCATACGTATATCATACGGATTGCATAAGGATGACAATACAGATGAAGAGTCGTCCATTTTTTCTTGATAAAAATAGGATGATTTTTTATGTGTCAAATTCATGGGATATGCCAGCAGAAGTATTGTTTTTTATATGGCCAACAGTATGCTTTAAAGGGAATTAAAAAAAAGTTAAACAATGTAAAACTTTTAAAGTATTAATGTTTTAATTGTATAAAACAATTATTAAAATGTTTTTTAATTGTATAAAATATGAAAAAAAAAAAACATTTAAAAAGTTTTGATATGTTCAACTTTTAGACTCTAGGGGGAGCAGATGCTGACATAAGTCTAATGTACTTCTAGATTGCATTACGACTTAGTGTTGAGCGATACCTTCCGATATCAGGAAATATCGTATCGGATTGGATCGGACCGATACCCAAAAAGTATCGGATATCGCCGATTCCGATACCGGAAACCAATGCAAGTCAATGGGACACAAATATCGGAATGAAAATAAACCCTTTCTTTCCTTGTAGGTTAATTCTACATGAAGTAAAACAACTAAGAATAATGTAGAATGTATTACGTGAAAAGCCGGCAATTCATCAGCGGCATACACCGGTACCCGACAATTTAGAACAGAAAGACTAAAGAATCATACATAGATTAGATAGATAGAAACATGTCAGTCACATATATATGAAGTACAGTGACAGTGTTGCTTACTGTACTTGTCATTTAGTGTAAAGGATTTATTAAAAAAAATAATAGTGTTTTCATGCACCGTCTCTTTAAAAAAGCCGGCCGGCAATTCAGCAGCGGTACCCGACAATTTAGAATAGAAGGAATAGAGCTTCACAAATAGATTAGATAGATAGAAACATGTCAGTCACATATATATGAAGTACAGTGACAGTGTTGATTACTGTACTTGTCATTTAGTGTTAAAATAAAGGATTTATTTAAAAAAAATTGGCGTGGGGTTCCCCATAATTTTAGGCTCTAGGTTAAGCAGACAGCTGGGGCAGATGTTTGAAGCCTGGGAAGGGGGTAATACCCATAGGCTTTACTAGTTATCAAAATGGGGGACCCCCCCAAAAAATGACGTGAGGTCCCCCCTAATTTAATAGCTAGCAAAGGCTAGGCAGACAGCTGGGGGCTGATATTAATAGCCCAGGAAGGGTGCCATGAATATTGGCCCCCTCCCAGGCTAGAAACACCAGCCGTCAGCCGCCCCAGAAATGGCGCATCCATAGGATGCGCCAATTCTGGCACTTAGCCTCGCTCTTCCCACTGCCCTGTAGCGGTGGCAGTGGGGTAATAGGGCTGGGGTTGATGTCAGCTTATAATGCCAGCTGACATCAAGCCCAGGTTAGTAATGGAGAGGCGTCTATAAGACACCCCCATTACTAACCCCATAGTCAAAGTTAAAAAAAAACACAAACACCCAGAATAAAGTCCTTTAATTGAAATAAAGACACAATTCTTTATTGTTCTAAATTAAACCATACTTACCATCACGCCCATTCCAGCTGAAGCCAACGATCTCCTGCAATAAAAGAAAAATAATAAAGCAACATCATCCTTACCTTTCCATGGTTCCTACGACAGCTTCAGCTCTGCTACATCGAGATGACAGGCTGGACCGCAGCAGAAAGCTGCCATCCAGCTTGCCATGCCGCACACACTGAGAAGCGCAGGCTTGCTTGCGCTCCTCAGTGTCTCTCTGTGACGGCATCCAGATGAGCCGAGTTCATATCCAATGAACTCAGCTCACCTCATGCACGTCACTGACAGCGTGGGAGAATTCTCACGCTGAAGCGCTGAGTGCAGGAGAATTTTCCCACGCTGTCAGTGACGTGCATGAGGTGAGCTGAGTTCATTGGATATGACCTCACCTCATGCACGTCACTGACAGCGTGGGAGAATTCTCACGCTGAAGCGCTGAGTGCAGGAGAATTTTCCCACGCTGTCAGTGACGTGCATGAGGTGAGCTGAGTTCATTGGATATGACCTCACCTCATGCACGTCACTGACAGCGTGGGAGAATTCTCACGCTGAAGCGCTGAGTGCAGGAGAATTTTCCCACGCTGTCAGTGACGTGCATGAGGTGAGCCGAGTTCATTGGACATGACCTCGGCTCATCTTTATGCCGTCACAGCGAGACACTGAGGAGTGCAAGCAAGCCTGCGCTTCTCAGTGTCTGCGGGATGACAGGCTGGATGGCAGCGTTCTGCTGCGGTCCAGCCTGTCATCTCGATGTAGCAGAGCTGAAGCTGTCCTGGGAACCATGGAAAGGTAAGGATGATGTTTCATGAAATAATTAAAAAAAAAAGGGCTTCCCTATATTGTTGTGTCCGGCCAGGTACAATTAGGCAGCTGGGAGTTGGGGGCAGCCCGTTCCTGGATGCTGTACCTGGCTGGCATACAAAAATATAGCAAAGCCCACGTCAAAATTTTTGGGAAAAATTAATTAAAAAATAAATAATAATTTAGGGACTGCATCTTTATTAACCCCTCAAGTGTCATTTAGTGTTAAAATAAAGGATTTATTAAAAATAATTTTAGTCTCTAGCGGAGGTTAAGCAGACGGCTGGGGCAGATGTTTGAAGCCTGGGAAGGGGGTAATACCCATGGAGCTTCCCAGGCTACTAATATCAGCCCCCAGCTGAATACCTAGCCTTTACTAGCTATTAAAATGGGAGACCCCCCCCAAAAAAATGACGTGGGGTCCCCCCTATTTTAATAGCTAGCAAAGGCTAGGCAGACAGCTGGGGGCTGATATTAATAGCCCAGGAAGGGTGCCATGAATATTGGCCCCCTCCCAGGCTAGAAACACCAGCCGTCAGCTGGCACTTAGCCTCGCTCTTCCACGCTGCCCTGGTGCGGTGGCAGGGGGTAATAGTGGTGGGGTTCATGTCAGCGCCAGCTGCCATGAAGCCCAGGTTAGTAATGATGGGCGTCTATAAGACACCCCCATTACTAACCTACAAAGTGTTAAAAATAAAAAACACACACTACACCCAGAAAAAAATAATTTATTTGAAATAAAACACACCATTTTATTTAATTCTTAGTTTACTAAAAAAAAAATAGTTACCTGTCCACGTTCCTGCGCTGATCTCCCATGCACAGCTGTCACATCTGGAGATGGTGACAGCTGTGCATGGCTGCTGTAAGCTCACACTGCCGGGAACACGTCCGCTCCCGGCAGCGGGAGCCCCTGACTGAGGTCACCGGAGTGCATTCAGTCAGCGCAGCTCCGGAGACCTCCTTTACGGCACTGCTGTACCGTGGGAATTTCTCACGGTACAGCGGGGCCGTAAAGCAGCTAACCGGAGCAGCGCTGCCTGAACTCCGGCGAACCCGCTTATGCAGTGATGGGGCTGCTTTACGGCCCCGTCATTCTAGCGGCGGCAGCGGTTCAGAGCGGTCACATTCTATGTGGCTGCTCTAAACTGGAGATCTTCGTGGGACACTCTTGGACTACTACGGAGGGGTAAGGATAAGGTTGTGGTTTATTATTTTACATTTTATTACAGGAGATCGATGGCTTCGGGGAATTAGGTGTCTAGGTGAGTATAGGTGTATTTTTCTATTTTTTACTTTATTTTAGGTGGCGATCGGCGGGGACAGGTAATGTATAAACTAATTTATTTTTGGTAACCACTGGCCACCAATGACATGTATTTACAATTTATTGGGGACCAAAAACAAAAAAAATATATGTGGGACTAAAAAAAACACGTATAGGGGCAAAAATATAAACCTATGGGGGCCAAAATAACATATGGGGCAGTTTAAATAGCAGGATCAGGCTGATGGGAACTACTGCTCCCATCAAGCTGATCCTGCTGGCACGAGTGGACGGGGGACAGACATAGGCCGATGGGAGTAGCAGTGCCACATCGGCCTATGTTTGCCTGCACGCACACACCCGCAGACATCGCACAGACACCGCGCACACCCGCACAGACACCGCGCACACCAATCATGACGGGCTGATGGTCTGGGAGGTGTGGCTGACCTGTGCGGCCGTGGGAAAGTTCATGTGAGTTCATGCAATGCAGTCAAGCATGAACTCACATGAACCCTCCGAGGGCACCGCGGCTACTTCAAATGAACAGCTGATCGGCATCACCTGATACCTCAGCTGTTCATTTGAAATAACCGGCGGGAAAGCGCAGCACAGAACGGGAAAGCCGGCGGGGAAGCAGTATGGGGCTGTGTGATTGTTTAAAAGCCGGCGGCTTTTTACCGCCCGCCGGCTTTTAAACAATCAGGAGAATTCTCTCACGCTGCGATGGCATTCTGATGACAGGCTGGATCGCAGCTGAGCGCTGCCATCCAGCTTGTCATCCTTCAGAGACACTGCAGAGCGCAGGCATTATGGGAACTTCCGATTCCGGTATTCGATATTGTAAAAGTATCGGAATTAAGTATCGGAATTCCGATACCGCGAATATCGGCCGATACCCGATATTTCAGTATTGGAATGCTCAACACTAAATTCCGACTGTAGCAAATGTGGGCAGGATCTGCTCACGTGTCTGACGTCACTCCTCCCTTCCGCTTCTGTGTATTTGCAAAAGGAGGGGAAAGGATAAAGTTTAAGATCATAGTGCAGGGCTATTTTTTCAGTGCAATGAGATGCTGAAATGTCACAGTTTACTGCTCCCATCAAGCTGATCCTGCTGGCACGAGTGGACGGGGGACAGACATAGGCCGATGGGAGTAGTAGTGTCAAATCGGCCTATGTTTGCCTGCACGCACACACCCGCAGACATCGCACAGACACCGCGCAGACCCGCACAGACACCGCGCACACCCGCACTGACACCCACACACACCAATCATGACGGGCTGATGGTCTGGGAGGTGTGGCTGACCTGTGCGGCCGTGGGAAAGTTCATGTGAGTTCATGCAATGCAGTCAAGCATGAACTCACATGAACCCTCCGAGGGCACCGCGGCTACTTCAAATGAACAGCTGATCGGCATCACCTGATACCTCAGCTGTTCATTTGAAATAACCGGCGGGAAAGCGCAGCACAGAACTGGAAAGTCGGCGGTGAAGTCTTTTCACTGCCGGCTTCCCCGCCCGGGTCCTTCGCTCCCCGCTCCTTGGTGCTGTGCTCCCCGCCCGGTCCTAACTTACCATCGGGATGGGAGGTAGTGAGGGGAGCGGTGGATCGGGGTGGGAGGCTGCGGGGAAGCAGTATGGGGCTGTGTGATTGTTTAAAAGCCGGCGGCTTTTTATCGCCTGCCGACTTTTAAACAATCAGGAGAATTCTCTCACGCTGCGATGGCATTCTGATGACAGGCTGGATCGCAGCTGAGCGCTGCTATCCAGCTTGTCATCCTTCAGAGACACTGCAGAGCGCAGGCATTATGGGAACTTCCGATTCCGGTATTCGATATTGTAAAAGTATCGGAATTAAGTATCGGAATTCCGATACCGCGAATATCGGCCTATACCAGATATTTCAGTATTGGAATGCTCAACACTAAATTCCGACTGTAGCAAATGTGGGCAGGATCTGCTCACGTGTCTGACGTCACTCCTCCCTTCCGCTTCTGTGTATTTGCAAAAGGAGGGGAAAGGATAAAGTTTAAGATCATAGTGCAGGGCTATTTTTTCAGTGCAATGTGATGCTGAAATGTCACAGTTTACTGCTAGCATGTGCGATTCTAGCATTCCTGCTGAGGCAAAAGGTGAAAATTTAAATGGCGCACCTCCTTGCACTGCAGTAAAAACATGTAATAAATAAATGCAATTGCTGCTTTTTTCTCGTCTGATGCACCTTGCACAGGCAGTAGTAAAAGCTCATTCAGATGTCTGTGCTTCACGTCTGAATAAGGCAGCGCTCAGTCAGTGTTCAGAGCGCTGCAGTGTGATGACTTTAGTGTTGAGCTCTGAACACGGCATGACAGCTGGGGTGTGAACACATTCGGACATATGGGCCAACAGGGCCATAAATTGTAATAGTGCTGGCAGAGCGAAAGTGCGCTCTGATGTGCATCATTTTCAGGAGTGTACGCCTACTGGAGGCAGACACCCAGACGCAGTCAACTACAACTGGGTGTCTGTCTCCTGTAGGCGTACAGTCCTGAAAATGATGCACGTCAGAGCGCAAGTTCGCTCTGCCGGCACCATTACAGTCTATGGCCCCATCGGCGCATACTTCCGAATACCTTTTTGCGGTACGTTCAGACATATGCCCCAATGAGACCACCGAGAGTGTCCCTAGACGCAATGTGAAACAAAAAGTACTAGGCTACAAAAAAATGGCACCAAGCTCCCCCTCCCACAGCTTTGAACTGCGCATGCACAGTTCACAGCTGATACAGCCACAGTATAGAAGATGAGGTCGGTATCTAGTAATAGTTCCTATGACCTGGGTCTGCAGTATTTGCAGTGTGAAAAAACCCGGAGGAACAACGAGTATATATGGCATAAAATTGATTTTTATTTAGAATTTATTTAAATACATCTATGAACATTCATTAAATATTTAATCTCAAAATTTATATCAAAGTAGGAAAAAGTGCAATGTGCTGGGAAAAGCCGTTATATCACCCTAAGGAATATGAGACCAGCCGGAAGCTAAAGTGCCAGTCATGAGATAATATACATCAATACTGCGTCATATCGATCAAGTAGGCACTACTTACCACTAAATGTGATGGGGGACGGTGTGGGGGACCGCAATGGGTGGTATCCCGGCAAAAAACAGAGCCCCGACGCACGTTTCGCCGTTGAAGCTGCTGGCTTTCTCAAGAGGCATATACAAGGTTAGGCAGCAGGACCTTATATGTACCTTATATGTACCTCCCCGCAAGTCACATGACAAAATTGTGATCGCGAGGTCCTTTGCAGCAAGTTCTCCACGGCGCATGCGTCTGGTCCCTGGAGTCCCACGGCACAAGCATCAGCCGTCAGACGGCGGCGCGCATCCGGAGGCGCAAAGACGCAGTGTGTAAGTGTTGTGCTCTGACACTTACACGCCTGCAAATAAAAATGGCAGCCCCCAGTAAGTGACAAAAAAAATCAATAAAAAAATAACTTTTACTACACTACATGTTTTAAAAATAAATGTTTATTTAATTATTAATTATGAATAAAAATTATAAATTGTGATACATTACCTTTAAGCGTTTGGATTTTTTCTACCTTTTCTTGTACCTTTCTTCTTCTCAAACAAAAAAATAAAAATAGCAACCAGTTTACATGTCTGCAATATAGATAGATGATTATCACAATAGAGCTATGATATGGAGGCTATACGCAACATCAAGTTAGCATCCATCTATAGAATAGATGATACATTTCTGGTTGCTGGGGATCTGACTTCTGGAACCTGCACTGATCCTAAGAATGGGGCTATAAAATGCCTCATTAAAATGGAGCGGTGGCTGCTCTGCTTGACATTGTTCCATTCATTGGACTCGGGGTCCCAAAAGACCCTAGGTGATTATCAAATGACTAGATGGTGGCCCGATTCTAACGCATCGGGTATTCTAGCATATGTCTCCCGACCCTCCTTTATAATGCCCCATGCAGGATGTCACACCCCCCCTCCCTTATAATGCCCCATGCAGGAAGTCACATCCCCCCTATATAATACCCCATGCAGGATGTCACATCCCCCGTATATAATACCCCATGCAGGATGTCACATCCCCCCTATATAATGCCCCATGCAGGAAGTCACATCCCCCCCTATATAATACCCCATGCAGGATGTCACATCCCCCTATAGTGCCCCATGCAGGATGTTACATCTCCCTTATATAATACCCCATGCAGGATGTCACATCTCTCCATAGTGCCCCATGCATGCTGTCACATCCCCCCTATATAATACCCCATGCAGGATGTCACATCCCCCGTATACAATACCCCATGCAGGATGTCACATCCCCACTATATAATGCCCCATGTAGGAAGTCCGATCCCGCCTATATAATACCCCATGCAGGATGTCACATCTCTCCATAGTGCCCCATGCAGGCTGTCACATCCACCCTATATAATACCCCATGCAGGATGTCACATCCCCCGTATATAATACCCCATGCAGGATGTCACATCCCCCCTATATAATGCCCCATGCAGGAAGTCACATCCCCCCTATAGAATACCCCATGCAGGATGTCACATCCCACTATAGTGCCCCATGCAGGATGTCACATACCCCCTATATAATACCCCATGCAGGATGTCACATCTCTCCATAGTGCCCCATGCAGGCTGTCACATCCCCCCTATATAATACCCCATGCAGGATGTCACATCCCCCGTATATAATACCCCATGCAGGATGTCACATCCCCACTATATAATGCCCCATGCAGGAAGTCACATCCCCCCTATATAATACACCATGCAGGATGTCACATCCCCCTATAGCGCCCCATGCAGGATGTCACATCCCCCCTATATAATACCCCATGCAGGAAGTCACATCTCTCCATAGTGCCCCATGCAGGCTGTCACATCTCTCCATAGTGCCCCATGCAGGCTGTCACATCTCTCCATAGTGCCCCATGCAGGATGTCACATCTCTCCATAGTGCCCCATGCAGGCTGTCACATCCCCCCTATATAATACCCCATGCAGGATTTGACATCCCCCCATAGTGCCCCAGGCAGGTCCCCTATGGCCCCATACAAAAAAAAAAAATCCAATACTCACCTCACTGCTTCTCTGGACTCCAGCGTAGCCGGCATCTTCCCGCTGTGCGCTGTGACCGCTCAGGAGAGAGCGCGGTGTAAAGACGTCACCGCGCCCTCTGACCTGAGATGTCACAGAGCATCAGCGGAAGACACAGGAGCTGCTGCGCAGGCACGGGGAGGGGTAAGTATGACGCCGGGTGCCGGGGTCCTGATCGAGCGGGGGGGAGGGACAGGAGGAGAGGAGAGGGGAGGGGAGGGGAGAGGAGGGGAGGGGAGAGGAGGGGAGGGGCGTCACACTTGTCCTCGGGAGATAAGCGGCCGTAGCCGCTGATCTTCCGACGATAGCCACATGTAGGTCAGCGGCGCCTGCAGTCGGGGGACTTATGCTGCGAGCAGCCGGCTGCATCGCCGCTGACCTCCGTGCCGCACATGGGCCGCTAATGGCCGCCATGTTTTTCTGAAATGCTGCGTCGCTGATTGGCCGCGGCCAGACCAATCAGCAACCCGGGATTTCCTGGACAGACAGACAGACAGACAGACGGGATAAGACAATTATATATATATATATATATATATAGATTGCCTATCATGTGACTGGGTGATAATTTGGCCAGTTGGGAATAGCCCCTTTAAAGCATCCAGACTAATCTGCTAGCATATTCTTCTAGAGCTGAGTAGATTGATATATAGGCTGTAACGCACGTGGTAGTGGAACCACTGTGCCATGGACCAAGGAGAACCTGGAGGGGTGTCACTAAGCGAACACCTGACTCTTTGCTAGAGCCCCTGGTGCTGGGGTTAAACTTGGCTCCAGATGGATGCCAGGTTCTACTCAAGGACAAACCTCGGACACACGGTAGCTGACCCTCAAAGGGGTAGGAAGCTGGAACGGCTAAGAATGGATGGCACAGCAGGCACAGACAGATGTTGGACAGATGCTGACAGACTCGGCTGGTATACAGGTGGACACGGCTAGTATGGGCAGGCACGGCTAGTATACTGGAAGACACGGCAGGTGCTGGCCGGCACGGCTGGTATTCAGGAAGGCAAGGCAGGTGTGGACAGGTACGGCTGAAATTGAGGAAGGCACAGAGGGGGGTATAGGTACAGAAAGGGACAGGCAGGTACCGGCAGGGGCAGGCTGGTATACAGGAAGGGACAGGCAGGTATACAAGAACGGGGGACCTGACAACTAGTAAGTGTGCAAAAAAGACGGAACAGGTTGCTCGGGCACCTCCCAACAGGTGGAGGTGCCTTAAATAATAAGTGTCTCCCAGCTATTGGCTGGGGACACTTTAGGACAGTGTGCGCTGTATCTTTAAGAGACCAGGGGGAGCACGCGTGTGCTCTAAGAGCAGTGCCCAAGGATTTACCAGACATGTGCAGACCCCGGGAGGCTACAGCAGAAGGAGGAAGCGAGGGCCGAGGGTCGGTGAGTGAGTCGGCATCCCTGCCAGGGGAGAGGAGGATGGGTATCACGCAGGGACGCCGGTGCTATATAGGCCCTGATTCATTATGACTGGCGTTGTGCATGTCAATCTTGTTGAAAGGTCCGTTGGAGTAAGATGCACTAAGTTCATTAAGAAGCGTGGTTCTCGTAATGAAGTTGGCACATCCATCCACTGCGGTGTGCCACTCCTGGAATTATTCTAGCTATTGAGTGGAGTTCATTTGTGTCGTAATTTATCTAACTTTTTTGGTGTAATTTAGGACTCCTTTTGGCTAAGATCCACCCACTTTTCAAAAAGTTGGTGAAGCTTGCCTGGACTGTCATGAGAACATCACAAATCACTAAATTCATCCCAGACAGTTTTACAACAGAATTCTGTTGAGAATTTTTGAAGAATTGGGGCCACTAAGTTGCAGGAAAAGATTCAGTGTAAGAAGTGTAGTGTAGGTAATCATACTCTCAGGTAGGCATTAAGTAGCGTTCACACAGGCAATATGGTTTGGTCCAAAGTGCAGTTTTATTGCTTTTATAAAACTCCAAGGGATTCAATACCAAAACAGCCTTTTCTGGGCATAAAAGTATAACAGCAAATAAACATTTCATTCATCAGGCACATCTGTCAGTGTGGACTCACCCACACAGATTACAGCCCTTTCTTCTTCTCAACCTCCAGCAGACTGACATACACCTAGTGAACACAGGCCCTGGTTCTTGTAAAAAGCTAGGAAGGTCCATTTAATTAACACCTTCAGTGCAAGCATTTAACCCAGTCCTACCTGGCTTTGCTACAGAAGATATTTAAATTTTTTTCATTTAAAGTGACACTGCATTCTGATATTGAAACATAGCATTACATACCTCCTCTGCTCAGATTGACATCCCGTTCCTCCTGCATCCAAAATGGCAGCCGCAGTGTCAGGTGGAGTACAGCGGTAAGTCTAAACCACATTTCTCATGCCTTTCATGTGCTGTAGAATAGAAAAGGCAGAGAAGGCATGGTTTAGACTTACCTCTGCACTCTCCATGATACTGCAGCACTTTCTTGGATGCAGGAGGAAAGAAAAACACTGATCAGAGCAGAGGAGGTCGCGAGAGACAAACGGAGGCCACCAGGTCCTTTGACTATATATAAGAAATGTATAGTTGCTTTTCAGTCCCAGGAATTAAGTGTCACCTTAAATCTCTACTTATTTTGAGCCACATTCATGTACAAAAGGCTGTCGATTATTAGGTCACCTCGCTCACTGGACACCTAAGTCTACAATGAGCAGAAATTGTAATCAATAAATTACAATTTTTTACTTAAAGCGGTTTTCCAATACTCGGACAACCCCTTCTGAATCCCTATGTTTCACTCCAGTAAAATAAGAACATTTATACTCACCTCTGGTGATGGCGCCGTTCCAGCGGTGTCGATAATGACTCTACCATGTTGTGTCACGTGATCCATGGGGCCAACGCTGCCTTCACTCCTCTCTACTATGGACGTAACTGTAGGAAGCGAGAGCTGAACTTCCTCCAGATGTCTTGATTTGTCTGAAGGAGAGGAGAATGAAGCCAGCGCTGATTTATTAATATTACACGATCCCCAGGAGGGCCACTGCCGACAACGCTGAAATGGTGCTGGCACTGGAGGTGACCATCACTATTTTACATAGTGATTCAGAAGTAATGAACAACCCCTTTAAGCTTTTTAAACTAAACTATACATGAACATGCTCATCTATAACGTGATGGTGGTGGAGATGACGGCACTCTCCTCTTTTGTTTGTCTTGCTAATGGATATGGTCTTGTTTCCGTACAAAGTCAGAGTTTCATTCACATAAGGTGATTTATTCCCTTCTTATACCGGCTCGGTTATTTTTATCCTCAAGTGTAAACACATGTTATTCCATTATTGCAGCCTTAACAATCACTAATTAAATGGGAGATTTGCAAATCAACTTGGAATTCATGATGTGTTCACAGCTTAAACGTCGCATCCTACTGAGTGTAAGTACAGCTTGTTAAGACCTGTAAGTATTTCACTGTATGTGGCACATCATTCATTAAATCAAGGCTCCGGAGTCAACTATGGTCCGTTTTGTATTCGCTTCATAGAAAACTGATTGCATGTAGTGTAATTACAACTTAAATAAACCCTTGATGTTTCTAGAAAATCACATATAGGACAAGAAAAGACAATTAGCTTTTATCTTATAACTGAAATGATTTGTTCCATAATATACGCAGTAGGATATGAGGAGCCTTACTTACAACTCAACACAATTAATACTGAGATTACTTGACGATTCTCATATTTCTATACTTGAAAGCAAGAGTGCAGTGATATAAAAAGACTTATTCTTGGAAACATAAAAGTTCCAGTTTTGGAAAGGCGCAGAGTCACTGTTTGGACAGTTTATATATTGTTTCTCGCTGGATCTGGAAGACTAATCTGGATTTTAATATATTGTATGTGATATTTTTTGCGCCTCATGTATATGGGAACAGATTTTAGCAGAGTTAAAAGGGTTACACAATTTCAGAAAACTTTTCTCTATATGCACAATTCAATTTAAAATATCAAACTGTGGTATACTTACCCTCCCTGGGTCCATTGCTGTTTCTCCACTGCTGCCTTGATCTCCGTTGTTTCGTTGAAGCAGTGACGTCACATTGACATCGCAGCAATAAATAATTGAGCTCAACGGCTCTGCCGATGTAGACAGCGCAAGCCCATGAGCTCAGTGATTGGCTGCAGCAATGTCAACGCAATGTCACCGCTGCAGCCAAACAACGGAGATTGGGGTAGCAGTGGAGACACAGTACTGGACCCAGGGAGGGTAAGTAAAGCTCAGTTTGTTTTTTTACTGTGAATACCGAAAAAGTTTTCTGAATAGGGACAACCCCTTTAAATGTTTATTTATATGATGGCCTTTCATGGGTAACATTGAGAATATCTGTATATATATGGTCATCATAGGTGGACAATATTACAGAAACAGCTGAGCAGTCTGAATTATGTGGTTTCTGTTACTCTCATGGAAGTTATGGAAACAGTATAGAACAGCAAGATAGGCTATTTCTCTAATGCAGAAGTGTATAGTTGGGGTATGCTCCTGTAAAATCTCTCATATACAGTACTGACCAAAAGTTTGGACACACCTTCTCATTTAAAGATTTTTCTCCATTTTCATGACTATGAAAATTGTACATTCACACTGAAGGCATCAAAACTATGAATTAACACATATGGAATTATATACTTAACAAAAAAGTGTGAAACAACTGAAAATATGTCTTATATTCTAGGTTCTTCAAATTAGTCACCTTTTGCTTTGATGGCTGCTTTGCACACTCTTGGCATTCTCTTGATGAGCTTCAAGAGGTAGTCACCGGAAATGGTTTTCACTTCACAGGTGTGCCCTGTCAGGTTTAATAAGTGGGATTTCTTGCCTTATAAATGGGGTTGGGACCATCAGTTGTGTTGTGCAGAAGTCAGGTTGATACACAGCTGATAGTCCTACTGAATAGACTGTTAGAATTTGTATTATGGCAAGAAAAAAGCAGTTAAGTAAAGAAAAACGAGTGGCCATCATTACTTTAAGAAATGAAGGTCAGTCAGTGCAAAAAATTGGGAAAACTTTGAAAGTGTCCCCAAGTGCAGTTGCAAAAACCATCAAGCGCTACAAAGAAACTGGCTCACATGAGGACCGCCCCAGGAAAGGAAGACCAAGAGTCACCTCTGCTTCTGAGGATAAGTTTATCTGAGTCACCAGCCTCAGAAATCGCAGGTTAACAGCAGCTCAGATTAGAGACCAGGTCAATGCTACACAGAGTTCTAGCAGCAGACACATCTCTACAACAACTGTTAAGAGGAGACTTTGTGCAGCAGGCCTTCATGGTAAAATAGCTGCTAGGAAATGACTGCTAAGGACAGGCAACAAGCAGAAGAGACTTGTTTGGGCTAAAGAACACAAGGAATGGACATTAGACCAGTGGAAATCTGTGCTTTGGTCTGATGAGTCCAAATTTGAGATCTTTGGTTCCAACCACCGTGTCTTTGTGCAACGCAGAAAAGGTGAACGGATGGACTCTACATGCCTGGTTCCCACCGTGAAGCATGGAGGAGGAGGTGTGATGGTGTGGGGGTGCTTTGCTGGTGACACTGTTGGGGATTTATTCAAAATTGAAGGCATACTGAACCAGCATGGCTACCACAACATCTTGCAGCGGCATGCTATTCCATCCGGCTTGCGTTCAGTTGGACCATCATTTATTTTTCAACAGGACAGTGACCCCAAACACACCTCCAGGCTGTGTAAGGGCTATTTGACCAAGAGGGAGAGTGATGGGGTGCTACACCAGATGACCTGGCCTCAACAGTCACCAGACCTGAACCCAATCGAGATGGTTTGGGGTGAGCTGGACCGCAGAGTGAAGGCAAAAGGGCCAACAAGTGCTAAGCATCTCTGGGAACTCCTTCAAGATTGTTGGAAGACCATTTCCGGTGACTACCTCTTGAAGCTCATCAAGAGAATGCCAAGAGTGTGCAAGCAGTCATCAAAGCAAAAGGTGGCTACTTTGAAGAACCTAGAATATAAGACATATTTTCAGTTGTTTCACACTTTTTTGTTAAGTATATAATTCCACATGTGTTAATTCATAGTTTTGATGCCTTCAATGTGAATGTACAATTTTCATAGTCATGAAAATACAGAAAAATCTTTAAATGAGAAGGTGTGTCCAAACTTTTGGTCTGTACTGTATATTAAATGCCGAATGTATCAAAAAACTGTCCTTTGGCATTTACATTGCTCAGCATAAATGAGTACTCTTCCTTTGAAAAGTAAGATTTAATCAATATCTTACAGAATACAAGAACAATTTCCAAAATTTTGACAAGACTGAGTTTTATAGAACATTTTTTAACCCATAACAGGAAAGTAAGGCTAATAATATAACTTTCATTACAAAATCTTCAGTGTTACTCAAATTATTTGATGGAAAATTGAATACACCCCACATCAAAAACTATTACAGCTAGTATTTTGTATGACATCTTTGCTTTTTAAGAACAGCACCAAGTCTTCAAGGCATGAAATGAACATATTGGCAACATATTGCAACATCTATCTTTCTCCATTCTTCAAGAACGACCTCTTTTAGAGCCTGGATGCTGGGTGGAGAGTGAGGCTTAAAGCGCACCTGTCAGCAGGGTTATGCTCAGTAAACTACATACACTGTCAGGTGGGTTTTCTCATTTATGCTGAGCACTGTATTTTCCCAGAATACATTGGAATTATGGCAGCCTTTATTGTATTGAAATTCAACTGTATATCAACAAAACGTACGTTAAGAAAAGGAATCGGTGTCATCAGTGTTTTCTATCCGTGTGTCATCCGTGTGTCTGTTTTTACCATCAGTGTCATCAGTGTGTCATCCGTGTGTCTGCACACGGATTCTGTACGTGTTTTTCACGGACCCATGGAGTTATATTGGCCTTTGTCATCTGTGCTACCAGGAAAAAAAAGGACATGTGAACAGCAGCATAGATTATAATGGACTTGTGTTGTATCTGTGAAAACAACACGTAAGTGCAACGCACGTGAATGAGGTCTACGTCTGACCATACATTCAGGAAGACTATTTAAAATAGTTCTGCTTGCTAGAAACACTGAAAGCAATTTGAATTTAGCTTTCCTTTTTTTTTTTCCTCACTTCGCACCTGCTATAGTCTATATACACTGCTCAAAAAAATAAAGGGAACACTTAAACAACAGAATATAACTCCAAGTAATTCAAACTTCTATGAAATCAAACTGTCCACTTAGGAAGCAACACTGATTGACAATCAATTTCACATGCTGTTGTGCAAATGGAATAGACAATAGATGGAAATTATTGGCAATTATCAAGACACCCTCAATAAAGGAGTGGTTCTGCAGGTGGGGACCACAGAACACATCTCAGTACCAATGCTTTCTGGCTGATGTTTTGGTCACTTTTGAATGTTGGTTGTGCTTTCACACTCATGGTAGCATGAGACGGACTCTACAACCCACAGAAGTTGCTCAGGTAATGCGGCTCATCCAGGATGGCACATCAATGCGAGCTGTGGCAAGAAGGTTTACTGTGTCTGTCAGCGTAGTGTCCAGAGGCTGGAGGCGCTACCAGGAGACAGGCCAGTACACCAGGAGACGTGGAGGGGGCCGTAGGAGGGCAACAACCCAGCAGCAGGACCGCTACCTCCACCTTTGTGCAAGGAGGAACAGGAGGAGCACTGCCAGAGCCCTGCAAAATGACATTCAGCAGGCCACAAATGTGCATGTGTCTGCACAAACAGTTAGAAACCGACTCCATGAGGGTGGTATGAGGGCCCGACGTCCACAGATGTGGGTTGTGCTCACAGCCCAACACCGTGCAGGACGCTTGGCATTTGCCACAGAACACCAGGATTGACAAAGTCGCCACTGGCGCCCTGTGCTCTTCACAGATGAAAGCAGGTTCACACTGAGCACATGTGACATACGTGACAGTGTCTGGAGATGCCGTGGAGAGCGATCTGCTGCCTGCAACATCCTTCAGCATGACCGGTTTGACAGTGGGTCAATATTGGTGTGGGGTGGCATTCCTTTGGAGGGCCGCACAGACCTCCATGTGCTCGCCAGAGGTAGCCTGACTGCCATTAGGTACCGAGATGAGATCCTCAGACCCCTTATGAGACCATATGCTGGTGTGGTTGGCCCTGGGTTCCTCCTAATGCAGGACAATGCCAGACCTCATGTGGCTGGAGTGTGTCACCAGTTCCTGCAAGATGAAGGCATTGAAGCTATGGACTGGGCCGCCCGTTCCCCAGACCTGAATCCGATTGAGCACATCTGGGACATCCATCCACCAACTCACGTTGCACCACAGACTGTCCAGGAGTTGGCGGATGCTTTAGTCCAGGTCTGGGAGGAGATCCCACAGGAAACCATCCGCAAGCTCATCAGGAGCATGCCCAGGCGTTGTAGGGAGGTCATGCAGGTAGGTGGAGGCCACACACAATACTGAGCCTCATTTTGACTTGTTTTAAGGACATTACATCAAAGTTGGATCAGCCTGTAGTGTGTTTTTCCACTTTAATTTTGGGGGTGACTCCAAATCCAGGCCTCCATTGGTTAATAAATTTGATTTCCATTGATGATTTTTGTGTGATTTTGTTGTCAGCACATTCAACTTTGTACAGAACAAAGTCTTCAATGTGAATTTCATTCATACAGATCTAGGATGTGTTATTTGAGTGTTCCCTTTATTTTTTTGAGCAGTGTATATTTTTTTGCAGACCATTAACCCACAAAAAAGAACAAAGATACAGGTGCATCTCACTAAATTAGAATATCATCAAAAAGTTAATTTATTTCAGTTCTTCAATACAAAAAGGGAAACTCATATATTATATTGAGTCATTACAAACAGAGTGATCTATTTCAAATCTTTATTTCTGTTAATGTTGATGATTATGGCTTACAGCCAATGAAAACACAAAAGTCATTATTTCAGTAAATTAGAAAACTCTATAACACCTGCTTGAAAAATTATTTTAAAATCCAAAATGTTGGCCTACTGAAATGTATGTTCAATAAATGTGCTCAATACCTGGTCGGGGCTCCTTTTGCATCAATTACTGCATCAATGTGGTGTGGCATGGAGGCGATCAGCCTATGGCACTGCTGAGGTGTTATGGAAGCCCAGTTTGCTTTGATAGCAGCCTTCAGCTCGTCTGCATTGTTGGGTCTAGTGTCTCTTATCTTCTTCTTGACAAATACCTCATAGATTCTCTATGTGGTTAAGGTCAGGCGAGTTTTCTGGCCAATCAAGCACAGTGATACTGTTGGTTTTAAACCAGGTATTGGTACTTTTGGCAGTGTGAACAGGTGCCAAGTCCTGCTGGAGAATGACATTTCCATCTCCAAAAAGCTTGTCGGCAGAGGGAAGCATGAAGTGTAGTGATGAGCGAACATGTTCGCTACTGTTCGGTGCTCGCCCGAGCATCTCACTGCTCGAGATGCTCGACGCTCGCCGAGTATTTCCAGGTTGCTCGGGTCCCCTCTCAGTATATTTGGCGCTCTTTAGAGAGCCAATGAACATGCAGGGATTGCCTGCCATGCACTGTAATGCCGTAGCCATGTTGGTTGTGGGCATTACAGTGATTTGCTGGCCGCTGTAACATACCTGGCGGCGTCCTTGCATAGTGGTCCATCTCCCACTGTGCAAGAGCGCGTACTTGATCTCCAGTCCAGGGTGTCTCTCTGGCTTCCCTCCATGCTGTCTGTTTGCTTCTGTGTCTGCTGCTTAAGGGCGGCGCCCGATCACTTCCTGCTTTTTGTACCTGCTGCAGGCACACCCCTTGTGCGTCCTCAGCCTATTGCTGTCTATCACCTGGTATTTAAATCAGCTGCCCCAATTAACTGATGCCTGAGCATCTTGCCCTGTCAGTTGGCTTTTGTCTCTGACATGCCAGGTCCTGTCTATGTTACCTGCCTTGCGGTATCAGTTCCCGTGTCTGAACTGAGTCCTGTCTATGTCTCCTGCCTTGCGGTATCAGTTCCCGTGTCTGAACTGAGTCCTGTCTATGTCTCCTGCCTTGCGGTATCAGTTCCCATGTCTGAACTGAGTCCTGTCTTTGTCTCCTGCCTTGCGGTATCAGTTCCCGTGTCTGAACTGAGTCCTGTCTGTGTTCTCTTGTCTGCCTATCCTGGAGGCTGTATTTCCAGGCCTGTCTGAACACGCTCCTAGCCTGTTCCTCCCGCCTTCTAGGGGCCGATTACCTAGATCCGTTCCTGTATCTTGTCTGTCCTGTCTGAACACGCTCCTAGCCTGTTCCTCCCGCCTTCTGGGGGCCGTATTCCCAGACCCGCTCCTGTATTCCGCTGCAGTGTCGGTCTCCTCCGTACACTCAGTTCCAGTCTGAACTCTCTCCTATCCTTTACCTGTTTTGCCTCTATGTCCGTTCCCTTCCTTTTTCTGCAGAGTCTGAACTCGTACCTAACTCCTGCTCGTTGTCACTGTACTTCCGTTTGTGAGTTTGTGGTCCACTCGCTACTTCTCTGCAAGTACCCTGTGGGTATCTGGTTCTGCCTTTTCCTTCTAGTCTGTTCCGTGTGAACAGAGGCCTGTTCCCACCGCGTCTGCGGTTTTCGCTTTGCTCAGCTCTGTCCGCCGCGTCTGCGGTTCTCGCTTTGCTCAGCTCTGTCCGCCGCGTCTGCGGTTTTCGCTTTGCTCAGCTCTGTCTGCCGCGTCTGCGGTTTTCGCTTTGCTCAGCTCTGTCCGCCGCGTCTGCGGTTTTCGCTTTGCTCAGCTCTATCTGCCGCGTCTGCGGTTTTCGCTTTGTTCAGCTCTGTCCGCCGCGTCTGCGGTTTTCGCTTTGCTCAGCTCTGTCCGCCGCGTCTGCGGTTTTCGCTTTGCTCAGCTCTGTCCGCCGCGTCTGCGGTTTTCGCTTTGCTCAGCTCTGTCCGCCGCGTCTGCGGTTTTCGCTTTGCTCAGCTCTGTCTGCCGCGTCTGCGGTTTTCGCTTTGCTCAGCTCTGTCCGCCGCGTCTGCGGTTTTCGCTTTGCTCAGCTCTGTCCGCCGCGTCTGCGGTTTTCGCTTTGCTCAGCTCTGTCCGCCACGTCTGCGGTTTTCGCTTTGCTCAGCTCTGTCCGCCGCGTCTGCGGTTTTCGCTTTGCTCAGCTCTGTCCGCCGCGTCTGCGGTTTTCGCTTTGCTCAGCTCTGTCCGCCGCGTCTGCGGTTTTCGCTTTGCTCAGCTCTGTCCGCCGCGTCTGCGGTTTTCGCTTTGCTCAGCTCTGTCCGCCGCGTCTGCGGTTTTCGCTTTGCTCAGCTCTGTCCGCCGCGTCTGCGGTTTTTGCTTTGCTCAGCTCTGTCCGCCGCGTCTGCGGTTTTCGCTTTGCTCGGCTCTGTCCGCCGCGTCTGCGGTTTTCGCTTTGCTCGGCCCTGTCCGCCGCGTCTGTGGTTTTCGCTTTGCTCGGCCCTGTCCGCCGCGTCTGCGGTTTCGAATTTGTCTCCCAGTCTGTACTGGACCCTACCCAGCCTGCGCTCTAGTCTGCCTGTTCCAGTATTCCCCGGTGTGGGTCAACAGCCGTGTCCGGAGTCTGACCTGGAGTAGACCCTGGTTCCTCTGCTCGGTTCCTCCCTGGTGCACTGGCGTCGTATGCCGTCGTGCGACCTTGGTCGGATCGGGCAGATACTTAGTTACGCCCCTCCAGGCACTCTCCGGTTTATGGCACAGTGGAATCACTACATAAACATGCACACGCCAGTCAGTCCGGGCGTGTGCATTACAGCATGCTCAGGCCATGGTTCCCGTTGAGCCCCAAGGCCTTCGCTCTCTGAGAAGTTTTCCAGCGAATACATGCATTAAAATAAATAAATAATTTTTTTTTTTCCATTTAGCTGAGTTCCAGGCGAATTACGCACCCGTCCAGATGGATCTATCTGCTCTCGTTCCTGCGGATCCGCTACGTTATTATGGGGATCCAAGACAAAGTCGTGCATTTGTGGAGCAATGCATGCTACACTTCAAGTTCTACCCTCTATGTTTTCCCACCGATCGGGTTAAGGTGGCATTCATTATGTCTTACCTGGCGGGTGATGCCTTGGAATGGATCAACCCCCTATATGAAACACAGGATCCGATCCTCCTGGACCTAATGGCCTTCCTGGTGGCCTTTCTAATGGTCTTCGATGATCCTAACCCGGAGGCTCCTGCTGAAGCTTCACTTCCCAATATCCCGGAGCAGCCCCAATGGGTAATGTGTGTGGGTAGCGCAATAGTCCTCCAGCCCAATGAGACTACTGCCCACCCAGAATCCTCACAGGGTGACTACGCTTTCCGGAATACTTCTCCCAACCTCAAGAGGCAGTCCAGACGTGCTAGACGTAGAGGCAAGCCGTCACGCCAGGGTCTGTCCTCCCTGAGACCTCCTGACCCCAACCTTGAAGTCCCTACTGAAGCTTCATCTCCCTGTATCCCAGAGAAGCCCCAACGGGTAATGTGTGTGGGTAGTGCACCAGTTCTCCTGCCCGAAGAGACTTCTGCCCATCCAGACTCCACACAGGAGAACTTCCTGCACCCGGCATCAGATGCTTCACCCACTTTAACCGGTGTGCATGTCCAAGGATGCTCCAAAGCTGTGGTTACCTCAGAGTCTGTGCACCTCTACTACCTGGCGGAGGACCCCCAGTTGCCTCCTGAATCCTCCGGGATACCACTCGATGACAAATGGAGAGAGACTTCTCTACACCCGGTACTCGATACTTTGTCCGCTTCGTCCTGTGAGCCTGACAATGGGTACCCCAAAGTGGTAGTTACCCCCGAGTCTCTACACCCCTCCGACCAGGCGGAGGACCTCCAGTTGTCTCCTGAACCCTTCGGGGTGCTACCTGGTAGCGAAAGGACAGAGACTCTCCTATACTCTGTACCTGATACCTCGCTCGCTTCGTCCAGTGAGTCCAACCTAGTGTACTCCGAAGCAGAGGTTACTCCCGAGTCTCTACACCCCTCCGACCAGGCGGAGGACCTCCAGTTGTCTCCAGAACCCTTCGGCGTGCTACCTGGTAGCGAAAGGACAGAGACTCTCCTATACTCTGTACCTTATACCTCGCTCGCTTCGTCCACTGAGTCCAACCTAGTGTACTCCGAAGCAGTGGTTACTCCCGAGTCTTTACACCCCTCTGACCAGGCGGAGGACCTCCAGTTGTCTCCAGAACCCTTCGGGGTGCCACCTGGTGGTGAATGGACAGACACTTTCCTATATCCTGGATCTGATACCTCGCTTGCTTCGTCCAGTGAGTCCGACCTAGTGTACTCTGAAGCAGAGGTTACCCGTGAGTCTCTACACCCCTCTGACCAGGCGGAGGACCGCCAGTTGTCTCCAGAACCCTTCGGGGTGCTACCTGATAGCGAATGGACAGAGACTCTCTTATACTCGGTACCTGATACCTCGCCCGCTTCTTCCAGTGAGTCCGACCTAGTGTACTCCGAAGCAGAGGTTACCCCCGAGTCTCTACACCCCTCCGACCAGGCGGAGGACCTCCAGTTGTTTCCTGAACCCTTCGGGGTGCTACCTGATAGCGAATGGACAGAGACTCTCCTATACTCGGTACCTGATACCTCGGCCGCTTCTTCCAGTGAGTCCGACCTAGTGTACTCCGAAGCAGAGGTTATCCCCGAGTCTCTATACACCTCCGACCAGGCGGAGGAGCTCCAGTTGTCTCCTGAACCCTTCGGGGTGCTACCTGATAACGAATGGACAGGTACTCTCCTATACTCAGTACCTGATACCTCGCCCGCTTCATCCAGCGAGTCCGACCTAGTGTACTCTGAAGCAGAGGTTACCCCCGAGTCTCTACACCCCTCCGACCAGGCGGAGGACCTCCAGTTGTCTCTTGAACCCTTCGGGTGCTACCTGATAACGAATGGACAGGTACTCTTCTATATTCGGTACCTGATACCTCGCCCGCTTCATCCAGCGAGTCCGACCTAGTGTACTCCGAAGCAGAGGTTACCCCCGAGTCTCTGCACTATTCCGACCCGGCGGAGGACCCCCAGTTGTTTTCTGAATCCTCCTGGGTACCACCAGATAACAAGGTAACAGGGACTTTTCTACACCTTGTACCTGATACCTCGCCCATTTCATCCTGTGACTTTGACAAGATGTACCCCGAAGCAGAGGTTACCCCCGAGTCTCTGCACTCCTCCAACCCGGCGGAGGACTTCCAGTTGTCTCCTGAACCCTCTGGGGTGCTACCTGATAATAAGTGGAGAGAGACTTCCTTGTGTGCTGTTCCTGGTACTCCACCCGTTTCGTCTGTTGCTGAGGATGGCTGGATAGGAGGTAGCATCCTAGCTACCCAGATGAGACCAGTTTCTCCAGTGGAC
Source organism: Phyllobates terribilis (assembly GCF_046119375.1). NCBI lineage: Eukaryota > Metazoa > Chordata > Amphibia > Anura > Dendrobatidae > Phyllobates > Phyllobates terribilis. The sequence continues at coordinate 410,222,683 of NW_027362771.1, read as the reverse complement.
AGTGGAAGTGATCTCCTTGAAGTAAAGGATTGGCCCTCGAATTCCCTGTGGAACATTCTGGCAGGCCTGAAGAAGAGGGGGCGTAAGGGGGGGGGGTACTGTAACATACCTGGCGGCGTCCTTGCATAGTGGTCCATCTCCCACTGTGCAAGAGCGCGTACTTGATCTCCAGTCCAGCGTGTCTCTCTGGCTTCCCTCCATGCTGTCTGTTTGCTTCTGTGTCTGCTGCTTAAGGGCGGCGCCCGATCACTTCCTGCTTTTTGTACCTGCTGCAGGCACACCCCTTGTGCGTCCTCAGCCTATTGCTGTCTATCACCTGGTATTTAAATCAGCTGCCCCAATTAACTGATGCCTGAGCATCTTGCCCTGTCAGTTGGCTTTTGTCTCTGACATGCCAGGTCCTGTCTATGTTACCTGCCTTGCGGTATCAGTTCCCGTGTCTGAACTGAGTCCTGTCTATGTCTCCTGCCTTGCGGTATCAGTTCCCGTGTCTGAACTGAGTCCTGTCTATGTCTCCTGCCTTGCGGTATCAGTTCCCGTGTCTGAACTGAGTCCTGTCTTTGTCTCCTGCCTTGCGGTATCAGTTCCCGTGTCTGAACTGAGTCCTGTCTATGTCTCCTGCCTTGCGGTATCAGTTCCCGTGTCTGAACTGAGTCCTGTCTGTGTTCTCTTGTCTGCCTATCCTGGAGGCTGTATTTCCAGGCCTGTCTGAACACGCTCCTAGCCTGTTCCTCCCGCCTTCTAGGGGCCGATTACCTAGATCCGTTCCTGTATCTTGTCTGTCCTGTCTGAACACGCTCCTAGCCTGTTCCTCCCGCCTTCTGGGGGCTGTATTCCCAGACCCGCTCCTGTATTCCGCTGCAGTGTCGGTCTCCTCCGTACACTCAGTTCCAGTCTGAACTCTCTCTTATCCTTTACCTGTTTTGCCTCTATGTCCGTTCCCTTCCTTTTTCTGCAGAGTCTGAACTCGTACCTAACTCCTGCTCGTTGTCACTGTACTTCCGTTTGTGAGTTTGTGGTCCACTCGCTACTTCTCTGTAAGTACACTGTGGGTATCTGGTTCTGCCTTTTCCTTCTAGTCTGTTCCGTGTGAACAGAGCCCTGTTCCCACCGCGTCTGCGGTTTTCGCTTTGCTCAGCTCTGTCCGCCGCGTCTGCGGTTCTCGCTTTGCTCAGCTCTGTCCGCCGCGTCTGCGGTTTTCGCTTTGCTCAGCTCTGTCCGCCGCGTCTGCGGTTTTCGCTTTGCTCAGCTCTGTCCGCCGCGTCTGCGGTTTTCGCTTTGCTCAGCTCTGTCTGCCGCGTCTGCGGTTTTCGCTTTGTTCAGCTCTGTCCGCCGCGTCTGCGGTTTTCGCTTTGCTCAGCTCTGTCCGCCGCGTCTGCGGTTTTCGCTTTGCTCAGCTCTGTCCGCCGCGTCTGCGGTTTTCGCTTTGCTCAGCTCTGTCCGCCGCGTCTGCGGTTTTCGCTTTGCTCAGCTCTGTCCGCCGCGTCTGCGGTTTTCGCTTTGCTCAGCTCTGTCCGCCGCGTCTGCGGTTTTCGCTTTGCTCAGCTCTGTCCGCCGCGTCTGCGGTTTTCGCTTTGCTCAGCTCTGTCTGCCGCGTCTGCGGTTTTCGCTTTGCTCAGCTCTGTCCGCCGCGTCTGCGGTTTTCGCTTTGCTCAGCTCTGTCCGCCGCGTCTGCGGTTTTCGCTTTGCTCAGCTCTGTCCGCCGCGTCTGCGGTTTTCGCTTTGCTCGGCCCTGTCCACCGCGTCTGCGGTTTCGAATTTGTCTCCCAGTCTGTACTGGACCCTACCCAGCCTGCGCTCTAGTCTGCCTGTTCCAGTATTCCCCGGTGTGGGTCAACAGCCGTGTCCGGAGTCTGACCTGGAGTAGACCCTGGTTCCTCTGCTCGGTTCCTCCCTGGTGCACTGGCGTCGTATGCCGTCGTGCGACCTTGGTCGGATCGGGCAGATACTTAGTTACGCCCCTCCAGGCACTCTCCGGTTCATGGCACAGTGGAATCACTACATAAACATGCACACGCCAGTCAGTCCGGGCGTGTGCATTACAGCCGCACAGTGTCATCAGGTGTATATCAGACCTGGCGCCGCCATGCTCGTCACAGTCACTCTGGATCAGACAGTGTAGGGAGAGCTGCTGCTGCATCAGGGAGAGATTTGCTTGTGTATTAGGTAGTGTAGGGGGAAAAAACGTACATTACACATATCTATTTAACAAACAGTCCTTCTGAGGACTAATCCATCTGCAGAGATATCAGGCAGGCAGGGTGTATAGGCAGGCAGTGTATATAGCAGACTGCAGTGCATATAGCACAAGAGGCTCCATTCCAATTCTGCCTTCTGCTGCTGTTATATTTCTATACAAAGGCACAGGTCTCAGGGGCCAGGAATACTTTTCTTTGGATCTTAATCCTCATTATTTGCTTAAAATCCAGAGAACACCGTTTTTCTGCGCCATTTGCTTGTTGGCACTGCAGAATACAGCCTGGTCCTTTTCATATTACAGAGCTAGAAATCCAGCTATTTAAAACTGTGTTTTCTCCATCAAACGGATCACATATACGTTGTCAGAAAATACTGCCATTTTTGGCCTCCATTAAAAATTTCCTTTAGTGTGTCAGTGAAGAAATTCACAGCAGTTTGCTGTTCAAACTACTTACCTACAGGCCAGGTATTTAAAACTGTGTTTTCTCCGTCACACGGATCACATATAAGTTCGCTCCAAACTCAGTCATTTGTAGTGAGCGTGGAAGATACTGTCCTGCATTTAAAATGGCAAGGCACGTGGCAAGGAACTGGGAACTGGACATGATGGTAATGGTTCATGCAGAGGCCGAGGACAAGGCCGTGGGCAAGCCGAAATTGTGCCACAACAAACACCCACATCTTCTCGCCTGACCTTCCTGTCCCAACTTCTAGGGAACCGCAGCACACCACTATTGAACCCAGAGCAGTGTCAAAAGGTTGTTGGCTGGATAGCGGATAATGCTTCCACTCACTTTGCCACCACCACCACCAACACCCTGTCTTCCAAACGGTCAAGTCTCAGTAGCCGTGAGTCTGGACCGCATATTCCTCACCCTGATCCACCTTCCTCCCACCATGCCGAATACCCAGAGACAACTGATCCCACACTTGGACACTCTGAAGAGCTGTTCACTTTTCCATTTATAGATTCGGGCCTCTCGCCTGGTCCACTTGAAGCGGGGCAAGAGGAGATCGCGTGTAGCGATGCCCAAATATTTGAGCAGCCACGATCACACGAAGACGACGGTGGGAAAATGTCACAAGAGGTGGAAAATGATGAGACACAATTGCCAGAAAGTCAGGAGGCGGACCAGGGTGCGGAAGTGGAAGACAAGGTGGTGGATGACATAGTAACTGACCCAACCTGGCAGGAGGACATACAGAGCGAGGACAGCAGCACACAGGGGGAGGGAGGCAGAGCACCCCAACAGGCTGGAAGAAGCAGTGTGGTGGCCGCAGACAGAAGGCAGGCAACCGTTCCCCGTAACACCAACACGAAGGAAGTTGCCAGTACAATTGTTAGGTCTTCCCGAGTCTGGTTGTTTTTTAAAGACTCTGCCGATAACCCCAAAAAGGCCATTTGCACCACCTGCCAGGCCACCATCAGCAGGGGTGGCAAAACGACCAGCCTGACCACCACCAGCATGATCAGGCACATGGCAGCAAAGCACCCGACTTTGTGGGCCGAACCCCAGGGTCCAGGAACAGTGTCTGCAGGTGGCACCATTACTTCTTCCGCTGTTGTGCATGCAAGCCAATCGCCTGTTCATGGTGCATGCGAAGATGCCTCCTGTCCTGCACCTGTCGTTGCACACTCTCAAGTAGCAGCATCAGGAAGCACATCCATGTTCTTGTCCCAGCGCAGCGTTCACTTGTCCATACCCCAGTCCTTGGAACGCAAGCGCAAATATGCAGCCAACGCCCCACAGGCCACACTACTAAATTCTCACATTTCACGACTGCTTGCGCTCGAAATGTTGCCCTTTAGGCTCGTGGAGACCGAAGCATTCTGCAACCTGATGGCGATGTAGTATCGGCGTCTCAGCCCCCTGACAGGCAGAGACGCCATCCCCCTTACCGCCGCGCTCCTGGCCCGGCGTCTTCTGGCTCTCCTGCTGCTGCCGGTGCGCGCGCCCTAAGCACAGTGCCCGGGAAGCTGCTCCCTCCCTCTTAAAGGGGCCGTGCGTGCCCTCCTAAGGAGTCCCCGGCCAATGGCAGGAGGACTTCTCATATAAAAAGAACCTCCTCCAAAATGGAGGTGCCCGTGCAAGGTTGTAGCTCTGTGTACTCACTCTGCTTGAGCCCTCAGGTCCCGTGGCTAGTCTGACCACCAGTCCAGTCCGCCAGCCTGACTACCAGTCCAGTCGGCCACATTGTAGCATCGGCGTCTCTGCCTCCTGTTAGGCAGAGACGCCGTCCCTCTCACCTTCCTGTTCAGCGCGCGGCGTCCTCCAGCGCTCCTTCCCTCGCTGCTGCCGGCGCGCGCTCCTCCCCGGGCACTGTGCTTAGGGCGCGCGCGCACTCCCCCTCTCTTAAAGGGACCGCTCGCGCCGTCCTAAGGAATCCCCGGCCAATAGCCGGAGGACTTCCCATATATAAGGCACCTCCTCCAAAATGGAGGTGCCCGAGCAAAGTGGTTGCAAAGCATACTCACCTCTGCTTCAGCCCTCAGGTCCGTTTGCCAGCCTGACGTCCAGTCCTGTCTGCCTGCTTGTCTTCCCTTCAGCCCGACAGTCTGTCTCCTGCTTCCGCCAGTCTGTCTATGGGCAAGTCCACCTGCGGTACAGGAAGCACCTGCCAGTTACCTGCCTGCTACCTGCAGTACCTGCTAACCCGCTCACCTGGGAGCGCTCACCAGCTACCCGCCTGCTAGCCTACCTGGAGGCTCCGCCGTCATTTGCCGTGACCACCTGCCTGCCAGCCAAGAGACTCTTACCCGCTCACCTGGAAGTGCTCACCTGCTACCCGCCTGCTAGCCTAACTGGAGGCTCCGCCGTCACTTGCCGTGACCACCTGCCTACCAAGAGAATCTTACCCGCTCAGCCGTCACTTGCCGTGACCACCAGCCTGCCGAGAGACTCTTACCCGCTCAGCCGTCACTTGCCGTGACCGCCTGCCTGCCAGCCAGCCAAGAGACTATTACCCGCTCAGCCGTCACTTGCCCTGACCGCCTGCCTGCCAGCCAAGAGACTCTTACCTGCTCTTCCGTCACTTCCCGTGATCACCCGCCTACTCACCCAGAGACTGCTACCTACCCGCTGTGTCCACCCGCTACTCCGGTCAGTCCCAGCTACCTGACCCGTGGGAGCCACCTGCTCTACTACAAGGTCGTCCCCAGTATAACATCTGCCCCTCGAGGTTCCGCCTTGTTCCTGGGCACAGAGGTTCCACCACCCAGCCCCGTTACACACATTATTTTGATCAAAATTATGTTAACTAAATACCCTTTATTATTTATTATTATTTTTGCACTGTGCGATTTATACATTTACTTTCAGCTATTTGGGTATTTATCTTGTCTTTGGTTTCTCTCTGTTTAATGGCCTTGTGTGTACATGCATTTACATTTTGCATGCACATCAACTTACGTTTCAGTTCAGACCTTCAGGTTTTTTCTTTGCAGTCAGTGTGCTTTAGTGCATATAAAAGGGTGTGGCCGCCCTTTGTCTGGGCTGAGACGCTCATTTTGCCTCGGCTTTATGCTTACACTAGGGATCCAGTCTCTCTGCCCTTGTCCATATGTATGTCACTTGACAAATGGTAAGGTTTTTAATATTAGAGTTAGGACTGTCCCATAAGGGTTGCCGTGAAGTGGCGGGATGGCTTTCACATTATTTTGATCAAAATTATGTTAACTAAATACCCTTTATTATTTATTATTTTTTTTGCACTGTGCGATTTATACATTTACTTTCAGCTATTTGGGTATTTTTCTTGTCTTCAGTCCAGTCCGCCAGCCTGACTACCAGTCCAGTCCACCAGCCTGACTACCAGTCCAGTCCGCCAGCCTGACTACAAGTCCAGCCCGACAGTCTGCTTACAGCCCAGCCCGCCAGTCTGTCTATGGGTTTGGCCAGTCCGCTTATCCGGAACCTTTACCTGCTACCTGTCTCCGCCAGCCAAGTACACTCTCCAGCCCGATGGTCTGCCTACGGTCCAAACCCGACAGTCAGTCTATGGGCCAGGCTTGCCTGCCTACCCAGAGAACGTACCAGTTACCTGCCATTCCTACCAGTCAGCCTACCTGGAGGCTCCAGCCAGTTACCCATGTTGTCTGCCAGTCCGTCTACCTGGATCACCTGTCAGCCTGTCTGCCGTGCTCATCTGCTGTACCGGTCAGTCCCTGCCTTCTGACCCGTGGGAGTCACCTGCTCTCATACAAGGACTGGTCCAGAGTAGCACCTGGTCCCTCTGCTCGGTCCTTCCCTGGTTCACGGAGTCGATTGAGCCGCCGTGCGACCTTGGTCAGTCCGAGTTGATACCTAGTTACGCTCCTCTGGTCCCTCCTTGCACTGCAGCACAGAGGTTCCACCACCTGGATCCGTAACAGGCGGCGGTCGTCCCTTGGTACTCGGTCCCCAGCCGCCACTATTTCTCCCGGTGTGCCGTCTCCGCATTACACAAGCACATGTCCCAAAACATTAGCCGTGCCCTCAACAACGCAGTTACTGGGAAAGTCCACCTAACCACGGACACGTGGACAAGTGCTTGTGGGCAGGGACGGTACATCTCGCTGACGGCACACTGGGTTAACATAGTGGAAGCCGGGACCCAGTCGGACCTTGGGACGGAACACGTCCTCCCGACGCAAAGGATTGCGGGCCCTAGGGCAATCAGGGTTGCCCCCACGCTCTACAGCTCCTGCACCTCATCCTCCTCAGCCTCCTCCTCCTCTTCAGCCTCCATCTCCGAAATGACCACATCAGTCACAAGCTGGAAGCACTGCAGCACTGCCTCGGCCAAGCGGCAACAGGCTGTGCTGAAACTAATATGCTTAGGTGACAAACCGCACAATGCTGAAGAGTTGTAGACAGCTCTGAAAGAGCAGGAAGATCTGTGGCTCACACCGCTGAACCTACAGCCAGGCATGGTCGTGTGTGACAATGGCCGGAACCTAGTGGCGGCTCTGAGGCGAGCTCACACACGTACCATGCCTTGCCCATGTGCTTAACCTCATGGTTCAGCGGTTTCTCAAATCCTACCGGAGATGCCGGATCTGCTTGTTAAAGTACACGGCCTGTGTGCCCATTTTAGAAAGTCAGCTACAGCTTCCGCCACCCTTGCAGTATTTCAGCAGCGTTTGCAGCTTCCGGCTCACAGACTGGTGTGTGATGTCTCCACGCATTGGAACTCTACACTGCAGATGTTGGGAAGGATTTGTGAGCAGAAGAGGGCAGTTGTTGAGTACCAGCATCAACAAGGCCGTCGGTATTCAGTTCAGACTCCACACATAAGACCTCAGGAGTGGACATGGATGTCAGACATATGTACCATCCTCCAAAACTTTGAGGACTCCACCAAGATGGTGATGTCACACTGACACTGCGTACAGGAGGTCAGGGGCCTAAGCTGACCCTAAGCTGGAGCCCTGACTAATCCCTCTACCTGGAGGTACTGTTAAAGGTACAGATTTCCAGGCCGCCAGCGTAACCCCTACCTCCTGAGGATCCCTGCACCTCAGTAATCTAGTCCTGAGAAGGACCCCGATCACAACAATAGGGGACAGGAAATAATATGCCAACACACAGTACTTAGACGAACGAGACAGTGCAAGGGTCAAACCAAAAACCACCTTGCATACAAAAACTACACCACAACTACAGAGGGAACACCAACGGGAAAGGAGATAAATGATAAAGCGAGGAAGAGAAAAACCACACCAAATGCACTTAGCTCAGGACTCCAAAATACCACGATCCGCTCTGTTTGTCTGTATGAAATGCTTTCACCGACACTTCCCTAACAGACCGGCAGGCATTTGAAGGAGTCCCACTACTGCAGCACTGATTGCAGCTGGGCGAGGCTGGACCTCGTCTAGCACAGAGAGAGAGAGTTAACTCCCTCACTGCCGAAAAACACAAAACACCAAAAACTCAGCTGCGAGAAGTCAGGCTGTGTAATCGTGACGATCTTCGTGGCGACACACCCGTGACAGTACCCCCCCTTCTACGAGGGGCCTCCGGACCCTCAGGGCCAGGTTTATCCGGGTGAGTCGTGTGGAAGGCCCGAATTAACGGTCTGCGTTAATATCTGACGCAGGAACCCACATCCTCTCCTCAGGACCATACCCCTTCCAATGAACCAGGTACTGAAGGGACCGGCGATTAAAGCGTGAATCGATGACCTTCGATACCTGTAACTCCAAGTTACCATTGACCACCACTGGAGGGGGAGGTAAAGGTGACGGTATCACCGGCGCCACATACCTCTTAAGCAACGATCTGTGGAACACGCTGTGAATTTTAAACGTAGGGGGGAGGTCAAGACGGAATGCCACCGGATTAATTATAGAACTCATCCTGTACGGCCCGATGAACCTGGGACCCAGTTTCCAGGAGGGAACCTTAAGTTTTATATTCTTGGTAGACAACCATACCCGATCGTTCACACTTAGGTCCGGACCAGACACTCTCCTCCTATCAGCCATACGTTTGTATCGGTTCCCCATAGTATTCAGATTCTTCAGCACCCCACTCCATACTGAAGCGAGTGATGACGAAAATCGTTCCTCCTCAGGAACCCCCGAAGAGCCCCCTCTACTGAAAGTACAAAACTGGGGGTGAAAACCATATGCCCCAAAAAACGGGGACTTACCAGTGGATTCGCTCCGCCTATTATTAAGAGCAAACTCCGCCAGAGGTAAGAAAGAAGCCCAGTCCTCCTGGTTCTCTGACACAAAACACCGGAGATATGTCTCCAAGCTCTGGTTCATACGTTCCGTCTGACCATTGGTCTGAGGATGAAAAGCCGATGAGAACGATAAATGCATCCCCCGCCGTGTACAAAATGCCTTCCAGAATTTGGACACAAACTGAGACCCCCGATCTGACACCACATTGGAGGGTTCCCCGTGAAGCCTCACAATCTCCCCAATGAACACCTGCGCAAGAGTTTTAGCATTAGGAAGAGCAGGAAGAGCGATAAAATGTGCCATCTTGCTGAACCTGTCCACTACAACGAGTATGACCGTTTTACCCGAAGACGGCGGGAGGTCCGTAATAAAGTCCATAGACAGATGAGTCCAAGGACGCTCCGGGATCTTCAAAGGTAAGAGGGCCCAAGACGGACGGGTATGTGAGGTCTTAGAGCGCGCACAAACCCCATAGGACGCGACAAAAGTTACCACCTCCCTATGTAAGTTAGGCCACCAAAACCGACGCGAGAGGAGATCCACCGTTGCTTTACTCCCCGGGTGTCCTGCAAAAACTGAGTTATGGTGTGCCTCGATCACCTTTTGTCGCAACTGATCTGGAACAAACAGTCTCCCTGGAGGTCCAACAGGGGCATCCCCCTGAGCCTCCAATACCTCCTCCTCAAGCTCAGAGCATACTGCCGAAACCACCACCCCCTCCTGAAGGATAGGAACCGGGTCGTCCGTATTCCCGGCCCCAGGGAAACTACGAGATAAGGCATCCGCCTTTACATTTTTTGACCCAGGACGATATGTAACGACAAAATTAAACCTGGTAAAAAACAATGACCACCTAGCTTGTCTGGGATTCAGACGTTTAGCGGACTCCAGATATAGCAGGTTCTTGTGATCGGTGATGACGGTGACCGGATGGACTGCCCCCTCTAAAAAATGGCGCCACTCCTCAAAAGCTAACTTAATGGCCAAGAGTTCCCTATTGCCGACATCGTAATTCCTCTCAGCGGACGACAATTTTTTAGAGAAAAAGGCGCACGGATGCCACTTACCAGGGGACGAACCTTGTGACAATACTGCTCCCACCCCTACCTCGGAAGCGTCTACCTCTACAATGAATGGCTGTGACGCATCAGGTTGAATGAGTATGGGTGCCGAGGCAAAACATTTTTTCAAGGAGGAGAAAGCTTGACAAGCTTGTCAGACCACCTAGAAAAATCCGTCCCCTTTTTTGTCATGTCTGTGAGAGGTTTAACCATGGATGAGAAATTACGAATGAACTTCCGGTAATAATTAGCAAACCCCAGGAAACGTTGTAGTGCCTTAAGATTCTCAGGCAGATCCCACTCAAGAACTGCCCGCACTTTCCCAGGGTCCATACGAAAACCGGACGCTGAAACCAGGAAGCCTAAAAACTGGAGTTCCTGTACGGCGAACACACACTTTTCCCATTTGGCATACAGTTTATTATCCCGCAAGATCTGTAACACCTGCCTAACATGCTCCTGATGAGACACCAGATCCGGCGAGTAAATTAAGATATCATCCAGATATATGACAACAAACTGTCCCACCAGGCGGCGAAAAATGTCATTAAGAAAGTGTTGGAACACCGCCGGGGCATTAGTCAGACCGAATGGCATGACAAGGTTCTCATAATGCCCCTCCGGAGTGTTAAACGCCGTCTTCCACTCATCCCCCTCCTTCATCCTAATCAGATTGTACGCCCCCCTGAGATCCAACTTAGAGAACCATTTGACACCCACGATCTGATTAAAGAGATCGGGAATAAGTGGGAGCGGATACGGATCTCGGACCGTTATCCGATTAAGTTCACGGAAATCCAGGCAAGGGCGTAGGCCTCCATCCTTCTTCTTCACAAAGAAGAACCCCGCGGCCACCGGTGAAGATGAAGGTCTAATATGCCCCTTAGCCAGACTTTCAGAAATATAATCCTTCATGGCCTGCCTCTCAGGACCAGAAAGGTTATACAACCTAGCTTTAGGTAACTTGGCCTCAGGGAGCAGTTTTACAGAACAGTCATACTCGCGATGAGGAGGTAGTTCCTGACACCCTTTCTCCGAGAATACATCCTCAAAGTCCGCCAGAAATGGAGGAAATAGCCTAGGAGTAACCGCACCGATGACCGTATTCATGCAGTTTTTATTACAGAATTTACTCCATTGGCTTATCTCTCTAGATTGCCAATTAATAACCGGGTTATGCTTAGTTAACCAAGGAAGGCCCAACACTATAGGAGTGGGAAGACCCTCCAACACGTAGCAAGACAACAGTTCCTTATGTATCGCCCCCACTTGAAGTTTTACGTTATGCACAGCTTGCAAAAAACTTCCCTGACCGAGGGGCCTGGCATCGATCGAGAATATGGGGATGGGTTTAGCCAACTCACTCAATCGCATACCTTGAACCCGGGCAAACCGAGCGTCCACCAGATTAGCCCCGGCCCCACTATCCAGAAGAACAGATATCCTCTCAGTTCTCGTACCCACCACCACCTCCGCCGGTACGAGAAACTGAGATGAACCTAGGGACGAAATACCTACTCCCAGATTGCCGTCCACCACACAACCTGGGATCAACAGTTTTCCGACGACTCTTCACTCTGCAAGGGACGGGATGGACAGCCCCCAATAAAATGTCCCTTTCTCCCGCAGAAGAAACACCTTCCTGTCTTATGGCGCACCACCGGTCCCCTCCCCCGAAATGATGTCCCTCCTAATTGCATAGGCTCCTCTGGACTGACCAGGGGAACCTCCATATAAGGAACCCTTGTAGAAGGTGGAGTCATCACAGGGGGCGGAGTTGCCCCGCACCTCTCCCGAAGCCGTCTGTCAATGCGAATAGCAAGGGCCATAGCGGCTTCCAGTGACGCGGGAGGGTCATACTGAGCCAACACATCCTTTAATTTGTCGGATAGACCTTGACAAAACTGGCTCCTAAGAGCCGGGTCATTCCACTGGGTGTCCGTGGCCCACCTACGGAACTCCGAACAGAATTCCTCCGCCGGACGATCTCCCTGCTGGATCCTACGTAACTTAGATTCAGCAAGGGAGATCCGATCCGGGTCATCATATACGAGACCCAGAGCTGCAAAAAACCTATCCACTGACTGGAGAGCCGGGGAGCCTGGGGGAAGAGAGAACGCCCAAGATTGTGGGTCCCTTTGTAGGAGCGAGATGACAATTCCCACCCTTTGTTCTTCACTCCCCGACGACCGAGGCCGCAGCCGAAAGTACAACTTGCATGCCTCCCGGAAAACGAAAAACTTGTCCCGCCCCCCAGTGAACCTGTCAGGGAGAGCTACTTTAGGTTCTGGTCCGGCTTGCTCCTGGGGATACAAAACCTTGGACCTAACGTCCGCCAGCTCCATGGACAAACTCTGCAACTGCCGAGCTAGACTGGCTACTGGATCCATGGTAGCTGGAGAGAATCTTAGTGGGTCGGTGAAAATGTCACACTGACACTGCGTACACGAGGTCAGGGGCCTAAGCTGACCCTAAGCTGGGGCCCTGACTAATCCCTCTACCTGGAGGTACTGTTAAAGGTACAGAGGTCCAGGCCGCCAGCGTAACCCCTACCTCCTGAGGATCCCTGTACCTCAGTAATCTAGTCCTGAGAAGGACCCCGATCACAACAATAGGGGACAGGAAATAATATGCCAACACACAGTACTTAGACGAACGAGACAGTACAAGGGTCAAACCAAAAACCACCTTGCATACAAAAACTACACCACAACTACAGAGGGAACACCAACGGGAAAGGAGATAAATGATAAAGCGAGGAAGGGAAAAACCACACCAAATACACTTAGCTCAGGACTCCAAAATACCACGATCCGCTCTGTTTGTCTGTATGAAATGCTTTCACCGACACTTCCCTAACAGACCGGCAGGCATTTGAAGGAGTCCCACTACTGCAGCACTGATTGCAGCTGGGCGAGGCTGGACCTTGTCTAGCACAGAGAGACAGAGTTAACTCCCTCACTGCCGAAAAACACAAAACACCAAAAACTCAGCTGCGAGAAGTCAGGCTGTGTAATCGTGACGATCTTCGTGGCGACACACCCGTGACAGGTGAGCGGCGATGATGCCATAATTAGCGTCACCATCCCGCTTCTCTGTCTTCTGAAACGCTCTCTGCTCACAATCAAAGAGGATGCATTGCAGGCGGAGCATGATGAGATGGAGCAAGGAACCATACAGGGTGATTACACACAGCCAAGCCTCATCTCATCCCAACGTGGATTGGGTGACAATGAGGAAGAGGAGGAGGAGGAGGAAGGACAGGAGCTAGTTTCATGCACTATAGACGGTCCTACCTGCACAACTGTCGTGCCGTCTGTTCAGCGTGGATGGCCAGAGGAAAGAGAGGAGGAGGAGAGCATGGTCAGTCATCTTGGTGAGGACACGGAAGTCTTGCCTGTTAGTAGTCTGGCACACATGGCTGAGTTTATGTTACGCTGCCTTTCCCATGACCCTCGCGTTCTCAAAATTTTGGATGACAGTCATTACTGGTTGGTGAAACTTCTAGACCCACGCTACAAGGAAAACTTTATATCTCTTATTCCTGAGGCGGACAGGTCTACAAAAATGGGGCTGTACCAGAAGGCCCTTGTTGCAGAACTTAAAAAAATTCCCATCTGAAAACGCTGGCGGCACAGGGCACACATCGTTGGACAACCAAGGAGTACAGACGAGAGAGACACAACTTCAATCCAGCAGAGGCAGGGGAACACTGTCAAAGTTCTGGGAGAGTTTTCTCAGACCCTCCCATCGCACAGGCCCTGAGGCGCGGAGTACTCTCACAAGGAGTGCAAAGTTTGGGAAGATGCTGAGGGAGTACCTTGCCGACTGTACCAACGTCCTCCGTGATTCCGCTGTGCCTTATAATTATTGGGTATCCAAGCTGGATACGTGGAATGAACTGGCTCTCTATGCCTTGGAGATCCTGCCTGCCCTGCCGCCAGCGTTTTATCACAGCGGGTTTTTAGTGCCGCTGGTGGAATTATAACTGATAAGCGCATCCGCCTGTCAACTGAAAATGCTGACAGGCTGACTCTTATAAAAATGAACAAGGGCTGGATTGGGCCAGACTTTTCAACACCACCGAATGATAGCAGCGTAACATAAACTCAAATCCAGTGTCTTTTCTTGGGAGGTATATTCCCATGCACCTTTTCACACCCACACATGGGTATACGCTTCCTAATTTTGGCTATTTGCTCTCGTCCTCCTCCTTATCCTCATCCTCCACCACCATATCACCAGGGTGACCGTGGTCCGTGATGCAACACCCACATAATTTTTTTAAAGGGTCTTTATGATGCCCGTAAAAAAATGTTTTTATACAGTATGTTCATGTATACCCCCCAGGGGTAAATGTTTGTCAGCCCATACACTTAGTGCATGGGCATTACAAGTATAGGAGGCCCGCTACTTTCTAAAAGGAACATTTTTTTATGAGGCCCTCCTCCATGTCTCCTCCAAGGGGCATTGAAGTGCCTCCAAATTTTTGGCAGCCCTTGCATTCACTGCATAGGCCAACACTATGGGAGACTCTCTCCTTTCTAATGGGAATTTGTTGTTACTGTGGCCCTGCTCTATGTGTCTTTAAATTCTTAGTGGGGTTTTTCCTAAAATTGGTCAGCCGTTGGACTCACTGCATATCCTATAACTGTATAGCAGACCCTCTCCTTTCTAATGGGAACATGTCGTACTTGTTACTGTGGCCCTGCTCTATGTGTCTTTAAATTCTTAGTGGGGTTTTTCCTAAAATTGGTCAGCAGTTGGACTCACTGCATACCCTATAACTGTATAGCAGACTTTCTCCTTTCTAATGGGAACATGTCGCACTTGTTACTGTGGCCCTGCTCTATGTGTCTTTAAATTCTTAGTGGGGTTTTTCCTAAAATTGGTCAGCCGTTGGACTCACTGCATACCCTATAACTGTATAGCAGACTTTCTCCTTTCTAATGGGAACATGTCGTACTTGTTACTGTGGCCCGGCTCTATGTGTCTTTAAATTCTTGGTGGGGTTTTTCCTAAATTTGGTCAGTGTTAGACTCACTGCATACCCTATAACTGTATAGCAGCCTCTCTCCTTTCTTATGAGAATTTGTCGTTACTGTGGCCCTGCTCTATGTGTCTTTAAATTCTTAGTGAGGTTTTTCCTAAAATTGGTCAGCCGTTGGACTTACTGCATACCCTATAACTGTATAGCAGACTCTCTCCTTTCTAATGGGAACATGTCGTACTCGTTACCGTGGCCCTGCTCTGCGTGTCTTTAAATTCTTAGTGGGGTTTTTCCTAAAATTGGTCAGCCGTTGGACTCACTGCATACCCTATAACTGTATAGCAGACTCTCTCCTTTCTAATGGGAATTTGTCGTTACTGTAGCCGTGCTCTATGTGTCTTTAAATTCTTAGTGGGGTTTTTCCCAAATTTTTGCAGCCCTTGCAGTCACAGCATGGGCATTACCACTATAGGAGACCCGCTCCTTTATAATGGGAACATTTTTTTTACTCAGACCCTCCTCTATGTCTCTTCAAAGGGGTATTGGGTTGCGTCCAAATTTTTGGCAGCCCTTGCAGTCACTGGATACGCAATAACAGTATAGGAGACCCACTTGTTAATAATGGGAACAACAAAGCAGAGCCAGCTGATGGCTCTCTAACAATAGCGAGGGCCGACTGCTGGCCTTTTAAGAATAGTAAGGGCCGTCTGATGTCCCTATAAAAATAGGCTTTATGACTCTCAGAGTCCCTCCATCATAAATAAAACAGGATGCGGAAAAACCATTTGTGGGGGTCGTGATGACATTCCACTCGTCCTCCAGTCACTCCAAATTCAAACTATGAGCATGGGTCAACCATTCAAAGAATGAGTCAGACAACAAGCTGGTTCAAACTCAGAGCACGCTCAAAAGACTACTACAGACAAAGTTCTCAGCAATGTTCTGTGTTTATTCCTACATACACAAACCTAAATACACTACATAATGGGGAGGGGATAGGGGTTGTCCGGAGCGGGGTAAGCCATGAAAGTCCAGTGTCTGGCCACTCCTGATTGGTCCACATCTCCTTATCTCAGTCTCTGGGCAGATATTGCAGCCGTCAGCTTATAATCTTGTTTCGTTTCTCTGAAATAAGTCTTGGCAACACTGGAACTGTCTTAGTTTAAGTTTCGATTTGAGTAATATATAGCAAGGAAAGCTTATTGTTATAAGACACAAAATGGTGGTTAGTACATTAGCAAAAAAGCGTATAAAAGTTACAAAAGTATAAAAGTTACAAAAATATATATTCTCTTTTACCCTGACATTCCCCCCTAAACACTAAGCTTTCCTTTGCTTCGGGGCCTTTGAGACTGTCCATGTGTGGGGAGAGGGGAGGTGGATTTCTTCACCCAATCATCTTAGAAGCTGCCCCCTTATGGGACACCCCCAGACAATCGAGCCCTATCCTGGGTGACACATGGAGTTCTCCCAACTGTCCCTAAACTAAATCTCTCAATTGGACTTTGTCATGGGGGGGCTGGTCAGGCTTGTTCAAAGGAGTGTATTTCTCCATATCTTCTCTTGATTCAGAAAGGTCCCGGAGGTTGGGACAGCATTGGTTATAGCTTTCCTGTATAAGGGGACTATGCAGCACAGGACCACCAGGCCCAATACTAGTAGACCTCCCATTACTAGACAAACTTGTTGGAGGAATCCCTTGAGCCCTCCCAACCAACCTGAGAAGAAGGAGATATCTACCCCTGTGTGGTAGCTGTCCACCCTGGGACAGACAGTAAACATATGGAAAGGATATAGAAGAAGGTAGTCATCTTTTATAGACTCGTTCTGTCTCTCTTGCAGTGGGAGGCGTGAATCCAGGTGCTCTTGCCCTCAAGCTTCAGAGCCGTCGGGGTGGTGAGAAGCACAGTGTACGGTCCCTCGAACCGCGGCTGGAGGCAGTCTTTCCGGACAAACTTCTTCACATACACTAGATCGCCTGGGATGAAATCATGTACTGCATCACCTGTAGATTCTGGGAGAGAAGCAGATACTGGAGAGCGGGTGTTAGTCAATTCTCTAGACAAGGCAATCACAAATTTTACCACTCTATCATGTGTTTCAGACAACTCTTGGGGCCTAATCTCTCCTATCTTGGGTGGGGGTCCCAAACAAAATTTTTATAGGGAGTTAGCCCATGTTTAGCTTGTGGGGTGTGTGTGATATGATACAATATTATGGGGAGTAGGTCGGGCCAGGGGAGGGGATGATCTTGGGTCATTTTCAAGAGCTGGGTCTTGAGTGTGGAATTCATTCTCTCCACTTTGCCTGAACTGGCAGGATGGTATGGAGTGTGGAGGCCCAAATCTGTTCCCAACATGTTCCAGAGTTCTTCGTAGATATTTGCTGTGAAAGCTGGTCCTTGGTCCGATTCTATGACTTGGGGAACTCCAAATCTGCAGGCAACTTCGGTGATCAGTTTCTTGGCTGTGACTTTAGCAGTCATGTTGACAACCGGGTAGGCCTCGGGCCAGGCTGAGAACATATCCACGGCTACCAAAACGTACTCGTATTTTCCTGCTTTAGGCATTTGGATATGGTCGACATGTATTCTCTGCCAAGGGTAGTCTGGTTTAGCCAGGTGTTGAAGAGGGACCCGTGCCGTACACGTTGGGTTGCAGGTAGCGCAGACAGAGCAGGATTTTGAGTACGCAGTCACAGTGGAAGAGATTCCGGGTGCAAAGTACAGTTTCTTGATACATGCCAAGGCTTGATTCTTTCCTCTGTGTGTAGGCCCGTGAGCCCATGCTGCCACAGCTGAGTACATGCGTCTAGGCAAGCAAGGCTTCCCATCCACTTGGTAAAGAGTCGAGTTGACCTTTGAATCTTTGCGACTTGCCAGCACAGCTCCTGCCGCTTTCCATTGCTTAACTTCTTCAGTGGGGGTCTTCCTTTGTTCCTCACACAATTTTTCTTCAGGCATCCTGACCCCCCTGGATTCCACTCGTGTCTCCGCTGGACTTGTATGGTCTTCCGCCGGCTGTTCTTTGGCTCTTGCTCTAGTGAGCGCCACAGCTACGGTTTGCAGGGTTTCCCCCATCTCTTCTTCCTTTTCCTGCCACTTTGATGACACATTCTCCACTGCTGCAGTCTTGGCTGCTTGGTCAGCTAGGTGGTTGCCCCTGGCTTCTCTGGATTCTAGTCTTCCATGAGCCTTGACCTTGATAACAGCAACCTGAATGGGTAGTTCCAGGGCCTTCATTAGGGCCTTAATCCATGAGACATGTTTCACTGGTGTACCTGCAGCTGTGATGAATCCTCTAGACTTCCACAAGAGTCCAGAATCATTGCAAATTCCATGTCCATACCTGGAATCGGTATATATATATTCGCCTTTGTTCCTGCTGCCAGGTGGCAGGCCTCTGTGAAAGCCACAAGTTCAGCTTCTTATGCAGACATGTATGGTGGTAGAGCTTCAGCCTTGAGGACTGTTAGGTCTGTTGTGACAGCATATCCCGTGTGGAACTTCCCTTGAAGGTCTGCGAAACGGGATCCATCAGTCCATAGGTGCAAGGCAGGGTCTGCGAGCGGATGTGCCACCATATTCTCTGGAGCAGAAGTCTCTTCCTGCAAAATTTTTATACAATCATGAGGTTCCACCAATGGACCTTCACCCTCTTCACCTTCCCCCCTAGAAGGTGGAAGCAAAGTGGCAGGGTTGATAGTCAGACATCTGATAAATGTTATATTGGAGGGCAACAATAGGGAACACTGCAGCCGCAGGTGTCTTTGGTTGGTTAGATGTTTCGGAGATGTTAGTTGCAGAACAGCCGAGAGATCATGGCCAGCCTGTATAACTAGATCATGTCCAAGGACGATATCAGCTGACTTGTCAAGGAGGATGTGAGCAGCGTGGACCGCCTTAAGGCACGTGGGGGCAGTTCGGGCGACAGGGTCCAGGCGGGCTGAGTAGTAGCCCAAAGGCCGATACTTATGATCATAGCGTTGTGCTAGAACTCCAGAGGCATGACCTTCCGATTCAGAGACAAAAAGATGAAATGGCTGAGTATAGTCTGGTAAGCCCAAGGCCGGGGCAGAGACAACAGCCTGTTTAAGGCGGTCAAAACATAGTCTGTGTTGATGAGAAACACGTGGATCTTTGGCATGAAGCCAAACTGAGCCTTCATTCTTGAGACAGTCGTACAGAGGTTGCATGAGCTTTGAGGCATCAGGGATCCATTGCCTGCAGTAAGTGATAAGGCCAAGGAAAGTCTGCATAGCGGAATAGGTGGTTGGGAAAGTGATATCCATGATGGCTTGTTTTCTTTCTTCAGTCAGATGTCTAGCACCTTGTGAAATACAATGTCCGAGGAAAATGACCTTGGGCAGACACTATTGGACTTCGCCTTTCGAGACTTTACAGTTAGCTGAGTGAAGAAACCAGAATAGGGATGCTGACATCTCCGGCAAATTTTCTTCAGTGCCACAGAGTAAAAGATTATCCACATACTGTAGAAGGGTGACCTGAGGGTTCTCTTGAACCCATGGCTCCAGAATAGACTTCATAGAATGAGTGAATTGGTTAGGAGAGTTCTGGGCTCCTTGTGGAGTCCTGGTCCATGTAAACTGTGCTCCTTGAAAGGTGAAGGCAAAAAGAAACCACGAATCTTCGTGTAAGGGTATACTGAAGAAGGCGTTGGCCAGATCTAACACCGTAAACAAGGTGGCCGTTGGAGGCACCTGAGACAAAAGGGTGTTTGGGTTGGGTACCACTGGAGTTTCTAAAATGGTAGCTGCATTGACGGCTCTGAGATCCTGAACCAACCGGAATCTTGGAGGCTCTCCCGGAGCGTTTTTCTTTTTTACAGGAAAGAGGGGTGTATTGCATGGAGATACACATCTGACAAGGACTCCTGATTCCAGGAGGAAAACGACTTGGGTACTCAAGCTTTGTTCTTGTGCAGCCTTGAGGGGGTATTGTGGCAACCGTGGGTACCTATGTCCAGGCTTGAGGTGTACTCGGACCGGGGGAACCTGCAGGAGGCCGACGTCCTCTGGCCCACTGGACCACAGAGAGTGAGGGAACTGTGAGGTATCAAGAAGAGTGTGAGGTTGTATGGTCATCATCATGAGAGGGAAGGCTTTAAGAACACAGCGGTCTTCAGTCCCTTGTTCGGAATGAGGGTCCCGCAAAAGAAGCTCCATACCATGGTTTCCGAAAGTAATTGTTGCCTTCATCCGCTCTAAGAGATCGGCTCCCAACAGGTTGACAGGGCAAGTTTCAGAGACCAAGAATCTTGTGAGTACTCCGGTGAACGGTCCTGCAGACACAGGGACTGTGAGTGGAGAGGAAATATGTTGGCCTTCCACCCCAACACAGGTGAGGGTATCCGGTGATAGGGATACAGAAGGAGGGAGCTGTGCAGAGGAAATGACAGATGTGGCCGCCCCAGTGTCCACCAGGAACTCCAGTGGTTGATGGTCCACCTGTAAAGTGACAGTCCCAGAGGCGGCCGTGAGATGCGTAGCCGGGAAAGTGGACACTGGTTGACCGAGCCGTCATTGGCGTGGATGAGATGGTTCACGGGAAGGTCCATGGTTGTGTGGACCGTCATGAAATGAGCGGTCATGGTACTGTCTGCGGGTTGGACAGTCTCTGAGAATGTGATTAGGGTTACCACACTCCCAACACAACATTCGTCCTTCAGAATTACGAGGTTGTCTTCTGTTTCTAGATGGTCCCTTGTCATCTCTTCTGTCTTGTTTTCTATATGTGGGAGGAGTATCATCACTTGTGCCTTTAACCATTACCCACTTGATTCCATGTTGGTTGCCAGGGGGTGGGTAGCTTTCTTAAGCTTGATATACCATGGCAGGAGCGGTTTTCTTCTTTGGCTTAGTATCCTTTTCCATTTTTAGCATTGATTTTTGGAAAGCTTTAACGATGTCCACCGCGTCGTTGAAGGAAGAAGAACGAATCTCGGGCCGTACTCTCAGGACTTCATCTCTGAGAGCGTCTTGTAGGCCATCTACTAGGGCCTGAACCAACAGGACGGCCTGCGTCTTGACGTGAGGACTGTATCCGAGATCCTCAAAATGCATGCTGAGTCTTGCAGCATATCTTTCCACAGATTCATCAGGGTCTTGTTGAACATCTTGTACAGATCCAGCTTGATCTGACAAGCGATTCTGAGCCCAGGCTTTTAACTGTTTCATGTATTCTAGGCCGGATTCATACGTACTAAGGGGTCCTGCTTTTGTGGAATCCATGGCCTTTTGAAAGCTCTCCGTTTTCGGCTAAGTGAGCCTGGCATTCTGCAGCCAGAGTAGAACCAGCAGTAAGGGAAATTTTGCGAGCCAATCCTCCAACATGGCTCATACAGGTGTTTGCAGGGTTGACTATGGCCCCCACCCGATGTGTAAGGATGTCACCATAGCCTATTGACAGAGTGACAGGGCGTCCTGATGGGTCTACTAGATTACGGGAGCGGCAGGGGTCCCAAACTTCTGAGGGGCTGGGGGGTGGTGTTCTTTCAGCAGTTGCTTGGAGCAAGGGCCGGAGTACGGGTAATGGATGTGGGGTGGAGGATGCCATAGGAGACGTATGGGATAAAGGAGGGGGGGCTGGAGTATCTTGAGCCCATCCCTCCTCTGGCTCCGTATCGTCTTGAGTAACAGTATGTTGGCGGAGGGAGAGCAGTCTGGCCTGAAATTCTGGGGAGTTGAGGAGGATATCCCCAGGGTTGTGGGTGACTCCCATAGGAAACAGGGAAAGCGTCTCAGCATCATGGACTGGAGCAGAGGGTGTCACATTAGTTTCAGATAGGTGCTCTGGGACTGCGGGCTTTTCCACCTGTGCTGGTGGCTGGTAATATGCACCGGACGGATCTAGTAGTGGATATAGGCCGGATTGGGGCTTTCCGGGCCTCCCACAACAAGTAAGAGGTGTAGCAAGATGGCCGTGGGAGGGAGGAGTTAGAGTGGAAGTGGGATTGTTCTTGGAGGCAGGAAAAGGTGTAGTAAGATGGCCGTTGGAGGGAGGAGGTGGAGTGGGATTGTTCTTGGAGGCAGGCTGGGCATCGTGCCATGGGCGGCCCCCCCCCACAGACACAGCAGAACTCCGCCCAAGGTGGGTTTTGCTCTCAGCACATACGACACGTCCATCCTTCCGATGATTTAGCGTCGTCGCCATTATAGGGTGGTGGCTGAGGGCTCGGTGTAGTGACAGGCATCAACGGGGTTACGGCCAATTTAGGGTCACATAACAAATCACATTCTGCAGCTTTCATGTATCCGAACAAAGGCTCGGCATTCTCTGTTCCCCCCTGCACCATCCACTTCTTTCCAGCCTTCAGACTTCAAATCACTCGCTACTCTAAGATGTGCTTGAGCCTGGTGCAGAAGTCCTCACCCAGCTTTCCCAATTTCTGTGTAACACATTCTTTCTACACTGAAAGTTAAAGCCTGCCTGTACTGGATAAGCTTATCATGTTATACAAATTCCTAACATTCTTCTTGCCTTCTTGCCTTCCCGTAACTCCACTAATTGGCTTAACTCCTACAGCAGCATTCCGCAACTTACGAGATCTTTCAAATTTGAATATAGAGATAGATAGAGAGTACACCTCAATCTATCCTTTCCCTAACCTTGAATGGCGACTTTACAGTACGACTCACCACGGCACCCTGACTGACAGCAGAACCCCTCCTTATGAGGTTTCTCTGTATAAGACGAAGAGTACCCCTCAATCCGTCTTCTTTCCTACTACGGCACCACCCGTCAGTGTAGAGTACACCTCAATACACTGATGAGATAGAGAGTACACCTCAATCTATCTCCTTTCCTAACTTTGACTTTACAGCAGTCTCTGTGGTAGACGAAGAGCACTTCTCAATTCGTCACAGATCCTTTCTCCCTTACACTACAATTCAGGAATGCTTTGAAACTTTGACTATCAGTTACGGGAGGCGGCTATCTAAGAAAAGTACAGTGACCGGGGGAGGAGGAGGTGGTGTTCACACGAGCACGCGCAGGCATGCGACGTCACTCGTTTTAACACTTGCTGGTTCAGGACGTGGTGCGGGACGCCTAAGGTCTCACCACTCGACCGGTCACCCACCCAGATCCAACCTGACAGCCCCACAGAAACCGCTGCGGCTGACACACAGGCAAGTGAGACATATAAAATACATCTCAACTTACCGTGTTCGATGGAGGTTGATCAGGCCTCAAATTCAGCCACCGCGGTCACCACCAGGGAAGTCAGCAATATGGGTCCGGGAGGGCGGCGTACCGCTAACCACGCCGCACGTTGAGCGCCATTTGTGGGGGTCGTGATGACATTCCACTCGTCCTCCAGTCACTCCAAATTCAAACTATGAGCATGGGTCAACCATTCAAAGAATGAGTCAGACAACAAGCTGGTTCAAACTCAGAGCACGCTCAAAAGACTACTACAGACAACGTTCTCAGCAATGTTCTGTGTTTATTCCTACATACACAAACCTAAATACACTACATAATGGGGAGGGGATAGGGGTTGTCCGGAGCGGGGTAAGCCATGAAAGTCCAGTGTCTGGCCACTCCTGATTGGTCCACATCTGTCACGGGTGTGTTGCCACGAAGATCGTCACGAGTACACAGCCTGACTTCTCGCAGCTGACTTGTTGGTGCTTTGTGTTTTTCGGCAGTGAGGGAGTTAATTCTCTCTCTCTCTGTGCTAGACGAGGTCCAGCCTCGCCCAGCTGCAATCAATACTGCTGTAGTGAGACTCCTTCAAATGCCTGCTGGTCTGTTTGGGAAGTGTCGGTGAAAGCATTTCATTCAGACTAACAGAGCGGATCGTGGTGGTTGGAGTTTCTGAGATAAGTGTATTTGGAGTGTTTTTTCCCTTCCTCACTTTATCATTTATCTCCTTTCCCGTTGGTGTTCCCTCTGTTGTAGTTGTGTAGTTGTTGTATGCAAGGTGGTTTTGGTTTTTCCCTTGTACTGTCTCGTTCGTCTAAGTACTGTGTGTGGGCATATTATTACTTGTCCCCTTTTGTTGTGATCGGGGTCCTTCTCAGGACTAGATTACTTAGGTGCAGGGATCCTCAGGAGGTAGGGGTTACGCTGGCGGCCTGGACCTCTGTACCTTTAACAGTACCTCCAGGTTGAGGGACTAGTCAGGGCCCCAGCTTAGGGTCAGCTTAGGCCCCCTACCTCCAGTATACAGAGACAGCGTGACATTTTCACCGACCCACTTAGTTTTTCTCCAGCTACCATGGATCCAGTAGCCGGTCTAGCTCGGCAGTTGCAGAGTTTGTCCATGGAGCTGGCGGACGTTAGGTCCAAGGTTTTGCATCCTCAGGAGCAAGCCGGACCAGAACCTAAAGTAGCTCTCCCTGACAGGTTCACTGGGGGGCGGGACAAGTTTTTTGTTTTCCGGGAGGCATGCAAGTTGTACTTTCGGCTGCGGCCTCGGTCATCGGGGAGTGAAGAACAAAGGGTGGGAATTGTCATCTCGCTCCTACAAGGGGACCCACAATCTTGGGCGTTCTCTCTTCCCCCGGGCTCCCCAGCTCTCCAGTCAGTGGATAGGTTTTTCGCTGCTCTGGGACTCGTGTATGATGACCCAGATCGGATCTCCCTTGCTGAGTCTAAGTTACGTAGGATCCAGCAGGGAGATCGTCCGGCGGAGGAATTCTGTTCGGAGTTCCGTAGGTGGGCCACGGACACCCAGTGGAATGACCCGGCTCTTAGGAGCCAGTTTTGTCATGGTTTATCCGACAAATTACAGGATGTGTTGGCACAGTATGACTCTCCCGCGTCACTGGAAGCCGCTATGGCCCTTGCTATTCGCGCTGACAGACGGCTTCGGGAGAGGTGCGGGATAACTCTACCCCCTGTGATGACTCCACCTCCTACAAGGTCCCCTCATATGGTGGTTCCCCTGGTCAGTCCAGAGGAGCCTATGCAATTAGGAGGGACATCATTTCGGGGGAGGGGACCGGTGGTGCGCCATAAGACAGGAAGGTGTTTCTTCTGTGGGAGAAAGGGACATTTTATTGGGGGGTGTCCATCCCGTCCCTTGCAGAGTGAAGAGTCGTCGGAAAACTGTTGATCCCAGGTTGTGTGGTGGACGGCAATCTGGGAGTAGGTATTTCGTCCCTAGGTTCGTCTCAGTTTCTCGTACCGGCGGAGGTGGTGGTGGGTACGAGAACTGAGAGGATATCTGTTCTTCTGGATAGTGGAGCCGGGGCTAATCTGGTTGATGCTCGGTTTGCCCGGGTTCAAGGTATGCGATTGAGTGAGTTGGCTAAACCCATCCCCATATTCTCGATCGATGCCAGGCCTCTCGGTCAGGGAAGTTTTTTGCAAGCTGTGCATGACGTAAAACTTCAAGTGGGGGCGATACATAAAGAACTGTTGTCTTGCTACGTGTTGGAGGGTCTTCCCACTCCTATAGTGTTGGGCCTTCCTTGGTTAGCTAAGCATAACCCGGTTATTAATTGGCAAACCAGAGAGATAAGCCAATGGAGTAAATTCTGTAATAAAAACTGCATGAACACGGTCATCGGTGCGGTTACTCCTTGGGTCTTACCTCCATTTCTGGCGGACTTTGAGGATGTATTCTCGGAGAAAGGGTGTCAGGAACTACCTCCTCATCGCGAGTATGACTGTTCTGTAAAACTGCTCCCTGAGGCCAAGTTACCTAAAGCTAGGTTGTATAACCTTTCTGGTCCTGAGAGGCAGGCCATGAAGGATTATATTTCAGAAAGTCTGGCTAAGGGGCATATTAGACCTTCATCTTCACCGGTGGCTGCGGGGTTCTTCTTTGTTAAGAAGAAAGATGGAGGCCTACGCCCTTGCCTGGATTTCCGTGAACTTAATCGGATTACGGTCCGAGATCCGTATCCGCTCCCACTTATTCCCGATCTCTTTAATCAGATCGTGGGCGCCAAATGGTTCTCTAAGTTGGATCTCAGGGGGGCGTACAATCTGATTAGGATGAAGGAGGGGGATGAGTGGAAGACGGCGTTTAACACTCCGGAGGGGCATTATGAGAACCTTGTCATGCCATTCGGTCTGACTAATGCCCCGGCGGTGTTCCAACACTTTGTTAATGACATTTTTCGCCGCCTGGTGGGACAGTTTGTTGTCATATATCTGGATGATATCTTAATTTACTCGCCGGATCTGGTGTCTCATCAGGAGCACGTTAGGCAGGTGTTACAGATCTTGCGGGATAATAAACTGTATGCCAAATGGGAAAAGTGTGTGTTCGCCGTACAGGAACTCCAGTTTTTAGGCTTCCTGGTTTCAGCGTCCGGTTTTCGTATGGACCCTGGGAAAGTGCGGGCAGTTCTTGAGTGGGATCGGCCAGAGAATCTTAAGGCACTACAACGTTTCCTGGGGTTTGCTAATTATTACCGGAAGTTCATTCGTAATTTCTCGTCCATGGTTAAGCCTCTCACAGACATGACTAAAAAGGGGACGGATTTTTCTAGGTGGTCTGACAAGGCTTGTCAAGCATTCTCTTCCTTGAAAAAATGTTTTGCCTCGGCACCCATACTCATTCAACCTGATGCGTCACAGCCATTCATTGTAGAGGTAGACGCTTCCGAGGTAGGGGTGGGAGCAGTATTGTCACAGGGTTTGTCCCCTGGTAAGTGGCATCCGTGCGCCTTTTTCTCTAAAAAATTGTCGTCCGCTGAGAGGAATTACGATGTCGGCAATAGGAAACTTTTGGCCATTAAGTTAGCTTTTGAGGAGTGGCGCCATTTTTTGGAGGGGGCAGTCCATCCGGTCACCGTCATCACCGATCACAAGAACCTGCTATATCTGGAGTCCGCGAAACGTCTGAATCCCAGACAAGCTAGGTGGTCATTGTTTTTTACCAGGTTTAATTTTGTCGTTACATATCGTCCTGGGTCAAAAAATGTAAAGGCGGATGCCTTATCTCGTAGTTTCCCTGGGGCCGGGAATACGGACGACCCGATTCCTATCCTTCAGGAGGGGGTGGTGGTTTCGGCAGTATGCTCTGAGCTGGAGGAGGAGGTATTGGAGGCTCAGGGGGACGCCCCTGTTGGACCTCCGGGGAGACTGTTTGTTCCAGATCAGTTGCGACAAAAGGTGATCGAGGCACACCATAACTCAGTTTTTGCAGGACACCCGGGGAGTAAAGCAACTGTGGATCTCCTCTCGCGTCGGTTTTGGTGGCCTAACTTACATAAGGAGGTGGTAACTTTTGTCGCGTCCTGTGGGGTTTGTGCGCGCTCTAAGACCTCACATACCCGTCCGTCTGGGGCCCTCTTACCTTTGAAGATCCCGGAGCGTCCTTGGACTCATCTGTCTATGGACTTTATTACGGACCTCCCTCCGTCTTCGGGTAAAACGGTCATACTCGTTGTAGTGGACAGGTTCAGCAAGATGGCACATTTTATCGCTCTTCCTGCTCTCCCTAATGCTAAAACTCTTGCGCAGGTGTTCATTGGGGAGATTGTGAGGCTTCACGGGGTACCCTCCGAGGTGGTGTCTGATCGGGGGTCTCAGTTTGTGTCCAAGTTCTGGAAGGCGTTTTGTGCACGGCGGGGGATGCATTTGTCATTCTCATCGGCTTTTCATCCTCAGACCAATGGTCAGACGGAACGTATGAACCAGAGCTTGGAGACATATCTCCGGTGTTTTGTGTCAGAGAACCAGGAGGACTGGGCTTCTTTCTTACCTCTGGCAGAGTTTGCTCTTAATAATAGGCGGAGCGAGTCCACTGGTACGTCCCCGTTTTTTGGGGCATATGGTTTTCACCCCCAGTTTTGTACTTTCAGTAGGGGGGGCTCTTCGGGGGTTCCTGAGGAGGAACGATTTTCCTCATCACTCGCTTCAGTATGGAGAGGGGTGCTGAAGAATCTGAATACTATGGGGAACCGATACAAACGTATGGCTGATAGGAGGAGAGTGTCTGGTCCGGACCTAAGTGTGAACGATCAGGTATGGTTGTCTACCAGGAATATTAAACTTAAGGTTCCCTCCTGGAAACTGGGTCCCAGGTTCATCGGGCCGTACAGAATCAGTTCTATTATTAATCCGGTGGCATTCCATCTTGACCTCCCCCCTACGTTTAAAATTCACAACGTGTTCCACAGATCGTTGCTTAAGAGGTATGTGGCGCCGGTGGTACCGTCACCTTTACCTCCCCCTCCAGTGGTGGTCAATGGTAACTTGGAGTTCCAGGTATCGAGGGTCATCGATTCACGCTTTAATCGCCGGTCCCTTCAGTACCTGGTTCATTGGAAAGGGTATAGTCCTGAGGAGAGGATGTGGGTTCCTGCGTCGGATATTAACGCAGACCGATTAGTTCGGGCCTTCCACACGACTCACCCGGATAAACCTGGCCCTGAGGGTCCGGAGGCCCCTCGTAGAAGGGGGGGTACTGTCACGGGTGTGTCGCCACGAAGATCGTCACGAGTACACAGCCTGACTTCTCGCAGCTGACTTGTTGGTGCTTTGTGTTTTTCGGCAGTGAGGGAGTTAATTCTCTCTCTCTCTGTGCTAGACGAGGTCCAGCCTCGCCCAGCTGCAATCAATACTGCTGTAGTGAGACTCCTTCAAATGCCTGCTGGTCTGTTTGGGAAGTGTCGGTGAAAGCATTTCATTCAGACTAACAGAGCGGATCGTGGTGGTTGGAGTTTCTGAGATAAGTGTATTTGGAGTGTTTTTTCCCTTCCTCGCTTTATCATTTATCTCCTTTCCCGTTGGTGTTCCCTCTGTTGTAGTTGTGTAGTTGTTGTATGCAAGGTGGTTTTGGTTTTTCCCTTGTACTGTCTCGTTCGTCTAAGTACTGTGTGTGGGCATATTATTACTTGTCCCCTTTTGTTGTGATCGGGGTCCTTCTCAGGACTAGATTACTTAGGTGCAGGGATCCTCAGGAGGTAGGGGTTACGCTGGCGGCCTGGACCTCTGTACCTTTAACAGTACCTCCAGGTTGAGGGACTAGTCAGGGCCCCAGCTTAGGGTCAGCTTAGGCCCCCTACCTCCAGTATACAGAGACAGCGTGACAACATCTCCTTATCTCAGTCTCTGGGCAGATATTGCAGCCGTCAGCTTATAATCTTGTTTCGTTTCTCTGAAATAAGTCTTGGCAACACTGGAACTGTCTTAGTTTAAGTTTCGATTTGAGTAATATATAGCAAGGAAAGCTTATTGTTATAAGACACAAAATGGTGGTTAGTACATTAGCAAAAAAGCGTATAAAAGTTACAAAAGTATAAAAGTTACAAAAATATATATTCTCTTTTACCCTGACACCTCCATCATAAATAAAACAGGATGTGTCTGATGATGTGTCACATACCACATTGCCAGATAAGGTTGTAAAATGTTAAAATGACATTTCTCAGTGAATGCATTTGTCTTAAAAAATAACGTAAAAAATCCAAAACAATAGGATCTTTCTTTAGTATAAAAAACAGCATCACCAATTTATCCTCAATGTAATCACATTGTTCAGCTCATACACCTCCTCCTCCATCTCCGAAATGACCACATCAGTCACAAGCTGACAGCACTGCAGCACTGCTTTGGCCAAGCGGCAACAGGGTGTGCTGAAGATAACATGCTTAATGCTTAACTGACAAACCGCCCAGCGCCGCAGAGTTGTTGAAAGCTGTAACACAGCAGCCTGATCTGTGGCTCTCACCGCTGAACATACAGCAAGGCATGGTCATGTGTGACAATGGGCGGAACCTGGTGATGGAGAAATGACAGCCGAAGTAGATACGGTTTTCCTCTATGCCAATCCTTTCACCGAGCTAAATACCACTCTCAGCAAAAAAAGTTGTGGACTGGCTCCATACCGTCCCTGGCCACATTCACCTGTCCACGTGTTTGTGGTTAGGCGGTCCTTCCCAGTAAGTGCACTGGGGAGGGCACGGGTAATGTTGTGGGACCCGTGCTTGTGGAAGGCAGAAGCGACACCAGGAGAAACAGTGGCGACTGGGGACCGAGTATGGACACCTCGTGGAGGTTGTGATAAGCTTCCACCTCCACGAGCTTAAAAGGCCATATTTCAAGTGCAAGCAGCTGCCCAGAAATCTGGCAGTTTAGTGTTGCGGCCTATGGGTGGGTGGCTGGCTGCATACTTGCACTTGTATTCCAAATAACAGAAAACTAAGCAGATGGTGGCCTCTATCATCATCATGGCCTCACCTCGGCACTATGAACTCTCCTGAAGGAGAAGCCAGGGCCTGCCGGAGGAGTCTCCGGTTCTCTGGTGGGCCCGTCCAACCCTGCCGAGAAGCAGCCCTGGCTAAGAAAAGTGTGGCGGAAGGTTCCCGGACACTCTGTGGCTGCTTTTTTTTATTGTGGATCGGCCATGCTTATGCATGTTATTTCTTAAACGGCATTACAGATCAGGCCATTGTCCAACTCTGTATTCAAGAAATGAAATTCGCAAAGAAAGATGTGTGTGTGTCAAAGCAGCACCGACAAGTGCGAGTTGATGTTGGACAGGCTGCCATTGCTTCTGCAACAAGCTGCATTAGAGGTCTTCCTGGGAGAAATGACACGCAAGGTAGATACGATTTCCCTCTATGCCAGTCCTTCCACCGAGCTAAATACAACTCTCAGCAAAAAAAGTTGTGGACTGGCTCTGTACCGTCCCTGGCCACATTCACCTGTCCACGTGTTTGTGGTTAGGCGGTCCTTCCCAGTAAGTGCACTGGGGAGGGCACGGATAATGTTGTGGGACCCGTGCTTGTGGAAGGCGGAGACGACACCGGGACAAACAGTGGCAGCTGGGGACCGAGTATGGACACCCGGCCGCCGCCAGCTTGAGGTTAGGAAAAGCTTCCGCCTCCACGAGCCTAAAAGGTCACATTTCAAGTACAAGCAGCTGTCAAAAATTTGGCAGTATAGTATTGCAGCCTGTGGGTGGGTGGCTGGCTGGCTGCATACTTGCGCTTGCATTCCAAGGAATGAGGTAGGGACAACTGAATGCTGCACTGGGACAAGGACGTGGACGGTGATTGTTGCAAGTCAGCAACGACAGGTGCATGGCGGGAGGCATCTTCACATGCGCCAAGGATCACTTATGATGGGCACACTTTTAGGCAGTGACCTGGGAGTCAGAAATGCTTCTAGAGGTCTTCCCCATGATGTTCCCATGTCTTTTCAGCACTGTATGCATGTGTCACACACCACATGGCCAGATAAGGTTGTAAAATGTTAAAATGACATTTCCCAGTGAATGCATTTGTCTTTGTTGAAAGCAATGCAAAAGTGCAAAAACGCATCAAAAACGCTACGTGTGAACATAGCCCAAGGTGTGGAGGAGTATTTTTGTTTTTGGTTATTTATTTTGCTTTATATACATTGTACATGTCATGGAAAGGATGTTCCTTAACATACTTCCCAGGAAAATCCATTTTGGTTTCGTTTTGGTATGTTTTATTGTGAGTCCGTAAAAGTGGCGTAATACCTGTGACAACGTTACTGACAGCAGTGATCTGGGAGTCAGAAATGCTTCCAGGGGTCTTCCCCATGCTGTTCCCATGTCATTTGAGCACTGTTCCCATCGATTTGGGCAATTTTTAGGCCCTCTGCAGACAGCTGAGGGGAGCCGCCTAAAAAATGCTTGAGTTTCCCATAGACTTACATTGGGCTCGTTGCTCGGGTAGAGCACCCGAGTATTCCAATTTGCTCGACCCGAGCAACGAGTACCCGAGCATTTTAGTGCTCGCTCATCACTAATGAAGTGCTCTAAAATTTCCTGGTAGACGGCTGCGCTCGCTTTGGTCTTGATAAAACACAGTGGACCTATACCAGCAGATGACATGGCTCCCCAAACCATCACTGATTGTGGAAACTTCACACTAGACCTCAAGCAGCTTGGATTGTGTGCCTCTCCACTCTTCCTCCAGACTCTGGGACCTTGATTTCCAAATGAAGATTGGAACTCTGGGACCTTGTGGAGTGTGTCAACGACTGCCTTCTGGACATCTGTCAAGTCAGCAGTCTTCCCCTTGATTGTGGAGCCTACTGAAACAGACTAAGGGACCTTTTTTAACGCTTAGGAAGCCTTTGCGGGTGTTTTTTGCTAATCATTTCAATTTACTGAGATAATGACTTTTGTGTTTTCATTGACTGTAATCCATAATCATCAACTTTAACAGAAATAAACACTTGAAATAGATCACTCTGTTTGTAATGACTCTATATAATATATGAGTTTCACTTTTTATATTGAAGAACTGAAATAAATTAACGTTTTGATGATATTTTCATTTTGTGAGATGCACCTCTATGTCCGATTTTGATCCAATTTGTATCAAGTGGACGGGTCCGCAAAAACGGGTCACCTTGTTAAAGTGGACGGGTCCGCAAAAAGGACAGCACTTATATGCCATCCATGTTGTATCCGCGTGCTCTCTATTTTTCCCTGACTTATGCTAGGAAAATCTTTAAAGCCCCCCCATCAGTTTTTTATCATATGAGAAAAATGGACTGACACACTAATAGTAAAAATGGAGACAAGGTCCAAAAACCGAAGAAAATCAGATCCATCACACTGATGAATATCGGTCCTTTCTTATATAAGAAAAGAAATTATGTGTGAATTCAGTCTTAGTTATAGCAAATGTTCATCTTGAAACACAAATTAACAGGTTACATATGATAAGTATCTATCTACATAATTAGGTGAGTAAGGTATGTGCTTTCTGCTATTGTGCCCACAGTGGTAACAGTGGCCATAGTCTGGATGAACGTCTAGGCATCCGTACATCATGGAGAGAGCAATGAGTACAGTTTTTTTACACAGTGGCTATCTGTATAGGAAAGCGTAGCCTAATGGCCAGAAGTGGAAAAAACAACAACACATTTTTGGCCTCCGTCTGGTTAATAACAGCCTGGATAGTAGGGAACTATGAGCTGCAGTGCCAGGAGTAGGTCAGCAGTGTCCACCGCTCAGACTGGGAGACCATCTTCATGAACGGGCATGTTATTTTAGAACAGAAGCTCCTGATTCATTAAAAGGAACACGCCTCCTAATGAATCAGGTGAGGCGCATAGTGGCGTTTACCTCTGTACAAATCTTACTCCAGTCCTAGATGGAGTAAGATATGTGGTGTAGTGAATGCCGCCGCTGGTCATGAATTTGACAATCGGGGGTTGCCATACCACATCACGCCCTGCATTCTGCTTTAACACCACCCACTTTATCAGAGCTGGGGCAGTAACACGCTGCGATCCCATATTACGGACTCGTACGACTTTGTGTATTACTGCATGGTAACATGGCATTACCTAACTTAATACAGCCTGTGATGCAATATGCCACATGATTGTCATGAATTTCAAATGAATATGCAAAAAAAATGAATGATTATACCTCATTGGTGGTCCCCTGCGAATCCACAGATTTCTATAGGTGCCGTATTACAGATCCACTACATATGCTTCAGACGTCAGATATATGAAACGCTCACACTTTGAAATATGTTGCTAAATCTTGTGCCCATAAGCTGACATCAAGGGAATACAACTCTTAAGCTGTGCACAGCAAAATCTTGTTTTACACCAGGCATACAATCCAATAGATACAATGTTGTTTTTATTCGCTGTTGCTGTACTCTCGGTTACACATACAGAATTATAAAATCTGTGAAGTTAAAGAAAAAATGCCGTCATCGTTTCTAGGCTATTAATTGACATATTGTATTATTGATCCCTGGCAGTAATAGAAGTGTGACTCTTTAGTGCCACCTCTTAGCCACTGACTATACTGCAGTGAAGACATTTTCTCCCACAGATCTTTCTTTCGTTTTATCTTTTTTCTATTTATTCCATCCTTCGGGGGCAATACAAAATTATCAACTTGAAAATAACCCTGCTATGTTTGGTCAAACATTCAATTAACTCCCCCATAATGTGATGGCTGTAGCTGCTTCTCTTTGGCGCGGCTGTAAATGCTTTTCCAGGCTTGCATTGGTCTGGAGCACAGTTGACTTTGTGCCATAAGTTTTGTAAAGAACTTGCAGCAGTAAGTCGTACCAAAAACAGATGAATATTACACTTCATGTCTCCTCACAGTGAGAAATTCATTACTGCTCATGTTACATTTATAGAACTCAAATAGTGGAAGGTCAACAGCATACATCATATAGGAGACACTAAGACTGCTCTATATACATCTCAGGAGACATTGGACTGGGACATATACATCACATAGGAGACACCGAGACAACTGTATACATCACATAGGAGACATCGAGACTTCCGTATGCACATCACATAGGAGACAATGAGATTGCTTTATATATATCTCATAGAAGACACCGAGACTGCTGTACATATATCACATAGGAGATGCCAAGAGAGCTGTATACACATCACACTGGAGCCACAGACTGCTGTATTTGCATCATATAGGAGACACCAAGACTGCTGTATATACATCACACAGGAGACACAGACTGCTGTATATACATCATATAGGAGACACCAAGACTGCTGTGTATACATCACATAGGAGACACCAAAACTGCTGTATATACACATCTCATAGGAGACACCGAGACTGCTGCGTATACAACACATAGGAGACATTAAGACTGCTGAGTATGCATTACATAGGAGACACTGAGACTGCTGTATACGCATAACATAGGAGACACCAAGACTGTTGTATATACATCACATAGGAGACGCCAGGCAGGAGTATACACATCCCAGGAAACATGGGCGATGTGGAATAGACGTCAGAGTGAACATGGGGCTGTGGCATAAACAGGGGAGTAACGACTGTGGTTGCAAAGGTCATGACCACAACCGGGCCTGCGTGGGCAGGGGCTCAAGCTGGTGAGCGGTCTGTTGACGCCAGCAGAAACTTCAAATGGATGTACGTCCTCATAACGTTTGGCGTGCAGGTGACTGGGGGTGCACGGCAGTGACATTATGCACTCCCATCGCTTGCACGCTGTAGTCAGCTGCCAGATTCAGAAGAGGACACAGCGAGACGGGGCAGCGGAGGGAAGATGAGTATAATGGTTTATGCTTTTCTATATATTAAAGAACAGCGGCAGAACGGGGGACATATACCAGGATGGAGCCCAGGATAAGGGACATATTACCAGGATGGGGCCCAGGATAAGGGACATACATCAGGCTAAGGGACATATTACCAGGATACAGTCCTGGATAAGGGACATATACCAGCATGGGGCCCAGGATAAGGGACATATGCCAAGGTAAGGGACATATTACCAGGATGGAGCCCAGGATAAGGGACATATACCAGGATAAAGGACATATTACCAGTATGGTGCCCAGGATAACGGACATATTACCAGGATGGGGCCCAAGATAAGGGACATATACCAGGATAAGGGATATATTACAAGGATTGAGGATATATATACCAAGATTATTCCCAGGATAGGGGGCATATACCAGGATAAGGGATATATTTCAAGATGTGTCTCAGAATAAGGGACATATACTTGGATAGGGGATATATATACAAGGATGGGGATATATATAACAGGATGGTGCCCAGGATAAGGGATATATATTACAGGATGGGGGATATATATGACGCGCCCCCTGGGCCATATTCTTTAGGGGAATATCCGGAGCCGGATCAGATGGGGGTTGTAGTCTTCCGAGTGGCTGTGACCCGGTCCGTGCCCAGGGTGTCAAACTCAGTTGTATGTGGCAGTCCTACAGATGTTATTAAGTTCTTTATTGTCGACTACGCCACCCGTTGTATTGCGGTCACTATGGCCGCCGCTGCAGCAGGGTCCGCTGAGGCTGATGGTGTTGGTGCAGCTTTTGGTAGTATAACCCCCAACGGGTGGGGTATAGCCTCAGGGGGTCAGGTGCAGAGGATGGGGGTTGTGGTGGTGCAGCATAGATGTTAAATGAAGACAGAGTCGGGTTGTGCAGTTTAGGGTATTTACTCACTGCTGATGTTCCGGTCACTCCAGCTTCAAGTGACCACCCGAGCCGTGCTGCGTCCACCAGGTCCTGGATTCAGCAAACCCCCAAACAAGTCCGGAGCGTGACCCTGAGCTCTCCTTCTGTCCTTTCCTCTGGCCGTCCCCACTAGTGATCCACCTAAGTCCAGCTCCCTCGGGCCTTCTGTTGGGCACCCTTGGCCTTGGGTTCCCTGACCCTCCACGTGGTATGCCTTCGGGGTGGATGTGGTGGGTGGCCGTGGCAGACGCTGCCCACGGCCTCCGGTCTCTGGCTAGGGTGTGCTTTTGCCCCCACCAGTTTGGGATCCGGTACCCTATTGCCGACTCTTCACCCGGGGATTGAATTTGGGTTCTCAGAGTCCTCTCTTCGTTTCCTCTGGGTCTTTCTTTCTCTG
The DNA here is from genome assembly GCF_046119375.1 of Phyllobates terribilis. Lineage (NCBI taxonomy): Eukaryota > Metazoa > Chordata > Amphibia > Anura > Dendrobatidae > Phyllobates > Phyllobates terribilis. The sequence continues at coordinate 410,186,431 of NW_027362771.1, read as the reverse complement.
CTCCACTCTCTCTCTCTCTCTGGGGCTTCTCTGCTCCTCTTCCTCCTCTGACTTCTCTCTGCAAAAGGCTGGCAGACTGACCCTGTTCTCTGATGGTGCCCACCTTATATACACCCTCTATGTGTGAGCTCAGGCGACCAGCACCCAATGAGCTCCTATCTTTACCCAGGCTGCTCCCCCTATCTGCCCCTACACTACTTGGGATGTTCCACCCCCCTCCCACTCCAGCCAGGAACAGACTCGGTCGTACCTGCACATTTCTAAGTGGGAGTACCGTCGGTCTGCTCCTCGGAAATGGGATGTGTGTAGTGCATGCAGCCTACCGAGCTCAGATCCACACTCCATCCTTACCCGGGAGTGGAATATCACACCTCTGGGTTGAGGTGCAATACCCCTGTAGCAGCCGAATCCTCAGGGTGCTACATATATACCATGATGGGGCCCAAGCAGGATAAGGGACATGTATACCAGGATGGGTGATATGTAAACCAGGATGGAGGACATATATATATATATATATACACCAGAATTGGGGGGTGGGGTCCGGTCCAAATCTTGCACCGGGCCCATTGGACTCTAGTTATGCTACTGGGCATAGATGTCACAGGACATATGGGGCTGCAATACAGATGTCACAGGAGACATGGGGCTGCGGTATAGACATCACAAGAGATGTGAGGCTGTGGTATATACATCACAGGAGACATGGGGCTGCTGTGTAGACATCACAGGAGACGTGGGGCTGCAGCATAGACATCACAAGATACATGGTGCTGCAGCATAGACATCACAGGAGGTGCTGGAGCGACGGTATATACATCAGAGGAGACATGGGATTGAGGTATAATCATCACAGGAGACATTGGGCCTGCGGTATAGACATCACAGGAGATGTGGGGCTGCGGCATAGACATCAGAGCAGAGGCTGGGGCTGCAGTATATACATAACTGGATTCACGGGGCTGCAGTATAGACATCACATGATACACTTGTGACGCAGCATATACATCACAGGAGATGTGGGGCTGCAACATATATATCACAGGAGACATGGGGCTGCAGTACAGTCATCACAGAACACATGGGTCTGCAGTGTAGACATCACAGTAGATGCTGGGGTTTTGGCATATACATCACAGGAGATGCTGGGGCTGCAACATATACATCACAGGAGACGCTTGTGACGCAGCATATACATCACAGGAGATGTGGGGCTGCAGCATATACATCACAGGAGACATGGGGCTGCAGTACAGTCATCACAAAAGACATGGGACTGCAGTGTAGACATCACAGGAGATGCTGGGGTTGTCGCATATACATCACAGGAGACGCTGGGGCTGCGGTATAGACATCACAGGAGATGCTGGGGTTGTGGCATATACATCACAGGAGACACTGGGGCTACGGCATATACATCATAGGAGACATGGTGCTGCAGTATAATCTTCACATGAGACATGAGACTGTGGTATAGACATCACAGGAGATGCTGGGGTTGCCACTACTGTCTTCTTCTGTGTGACAGGAGAGCAATGCGCACCCACAGAGTACATCCAGACACTGGCCAATGTGAGGACGTAATCTTTTATTGCAGGCACACACAGCGTTCAGTAGTGAACGGCGCGTAAGCGTGCTCCCAGAGCAGGAAGAGATTAAAGGGCTGGCAGCCGTCAAAATGCAGTTGCCGGCCCAAGCACTTTAGTCCCTGGGAGGGCCGGTTTTAGACAAATTTGGGCCCTGGGCAAAAGTTTAAAGTGGGGCCCCAAATGCTAACATATTGCACACACACAGAAACATTTAGGCTGTATTTACATGAGCTGAGTTCAGACCATTAAACGAGCGTAATCGACAATATTGAAGTTGTTCGACGCTTGTTTCCCGGCTTCTTTACACCAGCTGAGGAAGAATGATGGTGACAGAACAATCACTAATAGATCAATCTGCCCCCGTACAGTATCATGTTATCAGCAGCACATCTGCAGTTTTCACCGGGCGATGTGCTGCTAAGAACAATGAATTTTGTTTCTGCATAAATAATCCAATCACTTAAAGAATAGGCAGCATTTTGCTCATTTAGTATAATGCTCCACATAGTCCTCCATATAATACATGTTACGGGTCCGGGTGGTGGAACCTCTGTGCTTCGGTGCAAGGAGGGACCAGAGGGGCGTGACTAATTGCCTACTCGGCCTTACCCAGGTCACATGGCGGTTTAGTCGACTCCGTGAACCAGGGAGGGACCAGGCAGGTGAACCAGGTGCCACTCTGGGAAAGACCTTGTGTGAGAGCATGTAATGCAGGTGCCGGAATGCAACGCACAGGGACACAAGGCAACGACAGTCGGAGATGATTATAAACAGTTTATATGTATATAAAACAGGTATTCTGAACAAGGGGATAACAGCAAGGGTATTGAACGGTAATTTAAAATATTAGCAAAATACGAAGTCTCTCAAAGTAATGTGGTGCACCCAGTCAGGGGAGTCACCACGTCAGTTCTTTATCTCTGTATAGGGCCCTAGCGGGGGTCACTGGTTATTCCCGCTAGGCCGCAAGTCTTTTCTGGACAAAATCAATTAGAGCAAGTTTAGCTTCTTCCGCCCCAACTGCTCCCCTCCCAACCTGAGTACCTAAACCCAATTGGCCCCGGTACCGTGAGTGAACAGTAGAAGTGACGGCCCTGTTCACGTATGCAGCTCCTCTGCTTTCACTGGCGTGACTTTCCTGGCTGAGCAGTCTCCCAACTCCTCTCTTCCTGGCTGTTGGAGGCAGTCTCTCAAGCCGTGGATAGGGGGGTCCAGACCTCGTCTGTCGGCGGGCGACGTCGGGTTCCGCAAACTCACTCAGCACCGCAAGCAGGTTCCGACTCTCTTCAGTAGGCACAGCACTCGAGTCACATCTGTGAGGGAACCGGAGCTCATTCACCGGCGCCCGGCTGTGGCACCTCGCAGGCCTCCGGCTTAGACCTGCCACGCGGGGCTTCTCAACACGCAGGGAGCACGTCTGCTCCTCTCTGCTGCTTGGCGCCAAAAACCCCTCAGGCTTGGCGCGGCGAGCTGGCCTCTTGTACCTTGGAACTCCTTCCTGGAAGTCACCTGACTGGGTCCAGCATCTAAATCTGCTCCCCCTTCAACTTCTCTTGTACATCTCGGTTCCGCATGACTGTGCCTGACCAGCAGATGGCAATCTCTCTCTATCTTTGAAGCACCCTGTAAGAATCCTCTTAGATGCCCTTTTGTCTCCATTACAAGCAGGTGACTCGCACGGGTCAGATGACAGGAGCTGACCGATACAGCGGATGAGCATGGCAGGCAGGCTGGCGGGTGGTCCGGGTAGATAAGCAAGCAGGTACCGCTGATAGCCAGACAGGCTCTCCGGGTAGGCAAGCAGGCGGGCATGACAGGTCACTTGGCAGGTGCTCCGGGGAGGCAAGCTGGCAGGCATGACAGGTTACTTGGCAGGTGCTCCGGATTGGCAGGCTGGCGGGCACGGCAGGTAACTGTCAGGTGCTCCGGGTAGGCAGGCTGGCGGGCACGGCAGGTAACTGTCAGGTGCTCCAGGTAGAAAGTCTGGCGGGCACAGCAGGTAACTGGCAGGTGCTCCAGGTAGACAGGCTGGCAGGCACGGCAGGTAACTGGCAGGTAACTGGCAGACAGAACTATCAGACAGTCTGGCGGGCTGGACTGAAGACAGACTGGCGGGCTGGACTATTAGACAGACTTGCGGGCAGGACTGACAGGCAGCGGGACCTGAGGGCTGAAGCAAGTGTTAGCACACGGAACAACAACCTTGCACAGGCACCTCCATTTTGGAGGAGGTGCCTTATAAAGGGGAAGTCCTGCGGCCATCGGCCGGGGACTCTTTAGGACGGTGTGCACGGCCCCTTTAAGAGGGAGGGAGTGCGCGCGTACAGCGGAGAATGATACCATGCCGTCTTCATCGGGTATCCAGTCCTGACGATCACGTGGACTGCTTACTTTCACCACACCAGACTTCTTGACCATCATCTGCATGGCTCAACCATTTCTCCCAACGAGCTTCCTCACCAGAAAATGAGGCACCCGGATGACCTCTTCACGCATACTGTGAGCTTTCCTCATCAACTCCAGTTGTCTAACAGCTTGTTCCGTCTTCAACCGGAGAAACCGCTTTGTGCGAATACATCGCCAGTGCATGTCACTTAGGATAGCCACCCTCTTCACTGTGACTTCGGTCGTGGACAGGACCACCAGCTGTTTAGCTTCTGAGGTCAAGTACACCTTACAGGCTCCCACGGCCTTCTTAAACTCCTCATGCATGGACTCACTGGTGCATTCTTCCCTCAAATCCTCGGGCACATCTACGAGGCACTTGTACCAAGATGTTTCGGTCTCACCAGTGGTTTCCAGACGATCAATCAGCTCAGGTTTCAGGGACAACTGACCTCCAGCTTTTTCACCCTGTATGCTTTCCCTGAGTTGACTCACAGCTACAACTCCACGAATTTCCATCTTGACTACTTCCATCTCATATTTATCTTTGGTTAACACTGTCTTAGCCCTCCTCAGGTCCACCTTCTCATGGTATAAGGGAGTTGTAACGGGTCCGGGAGGCGGAACCTCTGAGCTACTATACAAGGGGGCGGCCCTTGTAAGGGAGCGGGTGGCAGTCTCTGGGTGAACGGACAGGGAGTTACGGCAAGTGATCAGGGCAGTCTCTGGGTAAGGGGTAGGTACGACCTGTGATGGCAGAGCCTCCGGGTAGGCTAGCAGGCAGATGGTAGATGTGTGCTCCCAGGTGAGCAAGCGAGAGTCTCTGGAAAAGCAGGTGGTCACGGCACGTGACGGCGGAACCTCCGGGCTGGCAGGCAGGTAGGTAACGGAGAAGCGCTCCCAGGTGAGCGGGCAAGAGTCTCTGGAATAGCTGGTGGTCACCGCACGTGACAACGGGACCTCCGGGCTGGCAAGCAGGCAGATAACGGAGAAGCGCTCCCAGGTGAGCGGGCAAGCTGGTCCATAGACAGACTGACCGGAGTAGAAAGGCAGACCGTCGGACCTCAGGCAAGCAGGCAGGTAGCTGATATGCGCTCCCAGGTGAGCGGGCAGGCTGGTCCTTTAGACAGACTGACAGGAGTAGTAAGGCAGACCGTCGGACCTCAGGCTGGCAGACAGGTAACAAGTATTCAGGCAGGAATCAGGCAGGTAACTAGCAGGAAACTGGCAGGAAACTGGCAGGTAACTGGCAACGGGACCTGAGGGCTGAAGCACAGGTGAGACACAGGTGCAAACAACATTGCTCGGGCACCTCCATTTTGGAGGAGGTGCCTTATATATGATGAAGTCCTCCGGCCATTGGCCGGGGACTCCTTAGGACGGCGCGCGCGGCCCCTTTAAGAGGAGGGGAGCGCGCGCGCGCGCGCCCTAAGCACAGGGGCCGGGAAGGAGCGCGCGCTGAGAGCAGAGCGGGAGGAGGACGCCGGGAAGGAGCGCGCGCTGACAGCAGAGCGGGGAGAGGACGCCGGGCACGGAGCAGAGCGGTGAGGGGAGCAGCGTCCCTGCCTAGCAGAGGGCAGGGACGCCAGCGCTACAGTACCCCCCCCTTTAGGCCCCCCCTTTTTTAGGCCAGACAGAAATTTAGCTAGGATGAGAGGGGCATGGATGTTCTCCCGGGGCTCCCACGTTCTCTCCTCAGGACCAAACCCCTTCCAATCTACCAGAAAAAAGGTCTTTCCTCTTACCCTTTTGGTGGCAAGAATGTTCTCTACCTCAAACTCGTCCTCAGCAGAAACCGGAGCAGGAGGCGTACCTGTAGACTTGGAAAAAGAGTTAAGCACCACAGGTTTGAGGAGAGACACATGGAAGGAGTTAGGGATCCGTAAGTTGGCCGGGAGTTTCAATTTATAGGCCACCGGGTTGATCTGACTGATGACCTCCAGTGGGCCGATGAACCGAGGCCCTAACTTATAGGAAGGGATCTTGAGCCGGACATATTTGGACGAGAGCCAGACTTTATCCCCAGGGCGGAATTGAGGAGGGTCCAGACGTTTTTTGTCAGCGTGTCTTTTCATACGCTCGGATGACAGAAGGAGTGCGGACCGGGTACTCTCCCATATGGAGGAAAATTTGTTAACAAGAGATTCCGCAGCCGGATTGTCCGCCGAGGTGGAGACGGGAAACGGGATCCGAGGATGCTGACCGTAGACTACAAAAAACGGGGATTTGGAGGAAGACTCGCTCTCGTGATTGTTGTACGAGAATTCGGCCCATGGCAGGAGATCCACCCAGTCAGAATGGTGGGCATTAACGAAGTGCCGAAGGTAACTGGTCAGGTTCTGATTGATCCGCTCCACTTGACCATTAGACTGTGGGTGGTAAGCGGAGGAGAAGTCCAGGGTGACGTCCAGCAATTTACAAGTGGCTCTCCAGAAACGGGAAGTGAACTGTACCCCACGATCCGACACGATGTGACGGGGCAGGCCATGAAGACGGAAGATGTGGCGGATAAAGTCTTTAGCCAGCTCGGGTGCAGACGGAAGACCTGGCAGTGGAATGAAGTGAGCCATCTTGGAGAAGCGGTCAGCGACCACCCAAATGACCGTACAACCGGCAGAGACGGGTAGATCAGTAATGAAGTCCATCGCTATATGCTGCCAGGGGGCAGCAGGTACTGGCAGAGGTAGGAGGCGGCCGGCCGGCAGGTGTCTCGGAACTTTGTTGCGGGCGCAGGACACACAGGCAGAAACAAAGTCTATTACATCCTTGTGCAGGTTAGGCCACCAGTAGTGCCGGGTAATAAGCTGGAGGGTCTTTTTCTGACCGGCGTGGCCAGCTAGTTTAGAAGAATGACCCCAGTGTAGGATCTTCTCCCGATCAGGTACTGGTACGAACGTCTTACCAGGAGGAAGACGATTTAGACTCACGGGAGCCACCTGCATTACTCTGGCGGGATCGATGATATGTTTCGGATCCTCCTCGAGATCAGACACCAGAAAGGACCGAGACAAGGCGTCCGCCTTGACGTTTTTGTCAGCCGGGCGAAAATGAAGGACAAAATCAAAACGAGCAAAAAACAAGGACCACCGGGCTTGGCGCGGGTTAAGTCTCTGGGCATGCTGGAGGTAAGCCAAGTTCTTGTGGTCAGTGTAAATTATTACCGGGAGAAGAGCCCCCTCGAGCAGGTAACGCCACTCCTCCAATGCCAGTTTGATGGCCAATAACTCTCGGTCTCCTATGGAATAGTTGCGCTCAGAGGAGGAGAAGAGTTTAGAGAAGAAGCCACAAGTTACCATCCTCCCGGAAGATGATTTTTGAGTAAGTACCGCTCCGGCTCCAGAGGAGGAGGCGTCAACTTCCAGGAAGAACTGTTTGTTGCCATCTGGGCGATGCAGCACCGGGGCGGAAGAGAAGGCCTGTTTAAGGGAAAGAAAGGCCTCCTCTGCTTCGGGTGGCCACTCTTTGGGATTAGTACCTTTACGGGTGAGCGCAGAAATTGGGGCCGTCCGGGAAGAGAAGTGTGGTATGAAGAGGCGGTAGTAGTTGGCGAAGCCCAGGAATCGCTGAATGGCCTTCAACCCCTCCGGTCGGGGCCATTTCTCGATGGCAGACAGTTTCTCAGGATCCATTTGTAGGCCGGTCTGAGAGATAATGTAGCCCAGAAACGGAAGCGAGGTCTGCTCAAAGAGGCACTTCTCAAATTTAGCGTAGAGATGGTTCTGCCTTAGCCTGAGCAGGACCTGACGAACGTCCCTCCGGTGAGTCTGGAGATCCGGAGAGAAGACCAAGATGTCGTCCAGGTACACCACTACGCAGGAGTAGAGAAGGTCCCGGAAGATGTCATTGACCAACTCTTGAAAGACGGCAGGAGCGTTACAGAGACCAAAGGGCATTACCAGGTATTCATAGTGGCCGTCCCGGGTGTTGAATGCCGTCTTCCATTCATCCCCCTGACGAATACGAACCAGGTTGTACGCCCCACGAAGGTCCAGTTTGGTGAAGATCCTAGCCCCCCTCAGGCGATCAAATAATTCTGGAATGAGCGGGAGGGGGTACTTATTCTTCACCGTGATCAGGTTTAGGCCTCTATAGTCTATACAGGGACGGAGAGAGCCGTCCTTCTTTTTGACGAAAAAGAAGCCTGCTCCCGCCGGGGAGGTAGATTTCCGGATGAATCCTCTGGCCAGATTCTCCTCAATATATTCGGACATTGACCGGGTCTCAGCAGCGGATAAAGGATAGATACGCCCACGGGGAGGAGTAGTACCGGGTAGCAGATCGATGGGACAGTCGTATGGTCTATGTGGTGGTAATGTCTCTGCCTCCTTTTTATTAAAGACATCTGCATAAGACCAATAAGGAATCGGAAGTCCGGGTAGATTAGCTGGGGTAGGAGAGGGACGGACGGGATGGACGGGAACCAGGCAGGTTTTATGACAGTCTTGTCCCCAGCGAAGGACCTCTCCGGTTTGCCAGTCTAGCACGGGTGCATGTCTCTGGAGCCAGGGCAGACCTAGCAAGAGGGCGTGAGAGAGTCCAGGCAGAACATGAAAGGAGATACTTTCAGAATGCAGCATTCCCACCTGCAGGGTAATGGATTCGGTGATGAGTTGAATGGGGCGAGGTAAGAGGCCCCCATCCACGGCAGCGACAGACAAGGGTACAGCCAGAGGTTTGGTGGGGATGCGGTATTTCTCAACCAGGGACTGTGAAATAAGGTTCCCGGCTGCTCCAGAGTCAAGTTGGGCTAGTTCGAAATAACGGTTCTCCCCGTAGATGATCGAAACTGACAACAGCAGGGATGGAGAGGATTTATTCTTGTCTAGGTGGACCTCTCTGAGCGAACCTAGACACAGGCGTTTCCCGACCTCTCCGGGCAGGCACGGATCCGGTGCTCCTTACTGCCACAGTAGAAGCAGCTCCCCTCGGCACGGCGTGAGTCCTGACGGGTTTTGACCATCTTGGTCTGGTCGACCTGCATAGGCTCAGGAGAGTGTACCTGGGGAGAGATGGAGGGAATGACGGGTTTCTGGAAAATAGGAGCTAAACGTGGAATCCTTCTCTCACGGGTGACCTCTTTGGCACGCTCCTGGAACCGTAGGTCAATCCGGGTGGCAAGGGTTATTAGATCATCGAGAGAGGTAGGAATGTCCCGACCAGCAAGTTCATCTTTAATACGACCGGACAGACCCTCCCAGAAGACGGATACCAGAGCGTCGTTATCCCAGGCCAGCTCCGAGGCAAGGGTGCGGAACCGTATGGCATATTGGCCCACGGTGAGACCCTCCTGACGGAGGCGTAGCAGAGAGGATGCGGATGAGGTCTTCCGTCCGGGTTCGTCGAAGACTTTCCGGAAAGCCGAGAGAAAAGCAGGCAAGTTGGACACCAGGGGGTCTCCTCTCTCCCATAGAGGATTTAGCCAGGCCAGGGCCTCCCCGGTGAGATGGGACATGATAAAGGCAATTTTGGCCCGGTCGGAATTAAACTGATGGGACAAAAGTTCAAAGTGCAGGGTGCACTGATTTATGAAGCCCCGAGCCTGAACGGGGTCGCCTCCGAAGCGAGGAGGTGCAGAAAGCCGGGGTCCGGGGTAGGATACCATAGTATTAGTGGGCAGCGGAGCTGCCGGATTGCAAGATATGGCACTGGCGGAGGTTGTTGGTGGATCAGACAGAGTGTTCAGGCGAGTATTAACATTCCGCAGGTGACCCAGGATGGCCTCCTGTTGGGACCTCTGACGGGACAGTTCAAGACAGAGGTCCGAGAGCGAGGGAGCTTGGGTGCCACCGGGTTCCATGGCCCGAGCAAACTGTAACGGGTCCGGGAGGCGGAACCTCTGAGCTACTATACAAGGGGGCGGCCCTTGTAAGGGAGCGGGTGGCAGTCTCTGGGTGAACGGACAGGGAGTTACGGCAAGTGATCAGGGCAGTCTCTGGGTAAGGGGTAGGTACGACCTGTGATGGCAGAGCCTCCGGGTAGGCTAGCAGGCAGATGGTAGATGTGTGCTCCCAGGTGAGCAAGCGAGAGTCTCTGGAAAAGCAGGTGGTCACGGCACGTGACGGCGGAACCTCCGGGCTGGCAGGCAGGTAGGTAACGGAGAAGCGCTCCCAGGTGAGCGGGCAAGAGTCTCTGGAATAGCTGGTGGTCACCGCACGTGACAACGGGACCTCCGGGCTGGCAAGCAGGCAGATAACGGAGAAGCGCTCCCAGGTGAGCGGGCAAGCTGGTCCATAGACAGACTGACCGGAGTAGAAAGGCAGACCGTCGGACCTCAGGCAAGCAGGCAGGTAGCTGATATGCGCTCCCAGGTGAGCGGGCAGGCTGGTCCTTTAGACAGACTGACAGGAGTAGTAAGGCAGACCGTCGGACCTCAGGCTGGCAGACAGGTAACAAGTATTCAGGCAGGAATCAGGCAGGTAACTAGCAGGAAACTGGCAGGAAACTGGCAGGTAACTGGCAACGGGACCTGAGGGCTGAAGCACAGGTGAGACACAGGTGCAAACAACATTGCTCGGGCACCTCCATTTTGGAGGAGGTGCCTTATATATGATGAAGTCCTCCGGCCATTGGCCGGGGACTCCTTAGGACGGCGCGCGCGGCCCCTTTAAGAGGAGGGGAGCGCGCGCGCGCCCTAAGCACAGGGGCCGGGAAGGAGCGCGCGCTGAGAGCAGAGCGGGAGGAGGACGCCGGGAAGGAGCGCGCGCTGACAGCAGAGCGGGGAGAGGACGCCGGGCACGGAGCAGAGCGGTGAGGGGAGCAGCGTCCCTGCCTAGCAGAGGGCAGGGACGCCAGCGCTACAGGAGTGAGTGCAACGTGTTCGCCCTTTTCCTTCTCCAAGAAGGCCTCGTTCACTGAGTGATACTTTGTCAGGCGACTTTTGAGCCCGGAAACCTCTTCCTCTAGCTCCGCCACTCGCCTCTCAGCGGCCCGTCTCTGAAGCTCTTCCTGCTTCAACAGCTCTTCCAGCAGCAGAGCTCTCTCAGACCTCTCCGTCTCCAATGCGCCCACTCGGCTCTCAATAGCCAGTCTCTGACGCTTCTCTTGCGTCCACTGGGCTTGTAGCAACTCCTTGAGCTGCTTGATCTCGGCTTCGACATCCACCGAACCCTCCGAGCCCACATCACTCAAGGAGGTATCTGCTTCATACCTCCCATCACCAGCGGTCAACTCCTGGCCCTGGTCTGTGGCTTTTCCGATGGACTCCTCCATCCTCTCTCGCTCAGCTTCCATCTTGCTGACTGTTTCCTTAAGGTACGTCTCTGCCTTCTGGAGAGTATCACAGGACATCTGTGGCTCCTTCACCTGAGCTTCCAGATCTAGGGTCTTTTCCCGGAGATCATCATTCTCTTCACGGGTGTCTTGCAGAGTGGTCTCAACCACTTGGCGCACTTGCTCTGCACCCGCCTTATCCTCCTCTAGTTTTTTCTTCACTTTGAGGAGATCCTCATAATCTCTCTTACTCTGTTGCAGTTCCCTACTGCGTTCACCACACTCCTTCTTGGAGTCACACAGCTCCTGGTTGAGCTGTTTGCACAGTCGTTCTAGGATTTGTTCGCGTCCAGAAACACCATCCTGCCGCGCCTCCTTCTCAAGCTTCAACTGCAAAACCTCTTCCTTGATTTTGCGGCGGTCCTCCTTAATTGCGTAGAACATTTCCTTCCACTGGTTAATTTCCGCGTGGCTTTGCTCCACGTCTCGCTGCCAGTTCCTCATAAGCTGGTGTATTTTCTGCTGTTCAGTCTCCAGGATCAACTGGTCTGAGGACACGTTCCCCAGGTTTTCACATAATTGCTGCACGTCACTCTGACCCTGCTGGCCGATAGGCTCCAGCTCTTGGTCACGACTGGCCGCCTCCTCTTTCAGGGCTGTCAGATCCTTCTGACTCGGTACCGTACCGGAGGTTGCTACTGGCAACCTCACCTCCTCTTCTACCTCTAATGGAGGATCCACACTTGAAGCAAAGGCACACAGTACTACATTCTCTTTATTTTCATTTTCAGCCAAGTCTACAGGAGCAACCTTTTTGTGGCCCTTGCGCTGTCTACGAGATGGGGACTTTCTCACCTCGTCTAGCCCCTCCTGACTGACCTCCCCTTCTACTTTCATAGTGTCACCGTCAGCTACGGGGTCTGTGTCACTCCCCATGGTGTTGTGGACTAACAGGTCACCTCCCACTTTGACGTCACCCCCTTCTACTGGAGCTACCCCGTTATCAACGGTCACATTGTCATTTTTAGGAGGTACCAACCCACCACCAGTAATTTTTTTTGATTTTCTATCCTCCACGCTGTTTTGAACAACCGCCCCTTTTTTAGACTCCGCCCCCTTTTTAACAACCACACCGGCAGGGGAATTTTTACAAGAAAAATCAGCAATAGTCTTAGGACTTAGTTCACAACAGCTCTTACCACCTCCCCGGGCACTCTGGGACAACACTGGCGCCCCCGGAGAGTGAATAGAATGGTCCACTGCCACCATTCTATACGGTGCCTACCGTTCCAGTGGTTCCTGCACCATGTCCAGTTTCATGTCCAGTAGACGTTTCTCAATTACCTGCTCCGGTTTTAACAGGCACTTTAATCGCTCTAATTGCTCAATAGCTTCAGACTCAGTTGCTGCTCCTTTCACAGCCACTTTTATCTGCTCCTGCATTTCCTCAGGACACTATTCACACACCGCTCTCCCCGGAAAAATTTTCGTGGCCCCGCCGAGCCACAGCAAAACCGGATTTGAGTGCGATGACAACCTTCGCAACCCCGCCGAGTTGCAGCCAGATGCTTTAAACTTCGTGAGCCCCGCCGAGCCACAGCAAACCAGGTTTGAGTGCGACGCCAATCTTCGCAACCCCACCGAGTTGCAGCCAGATGCTTTAATCTACACTCGTCCTGTGCCGTTGCCCCTAGCAACCGGGCGGTCATTGCCGCTAGCAACCGGGCTGCAGTTGCCCGCATTCTCCACCATATGTAAGGCAGCACTAGTCATCATAATGGGGAATACTCGCTGCACCGGGTAAATCAAAGCACACCAGCAATGTCCTTCCGGTATTTCTTAATGCTGCAGTTTATTACACTTCATAAACCACAGTTCACACAGTCCATCTTAGTCCGCCACCGGCATGTTTACACACTTAACATCCGGGAGTCTCTCAAGTAGCAGACAGGCCCAAGTGGCCCAAGTAACAGCCTTCAGCAAGGTAATAAAATAGCAATGTCCATATTAATGTCCATATAACACAGGGTATTACCTTTGCCGGGTTTAGCTGTCTCAGTCCATTACTCCGCCACCACTGTGGCTTTGCGGCTTCCCAGGTAGGGGTCTCCAGCCGAGTTCCCTCAAAGACCACTGACATCCACACAGGATCCAGGCTCTGCCTTTCAGGACTCTTACTCAAACTTCTACCTTCCAAGGCCACTAGCATCCACACAGGATCCAGGCTCTGCCTTTCAGGCACCAGGCTTCACTCGGCCTCACACGGTCGGTGTCCCACACACACGGGAACAGGCCTTACGCCTCTCTCACAGAACACCCCTGTCTCCCATCAAGCAGGGTTTATATATGCATCCAGTGCTGCTATTAGCGGCATGCCAGAGGCTGGGGGATCCTGGGGTCCCAGGCAGATGCCTAGTCTGCCTGTCCCTAACGCCGGCCCCTGCCCGGGGTCTGGAGATAATGCCATGATTGCCTGAGGTTCCCCACCCCTGCTCTATATGCATCCATGCATCTGAAATCCCTCAGTAATATGAGTCGTAGATCCAGCTCTACATTTTAGGTATACCATTTTATTAATAGTACTAACTTCAAATAGAATTGTAACTGGATTATAATAGGATTGTAATTGCCAGGATTTGTTGAGTACCAATATCAACCAATCTATACTAAACAGATAATGTCATTGCTGTGGTTTTTTTTTATATTGTAAGGGGTTTCCCTAGGGTTTAAGGTATGTGATCATCTGAATAATATCTGAATATTGGAGATTACTTAACAAAGGAGAACCTAAGGGGACGGTACGCTATAACAATATTGATGCTTATTAACTCTTTCCACTAAATAATATGCACTGAAATTTATGATTAAATAGAAACAAAATCATAATGATTGACATTTCCTTACCTGTATAAATATTTTAATGTCCAATACAATTAAAAGGATTGTCTACAGATGAATCTTCAGGCATGCACCGCTCTCGGGCCCTGGCATCCTACATTGCCAGAGGTAGTACACTCCTGAAGATTGACAGTTTGAACCAGAAATATGGCCATGCCACTGGTCCAACCTGTACTCTCTTCCAGGCTGTGCTTTACCTTTGCAGCATGGTAGAAGCACAAGGCCACTGAGGCTGGTCAAATCCAGCCAGCTTCAGAATGGAGAAAGCAGGCATAAAGCCTGCTTGCTCTATACACTCCCTTTATGGGTAACCAAGCAGACTGGAACTGCAGAGGTGGCTGGTAACCTAGGCAGATCTGCTCTTGCCATGAGGCGGGATGGGCATCTCACCTGAGGCGGCGGTCGGAGGTGACTCTCAGGGGCTGGGTACAGGGCTGGACTGGCCATCTGGACTGACTGGATGCCGATACTGTTAACAGCTGTAGCTATCGATTCTCTACTCCACCTCTGGGGTTGTTGGAGGTCAGCACCATGAAGGGGACATTATTGTATCATGCCGCCAGTACAGGCCACTGCAACACGATTGAATGAGTATGAGATTTTTATATATATATATATATATATATATATATATATATATATATATATATATATATATATATATATATATATATATATATATATATATATATATATATATATACTGAATATATACACTGTATGTGACTTGGGATTCGGAGATGAGGGGATATCATACATTGTATGGGGGAATATACTTGAAATTAAAAAAAAGTCCATACTCACCATACAGGCGTCTCTCCTCTGGTTTTTACTTTTCACCTTCCTCTCTTGCTGAATATACCAGTGCCAATACACATTAGATGTAAGTTGAACAAAACCGCCGATTCAAGACTCTGAACACAAAAGACTAAAATGAGCCAGGAAGGCGTATGCAGCAATAGGATTACTCATACATTTATCTACAACCTCATTTACCAAGTGTTTACCCATTCAGTCATCTTATCCAAATCGTTTTGCATATTGTAATGTCAAGATCAGATTTTAATATCCTACATAGTTTGGTGTCGTCAGCAAAGACTGACACCTTACTCTCACTCCCAATCACAAGGTCATTAATAAAGAGATTGAAAAGGATCGGTCCCAGCACAGATCCCTGCGGCATCCCACTGCTCCCAGCATTGATCCCTGCAGCACCCCACTGCTCCCAGTACAGATCCCTGCGATACCCCACTGCTCCCAGTGCAGATCCCCTGGCACCCCACTACTCCCAGTACAGATCCCCGTAGTACCCCACGGCTCCCAGTGCAGATCCCCGCGGCACCCCACTGCTCCCAATACAGATCCCTGTGGTCCCCACTGCTTCCAATACAGATACCTGCAGTCCCCACTGCTCCAAGCACAGATCTCTGCGGTCCCCACTGCTCCCAGCACAGATTCCTGCAGTCCCCACTGTTCCCAGCACAGAACCCTGCGGCACCCCACTGCTGACTATTTCCCATTTAGAGAACATACCATTTATGACAACGCTTTGTTTCCTGTCATTTAGCCAATTCCTTACCCATCTGCATATAGTTCCCCCAAGTCCTTACTTCTGTAGCTTCAGTATATCATTATGTGCCCACGATGCTGAATTGATGCGGATTTTTCCTGAGCATTTCTGCCTCTCCCTGGCAGAAAAAATGCATGCGGATTTTACATGCGTTTTTTCTCCCAGGGAAAAGCGTTTTTAAGCGTTAGTCAGCTGACAGGTCACGCGACCTCTGACGTCAGCAGTCACGTGACCATCGCATGACTAAATGATGTCAGCGCAGGTCCTTTCTGAACACTGCGGAACGCCGAGGACAGAGCACGCCACCGGAGAGGAGACCGGGGGCCGCCGGAGAGGTAAGTATAATGTTTGTTTTTACTTTTTACGTTTTAATTTTTTTTTTACTAATGGTACCCAGGTCTGGAGGAGAGTCTCCTCTTCACCAAATCCAGCTACCATCCACGCATTGAACCGCATAACATGCGCTTGTATACATGCGGATGTTATGCGGTTCAATGCAAGTCAATGGTGGCGATTTTGCCGTGATTACGCCCAATAAATGGTTTGTGCTGCGGATTTTTCCGCAATGATAATCCGCAACGAAAATTTCCGCAGCATGTGCACAGCACATGCGGATTATCATTGGGGAACATGGCAGACAACTTAACAAGCGTTTTTAATGCGTATTCGCGGCGGAGATGACGCCACGGAAACGCATTAAGTTCGCATCGTGGGCACATAGACTAAGGCTGTTATGTGGTAAAGTATCAAATGCCTCTGCAAGGTCCAGATAAATAAAATCAACCGTATTACCAACATCCAGATTTGCACTTACCTCCTCATAGAACCCCAACATGTTGGTTAGATATGATTTATCTTTCATGAATCTTTCTCTTTGTTTCCCACAGATTTCAGCACTTTCACCATTGCACAATCCTATTAACCCTTCGGGTTGTTTGAGAAATGTTGTGCTCTCCCCCCTCTTTCCCGCGCTATCTGCAACATTCAAATGATTTGTGCTTAGTTGCAAAGATTACCTGTAAAGCGTTTGCCATCTATTCAGACGTAATGGGATTTTCTTTAATTTTATACATTACTAAGTGTTCATATTGTGCAGCCCAACAGTATAACAATAATGAATCTCATTTGTATGCTATGATTCTTATAATTTAAAACTATTTGTCATGCACCGTGTTTCCTTTGTAACAATAGAACGTAAACCGGAACAACAGACATCATTCAGCAAAATCCAAATTAGTTTTGCTTCAATATGTACATTGTGCAGATTTCTTTTTTCATCTCCATAAGTTGAGCTGGTAAGAAATTAATTCAGCTCTAGGGCTTCTTGCAGAAAAAGGCTCATGCAGAGGAACTAATTCATTATTGATTTGCCAATAAGATTTTTCTCCCTATAACTTGTTCCGTGAGAGAACAATATCAATTTGTAACTTGCAAACGGAGGATTCAACAGAGAAATATTGCAGTGTTCATCCTAGTTGTTTCAGCTCAATTCTTAGCCGAAACAAAATGAATTCCACTACAACATACATTTGCCATAGTAAATGTAAAGTCAATATATTTTTAAGTTCTACTTATCATATAAGAAAGTAGTGTGCAAAGCCCGACATGGCAAATAATTAATTTTTGCTGTTATTATGCAGAGACAATAAGAAAAAAATACTTACACACAGTGAAGAACATTTCAGATAAAACATAATTCAACAGCCAGGAAGATTGATCGCTAGTGTCTGTGCTTTAAATAAACCATGCTTGGCTGCTTTAGAAGTGGTGCCGCGGAGAAAGTAGATGTAGGGTACGTAACAAACAGGCAATCCCTGCATGTGTCACAGCTGTCTAGCAGCCGCGGCAGAACTAACATAGATATTGAGCACGCCTAAAATACTCGGCAAGCACCCGAGTGTGCTTGCTGAAAGAGTTAACAATACATGCTCGCTCATCACTACTCTGCGGTTTGAAGCATTTTTCTCTATAGGCTTCTTCTGAAAAAAACGTATGAAGAAAAACAATGCAGCTGCATTTTTAAATGCAGAATCAAAGCTTTTCTGTACTATTAAAAAGAGTTAAAAACTCTGCTTCATGTCTGCCCCCAAATCACATCAAATAAGCGGGAAAAGGCATAAAAGAAATGCAGCAAACACGCAATAATCAGAGAAGACTGTTACTGCTTCGTGTGGTGCTGACACCTGCAGAAAAAAAGCGGCAAAAAGAACGCAGGATTTACGCTACATGTGAACACGGCCTCAGCATTACAGTTTTATTAAATTTTTTATGGGTTTAATAAAGAAAAAATATCAATCCCGCCATTTACCGATCCCCGTAAATAATCTGATCGCTGTGTTGTGCGGGTTGTTGCAATTACAGGGACACTAAATATGTCCATGTTATTTGCTGATTTGTGATGTTCATTAATTTTTACAAAACACATTAAAAATTGCAATATTTTTTTCATTATCAAATGTTTTTCTTCATTATTTTTTAGCAATTTTATAGGCTGAAAAAAATCTCTTATTCTCTATGTAGAATAAAAATACATATATTGTACCCAGCAGTGTATTTCTATGAGTACATTCAGCCTAGTCAGATCCTGCAGTACAGATCAAGTAGACAGAATTCTATCAATAACATCACTAGAGCTTGTGGACCTGCAGGTTAAGTTGCTGTGTCAATAATCTCTTAAGGTTGTGGGTTCAAAACCAGGGACACACAGAAAAAAAAATACATTTTTGTAATTGCTCATACATTTACTACTTTTATTTATAGGACCAAAAAAATAATTTTCTTCTGCTCAGTATACAGGCACCATAAAAATACATTGTTCTACACAATGTATTTCTATGGACTTGTATGACCTGCTTCTGGATTCATTAACAGCACTGTAGAGTCAAGATAACCAAATTCTCCCTGTGCTCACCATTGAGAGCTGTAGCTCAGTGGTTTATGCTACAGCTGCTGGATACTGAGATCCCAGTTGGATGTAAGTTTAGAGTCCCAGGAAGATGCAACCATAGCAAAAAAAAAGAAGAGGAGTAATACAATTTATTCATTGACCAGTGAGCATCCCCACCCCCAAAGAAGGAGGCGCTAAGGAGCAATGAATACATTGGAGAGGTGGGTATAATAGAACTTGGGAGAACAGCTGTGGCAGGACACAGGGCTGAGCCCTCAAATAGGAACAGTACAGCCGAATACGGGATGGTTGGGAGTTATGGATGTAGGGTACGTAACAAACATAAGCCACACCTTAAACTATAACCAAACCTCATTATACCAGGTCACACAACATAATAATTGCCCCCTTTCCCAGAATACAAACATAATGGCACTTTCTACAGTCTTCAAGTGTGCCCTTAATAGAGACAACTTGCAGATTTAGGCTATGTGCCCACGTAGCATTTTTACGACCGCGAAAACGCTTGTAAAACAGTCTGCCATGCAAAGCAATGTGAATTCGGATGTGCTGGGCACATGATGCGCTAATTAGCGCGCCGAATTCGCATTGCGTTGCAAAACGCAGCATGACCATTTTTATCGCAATTACGCTGCAAATTCGCGGCCATTGAGGAACATTGAAACGCAGCAAACCCGCAGGTATATGTGGATTTGCTGCGTTTCAATTAAATTCAATGGCCGCGAATTTGCAGCGTAATCGCGGTGCGTGTGGTACCCGGGATGAAGAGGAGACTACAACTCCTCTTCATCCCGGCTACCATGCGGTGAAAAAAAGAAATAAAAAAGTTAAAAATAAACAAAACCTGTATATTCACCTCTCCGGCGGCCCCCGGTCTCCTCCGGTCTGCTCCCGGCCACGTCCTCTCTCCTTGGCGTCTCGCGGTGTACTGTCAGGACCTGTGGTGACGTCATTTAGTCACCTGATGGTCACGCGACCGCTGACATCGGCGGTCAGGTGATAGTCGCGTGACCATCAGCTGACTAAATGACGTCACCGCAGGTCCTGACAGTACACTGCGGGACGCCGAGGAGAGTGGACGCCGCCGGGAGCAGACTGGAGGAGACCGGAGAGGTGAGTATACAGGTTTTTTTTTATTTTTAACGTTTTAATTATCTTTTTTTTTTACTATAGATGCTGCATTTAAAGAATCAGTTGTTCACACATTATAAATCCATGCCGGTTGCATGGATTTATATTGTGTGACCAACTTGTCAAGCACTTTTCCAAGTGATGCTCAAAATCGCTTGGAAAACTGCTTGAAAAAACGCATGTGAAAACGCATGTAAAAACGCTGAAAAAAAGCTTCTCTCTGGCAGAAAAAACGCATGTAAATCTGCATGCGTTTTTTTCTGCCAGAGAGAGGCAAAAACGCTCTGCATCAAATCTGCTACGTGGGCACATAGCCTTAGGCTGGGGTCTCACTAGCGTATGGGATGCGATATGCTAATGACATTTGCCTCCCACTCTGCTGCGAGACGAATGTCCAGCCAATAAGGTTTTGGTGGCTGGGACCTGCAGTGTCATCCAGTCTGGCAGTATGGATGTGTGCTGTACAACTGATGTTATCAGCTCCTTGCTTCAGCCAATTGTAAAGCTCCACACCCTACTAAAGCTTCCAGCTTACTGCTGGAGGCTGCCAGATAAAGCGCTGTGTTTCCTGCTCCTGTTTAGTATTGTATTTTCCTGTTTTGACCTCAGCTTGTTAACTGACATTTTTCCTGCCTGACAATTTTGTATATTTCTGGCTCTCTTGGATTTGACCCAGCTATCTCACTATCCCTCTTGCCAGCTTGCACCACTAAACGGCAGCTGACTCTGTGACCCTTGCCCATGGGATCCTGTGTAAGTCCAGATCTCTGTATAGGGGTTAAAGGGTGAAGGTCAGGGCAACCGCAGGACTCTGGAAAACGAAGTAGCTTGTGCCAAACCTGTTCATGGTAGCCATTTTAGATCTACCAAGCGACCTCTGACAGTGCTTCATTGCAGTAACACTGTGGCAAATGAATAGATATAACCAGGGCCGGGACGAGGGGTAGGCAGGGTAGGCACCTGCCTAGGGCACTACCTTCTGCTTCCTGAGGGGGGCGGACTTTGGGGGAAAAATACATTCTGACATTGCTGACTGCCTGTGGCCGCCTGGCGTCTTCCCCCAGCCG
The DNA here is from genome assembly GCF_046119375.1 of Phyllobates terribilis. Classification (NCBI taxonomy): domain Eukaryota; kingdom Metazoa; phylum Chordata; class Amphibia; order Anura; family Dendrobatidae; genus Phyllobates; species Phyllobates terribilis. The sequence goes on along the minus strand of NW_027362771.1, from coordinate 410,165,674 downwards.
CAGGCATTCAGCACAATGACGGCTTGGGCGCAGGCACACAGAGGAGCAGTGTCACCCATACGGACAGCCTGCGCATGCAGTGGACGTCGAATGATGTGATACAGTGACATCATCGTGCCATCCAAAGCCCACTGCTGCTCTTCATAGAAGAGTTGACAGCGGCTGTGCTTCGACAGGGAGCCAGGATTTTGTGAGTATAAGCTTTTTTTTTTTCTTATACTATTTAACTAATGAATGGGGGCCATCACAAGAGGGGTTGTGGGGATATTATACTGGGGGATGTTGGCTATGGGGGCCTATCACACTATGGGGTACATATTATACTGGGGGCTGGTTGTGGGATGCATATACTTGAGGCTGGCTGTGGGGTACATTATACTGGGAGCCTATCACACTATGAACTACATATTATACTGGAAGCCTATCACACTATACTGGGAGCTAGCTGTGGGGTACATATTATACTGGGGGCTGACTGTGGGGTACATATCATACTGGGGGATGGCTGTAGGGAATATTATACTGGGGGATGGCTGTGGTGAACACTATACTGGGGGCCTATCACACTATGGTGTACATAGTATAATGTACCCCACAGCCAGCCCCCAGTATAATATGTTCCCCATAGTGCGACAGGCCCCCAGTATAGTGTTCCCCATAGCCAACCCCCAGTATAATAAGGGCCTATCACACTATGTGGAACATTATATTGGGGGCCTATCACACTATGGGGTACATATTATACTGGGGGCTGGCTGTGGGGAACAGTATACTGGGGGCCTATCACACTATGGGATACATATACTGGGGGCAGATTTTTGAGCATTGGCCGAACCGGAAAAGCAAGAGAATCTTTTAATAACTTGTCTTCTGGGGATCAGAGATGATACTCTACCATTCGCAGTGCATTACTAGAGAGGTATGCCATCACGCCTGAAACCTACCGCAGGAAGTTTTGGGAGACTGACAAGCCCGCTGCACACACACATCGGGAGTTCGCCAACACACTACGTACGGCATGCACTTGGTGGATAGAAGGACTGAGGGCTCGGGAAGCAGAACATGTCGTGCATATATTCATGCTGGAACAATTTATGTCCAAACTCCCAGGTGACTTAAAAGAATAGGTGGCGGATAGAAAACCACTCAGCCAGGATGAGGTTGAAAGATTGGCTGATGATTGGTCTGCTAATCGACCAGGGCTATGTGGAAGTACAGCCCCAGCGAGTCAGGAACAGGAGCTTACAGGGAGGTCAATGAGACCCATGGACTGGCCAGAGGAGGTGCTGCAGGGATTTCGGACTTCAAAAAGAGGGGGAAGTTTCCCAAGTCCCCAAGTATGGCCCGTGTTGTGGCAAGGAGGGCTAAACGGCCAGAACTGTGGACGCATGGGACTTTTTGCCAGGGATGCTGGGAACATTCTAGCCCACTTCACAACCTAGGAGCTGAATTGGTGTGCCACTGGGCCAATGTCGTAACCCAAAGCCAAGGACCGCTTCAGCCGAGAGCGAGCGGAGCTATCTGCAGACTAAACCCCCACCTGTGGTGAGTAATAAACAAAATGCAATGACTGCTACCATGAAGGAATGTGACCTAGGGGAGGTAAAATACATCAAGGAGGAGGCCCAGTGACTTCAGGACACTGGTTCTACCATCACCCTGGACAGCCCAGATATTGTCCCCCCAGAACACTGTTTACCTGGCCACCAAGTGACCGTCCCCCTAACTGGGTGTCAGCATTCTGGGGTTGGTCACAATGGATACAAGTTTGGTTCTCATCGGGTACGTGTGGAGTTTCCCAGGACAAACCTGGGATCAGGGGGAGGATATGGAGGACCCCGCGGAAGGGACAGACCCCTGATCCAGTGAACTAAATACAGAGTCCTCGTCTCAGGGCTTCCCCCATCGGAGAGTTGGCAGGATCTGAAAGATCATATGAGAGAAGCTGGAGATGTTTATTATACAGATATAAAAATGAAAAAGTTCATCCAGCTCACCATACAAAGTGGAATTCCTCAGGATGTGCAGGGATTGAGAGCCTGTGTTGACAACAGGGTGGATCAACGGCAGGAAAGAGATTTATCCAGCACAAAATCCAGGAAAATAATTAAAAACTAGAAATTTATTTAAACATGATTAAAAAGAGTACATGTTAAAAAAAATGCTCTAAACAGCATGCTATCTGACGCATTTCAAACTGTGTGTTCTTATTTATAGTATAACCAACTATGAATAAGAACACACAGTTCATGTACTCTTTTTAATTATCTATATAAAAAAAATGTAAATGTTCGCTTGTTCAAAGTCTTAAATCTCCGAAAGTTCTCCACCAATTGAAATTTTGACACAACGTTGCATTCGAACACACGCATATTTTTATACACCTACTATGTTTTTATATACCAGCTGTTGGACGTAAAAGCAAGAGCAAAAGGGGGGTGTTATGAGTCCTAAGCTGACTCTCCCCGGCCGCCTGGCATTCTCCCCCCCTTAGTGACAACTCATTCATAAACCCTTCTCCCTCTCCTTCATTTGTCCCATCCGCTGCCTGTGCTCTGCTTCTTTCGTGTCCCCCGTAGGGGTTGGGGGGAAGGGGAATGACGAGACCGTCTGTTCGAGGCTGAAAGACGCTGCTGCTCATCACCACCACCGCCTGAGAGGCAGCCGCCTCTGCTCTCCGACACCACTGCTGCTGCGGCTTCTTCTTCTCCGGCAGGTGAGTCTAATTTCCGACTGCGCAACAACAAGTGGGGGAGGGAGGGAAGGAGGGAGGCTGCAAGGAGAGGCGCAAGCCTCGGCCTCCACTCTGGGCACTGAGCTGGGTCCGAGCCTCGCAGCAGTGGGCGGATAGCGAGCAAGTGCAAATCCCACTGCGCCTCCAGCGGGAGCGGCGCTGTGATCTGGCCGGTACCGGTCCAGGACATGTCAAGCTCATCACAACCTCCTCCTCTGCTGTCACCTGCCTTCATCTCTGCACACCCTCCTGTCACATTCCCTCTGTACTAGGGAATTGCATAACTAGCAATCCCTGACATGACCGGCTCCATTGTGACATCTGACAGCAAGTACCGACCTCTTTAGCGACCTGTGCAGAGCACAGTCCTGCATGGGTCACAGGGTACAGGCTGCCACCATGCCTGCCTGATGGGCACAATTATAAACAACGCCAGTATTGCCCCATCTGATATATATATATATATATATATATATATCTATAGAAATAAAAATGTAAGTATATATATACTGTATATAATATATATATAATATATATATATAATCTATATAAATAAAAATGAACGTTGCATTCAAATACACGCATGTTTTTATATACCTACTATGTTTTTATATACCAGCTGTTGGACGTAAAAGCAACACGCGCTATTCCCCAACAAAAAATATTGTATACCCACAGGCATTGTGAAATTAAATATTTTAGATATGTGCGCTTTCTCTTTTCTTTCTTTTCCATTTAACCAGACTGAGCCACAGCAACGCGTGGCTGGGTACAGCTGGTGCTTAAATAAATTTCTAATTATTTCCCTGGATTTTGTGCTGGATAAATCTCTCTTTCCTGCCGTTTACTATACAGATATATGCCTGGGTGGAATGGGGACTGTGGAGTATATTCACAAGGGCGACATGGAATATGCTTTGAGGAAACTGGATGATACAAAGTTTCGTTCTCATAAAGGTGAAACCTCTTACATTCGTGTCCGTGCTGAAAAAAGGGGGAGGACTGTGAGGAGCTGCCCACTGACTAAAGACTAAGAGACTTTTCCAGCATGGAGCACTGTTTCCGTCGATATTATTATTGTGTTTTATTAGAGATTTGCTGGCAGTGTTTTATTAATGTTCTGCTTGCTTGTAAATTTATGTACACTAATTTTACTTGTAAAGTGTAATCTCATTAGTATCTCAGGAGCCTCTAACCATTGTTCAAAAAGCGTCTAGGCCCATTATGTGAGTGTTGAAAGAAGATCCGATGGAGCCGTCACCACAGGGAGTCTAACATGCAGACCCAAGTGATGGGTTCAAGAAAAATACCTCCACTAATGCACATTTAGCTTTGGGGGGAGGGTAAGAGCAGTTCTGCCCATTCAGGGGGCTGATCCCAGTAAAGGAAAAAAGAAGCCACATGTTTAGTGGAGTCGGGAAAAGGACACGGAAGGGATAGGATCTATGGCAGTGGACGTGGAGCCGATGGATGGAAGGCTTAATGAGTGTTGGAGATCAGTTACTGACTGAGTTGGATAAGCATGCTACAGTTGTGGATACGTAGTTTGGATTTAAACTTTCTTAAAGTAATATTGCTACTGGATGCCTGTGCTTCCATCGTTTTATCTGTTGTCTGGAGGATCGTGGACTGTGGCTACAGACTATACTGGCTGTAGATACAAAATCTGTGAGCCAACCAAAAGTTGGGAGACAGTAAGTATGGCCTGATACAAAGCCAGTGGAACTACTGATCCCAGGTTGGGAACTTAAGGACTGAGAGAACTGTATTTTGGCCATTTACCTGGAATTGCTGTATTACCATGGATGTGATTAATAAAATATTGTTGCATCGTTAACCTGCCTAGGTGATTACTTACAACCCATAACCTCAGATCTTTACAATATCTTTAGCACACGTGATCAGACGATCGCAGGTTCAAGTCCCTAGGAGACTAACAATTACAGTAGAAAGTAAAAAAATGTTTTTAAAAATATAAAAAAAATAATAAAAGTTCAAATCACCCCTCTTTTCCAACATTAAAAATAAAGAAATACTAAAAAATAAAATAAACACATATTTGGTATCACTACGTCAGTAAAAGTCTGGTCTATCAAATTATAAAATAAAGTAATCCAATCGGTAAGGAAAAAAGATTGAAAAGCCAGAATTACATTTTTTCAGCCACCGCAATACTGCAATAAGAGGCCATCAAAACGTTGTACCTACTCCAAAATGGTATCAGTAAATATGTCAACTCAGTGCGCAAAAAATAATCCCTCACACAGCCCCATCAACCAAAAATTTAAAACATTACAGGTATCGGAAATTGGCGATACAAGCAAAAATGTTTCTTTTTACAAACTTCCTATTTTTTTCTCACCACTTAATTAAAAAAAACTATGCATGTTTGGCATCTGCGTAATCGTATTGACCTGGAGATTCAGATTTCCAGGTCAGTTTTACCATATAGTGATAATGGTAAATAAAAGAAAAAACAATTGTGGAATTGCACTATTTTTGCAATTTCAAAGTACAGCTATGTGGATGGAAAAATCAAAAAGTTATGGCTTTTGGAAGAAGGGGAGGAAAAAAAGAAAATGAAAAAGCTAAAATTTGCCGTGGCATGAAAGAGTTTCTTTTAATTTCATGTCCAAAGTGGTATCACCAATGAATGTTCCCTACCTGTAATGAATACTTACCAACAGCCCACTGCTACTGTTCCTATGCTGTTTTGTTCTGCTAGCTGTGACCTGCCGGGTTGGTCCAGGCTTTGCTGGGTGGACCAGAAGTCACTTTTCAATGTAAGTCTAGGAGAGCTAGAACAAGGCTTTCCTATACTTACATTGAGAGGTTGCGACCAAGTCACAAGATGGCAAGTGGGACTGGAGAGGCACAGAAGACAGTGACTGGTAAATATTTTACTATGGACAGGGAATAGACATTAGTGATACCCCTGATAGTGAAATTAAAAAAAACAAAAGAACACTAGAGTGGTACTTTAAGGTGTGTTGGTGCCTTTGGCCTGCTGCTGTGTAAGCATGTATCCTCAGCTCCTAGAGTTCAGAGGGCCCCAAGTTCAAGGCAATTACAATGCATTAAACTAATAATAATGATAAAAATGTGTGTCCCCTCCCGTCTTAATAATTAAAATAAAATCCTTTTTTACATTTCAGTCATAACTATCATTTCAACATGGAACTGGAACTCACAGAATGCCCTGACAACTGCAGATCTTCAGGACTTGGAGGGAGTTGTACTTTTCTCAACAGATAGCACAGGCCCAGACCAGGGCCAACAAGGGCTTAAGGAAGGGCCACATGACTTAATGTAGCAGGATGCAAAGAAAGAGGGGTTCGGTACACAGGGGGTGGGGTATTCTTGGCCTTTAGTGCAATTTAAGGCTGTAATGGTGATGAGGATAGGGAGGGGAATGAAGGATTGGTAGTAGTTGGGGGGAGAGGAATGGCTGGTCGGGAGACTCTTACCTGATTGGAGGAGATAGTTCATTGTGAGGCTTTAAAAAAAGGGGCTGCCAGGGAAAGAATAAGGGGGACTTATTAATGAAGTAGGGACGCCAGTGGCTGTAGAAGCAGCAGGATCAGTTAGAGGCCAAGGTCGGGGAGATGACCGTGGCACTCATGTGTACAAAGCGCTATATGAAGTTAAAGGGAACCTGTCATGTCCCACATGCCCTCCAACCCAGCAGCATTCACCTATGCATGATTAATCTCCTTGCCTAACCAGCCATGTATAACGTAATTCAGCTAAATAAATGCTTTAAAAAAGAATTTATATTGTCCTTGTTTCCTATTGTTACACGCACGCCGCTAGGTTCAGATAGGGGCGAGACAGGTTACATGAATTCTGTGGAATCCTGGGGGAACCGTTACTCAGGGCGACCATAGACCATGTGCTGCAGCTTCTCTCAGGCACACAGGGGTATTGACCCTCAGGCACAGACACGTAGGTTGTTTCACTTGCTGAACAGACACACTTGACAAGAGTCCTCTTAAACAGTAGAACAGTAGCATTTAATAAGAAGCCGCACAGCCAGTGCAAGTTAAGTCTTATGAGCAACAGGCTCCAGTGACAAACAGTACAGTTTCCCTAGCAGCACAGCAGTTCACAGACTTCCCAGTAGTACAGAACAGCACAGTTCTAATGCAAAGGCACATTAATGAACACAGCATTCTTTACAGCACAGTGAGATGGAGGCGAGGGGGAGGGTTTGCTGAGGGAGATGATCCCTGTGACACCATTTTTTCCAGTCCTTATCTTTTTGCCTGACAATACACTGCACTGCTAGATCAGGAACTCTGACTGACATGTGCTTAGCTTCACTCCTGACTTGAATCATTTTCACTTGCAGGGGCGCTTCTGTGAGATACAGAACACACACCACCTTTCTCTTCAGCTCCAGCCAGACAGTAAACAACTCCCCCACAATCCTCCTGAGGCTCTACTAAAACCCTCCCTGTGTCCTTTGACTGTGTTAACCCCTCTAGTTGCTGGATGCTTCTGGAGCACAACACTTTATGTCTCCTGTGCTTGTGTTACTTCTAATAGTTGCTGGATGCTTTTAAAGCAACAACGCTACTTCTGCATGTCACACTGTTCCCTCCTTTTTGAATGTCATCCTCGAAATTCACCTTAATTGGTCAATCTGACCAATTCTGAGACAGTGGTGAAAGTTGAGTTACTTTATATACAAATGGACATTGTCAAATTGGCATAAAATGTATAAACATTGATAACAACCTAATCTTACAACCTTTTTCTTGTAGGATGCCTGTAAGAAATAAATAATTAACACAATTAAAACAATCAGCATCTCTTCAGCTGGAGCTTGCCGTACGTCTTCAACCAGCTCTCTCTCTCTATTCTTTAACAGTTCTTTGTTTCTACAAAATATTTTAAGGAAAATCAAAGCAGGAAAACAAGTCTTTCCACCAGGCAACATCTTCCATACTGCCTCTCGGTGGTGAATACCACTCAAGTGGGCTTACCTGGTCCGCAGGCAGAGATACCTGTTTCCAGTCGACAGTCCTTGGCACTTGACTCGGTTCTCCAAGTGTCTCATACGTCAGCATAACGGGCCTCTTCACTTCTCGAGTCGACATCCTCCTGGTGGGTTGTTCCTCAGAGACAACGAGTTCTTCGATCACAGAGGTTTCTTCCGCCACACTCATTTACCGTGCTTTCTCAGATGCTCTTGGAGCTGCCTCTGTAAGTTCCTGAACTTCTCCTGAGTCGCTTGTTCCGCACGGTCTGGTAATTCTGCTCCTCATGAGTGTCGATCGGTCTCTTCAGGGGCCGGTGTTTGATCATCAGATCTGAATTGGACTTTATCTGTACTCATTGGTATGAACTCTGGAGCCTCAGGACTTAGTTCACTCTCCTGAGGATGGTACATCCCTTTCCTTGCCGGTCCGAGAAATACAACGGTGTGTTCTTCTCCATCGGAACTTTCAAGGTCACTATCCATCTCCGGAGCTTCAGTCTGTGGTGGTCCCTTAGTCGATCTCGGTCGAGGTCGGTCTACTTCTGGGAAGTCTTGTTGTGGTGGGAGATAATCACAGGGTAGTAGTAAATTTTGATGGACTATTCTGGTTTTCTTGTCTCCTGTTTCCAATCGGATTTCATACACTGGGCTGTCATCCGCTTTCCTCCTTACAACCACATACACCTTGTTTTCCCAGTACGAACAAAGTTTTCCTGGACCGCCTTTCTCACGTATGTTCTTGACTAGCACCCGGCTTCCCGGTGCCAATTTTGCTCCATAACATTTTCGATCATAGTATTAATTACTCTTGCTCTGTCCTTGCGTAACCACTTTGGACGCTATGTTGTATACCTCTGCCATCCGTTCCTTCCATTTCCAAACAAACTCCGGATATGTTCTGTAAGTCTCTGACACCGGAGTATCGAACATGATGTCGATTGGCAGTCTTGGCGATTGTCCATACAATAGAAAAAAGGGTGAGTAATCCATTGCATCGCTCTTTGTACAGTTATAGGCATGTACCACTTTTGACAGAGAACCCTTCCAGTCTTTCTTCTTATCAGCTGTTAAAATGCGCAACATCGACAATAATGTTCGGTTAAAACGTTCCACTTGTCCATTACCCTCTGGGTGATAGGGCGTTGTGTGGGCTCTCTGAATTCTACAGTACTTTCCTAGCCTGGCAAAGAGCTGGTTCTCAAATTCTCTTCCTTGGTTATGGTGTAACCTCGTAGGGAACCCAAACCTCAAAGCAAAATCATTGAAGATCTTCTCTGCCGCTGTTCGACCCAATTTATTGGTGGTGGCATATGCTTGAGAAAATCTAGTGAAATGGTTCATCACCACCAAGATGTATTCGTAACCACCCTTGCACGTCTCAAGATGTAGAAAGTCTATTGAGACCATCTCAAACGGATACAAAGTTTCGATGTTGCCCATAGATGCCCGGGTTGATGTGTTGGGACATTTATCCTTCAGACACCCACACTCCCTGGTCACGGATCAAATTTGTTGTCCTTTCCACTCCCAGGTGTCCCATGTTTTCATGAAGTTCTTTGAAGACCAACCTACGGAAAACTCTGGGTAGTTCCAACTGCTGGTTTTGTCCTCCTTTACGATACAGGATACCGCTTTCACTGAGGTAGAGCTTCGTCCATTCTTTAATTAAAACAGATACTGCTGGTGACTCATTGACTCTCTCCCGTTTACTTGGAAACTGATTTTGGTCCACATAAAGTAGTATTCTACCAATTATCTGATCTTCCCGTTGTGCTCTACGGATTTTCCCTTTTGGTAATTGTTGAATAGACCGGGGGTGATCTTGTTCTCTCACTTTTATGGTGAATTCCACCGTCAATAGTCACCACAATGGTGTGTCTTCCTACTTATGATAAGCTTGTACTGCTTGGGTAGTGCTCTCAATTGGTTCCAGACTGACTTCCTCCGAGCATTCTTGCATGAACTCCTCAGGCTCTAGTTGTTATGAACTGCTACAAGCACTAAGGAAAGATAGGAAAACTGTCCCTACAATAGGACTAAGCTGATTCCCTACGATGCAGCGGGGGACCTGTTCCTTGTGAACAGACCCGCCTAAGTCCTCGGCTAGTCTGAACGCAGACCTATAGATATAAGGGAGGGGTCCCTACAAGAACTAAGGACTGGGATATAGTTGGACACCTCCTAGCAGAAATTGTAGCAGAGCAAAGACAAACAAACAAAAAGTACTAGTGGTCCAAAGACCAAGCAAACTACAGAGTTCGGTACAAGGCACCTGGCTAGCTTAAGAGTAAATGTAACACTGAAGTCCAGCAAGGCCAGAAGGGCGGAGCTGGATTATATAGGCAGAAAATCATGTGACCAACAAAATAGAAAAAGAACTAACAGGAGGGTTCTAACAGTACCCCCTCTTCTATGAGGATCCTCCGGATCTTCCAGGCCCAGGTCTATCAGGAAACCTCCTGTGAAACGCTCTGACAAGTCTAGGAGCAGAGACATCATCCGCCTTTACCCAGGAGTTATCCTCAGGACCGAAACCTTTCCAAGCGACGAGATACTGCAATCTCCCTCTATGCCATCTAGAATTAAGAATGCGAGAAATTTCATATTCACCGTCTTCCACCACCGGAGGAACAGAGACAGTGGCGTCCCTATCCGAAACCTCAGCTTTTTTCAATAAGGAAACATGAAACACCGGATTAATCTTCCAGGTGGTGGGAACCTCCAACCTAACAGCAGATTGCTGGACTACCTGAAGTACCTTAAACGGCCCTACAAATTTCGGGCCCAATTTCTTAGAAGGAATCCTCAACCGCAGATTCTTAGAGGACAACCAAACCATGTCACCAACCGTAAACAAAACCTCTTGACGTTTCCTGTCAAAGTACCTCTTAGATTTTTCGTTAGCCTCTTGAAGGTTACAACGTACATCAGTCCAAACTCTCTCCAAATCACCGGAAAAATTCTCCTCCTCCGGCACAGCCGATACCAATTTGGAGAATGACCCAAACGACGGATGTCTCCCAGTACAACAAAAAAAAGGAGAACACCCAGCAGAAGAGGATGTATGCTTGTTAAGAGCAAATTCAGCAAGTGGCAGAAACTCAGACCACCCCTCTTGATTGTCAGCCACAAAACAACGCAAAAACTGTTCAACATCCTGGTTCTTTTTTTCTGTCTGTCCATTAGACTCAGGATGATATCCAGATGAAAATGACAAATGAACTCCCAACCTGTCACAAAAGGCACGCCAAAAACGAGCCACGAACTGAGGTCCCCTATCGGAAACAATGTTGGTAGGAACGCCATGGAGTCTGACAATTTCCTTAACAAAAGCCTTAGCGAGTGTCTTAGCGCAGGGCAGTTTGATGAAAGGAACCAAGTGACACATCTTGCTAAAACGGTCCACGACCACCCAGATGACAGTGAAACCCTCAAAGGCAGGAAGGTCAGTAATAAAATCCATAGCAAGATGCGTCCAAGGTGCACTAGGAACCTCCAGAGGGCAAAGCAACCCCGCAGCAGGAGCATGTAAAGACTTAGATCTAGCACACACAGTACATTGACGCACCCACTTAATGACTTCCTTCTGCCACCGAGGCCACCAAAAACTGCGACCTACAAGTCTCTTAGTCTCAGAAATTCCTGGATGACCTGCCAACCGAGACTCATGACACTCCACAAACAAATCTCTCCTAAAGTTCCTAGGCACAAACAACCTCCCATGGGGAGTGTTAGACGGGGCATCCTCCTGGGCTTTCAGAATTCCATCTTACAAAACGGAGTCCAATGCTGCTATCACAACACCTTCTTGTAAAATGCTCTCCTCCTCCTCGGTACCAACCATGGGAGAAAAGTTGCGAGATAAAGCATCAGCTTTTACATTCTTGGTACCCGGGATGTAAGTAACAGAAAAATTAAACCGCGAAAAAAAAAGTGCCCACCTAGCCTGACGGGCATTCAAGCGTTTGGCAGCATCAACATAGATCAGATTCTTATGATCAGTGAAAACCTGAATGGGAAATTTAGCACCTTCCAAGAGATGACGCCAATGTTCAAATGCGAGTTTAATAGCCAGCAATTCCCAATTACATCGTAATTAAGTTCGGTCTCAGAAAATTTTTTGAAAAAAAGGCACAGGGATGTACTTCATCCTTGTTTTCCTGAGACAAAACAGCCCCGACCCCCACCGAAGAAGCATCAACCTCGACCAAAAAAGACTTGGTCTCATCAGGCTGCATAAGGATGGGAGCAGAACTGAACCTCTCCTTGAGATACACAAAAGCTTCAATGGCCTCCGTAGTCCACTGAACCGTATTCGCACCTTTCCTGGTGAGATCGGTCAGCGGCTTAACAATTATAGAAAAATTCTTAATGAATTTTCTGTAATAATTGGCGAAACCCAAAAATCTCTGTATCGATGTCAAACCAATAGGCCTAGGCTATTCCTGCACCGCCTGAACCTTCACCGGGTCCATCTCAAAGCCCTCGCTAGAGATAATGTAGCCCAAAAAACTAATTCTCTGCACAGCGAACTCACATTTCTCCAGCTTAGCAAAAAGCGAATTGTCACTTAACAACTGCAATACCTCACGTATGCTCTGCCAATGAGACTCCAGATCCGGCGAATAAATCAAAATGTCATCCAAATACACCACCACATTCTTACCAATCAACGGTCTTAGGATGTCATTAATAAGGTTCTGAAAAAACGCTGGTGCATTGGTAAGACCAAAAGGCATAACCAGATTCTCAAAATGACCCACCGGAGTTTTAAAAGCAGTTTTCCATTCATCACCTTCCTTCATACGTAACAAATTGCATGCCCCCCGGAGATCAATTTTAGAGAACCACTTGGCCCCCACTAACTGGTTGAACAAGTCAGAAATTAATGGCAGTGGGTAGGAATTGCGTACAGTAATTTTATTAATTTCGCGAAAGTCCAGACATGGACGTAAACCGCCGTCCTTTTTTTTTACAAAAAAAAATCCAACAGCCACAGGAGACTTAGAAGGTCTAATGTGACCGGCGGCCAAGCTTGTCGGTATGTAGTCCTCCAAGGCCTTTCTCTCAGGGATAGTCAGACTAAACAAGCGACTCTTGGGAAGAGTAGCTCCAGGAACAAACTCAATGGTGCAATCTTATTCCCTATGAGGAGGAAAAACCTGCGATTCCTCCTCAGAAAAAAACCTCCAAAAATCCTGAATAGGTACAGGTAATTCCCCTCTTTCCACAGCAGCAATGCGACCGTTACAACATTTATCATGACACTTAGGACTCCAAGACTTAATTTCATGGGTAGACCAGTCCAGTACAGGATTGTGCAATTTTAACCAAGGTAACCCCAAAACCACTGGAGAAGGCAAATTATTTAATACCGCCAAATCCAAATTCTCTTGGTGAATACCATTAATGGTGAGGGGAAATTCAAAAACCTTGTGAGTAATACATTTCAAGGGAGAGCCATCAACAGCAACCACAGAAATAGGAGATGACAAAAGTTTGGATTCTAATTTAAATTTTTCCAAAAATCCCTTATCAATCACATTGAGTGTAGAACCACAATCCACAAATACCCAAAATTCAATCAACTCCTCCTGGAATGAGGTGCTTCCAGAAAGAAATACTCCTTTTGAGTTTAAACAAGCTATACGGGCGTAACTGACCTCTTTTTTTTTCTTTGTTCAAACGAAGCACACAGTTCTTATTAAAGTGGTCAGATTTACCGCAATAAAAGCATAATCCCTTAGCAAACCTGCGGTCTTTTTCCTAAGAGTGGGGTGACATCGCCCCAATCTCCATCGGTTCACCACCTTCCGAGCAGACCCTCTGAAAACTAGGAGCTGCCATAGCAGTAGATTTCTCTTCATTAATCCTAGCACGCAGTCTCCTGTCCACACGTATAGCTAATTGCATTGCCTCCTGCAAGGTTCCAGGTTTTGGGAAGGCAATCAGCAGATCCTTAACCCTTTCACCTAGACCAGCAAGAAACAGACATTTTAATGCTGAGTCATTCCATTCCACTTCGGCCGACCATTTTCTGAAGTGTGTACAATAATTTTCCACATCACCTGATCCCGGCTTCAAACGTCTTAATTCCGTTTCAGCAGACGAGACTCGATCAGGATCATCATACAACAACCCCATAGCAGAAAAAAAATCTTCCACAGATCTAAAACACGGATCATTAGGTTGTATAGAAAAGGCCCATCCCTGTGGTTCTTTGCGCAAAAGTGACATTATAAACCCAATGCGCTGTGATTCATTCCCCGAGGATCTGGGTCTTAAACGAAAATATAATAAACAAGCGTTTTTAAAGGAAAAAAAATCTTGCTGTTTACCATAAAAAAAATCTGTCAGTCCTACCTTTGGTTCGACAAAATGCGCTCCAGGACAGCTACTCACGTGTTGCTGGAGCTCGGCCACCTCCAAAGACAGTCCCTGCAGGCGTTGAGCCAACTCCTGAACCGACACCATGCTGATATCTGGATTACTTCCCTTAGAGTGTTTTATTTTGGGCTGGACTTACTGTTATGAACTGCTACAAGCACTAAGGAAAGATAGGAAAACTGTCCCTACAATAGGACTAAGCTGATTCCCTACGATGCAGCGGGGGACCTGTTCCTTGTGAACAGACCCGCCTAAGTCCTCGGCTAGTCTGAACGCAGACCAATAGATATAAGGGAGGGGTCCTTACAAGAACTAAGGACTGGGATATAGTTGGACACCTCCTAGCAGAAATTGTAGCAGAGCAAAGACAAACAAACAAAAACTACTAGTGGTCCAAAGACCAAGCAAACTACAGAGTTAGGTACAAGGCACCTGGCTAGCTTAAGAGTAAATGTAACACTGAAGTCCAGCAAGGCCAGAAGGGCGGAGCTGGATTATATAGGCAGAAAGTCATGTGACCAACAAAATAGAAAAAGAACTAACAGGAGGGTTGTAACACTAGTGGCATTCTTGACAATCCATCAGTATCCGCATTGCATTTTCCTAGCCTGTACTTGATGCTGAAATTGAAGTCAGCTAGTTCAGCGACCCATCTAGGGTTGTTGTCAGTGTATACCTAAAACTCTTTGCTGTAGTAGAGATAATCTCTAAATCGTTCACAGATAGCCCATTTCAATGCCAGGAACTCCAATTTTCCGGAATGTAGATGGTAATTCTTCTCGCCGTTTGTCAATGTTCTAGAACCGTAACTCTCATTTTTCCATCTTGATGCTGATACAGGGCAGCTCCGAGTCCAACTTCAGAAGAGTCACAATGAAGAACAAATGGTAAATTGAAATCAGGATATCCAAGATGGGTGATTATACCAGGTAGTCTACTAGTTCTTCCAATACCTCCTGGTGGTCTGCTGTCCGGAGAATGGGCCGTTGGGATGAAATGGCGTTGTTTCTTTTAAGTCCGGTCCTACCTGCGTTCTTCTTTTTCTCCGTGGCTGTTGTTGTCTCTGTCCTCCCCTCCAAGAGGAGGTATAGTGGGGCGGCAATCCTGGAGAAGTTCCGAACGTAAGTACGATAGTAGGAGAGAAATCCTAATATCTGCCTCAACTCCCCGACAGTAGAGGGCCGCTTGTCTTTTAAGGCCAGTACTGGAGCAATTTCTGCTGAGTCCATGTTATATCCTTCTCCGGACACAATTTTCCCTAGAAATCGGACTTGCCTTTTGAACAGTTCACCCTTCTTTGGGGTCAACTTAACTCTGTGTTGTTGATACCGTTGTAATACGGTCCTCACGTGTTCTACATGCTCCCGGAAGGTTTTGCTGTGTACCACATTGTCATCCAAGTATGTATGGCAGATATCATCCCTCAATCCTTCTAAACATGTCTCCATGCTGCTCTGGAATTGTGCTGGAGCTGAACTGAGCCCAAACGGTATGCGGATCCACTTATATAATCCCCACGGTGTGATGAATGCTGTCAAGGGTCTACTGGACTCTTCGACAAACCCTTGGTGGTATGCCTTACCCTGATCGAGGACAGAGAACCAGGTGCTTTCTGATAGGCTATTCAGCATATCTTGGATCTTTGGTATTGGGTGTCGATCAGGTACTGACTTTCGGTTTAGTTCCTGGTAATCACAACATAGTCTCAATGTACCGTTCTTCTTCCTAACACAGACAATAGGAGAGGAATAAGACGACTTCGACTTTTGGACCCAACCTCTGTTGATGAGATCTTGTAAATATTCTTTCACTTCACGATGTAATGGTTTTGGCACAGACATGTAACTTCTGGTTACTGGTCGTGTCTTTCAAATTGATTTTCAAAAGCAACGACGGGATACAGCCTATATCAGAGTCATCTTTGGAGAATGCATGACACTCTTCTCTCAGCATCTGTTTTGCTATCGCTCGATCTTCAGTACAAGTGATCCAGGGGTACTGGGGGATCCCAGGACTCCGAGGTGGGTCGTGCAATTTCTTCCCCTGGGCAATTCCTGTTCCTTGGTGGGGAGACTGAATTCACTGTAGACCCCTGGGCGGGTCTCACACTGGCTGGATATACCATTTTAACAGTTTCGATGTGACCTAAGACAGTCTTTGGATCCAGTCTAATTTCGTGTCTCGTAGTATTCATCACCGGCATTGTCACTCGAGCAAACCCACCAGTAGGAATTGTAAGCACAGTCTCACTTTGAATTAGGCCTTCCAGAAGTTCTGAGGAGTCTTTGGCACAAACAGTGTTTTCTGGACTTTTCTTCCCGGTTCTACCCGGACTCCACAACTTACCCCCACCATTTGGTTTGCAGGGATTATGGTTGAGCGCCAGCCTACCTTGAATTCTTTTAGGTCCATTGTATTCTGTGCTTTCTTTACTCTATGAATCACATTTTCCACCACGACGTTGGGTATGGCAAGCGATATGGCAATTGCATCTACCACCAGTGTCCCTGACGTGTTTCGTGATCACCTCACTGATTACATTATAACCCAGGACAGGATCCTCTGCCATGTTCTGATCACTGGTCACGGGAAAAGGTACCAAGAGCTCAATGGTGTTGCTGTTCTTCGTGGCCCTCAGTTGGAAAGTCACTTCCACCCAGCATATGAAAGGGATTTTGGTCTGGTTGAAAGCTTTGCCATGGAGTTCCCCTGGTCCTAAGAGTTCTTTTAGCAGGTATGGGGCAGGTAGCGCCTTCTCCATTCTTCATTTAAAAGGCTTGTTTGGGCTCCTGTGTCCCACAGTGCTTTTACTAGGAGTCCATCTAGCTGGCCCTGTATAAAGCACCTTTCACCGATTAGGCTGATGAGGCTATCTTTACTGACCGAGGAATCCTCCTCAAAGGAGTACGTCATTTGACCTCCGCACTGGGCATTAAGTAACTGAAGCCCCTGTCTCTCTTGCAGCTGTTGTAGATGGGAACACACTTGAGGATAGTACTGACGCAGCCGTTTTACCTCATGCGCCGTTCTGGGGTTTGGTTAGATTTGAATTTGGTTCTGGGACCTCCTCCGTGTCGCGGTTAGAATTTGCCCCGCACTGGCAACCTCCTGTCTTTTAACCCAAACGACCGTGATCATTGCCATTCCTTGGCATAATGTCCTTCCTCACCACATCTTAGACAGTGGACTCTGATTTGATGAACTGCACGCTTCACAAGCAGAGTATCTTCTGTTTTGGAACCCACTCCTGGGTTGATTTAAGGTTCCCTCTCGGAGGTGGCACTGGAGGGTCTCTATAATGATCTTCGGACTGGCCACCGGTGGTCTCCAACTTCAGCTGACTCATTTTGGTGATTTTAGGAGCAGAGTATTTCTTTAACTTCTGTTCACTCTCTGACACCAAACTAGCAGCCTCATTCAGTTTTTCAATTAGGACTTCGTCCAAAATGCCAGGATCGTCTAGATACTGTTTCAGCTGCAACTTGATATCTTTGCTGATTAATCCCGTTCCGATTGATCTCAAGAACTTCTTCTGGACTAGTCCAGCATCAAACTTCTCTTCCGCTTCTACATCTCTGGATGCAAACAACAGTCTATCCTTCAGTTCAATAGCTCTGAACATGAAACTTTGGGGTGATTCATTATTTTTCTGTGAGAGGTTAATGAGTCAGTGGAACAATTCTGAAGTACTCTCTTATTTATAGTGCCCTTTTAAAATTATCTTCAGCTGTTGCAAGGTCAATTGACTCTTCATTTCTAGCATACTACGGAGGTTCAGTCTTGGGTTGATTGTTTTCACCACCCCCTCAACGATCACATCTGGCTGGTAGTCTTTCTGTAAGCCTGCATTGATCTGGTGCAACAAGTTCATATAAGACAGTCTCTCTTTCTATTCACACGCTCCAATCTGTCCCAGGATCTTGAATTCTTTCCTTATGGTGATTTGTGGTGTTAGAGAGGACTGTCTCCCTGATTTATCTAACCCGAGAAGGTTAAAGGTCCTGTCTGAGTCTATCACCTGTTCAGAGGTTTTGGTCGATTCCTGCAGGGCTGTTATTAGGGCTTTGAATTGTTCTTTCAATTCCTGTACTACTGTCTGCGGACGGAGATTCCCGCTTTTGGTAATTGGTGCCGCCCCTCCATCCTCCAAGTTCAACCTGGTTAGAAACTGTGTTAGCTCCTGGAGGAATGTCCTCATGACGTCTTCAGCTTCTTTCTCCCCCAGCTCATCCATTTTTGCATTAATGGCAGCTAACAGGTGCCTGCGATTGTGTGCTTTAGAAATCTGTTCTTCTGACATCTTTATATGTTCAGCTACTGTTCTCAATTCTTCACAGGTTAACTGAAGAAGCAGTTCACTAATTCTGTTCATTTGTATTTCCACATCCATTGCTGCTAGTGAGTTTTCTTTAGGCCTGGTCCTCTTTAACTGGTGTAGCAGAGTTGAGTTCAGGTGCTGTGCTGCTGTGTTTTTCCAGACACTTTTCCTCTTCTCCCTCTACACGCTAATTCCCGCTCAGGACTCCCAGTACGGGCCACCAATGTTACACGCACGCTGCTAGGTTAAGATAGGGGCGAGACAGGTTACATGAATTCTTTGGAGTCCAGGGGGAACCGTTACATAGGGTGACTATAGACCATGTGCTGCAGCTTCTCTCAGGCACACAGGGGTATTGACTCTCAGGCACAGACACGTATTTTGTTTTACTTGCTGACCAGACACACTTGACAAGAGTCCTCTTAAACGGTAGAGCAGTAGCATTTAATAAGAAGCTTCACAGCCAGTGCAAGTTAAGTCTTATGAGCAACAGGCTCCAGTGACAAACAGTACAGTTTCCTTAGCAGCACAGCAGTTCACAGACTTCCCAGTAGTACAGGACAGCAGAGTTCTAACCCAGTAGTACAGGACAGCAGAGTTCTAATGCAAAGGCACATTAATGAACACAGCATTCTTTACAGCACAGTGAGATGGATGAGGGGGGGAGGGTTTGCTGAGGGAAATGATCCCTATGACACCATTTCTTCCAGTCCTTATCTTTCTGCCTGAGAATACTCTGCACTGCTAGTTCAGGAACTCTACGTGACATGTGCTTAGCTTCACTCCTGACTTGAATCCTTTTCACTTGCAGGGGCGCTTCTGTGAGACACAGAACACACACACCACCTTTCTCTTTGGCTCCAGCCAGACAGTAAACAACTCCCCCACCATCCCCCTGGGGCTCTGCTAAAACCCTCCCTGTCTCCTGTGACTGTGTTAACCCCTCTAGTTGCTGGATGCTTCTCGAGCACAACACTTCCTGTCTCCTGTGCTTGTTTTACTTCTAATAGTTGCTGGATGCGTTTAAAGCAACAGCGCTACTTCTGCATGTCACACTATGCTAATGAGGGCTTTGACTAGTCGATGGGGCATTAGTTCCCCAGACTAGTCAGCCCTCTTTCCATGTTATCACGCCTCTGTGGGCGTGATAACAAATCTGCGCACTCGCGCCGCTCATTCCGGCAGCGTCACTGCACCTCTGCAACCGGGTGTACGCTACCCGGCTCCAGAGGTTCACTGCGCATGACCAGATGCCATCTTCTGAACTTCCGCACATGTGCAGTGCGCGCCTCTTAAGCCGTGAAGCGTATACCTGGCGTCAGAGACACAGTGACGCTGCCGGCATGAGCGGCGCTCATGCATGAGCTGGCAATGAGGCTGGTTCATGCAAATTATCACAGGGGCGTGATAACATGGAGAGAGGGCTGACTTGTCTGGGGAACTAATGCCCCATCGACTAGTCAAACCCATCATTAGCATAGCAAATGGGGACAATATAAATGCTTTTTTTAAAGCATTTATTTAGCTGAATTACATTAATCCGGGCTGGTTAGGCAGGAAGTTTAATCATACATAGCTGAATGCTGCTGGGTTAGAGGACATGGGGACCTGACAGGTTCACTTTAAGGCCTCTTGTGTGGCTTATCCCTGAGCTGACCTAGCTGGTCAGGCCTAGGAAAAGAAGCCCTTCAATGGATCCTTTGAAGCCTACAGCAGCAATACTGGCTAGGTTGGCTGCACGGCGCTTTTGGAGGCATCCGCATTAGCTTACCAGTGTGTGGGAGGCCATGAGATCTAGGCTTGCGGCGTAGATTTCACAAAGGAGAAGAGCAGCATGATAAACAAGAAAAGAATTCTGGTTCACTCAAGGGAGGAGCAGTGTGATGGGCCCGATGTGAGTGGTTATGGTGAATGGGAGAATCTCGATTGAGGCCCCTGCTTGGGTTTCTTTTGTTACAGGAGGTGAGCAGAATACAGAATTACAGAGGAGTACAGAATACATTCGGACAGTAGCATGACGGTGCAATAGGGGAGCAGAGAAGAACCAGGGATCGTAGCTGCAGGTGTACAGTTGAAAAGGATTGCTCCATTTAATATAACACTATCACAGATTTTTGATGGGGAGTAGGTCCAGGGCAGGCAGTGGGTTATATATACTGCCACTGGTGACGGCTCTCACTGCCCACTGACCTACCACAGCACAGTCCCTGCCGGTAGCTAAGCTTAACCGATAGCCGAGCTGTGTGTTTCGGGTCATTGTCATGCTGGAAGACCCAGCCACAACCCATCTTCAATGATCTTACTGAGGGAAGGAGGTTGCTGG
Organism: Phyllobates terribilis; assembly: GCF_046119375.1. Taxonomy (NCBI): domain Eukaryota; kingdom Metazoa; phylum Chordata; class Amphibia; order Anura; family Dendrobatidae; genus Phyllobates; species Phyllobates terribilis. Next base: position 410,144,928 of record NW_027362771.1, on the reverse strand, counting down.
CCAAAATCTCACAATACATGACCCAATCCATCCTCCCTTCAATACGGTGCAGTCAACCTGTCCCCTTTGCAGAAAAGCACCCCCAAAGTATGATGTTTCCCCCACCATGCTTTACGAGTATGGTTGGGGTTGTACTCATCCTTCCTCTTCCTAAAAACACGGCGAGTAGAGTTGATACCAAAAAGTTCTATTTTGGTCTCATCTGATCACATGACCTTCTCCCATGTCTCCTCTGGACCATCCAGATGGTCATTGGTGAACTTCAAACGGGCCTGGACATGTGGCGGCGTGAGCAGGTGAACCTTGTGTGCCCTGCAGGTGTCAGCATGATGCCACAGCTGTGACAGTGACCCGCAGTAAAAAGCTTCCTATGGCAGCAGGCGCCGGCTGATGGTGGTAGTAGTACCATCAGCCGGCGCCTGCTGACATAGGAAACAGTGAGCGCAGACATGAGTTGAACTGTTTTGCAAAGTGGCCTCTCTGTTCATGTTATCTTCGTGGGACCCTCGTTATTTGGACTGTGTCGGAAAGGTAAGGATGAGGTTGCTTTATTATTTTACTTTTATTACAGGTGATCATGGGCTTTGGGGATTAGCGGTAAGGTGAGTATATGGTGTTTTTTTCTTTTTTGCAGGGGCGGCGAACATCGGGGACAAGGTGTAGATGAGTATAATGTGTTTTATTTTAATTGTAATATTTTTTTATTAGTTTTAACTTTTTTTTTTTTTGACATTCAGCAGAGCACCGGCGCATGGGAGACTACTGCTCCCATCCAGTGGTGCCTGCGCTCGCTGTTTCCTATGGCAGCAGGCACTGGCTGATGGTGGTAATAGTACCATCAGCCGGCGCCTTTGACCCGCAGTAAACTTTTACTGCATGTCACTGCCACAGAACTCTGACCGCGGTAATGCAACGCCGCTCAGAGCTTGTGTTTCCTGCGCTGTCACGCAAATGACAGCACGGGAAACCAGCTAAATTTGGGTCCCCCATTCAAATGAATGGGGTCCGTGTTAGTGTACTGTTCTGGTACCCGAACCCGAACTTTTAAAAAAATGTTCGGTGTTCAGCTATATTAGCCGAACCCGAACAATCACGGGTTCGCCCATCACTATTAACTAGCTAAATGCTGCTGTCAATCTCTTGTATTTAACGGAAGTGTGTCACTAATTCCGCCCATCGGCGCCCAAAACACATGACATGACCACATACCTATACATGTTTGGTATCTGCGAACTCGAAATGACCTGGAGAATCATAATGGCGGGTCAGCTTTAGCATTTAGTGAACATGGTAAAAAAAAAACCTAAAAAATAATTGTGGAATTGCACTTTTTGTGCACTTTGAATTTTTTTCCCATTTTCCAGTACATGATATGGTAAAATCAATGGTGTCGTTCAACAGTACAACTCGTGCGGAAAAAAAAAAGCCCTCACATGGCCATATTGACCAAAAAATAAAAAAGTTATGGCTCTGGGAAGAAGAGGAATAAAAACCGGAAAAAAAGAAAAACCCAAGATGGTAAAGGGTTTAAAGAAAAACTAACAGGTCTGTGAGAGCCAGAATTGTTGCTAGTTGGTAGGTGATCAAATAATTATTTCATGAAATAAAATGCAATTTAATTATTTAAAAATCATACAAAGTGATCTTTTTTTTTTTTTTTTAAGTTTAAGGACACAGCTCCACTATCAGTATTTTTTCTCAGGAGTGGGTGATAAATGCAGAATTGGTGCACTTATTTATGTATTTTACTCACTTACATAGCGCCATTAATTCCACAGTGCTTTACAGACATTATTGGCACTGTCCCCATTGGGGCTCACAATCTAAATTCCCTATCAGTATGTCTTTGGAGTGTGGGAGGAAACTAGAGAACTCGGAGGAAACCCACACAAACACGGGGAGAACATACAAACTCCTTGCAGATGTTGTCCTTGGTGGGATTTGAACCCAGGACTCCAGTGCTGCAAGGCTGCAGTGCTATCCACTGAGCAACTATGCTGCCCTGCACTTGCTTCTATTACTGTATTTTTCAGACTATAAGACGCACCTAGGTTTTAGAGGATGAAAATAGAAAAAAAAATGTAAGAAAAAAATGTGGTAAGGATGCACTGTTAAGGGGGAGGGGGTCTGCTGCTGAAACTGTTATAGGGGTAATGTCCCCCAATTCTGTTAATATCCCCCATCCTGGTATATATGGCCCCCTTCTTCCTGTTATATGTAGCCCCATCCCCATCCTGATATGCATGGCACCCCTCATCCCCATCCTGATATGCATGGCACCCCTCATCCCCATCCTGATATGCATGCCACCCCTCATCCCCATCCTGGTATGCATGGCACCCCAATCCCCCATCTTGGTATGCATGGCACCCCAATCCCCCATCCTGGTATGCATGGCACCCCTCATCCTGGTATGCATGGTCCCACTCATCCTGGTATGCATGACCCCCCTCATCTTGGTATGTATGGTACCCCTCATCCCTCTTCCTGGTATGCATGGCACCCCTCATCCTGGTATGTATGGCACCCTTCATCCCTTATCCCTCATACTGGTATGCATGGCACCCCTGATCGTCTTCCTGGTACGCATGGCACCCCTGATCCCCATCCTGATATGCATAGCACCCCTGATCCCCATCCTGGTATGCATGGCACCCCCTGATCGCCATCCTGGTATGCAAGGCACCTCCTGATCCCAATCTTGGTAATGCATGGCCCCCCTGATCCCCATCCTGGTATGCTTGGTGTTAACTTAGAACTAAGGAATAGGAGGGAAAAGCTGTCCCTGCGCTGAGACTCAGCTTTACCCTACGCTGGGGTGGGTGCCCTATTCCTTATGAATAGCCCCACCGAAACTCCTGCACTGAACTCAAACGAAGACCTGTAGGAAGGGAAAAGGGGTCCCTAAAAGATCTAAGGACTGGGAGCAAAAGCAGGAGACCTCCTAACAGAAAAGTTAGTTGCAGAAACGAAAATCAAAGGAAACAAAACTGGTGGAACAAGAAGTCCCAGGATAACAATAGTCCAAAGCAAGAAGAACTAAACAGGGCTACTTAGCCAGAGCACGAGCGTTACAACACTGATGTCCAGCGGGGAATGAGAGCCAGGTGCTGAGTAATAAAGGGTGCAGAGATCACGTGACCAAGAAACCCAGCACCAGAGGAAAAGACTAGAAGCCAGCAAACCACAACAAGATGGCCGATAGTAAAACAACATAGATTCTAACACTTCGGAACCCCTGACCCCCATCACGCTGGACACACAAAAATAAACAATTATGCTCACCTCCTCTCTTCTCCAGCGCTGAGTCCCGCTCAGCTGCTGACACTTTCACTGTGTGAGCCAAGCATGGTGTTACTGCCATGCGCCCTCATACAGTGTGAGATGCTGTGCCGGAATAGTCACTGCTCCCCGCGCCAGAACTGTGTGCATGGGGAGCAGTGACCATTGACTCTCCTTAATAGCACGCACACTGTAGCCGCAGCGCAGCTCCTGGTGCGACTCTGCATGCCCGCTATTAAAGGCCATGAATAGTCACTACAACCCATGGGAGTAGATTGTACTGAATATTCATGGTCTTTAATAGTGGGCACGCAGACCGCAGAGCAGCAGCAGGAGCTACACTGCGGCTAGTGTGCGCGCTATTATGGAAAATGAATATTCATTGCTCTCCACTCCGACTCCACGACTCCCTCATACATGGCTCATGTTTAAGTGATAAATTTACGGTAGTACACATTTTGTTGTCAGCTAAAAGTCTAGACCCTTAGATCAGGAATAGGACAGACATTTATAGGACATTTCATAACTTTCCCAAATTCTTTAAAAAAAATATTCCCCACAAACTGCATTGAACTACTGTACCCAATTTATTATATATTTTAGGAGTCGGAGTCGGTCCATTTTATACCGACTCCAACTCTGACTCCACCAAAATGGGCTCCGACTCCACAACCCTGCCACTCATCCCCCGCTGCCGCTCCCCCCTCAACCCCAGCAGCGACAGTATACATATATATTCGAACTATAAGAATTTTTGGAGGAAAAAAGTGTGTCTTATAGTCCGAAAAATATGGTATATCTTTTCTCTGATTGTTCCTCACCTGGTTTTGGCTCTCACTCCTGAGAAAAAATCCTGACCGAATACTGACCAAATACTGATAGTGGGGCTGTGGCCTAAGGTTCTGTATCTCACAGGTGAAGTGTACCTAAGATGAAAATTACAGACCTCTCCATTCTTTGTAGGTGGGAAAACTTGCAAAATCGGCAGTGTATCAAATACTTATTTTCACCACTGTATGCTGTTAAAAACTAATGTTTGGGCACATAGCAAAACTCAGAGAGCAAAGAGCGCTACTTAATTTTTGGAATGCAAGTTTGGACACTGTGTTGCATTAGCTGAGGTGCCAAAAAGCAGAAATCATCACAGGTGACCCCATATTGGAAACTTCACAGCTTCAGGAATTCATCTACAGGTGCATCTCACAAAATTAGAATATCATCAAAAAGTTAATTTATTTCAGTTCTTCAATACAAAAAGTGAAACTCATATATTATATAGAGTCATTAGAAACAGAGTGATCTATTTCAAGTGTTTATTTCTGGTAATGTTGATGATTATGGCTTACAGCCAATGAAAACACAAAAGGCATTACCTCAGTAAATTAGAATACTTTATAACAACAGCTTGAAAAATGTTTTTAAAATCCGAAATGTTGGCCTACTGAAATGTATGTTCAGTAACTGCACTCAATACTTGGTCAGGGCTCCTTTTGCATCAATTACTGCATCAATGCGGCGTGGCATGGAGGCGATCAGCCTGTGGCACTGCTAAGGTGTTATGGAAGCCCAGGTTGCTTTGATAGCAGCTTTCAGCTCATCAGCAATGTTAGGTCTGGTGTCTCTCATCTTCCTCTTGACAATACCCCATAGATTCTCTATGGAGTTCAGATCAGGCGAGTTTGCTGGCCAATCAAGCACAGTGATACTGTTGTGTTTAAACCAGGTATTGGTACTTTTGGCAGTGTGGACAGGTGCCAAGTCCTGCTGGAGAATGAAGTTTCCATCTCCAAAAAGCTTGTCGGCAGAGGGAAGCATGAAGTGCTCTAAAATTTCCTGGTAGATGGCTGCGCTGACTTTGGTCTTGATAAAACACAGAGGACCTACACCAGCAGATGACATGGCTCCCCAAACCATCACTGATTGTGGAAACTTCACACTAGACCTCAAGCATCTTGGATTGTGTGCCTCTCCACTCTTCCTCCAGACTTTGGAACCTTGATTTCCAAATGAAAATTGGAACTCTGGGACCTTGTGGAGTGTGTCAATGACTGCCTTCTGGACATCTGTCAAGTCAGCAGTCTTCCCTATGATTGTGGAGCCTACTGAAACAGACTAAGGGATCTTTTTAAATGCTTAGGAAGCCTTTGCAGGTGTTTATTGTTAATTATTCAAATTTACTGAGATAATGACTTTTGTCTTTTCATTGGCTGTAAGCCATAATCATCAACATTAACAGAAATAAACACTTGAAATAGATCACTCTGTTTGTAATGACTCTATATAATATATGAGTTTCACTTTTTGTATTGAAGAATTGAAATAAATTAACTTTTTGATGATATTCTAATTTCGTGAGATGCACCTGTAGGGGTGTAGTGAGTATGTTGAACTCACATGTAGCTCACAGAATTTTATAACATTGGGATGTGGAAATATAACATTTTAATGATAAAAATAACATTTTTGTATTAGCTGCAAATTTGTAAGTTACACAAGGGTTAATAGGTGAAACTAGACCCCACAATTTATTGATCAATCTCTCCCAAACGCAGTGCTGCCCCATATGTCATCAGAAACTACTGGTAGGCCACACGTCAGGGCAGGGGCGGACACAGACTGTAGTGGGCCCCTGTGCAAGAAATTTTTGGGGGCCCCCCCCCTGCGCTTCATAAGGCAACAAAGTTATGTAAACATAACCCCCCCCATGTGCAGCTCACCCCCCGATGTATCTCTCATTCCCCCCCCCGTGCATCTCTCATTCCCCCCCCGTGCATCTCTCATTCCCCCCCCCGTGCATCTCTCATTCCCCCCCCCGTGCATCTCTCATTCCCCCCCCCGTGCATCTCTCATTCCCCCCCCCGTGCATCTCATTCCCCCCCCCGTGCATCTCTCATTCCCCCCCCCGTGCATCTCTCATTCCCCCCCCGTGCATCTCTCATTCCCCCCCCCGTGCATCTCTCATTCCCCCCCCGTGCATCTCTCATTCCCCCCCCGTGCATCTCTCATTCCCCCCCCCGTGCATCTCTCATTCCCCCCCCGTGCATCTCTCATTCCCCCCCCCGTGCATCTCTCATTCCCCCCCCGTGCATCTCTCATTCCCCCCCCGTGCATCTCTCATTCCCCCCCCGTGCATCTCTCATTCCCCCCCCGTGCATCTCTCATTCCCCCCCATGTGCATCTCTCACCCCCCCATGTGCATCTCTCACCCCCCCATGTGCATCTCTCACCCCCCCATGTGCATCTCTCACCCCCCCACTCCTAGTTAATTAATTGTATTTAAGAAAAATAAAACTTGTTATACTTACCCCCATGCGATCCCTGCAGAATCCTGGCGCTCGTCCACGTTGCTGCCACCAGGCTCTCCTGACGTTCGGCCATGTGACGGTGCCACATACATAGCCAGCAGCTTTTGTTTTGGCCAAAAGATTTTTAAAGCCGCCACCACGATAAGGTAGACTCTTCTGGCCGGGCCCTACTCTAACCTATTAAAATTTTCTTAAAATATCCAATACTCTTTTTAGATATATTTTTATTTAGTTTTCTTTAAGGGAATGTGTCATATACATTTTTTTTTAAAATGACCAATAATACCACATACAGGGAATACCGCCACGCCATCACCAGACCACATATTACCACAACATAGTGACCGAATAATACCACACAGAAGGGAGAAAAACTGCCACACCATGACCAGACCACATATTACCACCACATTACTAATATTACCACCACATTACTAATATTACCATAAGTGTCATTATACACGGGAGCTCTATGCATGGTATGTATAATGTAAGTGTCCAGGTAATCTAGTGATCACCACTGACATTATACACAGGAGCTCTGTATATAGTGTCAGTGTACAGGTAATACAGTGATCACCAGTGACATTATACACAGGAGCTCTGTATATAGTGTACAGGTAATACAGGGATCACCAGTGACATTATACACAGGAGCTCTGTATATATTGTCAGTGTACAGGTAATACAGTGATCACCAGTGACATTATACACAGGAGCTCTGTATATAGTGTCAGTGTACAGGTAATACAGTGATCACCAGTGACATTATACACAGGAGCCCGGTACATAGTATATAGTGTAAGTGTACATGTAATGCACTGACTCACTGGTGACGTCTCTAGGTGAAGTCCTTCAGCTACGCTTTTCTCCTTCATCCAGCACAGACCGCCATCACGTCTTCCAGCCAGGACTCGTCTCTGCATAAAATAACACAGTTATCTAGAGCACATTCCCCAACTTCTACATTACGCAGCTGAATACAGACGTGCATCCACCATCAATATATGGTTAGTTATTATGCAACCTACCATTCCAAATATAAATTGTAATCCACCACGGTGCCCCCATTAACTGTAAATAGGCACTTAATATATAATTTAATTAGAACCTCTACTCTATACTTCCTGCTCCCCGCATTCATTATTTACATGCACCCCCTGCCCCAATTCATTATATCATGTCCGTGCTCTCCCCACCCCATCGTCATTTATCATTTACTCTCCCCCACCCCACATTCATTATGTGCAGCTCATTATCCCCCTACTCCTAATTCCCCCATGTGCAGCTCATTTTCTCCCAATTCTCCCATGTGCAGCTCTCACCCCCCCATGAGCAGCTCTCACCACCCCCCCATGTGCACATCTCTCATCCCCCTCCCCCACATGTGCCCCTCTCTCATCCCCCTCCCACACATGTGCCCCTCTCTCATCCCCCCCATGTGCAGCTCTCTCACCCCCCCACATGTGCACATCTCTCATCCCCCTCCCCCACATGTGCACCTCTCATCCCCCTCCCACACATGTGCCCCTCTCTCATCCCCCTCCCACACATGTGCCCCTCTCTCATCCCCCCCATGTGCAGCTCTCACCACCCCCCCATGTGCAGCTCTCACCACCCCCCCCACATGTGCACATCTCTCATCCCCCTCCCCCACATGTGCCCCTCTCTCATCCCCCCACATGTGCACATCTCTCATCCCCCTCCCCCACATGTGCACCTCTTTCATCCCCCCCATGTGCATCTCTTATCCCCCTCCCCCATGTGCATCTCTTATCTCCCCCCCATGTGCATCTCTTATCTCCCCCCCATGTGCATCTCTTATCCCCCCCCACATGTGCACCTCTCACCCCCCTCCCCCCACATGTGCACCTCTCTCATCCCCCCACCCCATGTGCACCTCTCTCCCCTCCCCCCACCTGCATCTCCCATTCCCCCCACTCCTAGTAAATTGTATTTTGAAAAAAATAAAACTTGTTATACTTACCCCCATGCGATCCCTGCAGAATCCTGGCGCTCGTCCAAATCGCTGACACCAGGTTCTCCTGATTTCCGGCCATGTGATGGCGCCGTCACATGACCGGAAATCAGGGGAATCATGAAGGTGCTGCCGCAGCAGAGCAACGCAGCGCTGAGATGTCCCGGACCCGGCGCTTAGCATGGGGCCGGGGGCCCCATGAGGAGAGAGACTCACAAGAGGGGGGGCCCCAGCGGGGCTCCAAGGGGGCCCCTACCGGCTGGGCCCCATACTGGAGTCAGGGCAGTCATGCCCTGATGGCGGCCCTGCTGGAGGCTGGAGGGGCCCCCTCTCCCTCGGGGCCCCCGTTCAATGAACCGGCTGCACGGGCGGTAGTTCCGCCCCTGCGTCAGGGCCAAGAAGGAAGGAGCGCTATTTGGCTTTCGGAGCACAGATTTTGGTAGAATAGTTTGCTGGCGACATTTGCAGAGCCCCAAAGGTGTAAGAACAGCAGAAAAACCCCAAAAGTGAGCCCATTGTAGAAATTACACCTCTTAATGAATTCATCTACAGCTGAAGTGACTATTATGTAACATCCATGCCAGGCTTTATTCTGGAGAATTGCAAATCTGCCAGTTTAGTGCCCATACATTGTAGCGCCCCCATATATTGTAGCGCCCCTATACATTGTACCCAGCTTGTTCTTCTGGAGACATGCACCTTGTAAATGGTTAAGTGTCCTCTACAAAATACAATAATGGCAATAATAATAGCAATAATAGTGGTCGCTTACTGTTGTTTAGGCACAGTGGGGCTCAGAAGGAGGGGTACATTTGGATCTGGGAGCTCAGATTTCACTGGATTTTATTTGAGGGGGTGGGAGCTGTCGCTTTTCCAGAGTCTTTGATCTACCAGTTACGTGAAAACCCCATAAATTTCCAGTGACCGATGACGGACCTGAATGGGAGCTGGTTTTGTAAGGGGTCTATTCTTTGCGCAGTAAGAGATAAGGGCTCTTTCACGCGTCCTGATATTTCGGGTACTGAAAAACCAGTACCAGAGATATCCATGTACCGCATCAGGAGCACACATGTACTGGCATTTGGGAATCAGCGGTACAGTTAGCGCTGTTCCCAAGCACCGGATGCTGAACGCTGCCCTTATCATTGTCCCCTGCCGGCGCTGCGATCAGCACCAGCAGGGGATAATGATGACAGTAGTAAAATTAAAGATCCTTATACACACCTCTCCGAAGTGTCCCCCGCTGTAACCCATCTGACCACTCATGTCGAGGAGCCGAGGAGAGAGAGAGCTGTAACTTTTTTATTTTTTTGCCGAATGAGCCACATTAGGGCTTATTTTTTACGGGACAGTTTGGTGTTTTTATTAAAGGGGTTGTCCACTACTTTTACATTGATGCTCTATCCATAGGATAGGGCATCAGTGTATGATTGACAGGGGTCCCGCACGCGGCACCCCCACCGACCAGCTGTTATCAATGTCGGCGGCCGGAAGTGCTCACCTGCGGGGCTCCACCGTCAAGTGGTAGTGGCCGCCTAGGTGTACTGCAGATCCGCCTCCCATTCAATTGAATAGGAGGCGGATGTGCAATACACCGCGGCGGCCACTACCACTTGACGGCGGAGCCCCGCAGGTGAGCACTTCCGGCCGCCAGCACTGATAACAGATACGGATAGGGCATCAATGTAAAAGTAGTGGACAACTTCTTTAATACCATTTTTTTTTACATGTGACTTTTTGATCACTTTTTATTCAATTTTTTTTGTGTCAGAATAATGAAAAGGTGATATTCATGACGTGTTTATTATTTATTTATTATTTTACAGTATTTGCTGTACGGGATAAATAACGTGGTTCTGGATGTGGTGATACCAATTATGTATATGTTTTTAGTTTTAACCCAAATGATACGTTTTTAGTGGCGAAACGGCTTTTTGTGATTTGTCTGCGCTTTTTTTGTACTTATTTTATTTAACTTTATTTTATTTAGTCCCACTGTGGCACATAACTATTTTTTACTTTAAATATTGGTCAATGCATTCAAGTACTTGTGTACTGCAGTGCCTGAGACCTGTCGGTGACTCACTGATTGTGCCTGTTAGATTCGGCTTATAACAGGATCTAACAGGCCACCATACCCTGGGGACATCAAATGAGCTCAGGATGCCATCCATGGCAGGTATCAGCACCTGCGATTGCAGGGGGTGATAGGGATAAAGGGGGTATTTTAACCACTTAGATACTGCTGCCATGATTGACAGAAGTATTTAAGGAGTTAATCCATGATCAGTTCCAAAACACAACTGTCACCAGTGGGATTTTCACCCGCAGATGGGGCCACTATTATTTCTCACCCCCGTTTTAAACCGGTGATGAGGAACAAGGATCCTTAACGGCCGTTTTAATGCGTTTTGGCAGTTGTTAAGGCTGGGTGCCCACGTAGCGTTTTTCAAGCATTTATGCTGCGGAATTTCCGCAGCGTAAACGCTTGTTAAACGCTAGGTAATCCGCACCCCATGGTCCCCAAGGGGATTCCGCATGTTCTATGCACATGCTGCGGATTTTTCCGCAGCGTTTATGCTGTGTACAAAAATCCGCAGCATGTCATTTAATTTTGCGGAAGCGCAGCGGAACTCCCGCCATTGACTTGCATTGAAACGCATAGAAACCGCGACTGTACATTTTTACAAGCGGCTTCTATGCGTCTCTATGTGCGGATGGTACCCAGTTCTGGAGGAGAGAAGACTCTCATCCAGACCTGGGTACCATTGTACCTGTAAAAAAAGAATAAAATAACAAATAAAGTTATATTCACCTGTCCGGCGGCTTCTCTCTGAATGCCGGCATCGCTTGAGGACCTGCGGTGATGTCACAGTCATGTGACCGCAGGCCCTTCACCGCTCTCTGCCGGCAGCCGGGAACCAGACAGGAACGAGCGCTGCTGCACACACCGGGGCCTCCGGGGTGAGTATAGCTTTATTTGTTTTAATTTTTACGGTTCACATTGTATAAATCCATGCTGTTTGCATGGATTTATATAGTGTGACCTAGTTGTCAAGCACTTTCCAAGTGATGCTATCGCCTGGAAAGCGCTTGTCAATCTGCATGCGGAAGCGCATGTGAATCCGCATGTGGATCCGCATGTATTCTGCAGGAAAAACGCATGCACAATCTGCATGCGTTTTTTCTGCCAGGGAGATGCAGAAATGCTGCAGAAATTTTCTGCTTCATTTCTGCATCGTGGGCACATAGCCTAAAGGGCGGCCAGTGCGTACTGTGCCGAGAACATTTCATAGCAAGAAACTACAATGTAGAGGCTTATTCACACATCAGTGTTTGTGAGGCAAAACCAGCAGTGGGGCTTACTAGAACTGAAAGATTGCCACCTGTTCTGTAGACACTCCTGGCTGTGGCATACTAATACTCATGTGTGAATAAAGACTTACAGTCAGTGTGAATCTTGTGTGCTCAACAGTCCTGGGCAGGAGGGGAGCAGAGTGCGCAGGCGCAGGCACAGACCACGCCGCTCTTCTCGTCAGAACAACGCCTGCTCACGTCCTCATTCCCACCTATTGTTCTACTACTGTACGCGGACAATAAAGTTGCGTGAGAGGAACATTCTGCGGGCGGGGCGTTTGTTCTCGCGAGAACTCGCATTGATTGCGCACTTGGTGAAGAAGAGGCGTTGCGGCCTTTTGAATCTTTCTTCGTCGACTGTCGCACCGAGAGGAAGGCCTGTACCAGCGAGAATGGCAGAACTCGAGCAGCATGATTCCCAGGACGCGCTGAACAACGGCAGCGACAACAACAGCCTGGTCGACGATCAGTGTGACGCGAGCATGGCGGAGGAGAGCCCTTCCAATGGGATGAAGAAGTAGGTGCCGCCATCTGTGAAGGAAATGGCCGCCGTTATGGGCGGGGGAGGCTGGCGCCTGTGTGTGTCGGTGTACTGGGCTCCCATGTGACGCTGCAGGGGCCTCTATTGTGTAGTCAGTAATGACGGGATTTTTACCTCAGGATTGGGCCGGATGCCCCGGTGCCAGTGTCCCATCCAGGGGTGACAAAGCTATAGTCATTGTCTCCTTCCCTGCTCTATAGTAGTGACTGGCGGTATATTGTGTGCATGAGACTAGTGGCTATACCATGTGTGCATGAGGATTGGTGGCTGTATACTGGGCAGGGGGCACGGGGACTGGCGACTGGATGCTGAAAGAGGGGGGGCAAAGGGACTGGCGACTGGATGCTGAAAGAGGGGAGGCACGGGGACTGGTGACTGGATGCTGAAAGAGGGGAGGCACGGGGACTGGCGACTGGATGCTGAAAGAGGGGGGGCAAAGGGACTGGCGACTGGATGCTGAAAGAGGGGGGGCAAAGGGACTGGCGACTGGATGCTGAAAGAGGGAGGGCAAAGGGACTGGCGACTGGATGCTGAAAGAGGGGGGGCAAAGGGACTGGCGACTGGATGCTGAAAGAGGGGGGGCACGGGGACTGGCGACTGGATGCTGAAAGAGGGGGGGCAAGGGGACTGGCGACTGGATGCTGAAAGAGGGGAGGCACGGGGACTGGTGACTGGATGCTGAAAGAGGGGAGGCACGGGGACTGGCGACTGGATGCTGAAAGAGGGGGGGCAAAGGGACTGGCGACTGGATGCTGAAAGAGGGGGGGGCAAAGGGACTGGCGACTGGATGCTGAAAGAGGGAGGGCAAAGGGACTGGCGACTGGATGCTGAAAGAGGGAGGGCAAAGGGACTGGCGACTGGATGCTGAAAGAGGGGGGGCAAAGGGACTGGCGACTGGATGCTGAAAGAGGGGGGGCAAAGGGACTGGCGACTGGATGCTGAAAGAGGGAGGGCAAAGGGACTGGCGACTGGATGCTGAAAGAGGGGGGGCAAAGGGACTGGCGACTGGATGCTGAAAGAGGGGGGGCAAAGGGACTGGCGACTGGATGCTGAAAGAGGGAGGGCAAAGGGACTGGCGACTGGATGCCGAAAGAGGGGGGGCACGGGGACTGGTGACTGGATGCTGAAAGAGGGGGGGCAAAGGGACTGGCGACTGGATGCTGAAAGAGGGGGGGCAAAGGGACTGGCGACTGGATGCCGAAAGAGGGGGGGGGGGGGAGGGAAGGGACTGGATGCTGGGGGGGGGGGGGACTGGCGACTGGATGCCGAAGGGGGGGGGGGGGGGCAAAGGATGCCGAAGGGGGGGGGGGGGCAAAGGGACTGGCGACTGGATGCCGAAAGGGGGGGTCACTGGGACTGGATGCCGAAAGAGGGGGGGGGGGGGGGGTCACATGGACTGGCGACTGGATGCCGAAAGAGGGGGAGGGTCACGTGGACTGACGACTGGATGCCGAAAGAGGGGGGGGGGTCACGTGGACTGGCGACTGGATGCCGAAAGAGGGGGAGGGGGTGGTCACGTGGACTGGCGACTAGATGCCGAAAGAGGGGGAGGGGGTGGTCACGTGGACTGGCGACTAGATGCCGGAAGAGGGGGGGGGGGGTGTCACGGGGACTGGCGACTAGATGCCGGAAGAGGGGGGGGTGTCACGGGGACTGGCGACTGGATGCCGAAAGAGGGGGGGAGGGCACGGGGACTGGATGCCGAAAGAGGGGGGAGGGACTGGCGGCTGGATGGCGGGAGAGGGACTGGCGTCTGGATGCCGGAAGTTTTATATGTTGTTACACGTGTACAATGTGCTATCCCAACTAATGAAAAGTCGGGGATGCCATGAGGAAAATAGATTTGCAGGCCTCCCAGCTCTCTGTCACAGATTACCCTGGCCTATGGTTCGGTGTCCTTCAAATCGATATTCTCTCTCTCCTAGTTAGCAGGTCGGGAGGGGGTGACTGCCAGGAATTCTGTGTCCAGAGTTCATGTAAATACAGCAGTGTGCTCTATTCTGGTTTGTGGTCGTTTGTTTTTCCTCCATCGTGTTCAGTTACATATTCACAATCGGCACTTGCTATTAAATTCCTCCAGAGCAGTTTACGAACACTTTCTTTGTGAGAAATTGACATAAAGCTGTATCGTGGAACTTTTTTATACAGACAGATGTAAAACAAGAGGCTGCCTGCTAGATCGCCATTGTGTTCATACAGTGTAGAGTAGTGCATACCCACTTATTAAAGAAGCGCACTCATCAAATGTAAGTGGCAGCAGGATAATGACCCCATATATGCAGCCAATGCCATAAAGGGCTCATGCAAACGACCTTAATATTCGGACAGGTGCTTTCGTTTTGGCGGACATCACTCGTCCCCGTGTTCTATAACTGAAAGAAAAGTCAGCTCACCACTTTCAATGCTCTGCACCTGGGTGACTGGAGTCCTCGCACGGAGCCGCCTTGGTGCGGGTTGAGGCAAATACAGAGAATAGGAATGCTTCAGTGATGAAAAGGTAGGTATAAAACTTCACTTTTATTGCAGTTATTTAAAATCACTTACCATGATTAAGGCTTGAATGCTGAAATGCGTCGGCCTGCCCTAACTTCTGTGATATCAGTCACCATTTTTTAAATCACTGCAATAAAAGTGAAGTTTTATACCTACCTTTTCATCACTGGAGCATTCCTATTCTGTTCTATGGAGCGTGCGCATGTCTGATCTTATTTTTTCGGATCGCACTCGGCCATGCAAGTCACGGAGTGCGTGGAAGACATCGGACTGCACTCGGATGGCATCTGAGTACAGTTCGATTTCCATGGACTTACAGAATGAAGATGGAGTAAATTTTTTTCCATCTCATTCAAAAGAATCGGATCACACTATGCTCAGGCTCTGATGAAAGTGTGATTTGTATAATCAACCTGATTTCCTCAGATGAGAAAAAACATACGGTCTTTTGAACCTAGCCTAGGGGCGATATTCAGCGTAAGGGCACATGTCCATCACTGAAAGAAAACGTTCCAGTAATCAGGAACAAAAAGTTGGACGGGTGTCGAGCGTTTTTTTCATGCGAGTACAATGCGATTTTTCTCACGTAGCATCTTAATGACATCTGATTGCGATCCGTTTGCAATGCGGTTTTTAACATGAGCTTTTACATAGAGGAATTCTGTCATTTTCAGTTTTCCAAGGAAATATTCTTTGATAGATATAAGTATATGAGTGAGACCTATAATCACTGATTTGTGTGTAGCTTACTGTAAGGCTATGTGCCCACGATGCAGAAATGCTCAGGATTTTTTCCTGAGCGTTTCTGCATCTCCCTGGCAGAAAAAACACATGCGGATTGTACATGCGGATTGTACATGCGGATTGTACATGCGGATTGTACATGCGGATTGTACATGCGGATTGTACATGCGGATTGTACATGCGTTTTTCCTGCCAGGGACAAGCGGATGTGAAGCGTTCTTCACTTGCATTTCCGCATGCGGGTTGACAAGCGCTTTCCAAGCGATTTTAGCATCACTTGGAAAGTGCTTGTCAACTTGGTCACACTATATAAAATCCATGTAACCAGCATGGATTTATATAGTGTGACCCGAGAGAATGTCAAAAAATAAAAAAGAAATATATACTTACCTTCTGATGGCCCACGGTGTCTTGTATCCCTCTGTCCCGGCTGCCGGCAGCGCTACACTGAAGGACGTGCCGACGTCCGCGTCGTGTGACCCGTCACATGACTGACGTCAGTGCATCGCGAACTGCCGGCATGCGAGGAGGAGCGCAGCGTGGGCCGCCTAAATATTTTTTACAGTTTTCTGTTGTATCCAGGTCCGGAGGAGAGTCTCCTTTTCTCTAGACCTGGGTACCATACGCACACTAGAACGCATGGAATGCGCATCTACATATACAGTGATGTGTAATCCATGCGGTCTAATGCAAGTCAATGGCAGCGAAAACACAGCACTTCCGCAAAATAATTGGTAGTGCTGCGTTTTTTTTTCCGCAATGATAATCTGCAGCGGAAATCTCCGCAGCATGTGCACAGCACATGCGGATTATCATTGGGGAACATGGCAGGCCTTCTACCATGCGTTTTTGCTGCTGCGGAAACGCTAAAACGCATCGTGGGCACACAGCCTTACAGTTTAGTAATATACATTTCTGGAAAAAAATGGCATGTGATCCCCCTAAATTTTATTAACCAGCAGAGGGAAAGTTAACAGCTGTGGGCTGATATTTATAGCCTGGGAAGGGGGTAATGTCAATGGAGCTTCCGTGGCTACAAATATCAGCTCATAGCTGTGTACTTAGCCTTTACTGGTTATTAAAATGGGGGACCCTCCCAAAAAATGAAATGGGGCTGGTGGGGCCCTATCATTAATAACCAGCAAAGGCTAGGAAGGGGCCATGAATACTGGCCCCCTTCCAGACTAAAACCATCAGCTCTCAGCCAGCCCAGAAAAGGCGCATCCATAAGCTGCGCCAATTTTGGCGCTTAGCCTCCACTTTTCCCACTTTCCCTGTTGCAGTGGCAAGTGGGGTAATAGGGTTGGGGTTGATGTCAGCTGCCAATACAAAGCTGATATCAAGCCCAGGGGTTGGTAATGGAGAGGCGTCTCAATTTAAATTTTTTAGAGTGTGTGCAATATATCTCTTGTAATGTGTGGTGACTATTGATTACTTATGTTAATCTGCTTGTTTCCCATAACCTAGGGAGAATGAGGATTCCAATAAAGAAGATAAGCCTCTAAAGGAAAAATCTGGGGTTAGAAAGGGAAACCGATTCCATCCATATGGAAAAGAAAAACCGGTCTCTGGTGACAAGAAGGGTCTGAGTCGGAATAGGGTATTCATCAGCAATATTCCTTATGACATGAAGTGGCAAGCAATCAAGGATCTCATGAGGGATAAAGGTAAACGTTGGATCTGAAATAAATGGGCATTCCCACTCAGAAATGTATTTTTAAACTGTTCCCAAAGTCTTGATTCAGCAGGTAACCCAGGTAAAGTAAATTTATATAATAATCAAATTGCCTGCTAACTGAAGCTTTAATTTACATAACGTTGGCACTTAATGTCTGGCATTTCCTGTGAGGGAACAGGCCAATATTGTAAAACGCTCTGATAATTGTAAAAGCAGTGATTGCTGTTTGTCATGTAGTGACATATTGTATGGGGCAATTTTGGTGATATTGCTTTTAATGTAAAAGACTGTCGTTGTGCAGTTCTTGTTTAGTGCCTGTTGCAGTTGTGAAATTGGCTCAATTTCTACCAAATTTGGGTTGGGTGGGATTCAATTGACATACAATATTTTTAATGGAAATGGCTAAAAGCCAAAACTTAAACCCTGGTTTCACGGTAGCGTGTTCAACCTTGTAACATTTGTAATTGTCTCTGGTGTCTGTTGTAAGGTGACATGACTATTTGACTGGTTTTATTCACTGTATTTCTTTGCTTGTAGCTTGCTGTGAAACACATTGATTTTGTTAATTTGGATCTTAAGACAAACTTTACCATTTGAAGACATTCAGGTAGAAAGTCACCTTAAAACAGTTGTTGTGAGTTGGATGAAAAACTTCAACGTTTTTTAACCTTTATTTTAACAAGTTGTATAGGGACTATACATATCTGAACTTGTTCACCAACTATATCATACCAAATAACTCTATATCCAGTAATGTGGTGTAAAATCTGGTAGATTGTATTGCTCTCGACAATGTGGCTGCTTTGCAATCCTGACAAGTAGCTAAATGACAATAGCCATTGGTATGTTGGTTCTGTGTCTGAGTGTTGGTGAATAATAGGTCATCTGTTCTGTAGATCTGTGCACAGGGCACAGTAAAGAAAGTTACCGGTGTTAAATGCTTTGTTTCTTGGTATTTTTCCTTTGTATGTCTTATGTAGTTGGTGAGGTTACATACGTGGAGCTCTTTAAGGATGCTGAAGGAAAATCAAGGGTAAGTGCCGTGGGCAACAAGCTGTTTGAGGTGTGAAGTCCCTCATCAGTTTTCACTGTACAAGTTTTTATTTGGAAAGTAAGTTTCATTTTCCAATACTGTATTGCAGTCTGAATGTTCCAAGGCTCATCGCCTCCATTCAGATACCATGAGGTTGCATTTCCATTGTTTCCAAGCATTTTCTTGCACAATTCTGGTTTGCTGCCAAAAGCTCAATGCAGACGTATGTACGGTTCTGTATGCTGGTCCTTTAACTTGTTCTTTGCTAAAATCCACTGGCAAATCTGCCCGTTATCGGGATTGTAGTGAACTTGTCTAGAATATATGAAAGGCCTGTTGTGGCTTGTGGGGCTGCGCAACTGTCAGTGCTGTAACCGTTTCGAGTCATTGAGCTAGACTCTTAAATGGAAAACCGAATAAACTGGTTAAGGCTTCCATTTTTCTGAGGAGACTAGTAGGTCATTGGGTATGGAGGGTTTTGGAGACTAATCTGTATCCTGGGATCACTTATTTTTGGAATTTTTACATTTTTATACATTACTGCTAAAAATTGTACACATTATATGTAAATTGAATTTTGATGCAACAATTGTATAAAGATTAAATTAAATCTAGGACAAAATGTCTGTAAATCTTTGTAAATGACAAAAGGCCCGTTTTCATTTAATAATCATACCCCTAAGGTGCAGCAAAGTTCATCTCTAGTGACCTGTAACTGCATTGCTTGACGCTGTCGCTCACCTACTTCTGACTTACTAATTGTTTTTTTTTTTTGTTTTTTATTTTAATTTATATTTTCTTGTGACGTTTTGGATTTAGGGATGTGGGTAAGTTTTTTTCTTTTTTCATTTTGTGAAAATACTTTGTATTAAATGCTTTATGAATTTCTAACATTCTTCTGCTCTTCCAGTGTGGTGGAGTTTAAAGACATGGAATTTGTTACAAGGGCCGTTGAAGTCATGAATAAGCACGATCTGAACGGACGACCCCTTAACATCAAAGCAGTAAGGCCTAGTTTTCTTTTTTCATTGATATACGTTGGTAAAGTCCTGTATTCTTGATCCAAACAATCTTTCCTAAGGTGTTACCTGCTGTTATGAAAGGAGACACTGAGATTACAGTATGGGCTCACTGCTGGCTAATGTTCCTGTGTACAACACTGGTTTTAATAATACGGCCATGTCTCTGTTACAGGCCAAATAGTTGAAAAGGATTGTCCAGTCGGCATTTGACATATACACCAAATAAGCAATAAATATTCAAAGTGGGAATATCGTTTAACTATTAAAAGATTCTAAATCCCTTAGAAATGTATTTTTTGCCTTCTGGGAAGCACAGTCACAATTATCAAACTTCTTCTGTTTGTAGGATCCAGATGGAGAGAATGCCCGCAGAGTTCTGCAGCGTGGTGGAGGGCTGTTTCCTGGGGGACATAACGCTGACATGGGTCCTGGCATGATGAATCTCCCGCCTTCCATTGTCAACAATCCTAACATCCCACCAGAAATAATCAGTGCATTGAGAGCTGGAAGACTTGGGTCAACGGTTTTTGTAGCAAATGTATGTTACCTGGCTGTTCTATGTACAATTTGTGTTTATTACTAGCTCTGATCACTGTTTCCAATCCATACTCAAATGTTGATATAGTCTGCTTGTGCAGGTGCCTACTATTCAGACCTCAACAAGCATGCTAGTACTCTGAGGTTACTGGTTTGTTTGGTCACGCCAAAACATAGGTGTATCAACCCAAAAAAATTGTAATTCTGGCGTTCTGTGGGTGTGTGTAGGTGTTTTTTTTTTTGTTTTTTTTTTTTCTTTCAACGCTTATTAGTGTTGAGCGAGTATGCTCGGGCCGAGCTCCGAGTATTTACAGCTGCTTGGTGATATGCTTGAATCCCTCCTGTGTGCATGATTTGCAACTGTTTGGCAGCTTTATTACATGTGAGGAATGTGTAAGAAATACATTCCTCCCATGTAATAAAACTGTCAAACAGTCGCAAATCTTGCACAGGGGAGTGATTCAAACATATCACCCTATAAATACTCTGTGCTCGGCCCGAGCGTACTCGGCGAAAGGGTTAACCGAACATACTTGCTCAACACTACCGCTTATACTATGTACTGCAAAACCACTCCTTTTCTGTATATAGCAAAATTGCAGTGCTGAGATTCACAGAATGACTAACCTGACGGATCTGGGCCTTCAGCATACCCCCAGCGGCCATGTTATAACCCACTGGTTCCCCATGATCATTTCGTGGAGGACTGATGGGAGCTGGTGCACATGTACTTGCAATGACATCCTTGTAAACATTGCTGTTGGTGATCAACAGCAGCATTTAAGTAGTTAACCTAGTTTCTACTCCTGAACTGGCTTAATACTTTACTTAACAACCTGTGGTGAAAATGTATGTCAGGATTCGGTCAGTATTTTTTTTTTTTTTCTCCGGAATGGGAGCCAAAACCAGGAGTGGGTGATAAATGCAGAATTGGTGACTTGTTTCTATTATACCTTTTCTCTGATTGTTCCTCACCTGGTTTTGGCTCCCACTCCTGAGAAAAAATACTGATAGTGGGGCTGCGGCCTTAATGTGATAATCTTGGATGTAAATTTCTTTGTATGTAGTCGGTGACTGATAAGGGGCACTTCGGATTTGACTTGGAGGATTCAAACAAACTTACTTTTGGGTTTCTCTATTTTTCACAGCTAGACTTTAAAGTTGGTTGGAAGAAGCTGAAAGAAGTTTTCAGCATTGCTGGAAATGTGAAGAGGGCAGATATTAAGGAGGACAAAGATGGCAAAAGCCGAGGAATGGGAACTATTACCTTTGAACAAGCGATCGAAGCAGTGCAAGCTATCTGTATCCTTTTTATATTTGTTATAAGTGGACAGTCGTGTTAGATGTTCATTTTTATTAGTATTTGACTGTCTTTTAGGGATAATTTAAAGCTTGTGACTGTATATTACATACTGGACAATTAGAGAGAAAAGTGCATCCAACTTCAGGTAACTCGTAAAATCCAAAGTCTTTATTAAATCAGTTAAACATATAGATGGACAAGTAGCATATAGTCACAACCCCGTGGGGGATCTGACCGGAGCAGACTCATTTCGAGCCTAATGGTTCTTAATCATTGCTAGCCTCCAGAGACCACGGTCATGTTTATATAGCACATCCTGTCATGACCTCGGACATAGAACTACCAATCAGAACCTGGATAAAACAATGTCCAATGAGAAAAAGCTATACATGTGTTAAAAACAATATACATAGTAAGAACAAACCAAGAAAACCCACAGTACGAAAAATGTGAGAGTGACAGATATTGCAATACACAAGGACGCAATTCTGTCACTCTCGCATTTCAGATGTCATGACTGGATGTGCAGCTATATAAACATGACCGTGGTCTCTGGAGGCTAGCAATGATTAAGAACCACTAGGTTCGAAACGCGTCTGCTCCGGTCAGACCCTCCACAGGGTTGTGGACTATATGCTACTTGTCCATTTATATTTTTAACTACTTTAATAAAGACTTTTGATTTTACGAGTTACCTGAAGTTGGATGCACTTCTTTCTCTCTAATCAGTCTCCTGGCGGCTCAGCTGGCTCTCTGCTCCAGGAACTACGAGGGTGAGCGGACTTTTAATTTATTGTGCTTTCATACTGCACAACCGTTACTCCCATGGTACTTTGAATCCCTTCCCAAAGCAATGTGACGTGTCCTGTGCTGGTGAGAAATAACTGCTACTAGTGCATTGATTCTCTGACTGGAATACAAGTACGGGAGCAGTGAGATGGCCGCAATGCTTGGTGGCTCCCCTGACCAGAGTTTGACAGCATGTATTTTTATGCAGCTGTCACGCTTGGACTGGCCGGCGGCTCTCCTGACCCATGTAAGGCAATAGTCGTGTGTTATATCCCTGTCTTACTGTGCCCTTACCCTTAGCCTCTTCAGACTGAAAAACTCGGCATGTGTCCACTGGGCACTTGAGAATGAAACGCCTGGGGCTGCCATAAGAGGCATATTACGCCACTATCTACACTGGTGCATTACTTCTAATGATTCCAGCTGAAAACTTGTATTTGCACGGTGCACCTGACGTATTATACAGTTATATTTTTGCCTTATTGAACAATGACTGAATATGTGGGACATCCCCTTTTAACAAGTGGTCAGATTATTACCTTGCTGCTTTGACCCCCTCTAACATTACTTTCCTCTAGGCAATATTGTTAAAGGGATTGTCCACTTCTAGGACAGCCCCTTCTTAAACTAACTTCAGCCCCTATAAAAAAGCAAAAAAAACCTATACTCTGCTCCGTGCCGGCTCCGTTACAGCGCTGTGATGCGTTGGAATGACACGTGACCCCGGTGCCCAGTCAGCAATGTTGTCACTGTCTCTGCCTTCGGACAAACAGAACATGAATAGGAAGCCAGGGCAGCAGCTGATCCCAGACTTCCTCTTCATGTTCAGTTTGTTGGGGACAGTGATGCCAGCACTGATTGGCACCGGGCATCACGTGTCATTCCACCACATCACCGCCCCAGGACTGAGTGTGTCACCGCTGGAACGGAGTTGGCACGGGAGGGGGAGTATAGTTATTTTATTGGGGCTGAACTTTTAGTTTTAGAAGGGGTTGTCCTAGTAGTGGACAACCCCTTTAAATGCAAGACTGCAAATGTAGACTGACGGTGGCCATCTCCTAAATGTGTATGGTCCAGGGGAAAATGAATCAGAAGTCATGATATTGTGATTATTCCTTAACTGGTTTCTCACAGCTATGTTCAATGGACAGTTCTTGTTCGATCGTCCTATGCATGTTAAAATGGTATGTTGAAACAGAATATACAAAATCTTTCTTTAGTTACCCAGTTAGTTATATATTCACAATGCTTTGTTTTTGAGTAGGACGACAAATCTTTTCCTCCAGATGACTTCCATGCTATGGAGAAAGCACCTCAATTACCTCGTAAGTAGAAAATGACTTTCATGAGAACATAATACTGTAAGACAAGACAATTAATCCCTATGCAAAGGGCAACACAAAGATGTGCTGGTGAAAGTGCAGGGCAGAATATTTTGTGGCTATAATTTGCTGCATGTAAGTTTTCGATATGTATTTTAGAAGTAGTGATGAGCAAATTGGTTTTATTTCTTTTGCTCATCTATTTAATATTAGGTTTTGTGAAATGTGACGTTAAAATCCTTTTCTAGCCATGTTGAGTTGGAACTATCCAGTGGCCTTTTCATAAGGCAGGTCTCTTCCAATGTAGATGTGTGGCATGGTTTCATAATCGATCTATAATTTGAGGTACACATAGAATATCAAATACTGAGTATCTTGTTTGGCTTAGTAAATATGTATTGTTGCACATATTCTTTAATGACTTGCATAACCTTTTATTTTCTAGGTGGCCTAGGAGGTATAGGTATGGGACTTGGACCTGGCGGGCAACCAATTAGTGCTACACAGATGGGAATGGGTGGTGGAATGGGCAACATGGGTCCATCAGGCAAGTATACAGCACTATGTACTGCAAAAAACCCAAAGGATTTACAAATTGGGAAGAATTCTAACACTAACTTTTATTTAAGGTATGGATGGCCCTGGTTTTGGTGGAATGAATAGAATGGGAGGTAAGTGCTGGCTATTTAAAATATTTTACATTTTCCGGCAGTATTGGTGTGAAATATGTGGGTGATTAAAAATAAAATTATAAACGTCTTCACACTTACAGGTGCTAGTGGATTTGGCGGCATGGATGGAATGAGTAACATGTCAGGATTTAGTGGTGTGAACCGAATGTCAGGTATGTGGTCTATAGTTTACATTATGAGCACAGCTTGATTCTTAAGGTCCCTGCTTTCTCATACTTTTGTAACATTCTGTGGCATGGCCATATTGTGGAAATACCACTTTACATTTACTTCAAGCAACTTGTCATCAGTCAACCGTTTTATTGTCTTCTGAGTTATGTACTGGTTAATTATAAAATAATGAAAACTGCTGTTACTTTAACTATGTTCATTTTGATTCAGTTTGCAAAAGTGAAAATACAGATTTTAGTCAAGTGTTCGGTGTTTTTCAAGTTTTAAGGAAATGTACATTATTCTACTTAAAACTAACAAGATAGATGGGTCGTCCTTCCTTTTTTTTTTTTTTTTTTTTTTTTACCTGCATTCTAACAGGCCCGTTTTTGCTGCTTTAGCCATTTCTGAGTAAACGTGATATAAACTTTTAAGCCCTTTGCTTGCGCTATGTAGATCAGTGAGGGACTTGTTGATAAAACATTTGTCCCCAGACTAGTGATGTCACAGCTGGCTGAGATTTTCTGCTTCTTCCCTGGGCATGTTTAGTACGCCAGTAAAGCCAGGGGACTTGTACCCAATTTTATTGCGAGTTCCCAGGCTGCAGAACGCCATGCTCAGGAGCCTGATTTTCAAGGAGCCGACCTGTGACATTGCTCTTACAAATCATGTCACTTGTGCCCATTAAGTCGTGATTTAATGAGGGGATCAGTCTGGGGAAAGCAATGCCCCTCCATCCCAGTCACCCATAATTTACATGGAAGAGCATAAGGTTTTCAAGTTCATTGTGTGCAGCTTAGCACTTAACATACAAAGGCTTGTTAAAATACAGGACTGCTAGGGCAGATGACTGGTTTCCTTTAAAAATAAAAAATCAAGATTAACTCTGCATTTGTCCATGTGTACATTTCTTTTAACACTAGAGGCATTGTAGAGCTCTTGACTAAAAGCTGTATCTTCACTTTTGCAAATTACTTGTTTGAATCCTAAAATAAGAATACCAAAAAACAATATAGTTAGCAAAAACCTGCTGCCTTTTTTTTTTTTTTTTTTTTTTTTATCCCATCTGCGAGCAGCATAATGTAGGGGCAGAGACCCTGATTTTAGAGATTGTATTACTGTTTTATCTGTTTCAGATATAGCAGTGCTCTGAATGTTGAGCTCTATATAACCGCCCACATCACTGATTGGCAGCTTTCATCCTATGTTTAGTGTATACAAAGCAGCAAGTTTACTAGTCCTCAAATCCTCTTCTGCTGATAACTTATTATCAAAACTACACTAAGCAGCTCAGTAAGTGACACATCAGGGTCTCTGTCGCTACATTATGCTGCTGTCAGATTACATGATAAAACCTGCTGACATTCCGTTTCAAAGTGACCGTTGTTTTTATTTCATAAATTGAAATTACATATGAAACTTCAATGAGTGTTCTTTAAGGCCACATGCTCACCTTAAGTGTTACGTTTTTTACCGCCGTATTTGTAAACAGACGCCGGGAGTGGGCAAGAAAATGCAGAAGTGGTGCACATGTTATACATTTCCTCTGATTGGTCCACTTCTGGCTTTGAGTATTTGTCTAACAAATACAGAGGTAAAAAACTGTCTTCGGTGATTTTTCCCAATTACTGATCAGTTAGTGCTTATAAGATTCTATGGAGAGGGGAGGAGAAGCTAAAGGCAGACATTCTGCTGCAAGTTGTGCAACAGTTTTATGGAGACGTTTGCGAACACGCGGTCATATCCTACCTTTTAGTAATGGGTAAATCTGTATTAAGACACACAAGTATAGGGGCAATAACCAATTGCTTACTTTGGCTTACAAGAAAAGTACCCTCTAAAATTGAACTTTTAATGATTTATTTAAAACTTAAAGCAATATTTAAAAAAAAAAAAAAAAAAAAAAAAATGCTATGGGAAATTAGATAACACCATATTTCTTAACATAAAAATTAAACAAATATTACCACAGAAAGTAAACTATTTCTGCCCCCAAGAATATAGTATAATTATATCTATCCCTTGATGTCTGTAATGTGTAGCCTTTCCTAGCCGCAGAGATTGGCACCCCCGCTCACCGTCGGCTGAACCCTAATGGGTCCTGTTATTTACTAGCCTTAGTTGATACCATTCAAAACTATAATACGAAAAAACCTGACTGCTCAGACCAGAAAATAATAAGGACTTTATAATATAGGACTAAAGGGCACCAAAAAAAAAAAAAAAAAAAAAAGCACTAATCTTCATCACCTGCTGTCCATAATCCAAAGGGCATAAACCAACCAGGGCATTTTATATTCCCTGCTGTATATGTGTATAATGCATCTAGTAGTGCGGGGCTAGGTAACATAGGAGGCCGGTCAGTGAGCTGTCATAAGAGCACACAAATGAATATGTAAGCGGAGCACCAGAGGCCGCCCCGAAGCACGAGCATATTATCTCCAAACTGAAAGTAAAGATTATAGAAGAACCACAGGATGGATTTCATCAACCAGGGTATCATTTTACTCAGTGTAATGTAGCCCACCTGCCAGTGTATGTAGTTTACTGAGCACAATCCTGCTGACTAGTGCGCTTTAACTATATGTAATCGATCGTGATGGAGTTGAGGCAAAATGGTAATGGTACCCTTAAAAGATTTGAAGCTGCGATCATCTGATCGCCTGTGCTATACATAACAGTGCTACAGAAATTACGATATCCTGTATCTGGCCGGTGTTCCCAGGAGGCTTGTAAAGACCGGCACGCGGGGGCTGCCATGATAACCACTCAGCGCCCCGTGATCATGTCACGGGCGTGTCAATGGGCTGGAGGAACAAATGCCTCACTCTGAGATTGACAGTGGCACTTAGCTGGTTAACAGCCATATGTTAACTCTTAAATCAGCCATCAAGTGTGGAGGAAGAGAGGCCGGAGAGCTGTAAGTACAGGCGAAGCCTCCTGCACTTGCTCATTTGCGCAAACATTCACTGAATTTATTTCTAGAACCTGTAGGTACAGAGGCATGTCCGTGATAAACATTCCAGATGTTTTACATGTTAGTTTAGATGGACTGTCAACAGGTTTTTAATCCCTAAATATGCAACTGACGCTTGGCAAAGGTAATCTGTCACCAGGTTTTTGCTGTGCCACCTGAGTTAAGCATGATGTAGAGGCAGAGAACCTTATTCTATCATTGGGCTGTTCGGTTCAGAGCCCTGTATAGCCCTGCACCCACCACAGCCCTCTGTAAACACTGTGCATTGGCAGCTTTCTACCGATCAGTGGTGCAGGTGGGGTTATGGAAGGCTCATGAATTCAGAGGATTACATGGCAGCTTCTAGTGATGAAACAATGATTACATCAAGCAGCCCAGTAAGTGATACATTGCTGGAATCAGAGTCTCTCTACATTATGCTGCTCTGATAAGGTGGCAAAAACCTGGTGACACATTCCTTTTTAACGATCCATCTTTTTCGTGTTCCTTTTGCTGATTGTTGTGTTTATTCTAGGAATGGGTGGTGTTGATGACTTCAGGGGCAGTATAGGATCTGGCATGAGTGGAAGCATGTCAAGTAGCATGGCAGGAATGGGAAGCATGGCAAGCAGCATGGGAGGTAAGGCGCTCAAATATACATATAATTACTTGATTGTACAAAGTTTCTGTTAATAAAACTAACACCTTTAATTTTAGACATGTACAGAGGAGGAATGGGAAGCAGCATGGACCGAGAGTTCAGTCGAAGTGACATTGGCTTGAGCCGTGGCTTTGGAGATTCGTTTGGAGGAATGAGTAAGTTGACCTCATACCTGTATGTTCTTGTAAAGTGGCACTCCAGCAGATACGACTCCCATTCTCTCGTATTGTATCTACGGGCAGCACTTACTGCTCACTGAGCTAGAACTTCTCTCCTGACTCGCACTGAAGTCATCGTATCCTGTTTCGAGTTTCAGCTTGCCTTCCCTTTCTCCCTCTTGTAATGGGTTTCTTTCTCAGGATTTACAAGCCTGAGGAGGGGTAGAGTGGTAACAGCAATGTCTCAGGAATAATTCTGCACACGGTCCACAAAAAATGTAATTGACTGTAATTCAGGGGAGTTTTCGAATTGCAACAACTCAATATATGGACTCACCTGCTGTATTTCCACTCTTGGGAAAAAAAATAAAAAAGGAAATAATTTCAGCTAATGGGATATACAGGAAGCTGGAGTAACCTGTCTACACATAATGACATGTACTAGACGAAGTCTACCAAGGGGATTACAAGACGCAGATGACTATAATGGAGTATTCACAATGCATGGATGTAAATGAGCGGTGACTTGTGCAAATAACACTAGATTACTTTAGTTAGTTAACATTATATGCAAAAATTTTTTGGTGTGCTACTTAAATGCTTCCAATTGTAGAATCCAGGTCCATGCTCTTGATGTGGGGGTAATTGATTATTTATCTTGGGTTCCTTCGCCTCTCTCGCCTTCCCTCCCATCTTGTGGTTTCCGTCTGCGGTTACCTTTACCACACCTCAATTAGGAATATTTCCCTTGCTCTCCAAGAAATAAACCTCAATTCATCAAAACTATTATGCCAGACTTCTGACAGAATTCCCTTTTGAAAAGTCTCATCTTTTGCAGAACATGAGGTTGCACAAAAAAATTGAGTTTTGGTGGTTTAATGCCAGCTTTGCACAGTTGCCCCAAAATGAGGTGTGCCGCTGTTGAGCAGGGTGCTCACCACTTATCTTGACGCTCCTGATTCATTAAGAGGCATGCACCTTTTAATGAATCAGCGTTTCTGACTCCACATGCCCCCTCAAGACCGGTGTGCACGTTGCTGTGCACTGATAGATCAGTATAGTAAACCTAGTATTGCCCAGAAAATGGCCAACACAATCACATGCAGACAGGCTGGAACCTTCATCTAACCGCTGACCTGAACATTTTCAGTTACTGATTTTTGTAGAACTATTCCAGTCAACTACTTTATGCTATCCTTTTGGGCATGAACACCTCCAGTGCATTCCTTTATTGGTCTTCTGACCCATTTTGATACCATTCTCTCCATAGGTAGTGCTATGGTTGGAAGCTTTGGTGGGATGGGCTCCTCTTCACTCGGTCCTCTAGGATCTGGCATGAGTAAGTCAATTATCTGACACTTATTTTCTGTATGACTTCTATAAAGTGTGTGTGTGTATATACTGGCTCCCATCGCAGATAAACTCCTCCCACCCCGGCTGATGGGTTGCTATTGCAGACGGTCCATTGAATATCAGCCTTCATCTTCTCCCCTTTAGTCCAGCCTATGTCTGCGATTCAAAGGAGGACTCTCAATTACCCTGCATAGACTGTATACTGCAATATTGGTGTAAGTGCTCAAATTTTCACAGGTTCAAGTCCTCTGGAGAGACTTGCACGTGTTTCTTTGACAAAAAACTAGTGCGTGTGTGTGTATATAGATATATATTTTTTTCTTAATTGCCATATAAAATTTACCTATTTGGTATCTGTGTCCTTAACAGTCCAATTTAAGAAAAATAATACTGCTGTTTATAACTTCTGCATGTATTTTACAGTTCAAAATGTTAGTTTGTTGCTCCACTTCTCAAGGAAATGCAATGAAAAGCTATCATTTTTTGTACCCAAAATGGTATTAATAAAAACTAAAAGCTGTTTGAGACCTGAACATTTTTTTTTTTCTTGTATTTCATTATTTCACTTCTTGGAATTTTCCTGTTTTCCATTACATTTATATGGTAAATATTCAAAACTACAATCCATCCCTTAAAAACAAGTGCTTATACAGCTAAGTGGATGAACAGATTAAAAAAAACATCTACAGCTTTGAAGGAAAAGGTGGAAAAAAGATGCAAAAAATCGCCAGGTCATGAAAGGTTTAAAATGTATCATAACCCTACCTGATTGCTCCCATGAGAGCATATTGTGACCTGATACTGGCGAAAGCACAACGTTAACATTGTTTTATGTGAACTTGTTTCTAGGCTCTGGAATGAGTGCTGTGAATAGCATGAGTATGGGACTCGGCATGGACAGAATGAGCTCCAGTTTCGATCGTATTGGAGGTGGCTTGGACAGAGCCATGGATATGGATCGTGGATTTGGAGGGTTTGGCTCCGCACCACTAGGAGGAAGTGGTTTAAGAGAACGGGGAAATAAAGGATGTCAAATATTTGTTAGAAATGTAAGTGGTTGCCAGCTAATCATTGTTGATGTGTTCAACCTATGTTGCCATGGTTTTAACTTTTTTATTTTTCCTCCAATTTTAGCTCCCATTTGACTTGACCTGGCAAAAACTGAAAGAGAAGTTCAACCAGTGTGGTAAGTTGGACTGTTGTCATAGCTTTTCCTCGTATTGTAATGTCCTGATTTTTGCTTTAAATATAGTAATAATGAATTCTCAACTACTCTTATAGGTCGTGTTATCTTTGCAGAAATAAAAATGGAGAATGGCAAATCTAAAGGCTGTGGTACTGTAAGATATGATTCCCCAGAAACTGCTGAAAAGTCATGCAGACTAATGAATGGAATAAAGATCAATGGTAGAGAAATTGATGTCCGCATTGATCGCAATGCATAATTCCTTATTTTATCCAGGGGCATTCCCACATTTGTTCAGTCTTGGTAAATACATTTTAGTAAACGTTGTTAGAGCAGAAATTCCTTCCTTTTAGTGCAAGCCTGTGCTAGTGTGGTGTTTAATGTATTTTTTGTTATATATTTTGATTTTTAAACACCATGTCTCTAGTCATTCAGTTTATATGAATTGACTTACTGTTTTTAATAAAGCCAATTTCTCAGTCTACATTGTGGGGTTCTAATGCTGTATTTTGTTTTGACCTCTCCAGCACAGTCCAGATCTCCCTGTTGACGAAATAAAATCTGTTGAAATGGTTGAGTGGAACTGGTAAATGTTGGTCTGTTCAGTGTGTTTCCTTTAACCCCATCACAACCTTTGGCGTATCCATACGTCTAGGTCGCCTGGTACTTACACCTTGGATGTATGGATACGTCATGGCCAGGGCTGTGGAGTCTGTAAGCCAAACCACCGACTCCTCAATTTCCATGTCACCGACTCAGACTCCCTCATACATGGCTCATGTTTAAGTGATAAATTTTCTGTAGCACAAATTCATTTCAGCTAAAAGTCTAGACCCTTAGATCAGGAATAGGACAAACATATATATATATATATAGGACATTTCATAACTTTCCCAAATTCTTATGAAAAAACATTCCCCACAAACTGCATTGAACTACTGTACCCAATTTATTATATATTTTAGGAGTCTTGAGTTGGTCCACTTTATTCCGACTCCACCAAAATGGGCTCTGACCACGACTCAGCCATGACCAGGGCTGTGGAGTCTATCACCCATGCAGAGTGTGATCGCTGCAGGGTGTCGGGTGATTCTGACACCTGGCAGTGTCAGGAGCAGTGCCATGCCGCTCCTGGCACTTTAACCCCCTAAATGCTGCGATCAAAGTCAATCGCAGCATTTAGAGAGCTTGTAGATGGAGGAAGCCCTCTGCCCTTGGATCGGCACACCAACCTTTTCATTGCGGGGGGCCTGATTGTTGCTATGGTAACTCGATGTCTTCATGACTACATCTGGGTTACCAGAGCTAGCAGATTTGCTAGATCATGCTCAGAGCATTATCTAGCCAGTTTTTGTCAGTGCAGCTCTAATCTCATGAAGAAAAATTGCCGCGTCCAGAATGACAATACCTATAAAACTGTCCCACTAGTTTCTCTCCAGTGAACACCATTAAAAAAATAAAGAATGAGGCAAAAAACAATGCTTTATCATACCGCCGAACAAAAAGTGGAATACAACTATCAAAGATAAATGTAAATAAAAATGGTACTGCTGAAACTCTATCACCAGAAAAATAGTTATAGCTCTCAGAATAAAGCGATGCAAAAAATGATTTTTTTTTTATAAAATAGCTGTGTAAAAGCGCCAAAACCATAAAAAAGATAAATGTGGTATCGCTGTAATCCCTGAATATTCAAGTAGGTGCTCAGGAAAACCTGTGTCTAAATTTAGTTCTCACTTCATCTAATCTGGTGTCACGTAGTGTTTTATCTCTTACAATCCGTCTGACTCGACAGAGTTGAGAATGTGGTAAGGATTTTTTTTAATGTGTTTAGGATGACTACTAGTATAATGCAGCAAACTATTACGGTCTCTGGATTTAACATATATGTTGGTGGATAAGGAACCATATTCATCTTTAACAACATTGGTGTCCAAAAAATTGATCTTTGTTGTGCTGCAATGCATTGTAAATCTAATTTCTGGTGTACTATGATTAATCTCCTGAACAAAGGAGATAAGTTCATCCCCTACCCAAATGTGAGACACGTCATCAATATACCTTTTCCAAGGTGTAACATATCTTTGGAAAAGCGGGTTCTCGTGTGTGTGTGTGTGTGTGTGTGTGTATATATAGAGGGTCTCAAAATGCACCATAAAGATATTAGCGTATGGAGGCGCCACATTTGAGCCCATGGCTGTGACAGTATTCTGAATAAAAAAAAATTGGTCTTCAAAAAGGAAGACATTTTTGGTCAGAATGAAGGTAAGTAAAGATAGACAAATGTCCTGTTGAGATGCGGGAAAGATTTGTATTCTGCAAAAGGTTTAACGGCCGTAAAACTTTTTTCTCGTGGACAATGCTGGTATACAAATTATTCACATCCAATGTTATAAGTAAAGCATGTACGGCAGGGGTCTCAAACACGCGGCCCGCGGGCCGCATGCGGCCCCTGAGGCTGCTTTATGCGGCCCGCAGGCACAGACCCCTTAATGATCCCGACCTGGTCCAGGAGGAGCCGGAGACAGCAGCGCTGCATTGCCGCACAGAGACTGTTTCCCAGCACTGCATTTCCAATGCCAGCCGCTGGCCAATCAGAGGCCAGCAGCTGATATCTGCGTGTCGGCGCAGCGAGTATGACGTCATTGCCATATGCAGATGTCAGCTGCTGGCCTCTGATTGGCCGGCGGCTGGCATTGGAAATGCTGTGCTGGGAGACTGTCTCTGTGCGGCAATGCAGCGCTGCTGTCGGCGGCTCCTCCTGGACCAGGTCGGGATCGTCAAGGGGTCGGACTCTGTGGTGCCTGCGGGCCACATCTGCAGGAAGGCCGCCGAGGGAACGGAGGACAGGTGAGAATCATCTTTTTTTTTTTTTTATGTGTGTGTGAAGAACAGCACAGGGGGCACATAGCCACAAGAGGGGACCTGGATGGGGCACATAGCCACAGGATGGGGACCTGGATGGGGCACATAGCCACAGGATGGGGACCTGGATGGGGCACATAGCCACAGGATGGGGACCTGGATGGGGCACATAGCCACAGGATGGGGACCTGGATGAGGAACATAGCCACAGGATGGGGACCTGGATGGGGCACATAGCCACAAGATGGGGACCTGGATGGGGCACATAGCCACAAGATGGGGACCTGGATGGGGCACATAGCCACAAGATGGGGATCTGGATGGGGCACATAGCCACAAGATGGGGATCTGGATGGGGCACATAGCCACAAGATGGGGACCTGGATGGGGCACATAGCCACAAGATGGGGACCTGGATGAGGCACACAGCCACAGGATGGGGACCTGGATGGGGCACATTAGTACAAGATGGGGACTTGGATGGGGAACATTACTACAAGATGTTTGCCATTATTACTATATGATGCTAATTGTAAGACAATATTACTGAATGTGGCCAATTGGGGGAAACAAAATTGTAAAAATCAAAAAAAATAAAAATAAAGCATGAAAAAATATTGGGCACTAAAAATGCTGTTTTATATGTAAACTAAAGTAAACACAAAAAAGTGCACGTTTATTATCGCCACATCCATAACGACCCAAGCCATAAAAAAATAAACACGGAAAAAATGTTCAAAAGGTGTATACAAAAAAAAAATGGTATCACTAAAAATGTCACATTGAACAAAGAATGCGGCCCCCCAAATTCAAATTTTTTCCATGTGCGGCCCATATACCCAGCCGAGTTTGAGACCCCTGATGTACGGGAACCGAACCTACATATTTTATACACCTAAGGAAGGGAGACTTATCCTTTAGGAAAGAGGGTATATTTTGTATCAGAGGAGTTAACATTTTTTCCAAAGTAATTGCCAATGGAGATGGCAATGAATTAGTGGAGGCTACAATAGGCCGTCCAGAAGGGTTATGTAAATTCTTGTGCACCTGAGGGAGAGTATAAAACACTGGTGTGATAGGGTGTGTGTTAACCAAAAATTCAGTTTGTTGTCAATAATGCCCCGATCTTTGAATTGTTTTGTCAGATTTACAATTTCTCTAGATATCTCCCATGTGGGATCATGAGATAAGGGTGAATAAACACTGCTGTTAGATAGAGTTGGAGAGAATCTCCGCTATATATTTAGACCTGGCCATCACTACAATTGAGCTCCCTTTATCTGCAGGTTTCATAACAATATTTTTGTTATTTTTCAAGTCAGATAATGCTCTTTCCTCAATCGGAGTACTATTTTGATGAATTTTAAAGGTGCCTCTTCTGATATTTACCAAAATATTATCAATGTCTTTGCCGACTAAGGCAATATAGGTCTCCACAGGATGGTACGTACGTGGTGGATGGAATGAGCTAGGTATAGATAAATTCAATTGCTTCAGCGAAAAACGGGGCATAGTCTGTGAAACATCGGTAGGATCATTCCCTTTCCGTTGGGACTCAAGATGAAAAAAATGTGCCTTTAATTTTATTGTTCTAAAGAATCGATATAACTCTTGATCCAAAATAGTCATTAAAGTGTGGCGTTGGACAAAAGGATAGACCTTTTTGTAATACCGATAACTCAGCTGGAGATGGGCTGTATGAAGGAATATCATGAACAATAGGTTCTACCATACTTGGGATCTCGTTTGCATACGTGATGTGGTTATGGTGCTTTCGTCCGGCCCTCCGGGTCGTTGTCTGTGCCCGCGTCCCCGTTTGGTGCCTAAAAACGAAAGCCAGGGCGTGAACTCTCGCTATCAGAGCTAGAAGTGGCAGGTGAAAATCCACAGCGATAGTGTCGTCGTTCCTGTTAAAAATTGGAATCTTGTCAATTGTAAACTTGATTTTTTTTTTTTTTTTTTTTGATAGTCCTCCATATCACGGAGGAATTTATTCCGTTTACTTTCTTGTAAATGTAGGTGAAAATCGGCAATTTCTCCATTTTTTGTTGAATGGAATTGTAGGCATCAGAGAGGGTGTTGCTCGGCTGTTGTTGGATTGATGTAACTTGAAGCTCAATGTCCGCAATTTCTTTCTGTAAATATTGAATAGTCCGTAGCATAATATCCATAGAACATTTATTAATTCCTTCAAACTGACAGCAAAAATCTTTCTTCTCCTGAAAGATGGTTGGCCTGAGACGTACTCTAAGGCCCCTAGGAATCCTTTGAGCTTTGTGATATTCTGCCAAAGTCACATAGTGCAATTCAAATGCTGTTTTTTTTTTTTTTTTTTTTCTTCATAATTTTTTCATAGTCTCTATATCGGATTACATCAGATGAGGTATGTAAAAATTGTCCTGGTTCATTCACTTGAGATATAATCGCCTCTGCTTCGGCTTGATTTGAAGGATAACATATTTAAAGACATTATAGAGCTGAACTGTGTGCGGTTAACCCAATCACGTAATTATCAGAAGGGTTCGCATGGTTAAAAAAAAATTTGTGCTCAGGAGGAAAATAGTCCACTGATATCTTAACTAAACCTCTGGCACTAATAAATGAAGAAACAACTGTATATCATTTCAATAAAATTTTTTTAGTTTAATTCCAAAGAGTGACCGTAATAAGATAACCAACGGAATGTTTCAGCTAATTGCCTTTATCAAGGCAATCTGTGTCCATGAAAAATATGAAAACTACATCTAATATGGTCACACAAATAATAAAGCCATACATATTACATACGTATATTTTTTTTCAACATGCATAAAGCTCATGTGCAAGGTTATCAAGTAGTAGGTCACTTGTTTCAAATATAGGTGGTCATATTCAAGTGCAAATTGTACCTATAATATCTGATCCTGTTTTAAAATATACCAGTACTTTTTCAGAATCATGCATATCAGTTTGTTTCCCCTATTAAAAGTAGTGATAAAATTAAATTTCTACCTGCCTCCTTCTCTATCCTTTGTTTCTTTAAAAATTACCATTTTCTTCCCTTCTTTTTTACTCCCACAATTCTCTTGCTTTCTTGCCCTGTTTTTTTCATATGCTGCATGAACCAATTTTTTGGATATTTATTTTCCTTAAATCTTTTCTTTAAGATGTCAGCCTGCTTTTCATAGTCTCTTCAGTAGTTTTTCCTGATGCAAAAAAACTGATCCCATTTTGGGAAAATATCTGCCTGAGGACCCAGGTATAACGTTTAAGTCTCGTAGCCCCAAGTAGGTTTAAGAGATAATAAAAAAAAAAAAAAATCTGCAAAAAAATGGAATAAGTAAAGATGAGATTGCCTGGAACTGCATCTAAAAACTCCAATGTCATACTTGTGGGATCCTGAACCATGGGGCGAAACAGATTGCAAGCAAAAGTACAGGTGAAATGATTAGAACAAAACAGAATATGACTTGCGATAGCGATTATATTGTTTACGTTATTAATTGTAGCTGTGGGCTACAGTATGTGGGGCGCACAACGCAGACTTTACGTGCTCGTACGAACGAGCACAGAAATAGAGCAAAAAATGTTTTTTTTTTTTTTTTCAACATAGCTTGTCGAGACATTACTTAAGCATGATAAGAATTTTAATATAATGGTGACACCTCTAGAACAAATACCCGTGGAAACTAGTAATAGAAATTCTCTGCTTAATCGCAAAGAGACATATTGGATTTATCGCCTTCATACATTGCATCCCAATGGCCTCAATGATATAGTGGAAAGAATTTCTTGTAAATCAAGTGAATTTGTCGTGGGTAGTAATTTTGTTGATACATGTCTTGAGTGGTTTTTAGTTTAGTGATTTGCTGTACAGGGATGTTTGTTTTCACCATTTAATGAAGCGCATAGTGAGACTGATTAGACAGGTGTGGTGATTTCCACACCCTTAATTACACCTTACTAGGTATTCAAATATCTTTTTCCTATAAAGCAAAGAGTCATGTATTTTTATTCAGGTACCTGAGGAAGGCGGTTGTTTCCGCCGAAACGCGTTGCATCTATTTTTTTAACATTTGTATGCTTGAGAAATAAATTTTATTTGTGGACAAAAAGTTTTTAAAATCATTAGCATGGGGAGTGCAGCCACTATAGAATTGGATCATTTTCTATTGAACCTTTATGGCTGTGAGAATCCGTGGCAGGATACAACACAGGATCAATTCGAGGCAAGCAGCAGACCCGGACAAAAGCGTGAAGAAGAACCAAATGCTTGAAGTGTTTGTGGCAAGAGGTGAGTACCTAATACTTCATTAAGAGGGCACCAGAGCGTTACATTGGTAACACGTTTGTTTTTTTATACATACCCTACAGGGAATCGCCTTACTTCAGAAAAAAAGACTTGAAACAGATCACTCTGTTTGTAATGACTCTTTAATATTAGAGTTTCACTTTTTGTATTGAAGAACTGAAATAACTTTTTGATTATATTCTAATTTAGTGAGATGCACCTGTCTGTGGTATCGGTGTAATCGGGAGAAATTGCCCAACAAATTTTGGGGTCAATTTTCTCCTATCCTTATGAAAAAAATTGGGGCTAAAAAAATATTTTTCCATCCCATTCCATGACTTCCTGTGAAGCTCCTTGAGGGGTGCAGTTTTTAGAATGGTGTCATTTTCTGTCAAAGACCCCCCAAAGTCACTTCAGATGTGATGTGGTCCCTAAAAAATGGTTTTGTAAACGTTGTTGGAAAAATGAGAAATCAATGGTCAACTCTTAACCCTTATAACTTCCTACCAAAAAAAAATGTGCTGATGTAAAGTAGACATGTGGGAAATGGTTATCGCACAAAATAGTTAATAAATAATAATCTTTTTTTTATATAGCGCCAACATATTCCACAGCGCTTTACATACATTACCATCGCTGTCCCCATTGGGGCTCACAATCTAAATTCCCTATCAGTACATCTTTGGAGTGTGGGAGGAAACCTGAGAACCCGAAGGAAACCCACGCAAACACTGGGAGAACATACAAACTCATAAATAATCTCAGATTTAACCCCTTTCTGACATGTGACCTAATAGTATGTCATGGTGACCTGAGCCGATTGAACCAATGACGTACTATTAGGTCATATGGCGATTGCGCCCGCACACAAGCGGTGCGGGGCGATCGCCGCCGGGTGTCAGCTGTGACTGTGCAGGGAGCGGTCCCGCATCGCTCCCGGCACATTAACCCCCTCAATGCTGCGATCAAAGTCAATCGCAGCATTGCGGGGGCAAAGGGGAGGTGATCGCAATACTCACCACCTCTCCCGGCCTCCAGCGCTGTTTTTGTTTATTCTGCCTCCCAAAAATCGGAATAGAAAACGATCAAAAAATGTCATGTGCCTGAAAATGGTACCAATAAAAAACATCAACTCATCCCGCAAAAAACCTTTTAGTGTGTGACAGCTGTCAATCATAAAAACCTGATATGATTCTGGTATCGCTTAATCGCACCGACCCGAAGAATAAAGTTGTCTAATCACTTATACCGCACGAGGAACGGCTTAAAAAATAAACTCTAGGGTTGTATAAGGGTTGGTTGGGGTTAGGGTTGTGATTTTTTTCAAAAGTAAAAAAAATGATATGGCGATTAGTCTTGAGCGCAAGTGCTTGCTACTTGAGTTTGCATCAGGTGCTCGGGTATGCACTGAGTATCGCAGGTGCTCGAGTCTCCGCCACATATGCTTCGTGGCCAAAAAAACCTTGCGGGGATTGCCTGCCATGCACGAGCGATCTCCACATGTTTTCTTTAGGTGTCTAATAATCATGAAACATGCGAGTGGGGACTCGAGCATGTAACTCTAGCATGCGCGATACATGGTGCATACCTGAGTACCCGATACAAACTCAAGTAGCGAGCACTTGCGGTTAAGACTGATGACAACTTATTCAATATGATGACCTAATATTATCAAATTCTGTCTTACCTCTAGGTTCAAAATGTTCACTATAGCCCTAGATAAAATCCTTGAGGGGTGTAGTTTCCAAAATGTGGTCACTTGTGGGGGGTTTCCACTGTTTAGGCACATCAGGGGCTCTCCAAACGCAACATGGCGTTCGCTAATTATTCAAGCAAATTTTACAAGCAAAAAGTCAGATGGCGCTCCTTCCCTTCTGAACCCTGCTGTGCGCCTAAACAGTGGTTTTTCCCCACGTATGGTGTATCTGCATGCTCAGGGGAAATTGCACAACAAATTTTGGGGTCCATTTTTCCCTGTTACCCCTGCGAAAATAAAAAAAAATTGGGTCTTAAGTAACATTTTTGTGAAAAAAGTTAAATGTTCATGTTTTTCTTCCACATTCCAAAAATTCATGTGAAGCACCTGAAGGGTTAATAAAGTTCTTGAATGTGGTTTTGAGCACCTTGAGGGGTGCAGTTTTTAGAATGATGTCACTTTTGGGTATTTTCTGTCATAAAGACCCCTCAAAGGGACTTCAAATGTGATGTGGTCCCTAAAAAAAATGGTTTTGTAAATTTTGTTGGAAAAATGAGAAATTGCTGGTCAACTTTTAACTCTTATAGCTCTCTAATAAAAAAAAATTTTGGTTCCAAAATTGTGCTGATGTAAAGTAGACACATGGGAAATGTTATTTAGTAACTTTTTTGTGTGACATATCTCTGATTTAAGGGCATAAAAACTCAAATTTTGAAAATTGCAAAACTTAACATTTTCACCAAATTTCCATTTTTTTCACAAACTCAAGTGATTTTGAAGAAATTTTACTACAATCATGAAGTACAATATGTCACGAAAAAACAATCTCAGAATCGGGGATCCATTGTAGCGTTCCAGAGTAATTACCTCAAAGTGACAGTGGTCAGAATTGTAAAAATTGGTCTGATCATTAACGTGCAAACCACCCTCGGGGGTAAAGGGGTTAAGGACCATTTCCAAATTTCAGTTTTTTGTTTTTTTTTCATCAAAGAAATTTTACCACTATCATGAAGTATACAATGTCATGAAAAAAAAAACAATCTGAGAATCAGTGGGATCAGTTGAAGTGTTCCAGTGTTATCTCATAAAGTGACACTGGTCAGAATTGTAAAATTTGGCCTGGTCATGAAGGTGAAAACAGGCTTTGGCGTTTCCAAGAAAATGCTCAGACTTAATTTTTCTAGTGGCCATCATCTTTGACACATCCCAAACCTATCGACCTACAACAGGATGAATCATTCTTTCAGGTCACCAAGTACCAAATTTTTCGGACTGTAAAATGCACTTTTTTCCCTCAAATTTTGGAGGAAAGTGTGTGGGGGGTGCATCTTATAGTCCGTATGTAACTTTATAGCGTGGCTGTGGTAGTGGGGTAGAGGGGGGGGGGGGATTCACAGGAGGTAGGAGCCAGCAGCTGCAGCTAAGGAGTCTTTCCAGGACGTCCCTCCTGACAGCACCATCAGAAGGTCGTCCTTCATACCCTTGCTAGGGAGAGGAAACACATGAGGCTTTAAGGCCTCCCCCAACTCCAGTGGTTTTCCTGTGTTCATCCCTGATAGGGACAGAAGAGGAGCAGGAGTTCCTGAAGCCGGACACAGGAGGATCGGGACGGGATCTTTGTATTCCTCCCTTCTGCCAGGGTCCGGAGGCCAAACACCCCACTGACCAAAGAGTCCTTCAGCCTATCCAGTGGAGCGGGGGATCCCAAAGAGAACAGTCTCCCCCGCAAAGGGGGCTCTCTGTTGTAGCTGCTCCAGTGCACGCTGCGAGTGAATATAGCAGCACTTCCGGTTTCAGAGGGAGCGATGTGCAGACCTCTAGTAACCGATGTGCGTTCCATTATGGAACACACTTCCAGTCTATTTGAAAAAAAAAAATGGTGCCAAAACCTGAAAAGAAGAAACACTGTTTTTAACGATGCAGATGGAAGACAGATGAGACAAAATACTATTTAAATGGGGATAGGAAGTGTCTCAGGTTATCAGTATAGCCAGACCACCAGTTATGAAAGGACAGACCACTGGTCACTCTGATACACCATATGAACCTCCAGTCCAAGTGAGTGATCTGCAATAGTCCCCCTCTAACCCCTGTTCCCATCTGTCTGCGGTAGTAAATATTTATGTCCCTTGTCATTTTATGAAAAGGAAATTCCTAAAAGAGACATGACGCCATCAGCCCTTAAGAAAAAAGGGAGAAGATGCCCCATCCGTAATACAAAACTACCAGATACATAGGGGAAACAAATATGCACCGTCAGTATTGCCAAAGTGGTTAAGGAATAGCATTCCTCCTTCATGACTTACTTAAGAGCCATAGTGAAAGAAGAGATTCAGAGTACGGTCACAGACTTAGTGTCCCTGCAAACTTCCCAGAATGCCCCCCGACAGAAAAGACCACGTTGGGAGATAGAATCTATTTCAGAGGATGAGGACCTGTCTAATTACTCCGATCAGGAAAGGGAAGGATCCATCTCCGTTCCCCCAGAGGAAAAGAAAAAACCTGTTCTTCTGGGAGGATACGGATATGCTTTTATCAGCGGTGAGGAATATGATGGAAGTGGAAGATACTCACCAGCCCTCATCAGTACAAGATGAGATGTTTGGGGTGTTGAGAACCCGTATGAACAGGGTATTCCCCGTCAATCACATAAAAGCAATGATCCTGGAAGAGTGGGAGGATGTGGAAAAGAGACTAGTCATCCCCACAAAGTTTCAAATCACGCCTGCCGTTTGAACCGGAGGACATAAAATTATGGGAAGAGACCCCAAAATCGATCTCCCAACAGCCAGAGTAGCGAGGAAAACATCCATTCCATTTGAAGACTCAGCATGTTTAAAGGACTTTATGGACAGGGAGGCAGACAGTCTTCTCAAGAAGACTTGGGAAACCTCTGTTGCAATAATAAAAGCCAACATTGCATCTACCTCAGTTGCAAGGTTCATGAATATTTGGCTGGAACAACTAGAAGGTCATCTAAGGAAGAAGACTTCCATAGATGAGATCCTAGGCTCCATTTCGTTACTAAAGACTGCAACGAGATTTATAGCGGATGTTTAAGCGGAGTCAATTAGATTTGCCGCCGGAAACGGGGCACTTTCTACCGCGTCTATGAGGGCAATATGGCTCAAAACCTTGTCGGGGGATTGCCACTCCAAGCGCAAATTATGTGCCATCCCCTATTCATGCCTCTGAGTATTTGGTCCATTACTGGATGAGATATTGGAGATAAGGGATTTCCAAATCTAAAAACGTAACATTCTTTCAGAGGCCGAGTTCCCAGCAAAGCCCGGAATATTCTGGAAAAGGCAAGTCAGGTAGATGGAGCTACCCAAAGTGAGGTAAAGGCAGAAATATCTTTCTCTCTACAGGTGTTAACACACATAGACAATGATGCCAGGAAAGTGGGAGGAAGACTCCCAACATTTCTTCAGGGCATGGGTGGAAGTATCCAACAGCCCATGGATACTCCAATCTATTTGGGCTACAAAATAGAATTTTTACAGATCCCTCAAGGGAGATTCCATCTAAAGACTACTTAGTCTCCCCAGATCTCCAGAAGACGTGGGAAAATTGGTGAACTCAGGGGCAGTGATACCGGTGCTAGAGGCAGAATGGTTTCTGGGTTATTACTCATGCCTTTTTTCAATAAAAAAAAAAAAACAGTAGATTATCGCACAATTACAAATCTGAAATCTCTAAACAGATCAGTCGTATACAAAAAAATTCATGGAATCGATCAGGTCAACGATTCCTCGAATCAGACAGAAAATGGTAATGTGCACGGTAGACCTCAAAGAGGTGTATTATCATGTACCTATTCACCCTCACAGTCAAAAATATCTACGGTTTGCGCTGAATGAAGGAGACACCATACAACGCTTCCAGTTCACATGCCTCCCCTTTGGTAAAGATATGAGGGGCCAAGGAAAGACCAAGCTAGTAGTAGAAATTATGGCAATTTTCAGAGAACAGGCTATACTAATCGTCCAGTACCTGGACAAGTTCCTAGTAGTGGCAGAGTCCCCACAACTGCTAAGTGCCAGTTTAACTTCAACCATCCTGACCCTAAAAAATCTGGGGTGGATTATAAACTGGGAAAAAATCAGACCTTATTCCAGGAAGAAGGAAAATCTTCTTAGGAATCCTTCTA
This sequence comes from Phyllobates terribilis, assembly GCF_046119375.1. Classification (NCBI taxonomy): domain Eukaryota; kingdom Metazoa; phylum Chordata; class Amphibia; order Anura; family Dendrobatidae; genus Phyllobates; species Phyllobates terribilis. The sequence continues at coordinate 410,101,404 of NW_027362771.1, read as the reverse complement.
GACTCGGAACAGCAGATGTCCTTCTTACCGGACATAAAACAAAATTAGCTCGGACAGAGTCAGAGATTTTGGGAAAAAAACGCAAGTCACCATCAGAGAATGTATGAGAATCTTAGGTCTGCTGACAGCTTCCATACCGGGAGTCCGGTGGAGCCAATTCCACTCGAGACAGCTACGACAACAAATTTTGTCAACCTGGAACAGGAAGATGAGAGATCTGGACAAGAAAATATCCTTGTCAATAATAGTGAGGAAGTCACTAACGTGGACTTCCAGGGCCAACCCATAGAAGGAAATTCTGTTGAAGTTATCTCCATTCGACACAGTCACAACCGACGCAAGCAGCAGTGGCTGGGGGGGCTCACGCAAACGATCAGTACCTGCAAAGTACCTGGCAGGAGGCAAGATCTTCCCAGATCGTCAAACCTAAGAGAGCTCCAGGCAGTCTGGAAGACCCTAAAAAGGTGTCAAACAGTTAAAAAATCAACATGTCGATTGCCTTCCTCAGGCTCAGGGGGGATCACGACATCACCATCTACAGGCCTTAGCAGGGAAAACTTTCCAGTGGGCAGAAAGATCAGTTCTTCAAGTGACCGTTATACACCTGAAAGGTTCCCAGTACTCTGTGGATTTCCTCAGTCAAGAAACAGTTCTACAATCAGAATGAGAATCGAACTGGGAAGTGTTCCATCACATAGCACATCAATGGAGTATTCCTCAGTGGGATCTGTTCGCCACATGAAAAAACACAAAAGGTGGCCAAATTCTTCTCCCTCAGTCCAGGAGACAGACCAACAGGGATAGATGCCTTATCTCAGAAATGGAACATTATGTCTTCCCTCCCTTACCCTTGATTCTAATAGTTCTAAGGAAGATACAGGAGGACCAGGCCAAGGTGATAATTCTACCATTCTGGCCCAAAGAAGCTGGTTCCTGTTGCTGAAGAAGATGTCCCTGTAACACCCAATTATCCTTCCAGAGAGACAGGATTTGCTTTTCCAGGGGCTGGTATATCATCCCAATTTAAAATTTCACCAACTTTCAACCTGGATCCTGAAAGGCAGATCTTGAGATCTAGAGGGCTGTCAGATTCCGTCATCTCAACAATGCAAAATAGTAGAAAGCCGGTAACTTCGGCAATCTACACACTTTTTTTTAAAAGGTTCCGTGCACAATATCAGTTAACATCAGAGCGTTCTAGTCCTAACTTTCCAAAAATATTTGAATTTCTGCAGATGGGATTTGATAAAGGCTTAAGACTCAGCACCTTAAACGTACTGATTGTGGCTTTAAGCACTTTCATGGATTATCCGCTAGTCTGTCATCCATGGGTCAAAAGATTAATTAAGGCCACAACGAGATTAAGACCGACAATTAAAACCTATGTCCCACCATGGGACTTAAACATAGTCCTGAAGAGCTTATGTAACCAACCTTACGAGCCCCTTAAAGAAGTATAAAATTCCTCTCCCTTAAAACAGTGTTTTTAGTCGCTATAACTACAGCGAGACGGATAGGGAAAATACAGGCGTTCTCAATCAAAGACCCATACCTGAGGTGCCTAGATGACTATATTATCCTCAGGCTAGATCCAGCATTCTTGCCAAAAGTGGTAACCCCGTTCCGTATGAATCAGGAAGTGGTCTTACCCTCCTTTTGTCAGGACCATAAAAATGATCAAGAGCTGATGTTTCACTCCCTAGACGTCAGGATAGTAGTTCTCCAATACCTAGATGCCACAAAAGACTAGCGAGTAGACCCTAACCTGTTCGTACAGTTTGGGGGGAAAAATAAGGGGAAAAAGGCATCAAAGTCAATGTTAGCAAGATGGGTCACATCAGCAATAGGCCTAGCCTATTCATCTGAAGGAAGATCCCCTCCAGAGAACATCAGGGCCCATTCTACCAGAGCTATATCCACATCATAGACAGAACGAGCAGGAGCATCACTGGACCAAATCTGCATAGCTAGTCTAAACACCTTTTGCATACACTATAAATTGGACATTCTATCAGGTCAAAAGATGGCTTTCGGAAGGAAAGTCTTCCAGGCAGTAGTCTCACCCTGAACACAGATTGAAGGAAAACAAATAATGGTGTTGCATCCATCCTGGTGTGGTACTTGACAAATCACTGGAGTTGGGGTGGAGGGAGGGGCTTTTTAACCTCTTGTGTGTCCTGTCCCCATCAAGGATATGAAGGACAACCTCCTGATGGTGCTGTCATGAGAGACTCCTGGAAACCCTATTTACGGTAGGTCTAATGCCTACTTTCACACTTCCGGATATTTCCGGTACTGGAAAAAACTACCGGAGATATCCCTATGCACCTGTGTGCCACATCAGGATCACATGTACCGGCGCTTGAGAATCAGCGGTACAGTTAGCGCTGTTCCCAAGCGCCAAATGTTCATTGTCCCCTGCTTGCGCTGCGATCAGGTTGAGTAAGGGACAATGTTGAGAGTAGTATTCTGCTCCCGCTGTGTCCTGGTGTAAAAATAAGAAAATAAAAATCCTTATAGTCACCTGTCCCCCGCTGTAATCCATCTGAATGCTCATGCTAAAAAGCCGGGGAGAATGACTCGCTACAGTGTGCGGTGTTCTGTCATTCACTGAGCTCAGCACAGAGCAGGGACCAATTCTCCTCTGCTCCTCAGCGTGAGTGGTCAGATGGATTACAGTGTGGGGACACCTTCGGACAGGTGAGTATAAGGATTTTTTTATTTAATTCTTACACCAGGACACAGCAGGAGCAGAATACTACTCTCAACATTGTCTTGATCGCAGTGCAAGCAAGAGACAACGATCAGGGCAGCGTTCAGCACCCGGCGCTTGGGAACAGCGCTAACTGTACCGCTGATTCCCAGGCGCCAGTACGTATCACAGTGATGTCATCCGTGTGCATATGTCCGAGACGTTTTGCGGCCCGTGCTGTGAGAAAAAAAATACGTCAGCGTGTTTTGCCCATAGAGACACGGTCCATGGAAACACACTGACATGTGCACAGACTCATTCATTTGAATGGGTCTACGTGTCAGTGTCTCCAGTACGTGTGGAAACGGACACCACACGTACCAGACACACTGAAGTGTGAAAGAGGAGTTACACTGTCCCCGCTGTTAAAGAAAGTTAATATTCACAGCTCCCTACGCCCATAGTCCCTCCCACCTCTATGCACAGAAGTGGACATCTAGAGGTGGGCGGGACTGTGGGAGTAGAGAACAGGGAATATTCATTTTCTTTAACAGCGATCACAATGTTAGCCGCCAGCTCCTGCAGCTGCTCGGCGATCAAGTGTGCCCACTATTAAAAAGAATGAATATTCACTGCTCCCCATGAGCATAGTCCCACCTACCTCTATGAACTGAAGCCAGTGACGAGAGGTGGGCGGGAGTATGGGAGTGGAGAGCAGTGAATATTCATCCTCTTTAATAGCGGGCACATGTCATTGCCCAGCCACTGCCGGAGCCGACGGCTGTGGCCAACAATCTGCCCGCTAATAGACAATGAATATTCACTGGTCCATACGCCCAAAGTCCCAAAGGGCGTGGGAGCAGTGAATATTCTTGCAGCTGACCTCGGCATGTGCGGACGCATTGGCAGGGACATCATGCACTGCTCACATGCTGAGATCAGCTGCTGGCATCAGAACAGGACGCCGTGTTGCAAGAGAACTGAGGGATATTATTTTTTTTATGTGTGCGGTGTGATGGAGGCCATGTACACCGGGAGAGGGGGATATTAGTACAGAATTGGGGGACATGACCCCTATAACAGTGCGTCATGATCACATTTTTTGCTTCAATTTTTTTCTATTTTCCTACTCTAAAACCTAAAATACGGTAATTGTCAGCAAAGGAGTCTGTGTGGGGAATTTTAGGCATCCCAGAAAACAATTACATTCCTCTATTACATTTATGGACGGCTTTAATTTAGTCCTTTAAGGGGTGATCTGGCACCTAACATGCATTCTCTAACTATCTCTACACCCTAACCACTTTTGTAATGAGCTTTTATTACACAACACCCTACACTTCTCCCAGTCCGCCTAAGCTCCTAAATGTATTTTTACTGTACTTCCGGTGATGATCCTTTTGAGAGAAGTCTCAAATGTGACGTCACAGAAGGCTGCATTCACTCCCGCCGCGTCCATCGCCTCTCCTGGAACAGCACGTCACGGGTGAGCCCTGCAGTTACTCATTAGTTTCTTGCGTCGCTGCCCCCTCTGAAGATGTCCTGTGTGATGGACACTTTGGCAAATTAATCGTAATCAGGGAGGCGCTGGTGTCACTCACTGCTTCTATCACCACCCCCTGACGACTTCTCATTTTTCATTGCAGTTGTCACACATTTTCACTAGCATTGCATAAATGCTTGCAAGGCAGTTAACCAGATTTTCCTACCTCTATGAGCACAGTATCTTAACACTAGGTAACCTGACCAACATCTCCTACTCTGTGGTCGAGACCTTGGTGTAATTACTTGCCAGGGAGTGTTCCCTAACCAAGTCGGGTCCTTCCCTTGCTTCTGTTTAGCCCACTCTGGCTCCTTCTGATGCTCATGTATGAGAGCCAAGATCTCCTCCCACAGACCCTCCTTCAAATATTCTTGAGATACAACCAGTGTGCACAAGACTGCTACTTTTCCTGTCCAGCCTAAATTCCCTGGGGACAACCCAGACTCTGACCACGATGCTAAGCTGGTCTCGGCCATTTGGGTCCTCAAATAGGCACTGATGGACACCCCCATGTCAAATGTCCCATTCCCAGGATGAAGTTTGTTTTTCACCACCAAGTCTACACCATGTGCACTTTGATTATCTAGCTAGAGAATGTGTGTGTACATCCCTTCTTGGCTCTACAAATTGCATCTCTCCAAAGCCACCAACCTACAACTTTTACCATGTGGTGTTTCAATGTGAACCACTGGATAAGGAGAGCGGCGCACTCTGCTTCGCTTCCCAGGCTACCTAGGCCTGGTCTAAGCAGCTTCACCAGTGTTTATCTTATGGTGACCTTCAGAATGATCTGCATATTTCTTCTCAGTTGATTCTCATTTTAAAATTCCTTTGTGATGCTTCTTTCAAGTGAGCACAACTTACGACCAGTACTACGACAGACTGTCACTGCTTGTTCATCCGGTTGGCTTAAATTTTGGTCTGACAACCCAGCAACCAAAAAGTCTCTTACAGGGTTTACCTTGGCAAGTGGCAGACTGACAAGTAGTCTGGATTAAATGATTTTATATGGGAGGGTTGAAGAGTGCTCTCCTCTAGAACCATAGATGCTCTCAAGCACCTGGGCCATCCTAAAAGTTTTGTTTATGTAACTCGTATCTTCGCATTCCCATTGCAAAGTCCAACCAGTGATTCCTTTTGCTTCTTACTTTTATCTTTATTCCACACTGTGACTGTCCCCTCAGCTATCTTTATGGCACTCCTCCATGTCTGGGAAATGGCAATTTAGATGATGTTTTGATAAAGGCCCAGTGTGGAGAGGAGAAAATGTCTAGTCTGCAAATGACCCTGGACTACCTGGAACTCTTCCGTCAAATTTTTAACCAACAGATTAATTTCGCATTCACCTCCACGGTCAAGTCTGCAGAGAGCCTTATGGTAGTAGACAGCCTTTGCTTTGTGGCAAGTCTTTACTTCTCAGTTAGCAGGAGGTAATGACTGATGCTAGTCTGTGGGGCCAAAGAAATGTTTGTCCAACACAGCAGTCAGTTTCTCTGGTACCAAGAGGATGAATGCTGACTTAAGTCCGAAAGTGTAATCCTTCTAGAGCAGTGGTTCTCAACTCCAGTCCTCAAGACCGACCAACAGATCAGGTTTTCAGGATTATCTTAGTTTTGCACAGGTGATGGAATTATTACCTGTGCAATACTAAGGAAATCCTGAAAACATGATCTGTTGGTGGGTCTTGAGGACTGGAGTTGAAAACCACTGTTCTAGAGGAACATCCTGTTCTCAAACATTCACACTTAAACAATCTGGAAAATAGCAGGAGCCCCTTGGCCATGAGGGAAACTTCCAAAAACTTTACTGGCCAGAGATTCACATCTCAAAGCTCTCTACAATCCATATTCTTAGGGTTGACAACTGGCTCAAAACTTTCTTGGCTAATAAACCATGGATGGATGCAGAAGAGTGAGCTCTTCAAGATGTCTTCAACCACGCCGATTTTGCTTAGGTACTATTGTTGTGATACGCTTCACTTCCCAACCCACACTTACTAATCTCCGCCATGATAGGCTTAAGCAGCAGACATGCTGGTCACATCTTGCACAGTTCTCTCTGCTGCTCGCACAATCCCTTCTCAATCATTGTCCCACCCCCTCCACCCAAGTAAAATAACGGCTATACTCACCTATGTTGCCAGCCCTCTCGGGGGGACGCCTACCATTATGCCATGAGAACCCTACGGTCAAGTAGCTGCTGCTTCACTCTTGCATCTTTCAGACAAATTTGATATCCAGAAGAAATGAGCTCTCCCATGGCACGATGCTGCTTTTCATACATGCATAATTGTCTTTTGTTTGTTATAATCTATGCACATGTAATCTGTATGAGTATTTTTTGGATGTCTCAGTTGAGCAGGAATTGGGTTAGATTATATAAAACAATAATTGGGCCAAACACACACACCAGACAACTAATATTTATAATATTTAGGTGGGCAGAGGGGAAAAGTGTTTGTTGAGCTGGATCTTTCAGGGACCTGATTGGTTTGTAAAGTAGAAGGCCCACCATATGTAGATTGCATGGACATGGGGCATTAGTTTGATGGGTGGATGAAAGGTGGCATAAGAGGAACACTGGTTTGGTTGACTAAAAGTTGGGTCTTGGTGCTGGACATGATAAGAAGGTGCGCGATCATGGCAGGGTGCTTACATTGGTGGGTTTGGCCCATAATATGATGTAGAGCTGGGGGGAAGTGGGGGGGGGGTTAAATGGTGTTGCACCAGTGTGTCCTACAGAGCCTTAAAAAAGTATTCATACCCCGTGAACTTTTTCTTATTTATATCACGTTACTTTGTGATATACCACCACAAAGTAGCAAGTATTTGTGAAGTGTAAAGGATTGAGGATACATGATTTTCTAAATAGTTTGAAAATTATAAATCTGAAAATTGTGATGTAGTGAGCCCCCCCACCCCCCCCCCCAGTCAATAATTTGTAGGACCACCTTTTGCTGAAATTACTGCTGCAAATCTTTTGGGTTATGTCTCTACCAGCTTTTGTACCTTTTTATAGGCTGCAATTTTTGGCAGATTTGTGGAGTATCCGCCTAATAGTTGTCCTGTAGATAGATTCTCCCACCTGAGCGGTGGATCTCTGCAGCTCCCCCAGAGTGACTGTGAGCCTCTTGGCTGCTTCTCTCATTAATGTTCACCTTGCTTGGGATATCAGCTTAGGTGGACAGCCATATCTTGGTTTGTAAGTTGGGCCATATGCCTTCCATGTTTGGATGATGGATTGAACAATACGCTGTGAAAGGTTCATAACTTGGGTATTTTTTTGTTTTACATCACCTAACCCTGCTTTACTAGTCTCTTCAACTTTATCCTAGAAAAATTCACTGGGTATGAATACTTTTTCAAGGCACTGAATGTAACGCCAACGCTCCAAAGCTAAGAATCTTGTGGCTCTTTGGGTGTGGTAGCTGCTTCCAATATTACGAGAATTGAATGTGCCTTAAGGTGCCTTAAATGTTCTTGCACCTTACTTAGAAATGGCCCCAAACTACATGTGAAGGCGTCTTTCACATCTTCATCTACATTGAGACTGAGATTTTGTAACATGGGTGTCTATATCAAAGGCTGTATTCCCTTTCTTTCTGTTTTTTTCGGGGGGGGGGGGGGGCTGGGCGTGGTGGTGATTGAGTTAGTATGTGTGCTTCAACATCAGTTGTGGTACTTGGACCAGCTCTTGCAGATCCATCTGTAAACACAGAGGATTCTTCCTCAAGAATCACAGGGTTTGCGGACTGGTCTGAAACCGCATCAGTTGTTTCCTCTACAAGATTTGTCTCTGTCCTAAAATAAAAATAAGAGTCAAAAAGAGCATAAAAATAAATGTGCAAAATTAGCTAGATGTGATATTTTGTGTTTTTTAAAAAAAAGGCAGCTACCACTGTCCTCCATAGGGCCCAAAAACATGGGCGGTATCATAGCGTGAAATAGCACGCATCAGATTATCCAATAAACTAATTGTTTTTGGAATCACGACAGATAATATAACAAATGTATATTGAACTAGTATTGAGAGACCGACATAATATGCTTACGACCTTGATTTGTAGTTTAGAAAAAATGTAAATTTATCAAATACAAAGAAGATGGCACCCCAGGTTGGCCCAAATCAAGAAATCCACCCATGCATGTCCATCATTTGTGAATGGAAAGTTAGCTACTGAATGTACATGTAGGCATCTTTTCGGGTGGTGCAGAGCCACTTTTGGTGTGCTGCTGCTGCTGCTTCTCTTGGTGATACTGATCGTGGCAGCTGCAGCAACATTAGGTAATGTAATCATCTGGGTTTGGAAATGTAAAATATAAAAAAAACCTGCAAATTTTATCATGCAGAAATTAACGCATCATCTTTTTGGACAAATTGGACACATTGACCAAACAAATGGGCCCATTACAACATTTATTGCCATAGGTAGGCACAGTTCAATAACATACAGTCATATGAAAAAGTTTGGGCACCCCTATTAATCTTAAGCTTAATGTTTTATAAAAATTGGTGTTTTTGCAACAGCTATTTCAGTTTGATGTATGTAATAACTGTTGGACACAGTAATGTTTCTGCCTTGAAATGAGGTTTATTGTACTAACAGAAAATGTGCAATCTGCATTCAAACAAAATTTGACAGGTGCATAAGTATTGGCACCTCACCAGAAAAGTGACATTAATATTTAGTAGATCCTCCTTTTGCAAAAATAACAGCCTCTAGTCGCTTCCTGTAGCTTTTAATGAGTTCCTGGAACCTGGATGAAGGTATTTTTGACCATTCCTCTTTACAAAACAATTCCAGTTCAGTTAAGTTTGATGGTCGCCGAGCATGGACAGCCCTCTTCGAATGATCCCACAGATGTTCAATGATATTCAGGTCTGGGGACTGGGATGGCCATTCCAGAACATTGTAATTGTTCCTCTGCATGAATGCCTGAGTAGATTTGGAGCGGTGTTTTGGATCATTGTCTTGCTGAAAGATCCATCCCCTGCGTAACTTCAACTTTATCACTGATTCTTGAACATTATTGTCAAGAATCTGCTGATACTGAGTGGAATCCATGCGTCCCTCAACTTTAACAAGATTCCCGGTGCCGGCATTGGCCACACAGCCCCAAAGCATGATGGAACCTCCACCAAATTTTACTGTGGGTAGCAAGTGTTTTTCTTGGAATGCTGTGTTTTTTTGCCACCATGCATAACGCCTTTTTGTATGACCAAACAACTCATTCTTGGTTTCATCAGTCCACAGGACCTTCTTCCAAAAAGAAATTGGCTTCTCCAAATGTGCTTTTGCATACCTCAGCCGACTCTGTTTGTGGCGTGCTTGCAGAAACGGCTTCTTTCGCATCACTCTCCCATACAGCTTCTCCTTGTGCAAAGTGCATTGTATAGTTGACCGATGCACAGTGACACCATCTGCAGCAAGTTGATGCTGCAGCTCTCTGGAGGTGGTCTGAGGATTGTCCTTGACTGATCTCACCATTCTTCTTCTCTGCCTTTCTGATGTTTTTCTTGGCCTGCCATTTCTGGCCTTAACAAGAACAGTCCCTGTGTTCTTCCATTTCCTTACTATGATCCTCACAGTGGAAACTGACAGGTTAAATCTCTGAGACAGCTTTTTGTATCCTTCCCCTGAACAACTATGTTGAATAATCGTTGTTTTCAGATCATTTGACAGTTGTTTTGAGGAGCCCATGATGCCACTCTTCAGAGGAGATTCAAACAGGAGAACAACTTGCAAGTGGCCACTTTAAGTAGCTTTTCTCATGATTGCATACACCCGGCTATGAAGTTCAAAGCTCAATGAGGTTACAAAACCAAAAAAAGTGCTTTAGTAAGACAGTAAAAAGTAGGTAGGAGTATTTAAAACAAGAAAATGATAAGGGTGCCCATACTTATGCACCTGTCAAATTTTGTTTGAATGCAGATTGCACATTTTCTGTTAGTACAATAAACCTCATTTCAAGGCAGAAACATTACTGTGTCCAACAGTTATTACATATATCAAACTGAAATAGCTGTTGCAAAAACACCAATTTTTATAAAACATTAAGCTTAAGATTAATAGGGGTGCCCAAACTTTTTCATATGACTGTACATGTTGATTTATGGTTTGAATTGCTGATGGGATATCCCGGTTCTGACAACTTTGTGACCAAGCTGCTTCTTTCCTTTGCTCGTATCAGCAGGAGGTATCATGTATGTGCTACAGGATACACCTTTCATGGACCAAAATAATCAAACACGCCACATTCAGTGCCTTTCGCATAGCATATGGAAGCAGTCCGCTCACCTATGTATGTCCTTGCATGGAAGCACCAAGTAACAACAGCTAAACAGGCTCCAAGAAGAATTCCAAGGGACAAGATCCACATCCAGCACTTAAAACTTGTCTTCATTGTAATCCATAAAAAACATGTATAAGTCAAGTCATTCACTGCATATATCTGACAGGTACAAGTCCCAGGAAAGCATCAAATAAAGTTGACAGTTCGTAATCATAACCTATTTTCAGCTCAAATGACACAATTTATAAACCTCGCCCTGGTCACATGAAAAAGTCAGCAATGTGAGTATAATCAAAATATACTATTATATGGGATATAATACATCTGAATACCATCAATAGTACAATATTAGATCTGCTCTATGATTTAGGTGTTCTGGAAAAGAGGAGTTTAACATTAAAATCCAGTATGTTTCCCTGTTAAAAAGTGCTCGAATCTAATCCACACTCCTTGGTGATTGGTTAGCCTTTTCCAATCTGAAAAAATTAAATCCAATAATAAATCTCTCCTTTGTTTCGGCTTAGAAAATGCTTGGATACATTTGAGGGGTTAACCGCTTCAGGTTTGTTTAATCCCTTATATGTTCATTAATCCTTTCGGCGAAGTTTACGGGTTTGTACACCCGATATACTGCAATCGTATAATGTACACTCTATGCAATATACCACATAGGGGGTATTACAATTAAAACATTGATTAGTATTATATTCATTCTCAATTACAATTATTTTTTTGGTTTGACGTATTTGCATATGTTGGTACCACTTTTGAAAAATCCTCTCTCCGATAACTATGTAACCCTATTTTTTTTTGGTTACCCATTACCAGCCTAGGAGACAACATTTCAGCTAGTGTGGGTGACTTTTCAGCGGAGAAATGACAAGCCTCATATTAAATCACAAAGTGCAGGGGCAGACTGGATACACTAGTTTACAGTTAGTGTACACAGCTCCTTGGTATAATGAAATCTGCTGATATGTTGTTTTTTTAAATTCTATGAACGTTTTCATATGGGTAAATGCCAGCCAGGGAGCGGGGCCGTATGGCATCGGGTTCCCCCAACTCAAGGGTCCAATAGCAGCGCACCACTGCCCTTGTGTGATGTCAGCCTGTCAGCACATTTTTAGATATGGAATTAATGGTTGTGGCTGCATAGGTGCTTGGTATAATTTTTTATTAGTAGACTTTTTAGTAGAGATCCGCTCTGCCAGTCATGCCATCTAGTGTAGAAGCCAAATGCCAATCAGATTGACAGTGCATTTCTGGTGTGTCATAATACATGGACCATTTCATCTAAGTGCATACACACCCCCAGTGCACTTCCAGCCTTATTTACATATGATTTCTACCTTAGATTTCTTATAACTGGCACATCTGATCTCTACAAAAAAAGGTATTTTTAGGCTGGGACTACATGGAAACAAGTCTAAGGGAGTTAACTGACCAAAACCATATGTGCAACTTGTCGGTGACTTCCAGCCATTTTACAGCCCTGATTTGGATGTAAATAAAACAGCCGAGTTACAGACAAATCACATGCAACTTGCATTGAAGTCTATGGCAAGCGGGTCATGTGTGACATGTGACCAAAGACAAAAAATTCAACACATTTGGAAACATTTGCAACTCTGTTGCAGTCACAACGCAACACCAAAGGAACTCATTACATCCAGTGTATCACTGCTTTTTCAGTGTCACACGAAACATGTCGCCGTGTAGCCCAATCCAAACTGGGAAGCATTTGTACAGCCATCCCTACTTCTATGTGTAAAAATAATCCAACAAGTTCCCACTGAAGTTGATAAGTTTTTCCCCTGAAATGAGCAAATCAGTAATGAAAAGTAATTAGGTGATCAAACGTCACATTTATTAGTCTCCACAGGAACGTACAGGCATACTGCCTATAATTCCCAATTCATACAGAATGGACAATGTTGCAAAAACAAGGTACATGATTAGACAGATGACACCTAACTTCTTATCGAGCTTCCATCCATTTACATGTATTGCCACAAATACAAAAATGATTGAGAACAATAGAGAGATTGTAGTATAAGTTATTCCAGTGCTGTTCACTTCCACTGGCGATGACCGGTCTATGAAAACAGTCTTAATAAACCAGGGAACTCCCAAACAAAGCATGTCAAATACATTTGATCCCACAATGTTCGACATGGCCATGTCACCCTTTCCTGTAAAAACAAGGGGAGACACGTAACTATAATATTTCAAATTGACCTGTTAGGCCACAAAAAAACAACTCAGTACAGAGGCAGAGAGCGAGCTTCCCTCATGGAGATAGTCCTATGTGTTCTTCGATAGCATTAGCCAAATTGCAGTGTGTTTTTTTATAAAGCTGAATTGATCTTCAATTAGCACGAGTCCACAGAGCACAGCCTACTGCAGTTTTCACAATTCTGCTGGTTGTCTTTTTAAATAGCCAACAAGCTTGTTGTTAGAGACAGACTTAAAAGGGTACTCCACCTTCACCCACTTCTGCGTCGGGAGAAGGCGATGATGTCATGACTCAACTACAAATAGCTGCTGGCTCACATGTGCCACAAGCGGCATATATCGCCACCTGTCCTATTCATTATTCATGGGGAAATAAGCGGAGTCAGATTACCCCTCGATAGCTACGCTTGAGGTAGCTTTTCATATATTGATTAATGTAAAGTCTGCACCTCAGAGCATACAATAATTCAGAATGCAAACCACTAGAGCAACACTGCAGACATTGAACCAGCAAATAATAACCTTGAGAGATTTCAGTCTGAGGCCTCTTAGGGTATGTGCACAGCATAAATTAGACACTGGCGCAACCGCTGAGTTTTCCCAAGCAAAGCTGCTTCAAGAAAATACTGCGGTCGTTTTCCTGAGGCTGCTTTACCTCTATGCTATTAAAGAAACACTCCCAGGAATATTTGTTTTCACTAAATTTGTGTATATCTGTATGGTAAATAGTGCGAGTTTGTTAATATACTCACCTACGACCACTTTCTCCGGAATCCAGTACCGTTCCGCCCCTCCTCTCAGTGACATCAAAGCAATTCAGACCAGCTGGCTCACTCTGCGTGAGGCAGAAGTCTCTTTTACAATGTAAGCCTATGGAGCTTTGTTCTGACGGTCTCTAGGGCCACTTCCAGGTCATAGCATGGCCCGGAGAGTCTGGAGAGCGGTGGCATCAGTGAGAAGCAGAGCAGAACAGCGCTGGATGCTGGAGAGAGCGGCGGTAGGTGACGTTATTGATACACTCACACTACATTACATGCACATATACACTTAATTAATGTAAACAAATGTTCATGGGAGGACTTTTTAAGTATAGAAAGTGGGTGGCTTCTGAGAAGAAAAAGGCTGAAGAACAAGCATGTCACTTTAACCACTCCAGGGTTTCTGAACCCTGAAGCAGTTAAAAGAAGAAACCTGAGACAGATCATGTGCACAGCAATATAATTTTGACATTGCTGTGCATTATGTTAATTTTATGGGGCCCTTTTGCAGTGCTATACATTTAATATAATTTATGCTGGAAAGTAGCGCAAATTATATTTTCTGGCGCACACAAGCAAGAGATGTACCTAATTTATTAAAAGGCATTTTCTTCCTAATATATTAAGCGCATCTTACTCCAATGTCATCAAAAACACTGGCCATAATAATTTCTTTCACTGTTTTTACTCACACATGGGCTTATTCTGTTACCTGAAACAACAGTTCCATTTTAAATTCAGTTTTATGCCGGATTTCTTGCGTTTTTGCAGACATAGATGTGAAGACTCCAAGATCATATGACCAATAGTTATGCAACACTGAACAGTTTCCTTCAGACAGGGATGGACATATCATTGGTGCAACCTGTGCAGCTGCAGAGACCCAAGAGGAAAGGGAGCCCACGTCCACCTCATGAGCAGCAAGCAGTATCTGTAAGACAGATTAGTGGACTTCCAAGGGCCCATATACTGTTTTTTGCACTGTCTGTGTCTGCCCCTGGTACAGACTAGAGATGAGCGTTGTTCTACTCGAACTCATAGAATCATAGAATGGTAGAGTTGGAAGGGACCTCCTGGGTCATCTGGTCCAACCCCCTGCTCAAAGCAGGATTCACTAGATCATCTCAGACAGATGTCTGTCCAGCCTCTGTTTGAAGACGTCCATTGAAGGAGAACTCACCACCTCTCGTGGCAGCCTGTTCCACTCATTAATCACCCTGTCAAAAAGTTTTTTCTAATATCTAATCTGTGTCTCCTCCCATTTAGTTTCATCCCATTGCTTCTAGTCTTTCCTTGTGCAAATGAGAATAAAGATGATCCTTCTACAATGTGACAGCCCTTGACATATTTGTAGACAGCTATTAAGTCTCCTCTCAGTCTTCTTTTTTGCAAGCTAAACATTCCCAAATCCTGCAACCGTTCCTCATAGGACATGGTTTGCAGACCAGTTACCATTCTGGTCGCTCTTCTCTGAACTTGCTCCAGTTTGTCTATGTCTTTTTTAAAATGTGGTGCCCAAAACTGTACACAGTATTCCAGATGAGGTCTGACCAAAGAGGAGTAAAGACCGATAATGACTTCACGTGATCTAGACTGTATGCTTCTGTTAATACATCCCAGAATTGTATTTGCCTTTTTTGCTGCTGCATCACACTGTTGACTCATGTTCAGTCTATGATCTATTAGTATACCTAAGTCTTTTTCACATGTACTGTTGCTTAGCTCTATTCCTCCCATTCTGTATATGCTTTTTTCATTTTTATTGCCCAGATGTAGTACTTTGCATTTTTCTCTGTTAAAAACCATTCTGTTGGTTGCTGCCCACTGCTCCAGTTTATTTAGGTCTTTTTGAATCCTCTCTTTCTCTTCTCTAGTATTAGCTATCCCTCCTAGCTTTGTGTCATCAGCAAATTTAATCAGTTTACCCTCAATTCCTTCATCTAAATCATTGATAAAGATGTTGAACAATACAGGTCCCAGGACGGAGCCCTGTGGTACTCCACTTGAGACATTCATCCAGCTGGATGTGAAGCCATTTACAACCACCCTTTGAGTCCGATCACTAAGCCAGTTATGAATCCACCTAACAGTTGCCTGGTCCATTGCATACTTGGTCATTTTTTCAATAAGGATGGTGTGAGATACTTTGTCAAATGCTTTGCTGAAGTCAAGATATACTATATCTACAGCATTTCCCTGATCCACCCAGTCAGTGATTCTGTCATAGAAGGAAATTAAGTTAGTCTGACATGACTTGTTAGTTACAAACCCATGCTGACTCTGGTTAATCACTTCATTCTTATCCATGTACTTACATACATGTTGTTTAATAATTTGTTCAAAGATCTTTCCTGGTATAGAAGTCAGACTCACTGGCCTATAGTTCCCCGGGTCCACCTTCTTCCCCTTTTTGAAGATAGGAACAACATTTGCTCTTCTCCAGTCTTCTGGGACTTCTCCTGTTCTCCAAGAATTTTCAAAGATTATGGAGAGTGGTTCTAAAATTTCTTCTGCGATCTCCTTCAGTACTCTGGGGTGTAATTCATCTGGACCTAGAGACTTGAACTCATTTATGTTAGCTAAATATTCCCTCACAATCTTTCTGTTTACAGATAACTTGGATTCCTCTATTCCTTTAAAAGGACAGTGAAGATCAGTTGATGTTACATTTTCTTTCTGAGAGAAAACAGATGCAAAATAGGAATTAAAAAGTTCGGCCTTCTCAACATCCTCTCTTACCATTTCTCCATTTTCATCCTGTAAAAATCCTGTAAAAACTTTCATCCTGTAAAAATTGTTCGCCAATCTCAAATTCGAGCTGTTTTGGGCGGTGTTCGAGCCGTTCGGCGAACACGAACAATTTGATAAAAATTCGGCTGTTCGAGGTTATGTTCGATAACTGTTCGTGCACCAAAATCATAACTGGATTTTTTCTCAGTAATGATGAAAATTAATGTTAATACGCAGTTTGAGTGTACAGCGGGGTGGGGGGAGGGGCAGGGGATGGATCTCTGCAGGAACAATGAAGATCTCCATTTTTTTTTCTCTTTCCCGCATTTGCAGTGGGAAGGTGCAATCTGTCAGCCTATCAGCAGCGCACACACGGAGCGAAGTGCTTTTTTTCACACAAGCAAGGGCATGTGTCATTGGCAGTGTATGTCACATGTCCTTGCCCTATAAGACCAAGCCATTTTCCCCGTCGCCACCATTTTCTCACTGCTGCAGCTGCGTGCGCTATACCTTGTTAATTTCAAGCCAATTTTCGCACAAATCTACAGATAGCTTGGGAGTAGGGAATAGTTGTGATTGCAGTCCTTTTAAGGACTAGGTTACAGCATTTCCTACGACTTTTATCAGGGAGGTCTGTGCTCTTAAATAGATAGGTTGTGGGAGTAAAGACTAATTGTAATTGGAGTCCTTTTCAGGACTAGGTTACATCAGTTCCTATCAGTTTTTGCCAGGCAGGTCTGTGCCAGTGCTGTGCAAGTTTTTTTCACAGCATTTGGCTGAATCTAGCAAAGCTAATCCTTTTTGGCCTATTGCAGAGTGTGTTAGTCAGTGGAGTAGCCTATCTGTGCTGCAAGATATATCACCTGTGTATAGAATACCAATTTTTTTTACTGCACCTAGTGAAGTAAAATCTTTTGGGCATAGCATCATTCTATTAGTCCATCTATACTGACCTCCATCAGGTTGCAAATTAAAACTAATTTTTATCTGCATCTACAGTACCTCTGAAAAAATATTTGGGCTTCTAGCTGTGTGTGGGACTTGTTGTATTAGTCCATCTATACTGACCTCCATCAGGTTGCAAACTGAATATAATTTTTTTCTGCATCTACCTCTAAAAAAATATTTGGCCTTGTAGCAGTGTGTCGGACTTTCTCTATTAGTCCATCTATACTGACCTCCATCAGGTTGCAAACTGAATATATTTTTTTCTGCATCTAACCCAGCCAATAGTTTTGGCCTAATACCACAGTTTGGCCACTCAGCTCTGCTCGGTTACCATCCATTGTTTTTTTGTGCAAACAACTCCACAGTTGTGAATTAGTTAACCACCAAAATGAGTGGAAAAAGGCCTGCTGCTGGTGGAAAGGGGAATAGGCGTGTTGGGAAGGGGAAAAAAGGTTGTGTCCGTGGGGTAGGTGTTAAAGCAACAGTAACATCTGCAGAAGAAAGACCATCTTCCAGCCAAACTAAAATGTCTACTTCTTTTAGCGGACAATGTGATAAGATCCCTTTCTTACGGCCACGCCAATCGCTACAAATTCCAGATGAGGCACAAAAACAGCAGGTGCTTCAACGGATATCAAGTGCTCCTTTAAGTGGGCTCTCCTCCACATCAACTTCAACATCACAAATACTCCAGTCCTCAAAGGTGTCACCCAAATCGCACTTGCTTCCTCACAGCTCCCAAATCTCCAGCTGCCCGTCTGAGTATGAGGTAGAACAGATGGTTGAGTCTGCAGAGCTGTTTACTCATACTATAGCCTGGGAATCAGAGGTCGACTCCAGCGCTTCTGTGAATCCAGACGAGGAAATGATCTGCACTGATGCCCAGAATCTTTATGAGTCGGATCCAGGACCAGACGCAGAAGGTTCTGACCATAATGTAGACCCTCATTCCCAAACTGTAACTCCTGTTGGTGGAGACAATGAGGAAGACGATGATAAGACTCAAATACCTGATTGGAGCGACAACTTTAGTTTTTTGTCAGGGCAGGAACAGGTTGGCTCTGAGGACGACGGGTGTGATAACACACAGGGTGATGATGATGAGGTTGGAGATCCCACTTACTGTCAACCCACAGTCAGCCAAGAGATGAGGTCAGCAGAGGAGGTGGAGGAAGATGCTAGTGACGACGAGGTCAGGTTGCGCCTTCCTGGACAGAGACGTAGTACTGGAAGCACGTCAACAACTGCATCCTCAAACACAACTCTGCCTCTCACCACAAGTCGTGGTGGCTCTTCAGGTCGCATGGGTGCTAAGCCTTGCATAGCCTGGGCATTTTTTCAGATCGATAAAGATGACCCAACTCGTGTTATCTGTAACATTTGTCAGCAAAAGCTAAGTAGAGGCCAAAAAATACATAGTTTGAGTACTTCATGCATGAACCGGCACATGGACATGAAGCATAAGTTGCAGTGGGAAGCTCAGTGTGCTACAATGCGGCCTAGCCGGCCGGGCCAACCACCGTCTGCCATATCTTGTGCATCCGCGGCCTCTTCATCCTCTGTGACTGGGGGGACAGCAGTCACACCTGTTTTGGGGCGCAGACCTGCCACCTCTTTACCCGCAACAGCCAGCGTGATTGGCAGGTCATCATTTTCATTGGAGGTGGTAAAACCAGCTGGTGTTGAGCGCTGTCCGACATCGATAGCACCACCTTTGGATCAAGGCAACACCCTTATCAACCCCGTCTAAGCACAATAGCCAGCCCTCGGTCCCTCAGATGTGGACAAGTAAAAGACCATTTCCTCCTAGCCATGAGAAAGCTAAGAGGTTGAATTTCACCATCTGCAAGCTCTTGGCTACAGAAATGCTGCCTTTCCGCCTGGTGGACACAGAGGATTTTCGAGACCTTATGTCCGTCGCAGTGCCCCAGTACCAGATGCCCAGTCGGCACTACTTCTCAAAGAAAGGTGTGCCTGCGCTCCACCAGCATGTCGCACACAACATCACCGCTTCTTTGAGAAACTCTGTGTGTGACAGGGTGCATTTCACCACAGACACTTGGACGAGTAGGCATGGACAGGGGCGTTACATGTCGCTGACTGGGCACTGGGTAACTATGGTGACAGCAGGACAAGGGGCTGCTGTCCAAGTCTTGCCGTCCCCACGAGTTGTGCGTCAATCCTCTTTATGTCAAAGTTCCTCCACTGCTTCTGCCTCCTCAACCTCCTCTCGGTCTTCCACCTGCACCCAAAGCCTGTCTGGTCATGCCACAAGCTTTCTAACTGCGCAGAAGGGATCCTGCACACCTCCTTACTATGCTGGCAGTAGGGCTCAACGTCATCAGGCGGTTTTTACATTGAAATGTCTGGGAAATGTGAGTCACACAGCTGAGGAGTTGTGGTCAGCTCTGGAGAACCAATTTCATGAATGGTTGTCTCCACTGGACCTGAAACCAGGGAAGGCCGTGTGCGACAATGCTGCAAACCTGGGTGCGGCCCTTCGCCGGGGCAATGTCACACACGTGCCTTGTATGGCTCACGTGTTGAACCTGGTTGTCCAGCAATTTTTAGCCCACTATCCCAGACTAGATGGCCTTCTGCAGAGGGCACGGTCGCTGTGTGCTCACTTCCGCCGTTCGCATCCCGCAGCTCAGCGACTTACATCTCTACAGAAGTCGTTGGGCCTGCCACTTCACCGGCTAAAATGCGACGTGCCTACCCGGTGGAATTCAACTCTGCACATGTTGCAGCGACTGTGGCAGCACCGACAAGCCCTGGTGCAATACGTTCTGACGTATAGCCTGGGCCAACGAGATTCAGAGGTGGGGCAAATCACGCTGGAGGAGTGGTCTCAGATCAGGGACCTATGCACCCTTCTGCACAGTTTTGAAATGGCGACGAAGATGTTTAGTGCTGACGATGCCATTATCAGCATGACTATTCCGGTGATTTACATGCTGGAGCACATGTTAAACAGAATTCGGAGTCAGGTGGTGGCACAAGAGGAGGTGGAGGAAGTAGAGGAGGAGGAGTTGTATGCGGAAGGGCTAACATCTGCAAGGTCCAGACGGTCGGCAGCACCAAGGCGGCAGGCATGTGAGGGTGGGGGAGATGGTTTTACCAGGGCGCATGGTAGCAGCCAAACTAGTGAGGAAGGTGCAGGAGCCCAGGAAGAAGTGGAGGACGAACTGATGGAAGACTCATCAGATGAGGGAGACCTTGATCACATTTCTGTTGTGCGAGGTTGGGGGGAGAGGACAGAGGAAGGAAGCATGATTGTTACCTCGCCACCAACACAACAGGGACTTGGTGCTCCTGGATGCGCAACACACATGAGTGCCTTCTTGCTGCACTACCTGCAACATGACCCTCGAATTGTGAGAATTAGAAATAATCCTGACTACTGGGTTGCCACACTGTTAGATCCCCGGTACAAAAGTAAATTTGCAGAAATTATTCCTGCCATAGAAAGGGATGCACGCATGCAGGAGTATCAGCAGAGACTGTTGCAGAATCTTACATATGCTTTTCCACAAAATACCAGTGGTGCACGTAGTGAATCTCACAGTTCCAACTTGCCAACCGTGGGACCGTCAAGTGTTCAGCACTCAAACCGTAACAGAACCACAGTATCTGGTGGTAACATCAATTTTGCGGAATCATTTCACCACTTTTTTAGCCCATCCTTTGCAAGGCCACAGGAGACAAGAAGTCTGACACATAGTCAACGCCTAGAGACGATGGTACAGGAGTATCTCCAAGTAAACATTGAAGCCACGACTGTGTCACTGGACCCTTGCTCTTTTTGGGCTTCCAATCTGGATAAATGGCCGGAGCTAGCCACTTACGCCTTGGAGATCTTGTCATGCCCCGCAGCCAGCGTTCTGTCTGAACGTGTGTTCAGCGCTGCTGGTGGTGTGCTGACAGATAAGCGCACGCGGCTCTCCACTGATAATGTAGACAGACTCACGTTCATAAAGATGAACAAATCATGGATCCGAAACGACTTTTCTACCCCTGTGTCATCCTGGGGAGAGTAAAAGCTTGATGATTGTTTAAAATCACCCTACCAACCGTTTTAAGCTTTCAAATTACTAATCATGTTTATCTGTATCTTGACTGGAAAATAATTTGGGCTTTGTAGCAGTGTGCAGCACTGATCCTATTAGGCCATCTATAATAAGCTCCACCAGATTTAAAATTAAAAATAATTTTTAGCTGCATCTAGCCCGGAAAATAATTTTGGGGCTCCGAGATGCGCAAGACACATAAGTGCCTTCTTGCTGCACTACCTGCAGCATGACCCTCATATTGTCAGAATTCGAAGTAATCATGACTACTGGGTTGCCACACTCTTAGATCCCCCAAACTTTTCGATCAACCTTTTCATTTTAATAAAGACCAAAAAAATGGTCATTTTTGAAATTATAAGCATTAGCAGGTTGTTAGAAACTGAAATCAAACAGTTTTCAACTCAAAACTTCATTCTAGGTGATGTTACATTTTCACATAGGACCCCTTGTTCGAAAGGAGCTTCTGAACTCTCTCGTCCATTGAATTTGTCAGGTTTTGGATGGTT
The DNA here is from genome assembly GCF_046119375.1 of Phyllobates terribilis. Classification (NCBI taxonomy): domain Eukaryota; kingdom Metazoa; phylum Chordata; class Amphibia; order Anura; family Dendrobatidae; genus Phyllobates; species Phyllobates terribilis. Next base: position 410,079,626 of record NW_027362771.1, on the reverse strand, counting down.
TCTGCTTCAATTGTTTTGCATGAGGACAGAATACCCTCCCAGAGCTGTTGCTTAGATGTGAACTGCCTCCCGCCATCATAGACACTCCTTTTAATGATGCTCCAAAGGTTCTGAATGGGGTAGAGGTCAGGGGAGCATGGGGGTCACACCATAAGTTTGTCCCCTTTTATGCCCATATCAGCCAGAGATGCAGATGTTTTATGTGCAGCATGAGATGGTGCATTATCATGCAGAAAAATGATCTTGCTGTGAAATACACGGTTCTTCTTCTTGAACCATGGCAGGAAGTGCTGTTTGAGAAAATCCACATACATTATGGAGTTCATCTTTAGCGCCTTCAGGGATCCTAAAGGGGCCGACAATCTCTCTCCCCATGATTCCAGCCCAAAACATTACTCCACCTCCTCCTTGTTGGCGCTGTAGCCGTGTTTGCGTGGGGTGTGCATCAACCAGCCATCCTCCACTCCATCCATCTGGACCATCGAGCGCTGCACGGCACTCATCCGTTTTGAAATCAGTCTTCATGTAATGTTTGGCCCACTGGAGCCGTTTCTGCTTGTGTGAAGTGGATAGAGGAGGTCGACAGGATGGCGTATGCACAGCTGCAAACCTCTGAAGGACCCTGCATCTTGTTGTTCGGGGGACGTTGGAGGCACAAGCAGCTTCAAAAATTTGTCTGCTGCTATGACAAGGCTTTTTTGCCGCTGCTCTTTCAACCTGACGTAATTGCCTGTAGGAAAGAGTCCTCAATTTGCCCTTATCAGCACGCACACGTGTGTACTGTGAATCAGCTACATACTTCTTGATTGCCAAGACACTTCATCCTGATCATCGCACAATGTTGATTGTAGTCATGCCTTGACCTAAACACTCCACAATTTGTTGCTTCTCAGCAGCCGACACATCCTTTTTCTTTCCCATTTTGGCAGAAAATGTAGGCTGCTGAATAATGTGAGAGAGCCTTCTTAAGTAGTCTTGCCTTTCATTGGACACACCTGCCAAACTAATTAGCACTGGTGTCTGCAATTGCTTACAGTGATATAAAGAGCCCTGACACACATCACCATCAATGAGTTTAACTGACAAACAAACAAATTCTTCCCTTATCACTCCTAAACACTTTTTGCATAATAATTTGGAACACAGTGTACATGTGCTTTTCCACAAAACACCAGTGGTTCACGTAGTGAATCTTACAGTTCTAACTTGCCAACCGTGGTCTGTATGGAGTTGTTCAATAAAGGGCCCAAAATTAAGATAACATAGATGGGAGAGGTCTCTATGAATAGGAATTCCTAAGTATTTGATACCCTGTGAGGGCCAGGCAAAGGGAAAGTTGGACTGGATGGAATCCTATATGGATTTGGGGAGGGAGACATCGAGGGCCTCAGACTTCGCTGCATTGATTTTAAAATTTGACCATGTAACAAAGTGATCTATTTCAGCCATAACAGCATGGATGGATATATGTGATTGAGTGATATATACTAGGACATCATCAGCAAATAGAGAGCACTTGTACTCGGTGCCTCCCACCTCAATCCACCTAATATTGGGGTTATGGCGAATTGATGAGAGCAGGTGCTCCGTCACTAGGATGTATAAGAGAGGGGACAGAGAACATCCCTGCCTTGTCCCATTGGTGATTGTGAAAGGTGTTGAAAATGTTCTGACGCGCCCCCTGGGCCTTGGGACACCTGGAGCCGGACCCTTTTTGGTGGATGCTGGTGGTTGTAGTCTCCGTGGCGGCAACCCGGTTCCGTGGCTCAGGGCGGTCAAACCAGTGGCGGAACTATTTATGTGGTTTTGATGTTTAAATGTCCGACTACGCCACCCGTGGATTGTGGTCAGAGTGAACCGCCGCTCCAGGGCAGACCGCTGAGGTTGGTGTTGTGGGTGCAGCAGAGCGTAGCATAACTCCCCACGGGAGGAGTATAGCCTCAGGGCAGTGTATGCGGAGGATGGGGGTGATGGTGCAGGGCAGCAGCAGTAATGACACGGAGTCAGTGATGCAGTCCAGGGCCTTTACTCACAGTTCTTATTATCCAGACCACGTCTGCAGGTAACGGCTGCCCACGTCGTACTGTGCTCACCAGGTGAGGGGCTCAGACAACTCCCAGATAACTTTGGAGCGCTTCACAGGACCCCCTTTGTGTGTCCTTTGTCTGGCCTTTCTTACCAACCCTTCTGTCCGGCTGCCTCGGGCCTCCTCTTGGTAAACTTGGCGCCAGTTTCCCTGACCCTATGTGGTGCCTTCCTAGCGGGTGTAGCGAGGGGCTGCGCCACATAAAATGTCACAGCCTCCTGTTTCTAGCTGAGGGTCGTTTCCTGCCTCCACTAGTTTCGGGGACCGGTCTCCCCCTTTGGCCTGACCCCTCCACGCAGGTGGATTCTGGCGTGCGGTGGCGACTCGCCCGTCCGCACCCCTGAGATCCCTTCGTTCCTGGAGCCTTCTCCGCTCCTCTTCCTTCCTTCTCCCTCTTCCAGGCCTGGGCCTCTGTTACTAGGCCCGCCTCCGGAGCAGAGCTCATGCAGAGCCCCTGCTCCCTGCCACTTCTGCTCAGACTTCTCTGCACTGAACTAAGATGGTGCCCACCTTTTATACTCCCTTCTCAATGCACCCAGGAACTGCTTCCTCCCTGCTCCTGCACTACAGGGTTCCCCTTCCTCAGTGTTCCCTCCCCCAACTCCAGCCAGGGACAGGGACTGTCGTGCCCATCTCAGGGGCATATTGGTCGCCCTGCCCCTCGGCAATGTGGTGTAATGCATGCAGGTGTCGGGTCCTGATCCACACTACATCCTTACCTGAGAGTGAGATATCACACCTCTGGGTGAGGTGCAATACCTCTGTAGCAACCGAGCCCTCAGGGTGCTACAATTCCATTTATCTTCAGCCTAGGTGACGTATTGCGATACAGGGCCGTGATTTTGGCTATAAAAGGGTCCCCTAGACCCCTACCCCAAGCTTTTTAAGAGAATCATATATGGCGTGCCAGGAGACTCTATGGAATGCTTTCTCAGCATCCAACGAGAGTATCTAATTACAAATTTTTAACTGCATCTAGCCCAGGAAATACTTTGTGCCTAGTAGCAGGGTCTGCTAGTCAGCGGATTATCCCGGCTGTTAAGCAAGCTACACCACCTGTAGTTTGGACACTTCATTTTTTCAAAGGAAATGCTTCGGGACCACGGGATACTCAGTGAAGAGCATCAGGAGGCACCCCAAGGCATAGGGGCTGGGACTGGCAGTAGGATGCCTTGCGGTGGACAGCCGAGCTCGATCCTTATAAAAGCTTTTTAACTGCAGCAGCTTTAGTGGACGCTACTGGAGCTGGAATTACCGCGGCTGCTGGCATGAGACTTGCCCTCCAATAGATCCTTGTAAATGGATTTAAAGTGTATTCATTCAAATTAGAGAGACAATTTAAATTAAAAAGCTTAGAGCTGCCTCCACCACAGGGGGGCTCGCTCGACCCACCAGCGGACAGGCACCAGTATTGGGAGAGGGGGGCTGGCCGTCAGGGTTCACCGCGGCTCTGGCACAAACCCGGCGACACGGAGGTGGCACGGGCAGGAGCGGACTGGCCGTGTCGGCTTCTCACTTTTTGGATTTTAGAAGGGCATGACATGCCTATATCTGTGTCTCCCCCTCCTTTTACTCCTCCACCTCTTTTATTTTCGCATGACTATATGTACTTGTCACTTTTCCATGTGTTAGTTATGTCTTCTGAGCAGTTTGTCAGCTTTTGGACACCTTTGAAGGTGTTTTCTATGTGTTTCTATGTGTTTTTGTTTGCCTGCCATTGGTTTTAACGGTGTTCGAAGGTGTTCGACGAACAGTTCGGCGAACACACGGGTGTTCGACGAACCGAACCCGAACTCGAACACTACGGGGGTGGCTCAACACTAGTACAGACCCAAATGGGAAACTTGCTTAAACCCTGTTGAAGTATACCACCACTTAGGATTGGACTTTAGGTGAGGAGAACAGTAGAGTTGTAAGTTCCTTTTAAATTAATAGATGTTTAGAGAGTAAGTAATGTGTTAACATCACATGGTGGCTTTGAAAAATGCCCCACCCATCATGCAGGAGCATCTCACCATGCCCGATGTCAGATTGGAAGGGAGATCGGAAGTAGACATACACTTTAAACAAATATATAATTAAGACAGCAAGAATACGTCTAAAGCATGCAGGGTCTAGTCTCACAATTATTATGAATTCCATTTTTATTGATACAAAACTGGCAACTATAATAAAACAATTATCTTCGTATGGCTACTTTAAAGGTAACCTGTCAGGCCCCCATGCCCCCAGAACCAATAGCAGTTGAGTCTGCATATGTAAACAACCTGCCTAACAGTTCCTGTATTAAATTACACACACAAACAGATCTTTAGAAAAAGTATTTATAAAGTCCGTTTATGATATGTAAATGAGGGCTTTGACTGGTCGATAGGGCATTAGTGTCCCCAGACTAATCGGCCCACTTAGTATGTTATCACGCCCCTGTGGGCGTGATGACATGGCTTACAAGTGCCGGAGTCATTGCTAGCGCTATACTTACCTTGCACATGCGCGCGGCTTCTTTCCCTGCATTGTTCCTCTGAAGCTGGGTGTACGCATGCTGGCTTCAGAGAGGCGCATTGCACATGATTAGAAGTGACGTCCGATCATGCGCAGTGCGCCCCTGAAGTTGTCACACGTACATCCTGCTTCATCAAATCAATGCAGGGAAAGAAGTTGTGAGCATGCGCGAGGTAAGTGTGGTGCTAGCTTGTAAGTTATATTAGCATGTTATTATGGCACCTGTGGGCATGATAAGTGGGCCAACTAATTTGTGGACACCAACGCCCCACTGACTAGTCAATGGCCTCATTTACAAATCATGAACGGATTTTAGAAATACTTTTTCTAAAGATCTGTTTGTGCATGTAATGCAATACAGGAACTGTTAAGGCAAGGTGTTACATATGCAGACACATCTGCTGGTGGTTCTGGGAGTACGGGGGACCTGACAGGTTCCCTTTAAGTAGACGCAAAGAGTAAGACACTCATACTTGCCTTCTCTTGCCACAAGCACACTTGCGACCGTGTCTGGTATACTTGTTCCGGCAGCTAGTAGAGTAAGGCCCATAACGGTGTCTGGAATGCTCAGTGTCTCACCTGCAGGTATTAATGATATGAAAGAATAGTATATGTATGGTAAAATGTTCTATTATATGGTTTTGTCAAAATGTTATATTTTCTTCCTTTGTGATACCTAAAAGCAGTCAGACGGTCACCCAAAAAGTTTACATTTTGTAAAATTGTTATGGAAAATTGATGGTATTGGGAAAAATTCCTAAATGCCATTAATATTAGATTGGTGACTCTACACTACCCAGCTGATTAGCAGTTTAAAGGGTCCGAGCTACAATGGCGCTGCAGCCTCTTTATTGTCTGCATCCCGTTTTGCACTAGTTTGTACGGCACATACTCTACTCTTAGTGACGGATGTGTGTCATATTACAACTTAGTTCCATTCACTTGAACGTAGCCTTCATAAGACAGAACTGTAATGAGTTTTCAATGCTTTAAAATATCATCCTTTCAAACTGTTTGACAAATGACCTTAAAGAGGTTTCACACTACAATGATATTGATGAACTTGGGACCAATCCTAAGGAAAGGTCATCAATATTGTTGTATTGGAAGACCCCTTTAATCTGTGTTCTCAGTTTACTCCCAGTAAAGTAACTGCATGCAAACATGCCTACGGTCTTAGCCCTTTATCATCCTCCCTCTTGGCTGTCATTTACAGGCATCTGTACCCCCCCCCCCCCTCATTAAAAACAGAAGACAATTTCTTGTCTTTGTCAGTCGCCAGGGGGAAAAATTACTTCCGAATAACAAACGTAAGGCTTCCTTGTGAGTATCTGATCTGAGAGCAGAATAATAATCTCTTTCTATCCATAGCGAGTCTTCTATACAAGTCATGTGACAACCTTTTTTTTTTTTTTTAAAAAAAATCATACTTTTTTTTTTTTAAAGTAAAGACATGTGACAGTAATCCCTGGGCTAAGAATGAAAGACAAGGGTCTCGTAAAGAATTTCAGCTATGCGCCTCTTGGCAAATCATCACTTTAATTGTGATATTTGTCCACATAAAAGGCCAAAGGGAACATGAATAGATGTAAGCAACCGGCAGTGAAAGGATAAAACACAAGTTTTAATTCAGATTTCTATGTTTCAATCTTTCCCTGATCCATTGATATGCCACATGTGTCTTCCCAGGAAACTCAAACAGAATGTAGTGTCCTGTGATGTGTGTCTGCTATGATCATAGTCTTAAATAAGAATCACTATTTACTCTCACAGGAAGGAATATGTTCTGCTGCTTCTCAATCTTGTATTCTAACAGGGAGAAAGAGGTCATTTTTGTCACTTGTCCATGCCACAGGCATGCTGAATTTCGACAGCCACCTTAGTCATTCTGTACGCTCAGGAGTAAAAGAAAAGTGTCCCTCGTAATCATGTCAAAAGTTGTAACCCAGAGGTTTACAGACTGAAGTTGGTCACATTGCTGAATATGGCAGCTAAAAAGTCACCGCAAAGAGCCTATCTTAGGGTAATCTTAGAGGCTAAGGAACGTGCATCATATCAAACTTATTTTCCAGCCAAATATTTCTTTACATCAGTGAGGGTAGAAATAGGAGGTGGTATTTGGCATGAAGGTTTGTGGCACCCTGCTCTAACAAAAGGAAATGGAGAAAGCCTTGCCTACCTTACCCAGGCATGAGATGCTGGCATCTGGTGCTTTCCTCATTTGGATCAGGATTCTCATTTAGCATCTATCATCATTTGCATCATAAAACTAAACCACAAATACATTAGCGTTCATGTTACAATTCACCTACCTACTATTGTTACCATCCAAACCAAAATATAGGTTACTCCGGAGATCCAAACTGCTGACATAATAAAGGTCAAAATGTAGCATTTCTTCCACGACTTTCTTCTGCAGTCAGGTATGGTCAAGAAGAGCAGTGTAACAATGGGCAGTGAGAGGACCCAGAGAATTCTTTTGAAGTCATTCTCCGGCATTGTGAAAACACTTGGAGAATCTGACATGATCATAAAAGAAACATGGTAAGAACAAAAAGACTCAGAACATAATACAATAATAGATGGTGACATCCTAGTAGAGGGCCTAACGGGAACGTGTAGGACACAGGGATTTGGTTTCTCTTAATTACTATGTCATACACCGCACTATGAGTAATGGAGTATACATTTTGCCAAAGTATTCATTTAAAAGGGGATGTGTAATGCCTCTCTTTCATGTATACTAATAGGTCCTGTGCCTGAAACCTGCAGGGCATCGGATGGAGGCTTTTTTGCTCCCTCGTATGAAAACACATGGCTTCTGTATGTAGTCACATATATGTATATATTCACCCTACAGCACGCCACAATTTTTATTCTGGATCACTGGTGTTACAATCATAGGTGATTTCCTCTACTAAAGAGATTAAGGAAAACCAGTACAAATGAAAAATTGATGAAGTGTCAGTAGCTGTAATCGGATTAGTTAGCAACTGTGGTAGACAAAGGTGCATACACATACTGTATCTATAAAGACATACATGCATCCTCCGGACTTTCATTTTCTGCCACCTCCACACTGGGTACTGTAGCCAAAAATCATTAAGATGCATTGGTGCAAAAAACTGACTGACCCTGGCCAACCTAAGATCATAGGGCTGAGGAGGCACCCAAGTACCCTGGGATACAGCCCAGGGATACAGGGCCAGTGAAGTGACTACACCCAGGGAACACAACCTGCCGCTAGAAAGCCTCTGCCTGAGTTACCCGGATTAGGCCCAATCACGAGCCATTGTTTTTCTTGCATGCAGAAATCGAACAGATTTTCATCAGTGTATTTAATCCATTTTACATCCGCTTTTTGTCCGTGCGCCCATTCTTACCATCAGTGTATGGCATCAGTTTTTCTCATATGGAAAAAAAAACCAACAGACTGATGGATGTTTCCCAAGCTTCTACTAGCAACTTGTTATTGAAAAATGAACAGCACATGGATGCAACTTGGATGTCATGTGTGTGCGTTTTTTTTTTTGCACCAAATTCATTTAAATGGGTGAATTTGGTCTGAAAATCAGAGCAACATAGAAAAATGTCTGTTTTTTGTGTGGATCATTGGTTAATAAAAAAAACAAAAAACAAACAATGTGAATAGTTCTATTGAATATGTGTCAGTTAAAGTGTCTATCAGCCATACCCTCTGTCTTCTCCTCTCGCTTCCTCAAACTCAATGTGGACAAATCTGAACTCATCATCTTTCCTCCATCTCACGTATCTTCCCCATCTGATCTATCCATCACAATAAATGACACCACGCTTTCCCCTGTACCAGAAATGTGCTGCGTCAGAGTAACCCTTGACTCAGCTGTCCTTCAAACCACACATCCAAGCTCTCGCCACCTCCAGCTCAAAAATATTTCTAGATTCCGTCCTTTCCTCAATCTACCAAAATGCTTGTGAATGCCCTCATCATCTCCCGTCTCAACTACTGCAACATCCTCCTCTGTCGCCTACCTGCTAAAACTCTTGCACCTCTCCAGTCTGTCCTTAAATCTGCTGCCCGACTAGTTCACCTCTTGCCTCGCTACTCCTCTGCTACCCCCTTTGCAAATCCCTTCACTGGCTCCCAATTGCCCAGCGTATCCAGTTCAAATTACTAACACTGACCTACAAAGCCATCCATAACCTTTCTCCTCCGTACATCTGTGAACAAATCTCCCGATATATTCCCCCACGTACTCTCCGGTCCTCCCAAGACCATCTTCTCTCCTCCACACTTATTCGTTCCTCAGCCAATCGCCTCCAAGACTTCTCCCAACTATCCCACATCTTCTGGAATTCTGTGCCTCAACACGTCCGATTATCCGCCACATTCGGATCCTTCAGACGGAACCTGAAACCCCATCTCTTCAAGAAACCTTACAATCTGCAAAGGCCACGCTGCCGCCTCACCATCACCAGAGCTGCTGCAACCCACCAGCCTACTGTCTCATTCCCCATCATCCAGTAGAATGTAAGCCCGCAAGGGCAGGGCCCTTTTCCCTCCGTACCAGTCTGTCATTGGTAGTAAATTTAATGTAAGTGATAACTGTATTTGGTATGTAATCCCTTCGCATGTACAGCACCATGGAATCAATGGTGCTATATAAATACATAATAAAATCACTAACCTCACATGTATGACAAAAACGCATGTGTGGATGAGGCCTAATATATTGGATTATATTGGTGATGGTGGAGGTCATGTCATTTAGTTGGTTCCTCCATCTCCAGCACGGTTTCCCAATTTTATTTATTTTTTTTAAAGTCCAACTTTTGGCATCTTAATTGATGCAACCTCTTCTACTACTCCGGAGCAATATAAAGCAGGTACAAGTAAAGAGGTTATTAAGCTTAATAGTGTTATTTTTTTTATAATGCATATGAATTTTAGACAGTGTATACCATCAGTAGGGGTAACTCCACAGAACACATGTAATGGTCCAGCTTCATAATACACAGTACATATCAGAGCCATATGGTCCTCAAGCTTCATTGTACTGAATGGAAAAGAACGAACACAGGGCAGGAGCAGTGAGTCAATTATGCAACATCTGAGCTGAGATCTGATTTATTTTCCTCAGGTTTAGGGTCTATTTAATTTGGGAGCTTAAATCATTCAGGGGGGTTGATCTGAGATCTGGTTTATTTAGAGGTTCTGCTCTGAGGTATGAATTTATTTTGAATCCTGGTCTGGAGTCTTTATTAGTTTAGGAATGACCTGAGGTCTGATTTTATTTTGGAGTCTGTGCTAGGGTTTGATGCTTCCATTGCTCCCATGTTATATTTTTTGGTTAGTGTGGGGTATCATTGAGTGCTTCTTTCACCCCGTAGCTTATTATCAGAAGCACTACATCACAGAAGAGGGGCAGTCAGTGAGCAGAGCATGAAGAGCAGGAGAGCACACAAGCTTGGACTGTGGTACAGAAACTGAAAGTCTGGCTTTGGCGCTGTGGACTCAGGTTGGCCACTGAGCAGCACAGGGTGAGATTAGGGAGCATTGGAGGAAGGAGGCAGAATTCACAGGATGCCACAAGTATCTCCACCCTGAGGGTGTGCCTCTGGTGGTTGGACTTCCGAAAACTGTAGAGCATTCAAACACCTCTGACACAGCTCAGAGGCATCTCTAAAAATGCCAATATTTTAAACAAGGGGCCTTTTAAATCAATGCCACTCTGTTTTGATGTTGAGACAGAAATTTACAGTAACTCTAAAGTCTGAGAGGCGGACTATGTACTCTATCAACTACAATAAAACCAAACCAATTCACGCATTTATTATTCTGACAGACATCTAATACAAGAAATAATCTGTGGAGGGTTTTCCTTCCAAATGCTCCCCACTGTCTCTTATGTGGAACAAAATGACAAGATCTCGATTTAAAACCAATTACTAACCATCTGAAATTTCATTAAGCTCATGCAAGCTTATTGAGAGATGGGAATAATCCGAATCTTCATGAAAGATGCCACTATCAGATCGGGAGTGCTGCCGAACAACTCGTACACTCTCCTCTTTCCATCCAAGTAAGGGCTGTTGGTCATTGTTTTCTTCTAGAGCTTCCGCAACACATGTACAGCAAGGACTAAACTTCTTAACCATATACTGATTTATTCTAATGTCAAAGCACAGAATTACAATGTAGAGCCCATATATCAATATCAAAGATGCAGATTCATACCTGAAAAAAAAAAAAAATACTATTATAACTTTATGTACACACCCCTCCTAAAAATATATCCTCTTTATTAAGCTTGTAAAATACATTGGAATTTAGCTGGTTAAATGATTGAGTCAAGTTTGGCCAAAAAGTGAAATGTGGAAACACAATTGTTACCAAGCTATACTGTTCCTGGCTAAAATTGGATTGAGCAGGGCAGATATTTGCAGTTGCTCATTGCACACTGTTCTTGATCTATAAAATTCCAGGATATGAATAAGAAAGTTCCAAAATTGAGTTAGGGAGGGCTAATGATACAGTAAGGAAAAAAAAAACAAAAAACCTTTCTTCAACCTCTGGAGAATAACCGTTATTCCCCTGCTTTGGCTACGCAAAGGAATGTAACTTTGATTGTGAGTCATTCAAATGAATGGCCTACTACTTAATATATAGATAGGCTGGGTGTGTCGATGCTAAGGGACAGGGGAGATTGACCCTCATACCCACTTTATGACATCCACAAAAAAAGAAATAAAAAGGAATATGACGCGCCCTATGGGACCGTGGGGTACTCGGTGCCGGGCTGGTCGGTGCTGGGGATGTCACGGTGGCAGAGACCCGGTCCTTGTCCCCGGGCGGACAATTAATTAAAGGGAAAAGTAAAAGGGGAATAAAGTTTTTGGAGATAATGTTCGTGACGCCACCTGTGGTATACGGCTATATGGGCCGCCGCTGCGGTGCAGATTCACTGGAGCTGATGGTGACGCAGTAGAGTTGGTTCAGCTCTCCACAGACCGAGCTTAGCTCCAGGGTAGTATATGAAGAATTGTTGAGGTAGATGTTGTTGGTGCAGTGTAGTGCAGGGCAGGTGACACAGTAATTAGCCGAGGACACAGTGGGGTGCAGTCTTCAGGTTTACAGTTAAAGGTGTGCAACCACCCACGTCGTCCTGTGTCCTCTGGGGTAGTGATCCAGCAAACTTTCAGGTATCTCAGGAGCACTTGGACGGGACCCAGTTCTATGTACCTTTCCAGGTCGTCTCACTGAGCTGGCTCTCACCCTCCTGCCCTGAGCCTCACACCCAGTGTCCCAAGCCAGTGGCAGCGGGCCTTGTCGGGCGACGTCCTCCAGTGTGGAGTATGGCTACAGCACCTGAAATGCTGCAACCTCCGGTTTGCTAGCTGAGACCTAAAGTACTCCACTAGGCTGGGGCCAGTCCCCTACTGCGGCCGGATTCCTCCATGTCAGCGTGAATTCGGGAGCACGGGAGGCATCCTGCACTCGCCGTGCCCCTGGGACCCTTTCTGTCTCTCTGGAGCCCTCCTCACTGCTCCTCTCTTCTTTCCTAACTTTCCCCCTCCTGGGCCTCTCTCACTAGGCCCGACTCCTCTCTCACTCCTTCCTTGCTCTCCTGAGCCGAGCTCCTCCTGAACTCCCAACAGACCCCACTGCTCCCCTGAGCCGAACCCTCTATAAAACTTTCTACCCTTCTTTTTCTACTCCTACCCTCTGTGCTCCACTGATCTTCTTCCTCCACCCACCTCCTCTACCTAGTTCCACCTTTCAGCTAGGGACCAGGGACCGTGCTCTCCCTTAGGAGCAATCTCGCCCTACCCTACTGAAGTGGAGTGTATTGGATGTGGGTGTGTGGGTCCCGGGTAGTACTCCGTCCTTACCTGAGAGTGGGGTACCACACCTCTGGCTGAGATGCAGTACCTCTGTGGCTACTGGACCCACAGGGGCGCCACAAATATCTGACAGGGACTGTCTCACTACATGATGACCACAATCCAAAATGACGTAGGCCTTTATGTGACAACCTCTGTATTAATAAAAGGGATCATATATATTTTTTTTAATGGACGCAGACATCTTGCCTGAACTGCTGCTCTGGTCTGCCATCAACAATGCAAAGTCAGAGATATACATTACATTTGAAACACATATATAAAACATTTGAAACACAGACCATGGGAAACTAGAGACTGCAGCCGACTCACTGACTTGTATATGCACGCTATGACCTATGTAGAGGGAATGGAGCATGGAGGGTGGTGAGCTGTGACCATCACCTGTTGTAAATGGTGGCTCCCTTGTTACCCACGTGTAGGTGTTACCTTTCTTGGTAATGCTGCCTGTGATGAGAATCAGATGACTTCTGAAAAGTGATCTCTACAAAGCACAAAGTCCAATTCACCATCTGCAATTATTTTTGTCACTTTTCTTTTATATCTTGTGATATTCGTTTTTGCACCCAATTCTCCAAAATGGTGCATGTGGTTAATAAATTCTGATTAAAATAAAAATAGAGCATTTTTTTTATTTTATCTTGTATGTTCTGGTTAAATGTTGCAAAACATGTGAGCAAAAATCTAAAGCGTACATAAAATGACTCCAAAAGGGCTACTGAATTACATTTGCTCAAAAATTTAGCGACTTTTTACAAGCGATGAATCAGCTGAAAACTTCCGGAACCGCAAAAAAAAAAAAAGGAAAGGTGCAAAAAACCGTACTAAAAACTAGACAAAAAGGAAATACAATAATGAATCAGGCCCCAAATTGTCATTATATTGTGAGCATTAAAGACCAGAATAAAACAGCAAAATTTCAGGATTTTTTTTTTATAAGAACATAACATTAAAAAAAAGGTATAGTTTTTTTAAAAAATAGACTATTTTCTGATAATTACATTTCATTTAATTCAGTCCTATATCATAGGGATCACATATGCGGTGATCGTTAAGATATTTACTAGTCCTCTAGATATCCTTTTACAAATCAGGACAATTAATTTGAAGAGGTTGTCCAGGATTGTTTTTTTCCTATGGAGCTGAGAACTACCTGCCTGTTCTGCCCGGCTCAGATCACTTCCGGCTCAGGTGGAGATTCTCCTGCTTCCTTTGACCTCACGTCAATAGAGCAGCTCTGTCTACGGGGCATCACTGTCAATGTCATGCTGATTGACAGCTGGTTCCCTGGCCTATAGACAGAGCACAGTGGAAGAGAAAGAGCTGCTTTGTCGACGTGACTGCTCTGAGCTGGGAAGGACTGTCACAGGGTAGAAGAGGCAGGTAGCTAGCAATTACCTGTTGCTAAGTTCTTAGACTCATAGGGAAAAACAAAACTCTTGGACAACTCCTTTAAAGTTTTACTCCCATCTCAGCAATCCATATCTGAGGTGGGGCTATCTCTCCTTATGCGCTGGCCGCAGGAGGTGGGGACGCAGATATGGCACACTGTTTTCTTATGGCCACATTTACACAACCATTTTTCTCTCATGTCAGCCGTCTGCATCTGTGTTGCATACAATTTTTTTCTCATCTATTTTTAAAAACTGAAGTTGGTAATGTTTCTGAACTTTTATTTATCCACTGACTGTTTACCATTAATCACTTAAACACAGATGAAAACTGGAAGACAGACTTTAACGGATCCTCATAGACCTTATTGGCCGAATCTGACGAGCAAAATGGATGAGAATAGGACATGTTCTTGTAGATCAGAGACACAAATCCATTTTTAAAAAGGACGTGTGTATGGATCAATGAAACTATGGGTCTGCGTGCTGTCAGAGGTAAAAACGGAGAGAATAGCTACGGTAACTACTGAGGTGTGAATGTAGCTTAATGCCTACATGAGTGAATGTGAGTTATGTACATAGTATTAGCAGCCCACTCAGCAGCTTTTGTGGCAGGGGTATAAGAGGCAGATATTCCTGTTTCAGCCAAATATAGTTGTGATGGGAACACTCCTTTAAAAAGGAGAGCAGGAAAAGGATTAAAATATCCTTTTAATTGGTAGAAATATAAACACTGAAAGGCACAATAAACACAGCGATAGGTTACTTACCAGTATATATTATTGTCAAATGTTATAGCAATTACTGCTCCTACACTAACAGCATATGCAACACAATCACGAAATAAGGGCCAACACGTTAACTTGCAAATCTGTGAAAGAGAGAAAAAAAAAGGAGTATTTTGAAGAGATAAAATCACATAGGTAGGGTTCAACTTCATGGGGTGTACAGTGACTAATTATATATGTAGCGGCAACAGTGGCTAATCATTTATGGAGCGGGCACATTGTGGGGTATGTTGTGTTTAGGGAACACAATGAGGGGAATTTTTAATTCAAGGGCACATTGTGTGGCAAGTTTATTTGAATGGAAGTAGAAAAGTGGAAGAGGGCACTACACAAAAAAATACATAGCTAGGGATCTACCTGTCACATACAGAGAATTCACACAGAATATACACAAGAAAGAAGGAGTATGTATAGATCAGGATCACCAATATAATATAAAAAATAATTTGACAACCAAGCCAAAAAACAAACATATAAAAACAATTAAAAGCACGAATAATGCACTATACAAAACCCCAACATGATAATGTCTAGGTCAATCCTCAATCCATATTATAAATCAGAAATCACAAAATACTTGGATATTGCATCAATGTATTTTGTGATTTCTGATTTATTATATGGATTGAGAATTGACAGAGACATTATAATGTTGGGGTCTTGTATAGTGCATTTTTCGTGCTTTTAATTGTTTTTAGTGACCAGGCCAAATTTTTAAAATCTGACCAGCGTCACTTATAACACATTATATTTTATGATAATGGTAAATTTAGGGCGATTATTTATAAAAATGATCAGAAATTTGACAAAAATTTCAAATATACAGCAATTTTCAAACTTTGAATGATTATCCTTTTAATCCAGTCATATGACACAAATTGTCAATAAATAACATTTCCCTCATCTCTTTCACCATCTGTAAAATGTTTTTTATTTTGTTAGGATGTAAAAAGTTTTAAAATTGTAGCAGTGGTTTTTCAGTTTTACAAGGTAATTTACAAAACGTTTTCTTTGGAGACTTATTCAGTTTTGAAGTGACTTTGGGGGACCTAGATATTGCTCAATATACACTGCTCAAAAAAATAAAGGGAACACTCAAATAACACATCCTAGATCTGAATGAATGAAATATTCTCATTGAATACTTTGTTCTGTACAAAGTTGAATGTGCTGACAACAAAATCACACAAAAATCATCAATGGAAATCAAATTTTTTAACCAATGGAGGCCTGGGATTTGGAGTCACCCCCAAAATTAAAGTGGAAAAACACACTACAGGCTGATCCAACTTTGATGTAAAGTCCTTAAAACAAGTCAAAATGAGGCTCAGTATTGTGTGTGGCCTCCACGTGCCTGTATGACCTCCCTACAATGCATGGGCATGCTCCTGATGAGGTCTCCTGTGGGATCTCCTCTCAGACCTGGACTAAAGCATCCGCCAACTCCTGGACGGTCTGTGGTGCAACGTGACATTGGTGGATGGAGCGAGACATGATGTCCCAGATGTGCTCAATCGGATTCAGGTCTGGGGAATGGGCGGGCCAGTCCATAGTTTCAATGCCTTCATCTTGCAGGAACTGCTGACACATTCCAGCCACATGAGGTCTGGCATTGTCCTGCATTAGGAGGAACCCAGGGCCAACCGCACCAGCATATGGTCTCACAAGGGGTCTGAGGATCTCATCGCGGTACCTAATGGCAGTCAGGCTACCTCTAGTGAGCACATGGAGGGCTGTGCGGCCCTCCAAAGAAATGCCACCCCACACCGGTCATGCTGAAGGATGTTGCAGGCAGCAGATCGCTCTCCATGGCGTCTCCAGACTCTGTCACATGTGCTCAGTGTGAACCTGCTTTCATCTGTAAAGAGCACAGGGCACCAGTTGCGACCTTGCCAATCCTGGTGTTCTGTGGCAAATGCCAAGCGTCCTGCACGGTGTTGGGCTGTGAGCACAACCCCCATCTGTGGACGTCGGGCCCTCATGGTTTCTAACAGTTTGTGCAGACACATGCACATTTGTAGCCTGCTGGAGGTCATTTTGCAGGGCTCTGGCAGTGCTCCTCTTGTTCCTCCTTGCACAAAGGCGGAGGTAGCGGTCCTGCTGCTGGGTTGTTGCCCTCCTACGGCCCATGTCTCCTGGTGTACTGGCCTGTCTCCTGGTAGCGCCTCCAGCCTCTGGACACTACGCTGACAGACACAGCAAACCTTCTTGCCACAGCTCGCATTGATGTGCCATACTGGATGAGCTGCACTACCTGAGCAACTTCTGTGGCTTGTAGAGTCCATCTCATGCTACCACGAGTGTGAAAGCACAACCAACATTCAAAAGTGACTAAAACATCAGCCAGAAAGCATTGGTACTGAGATGTGGTCTGTGGTCCCCACCTGCAGAACCACTCCTTTATTGAGTGTGTCTTGATAATTGCCAATAATTTCCATCTATTGTCTATTCCATTTGCACAACAGCATGTGAAATTGATTGTCAATCTGTGTCGCTTCCTAAGTGGACAGTTTGATTTACTTGGAGTTATATTCTGTTGTTTAAGTGTTCCCTTTATTTTTTTGAGCAGTGTAGTATAGTAATTGACTTGTGCCCATATCCAAACTAGCAAAATAGTGCATGATTTTCACCAACCTGTCCATGTGGTGTTATTTTTGTTTTTTGTCTTTTTTATTACATAGCCATGTAGGGCAAAAACCACATGTGGCAGTAGCCAAAAGCTTAAAGGGATTGTCCGGTCCAAATCGATTAGACTGCAGTCACTTTGTGTGACTGCAGACTTATGAATCCCCCCAGCGCACACACTGTGCACTGCGAGGATTCTGAGTTGGGACCGGAGGGTATGTATGCTTATACGTACTCCCGACCAGAGCCCGTCCAGTGGGACCAGCCTCAGCCCATACACTTGTATTTAGCGTCGCCATACCTTGACTAGTGACCCGCCCTCGCTCTATAAAAGTGTATGGAGCGAAGCCTGCTCCTGTACAGGGAGTATGTATAACGCATACATCACTGCTGTTCCTGGCTCAGAAACCAGTAAGTCATAAGTTTGCAGTCAAACAGAGTGACTGCAGACTTATCGATTTGGACCGGAAACACCTTTAATTCTTACACCCAAATTACAGACCCTTATCAACCAAATAAGTAATATGGCATTGTGACGACACAGCTTATAATCTTAATGAGCCAGACGATTAGGTTTGTTAAGCCAAGAGAAATACACTATTGTGTTCATGTTGACTTGTAAATGTATGTGTATTTCTGTGGCTGGTCAAGAAGGTCATACCATTTGTATAACCCAGAATGTTGACTTCTCTTTGATTCTGAAACAATGATGTTTATTTACAAGAGCCCCTTCTATACCAACAACTATGTAAATAGATTAGCTCAAACAATGAGACATGAGCTCTGTGAGTAATGCCCTCCCTAACCCCTTACCTGTGAATGTGTACTTGAACGGACAACTGTAACTATTGTAAGGGACATGTGCTTCTGTAGCAGTCAGGCTTGAAACAGAAATTGGAAAGAGACTTTACAAAGAGAATCAAAAATCAGACACACTCTTCAGGAGAGTAGCTTGGAAGCATGGCTTTAACCAAAGAGACAGATTTGGATGCTACATGATTCCGGCCTAAGGGTATATGGCTCTGACTGGAAAGATACAAATCTGCTCCACTGACCATCAGAGAGCCCATGGATATATTTGGAGAGACCAGGTTGGGACGATGAAGTCACCTAGCCCCATGGATATTGTAGTTTGGGGTTGCCACGTGGGACCCTCCGGTCGCCTGAAATCCATGGATACATTGGGAGAAGCCAAATTGGGAACAGCCAGTCATCTGGCCCCATAGAAACTCTTGGAGAGGCCAGGGTGGGAACCTTGAGTCTCCTGGCCTTGTACCCATGGACTGCTAGCTTCCGAAGCTTGCAGCTACCTGCTCTCTGTGGGGGCCCGCCAGAAGCGGGCGGGGGCACTGGTTGAAGTAGTTGGCCATGGAAGTCCCAAATTCGCAGCTGTTCTATCCCATGCGGCCCAGCGGAAGAGTGAGGACTGTGTAATGTTGTACCATCTTGGGTATTTGCTGGGACTGTTCTATGTGTTTATTGTCCGCTTTGTGGTTCAATAAAGTATTGCCACACTGTTTTACCCTCACCCTGTGTTGTCTGAGTAGTATTACGTCCACGGAAGACCCAGAGTCTCTACAGGTGTCCATTACTTGCTCTGGGCTCATACCATATCTTGGTATGTCTATATGTGCTCCATCATATGCCGTATAAAACGGGCATCCTCTTCTTCTCTAAGCACACAATGCCACTATGGATCTGCCATAGGGCCCTATACAGACTGTGTGTTCTGTAGATGACCTGTGCACGTGTCTCTGAGGGAGTCCTAAGATCATCATTCAATAACCCTTTAAAGACCAAGTCATTTTTTTGCCTTAAAGGGCAAGAAAAACTTTTACTGATTTTTGCCCATCCTTTCACACCTGCCTGTGTAGGTCCATAAAAAAATACCTATGCTCTTTTTACTTACAGCTACAGTATGTATTTAAGCCCATAACAATGTGTAAGCTGCTTTTACAATTACAGTATATATTATTGTGTAGAATACAAATTTCATAAATTGCTTTCTGATCCATCCTAAACCTCAAATAGCTAAAATGATGAAGGACTGTACGTCAGTGACTGCAACGATGTGCTGTGCATGTCAAATAGATTTATTACAGTTATTTGCTTACATTCACATTTCAATAATATGGAGCAATTGTGTTATCGCCAAGTAATGACATGTATCATGTTTATTTTTCTCCTGATATACAATTTTCATGTATTCTTGTATGCATAAAATATTCTATAAAATATACAACAAGCTGAAAATAAAAGCTGTTCAGAGTACTATACCGCAGATGATAACAGGCAGCAGGCAGCACATATCCCAAGGAGATTGTATACAGCCGAGCCAACAATAGTGCTCACTCCAATATCCCCCTTGGTGACAAACACACCTGCAAAACAAAGCAAAAACATTACAATTAATGGGGATTACAGTACATAGAATATGTATCTGAATTATAAATTCTGTTGGCTTTAGATCTGACAATCCTTATGTATGAAGACTCATGAATTATCCTGTATTATTTAATCAGTTTCACTATCTCCCTTGTAGTTGGATTAAACAGCATTTCTTTGTGTAAGGGAATGTCCACACAAAACAGTTGAGGTATGGTTAAAAACAATAATTCCAAAAAAGCATTTAAAAAAAAAAAAAGTGTGTTACCCTGCTGTTCCATGTAGCCATACTGCCCTGCAAAACATTGTAAAACTGCATACAGTTTATTTTTTTTCCGGTTCTGTATTTCAGCCCACCCTCAACATTGCATGTAAACATAAGCCAGAGCCATCACAACAACCCCCAACACACCCCTTATAAAAGGCAAAACTCAGGTGTCTTGAATGCTTAGAAAAGGCATTCTTGGGGTCCACAATACTTACAACACTGTGTGTACTATCCCTACCCTTACGTATTAGGAGAGCTCTACATAGCTCCCCTAAATTACTGGGTGCCCACTTCACCCACAATGCTTAGACTACGCTCACAAGTTGCCAAGTTTTTTCCATGCAGAAACGTCTGAGGGATACATGCAGCGTAATATAGTAACAGCTATAGAAGATCTGCAGTATGCAGTTTCTTTGAGGAGAATTCATCTCAGATTTCATCTTTTTCAAAGCAAAGTGTGAAATCTGTGGAAAATTCACAACAAAATTTATAGCAAAATTGACTTTGCTGTAAAATTTTTTGCAGCTTATATGCAGCAGTTTGTGTACATGAGAAAATACACTTTGTAAACATTGCAGGGTTGGGAGTGGGGTCCTCCATTGGCTATAGCCTTAATAGCAGTAGTATATGACTCATAAGTCCACAACTAAATAAATAGAGACCCCCTTTCAACCTCTGCAAGTGTTAAGTGAGAGTGTGGTGAGCCCTCTTTAAGTTAGGGGTGATATAGATAGAAGAGGAGGGAGGTCCTCAATCATCTCTGAATGACTGAGGGCCCCCCTCCAAGACCACTCATCATATCATCCCTGAAAGAGACCCCCGTACCTCATCACTGCTGACTGAGGCCCCTTATTCATATCACTCCTGACTGAGATCCCCCCAATCATATCGCTCATGAATGAAGCCCCCCCATTCATATCACTTCTGACTGAGGCAGCCCCCATTTATATCACTTCTGACTGAAGACCCCACAATCATATCACTGTAAACTGGCCGAGGCCCCCCCACCCACATCACTCTAAACTGGCTGAAGGCCTATCTTTACAAACACTGACAGGTAGGATATTGGTGCTTGATTACTTGGGGAATCTTACCTCACTGAAACTGACGCAACAGCAGGGTGCCATCTTCTATCTCCCTCGCTATTCTTTCATGCACGAGTCCTCTAATCAAAGGATAGCTTGTTACCAGAGATATGCTGCTGAGTCTATGAAGGCGGAGGATCCAAAGGGCAAAAAACAACTCTAGCATTAATTGGCTGATGTAACACAGACTAAGGGCTCATACTCATCTGTGATAAAAATGGACGAATGCAATCCAAACGGGAGAAAGAAAAAAAAAAAGAAAAAAAAAAAAAATCGGATTGCACTCTGACCAAGGTTATTCAATGATTCCGTGATCATCTGTGATTTTTTTTCTCAGTTCAGATCAGACTGAAAATAGAATCGCAGCATGCTGCATTTGGCCGCATATATTGGTCAACATTGACTTGCCAATGCAAGTCAATGGGTGCGATTAAAAAAAAAAAAATAAATCACATGGCACTCGGTCCAATTTTTACGCATCCATCAGATGCGTACAGTAAATTCACAGAGTGAAGCAGCAGAATAGAATAGATATATAGGTAGAAGAAAAAAATGGTGTGTGTTCCCTCATATTGTTATTAACCAGCTGAAGGAAAGCGGACAGCTGGCGCTGATGTTTATAGCTTGGGAAAGGGGTAATACATATGGATCTTCCCAGGCTATTAATTTCAGTTCACAACTGTATATAAAGCTTTTACTTAAAATGGGGGTGTTTCCCCTATGATGAAGTGGGTTTCCCCTATTTTAACAACCAGCAAAGGCTAGGCAAACAGCTGTGCTGTGGTCTGATATTTATAGGCTAGGAAGGAGCCATAGATATCGGCCCCTTCCGAGACTAAAAACATCAGCTCTCAGCCGCCCTAACGATGGCGCATCCATAAGATGCGCCAATTCTGGCGCTTAGCCTCCGCTCTTCCCACTTGCCCTGGTGCGGTGGCAAGTGGGGTAATAGGGTTGGGGTTGATGTTAGCTTTGTATTAGCAGCTGACATCAAGCCTAGGGGTTAGTAATGGAGAGGCGTCTATAAGACGTACCTATTACTAACCCCATAGTCATATTGTAAAATAAATAACATCCAGAATAAAGTCCTTTATTTGAAATAATGACACAGACTCCTTTATTGAAATAAACACTCCCCGTCCCTCTTTTACCAATTTAATCAGAAAAATTAAAAATAAAAAGCAAAAATTTATACTCGCCTGTCCGACGAGCAGATACTTCCACTGAAACCAATGTCCCCCAAGACAAAAAATAAAAAACAACCTGTTTCTATTCCTCACCTGTCCAAAGAGAGGAGCATCTATATGTCCCACGACGTAAATTCATCTCTGCTACATGTGGACACATAGCTGAAGGGTGGCATGTTGCAACCATTCAGCTATGAATCCAGGAGACAAGGAGCTGCGCATGCTTGCGCAGCATCAGTGCCTCGCGGTCGCTTGACAAGAGTGAGTGGGGATCAGAGCCAGTGAACTCCGTTCACCTCATTGACATCACTGCGAGAACTTTCCCTAAATCTTTAACTACGAAGAGAATTACTCTATGTAAAAGCTCATGTTAAAATCGCAATGCATACGGTTGCATTCGCATGTCATTCGGATGCTAGGTGAGAAAAATCGCATTGTACTCGCATGACATTACTGCAATAGGTCTTCTTCCTGTCCATCTATTGTACTACTACCCTCAATGAGATTTCAATGTACCTCATTACACTTGTTGCCTCCTTGAATACAACTTCATTTTGTTTTGTCAGCACTCTACTCTCCATTGTAGTATAGACTCGTGTTGTTTCCATCTTTATTTTTCCCAATATGATATCACTTTTATGTATTGTTTTATTCTATTCTGAATTCTGTACCTTGTGACCTTATTCATTGTATATACTGTGCAGCACACTCATTGTATTGTATTCAGACTTTCCCCATAGCGACAATTTGAAAAAGACCTGTGATGGGTCGAAACGTCAAGCACTGCCTGTCGCTTTCTGTCCCACTACCCAGCACCACGGTGAATTATTTAGTATTGATAAAAACAGCATTAAAATGTCAAGATCTTCATGTGAGTACAGTTGATTCCTGGCAGTTTATTGCTTGGGCTACCCAGTTTAACCTGCACCTCCTCAATACTCTGAGTGTACACCAAATCTCTACATATTTTATATCACATACCTAGAAATGCTGTGACAAGTTCTGGTGCAGAACTTCCTACTGCCATAAAGGTAGCTCCGGCAACATCCTGGGATAGGCCAAGACCTGTGCAGACACACACATACAAGAAACAAGAAAATTCTCTTCAGAAACCATAATGCATAAATGTATATATCATAGAATACATGCAGATGAGCCAACACAGTCACAGGAGTCAAGCTGAGGCATCTGGTATGTCACTGAAAGCCCTAATATGAGGAGAAAGTTCGCTGCCCCATGTAACAATCACCTTTAGTAAAAATAAGAATAAAACTGGTCATGGGAACAGAATTAGTAATGCCACAAATTGCACAGCAAGTGATAGGTGACATCCAAATACAGTGTCCATATGATTGCAAATAAACCCAGTAAGGGATAGTTCACACAACTGTATTTTCAGTCTGAGTGCGGTCTGTGAAAAAAAAACAGACAGCACTCAGACCAATGTTACTGAATGGGGCAGTCTAGATGAGCGATTTTTTTTTCACAGACTGAATCGGAGTGTGAGAAAAATTGCAGCATACACTAGTGTATTTCTTAAATTGGATGACACACTTGCCCATTCAACTCTATGCGTGCGCAACAAAATTGTATGCCACAGCAGAACATCCGTTTTTTATGGATGCATTGCAATTCTGCAACATAGGAAACTGTGAATGGCTGTTGTAAAAAAACGGATTGTATACGGATGACAAGTGATATAAAAATAGTCTTACTTTTCGGAGTGAAACTCTGAATGAATTTTATATGCTCATGTGAACCTACTCTAAGACCGGAGTCTGGACAGCATCAGAAGGGATATGCTAATGACACTCGGCTCCTGCTCTGTTTCGACCCGGAGCCGAGTGTCAGCGCTCTAATTCTCTCGCATGAGAGGATCGCAGCACAGGTGCGGAGGAGACCAAGAAATTAATTCCTCCATCTCCTCCTTAGCTGGCGTCTGCAGGAATCGCACTGCACTTGGTTGCTGTCAGAGGGCAGTGTGATGTTTCACATAAACCCATAGACTTATATGGGTGTGTGCGATCCAAATTCCACATGCAATCTCCGCATGCTGCGTTTTTTTTCCATCCGATCAGAGCAGGACAAAACACCGCCATTGAGAACACAAGCAAAGGATTAAATTGTTATGAATACAATCCGATCTTTAATCGGATTGCATTTGTCCGATTTAATCGCAAGTGGGAACAAGCCCTATGACTGTGTATGAGAAAACTACCACAGGACCCACCAGTCTCGACTTGATTTTCAATAGAAAAGTTTCTTTTGGGGTTAAGCATAATGCAGTTTTCTTATTCTTAAAAGGGGTGGTCCGTCATATAAAGTAATTTTTTAAATCCCTATCTATTAATTGCCATAATTTAAATGGATTTCCAATAGACTTGAATTAAAAATTCCCTAACTACAATATCTAACTGATTTTTATTTTTTTTTCTACACTATTTGATGACACTTCGGTTGAGTATCCCCAGTGCATACCGAGACATTCGAACAAAGCGTCATCAGGAGGCAGAAGCTGAGGTCACTGCTGCCGCAGCCCCTGCCTCCTCTCTGACACGAAGCGTCATCAGGGACACTCGTTTCAGGGGCTGGGCAGAGCGCTTAGATCAGTAGTAACGAGCCAGTACTGTTAGTGTGTTCTAAGATTACCAGACGTGCAGAGACCAATGCCATCCCCCGCAAATTACGTCACTTGCGGGGGCAGCGCTGGTCTCTGCACGCCGGGTAGTCTTAGAACAAACACATAGTACTCTCTGCTCTGTTGCCGGCTGGTTACTACTGATCTGAGCAGGCAACAAAGAGCCCCTGTCATTGAGCACATCGTGCAGGAACTGGCTATTCCCCTGAACAAGCGACACTGATGACGTTATGTTTCAGGAAGGGCCAGAGGCTGCGACAGCAGTAACCAGCCGGCAACTCTCTGCTCTGTTGCCGGCTGGTCACTATTGATCTGAGTTGATAAAGAGTGCCGTCATTATGCACATCGTGTAGGAACTAGCCCGCTCCTGAAACAAGAGTCACTGATGAAGCTTAGTTTCAGGAAGGGGCAGAGGCTGCGACAGTGACCGCAGCCTCTGCCCCATGATGACGCTTCATTTGAGTATCATCAAAAGTGGAAGTAGTAAAAACAGAGAAAAGCAGTTAGATATTGTAGTTTAGGAATGGTAGGGAATTTTTAACCCTTTCATGACATGGCGATTTTCCATAGTTTTTTTTTTCATTTTTGTTTTTCCAAGAGCCATAAGTTTTTTATTTTTCCATCAATATAGCCATATGAGGGCTTGTTTTTTGCGGGACGATTTGTTCTTTTGAATGGCATCATTCATTCTACCAAATAGTGTACTGGAAAATGGAAAAAAAATTCAAAGTGCGTTGAAATTGCAAAAAGAAGTGCAATTTCACAATTTTTTTACATTTTTTTTTTATTTACCATGTTCGCTATAAGGTAAAACTGACCTGGCAATATGATTCTCCAGGTCAGTACAAGTACGCAGATTCCAGACATGTATAATTTTTTTTTATTATTTAAGTGGAGAAAAAAAATTAAACAATTTGTAAACAAAATTTTTTTGGTTTTGTCACCATTTTCCAAGACCCGCAACGTTTTCATCTTTTGGTATATGGGACTGTGTGAGGGCTTATTTTTTGCACCCTGAGCCAACGATTTTACCATTTGCGGTCAGATGTGATGTTTTGATTGCCTCTTATTGCATTGATTCTTTTTTTTTATTATTTTAATTATGCCGTTTACTCATCATATTAATTTATTTTATATTTTGATAGATCTGACTTTTACGAATGCAACTATACCATATATGGGTGTTTTTTTATGGTTTTATTTTTAATGGTGCAAAAGGAGGGTGATTTGAACTTGTGTTTTGTTTTTTTCATAAATTTTTTTAAAAACTTTTTTTTTCACTTTTGACTTTAATAGTCCCATTAGGGGACTTGAAGCTGCGATCGTCTGATCGATTGTGCTATACATAGTAGTGCTGATGAAATACTATGTAAAGAGAAAATCATGATCTTCTTTGAACACCGGGGTCATCAGCAATCCCACGGCTCTCATGACAACCCATTGGCGTCCACGACGTGCCGATGGGAGAGTGGAACGACACTGCTGGCGCGTGTTAAGTGCCGCTGTCAATCTTTAACAGGATAACAGCCGCAGGCAGACCTCCGCCCAACCCGCGGCACATGATGGCAGATTAAATCAGTCATCACGTGCGGGGAAGGATGAGACCTCAGCGCGCGAGTCCGCATCAATGGCAGGGACACGACATATGATGTAAGTTTACGTCATATGTCTTGAAGGGGTTAATTCAAATATATTAGAAATTAGTTTTGATTATGGCATTAAATAGATCGGGATTTAGGATGAAAATTACTTTGGATGTAGGATCACCCCTTTAACTGTTAACAGCAGCAATTATTGCTGAGCCTCCTAGCAGGTAAACCTCTAGTCTGATAAGAAGGAAAGTTTCATACTGGTGATTAGTGATGAGCGAGCATGCTTGGGTACTTACCGATTATCTTCGGCGTGCTCATATATTATGCTCGAATCCCTGCGTCTGCATGATTTACGACTGTTAGACAGCCTCAACACATGCAGGGATTGCTTGTTTGTTACGGAATCCTCACGTGTCCAGGCTGTCTTACAGCAGAGGCAGGGACTCGAACATAATATACGAGCACGCCGAGGATTCTCGGTTCAAGGGTTAAACGAGTACGCTCGCTCATCACTACTGGTGATTGATCCAGGGATTTATTCAGATTTCTAAACAGACTAAAGAGGATAACCATAGCATGAAAATAAAGGGATGAACTTTCTATGCAATCCTGCAATATAGGTATATTGAATTATCAGGTTCAAATAAATTACATCATAGTTATGAGAAAAGATTTTAATGGAAAAACAGAACCTTTCTAAAGACATGCGAGATTTCCAAAAAAAATGTGGAGCAAAGTTACTTTACAGAAGCGGCTTCTCCAGTAGAAAAGTCAAGCTTTAGTGCAATATTATCTTGCAATTCTAAGTACAAATTATAATTTTAATGGGTGATAAAGCTGATAGCATACAGTACTAATACTAAATATAACAAAATGAATAGTTTACTTCAGCTGAAGTCTGACCAGAGTCTTCAAGGTTCGACTGTAACTTGATATGTTAAAATGTTCACCACTATCCATCACTTACGTTCACTGATGACTTCAAGGGAAGGGATGAAATACACATCACAGACAATGGCCACAGCTAGAAACATGTACAAAATGACTAGGAAATGAATGATGATTCCGCCATCTCTTCTCTCCTGTTCTGTGAATAGTCCTTTGGGAAACTCCGATGATGGTGAAAAGACGCAGAGAGTTTCATTCTCTGAAACAGAAAAGCATATACATAGTGTTTATGGAAAATAAATCAAATTTTTTTAATGTATAAATTTTATTCAAAATGTCACAAAGATATGGCAAAATACATTCTGAAATGTTCAAGTGCAATGTGACTCTCCATTTTTATAGCAAAACATCCAAGCGAGAAAAGAAGTGTATGAGTGTATTACACATCTTATCGTTTTTTTGATATATGTTCTCTCCATGGGAAAGGTTCCAATTGACAAAAAAAAAAGAAAAAGTAACAAAGACAAAATCATCCAAGCTATATAAAAGTATATTTATAAAGACTGACAAAACGCGGCCATTCACAGAGACATAGCGAAAGTCACATCTTTGAAGTAAGATAAGATAGTGGAGTTTATTTATCTAGTTTCTGAACTCCAAATGTGCCTTTCAGGACCTCTGTGAGATACAAAGTGTTATGTTGGAAGTCATCATTACCGATCCTGATACATCATGTTTTATGTGTAACCTTGTGTACCTGCAGAAGCTGTAACAACTCTGCATTTCTGTGGGGCCCTTAGTAAAGGCAATCACAATGAAGTACCGCAGATTCTGGCAAAATCAACGGGAAGCAGGAACACATTTAAAAAACTCCCATGTTATATCTTCTGACAAGGTCTCTGAGTTCCAAAAGATTTTTGCTAGTTTTCTGTTGAAAACCCTAGTAATACAGCAGTGCAATGTGTCACACTAGGGATTACAGCGCGTGATACTCTATATTACATACTTAACATTACGCAAGTATCAGATATTAGGGCAAATATGCCTTGAACTTTTTAAAGAATTATTTTTCAGAAATAAGAAAATGGATTTTAAATTTTTGTCCCCACCCGATAGAAAAAGAACTAGAGGGGGGACAAACACTGGCTGGATATTGCAGCACAAACAAGCTACTTCTCACCTCTCCTGATATTTCTATTTTAGTAGACACTTATTTTATTCCTCAGAAAATCTGGAGATTTTTTTTGTTCCTTCTGGATATGTATGAAAAAATAGACAACTGGGTGTTAAGATTCCTCTACACATTCTGATACTACTCAAACAGTCATCATTTTGGAAGACTGTGCAGGGTAACCCCCTAGTCAGAAGAAGATTGGTAATACCCAGCTGTCATTTTATTCATACATTTTCTTTGGAAATAATAGAATAGCACAATGCAGTGTTCTACAAACGTTGCCCCAGAATTGTTATTTCACAGAGAATACAAGAATTTTTGCAGGACAAGTTGTACTTTCTATTCTTATTACAATTTTCTATTCTTATTTCAATTTTTGACAGAATGGTAGTTTAAAATTAAAAAGTGTATTATGGAGTAAGGTTGCAAAAAAGGGTCAAATGTTCGGCTGAAAAAAAAAACCTGACAGATCACATTTTTTTTGCAGACAGCCTGCTGCCAGTCATCACATTTAATTTCCAAGCAATGATAGACCAAAATCAGGCATTTCGACAGACTTCTCTTATGTGTATGGATAGATCTAGTATTGAGGGTCTGTGTGAGTATTGCTGTATGAGTGAAATATGTGTTATGAATTGTTAGGGTGTTTGTGTATTGGATGTGTGTGTGCACCCTACTGTCCATATTTGAGTTATTGGTTCATGGTGCACTTTCGATAAACCACCGAACACCAGCTGATGTACCTATTATCTGCTTCACTACCTTAAAAATTAAATGGTGTGCCCCCTAACTTTGAATGACTACTAAAAATATTAAAATATGTAAAAATCTACAGAAAATATTGAGTCTGTTAACTGAGGATTTGGTACAGAATCTGACCACATACCCTTTATATTGTAAACAATGAAATCTATATGTCTAAACTCTGCATTGTATAGGGCAGAGGTCCCCAACCTTTCTGAGCGCCACATTCAGCTATGAAAGAGGGTCGGGAGCCACATCCAGCTCTTGCCACCTCATAGTAGTGACACCCAGAGCCCCCTATTACTGGTATAATGACAGCCAAAGCTTTTCTACTAAAATCACACCAAGGCGGTATGCCGAGCTCCAGGGTATCTTAGCTTACCCCCCCCATTCAGATCTGCTCTTCTGTGCAGGTCTACAGATAAAAGTCACCATCTAGAGATCTACTTTTAATAGCCGTTTGCTACACCTGGTGCTATTGTACCAAGCTGGCACACAGCTGCAAGCCACACATCATGGGCCCAAGAGCCACATGTGGCTCTCGCGCTACAGGTTGGGGACCCCTGGTATAGGGCATGTATGAAGAGCTGCTGATAGAATAAGCACTTCCTGCTAAATCCACAAAATAAATAAATAAATCCACAAAGGAATCATTGCACTGGATCCCTCATAGCTATACTTACGAGTTTTAAAGTCATATTTGTCAACTTTAGGACCGTAATATAAACCATACCTCAGGATAAACCACACACACACACACACAATTATATGCCATTGGAAATCAGATGCCAATTATGAAGTGCAGAGTTGAGAGAGTTGGTTAGTGGATCAAAATTTTTTGAATAGGAACAAATTGAAATTGAGTGGGATTGAAGTTGTGTGTACTGACACTTGTAGATCACATACGAGACATCACAGGTCTGCTAACCTCCCGATGTAGAAGTGAATAAAGCTGAAATACCCCATTAAGGTCTAGGTCATTTCAAAATGGGAGGCATGTTATTGTGTAATGGTGTAAACATACTATTCTCTTTTGGACTTACTCAGTGGTCCTCCTCAGCCACCCACACAGACGGACATACATTAGACCTTATCTTTACCCGTCTCTGCTCCCTATCTAACCTCAAAACCTCCCCTATCTGACTACCATCTACTCACTTTCTCACCCCTGTCCTCCTCACCTGTCACCCATGTAAAGCAACTAGCACATCCCTGCAGAAACCTCGCACATCTAGACACTCACGCACTCTCTGACTCTATGCTACCACTGGCATTCATATCTTCACTCCATGACACAGACAGTGCCACTGCTTTCTACAATGGCACTCTTGCATCAGATATTGACGTGGTCACCCCTCTTGTGCATGGCAGAGTCTGGCGAATCAATAGACAACCCTGGCACAATAACCTCACTAAAAAGCTTCAGCAAGTGTCCAAGCTTGCAGAGCGGCGTTAGAATAAAACACATTGGCAAGATGACTTCACTACATTCAAACAAGAAGCACTCGCATTCAAATCAGCCCTCACCTCTGCCAAACAGGCCTACTTCACAACTCTCATATCTTCCTTATACTACAACCCCAAACAATTATTCAACACATTTAACTCCTTCCTCCGCCCACCACTGCCCCCCTGACCTCCTTCATCTCTGCAGAGGACTTTGCTACAAACGTAAAAATAAGATCGACCAAACAAGGCAAGTCTTTATTGTTCGACCACCCAACCCCTCTTTATACCAGGCCAAAGCCTTTCTCCCATAACCTCCCTCTCCAACATCACTGAAAGAGAGCTTACTCCTCTCCAAATCACACCTCACCACTTGTGCACTTGACCCCATCCTATCTCCTCCCCAACCTCACCACTACACTTATCCCATCCCTAACCCATCTCTTCAACCTATCACTAACCTCTGGTACCTTCCCTTCTAACATGCCACAATCATGCCTATCCTCAAAAAGCCATCCCTCGACTCGACTGCTATGGCAAGCTATCGCCCATATCGCTGCTTCCATACTCCTTGAGCACCATGTCCATGCTGAACTTTCCTCCCACCTCTCATCTAACTCGCTCTTCGACAACCTACAATTTGGCTTCCGTGCTCATCATTTCACTGAAACTGCCCTGACCAAAATTACTAACAACTTACAGCCAAAGTTAACAGACAATTCTCTATATTCTTCCTTCAAGACTCGTCCTCTGCACAAGAAAAAAGAAAGTCCGCTCACTTTACAGAGTGTAGAGCATGCACCGCCTCGCACGGATCAAGTCAGAGCAGCTGAAGTGGAACCAGGAAAAACACAGGTGATCCAGCGAAAAGAAGGCTTAGATACAAAAATATAGAACTTAGCTTTTATTTGCGGTTAAAGAATGCACTATTGTAAAATGTTTTTGGAGCAATGTAAAGATTAGGACATAAGCGTTTCGACAAAATGTCTTACTCATGGTCAGACAATGAGTAAGACTTTTTGTCGAAAAGCGTAGGTCCTAATCTTTATATTGCACTATTGCCAAAACGTTTTTGAAGCATTATTTTAACTGCAAATAAAAGCTAAGTTTTATATTTTTGTATCTAAGCCTTTTTTTTGCTGGATCACCTGTGTTCTTCCTGTCCTCTGACTTTGACACAGTTGACCACTGCCTCCTACTACAGATCCTCTTTTCCTTTGGCGTTAAAGACCTTGCCCTCTCCTGGATCTCCTCATACCTTTCCAACTGCACATTTAGCATCTCCCACTCCCACACTACCACCTCATCCCACCCTCTCTCTATTGGAGTCCCTCAAGCGTCTGTCTTAGGACCACTATTCTTCTCCATCTATACCCTTGGCCTGGGACAACTCAAAGTCCCATGGTTTCCAGTATCACCTACAGTTGAAACCAGAAGTTTGCATACACTAAATAAAAAGACATATATGCATGTTTTTCTCAATATCTGACATGAAATCAGAATAAACCTTTCCTGTTTTAGGTCAATTAATATTACCATCATTTTTAATATTTGCCAAATGCCAGAATAATGAGAGAGAATGTTTTAAGGCATTTTTATTACTTACTGCAAAGTCAAAAGTTTACATACACTAAGATTACTATGCCTTGAAACAATTCTGGACTGCTCATATGATGAAGTCATGTGTTTGGAAGCTTCTGATAGGTTGTTTGGCAATATCTTAGTTAATTAGAGACACACCTGTGGATGTATTTTAATGCACACCTGAAACACATTGCTTCTTTGTGTAGCATCATGGGAAAGGCTAAATAAATCAGCCAAGATATCAGGAAGAGAATTGTGGACTTGCACAAGTCTGGCTCATCCTTGGATACAATTTAAAGATACCTGAAGGTGCCTCGTTCATCTGTACAAACAATTATACGCAAGTACAAACAAGATTTGAATGTCCAGCCGCCATACCGCTCAGGAAGGAGACTGGTTCTGTGTCCCAGAGATGAACATGCTTTGGTCCGACATGTGCATATCAACCCAAGGACAAAAGCAAAAGACCTTGTGAAGATGATGGCGAAGCTGGTAAGATTGTGTCAATATCCATAGTGAAATGAGTACTGTATCAACATGAGCTGAAAGGCCACTCTGCCAGGAAGAAGCCATTACTCCAAAAGAAACATAAAAAAGCCAGATTAATGTTTGCAAAAGCACACAGGAACAAAGACCTTAATTTTTGGAGACACGTCCTGTGGTCTGATGAAATTAAAATTAAACTTTTTGGGCATAATGACCATCGTTACGTTTGGAGGAAAAAGGGAGAAGCTTGGAAGCCTGAAAACACCATCCCAACTGTGAAACACGGTGGTGGCAACATCATGTTGTGGGGTTGTTTGCTGCAGGAGGGACTGGTGCACTTCACAAAATAGATGGAATTATGAGAAAAGAAGATTAAGTGGCAATACTGAAACAACATCTCAAGACATCAGCCAGGAAGTTAAAGCTTTGGCGAAATGGGTCTTCCAAATGGACAATGACCCGAAGCATACTGCCAAAATGGTAAAGTGGCTTAAGGATAACAAAGTCATTGTTTTGGAGTGGCCATCACAAAGCCCGGATCTCAATCCTATTGAAAATTTATGGGCAAAGCTGAAAAGGCAGGTGCGAGCAAGGTGACCTACAAACCTGGATCAGTTACACCAATTTTGTCAGGAGGAATGGGCCCAAATTCCGACCAACTATTGTGAGAAGCTTGTGGAAGGATATCCCAAACGTTTGACCCAATTCATTCAGTTTAAGGGCAATGGTACCAAATACTAATGAAATGTATGTAAACTTTTGACTTTGCAGTAAGTAATAAAAATGCCTTAAAACATTCTCTCTCATTATTCTGGCATTTGGAAAATATTAAAAACTACGGTAATCCTAATTGACCTAAAACGGGAAAGGTTTATTCCGATTTCATGTCAGATATTGAGAAAAACATGCATGTGTGTCTATTTATATAATGCATGTAAACTTCTGGTTTCAACTGTCTACACTATGCTGATGACACTCAGATCTACCTCTTTGGCCCAGATGTCCCCTCTCTGCTGTCCAGAATCCCATATCATATCAGACATATCCTCCTACTTCTCTTCTCATTTCTTCAAGCTCAATGTGGACAAATCTGAACTCATCATCTTTCCTCCATCTTACGTATCTTCCCTACCTGATCTATCTATCACAATAAATGACAGCACGCTTTCCCCTGTACTGGAAATCCACTACCTCGGAGTAACCTTTGACTCTGGCCTGTCCTTCAAACTGCACATCCAAGCACTTTCCACCTCCTGTCGCCTCCAGCTCAAAAATATTTCCAGAATCTGTCCTTTCCTCAACCCTCAATGTACTAAAATGCTTGTGAATGCCCTCATCATCTCCCGCCTCGACTACTGCAACATCCTCCTCTGTGGCCTACCTGCTAACACTCTTGCACATCTCCAGTCCGACCTGAACTCTGCTGTCCAATTCATCTCTCTCCTTGCTACTCCTCCGCTTCTCCCCTCTGCAAATCCCTTCACTGGCTCCCAATTCCCTAGTGTACCCAATTAAAACTACTAACACTGACCTACAAAGCCATCCATAACCGGTCTCCTCTGTATATCTCTGAAGTAATCTCTTGATATCTTCCCTCATGCAATCTCCGGTCCTTATTCACTTATTCGTTCCTCACCCAATCGCTTCCAAGACTTCTCCAGAATATCCCCCATCCTCTGGAATTCTGTGCCCCAACATAACCGATTATGTATCACATTTGGATCCTTCAGACAGAACTTGAAAACCCATCTCTTCAAGAAAGCTTACAGCCTGCAATGACCATGCTGCCTCCTCACCACCACCGGAGCTGCTGCAACCCCCAACCTACTGTCTCCTTCCTTATCATCATGTAGAATGTAAGCGTGCAAGGGCAGGGTCCTCTTTCCTCTGTACCAGTCTATCATTGTTAGTTTACTGTAAGTGATATCTGTATTTTGTATGTAGCGCCTTCTCATGTACAGCACCATGGAATCAATGGTGCTATATAAATAATACTACTACTATATAAGACAGGGTCTTAAAGGGATTGTCTGTGACTGAAGACTTGTGAATCCTCACATCACGTGCACTGCTCACTGTAAGGATTCTCCGGTGATGGCAGCGGGTGGTCATGTGACCGCAAGTATGCAATATGCATACCCCCAGCCACATTCCAACTCAACTGTATGTGGCCTTGCAGTGCGTGCGATATGAAGATTCACAAACGTGTAATCACATAGAGTGACTGCAGACTTGTAGCTTTAGGCTGCGTTTCCACGTTGAGCTTTTATCGCGCTTTTGATGCTGCGTGTTTGCTGGAACTGTAAGATTTTTGACATAGGGAAAAGAAGATGAGATTTCTAGAAATCTCATGCCCACTGTGCTTCTTATTTACACTGCATAAACTCACCTGCGGTGCGTTTTTTGAATCCACATCATGCCAATTACTCTTGCAGGTATGTTGAGTTTTCTATTCAGATTTTCCCCATAGACTTACATTAGATGCGAAAAATCTGCAGGTAAAAAACGCACATGCAGTGCATTTCCACGGCGGAAACACAACAAAACCATATGTAATCCACACCTATGTATGTCAATAAAGTTCTGTGAAATCAAAATACCAGAAAGTTTAAAAAACAAGGCAGCTTTATTTAAAGAGCAATACCAGAGACGAAAAATGCGCCCAAAAACGCAAGTAACGTAATTTAAAAAGGTGCAGAAATTCTGCAGCATCAAAAACACACCAAAAGCTCATAATGGGAACATAGTCTAAGACCAGACAACCCCTTTAACTCTCTGTCAACACACAGGCTGATAGTAAATGATTTGTAACGTTGCAAAAATCGGAAAAAAATAAGATATGTATGAATTTTCTACTCAATAAGTCATTTTCCACAGCATGTTATATATAACCCTCAGAGAAAATGTCTTTTAATCAAATATCTTCTGAGGGAGAATTAATAAATCTGCTTTTCTGTTATAAGAAAAAAATCTCCAGGAAATAAATTTCACTACTCGGTTACAGCTTTTGTTACAGTTTAATTATTTCAGGTGCACGTCATTTGTTTTAAGTTATATTGATTATCTACTACTGCAGACCCTCATAGATCGGTAATGTAATATGGTGTGATGGAGGACTGGATTATTTACAGTGGTTTGGGCAACATGAATTAGCTGACTGCTTCACTCTAAGGACATTCAGTATTTTTTGGACCATAAGAGGCACTCTCCCCCCCCCCCCCCCTCCCAAATTTGGGAGGAATATAGGGGGTGCGTCTTATGGTCCGAAGGTAGCTTACCGAGGGCTTGCGGTGGTGATCGAGCGGAATCGCAGGAAGCAGGGTTCCTCCCTCAGGAACCCGGCGGCGACAGAAGAGGTGAGATGCTATGGGGCCGATGACAGCGGTCAGGCAGAGTGGAGTGCATTGCTTTTCTTGCGGCCGCAGCCATCTTCCTGAAGGCATGATCTACAGGGAAATGGCCGCCTGAGCAGGCACATGTGCAGACTGGGATCTCGTCGGCCATTTCTCTGAAGCCCACGGCTTCAGGAAGATGGCCACCGAGATCCCAGTCTGTGCATGTGCCAGTTTGGTCGGTCATTTC
Organism: Phyllobates terribilis; assembly: GCF_046119375.1. Classification (NCBI taxonomy): domain Eukaryota; kingdom Metazoa; phylum Chordata; class Amphibia; order Anura; family Dendrobatidae; genus Phyllobates; species Phyllobates terribilis. The sequence continues at coordinate 410,043,291 of NW_027362771.1, read as the reverse complement.
CCTGTAGATCATGGCTTCAGGAAGATGGCTGAGGCCGCAAGAAAAGCAATGCACTCCGCTCTGCTTGACCGCCGACACCGGCCCCACAGCATCTCACCGCTTCTGCCGCCGCCGGGTTCCTGAAGGAGGGACCCTGCTTCCTGCGATCTCGCTCGATCACTACCGCAACCCCCCGCTGCTGAGGCACCCCCTTCTCCCACCCAGGGTCCGCAGCAATGCTCAACTTCTGCTGCTGCTGGCTTCCTGAGGGACCATGCCTCCTGTGACCCGCTCCACCACCCACCAGGTAAGATACCTATTTGAACTATAAGATGGACCCTTATCTTATAAAAAATATTTTTTCTCCTATTTTCCACGCCAAAATTAGGGGTGCGTCTTATAGTCCGAAAAATACGGTTCTCAAATGCTTACTTCCCATTCATAAAAAAAAAAAAAAAAAAATTTGCTTACTAGTGATGGGTGAACGTGCTCGGATAATGTGTTATCCGAGCATACTCGGGTGCTAACAGTATATTGTAGTGTTCGGATAATATGTTCGAGTCCTTGCGGCCGCATGTTTTGTGGTTGTTAGACAGGAGTGTCTAACAAACAGGCAATCCCCACATGTTTTGCGGCTGTCTAACAGACGTAAAACATGCAACCACAGGGACTCGAACATATTATCTGAGCACGTCCAAGATACTTGAATAACACATTATCAGAGCACGTTCGCTCATCACTATTGTTTACTGCTCCATCCATTCCCCACGAAAAAAAACATTAAATTAAAGCGGTTGTCCAGTACTTTTAAAAATATGCCAATGTGTTTTAATGATAAATAGAATATTCTTTCCAATTACCTCCTGGTGGCCGCTCACAGGCAGCACGTGACCCCCGGCTGCAGCTGGCTCTGACATCCGCCGAAGTCACGACAAGTCCATGCATGCTGCAGCCGAGGGTCCCTCTTCCGCGTTCCACCGGTGGCTGCTGGGTTGTGGGCGGGGTTACCCAACGCGTCAAACCCGGCATCCACTGCGCGCTCTCCCTGTCCCCATTCATTGAGAAAGGGCGCGGTGGATGCTGGGTGTTACGCGAGGAATAACCCCACCCACAACCCAGCAGCCACCGCAGGGACCCCAGCGCTGAGTCACGCCTCACTTGACGTGACGTCAGCGGGGGGTCACGTGCTGCCTGTGAGCGGCAATCGATAGTGACGCTCACAGGCAGAAACAGCACCAGGAGGTAATTAGAAAGAAGCTTCTATTTATCATTAAAACACATTTAAAAATATGCCAAAGTACTGGGCAACCCTTTTAAAGGGGTTATCCGGGACTATTTTATTAGGGGCTTAAGAACTTACAGGCAGGTAGTTACTACCTGCCTGTTGTGCCCGACGCCGATCTCTACCGACTCAGAGTCGTCACATACCACTCTTGCTGGCAATTGTGCGCCTTCTGCTGACATCACGTTGACAGTGTCATGGCAGTAACTTGCACGCCTCCCCAGCATCCCTCTGCTCACTGTGCGGTTTCTCCCCGTGTTAGGCTGTTCCGCTAATCTGCCTCATGCAGCACTGCTGCATCTGCTTGCTACATTCATTTAACCTTAGGGGGCGTGACCGATCTCTGCAGGAATTTAACCCTTCTAGGTTCTGCAGAGATCAGGTTCCCCACCCTCTCTCATGGCGAGCAGGGCCTTTATTAGGCAGCTCCGCCTCCCACTCCTCTACGTTGGTTTCTTCCCTGTTTGTTCATGTGCATGCTTTCCCGTATTTTGATTCTCATTATCGACCCGGCTAGTTACCTGTACTGTCGGACCTTGGGTATTCATACTGATCATGTGCTGCTTGCCCCGACCTCAGACCAATTGATCACGCTTCGTCTTTGCCCTTCTGTATCACGCACCCGTGCCTCTGACCCACCGGTCAGCTTCTGCTGTCCTGGGGACTGCCTTGGAGTGGTACATGGCGAAAACTAGGAAGTCATTTAGTCACGCCCCTCAAGGGTAATCCCAGCCCATGGTGCAGTTAAACAGAGCAGCTGCTTCTCTTCCACTCTGTTGACGGGACGAGACTTCTGATGTTCTGCTCAATGACAACCGGCTCCTCGCAGCCTGTGGGGAGCTAGCTGTTGATCAGAATGAAGACAGCAATCACGCCCCATTGACAGAGCAGCCCAGAAGAGAAAGAGCTGCTCTGTTGATGTGAAGCATGTTGCAATTACCTGCATGTCAGTTATTAGGCCCATGAAAAAAAGATAAAATAATGCCGGAACACGCCTTTAACCCCTTAGTGACGAAGCCAATTATGTCCTTAATGACCAAGCCAAATTTTACAATTCTGACCACTGTCACTTTATGAGGTAATAACTATCGATTCAAAGGATCCTCCTGATTCTGAGATTGTTTTTTCGTGACATGTTGTACTTCATGATAGTGGTAAAAATTTCTTTGATATGAGTTGCGTTTGTGAAAAAAATGGAAATTTGGCGAAAATTTTTAAAATTTTGCAACTTTCAAACTTTTAATTTTTATGCCCTTAAATCAGAGAGATAAGTCACACAAAATAGTTAATAAATAACATTTTCCACATGTCTACTTTAAATCAGCAATATTTTTGCAACAAAATTATTTTTGTTAGGAAGTTATAAGGGTTAAAATTTGACCAGCGATTTCTAATTTTTCCAACAAAACCATTTTTTTTTTTTTTTAGGGACCACATCACAATTAAAGTGACTTTGAGGGGCCTATACGACAGAAAATCCCCAAAAGTGACACCATTCTAAAAACTGCACCCCTCAAGGTGATCAAAACCACATTCAAGAAGTTTATGTGCTTCACAGGAACTGAACCAACATGGAAGGAAAAAATGAACATTCAAGTTTTTTCACACAAATTTTACTTCAGGCCACAAATTTATTTTCACAAGAGTAACAAGAGAAAATGGACCAAAAAATTTGTTGCGAAATTTCTCCTGAGTAACCAGATACCCCATATGTGGGGGAAAACCACTGTTTGGGCGCACAGCAGGGCGAGGGAGAGCGCCATTTGACTTTTTGACTGTAAAATTTGCTTAAATAATTAGCGGATGCCATGTTGCGTTTGGAGAGCCCCTAAGGTACCTAAACAACAGTGGAAACCCCCCACAAGTGACACCATTTATTAAACTAGACCCCTCAGGGAACTTATCTAGATGTGTGGAGAGCACCTTGAACCCACCCCCACCTCCCCCTAGGTGCTTCACAGAAGTTTATAACATTGAGCCGTAAAAATACAATTTTCAAAATTTTCCCACAAAAATGTTCTTCAGCCCCCAATTTTGCGTTTTTATAAGGGTAACAGGAGAAATTGCACCATACCATGTGTTGTGTACTTTCTCCTGAGTAAGCCAATACCCCACATGTGGGGAAAAACAACTGTTTGGGCGCACGGCAGGGCACGGAAGGGAAGGAGTGCCATATGACTTTTTGAATGTAAAATTTGCTTAAATAATTAGAGGACGCCATTTTGCGTTTGGGGAGCCCCTGATGTGCCTAAACAGTGAAAACTCCCCACAAGTGACACCATTTTGGAAACTACACCCCTCAAGGATTTTATCAAGGGGTATAGTGAACATTTTGAACCCAGAGGTACGACACAGAATTTGATAACATTACATCATCATATTGAACATGTTGTCATTAGTCTTGAGTGCAAGTGCTCACTACTTGAGTTTGCATAGGGTACTCGGCTATGCACCAAGTATCGCGGGTGCTCGAGTGACATGATCAAGTCCCCGTCCCGCATGTTTCACAGTTATTAGACACCCCACAAAAAACATGCGGAGATTGCTCATGCATGGCAAGCAATCCCCGTGTGTTTTTTTGGGCTGTATAAAAATATTTTTTTTTATCTAACTAAGGGGGTGCAAAGGAGGATTTAATATGTATATATATATCTTTTGATCATGGTGATAGGGTTTATCACAGTGATCAAAAGGAACCAATATGGAAAATTCATTATTGTTGTCGCTCATGCGCCCGCCATTTTTTTTTTTTTAACACAGAAAGATGATGGAGGGCCAGGGGACGGCTCATGAGATCCCGGAGGTACTGGGGGAGGGGGGGGTGCACCATTTCACTCTCCTCTCAGAGGAGAGAGAAATCACTAACTGCGGGCACACTTTTTTTTTTCCGTGATCGCTGCTATTCACTGAATAACAGCGATCACGTGATCGGGGACCGGAAAAAAAGGCCCTGATCATGTTCTCCAGGGTCTCAGCTACCCCCGGTAGCTGAGACCCTGGAGAATTGCTGACTCTGGGGGGTGCTACAGCCTTATTTTTCAGCAACGCATTTTCACGGTGCTGAGGAATAAGTACCCTTAACTGCCGCTGTGAAAATGGGTTGCGGCGGTCGTTAAGGGGTTAAATGTCAGAACATATGTGAAGGCACCTATACCCAGAACTGTAATCCTCAGAAGACTTACAAATACAGACAGCACATTATACAACAGCCATGATTCATAATTTGGAACAATGTCTGGGATTAATAGCATCATAATAGTGGAAATTGTAATATCATCACCATAACAAGGGTTGAATGTACAGTTTGCAACGCTGTTATTCTTCTTTACAGTTATATTAGCAAGTAGATAAATGAACATAAAAATCAATTGCGCATTAATAAAGACTTCTATAAAATGCTGCACTAATTCTGCTGTACATGACGTAGGCGCACAGATGAGCCGGTGTTATCAGCATGTAGAGAAGTAATTGCAAAGTAAATCTAAAATTTTTACATACCAAGAATTTATCACAAAAATAATCCTCCTAATGTAATAAAGGTCAGACCTTTGTTTTTCTAATTTAAAGAGAGCCTGTCGCTTCAAAAAACTATTTCTCTGCAGATATAAAAGCTAAGATAAAAAACAAAAAGAGCATATACCCTGAAGTAAATAAATAGTACATGTAAATGACATAGGGCACCTAGTTAACACTATTTTGATCAAAAAAGCGTAAAAGCCATCCTACCTCGACAAGGTGTACCCAATCAGGATGGTCCTATGTCTAGTATTAAACCTCTCTTATTTGTCATCCGACCTAAATATAGATGGGGCAGAGCAGGACACGTTCCATGGAAAGCTACAGTATATAGATTAAATGCCAGCTCAAAAAGGGGGAGTCACACCCCTGTTTTTTTTTACAAAGTACAAGAAACCAAAGCAAAACCAAAGAAATGAGCCACAGCATTTGTTGGTATAAGTGCAAAGTGAAGGCACATGTTCACACAGTGGTCATTAAACAAAAAAAAACTAAGATAAAAACAAAATGAGCAAATACCATGTTGAAAATAAATTAGATACCGGTCTGACGCCTCTCACCCAGCCAAACCAGAACTCACACTTTGCACTGATGAGGGGCAGTACCCCGAAACACAGTGTCTGCAAATTGAGTTTCTGGTTCTGGCTTATATCCTAAGTCATGTGATAAGGCTCGTTAAAGGGTCACTATTGACTTTTAAGATTGATACTTCCTGTAGGTGGCACTAGAGTTCTGGTCCTCTTCCTCTCTGAAGAGGCAATTTGCGTAAATAAACAAAGCGTAATAGCACCCAGCCATGTACAAACAGGGGAGTGGCTCCCACTTTTAGAGCTGGTATTTAATCTATATAGCTTTCCCTGGGCAGGGATCTGAACAGTTGGTTCTGGGATCTGCTCTTCCCCCATCTATATTGAGGTCAGCTGACACACATGAGAGGTTTAATATTAGATATAGAACTGCCCCAATTAGGTACACCTTGTCGCGGTGGGATGCCTTTTACCCTTTTTTGATCAAAATAGTGTTAACCCCTTTTACGTCCAACGACGGTCATAGCATGTCATGAGCTGGTGTCAGTTCCCACATCATGACGGGCTATACCTGTCATGACTTAAAACTGTCACTGCATGTAAACACACAGTGACAGTTCAGTTCCGAGAGCTGTCAGTGACACCTGAGCTGCATGGGAGCAGGTGCGGGGACCCATGCCTTCGGTCCCCGCACTCAGGGCTCTGATCGGTCAGTCAATCTGACTGACCAATTACAGAATGATCACGCAGGAGATGCTGAAATATCAGCACCTCCTGTCTGATCAGAGAAGGAGATCAGCGCTGCCAGTGGCTGAGCTCCTGCACTAACTGCCAGGAACGGTTCCAGCACCAGCCCCTGGCTGTTTAACCTCACTATATACTGTGATCGCAACATTTAGGAGGCAGGCAGAGCGACGGCAGCTCCCTCTGCCTTCAGATCGGCGCCCCCGCAATGTCAACGCGGAGGCCCAATTGTTGCCATGGTGACCCCCAAATCACCCAGCTACAGAAAGCTTCTGAGTACAAAATAATATTTTAAAAAAATATATATTACACTAATACACATTTTTATGTAAAAAAAAAAAAAAGTACACATTTGGTATCGTTGCGTCCAGAACGACCCGATCTATAAAAGTGTCACTAGTTAACCCCTTCAGTGAACGCCGTACAAAAAAAAAAAGTGGCAAACTATGCTTTTTCATCATACCATTAGAAAAAAAAGCAGAATAAATAAAACATGATCAAAAAGATGAATTTAAATAAAAATGGTATAGCTGAAAACTTCATCTTGTCCCACAGAAAACAAGCTGCCATACAGTTCCATGAGCGGAAAAAATAAAAAGTTATAGCTCTCAGAATAAAGCGATGCAAAAATAATTATTTTTTCTACAAAAGTTTGTGTAAAAGTGCAAGAACATATACACATATATATATATATATATATATATATATATATATATATATATATATATATATATATATATAACCAGGGGAGGAGTCCTGAGGAGATAATTTGCATATTCCCACTGCATTTTGGGGTAAGTGAAGAGTCTCCGCGAGCTCAAAGAACACTGGATTTTGGCTGTTGGAGCTGAAAAGAGGATATCGGTAAACCGCGCGCCGGTTGAAGCTTTTTTTTTTTAAGCTTTTTTCACTGTTTTCAGAACATTAACAATAAGAACATGGAAGAGTCCAGGAGCCATTTGGTGAGCTGCATATCCTGCTACATGTTCACAGACTTGCCAGTGGAAAAGCCAAACTTCACATGCCAGAAATGCAAGCTTGTGTCCCTGTTGGAGGAAAAGTTGCGAAATCTAGAAGAGAGGTTAACTACCTTGAAAATCATTAAGGAAGGTGAAGAGTTCTTAGACAGAGCAGAATTATCTCTTCATGATTCAGAAAGAGAAGAAATTCGAACTGCACCTGACGAAACAGAGGAATGGAAGCATGTGACCCACAGAAGCAGGAGGATCGAGAGGCAGTCAGCACCCATACTGCTCAGGAACCAGTACCAGGCTCTCACGCAGGAGAACCATGAAGAAATACAGCAAAATAAGACTTTGCCAGCAATGAATAACCTTGTAAGCCCTCAGAATCCTCCTGGATGGAGAAAGAAGAATGTTGTGAAGAAAAAACGGAGAGTGGTGGTCATGGGGGATTCCCTGTTAAGAGGAACAGAGGCCGCTATCTGCAGACCAGACATAACCTCAAGAGAAATGTGCTGTCTTCCAGGAGCAAAAATTAAAGATGTGTCTGACAGGATATCAAGACTCTTCAGACCTACAGATCACTACCCATTCCTGCTAATACATGTGGGGACAAATGACACCGCAAGAAAGGACCTGGAAACCATCTGCAGTGACTTTGAAGACTTAGGCAAGAAAGTGAAAGAATTGGGAGCGCAGGTGGTCTTCTCATCCATCCTCCCAGTGGATGGCCATGGAACAATGAGGTGGAATAAGATTCTACAGGTGAACAACTGGCTACGTCGATGGTGCCGTCAACAAGGATTTGGATTTCTGGATCACGGAATGAATTACCTATACGATGGACTACTTTCTAGAGATGGGGTGCACCTTACGAAGACTGGAAAACATGTATTTGGAAGTCGCCGTGCTACACTCATCAGAAGAGCTTTAAACTAGAACAATGTGGGAAGGGAAGCAAAAGGCCAGAAAAAGCCATACAGCTGACAAATACTATTGAGATCTCTGCTACTGGAAGTGGAAAGGAAGAACAAAGACAAAACAATTTAAATAATAAAAATATGGGAGGAAGAGAAACCAATCACAAACTAAAATGTTTTTATACAAATGCACAAAGCATGGGCAACAAACAAGGAGAATTGGAACTACTAATGCAGGAAAAGGAATATGATGTCATTGGAATCACTGAAACTTGGTGGGACGATACACATGATTGGAATAAAAGGCTAAAAGGATACAACTTATTTGCAAGAAACAGACTTGATAAACGAGGAGGAGGTGTTGCATTGTATGTTAGAAAAGCGTATATCTGCACAGAGATTGAAGCTTCAGAGACTGGGAGTTCTGTTTGGGTAAGAATACAAGGAGAGAACAACGGAAAGGACACCATTGTAGGCATTTACTACAGGCCACCTGGGCAAGCTGAAGATATGGATGAACTCTTTATGTATCAAATGACCAAGTTCTCCAAAAAATATGACGTAGTGGTCATGGGAGATTTCAACTATCCAGACATTTGTTGGGAATCTCTCTCAAGTAAAACTAACAGGTCAAGCAAATTCTTATCCTCTCTTGCTGACAACTTTATCTTCCAAAAGGTAGGGGAGAAAACAAGGGGATCTGCTACTTTGGATCTAATCCTTATAAACAGGGAGGAAATGGTTGAGGAGGTAAAGGTGGCTGGGACCCTAGGAGGCAGCGATCATGCTATTATAGAATCTTGGATAACTAGAGGAGGAAGACATGTGAAGACTCAAACTTCAAGGTTAGATTTTAGAAAGGCAGATTTTAAGAGACTCAGAAAGAGAATAGGAGGGATCCAATGGCTGGATGTCCTTAAGGACAAAAATGTCCAGGAAGGATGGGAAATTTTTAAAAATGAGATTCTCAAAGCACAATCGTTAACAATCCCGAAAAGTAGGAAGAATGGGAAGCATTTAAGGAAATCAGGATGGATGAACACAGAACTTAAACACATGCTAAAAAGAAAGAAAGAAATGTTTATTAAATGGAAAGAGGGAGGCATATCTAAAGAAGATTATAATGCAGTCTGCAGATCCTGCAGGGCACGTATCAGGTTAGCTAAAGCTGACAATGAATTAAGGCTTGCAAGAGATGTCAAAAGCAATAAAAAAGGATTTTGGGGGTATGTCAAAAGTAAAAGAAAAGTCAAAGATGCTATAGGATTTTTACAGGATGAAAATGGAGAAATGGTAAGAGAGGATGTTGAGAAGGCTGAACTTTTTAATTCCTATTTTGCATCTGTTTTCTCTCAGAAAGAAAATGTAACATCAACTGATCTTCACTGTCCTTTTAAAGGAATAGAGGAATCCAAGTTATCTGTAAACAGAAAGATTGTGAGGGAATATTTAGCTAACATAAATGAGTTCAAGTCTCCAGGTCCAGATGAATTACACCCCAGAGTACTGAAGGAGATCGTAGAAGAAATTTTAGAACCACTCTCCATAATCTTTGAAAATTCTTGGAGAACAGGAGAAGTCCCAGAAGACTGGAGAAGAGCAAATGTTGTTCCTATCTTCAAAAAGGGGAAGAAGGTGGACCCAGGGAACTATAGGCCGGTGAGTCTGACTTCTATACCAGGAAAGATCTTTGAACAAATTATTAAACAACATGTATGTAAGTACCTGGATAAGAATGAAGTGATTAACCAGAGTCAGCATGGGTTTGTAACTAACAAGTCATGTCAGACTAACTTAATTTCCTTCTATGACAGAATCACTGACTGGGTGGATCAGGGAAATGCTGTAGATATAGTATATCTTGACTTCAGCAAAGCATTTGACAAAGTATCTCACACCATCCTTATTGAAAAAATGACCAAGTATGCAATGGACCAGGCAACTGTTAGGTGGATTCATAACTGGCTTAGTGATCGGACTCAAAGGGTGGTTGTAAATGGCTTCACATCCAGCTGGATGAATGTCTCAAGTGGGGTACCACAGGGCTCCGTCCTGGGACCTGTATTGTTCAACATCTTTATCAATGATTTAGATGAAGGAATTGAGGGTAAACTGATTAAATTTGCTGATGACACAAAGCTAGGAGGGATAGCTAATACTAGAGAAGAGAGAGAGAGGATTCAAAAAGACCTAAATAAACTGGAGCAGTGGGCAGCAACCAACAGAATGCATTTTTCCCTGTTAAAAACCAAAGTACTACATCTGGGCAATAAAAATGAAAAAAGCATATACAGAATGGGAGGAATAGAGCTAAGCAACAGTACATGTGAAAAAGACTTAGGTATACTAATAGATCATAGACTGAACATGAGTCAACAGTGTGATGCAGCAGCAAAAAAGGCAAATACAATTCTGGGATGTATTAACAGAAGCATACAGTCTAGATCACGTGAAGTCATTATCGGTCTTTACTCCTCTTTGGTCAGACCTCATCTGGAATACTGTGTACAGTTTTGGGCACCACATTTTAAAAAAGACATAGACAAACTGGAGCAAGTTCAGAGAAGAGCGACCAGAATGGTGACTGGTCTGCAAACCATGTCCTATGAGGAACGGTTGCAGGATTTGGGAATGTTTAGCTTGCAAAAAAGAAGACTGAGAGGAGACTTAATAGCTGTCTACAAATATGTCAAGGGCTGTCACATTGTAGAAGGATCATCTTTATTCTCATTTGCACAAGGAAAGACTAGAAGCAATGGGATGAAACTAAATGGGAGGAGACACAGATTAGATATTAGAAAAAACTTTTTGACAGTTAGGGTGATTAATGAGTGGAACAGGCTGCCACGAGAGGTGGTGAGTTTCCCTTCAATGGACGTCTTCAAACAGAGGCTGGACAGACATCTGTCTGAGATGATCTAGTGAATCCTGCTTTGAGCAGGGGGTTGGACCAGATGACCCAGGAGGTCCCTTCCAACTCTACCATTCTATGATTATATATATATATATATATATATATATTCGGAAAAAAAGTGTTTTTTTTTATCTGACTATAAGACACACTTTTTTCCTCGAAAATTGGGCGTGAGGAGCACTGAATATTCATGCTCCTTAATAGCGGCACACAGTGTATCCGCAGCACGGCTCCTGCATAATGATAATATCCCCCATCCTGGTATATGTGCCCCCCCCTTCCTAATTATACATGGCCCTCATCCTCAATCCTGGTATGCACGGCACCCCTCACCCTCAATCCTGGTATGCACGGCACCCCTCACCCTCAATCCTGGTATGCACGGCACCCCTCACCCTCAATCCTGGTATGCACGGCACCCCTCACCCTCAATCCTGGTATGCACGGCACCCCTCACCCTCAATCCTGGTATGCACGGCACCCCTCACCCTCAATCCTGGTATGCACGGCACCCCTCACCCCCAATCCTGGTATGCACGGCACCCCTCACCCCCAATCCTGGTATGCACGGCACCCCTCACCCCCAATCCTGGTATGCACGGCACCCCTCACCCCCAATCCTGGTATGCACGGCACCCCTCACCCCCAATCCTGGTATGCACGGCACCCCTCACCCCCAATCCTGGTATGCACGGCACCCCTCACCCCCAATCCTGGTATGCACGGCACCCCTCACCCCCAATCCTGGTATGCACGGCACCCCTCACCCCCAATCCTGGTATGCACGGCACCCCTCACCCTCAATCCTGGTATGCACGGCACCCCTCACCCTCAATCCTGGTATGCACGGCACCCCTCACCCTCAATCCTGGTATGCACGGCACCCCTCACCCTCAATCCTGGTATGCACGGCACCCCTCACCCTCAATCCTGGTATGCACGGCACCCCTCATCCTTATCCTGGTATGCACGGCACCCCTCATCCTTATCCTGGTATGCACGGCACCCCTCATCCTTATCCTGGTATGCACGGCACCCCTCATCCTTATCCTGGTATGCACGGCACCCCTCATCCTTATCCTGGTATGCACGGCACCCCTCATCCTTATCCTGGTATGCACGGCACCCCTCATCCTTATCCTGGTATGCACGGCACCCCTCATCCTTATCCTGGTATGCACGGCACCCCTCATCCTTATCCTGGTATGCACGGCACCCCTCATCCTTATCCTGGTATGCACGGCACCCCTCATCCTTATCCTGGTATGCACGGCACCCCTCATCCTTATCCTGGTATGCACGGCACCCCTCATCCTTATCCTGGTATGCACGGCACCCCTCATCCTTATCCTGGTATGCACGGCACCCCTCATCCTTATCCTGGTATGCACGGCACCCCTCATCCTTATCCTGGTATGCACGGCACCCCTCATCCTTATCCTGGTATGCACGGCACCCCTCATCCTTATCCTGGTATGCACGGCACCCCTCATCCTTATCCTGGTATGCACGGCACCCCTCATCCTTATCCTGGTATGCACGGCACCCCTCATCCTTATCCTGGTATGCACGGCACCCCTCATCCTTATCCTGGTATGCACGGCACCCCTCATCCTTATCCTGGTATGCACGGCACCCCTCATCCTTATCCTGGTATGCACGGCACCCCTCATCCTTATCCTGGTATGCACGGCACCCCTCATCCTTATCCTGGTATGCACGGCACCCCTCATCCTTATCCTGGTATGCACGGCACCCCTCATCCTTATCCTGGTATGCACGGCACCCCTCATCCTTATCCTGGTATGCACGGCACCCCTCATCCTTATCCTGGTATGCACGGCACCCCTCATCCTTATCCTGGTATGCACGGCACCCCTCATCCTTATCCTGGTATGCACGGCACCCCTCATCCTTATCCTGGTATGCACGGCACCCCTCATCCTTATCCTGGTATGCACGGCACCCCTCATCCTTATCCTGGTATGCACGGCACCCCTCATCCTTATCCTGGTATGCACGGCACCCCTCATCCTTATCCTGGTATGCACGGTCCCCCTAATCCCCATCACGCTGCACATAAAAAAATAAACACTCCTACTCACCTCTCTTCTCTCTCCTCCAACGCTGCGTCCCGTCTGCCAGCACTGATCTCGCCATGTGAGCTGCGCATGGCGTCACTGCCATGCGCAGCTCACAAGGAAAGATCAGCTGCCGTTAGTCACTGCTCCCCACGGAGGTTTCCCTGTAGATATAGTGATAACGTGCAGGTAAATGGAGTTTAAGTCATGTCTGGCTGGTTTAGTGGAAGCATGGCTACAGTACGTGCAGGTACGTGTTTTTTGTCAAGGATAACACACATCCCAATTATAACCTATCGTGATATTCACATTTCCGTGTTTATACACGGACCGCGTTTCCCTGCAAAACACAAGGAGACATGTCTGTTTTTTCCGGCAGCACAAATGACAAGGCCTAATACAAGTCTATGGGAGCGTAAAAAACACTTACAGCACAGGGATGGCATCAGTGTGTAAATCCGTGTTTAACACTATACAGTATAGGAGAAGCTTTGTCATTTATTTCTTTATCCATCTTTGAAAAACACTAGTGACTCTGATGGTAAAAACGGACACAGGGATGCATAACACTCATGACACTGGTACCATTTTTCATGTACATATTTAAACACGGATGTGTGAATGAGGCCTAAGACGAATGGTGGCGATTCATCTCAAATCTGGCATAAAACACTGAACACACAAAAGTTTTACAACTGTTAGCGTTTTCACGCCAGCTTGAAGCAGCTCAGCCAAAATGGCCGGGGGCTGAGGCAGCCATATAAGGTGCTGGCGTTTTGTGAATGAATTTGGCGCATCATACTCAGTCATTAAGACTGGCATGGGTGATGGCAGTCTTAATTAATGAGCCCTGGGATGTTTCCACAAATGCCACATTACAAAATGCCCACATCACTTATTCTTTTCAACTGAAGTGCAATAAATGAGCTGTGACTGACTAATTCACTTACTCTATGGTAATTATATTTACACACACACAGAATACATTGTGGTTCTGAGCACAGGCAGGCAGGACTCACCTGCAGCTCTCCTCACACGGCGCAGCGTGCTCACCTGCAGCTCTCCTCACACGGCGCAGCGCGCTCACCTGCAGCTCTCCTCACACGGCGCAGCGCGCTCACCTGCAGCTCTCCTCACACGGCACAGCGCGCTCACCTGCAGCTCTCCTCACACGGCACAGCACGCTCACCTGCAGCTCTCCTCACACGGCACAGCGCGCTCACCTGCAGCTCTCCTCACACGGCACAGCGCGCTCACCTGCAGCTCTCCTCACATATCACAGTGCACTCACCTGCAGCTCACCTCACACGGCGCTGTGCGCTCACCTGCAGCTCACCTCACAGGGCGCTGTGCGCTCACCTCACACGGCGCTGTGCGCTCACCTGCACCTCTCCTCACATGGCGCTGCGCGCTCACCTGCAGCTCTCCTCACACGGCGCTACGTGCTCACCTGCAGCTCACCTCACACGGCGCTGTGCGCTCACCTGCAGCTCACCTCACACGGCGCTGTGCGCTCACCGGCAGCTCTCCTCACATATCACAGTGCATTCACCTGCAGCTCTCCTCACACGGCGCTACGCGCTCACCGGCAGCTCTCCTCACATATCACAGTGCATTCACCTGCAGCTCTCCTCACACGGCGCTACGCGCTCACCTGCAGCGCTCCTCACACGGCGCTACGCGCTCACCGGCAGCTCTCCTCACACGGCGCTGTGCGCTCACCTCACATATCACAGTGCACTCACCTGCAGCTCTCCTCACACGGCGCTACGCGCTCACCTGCAGCTCTCCTCACACGGCGCTGTGCGCTCACCGGCAGCTCTCCTCACATATCACAGTGCACTCACCTGCAGCTCTCCTCACACGGCGCTGTGCGCTCACTGGCAGCTCTCCTCACATATCACAGTGCACTCACCTGCAGCTCTCCTCACACGACGCTACGCGCTCACCTGCAGCTCTCCTCACATATCACAGTGCACTCACCTGCAGCTCCCCTCACACGGCGCTGTGCGCTCACCGGCAGCTCTCCTCACATATCACAGTGCACTCACCTGCAGCTCTCCTCACATATCACAGTGCACTCACCTGCAGCTCTTCTCACACGGCGCTGTGCGCTCACCGGCAGCTCTCCTCACATATCACAGTGCACTCACCTGCAACTCTCCTCACATATCACAGTGCACTCACCTGCAGCTCTCCTCACACGGCGCTGTGCGCTCACCGGCAGCTCTCCTCACATATCACAGTGCACTCACCTGCAGCTCTCCTCACACGGCGCTACGCGCTCACCGGCAGCTCTCCTCACATGGCGCTGTGCGCTCACCGGCAGCTCTCCTCACATATCACAGTGCACTCACCTGCAGCTCTCCTCACACGGCGCTGTGCGCTCACCGGCAGCTCTCCTCACACGGCGCTGTGCGCTCACCGGCAGCTCTCCTCACATATCACAGTGCACTCACCTGCAGCTCTCCTCACACGGCGCTGTGCGCTCACCTGCAGCTCTCCTCACATATCACAGTGCACTCACCGGCAGCTCTCCTCACATATCACAGTGCACTCACCGGCAGCTCTCCTCACATATCACAGTGCACTCACCGGCAGCTCTCCTCACATATCACAGTGCACTCACCGGCAGCTCTCCTCACACGGCGCTGCGCGCTCACCGGCAGCTCTCCTCACATATCACAGTGCACTCACCTGCAGCTCTCCTCACACGGCGCAGTGCGCTCACTTCCTGTGCAGCCCGGTACAGCAGGTATATGGCCGCCCATAGAAGTAACATGAAGGTGAATGCCGCCAGTGTGGTCCTGCCGGCTCCCCTGCTCTTCCGTCCTGTCCCCGCGGCCGGCTCCATGTTCTCACCCGTGGATAACTCTCCTGAGTGCCATGTACTATGGAGGAGGCCACGCTAATCTCTGTCATGTGAGGCAGGAGCCCGTCCTCACGCGCCAATTATCCCTCCCCGGGGGTTACAGCCAGCGTCTGACTGATGTGGGACATGAAGAAATCCCTCAGGGGAGACTGAGAACAAAGTGGCGGCCAGATGATGTCAGTCACGGGGTGAGGAGAAGTATGTTACCGGGGGCTGGTGTCAGGAGGCCATGTCCGCCGAGCACACAGCTGTACTCGGTGATGTACTGTCCCCTGACTGCGCCAATGCTGAGGGAAGTGCTAGTCTGGGAACAGTGCACCCAGCAGCGCCCCCTCAGGAGCCGAGCACAGACTACATTACTACAATATGTGGCAGGACAGACAGTGGGAGAAATGTGTGTAATTATTATTACATGGGGTGAAAACTGCATCAAAAACTGTTTAACCCCTTCAGGACCTGGCAGGTTTGCGCCTCTAGGATGTAACATGCCACATATAGCGAGTTACGACTTCTTTATTTTTCTGACACTGTAGCCATACGAGGACTTGTATTTTTGTGGGCCTTGTGTTTTTTACTGACACCATTTTGGGGGACAGATAATGTCTACTTTATGTGGGGGAAATGGAAACGATAGAAAGGCTGTGTTCACACTAATACAGCGCTCTCCACCGAGCACTACACCAGCGTTTGTCAGAATCCCCATAATAACTGGATTCCAACAGGACCCGGACAGACCGAGCCAACAGTTACTGTATGGCCCCCGGACTGACAGACTATGTTTCCTGCATGTCGGAAAAAGACGAATAGTCAGGAGGGGGGCCATACTAGGCGGCTTCATTGAAGTGAATGGTTCTGTTGAGGTTCCCGCGGAATCAGTTTTTTTTGGATTCTGACAGAACCTCCGGCGTAGGGCTCATCGAAGAATACTGCATGAGGGTAAATCTGCTCTAAGGCTGTGTGCCGACTATGCGTTTTTCAAGCGTTGTTGATGCGGATTTTCCGCAGCGTAAACACTTGGTAATCCGTGCCCCATGATCCCCAATGAAAATCTGCATGTTCCGTGCCCATGCTGCGGACTTTTCCGCAGCAGATTTTCCTTGTGGAAAAGTCCGCAGCATGTCCATTCTTTGTCCGTTTCTGCATGCGGATTTGAGGTCCCAATGCATTTGAAAAATGCAAGTCAAATCCGCATGTAAAAACGCTGCAAAAACCGTGTAAAATCCGCAAGCATTTTAGACTGCCAAGAACAAGCAGAAACGCTGCAGAAATTTTCTGCTTCATTTCTGCATCGTGGGCACATACCCTAATTCTCCTATTCTATTTTCACACTTTAAATGGTCACTGAGCCTAAAGCTGGCCATACATAGTCAGCTGCCTCCCACCACTCCCTCATTCACATTAGCACTAGGATAATGATGAATTTCCATCAGGCAGAGGCTGATCTTACCGTAAAAACAACAGGATCAGGCATTTAAATTCCATCTGCCCCATCCTTCTCCCTCGATATCTGTTGGAGAGAGTTGGGAAGCCTCATACACATTACCTGGTCGGCTGGCTTTCAGTGTGTTAAAGAGATTTACCAATACCTAAGGGTATGTGCACACGATGCAGAAATGAAGCAGAAAATTTCTGCATCATTTCTGCATCTCCCTGGCAGAAAAAAACACATGCAGATTGTGCATGCGTTTTCCCTGCAGAATACATGCGGATCCACATGCAGATTCACATGCGTTTCCGCATGCAGATTGACAAGCGCTTTCCAGGCGATGTTAGCATCACCTGGAAAGTGCTTGATAACTAGGTCACACTATATAAATCCATGCAAACAGCATGGATTCATATTAGTGTGACCCGAGAGAGTGTATATACTTACCTCCGATGGTCCGCGCTGTTCTGCTCACTCCGTTCTCCCGGCTGCCGGCAACTTTGAATTGAAAGACCTGCCGACGTCAGCGTCACGTGACCCGTCACATGACTCTGACGTCACCGCAGGTCCTACAACTCACTGCAAGTGCCGGGAACCAAGCGGGAGCGCTGCGCGGGCCGACAGAAGGTAAGAATACATTTATTTTTTATTTTATTCTTCTTTTTACAGCTTTTTTAATGGTACCTGGGTCTGGATGAGACTCTCCTCTCCTCCACACCCGGGTACCAATCGCACATTAGAACGCACCAATTCCGCAAGTACAAATGCTGTCTTGCGGAATTGGCGCGTTCTAATGCAAGTCAATGGCGGCGAAATCGCCGCGTTTCCGCAAAATTAATTGACATGCTGCGGATTTTTGACCGCAGCGTTAACGCTGCGGAAAAATCCGCATCATGGGCACAGCACATGCGGATTTCCATTGGGGAACATTGCTTCCCTTCTACCATGCGTTTTTCATGCGTTTCCGCGGCGTTTACGCAACTGCAAAAACGCCGCGGAAACGCATGAAATACGCATCGTGTGAACACAGCCTAAAATGTCCTTTTATAAGTATCTATTTTTACACCCTAAACACTCATAATTTGCTTTATTATAAAATACCCTACGCTTCCCCCTATCCTATCCAGCTAATGTCTTAGGCTATGCTCACATGTTGCTTTTTTTTGCTGCCTTTTTTCTGCAGCAAAAACATGATTTCTTGGCAGTGAAAAAAAAAACACTGCAGTTCACCTTAAGGCTGTGTGCCCACGTAGCATTTTTCAAGCGTATATGCTGCGGAATTTCCGCAGCGTAAACGCTTGAAAAACGCATGTATATCCGCACCCCATGGTCCCCAATGGGATTCCGCAAGTTCTATGCACATGCTGCGGATTTTTCCGCAGCGTTTATGCCGCGTTCAAAAATCCGCAGCATGTCATTTAATTTTGCGTTTCCGCAAGCGGAATTGCCTTTGTCCAATGCATAAAAAACGCAAGGCAATTCCGCATGTGGAAAACGCGTGATAAACGCGCGAAAAATGCGCGATAAACGCGTGCGGAATTCCGCATGCGTTTTTCCGGAAGAGGATTTGCATTTATGCAGCAGAAATTTTCTGCTTCATAAATGCAATGTGGGCACATAGCCTTAGGCTATGTGCCCACGATGCAGAAATGCTGCATATTTTTTCCACTTCTCCCTGGTAGGAAAAACGCATGCGCTTTTTACATGCGTTTTTCCCGCCAGGTAGCAGCGTTTGTCAAGCCTTTTTGCATGCATTTCTGCATGCAGGTTATCAAGCGGCTTTTCCAAGCGATTTTAGCATCACTTGGAAAAGTGCTTGCCAACTTGTTCACACTATATAAATCCATGCAACCGGCATGGATTTATAGTAGTGTGACCAAGTTAGTTAAAAAAAAAAAGAATAAGAATGGTAAAAAATAAAGCTTATACTCACCTTCCGATGTCCTTCTGGTGTTTTCTCCGCCGCGTCCGGTCTCTTGCACTGCTCATGGTGGTGTGAAGGACCTACGGTGACGTCATTCAGTCATGTGTCAGGTCACATGACTCAATTACGTCATGGCAGGTCCTTCACAACACCGCGACCCATAGAGCAGACCAGACGGAGCGGAGAAGACATCGGAAGGTAAGTATAATCTTTATTTTTTATTTTAAATTCTTTTTTAACAGGTTCTATGGTACCTGGGTCTGGAGGAGAGTCTCATCTTCTCCAAACCCGGGTACCATCCGCAAATAGAAACGCATAATATCCGTGTGTACAAATGTACTGACACAAATATTATGCATTTCAATGTCCAGTCCAGACTATATGAGACGTCCAGATTTTAAATGTGTGTGTTCAATGACTAAGGCTACTTGTTAGCAGAAACGCGTCTGAAGACGTTTTTAATGATTTACCTCAGATAGCTGCGACTATCTAGATGTTTTTTATCCTGCTCTACTCACCGTTATCCAATAAAGGTATATCCTGGAAGCTTATGCGCTGGAATTTTTTTGGGGGGGGTTTCACCTTCCGATGTCCTTCCGGTGTTTTCTCCGCTGCGTCCGGTCTCTTGCATTGCTCGCGCTGTTGTGAAGGACCTGCGTTGACGTCATTCAGTCATGTGTCAGGTCACTATTTTAAATTCTTTTTTTTTTACAGTTTCTATGGTACCTGGGTCTGGATGAGAGTCTCCTCTCCTCCTGGCCTGGGTACCATCCGCACATTGAACCGTGTGATATCCGCTTATCCACATGTAGTGATGCGGATGACACGCGGTCCAATGCAAGTCAATGGCGGCGATTACGCTGCGTGTCCGCAAAATTAATGGAAATGCTGCGGAAAAATCCGCAGCATGGGCATTGACATTGCAGCTTGTCATTGGGGACCATGGGGGGCGGATTACCAAGCGTTTACGCTGCGTAAATTCCGCAGGATAAACGCTTGGAAAATGCTTCGTGGGCGCGCAGCCTTGGGGTATGTGTCCACGATGCAGAAATGAAGCAGAAAATTTCTGCAGCATTTCTGCATGGTCTTGGCAGTCAAAAACGTTTGCGGATTTTACACACGTTTTTGACGCGTTTTTACATGCGAATTTGACTTGCGTTTTTCAAATGCATTGGGACCTCAAATCCGCATGCAGAAACGCTCAAATAATGGACATGCTGTGGATTTTTCAGCAAGGAAAATCAGCTGCGGAAAATTCCGCAGCAAGGGCACAGAACATGCAGATTTTCATTGGGGATCATGGAGCACGGATTACCAAGCGTTTACGCTACGGAAATTCCGCATCAAAAAAACGCTTGAAAAACGCATAGTGGGCACAGAGCCTTACTTCCACCTAGCAAGCATTAACAATACAAGGCGATAGGCCAGGGCCAGCTCCAGGTTTTCGTGGGCTGGGGGCGAAAGAGTCTCAGTGGCCCCTTTAACACATAACACCATTCATGATGCAAAGATACAGCAGAGAAATATATATATATATATATATAATATAGTACAATGCCAAAGATTTCACTTCTTACATTACATAAGTGATATCTATAGTAAATTCTACAATGGCTCAGAAACCGGTGAGTCCTCACAGTGCATAGTGCAGACTGGACAATATGGTCCTCCGTACAGTATTGTGGGCATCACATAGTCCTCCGTACAGTATTATGGGCTCCATGTATTACTCCAGACAGAATACTGGTCCCAATATAATGATCCATGCCTCCATACATAAAAAAATCAAATACCTCTACTCACTGGCCGCTGATCTGCTCCAAACTCCTCAGCGTCGCCGTCTTCCCACTCTCTGCATTGTGACTGCTCAGCAGAGGGCATGCTGTAAAGACGTTAATACTCCCTCTGACCTGAGACATCACAGTCAGAAGACCCGGAAGAGACAGGACCTGCAGAGCAACAGGGAGAGGTAAGTATTGTGCCGGGGCCCTGAGAAAGCAGGTGGGGGAAGGGGGACCCACTGGCAGGCACTGACTCCGGGGCCCCATAGCACGCCGGTGTCCCCGATGGCAAGTGAGACACCCCGCCTGCTCAGGGCCCCTGCCCTGCGTTAGGCTACCAATGCAAGACATATATGTAATGTTAAGACATATTGGAAAAAGGGAAATTTGATCAAATTATTTAGGGGAAAAAGTGTTTTTGTTTGACAAAGCTGGATTCAAGTATGAAGTGCAGCTGTCAACTAAGGTTACATGAGTTTATGAAAAAATACACAATTGCAAACTTAAAGCACCACTCCAGTGTTGTTATTTTTTTTTTCAGGGCTGGAATGGTGCTTTAAATGTAAGCCCCCACCTCCAGTCATATACTCACCCTCTGGCGTCTTCACAGTAACTTCTGGATGGCGGGAAGTCAGAAGCTACATCACACGCTCTCAATACAAGTCTATGAGAGCCAGAACGTGGCTCCCATAGACTTGTATTGAAAAGTGACCTCCACACAGCTCCATGAAACACTGGAGCTGCCAGCAGGTCACTTTTCGCCAGAGATCAACCAGAGCGACGCTGGAAATGGATGAAAATGCCAGAAAAAAACAGCGGCGGGGGGAGTTGAATTGGTAGGGCATTGTTTACTTAACACATTAGTAGGGCAACGAATTTGTCAGACATTATTTACTTTAACACATAACTAATTTAATTAAACTAGAATTCCAGTCAGCAGAAACAAAATTACAAAAATAAATGCGTTTTACATCCTGCTGTACCTGTGTTTTCTTCATCAGAAACTGATAGCAGCGCTTTTGCACATAATCATTGCTTTCTATGGGTGAAAAAATGCAAAAATGCTGAAAGAATTGACATTCTGCAGTTTTAAAAAAGAAGCATTTTTCCAATTCAGTCAGGAAAAAAAAGTGTGTGCATGAGATTTCTGAAATCTCATAGTTTTTGCCTGCGTTGTAAGAAGCAGCTTTTAATTAGCATAAAAAACACCGCATAAACACGACATGTGAACATTGCCTAAATGTGGGTTTTTCTTTTTTACTTCATTTCCAGTGATTTTTGCTTGACATGAGTCTCAAATGAGGCATCATCAGAAGGCTGGAGCTGCACTTACCGGCAGCCCCTCCTGAAACAGGGGGCCATTCTGTAGTCACTTCCCACAGATTGTTTCTTCGCCGCCCTCTGAAGATGTCCTGGATCCTTGGTGCTGATAGAAGCTGTGTGAGAAGTAACCAATGTGCCGGCACTTTTCTTCTGTTGCTGCTTCCGTGAGAGAGTTTCTTTCAGTGAGACAAGTTGTTAACTTAGCGGTGATAGAAGCAGGGTGAGTGACACCAGCACTGCCCCTTGATGAAAATACATTTGAGGGAGGTGCTAGAAGCTGTGGGGTGGCACTTGTGTTGCTCACTGCTTCTATCTCCCACCCCTGATGTTGTGTTCTTTCACAGTAAAAACTGCAGTGGCGAGGACAAAAGCAGAGTGCTGGCGCCTCGGTCACTTCTTCCATAGCTACTGTCAGTGCCATGGATCCAGGACATCTTCAGAAATCGACGATGACAGAAACTAAAGTTAGTGACCACAACACCGCTCACTAATGACGTCCTGTTCCCAGAAGAGTGATAGACACTGCGAGGAAGTAAGTGCAGACCTAGCCTCCTGAGGATGCCTCATTTGAGATTCCTCTCAATTGAAACATCACATGAACTGAAGTCATAGAACAAATTTAGGGATTAGCAGGATAGGGATAAGTGTAAGGAACTTTTTTGACGCTAGTCACTTCTTACGGACATGCCATGAGGTGGGGAAGTCAGAGAGTCCGAGGTCAAAAGCCAGGAGGGTACGTCATAAGCAGAGGTGTGAGGCAAAGGCTTAGTGAAGTCATATTGCGGAATCAGAATTCCCAGAAGGCAGCAGATTAAGACAAATGGGCTAGGAAAACGGATTGTCAAAGGCAAATTCAAGGTCAGTTAAAAATCAAAATACTAGAAGTCACAGCACAGAGCAAACACACACAAAACTGAGCAGAGCTACAACTGGCAGATATAAGAGGCAGACAGCCAGCTAAATAGCCTGGGAATCATTCCAAACAGGAGACACTTTTAGGAAACCCAGCACGCCCCAGCCCTGATTGGGTGACTGGACTGTCACTTACCACACTGACAGCTCAGCACACTCAAGCCTCAGATTGGACAGCTGAACTGTGTATCGCAATACTGATAACTCAGGACGCCCCTTGGACGGATGAGCTGCCACTCACCACACTGAGAGGAGAAATCGTGAACGTACCTCCTCTTCTAGGGTGGGCCACTGGACCCCCAGGTTTCCCAGTAAAACCTAGAAAGGAAGGCCTTAACCAGGTGATCGGCCTTCATATATCATGCTGGAAACCAGGATCTCTCCTTTGGTCTGTATCCCTTCCAATGAATGAGATACTGGAGGTAATTGCGGACCTTCTGAGAATCCACAACTTTTTGTAACTCGTACTGTAAAATGTCATTGACAGAAACCAGAGGAGGCGGGGACGAGGGAGACAAACTCCTTTAACAAGGATTTATGGAAGACGTTAGGGGTGTGAAGACGTAGAGGAAACTTCAACCTAAATGCAACTGGATTGACGACTTCCAGAATCTCATATGGGCTAATGAACTTCGGACGCAACTTCGCCGGCATTACTTTAAGTTTAATATTTTTGGATGATAACCAAACCTTATGACCTACTTTAAAGAAAAAAAAACAGGGCATTTAGAACTTATACTAGAAAGCTCACCAAAATGGAGATGAAAACCATAATTTAAAAAAAATGGCGAGGTCTCGGTGAACTGATTGTTCCGACTGTTAAAGGCAAACTCAGCAAGAGGTAAAAATGGAGACCAGTCCTCCCGCTGAGCCACAACAAAACACCTTAAAATTTGTTCTAAAGATTAATTAGTCCTTTCTGTATGACCCTTGGTTTCAGGGTGGTAGGCAGAGGAAAATGACAAGTCAATCCCCAGTTCTTATAAAAACCTCTCCAGAATTTGAAGACAAATTGCACTCCCCTATTAGACACAGTGTTAAAAGAAATTCCATGTAATCTCACAACATGGAAAATAAACAACCTGGCATTAGGTAACCCTGATAAAGGAAGAAAATGAGCCTGTTTACCAGACAGAGGCAAATTTGTGATGAAATCCATGGACAGATGAATCCATGGTCTTTCTGGAATTAGCAATGGAACCAATTTTCCGGTCAACCGGTTATGACAGACTTTAGCGTATGCGCAAACTTCACAAGCGGATACAAAATCTTTCATATCATTATTCATAGATGGCCATCAAAAAAGCCTAGTAACAGCTTTCTGCGTAGCTGTAACCCAAGAATGATCACTAAAGATGGAATCACGAAACTCCTGCAATAGATGCAATCTTAGGTACACAGGTTCAAATAAATTAAATTGGACATTGCAGTGGCGGAAGTGGCCAACGACTGTACTTTAAGGGTCTCAGCCTGCAAATCCTAGGTTACCTCAGAAACCACAATGCCCTTGGGAAGAATGGAGGATGGTGGTTCTGGAAGAGAAACTAAACTAAGACTGTGTGATCGTGCGTCAGCCTTCAAATTCTTGGACCCCAGTCTGAACTTGAAAGAGAAATTGAACCTAGAGAAAAATAAGTACCACCTGACCTGAACTGACATTCTTATGGTCTGTGACCACAGTGACTTGATGAACTGCCCCCTCCAAAAAATGTCTCCATTCCTCAAAGGCTCATTTAACAGTGAGTAATTCACAGTTCATAACATCATTATTTCTTTCAATAGCAAAAAGAACTTCGGCACTCCATACATGAAAATATAAGAAATATTGTATCTAGACTAATGTCACTTTGAAAAATGAAGGTTTTTTGCGCATAATTTGGCCAATTTATGTGTGCCCATCAACCACGACAAGGTCACCTTCGTATGATGGGAAACTACGCTACGCTACCACTGGATATGCCACTCTTGGGCTGTAAGCCTGTATGGACAATATGTCTCTGCTTGGGCTTTTAACCTACAATGTATGGACTGGTAGAGCCACTCTTGGGCTGTAAGCCTGTATTAATCATTTTTGGGATCCCGCTCCTGGAGCATTGCAGCAGGTACGTGTTCACACTATTAGAAGTTTGACAGCCTTTTTTCTGACCATGTGTCCCTCCCATTCAGTCACAGGTGGTTTTAACTAGCTCTCTACTGATGAGAATCCAAATCAGGTGAAAAAATTAAAATATCATCAAGGTTAATCACAACAAATCTTCCAATGCAATCAGAAAAAAATATCATTCATAAGGTTTTTAAAAAGGCTGATGCATTGGTTAGCACAAATGGCATGACAATATTTTTGAATAAACCCTCGGATGTTAAAAACGCCGTTTTCCACTCATCACCCTTCTGGATGCGTATCAAATTGTAAGCCCCTTTAAGGTCCAGTTTGGAAAACTATTTAGATCCCATCAGCAGATTATATACAGTGCTGGCCACAAGTATTGGCACCCCTGCAATTCTGTCAGATAATACTCAGTTTCTTCCTGAAAATGATTGCAATCACAAATTCTTTGGTATTATTCTCTTCATTTAATTTGCTTGCAAGGAAAAACACAAAAGAGAATGAAGCAAAAATCAAATCATTGATCATTTC
Source organism: Phyllobates terribilis (assembly GCF_046119375.1). Lineage (NCBI taxonomy): Eukaryota > Metazoa > Chordata > Amphibia > Anura > Dendrobatidae > Phyllobates > Phyllobates terribilis. Next base: position 410,017,490 of record NW_027362771.1, on the reverse strand, counting down.
ACACAAAACTCCAAAAAAGGGCCAGACAAAAGTATTGGCACCCTCAGCCTAATACTTGGTTGCACAACCTTTAGCCAAAATAACTGCGAACAACTGCTTCCGGTAACCATCAATGAGTTTCTTACAATGCTCTGCTGGAATTGTAGACCATTCTTCTTTGTCAAACTGCTCCAGGCCCCTGATATTTGAAGGGTGCCTTCTCCAAACGGCCATTTTGAGATCTCTCCACAGGTGTTCTATGGGATTCAGGTCTGGACTCATTGCTGGCCACCTTAGAAGTCTCCAGTGCTTTCTCTAAAACCATTTTATAGTGCTTTTGGCAGTGTGTTTTGGGTCATTGTCCTGCTGGAAGACCCATGACCTCTGAGGGAGACTCAGCTTTCTCACACTGGGCCCTACATTATGCTGCAGAATTTGTTGGTAGTCTTCAGACTTCATAATGCCATGCACACGGTCAAGCAGTCCAGTGCCAGAGGCAGCAAAGCAACACCAAAACATCAGGGAACCTCCGCCATGTTTGACTGTAGGGACCGTGTTCTTTTCTTTGAATGCCTCTTTTTTTTCCCTGTACACTCTATGTTGATGCTTTTTCCCAAAAAGCTCTACTTTTGTCTCATCTGACCAGAGAACATTCTTCCAAAACGTTTTAGGCTTTCTCAGGTAAGTTTTGGCAAACTCCAGCCTGGCTTTTTTATGTCTCGGGGTAAGAAGTGGGGTCTTCCTGGGTATCCTACCATACAGTCCCTTTTCGTTCAGACGCCGACGGATAGTACGGGTTGACACTGTTGTACCCTCGGACTGCAGGGCAGCTTGAACTTGTTTGGATGTTTGATTTTTTCATTGAAGACAAATTAAATTAAGAGAATAATACCAAAGAATTTGTGATTGCAATCATTTTCAGGAAGAAACTGAGTATTATCTGACAGAATTGCAGGGGTGCCAATACTTTTGGCCAGCACTGTAGGTCAGGGATGAGTGGAAGTGGGTAAGTATTCTAAACCATGATTTTGTTCAGTTCTCAGAAATAGAGGCAAGGACGGAGGCCACCATCTTTCTTTTTTACAAAGAAAAATACAGCAGCTGCAGGGGAGAAGGAAGGACGAATATAACTCTTCCATAAACTTTCATTTACATAATTTTTCTTGGCGGTACATTCAGGCCCAGACAAATCGTAAAGGCGAGCTTTAAGGAATTTGGCACCAAGGACAATATTGATAGCACAATCATGAGGACAATGGGGAGGTAATGTGTCCGCCTCTCTTCCTGAAAACATATCTCTGAAGTCTTTCAGGTACCCTCCAGACCCTCGATACTATCGGAGCATATTTGTATAGAATACTGATATTTCTTATGACAATTGAGGCTTCACTTAATCTCCTTGTGACACAAGTCATCAACAGGATTGTGAATGAGTAGCTATGGAAGACTCAGTGCCACCCCAGCAGGTAAATTATCCAAGACAAACAGGAGATGGATTTAGAGTAAAGTACTCCTAATTGAAGCGTGAATTCTACCTCTACCCATTTAACATAGTTCTGAAGTAGTGGTGTTTTGTCAATAGCAAAAATTTCAATGGGTTTTTCCAAACTAACTGTCCCTAATCCTAATTTCAGGACCAGTCCCGAATCAATCAAGTTAGCTGTAGACCCACAGTCTATGAAAGCCAATGCTGGCAATACCTAGTTCTTGAAACCGTATTAAACAGTACTTTATCGTAGGAAAAATGTGTACCTGGTAGCCTGGATGACCCCACAGCAATCACGCATACTTAGGTGTTTTTCCAATTGCTTGTTCGCTTGAGGGCGAGTTGGACAGTCCTTTAAAAAATGTCCTGCGGGACCACAGTATAGTTTTCTCCATAGTTTAAAAACTAGTAACTCCCACATCCAATGGCTCCACCTCCAATAAATGGACTTGCTCCGAGGGAGTATGATGGGCACCCTGCTGGTCACCACGTCTCTCACAGATTCTGCGGTCCATCTGTATGGCCTGGGTCATGGCCCCCACCAGAGAACAAGGGGAATCATGAAGAACCAGAGCGTCCTTAAGAGTCTTGGAAAGACATTCACGGAACTGGCATCTGAGAGCTGCATTATTCCAGAGAACTTCATCGGACTATTGCCGGAACTCGGTGCATTAGTCCTCAGCAGTTCGGCCCCCGTGCGAGGTTCATAATCTTTGCCTCAGCAACCTGGATCCTGGCAGGATCATCATAGATGAAACCTATGGCATCAATAGAAGACCGTTCTTGGGTTTGTGGGGACAAAGAAAATGCCCATATTTGATGACCCCCCTTGCAGTAGGGACATGATTATACCCACCACCGAAAATCCTAGGTCGGTCAACAAAGATCAAAATACTAGAGCACAGAGAAAACACTCACCAAACTGAACAGAGCTACAATTGTCAGAGATAAGAGGCAGACAGCCATCTGAATAGCCTTGGAATCATTCCAAACTGGAGACACCTGTAGGAAAACCAGTATAGCCCGTCCCTGATTGGGCGCCTGGACTGTCACTGACCACACTGACAGCTCAGCATGCCCTTGCTCCAGATTGGACGGCTGAGCTGGCACCACACTGAGAGGAGGAATCGTGACAATTTCATAATAAAGCAAATTATGAAAGTGATTATGGTGTAAAATAGATACTTATAAAGGACATTTTAAGTATCGGGCCATCCCTTAAGTATATAGGGACTGTGACTCATTACTGATGAGTGTCATATGGATTTGTAATATGGCACCTTTAGTCTGCTATACTGTAAAGCTCATTTTATACATAGTTATTTTCCCACAAGAAATATATCCTGGAAGTTATATTATAGAGATTTTCTACCCTCTTAACATTGCTCCCCACATGGTAGCACAGAGAGAACTTGTATGTCCATAATACAAATCTATAGGGAGTAGGACTCAATGTGCCACCACATATGGGCTTCATTAGATGCATCGGGTGTGCTTGAGATAAAATACATCAAATACATGGACTAGCTAGAGATTTATTGCATGTAAGAAGTAAGGCCACAAGAGTGGTCCAAAGAAGTAAGAGCAGAGATCACTGCCTAGAAAAAATAAGGAAAATAATGCAAAAATATACAAAGGCAAGGAAGTTCCTAGAGATACAACTGAAGAATAGTTCACAAGTACACAGTTAACCCCTTCAGGTCCCAGCCTATTTTGACCCTAAAGACCTTGGCATTTTTGTCAATTCTGACCAGTGTCCCTTTACGAAGTAAAAACTCTGGAGCACTTCAACGGATCCTAGCGATTCTGAGATTGTTTTTTCGTGACATATTGGGCTTCATGTTAGTATTAAATTTAGGTCGATAATATTTGCGTTTATTTGTGAAAAAATCAAAAATATGGGAAAAATGTTGAAAATTTCGCAATTTTCAAATTTTTTATTTTTATTCTGCTAAACCAGAGAGTGATGTGACACAAAATAGTTAATAAATAACATTTCCCACATGTCTACTTTACATCAACACAATTTTGGAAAAACAAAAATTTTTTGGTAGGAAGTTTGAAGGGTTCAAAGTTCATCAGCAATTTATCTTTTTTCCAGCAAAATTTCCAAAACCATTTTTTTTAGTGACCACCTCACATTTGAAGTCCCTTTGAGGGGTGTACATGACAGAAAACACCCAAAAGTGGCACCATTCCAAAAACGGCACCCCTCAAGCTACTCAAAACTACATTCAAGAAGATTATTAACCCTTCAGGTGCATCACAGGAACTAAAGCAACATGGAAGAAAAAAATGAACATTTTAATTTTTCTAACAAAAATTTTCTTTTAGCCTAAATTTTTTACTTTTCACATGGGTAACAGGATAAAATGCATCCTAAAATTTGTTGGGCAATTTCTCCTGAGTACACTGATACCTAATATATGGTCATAAACCACTGCTTGGGCGCACGGCAGGGCTCAGAAGAAAATTTCCAGAAAATTTTTCTGGAAATTTTTTTTTTTTCATTTTTCCAAATCAATTTGTGAAGCACATGGGGGTTCACAATGCTCACCACCCTTCTAGATAAGTTCCCTGGGGGGTCTAGTTTCCAAAATGGGGTCACTTGTGGTGGAGCTCCAATGTTTAGGCACACAGGGGCTCTCCAAATGCGAAATGGTGTCCGCTAACAAATTGAATGGAAAATCGGCTCAAATTGTTAGCGGACACCATGTTGCGTTTGGAGAGCCCCTGTGTGCCTAAACATTGGAGCTCCCCCACAAGTGACCCCATTTTGGAAACTAGACCCCCCAGGGAACTTATCTAGATGTATAGTGAGCACCCCCAGGTGCTTAACAAATTGTGTAGTGTATGTCAAGTTGGTGTGCGGTGTGGTATATACACCACACACACACAAACAACCTCACATATACTACAACACACACACCAACCTGACATACAGTACAGACCAAAAGTTTGGACACACCTTCTCATTTAAAGATTTTTCTGTATTTTCATGACTATGAAAATTGTCATGAAGGCATACTGAACCAGCATGGCTACCACAGCATCTTGCAGCGGCATGCTATTCCATCCCGTTTGCGTTTAGTTGGACCATCATTTATTTTTCAACAGGACAATGACCCCAAATACACCTCCAGGCTGTGTAAGGGCTATTTGACCAAGAAGGAGAGTGATGGGGTGCTACGCCAGATGACCTGGCCTCCACAGTCACCAGACCTGAACCCAATCGAGATGGTTTGGGGTGAGCTGGACCGCAGAGTGAAGGCAAAAGGGCCAACAAGTGCTAAGCATCTCTGGGAACTCCTTCAAGATTGTTGGAAGACCATTTCCGGTGACTACCTCTTGAAGCTCATCAAGAGAATGCAAAGAGTGTGCAAAGCAGTCATCAAAGCAAAAGGTGGCTACTTTGAAGAACCGAGATTATAAGACATATTTTCAGTTTTTTGTTAAGTATATAATTCCACATGTGTTAATTCATAGTTTTGATGCCTTCAGTGTGAATGTACAATTTTCATAGTCATGAAAATACAGAAAAATCTTTAAATGAGGTGTGTCCAAACTTTTGGTCTGTACTGTAGGTTGGTGTGTGTGTTGTAGTGTACGTGAGGTTGTTGTGTGTGTGTGATGTTGTGTATGTCATGCTAGTGTGGGTGAGTTCTGTAGGGAAGGTCAGGATGTGTTTAGTCCGGGGACATGTGATGAATTTTGAAGCATTCATTCAAACACAGTCCCGGTTTGTCAGGGCGCGTTTCACATTGGAAACGGGTGACCTTTCTTCTCCCCCTTTTATGGCAGACTCGGCACCTTTTTCTAACTGTGACCTCACCAGGAAAATGTTGCCTTGGTACCACACGGGAGACTCGAGTTCCAGGGGTGCTGGGGCCCGCTTCTTCTTCACCTCTAAAAATCAGGACCTTTATCACCGCCTCCTGGAAGTTGAGGAAGGTGTTGGTGGTGTGGCCTGCACATCATGATAGCACGTATGCGTTATACAGTGCCATTTGAACGATGTGTACGGCCAGTTTTTTATACCAAACTTTCGCCTTCCGCATCGCACTGTAGGGCTGGAGGACTTGATCAGAAAGATCAACTCCTCCCATGTGCTTGTTGTACCCCAGGGCACAGTCCGGTTTGTGGACCGGTGCTGGGGTACTTCTAACGGTGGTGGCCGTGGTGCCGGGACCATGGATTGTGGTCAAGAAAAAGACGTCCCTTTTGTCTTTGAACTTCACCACAACCATGTTGCCGCTATATTGGGCTCGGCTCTCACACTTTGGGAGAGGCTGCTCAATTAGCGTCAAAGGGAGACCCCTCTGGGTTCTGTGCACAGTACCGCAAGCGGCGGTAGCTCTGGCAGAGAGGGACTGAAATAGTGGGATGCTTGTGTAAAAGTTATCAACGTATAGATGATAAACTTTATCAAGCAGTGGGCGGATCAAATCCCACGCTATTTTCCCTCTCACCTTCAGAGCAGGTGGACATTCTGGGGGCTGGATCCTCGAATCCTTTCCTTCATACACTCTAAAGCTGTGAGTGTACCCTGAGGCACTCTCGCACAGCTTGTAGAGTTTTATTCCATACCTCGCCCTCTTACTGGGCTGGTATTGTCGGAATTGAAGCCTCCCTTTGAAGTGGATGAGGGATTCATCCACAGAAATTTCCCTTTGGGGAACGTACACTTCAGCAAACTTGTTGCTGAAGTGTTCGATGAATTTTGAACAGTCTGTCAAAATTCGGGTCATCGCGGGGAAGGCTGTCCGCGTTATCCCTGAAATGTAAAAATTTGTGAATGACCTCAAATCTTTTCCGAACACTGGAGTTTGATATAAAATATCAGTACTCCAGTATTGGCGGATTTCTGGTTTCTTCACAATCCCCATGTGAAGTACCAGTCCCCAATATTTCAACATTTCTACTGAGTCAACGGGACTCCAAGTAGAAAACATTGAATTTGGGTTTGCAGCCAAAAATTGTTGGGCGTAGATATTGGTCTGCTCCACCATGAGACTGACAATGGCCTCAGGGAAATAGACTTTTAAAAAGTCTATTTCCCTGAGGTTTGCTGTCTCAAACTGGATTCCTGATTGGGGAAGGAAATCAGGAATCCGTGGACTGAAATTTTCAGGGACGGGGGTCCACACTGGGGCCCTGGTGCTGGGTTGGGCGTGACTAGCACCAGGTGGAGGGTTACTCACAGATGGCTGTGGGTCTTCTTCCACGGCCTCCGGACGATGTCTTGACCTCTGACGTCGTCTTGGTGCCGGCTCGGTGTCACTGGAGGAGGAAGAATGGGAGGAATAGAGGAACGTGGGGTCCTCTCCCTCACTATCAGCTTCGGCGGCAATAATAGAATATGCCTCCTCAGCTGTGTACGCCCTAGACTGGGTTGAGCGGGACGGGCGGGACATTTTGTGTGCTGTGTGCAAAAAAAAAAACAAAACTTTATTATTAGTGTGAGTGTACGTGTGTGTATGTGTGAGTGCTTGGTGTAAACTTCTGCAATCACGTGTGGGGACTGTCAGGCGTAGGGGGCGCACTCAGGCACACGGGGCGCAGGAGGGGGCGCACTCAGGCACACGGGGCGCACTCAGGCACACGGGGCGCACTCAGGCACACAGGGCGCAGGAGGGGGTGCACTCAGGCACACAGGGCGCACTCAGGCACACGGGGCGCAGGAGGGGGCGCACTCAGGCACACGGGGCGCAGGAGGGGGTGCGCTGAGGCGTAGGAGGGGGCAGAAAGGGGGGGCAGGAAGCCGGCAGTAGCAGCAGCAGGGGGGGTGATCACTGGGGTAGAAGGGGGCAGAAAGGGGGGCAGGAGCCGACAGCAGCAAGGGGGGTAGGAGGCCGGCAGCAGCAGGGGGGGTTGATCACTGGGTTGGGGGGGTGATCACTGGGGACAGGGGGGGTGGTCACTGGGGACTGGGGGGGTGATTACTGGGGATGGGGGGGTGATTACTGGGGATGGGGGGGTGATCACTGGGACAGGGGGATGATCACTGGTACAGGGGGATGATCGGTGATCACAGGGGATTTACAGTGAGCCTGCTGCTGCCTGTGATCACCGTACACCGGCTGGCAGAAGGAGAGCACCAGCTGGTGGATGAAGACGTGGGAGAGGGAGCGGAGGGAGCGGTAGGAAATTGGACTGAGGTGGAGGAGGGGGTGGTAGGGGATGGAGGGGGGGGTCGGGGGCTAAGTGGGGGCTGGAGTCGGACAAGGGGGGAAATATTTACTGGCGGTGACAGCGGCGGCAATGAGGGGCGGCGGCGGATCGCTGTCGGTGGGGGTCACTGGCGGGTCTGGGGTCGACGTTGGCGGCGGCTGATCGGCGGGTAACTAAACTCCTCACCTTTCACGGACGGGATGAAAGCTGGGGAGTTTGGTCAGCCATAGTAAACATCCTCCTCCACATCTGATTGGAGGGCTAGCGTCACATGGACACTAGCCCCAATCAGATCTGGGGGGGGGGGGGACAGAGGTGACACTTCCCCCAGCCAATGGCTGATGCTATAAGCATCAGGCCATGCCCAGATTGTAAATATTTCACCAATTTTCATTGGTGAAATATTTAATTCATTCCGATTGGCAGTTTCACTAAAGTGAAAGTGAAACTGCCAATCGGAGGGGTCCCAAGCGCGAATAATTTAAATACACCTTCCTTTCCACCTACCATACTTGTTTTCCATCTATCTTCACCCTTCTCTGGCTCTATGAAGCCACAGCTGTCAATCAAAGAAGAGGGGGGTGGAAATTGAGGGAAAACAAGCAGATGAGAAGGTGTATTTAAATGATTGGCCACATGTTTTCACTTAATTTGAACAGCACTTAGTTTGAACAGTCATTCTGAGCTGACAGGGTCCCTTTAAAGTTTACACTTTTGGCCTTAAGTTTGGAACAAGCTATTCTAGAATTATATTTTTCACCACAAAAAAACTTAGGCCCCAATTCGTCAACACCAGGGATTTTCATGACGGTGCACTGCGCCACAAATATTATTTCATTCAGTGACTAAAATACAATTTCTGGTGTAAAGAACATCACAGGGCACCATGAATTATACGAACTGTGGTGTGATGATACTGCTGCACCCCTGTCCTGCCCCAGCTCCTACCAATTTGTCCAAGCTGGGGAAAAATTAGCATCTTTTCATTTTTTACATCAGAAATGAAGAATCGGGGTCATAGTCTGTTAATAAGGCAATATGATCTTTTGGCCAATACCAATGTCTCCCAGCCAATTTGCTTGTGTTCCTGTATGGCCTCTCTGGGAGGAGATTTTGAAGAAGCTCTAGAATGTAGGATATAGGAATCTAGAGGACACTATTCTGGCACTGATTTATGTGGGAACTGTTTAATCATATATTTGAAATGATCCCGTCACGATATTGCAGTAAGATGTGCAAGGACAAAAGGCTCCTATCCTGTCCCTCAAGCTAGAAGGACTGTTCTGTCTACTCATGAGCAGCTAAGGGAATGTTCATAGAGTTATTCTAGTTGTGACCTGTAGAGGTCACCAGTGGTCTGTTTATGTTGTTTAGAAGCTGCACATCATCTAGTAATACTTTTATAGTCACAAGTCTGTCCCCTTTAAAAATAATGTGTGCAGAGGGACCGCCCCCCTCCTTCCTCAGGAAGAAAGAGTTCCTGTAATCAGTTTTTCCCGGCTTTCAGGGAAGCCTATAAGACATGTGTCTGGCTTTACACTCTACAACTTTCCTCTTGTCAGATGATTCCGTTTTCACACTATCAAGTTCATACCATCACCATTAAATCAAGATTATAGAACGCTACAGTCTATTTAATTGAGGATGAATGAGGGTTAAGCTGTATGCTAAATCCCCCACAGCATCATACGTGGAGGAAGGCAGAACAGTAAAAACGGACCCTGGCCACAGGCGGTGGTTGAACAGACTGTACGGGACCGCTAACACCCACGCTGCACCGCATATGGGCATTACAGCAGCTGCCATACAGCTACAGAGAACAAGAGCCCAGCGCCCCCCCCAGCAAGCACGACGCCATTCCCGCCACGCGGAAGCCCGTCCGTATATAGACTCAGTTTCCGCCAAAGTATTCAGAAGTCTACAGCTAAGCGCGCCATGTCTCGAAGCGCTACATCCTCACTTGAATGAGGGTTAAGCTGTATGCTAAATCCCCCACAGCATCATACGTGGAGGAAGGCAGAACAAGGACCCTAGACTATCCTTGTCCCCAGATTACCCAGGATGGTGGGGATGCCGGGGTCTTGTATGTTTCTATGCTCCTATATGTACACTTACCTATTTCCTCTCCCACCCAGGAAGGTATGAGACAGAAGCGTATTGAATAACACAAACCTGACAGGGGAAAACAGACAATGATATTGGAAAACCACAATTATACAAATACACACACAAAGCGACCGAGTAGGAATCAAGGAAGGAGAAGGTGGGACAAACCAAATGGGAACAGGATAAGGAGAAATACACAGAGACCAAATCCTTTCAGAAATCTCTGGAAAACAACTCCAACCGACTGCTCCTAAATCTAAATTCTCCTTCTACTCCAAACCAGGAAGTGGTAAGCTATCACTGGCAAGGAGAGAAGCTAGAAGGAGTGTTCTTAAACCTGTGGGAGTAACAATCTCATAACAGCTGATAGGATAAGACAGAGAAGTTCAGGAGTCCCACTAAGCAGTTTAACCCTTTCAGAAACAGAGCCAAGAACTCTAGAACTGATAATAGGACTTTGAAGTCATTCTAACAACCGCAGATGTATGTGTCACCAGGCTGTGCGATCTTCTGACACCACTCTGTCGTGGTATCCCCGTGACAGTACCCCCTCCTAAGAGAGGACTCCAGACCCTCAAAACCCGGCTTATCAGGATGTGAAGTGTGAAATGCCTGAACCAACCTGGTCGCATAAACATCAGATGCAGGTATCCACATTCTTTCCCCTGGACCATAACCCTTCCAATGCACTAAGTACTGAAGAGACCAGTGAACTAAGCGCAAATCCACAATTTTAGCAATCTGGAATTCCAGGTGTCCGTTAACAATGATAGGGGAAGGTGGTGGTAGCGATGGTTCCGAAGAGACCATATGTTTTTTGAGAAGATCTGTGAAATACATTATGGATTTTGAAACTAGGTGGTAGGGCAAGGCGAAACGCCACTGTATTGACAATGTCAGCAATCTTATAAGGACCAATGAACCTGGGTCCTAATTTCCAAGTAGGAACTTTCAACTTAATATTCTTCGAGGATCACCACACCAAATCACCCACACACAGATCCGGACCCAGCAAGCGCTTATGATCAGCCATACTTTTACATTTAGACCCCATCCTCCTTAAATTATTAAGAATCCCTCCCCATACCGATGTAATAGATGACGAAAACGGTTCCTCCTCAGGTACTCCAGAAGAATGATCACTATTGAAGGCACAAAATTGAGGATGAAACTCATATGCCCCAAAAAGCGGAGACTTGCCAGTTGATTCATGACAACAGTTATTTACAGCAAACTCAGCAAGGGATGAAAACGAGAACCACTCCTCCTGATTCTCAGACACAAAGCACCTAACATATGTCTCCAAATTCTGGTTCACTCGCACAGTTTGCCCATTAGACTGTAGATGAAAGGCAGATGAAAATTAAAGATGAATCCCTAAACAAGCACAAAATGCTTTACAAAATGTAGAAATAAATTAAACCACCCGGTTGGAAACAATATCAGAGGGAATCACATGCAATTTCACTATCTCCTTAATAAAAATTTGTGCCAAAGTCTTGGCATTTTGTAAAGCAAGTAGCGCAATGAAATGAGTCATCTTGCTGAATCTATCCACCACAAATATTACTACTGTAACCTGCTGACACGAGTAGATCTGTGATGAAATCTACAAATAAGTCTATGGTCTACAGTGAATCGCCAAAGGTTGAAGAGCCCTGAACCGACGAGTATGTGGTGTCTTAGAACGCGCACAAGTACTGCAGGCAGCTACATAATCCTGTATATCCTGGTGCATCCTAGACCACCAAAAACGACGAGTAAGAAGATCTGTGGTGGTTTTACCACCAGGATGTCCAGCCAGGACCAAATCGTGATGTTCATACAAAATTCTAAGATGGAGGTTCACAGGGACAAACAGTTTACCTGAAGAACAGGCAGCAGGGCTGAGCCTCTAGGACCTCCTTCTCCAGATCAGAACACATAACAAACAATAACTACTCCTGTCTGTAATATAGGAACCAGATCGCAATGATGTCCTGCCCACGGAAAACAATGAACCAATGCATCCGCTTTAATGTTCTTATCCCCCGGCCTATAAGTCACAAAAAAGTTAAAGCTGGTAAAACAATAATGACCATTGTGATGACACAGCTTCTAATCTTAATCAGCCAGAGGTTTAGATTTGTCAATACAATAGAAATACACTATTATCTTTGTGTTGACTTGTAAATGTATATGTATTTCTATGGCTGGTCAAGAAGGACAGACCAGTATTTGTATAACCCTGATTGTTGTCTTCTCTTGGTTGTGAAACTATGATGACTGTTACTATGCTAATTGCACATTGTACTAAAAGCCAGCTAGATGTTGATTTAAAGAGCCCCCTGCTATACCAACTATGTAAATTGATTAAATGCACAAACAATGAGACCTGAGCCCTGTGGAATAATATCATCTCTAACCCTTGACCTGTGGATGTGTAATTAAAAAACATATGCTTCTGTAGCAGTCAGATTTGAAACAGAGAATTGAAAGAGAGACTTTACAAGGAGATTCAAAAAGATCAGACTCTCTCATACCTTCAGCTTGGAAGCATGGCTTTAACCAAAGAGACACAGATTTGGATTCTACATGATTCTGGTCTAAGGGTATATGTCCCTGTCTGGAAAAATACGGATCTGCTCTATTGACCATCAGAGAGCCCATGGATATATTTGGGGAGACCAGGTCGGGATGATGAAGCACCTGGCCCCATGGATATGTTGTTTGAGGTTGCCAGGTGGGCCCTCCGGTCACCTGGAACCCATGCAGACATTCATAGAAGCCAGATTGGGACCAGCCGATCATCTGGCCCCATTGAAACTCTCAGAGAGGCCAGGGTGGGACACTCGGGTCTCCTGGGCTTGTACCTCTATGGACTGTCAGCTTCCTAAGCTTGCCGCTACCTCTTCTATGTGAGGGCGCGCCAGAAGCGGGGGGCCACTGTTTGAGGTAGTTGGCCCTGGAAGTCCCAAAGTCACAGCTGTCCTCTCCCAGGCAGGCCAGCGGAAGGGTGAGGACTGTGTAATGTTATACAATCTTGGGCATTTGCTGGGACTGTTCTATGTGTTTATTGTCCATTTGGAGGTTCAATAAAGTATTGCCACACTGTTTTACCCTCACCCTGTGTTGTATGAGTAGTATTACGCACACGAAAGATCCCGGGTCTTCACAACCATCTTGCCTGGCTTGGTGTCAGACTTTGAGCTGATTCCAGATACAAAAGATTATTATCAGTGATTACCATGATTGGATGAACTGCCCCCACAAAAATATGACGCCAACTCTATTGCCAAGAGTTCCCTATTACCAATATCATAGTTCCTCTCGGCGAGTGACAATTTCTTGGAGAAGTATGCATACAGACGCCATTTACTTGGAGATGAACCCTACAGCGATACAACCCCAACCCCCATCTCCGATGCATCAACGGCTGAGTGCTGTCAGGCTGTATAAGGATCAGCGCAGAAGCAGAACATTTCTTTAAGGTAGCAAATGCCTCACAAGCCGGACTGGACCATTTAGAAAAGTCTGTCCCTTTCCTGGTCATATCCGTCACTGGTTTGGCCACTACCGAAAAGTCATTGATGAACTTACGGTAGTTAGCGAAACCCAAAAACCTTTGTAAAGCTTTTAAGTTTTCAGGTCGATCCCAATCCAGTACCGTCAGGACTTTCGCAGGATCCATGCAAAAACCAGTAAATGATAATAAATACCCCAGAAAAGGGAGCTCTGAACCGAAAACATACATGTCTCCGATTGGACATATAATTTATTTTCCTTGAGTATTTGTAAGACCTGCCTGACATGTATCTCATGTGACTCAAGGTCCAGCGAATAAATCAATATGTCATCCAGATAGACTACCACAAATCTACCTGTCAGATGATGGAAAATGTGTACATAGTGCTGAAAAAACGTCGGGAGCATTGGTCAACCCGAATGGCATAACAAGGTTTTCGTAGTGTCTCTCTGGAGTATTAAAAGCAGTCTTCCACTCATCCCCCTAATTAATAAGGATGAGATTATAGGCCCCCCTAAGGTCCAGTTTGGCCCCGACAATCTGATTAAAGAGACTCGGAATGAGAGGGAGAGGGTATGGATCCCGGACAGTGATCCGATTTAATTCCCGGAAATCCAAGCTAAGTTTTTGTAGCTGCCCTGCCAGAGCAGCCATAGGATCCATAGTTGATCCAGAAAGGTGAGGCCAATTGTAATGTCCCAATATTGCAATAGGATATCCAGGGACAAAAGACTCTCACCCTGTCCCTCAAGCCAGGATGACCATAGACTATCCCTGTACCCCAGATTAACCCTGATGGTGGGGATGCTGAGGTCTCCTACTGCGCTATGCTCCTATATTCACACTTATCTCTTTCCACCCCAACCCGGGGAGGTATGGGACAGAAGCGTATTGAATAACACAAACCTGACAGACAGGGGAAAACAAACAGGGATATAGGAAAACCACAATCATACAAATACGCACACAAAATGACATTGGGACAAACCAAATGGGAAGAGGATGAGGAGAAATACACATAGACCAAATCCTTGCAGAAATCTGTGGAAAACAACTTCAACTGACTGCTCCTAACTCTGAACTCTCCTTCAACTCCAAACCAGGAAGTAGTAAGCTATCACTGGTAAGGACAGAAGCTAGGAGGAGGATTCTTAAACCTGTCTGGAGTAACAATCTCAGAACAGCTGATACAATAAGACAGAGAACTCCAGGAGTCTTGCTAAGCAGTTTAACCTTTTCAGAAACAGAGTCAAGAAAGCCAGAGCAGCTAATAGAACGGTGAAGCAATTCTAATAACCGCAGGTGTATGTGTCACCAGACTGTGCGATCTTCTGACCCCACTCTGTCATGGTATGCCCATGAGATATCCTTTTTTCATCTAAAGAGAGATTTTGATGACATTTATATTAAGGAATTATTATGTAAGCCAGAGGTACACAACTCTTTGGCTGCTGCCGTTATTTATTGACCCAACCTTGATGGACAGAAATACAGATAATCCCCTGCCTGTGCAATAAAGTGTGTTTATTTATAACACTTGCTTGGGCTGTACTTAGCATGTCTAAAATAGGTCCTTTTATTTCTGGGATTTTATATTATTTATAGAATAGTAATTAGTGATGAGCGAACGTGCTTTCCACTACTTGGTACTCACCTGAGTATCACTGTGCTCAACAAGCTCGGCGAGTATTTCCGGGTTCCTCGGGCAGGAGCTCGAGGCCCCACCCTGCGTGTTTGGCACTCTTTAGAGAGCCAATAAACATGCAGGGATTGCTTGCCACACACTGTAATGCCATAGCCATGTTGGTTGTGGCATTACAGTGATTGGTTGGCCGCATAGCGTCATCGGGTCTATTTAAGACCCGGTGACTCTAGGCTTGTCAAAGTCTACCCCGGAAACAGCAGATTAGGGAGAGCTGCTGCTGGGTCAGGGAGAGATTTTCTTGTTTATAGTTAGTAAAAGTATTCCACAGCATATCTATATATCCATCTGAACTAACAGTCCTTCTGAGGACTAATCCAGCTGCATATATTCAGTAGTGATAGCAGGAGTTAGGCAGGCAGGCAGCGTTTGTGACAGACTACAGTGCATACAGCACAAGAGGGTCCATTGCATATTCTGACTGATCCTGCTGTTACAGATATTTGTAGACATAGCCCCAGATATCAGGGGCCAGGGCTATTTTTTATCTTAATCGTGGTTATTTGCTTAAAAAGCAGGGCAGGCAGGGTTTGTGGCAGACTGCAGTGCATACAGCACAAGAGGGTCCATTGCACATTCTGACTGATCCTGCTGTTACAGATATTTGTAGACATAGCCCCAGGTATCAAGGGCCAGGGCTATATATTTTTTTATCTTAATCCTGATTATTTGCTTAAAAAGCAATCCAGAGTACACCATTTTTCTGCTCCATTTGCTTGTTAGCACTGCAGAATACAGCCAGATCTTTTCCATATTACAGCAATAAAAATCCAGAACTTTGTAGTGAACGTAGAAAATATTGGCCTCCATTTACAGTTTGTTGCAGTGTGTCAGTGAAGCTATTCACACGTGGTCGCTGTGAAGAATAGTAACCTATAGGCCTGCTGTTTAAAACCGTGGTTGTCCGTCAGACATATCACATATAACTGTGGTCCAAATTCAGCCATTTCTGGCCTACATCTACATTTTGTTGCAGTGTGTCAGTGAAGCTATTCACACGAGGTCGCTGTGAAGAATAGTATTAGTAAACTACATGCCCGCTATTTAAAACCCTGGTTGTCCGTCAGACGTATCACATATAACTGCGGTCCAAATTCAGCCATTTCTGGCCTCCATTTACATTTTGTTGCAGTGTGTCAGGGAAGCTATTCACACGAGGTCGCTGTGAAGAATAGTAGCCTACATGCCTGCAATTTAATACTGTGGTTGTCCGTCAGACGTATCACATATAACTGCGGTTTAAATCCAGCCATTTGTAGTGAGCGTGGAAATATTGTCCTCCATTTAACCCCTTAGTGACCGGACCAATTTTTTTAAATCTGACCAGTGTCACTTTATGTGGTAACAACTCTGGAATGCTTCATCATATCCCATTGATTTTGAGATAGTTTTTTTGTGACACATGATACTTTATAATAATGGTAAATTTAGGTTAATATGTTTTGCATTTATTTATAAAAATATCAGATATTTGACAAAAAATTTTAAAAATTGGAATTTTCAAACTTTGAATGGCTATCCCTTTAATCTCAATAGTCATACCACACAAAAACATTAATAAATAACATTTCCCTCATGTCTGCTTTACATTAGCACCATTTGTAAAGCAGTGTTTTATTTTGCTAACATTTTAGAAGGTTTAAAAATGTAGCAGTAATTTTTTATTTTTTCAAGGAAATTTACAAAACTTATTTTTATAGAGACCAGTTCAGTTTTAAAGTGACTTTGGGAGTCCTATATGTTGGAAACCACCCAAAGTCATACTATTTTAAAAACTGCACCCCTCAACGTATTTAAAACTGCTTTCAGGTAGTTCATTACCCCTTTTGGTTCTTTTCAGGAAATAATGGAAACTGGCATGAAAAGAATGAAAAAGTTTATTTTTACCACCTAAATTTTGATAACTTCTGAACAGGCCGTTAGAGTCGGAAGACTCTAAGGCCATTATTTGGCCATGAACTGTCAAGGCAAACATCAGGACCACATAATCAAGATCTCAGGGTGCCGATGAGGTTAAAGAGGGAGCCCCCATACTCTGTTAACTATTCAGATTCTGTAGTCACTATTGACAGCAGAATCTAAGGGGTTAAATGTCGATGGTCGGTGCCAACACTGATCGTGGCTGATGTAGCAAGTTGTCAGCTATATTATACAGGTGACAGTTACAGGATAGTCACCTGTAGGGGAACGCTAGTCTCTTATATCTCAAGTCAGTAAAAAGACGTCTATTGGTCTCTAAGGGGTTAAAATGGGCAAGGCGCGTGGCAAGGGGCAGGGAAGTGGACGTGATGGTGATGATGCATGCAAAGGCCGAGGCAGTGGGAAAGCTGAAATTGTGCCACAACAAACACCCACATTTTGTCGCTCGACCTTCCTGTCCAAATTACTAGGGGATCGCAGCACACCACTGTTGAACACAGAGCAGTGTCAAAAAGTTGTTGGTTGAATAGCAGATAATACTTCCAGTCACTTTGCCACCACCTCCCTGTCTTCCACATGGTCAAGTCTCAGTAGCCTTGAGCCTGGACCGCATATTGCTCACCCTGATCCTCCTTCCTCCCACCATGCCGAGTGCCCACAGACAACTGATTCCACACTTGGACACTCAGAAGAGCTGTTCACTTTTCCATTTATAGATTCGGGCCTCGCGCCCGGCCAGCTTCAGGCGGGTCAAGAGGAGAACGCGTGTAGCGATGCCCAAATTTTTGAGCAGCCACAGTCACATGAAGGCAACAGTGGGAAAGTGCAGTTAATGTCCCAAGAGGTGGATGAAGATGAGACACAATTGCCAGAAAGTCAGGAGGAGGACCAGGGTGCGGAAGTGGAAGACGAGGTGGTGGATGGTATAGTAACTAACCCAACCTGGCAGGGGGACATGCACAGCGAGGACATCAGCACACGGGGAGAGAGGTGTAGCACCACAACAGGCAGGAAGAAGCAGTGTGGTGGCTGCAGACACAAGGCGGGAAAGCGTTCCTTGTAACACCAACATGACAGAAGTTGCCAGTACAACTGCTAGGTCTTCCCGAATCTGGTTGTTTTTTAAAAACTGTTTAGATAACCCCAAGAAGGCCATTTGCAACATCTGCCAGGCCAGCATCAGTAAGGTAGCAAAACGAGCTGCCTAACCACCACCAGCATGATCAGGCACATGGCAGCAAAGCACCCAACTAAGTGGGCCAAACCCCAGGGTCCAGAAACAGTGTCTGTGGGTGACACCACTGCTTCTTCTGCTGTTCTGCGTGCACACCAATCCCCTGTCCATGGCGCATTCGAATATGCCTACCGCCCTGCACCTGTTGTTTCACACTCTCAACTAGCACCATCAGCAACACGTCCACATCCTTGTCCCAGCGCAGAGTTCAGTTGTCTCTAGCCCAGTCCTTGGAATGCAAGCGCAAATACACAGCCAATGCCCCACAGGCCACACTACTAAATTCACACATTTTGCGAAAGCTTACGCTCGAAATGTTGCCTTTTAGGCTCATGGAGACGGAAGCTTTCCGCAACCTGATGGTGGCGGCCGTCCCGCTGTACTCGGTCCCCAGCCACCACTATTTCTCCCGATGTGCCGTCACCGCATTACAAAAGCACATGTCCCACAACATTAGACGTGCCCTCAACAACGCAGTTACTGGGAAAGTCCACCTAAACACGGACACATAGAAATGTGCTTTTGGGCAGGGACGGTACATCTCACTGACGGCACACTGGGTTAATATAATGGAAGCCGGGACCCAGTCGGACCTTGGGACGGAACATGTCCTCCTGATGCCGAGGATTGAAGGACCTGGGTCAATCAGGGTTGCCCTTACATTCTACAGCTTCTGTACCTCCTCCTCTTCAGCCTCCATCTCTGAAATGACCACATCAGTCACAAGCTGGAAGCACTGCAGCATTGCTTGGCCAAGCGGGAACAGGCTGTGCTGAAGCTAATATGCTTAGGTGGCAAACCACACAATCACACAATGCTGAAGAGTTGTGGACAGCTCTGAAAGAGCAGGCAGATCAGTGGCTGACACCGCTGACCCTACAGCCAGGCATGGTCGTGTGTGACAATGGCCGGAACCTGGTGGCGGCTCTGAAGTGAGGTGAGCTCACACACGTACCATGCCTGACTCATGTGCTTAGCCTTGTGGTTCAGCGGTTTCTCAAAAACTACTCAGATCTGCTAGATCTGCTTGCCAAATTACGCTGCATGTGTGCCCATTTTAGAAAGTCAGCTACAGCTTCCGCCGCCCTTGCCGTGCTTCAGCAGCGTTTGCGGCTTCCAGTTCACCAAATAGTGTGCAATCTCACCACATGTTGGAACTCCACATTGCAGATGTAGGGAAGGATTTGTGAGCAGAAAAGGGCAGTTGTTGACTACCAGCATCAACACGGCCATTGGTATTCAGGTCAGACTCCACACATAAGACTTCAGGAGTGGACATGGATGTCAGACATCTGCACCATCCTCCTAAACTTTGAGGACTCCACCAAGATGGTGAGCAGCGATGACGCCATAATTAGTCCAACACTTTTTTTGGAGGGCACCACCCTATCTAATGGGGATCTACATGCAGTGTGCCCAAAAAACACTGTATATCAATAAGAAGAAAAAAAGAGGTACACTATGTTCACAGTGATCACCCAAAATTCTAAAGATTCGTTATAAATATATATATATTTTTATTTAATATCCACAATTGCTTAAACACCCAAAGCAAACCTAAAACACAAGTAAAAAAACTCAGTGGCATGCGTCCCACTGAGTAATGACCCTTTCACTGTACATTTCCTCCCATTTCATAAAGAACATTTTGTTTGAATGCAGATTGCACATTTTCTGTTAGTACAATAAACCTCATTTCAAGGCAGAAACATTACTGTGTCCAACAGTTATTACATATATCAAACTGAAATAGCTGTTGCAAAAACACCAATTTTTATAAAACAATAAGTTTAAGATTAATAGGGGTGCCCAAACTTTTTCATATAACTGTACTTACCTTCCGATGGCCCCCGGTGTCTTGTTTCCCTCCGTCCCGGCTGCCGGCAGCGGTACACTGAAGGACCTGCTGACGTCAGCATCGCGTGACCCGTCACATGACTATGACGTCAGCGCAGGTCCTTCAGTCCATCGCGAACTGCCGGCAAGCACAGACAAGGAGAGCGGGGGCAGTCAGAAGGTAAATATAATCTTTATTTTGTATTTTATTCTTTTTTTCACAGTTTTCTATGGTACCCGGGTCCGGAGGAGAGTCTCCTCTCCTCTAGACCTGGGTACCATTCGCACATTAGAATGCATGGAATGCACATCTACATATACAGTGATGCGTAATCCATGCGATCTAATACAAGTCAATGGCGGCGAAAACGCAGCACTTCCGCAAAATAATTGGTAGTGCTGCGTTTTTTTCCGCAATGATAATCTGCAGCGGAAATTTCCACAGCATGTGCACAGCACATGCGGATTATCATTGGGGAACATGGCAGGCCTTCTACCATGCATTTTTTAAGCATTTCTGCAGCGTTTTTGCCACTGCGGAAATGCTTAAAAAACGCATCGTAGGCACACAGCCTCACTGGATTTTTTTCTTGGCAAAAAATTGGTCACTAACCCCAATGCAGCAAGCCAAGGTTTTTCCTCCCTAGACATTGATGCATGGGTTCTCATGGCACGAGCAACGACGGCAGACTGGAGGTCTGTGCAATAGATATCAGACATGTCCAAGGGATCTCAGGTTAATATACAGATAGGGGGTCTAAACAAATGAGGTATTGAACTGAGGGTATGTTTGATAGACCTTGATCCTTATATAATAACAATATTTCTGTTAAATTGCAACGATTGCAAGAGACAATAGGTGGTCTAAACAAACTATATATTGTATTGAGGGTATGTGCAATAGAGATTAATGTAGTCTAAACAAAGTATGTATTGTATTCAGGGGAAGTGAAATAGATGTTAACTCTTATATAATCATGATATTTTTGTGAACATTGTACAGTGATTATAATGCATTGACCATCAGAGACAACCCTTGGGTATAAATTATCATGTTCTTTATGAAATGGGAGGAAATGTACAGTGAAAGGGTCATTACTCAGTAAGAAGCATGCCACTGAGTTTTTTTACTTGTGTTTTAGGTTTGTTTTGGGTGTTTAAGCAATTGTGGATATGAAATAAAAATATATATATATTTATAACGAATCTTTAGAATTTTGAGTGATCAATGCGAACATAGTGTACCTCTTTTTTCTTCTTGTTGACGCCATAATTAGTGTCACCATCCCACTTCTCTGTCTTCTGAAATGCTCTCTGCTCACAATTAAAGAGGATGCATTGCAGGCGGAGCACAATGAGATGGAGCAAGAAACCATACAGGGTGATTACACACAGCCCAGCCTCATCTCATCCCAACATGGATTTGGTGACAATGAGGAAGAGGAGGAGGAAGAACAGGAGTTTCCTGCGCAACTGTCATACCGTCTGTTCAGCATAGATGGCCAGAGAACAGGGAGGAGGAGGAGGATGAGAAGGAGAGCATGGTCAGTCGTCCTCTTGGTGAGTACACGGAAGTCTTGCCTGTTAGCAGTCTGGCACACATGGCTGAGTTTATGTTACGCTGCCTTTCTCATGACCCTCACATTGTCCAAATTTTGGATGACAGTCATTACTGGTTGGTGACGCTTCTAGACCCATGCTAGAAGAAGAACTTTCTATCTCTTATTCTCGTGGCAGACAGGACTAATAAAATGGGGCAGTAACAGAAGGCCCTTGTTGCAGAATTATTAAAAAAATTCCCATCTGAAAAGGCTGGCGACAGAGGTCACAGTTCATTGGACAACCAAGGAGTACAGACGATAAGGACACAAATTCAATCCAGCAGAGGCAGGGGAACACTGTCAACGTTCTGGGATAGTTTTCTCAGACCCTCCCATTGCGGTATACTCTCACAAGGAGGGAAAAGTTTGGGAAGATGCCAAAGGAGTACCTTGCCGACCGTACCAACGTCCTCCGTGATTCCTCTGTGCCTTATAATTATTGGGTATCCAAGCTTGACACGTGGCATGAACTGGCTCTCTTTGCCTTAAAGGTCCCGGCCTGCCCTGCCTCTAACGTTTTGTCAGAGTGGGTTTTTAGTGCCGCTGATGGAATTATAACCGATAGGCGCATCCGCCTGTCAACTGAAAATGCTGACAGGCTGACTCTTATAAAAATGAACAAGGGCTGCATTGGGCCAGACTTCTCAACACCACTGAATGAAAGCAGTGTAACATAAACTCAAATCCAGTGTATTTTTTTATGAGATCTATTCCCATGCACCTCCTCACACCCAGACATGGGTACACGCTTCCTAATTTTGTCTATTTGCTCTTGTCCTCCTCCTTCTCCTCCTCATCCTCCATCACCATTCACCTCCTCTACGTCTCTTGCAAGAGGCCTTGGAGTGCCTCCAAATTTTTGGCATCCATTGCATTCACTGCATAGGCAAACAGTATGGGAGACCCACTTACAAATAATGGAACATTTTTTTCAGGAGGCCTTCCTCTTCGTCTCTTGCAAGGGGCATTAGAATGCCTCCAAATTTTTGGCAGCCGTTGAATTCACTGCATAGGCAAACAGTATGGGAGACCCACTTCCTAATAATGGGAACATTTTTTTCAGGAAGTCCTCCTTTACGTCTCTTGCAAGGGGCATTGGAGTGGAGTAAAATTTTTGGCAGCCATTGCATTCACTACATAGGCAAACAGTATGGGAGACCCACTTCCTAATAATGGGAAAAAAATTGTCAGGAGGCTCTCCTCTACGTCTCTTGCAAGGAGCATTGAAGTGCCTCCAAATCTTTGGCAGCCATTGCAGTCACTGCATGCGCAATAACAGTATGGGAGACCCGCTCCTTTCTAATGGGAACATGTCGTTACTGTGGCCCACCTCTATATGTCTTTAAATTGTTATTGTGGTTTTTCACAACTTTTGGCAGCCGTCGTACTCACTGCATAACCTAAAACTGTATAGCAGACCCACTCCTTTCTAATGGGAACATGTCGTACTCGTTACTGAGGCCCACCTCTATATGTCTTTAAATTCTTATTGAGACTTTTTCTAAATTTTGGCAGCCCTTGTACTCACTGCATACCCTATAACTGTATAGCAGACCCGCTCCTTTCTAATGGGAACATGTCGTACTCGTTAATGAGGCCCACCTCTATGTGTCTTTAAATTGTTATTGGGGTTTTTCCCAAATTTTGGCAGCCCTTGCAGTCACTGCATGGGCAATACCACTATAGGAGACTTACTCCTTTATAATGGGAACATTTTTTTACTGAGGCCCTCCTCTATGTCTCTTCAAAGGGGTATTGGGGTGCGTTCAAATTTTTGGCAGCCCTTGCAGTCACTGCATACGCAATAACAGTATAGTAGACTCACTCTTTAATAATGGGAACAACAAGCATAGCCAGCTGATGGCTCTCTAACAATAGTGAGGGCAGACTGCTGGCCCTTTAAGAATAGTAAGAACCGCCTGATGGCCCTATAAAAATAGTCTTTGTGACTTTCAGAGTCCCTCCTTCATAAATGAAACAGGATGTGTTTGATCATGTCTCACACACCACATGGCCAGATAAGGTAGTAAAATTTTAAAATAACATTTACCTGTGAATGTATTTTTCACTGTTGAAAGCATTGCAAAAGTTCAAAAACGCATCAAAACGCTATGTGTGAACATAGCCCAAGGTCTGGAGGAGCATTTTTGTTTTTGTATATTTATTTTGCCTTATATACAAGATATTACCCTGGAAAGGATGTTCCTTAACATTTTTCCCAGGATCGAGCACTCGAGCATTCCAATTTGCTCAACTAGAGCAACGCGTACCCGAGCATTTTAGTGCTCGCTCATCACTAATAGTAATATTTCTTAAATGATAAAAAGAGCCAGCGCTCCATTTCCCTTTGCAGTAACCCTGCCGTAATGTCATCCCATACAACATTCACATGATCACTGCTGACAAACACTGCATTAACTGCAGCGGTCACATAAATAATGTACAAGACATCATCCCAAGGGAGCGGCGAGGATTCATTTAGTAAGTAATGCTTATTTCTTTATTTTAGATCATTGCCTACTCTTCTGCAAATTTTGGAAAACCCCTTTATTCAAGGTGACTGACCAGCAGTGAATAAGATTGGGTGGGGTGAAAATAGTGTACATTGTTAGTGCCAGCAAGTTGCCACTTTTATTAGTTCACTCAGAGTTTCCTTCTAGCACCATCTCCACTTAAAAGTGCCATCATCATGTCCTACCTTCCTAGCACCAGCAGGGAACCCTCCATTACTGGTGCCATCATTGTACCTGCTCATTAGTAGTATGAGCAGTGTGCCCCCATTAACCGTGAGATACAGAATGATTTTTTAATAGTGCCACCTGTAAAAATCCTGCCATGAAAAAAAATATTTTATCATTATGGACCCTTAGACACTCTGTGAGGCACCATATTCTATTAGCGATGCTTTTTTGGGGGGGTTCTTCCCTGGCACAATTTGTGTTAAAAAAAAAACTAACAGTAAGTAACACTTTCTGACAGTACAGCACCTTATAAGGTTGTGTGTTGACTTTTTATGAATGTACCCTTTATGATTTTGTCATGATTTCTCTGATAGAAAATGCAAATGGTGGTTGTTGTAAAGTAATTACTGCATGCAGAAAGCTGAGTTCCTCAACAGAGGAAAGCTTAAAGGTTAATGTGTTGATGTTCTGGAAATGTTCTCTAAGTATTTAGGAGACAATACTTTAGTGAATGAAAATACATGTTTTTATTTTTGTGTGTGAGGGAAGAAATGTAAATTTTGTTCAAATGTTAGAATTAGGAAATGACAAAAGCTACAAGCGAATACTGAACATTTTATGCTTTTTTTCCACCTATAGTGGTAGTAGGTGTACTTAAAACAACTTTTTGACCAAAGAGGAGTTATTTTATTCACACATTTATAGATATATTTTTATTTATATAAATATATATACAGATGGTGAAATAAGTATTGAACACATCACCAATTTTCTAAGTAAATATATTTCTAAAGGTGCTATTCACATGAAATTCTCACCAGATGTTGGTAACAACCCATCCAATAAAACATAGGCAAACAAATCAAACCATAGATATCCATAAATTACGTTATGTGTAAAAAATATCAACTAGTTTAACTGATTGCCTATAAAAAGCTGTTTTTTTTTTACCAAGGCACCACGCAAATATCTCATGATGGGTAAAACCATTAAACTACCTTAATACCTTCGCAACCTTATTGTTGCAAAAAATTCTGATGGCATTGACAGAAAAAATTTCTAAACTCCTAAAGCACTGAGCACTGTTGGGGCCATAATCCAGAAGTGGAAAGAACATAATTTCACAATAAAGCGGCAACGGCCAGATACTTTCCGCAAGATTTTAGACAGAGGAGTGAAAAGAATTATCAGAAAAATTGTCCAAAAGCCAAGGACCAACAAACAAACAATAAGTAATGCACTCAACCTCCATAGCCTGTATGCATGCTCACCATGCAAAACTATTGCTGAACATAAAGCATGATCAACAACATTTAGACAAGTCTGTGAAATACTGGGAGAATATAGTCTGGTCAGATGAGACTAAAATTGAACTCTATGAATGCCAAAATACACATCATGTTTGGAGGCTAAAAGGCACTGCATATCACCCCAAAACACCATACCAAAAGTGAAGTTTGGAGGTGGGAACATCATGGTGTGGGGCTTTTTATTCAGTATACTGCACTGCCAAGCTTCATATTGTTGAAGGAAGGATGAGTGAACAAATATACTGAGACATTCTTGCTAAAAAATCTGCTGCCATCTACGAGAATGATGAAGATGAAATGTGGGTGGATATTTCAGCCTGACAATGATCCCAAACACACGGCCAAGGAAACTCTCAATTGGTTTCAGTGAAATAAAATAAAGTTGCTAGAATGGCCCAGCCAAATCACCTGTCCTTAATCCAATAGAATATTTATGGAAGGAACTAAAGCTCAGAGTTCATTGAAGGATCCCATGGAACCTTCAGGATTTGAAGACTGTGCGAAAGAATGGGCCAAAATCACACCTGAGCAATGCATGCGACTAGTTTCCTCATACAGGAGGTGTATTGAAGCTGTCATCTGCATGCCATCTGCAAAAAAACACGGACATGTGATTAGCTCTATAGACTTTAATTCGGTACATGTTCTATCTGTGAAAAACACAGACCACATACATGAAAAATGGATGTCCGAATGAGGTCTTAGTGCAATGAGGTGCAATGAGATTTTTATAATAACATCCCCAGGCACATCTATCTCTTAAGCAGTACAGTTTTTATATAGAGTAGAAAACTAGTATTGTGTTAATAATTGTTAATTTTATTTCTCAATTAAAACTTAAGTTAAATAAGACTTCTTCTGAACCCAAGGAAGAATTATGAGCCAGATGGAAAACCTCAATCAACACTTTACGGACCATATGTCTTGTTGAATTGCCCTTAAAACCTGTTAATGTATAATTATCATTGCAATTATCACAAATATATTATTGATTTGTTCCACAGAAAGATATTTGTGACAATAGAAAATGACTAAGTTGATTTTTTTGCCAATTGACCTGTATGAAGGTTAATTTTTTTGCTTGCTGAGCTGATGTTTTTCTTGATACCATTTTTGAATAAATAATGGTGTTTTGAGAGCTTTTATATTGCGATTTTTTTTTTCTTTTACGGCTCTTATGCAGTGATAGATTGAACTTTTATGGACACAATAATAACAAATATGTGTTTCTTTTGTTTTTTTTTAACTGGGAAAAGGGGGTGTTTCAAACTTTTATATATATATATTTTAATTTATTTTTACTCTAGTTTTTAGTCTGTTTGGCTGTTTTATATAGTGCAATACAACAACACTGTAATAATGTATAGTGAAAATGATGTTCTCCTATGAAGTCCAGCTACAGGCTTGACTTCACAAGTGTATCTGATAGTAGTGACAGAGCCCTTCAGCAGGCCCCAACTGCAATGCCAACCCTTCATTATTCTGCAATCAAGAGGTAAAGGTGAAACTTTGGATACTTGAAACGGCATGCCATGAGCATTGCACCTCTTAAACTCCACTGTCAGAAATTGACGGCTGCATCTAAGGGATTAAACAGGAGCAATCAAAACTACAGTAGCTTCAGTTTCTGCTGTTAGAAGTGGATCTGTTATACTGCCAGCATACAAGTGTGGACATGCTCAGCTCCAGAGCTCGCTTCACATGCCCACGATTAACTGTGACATACTATTATGCCACACATTAAGAAGGGATTAAAAAGAGAAATATATCATCTATGTTATTTCTTAATTGAAATTGGGTACTAAAAATATTTTTTTAATTCATTTATTTTCTGTTTGTAGGTATTTTTTTATTCTATTTTTTTTGCATATGATTATGGGGCCAGTCTTCTTGCTTGAACTATGCTTTACCAGAGATATGCTTTACCACAACCATATGGACCCTAGACAGCAATAATTAGGGGATGACTCATTGAATTCTATGAGAAAGATTTCAGCCCCCATCAAAATTAATCAAATCTGCCAGCATTTGCTATATCAGGGGATGAACAAACCAAGGGAGATGGTAAACTTGCACACTACAGGTTCGTATACAGACTAGGCAAATCCCTATCCTGACCCTGATATGTCCCTGCCTGACCGCAGAGGTTGGCGCCCTAAAATTATTCAATGGTGCCTTCACTCAACGTCGGCAGACCTTGAGTGTCCTTAACTGCACCCTCAACTACACACAGAGTGTAACCCAAAACCACAACAACAGAACGGAGTGCACACAGACAGATGGTAAGACACAGGGCTAAAGAAGTGTTCACGCAGTCATACATGATAGGAACCCCAAAAGACTGTTGGTATAAATGAAAACCCCTAGACCCTGAATGTAACAAAATGGAAAAAGAGCTGAGAACGGGAATACACAAACAAACAGCAGGAGAATCAATATAGAAAACCTCAGCAAGATAATCCTTCCCTGGTGTCAGGAAAATATTAATGTCAGTAAAATGTTCTTCCATATTTGCCTGACATAGATGTTCCCCCCCTCCCTTACTCCCCTCACCACTTGTCAGCACTGAGCTGTCCCATTTTCCTCAGCACAAAAGCCCCAATTAACACACGCCTGAGAAATAGCTTATGCAAACAATGCCAGCCAAGGAGTGTTATAACTTTGTTAGGAAGCAAGCATTTTGTCTCTGAAAGACGCAGGAGGTAATTAAAATGCTGGCTTGCACTAATTTGCGTTTAACCGTGAGGCTGTTTCCCAAGCCTCAAAGGGAAATTTGCAGACATGCTGACTCCGAAACGAAAAATGAAATATTGTAAGGTCCATGCATCCAACAATAACGGGACCTATATCTTTAGAGATAGAATCAACTAGGGAATGATAAAGATATTTTTCTGGCACTGAAAAATGCTACCTAAAGCTGTAGCGCAAAAACACCAGAATAGCAGGCTGCAGCTATGCAATGTGTGGTCTCTAAATAAAGATAAAATCATAAGGGAAAAAATGGCGTCGTTTGCAAGCTTCTGCGATCAACGAGCGGTGAGTTATCTCGGAAGTTAGCATTTTTAATCAAAATGTACAGGCTGGAGACTGGTGTTATGTTCTGCTACCAGAGCTAAGGAAAGAGAGGAGATCTGTCCCTACGATAGAACTCAGCTTAATCCCTACGATGTAACAGGGAACCTGATCCTGCGATCAGACCTGCTAAAGTCCTAAGCTAGTCTGTACGGAGACCTATAGATATGGGGAAGGAATCCCTACAAGTACTAAGGACTGGGAGGAAAATGGGACACCTCCTAACAGAAATAGTAGCAGACAGACGAACAAACAAAATATATAGAACAAAGAGGTCCGTAGACCAAGCAAACTAACAGAGTTAGATACAGAGCACAGGCTAGCTAGAAAGTAGTTATACAATGAAGTCCAGCAAAGCCAGAAGGGCGGAGCAGGATTAAATAGGCCAACAAGGTCATGTGACCAGCAAAGGAAAAAACCTAAGAGCAAGGTTCTAACAGTACCCCCCCTTCTAAGAGGATCCTCCGGATCCCCTAGGACCAGGCTTATCAGGAAATCTCCTGTGAAACGCTCTGATAAGTCTGGACGCGGAAACATCATCCGACCTCACCCAAGAGTTATCCTCGGGTCCGAAACCTTTCCAGGCCACAAGATACTGCAAACTACCTCTATACCGTCTAGAGTTAAGGATGCGAGAAATTTCATATTCCCCGTCCTCCACCACCGGAGGAACAGAGGCAGAGGCGTCACAATCCGATACAACAGCTTTTTTCAACAGAGAGACATGAAATACCGGATTAATTCTCCAGGAGGTAGGAACCTCCAACCTAACAGCAGATTGGTTGACAACCTGAAGCACCTTAAAGGGCCCTACAAACTTGGGACCCAATTTCTTAGAAGGAATCCTCAACCGCAGATTCCTAGAGGACAACCAAACCATGTCACCAACAGCGAACAAAACCTCCTGTCGTTTCCTATCAAAGTAGTCTTTAGATTTTCTGTTGGCCTCCTGAAGATTACCACGCACATCCGTCCAAACTCTCTCCAAATCACCGGAAAAATTCTCCTCCTCAGGCACGGCAGATCCCAACTTGGAGAACGACCCAAACGACGGATGTCTCCCAGAACAACAAAAAAAAGGCGAACAACCAGCAGAAGAAGATGTATGATTGTTCAGAGCAAATTCAGCAAGTGGCAGAAACTCAGACCACCCCTCTTGATTGTCTGCCACAAAACAACGCAAGAACTGCTCAACATCCTGGTTTTTCCTTTCTGTCTGGCCATTAGATTCAGGATGATATCCGGACGAGAACGACAAATGAACTCCCAACCTGTCACAAAAGGCACGCCAAAAACGAGCCACGAACTGAGGACCCCTATCAGAAACAATGTCAGTAGGAACGCCATGAAGTCTGACAATTTCCTTGACAAAGGCCTTAGCGAGAGTTTTAGCGCAGGGCAGTTTGATGAAGGGAACCAAGTGACACATCTTGCTAAAACGGTCCACGACCACCCAGATGACAGTAAAACCCTCAGAGGGGGGAAGGTCAGTTATAAAGTCCATAGCCAAATGTGTCCAAGGAGCACTGGGAACCTCCAAAGGACAAAGCAACCCCGCAGCAGGAGTATGTGAGGACTTAGATCTAGCACATATAGTACATTGACGCACCCACTTAATGACTTCCTTCTGCCATCCAGGCCACCAAAAACTGCGACCCACCAGTCTCTTGGTCTCAGAGATTCCGGGATGACCTGCCAACCGAGATTCGTGACACTCAACAAACAAATCTCTCCTAAAGGTCCCAGGCACAAACAACCTCCCATGAGGAGTGTTAGATGGGGCATTCTCCTGTGCTTTAAGAATCTCATCTTCCAAAACGGAGTCCAAAGCAGCTATCACAACACCTTCTTGTAAAATGTTCTCCTCTTTCTCAGCACCGACTATGGGAGAAAAACTGCGAGACAAGGCATCCGCCTTAACATTCTTAGTACCAGGGATGTAAGTAACGGAGAAATTAAACCGCGAGAAAAACAGTGCCCACCTAGCCTGACGGGCATTCAGGCGCTTGGCAGCATCAAGATATATCAGATTTTTATGATCCGTAAGAACCTGAACGGGAAATTCCGCACCTTCCAAGAAGTGGCGCCAGTGTTCAAATGCGAGTTTAATAGCCAATAATTCCCGATTACCAATATCGTAATTCAGTTCAGTCTCCGAAAATTTTTTTGAAAAAAAGGCACAGGGATGTAATCCATCCCCGTTATCCTGAGACAATACTGCGCCAACCCCCACAGAGGAAGCATCAACCTCAACCAAAAACGGCTTAGTCACATCAGGCTGCATAAGGATGGGAGCAGAGGTGAACCTCTCCTTGAGATACACAAAAGCTTCAATGGCCTCAGAAGACCACTGAACTGCATCAGCACCTTTCCTGGTGAGATCGGTCAGAGGTTTGACAATACTAGAAAAATTTTTTATGAATTTTCTGTAATAATTGGCGAAACCTAAAAACCTCTGTATCGATTTCAAACCAATAGGCCTAGGCCATTCCTGTACAGCTTGAACTTTAACCGGGTCCATCTCAAAACCTTCGCTGGAGATAATGTAACCCAAAAAACTAATTCTCTGTACAGCGAACTCACATTTCTCCAGCTTAGCAAAAAGCGAATTGTCCATTAATAACTGTAATACCTCACGTACGCTCCGCCAATGAGACTCCAGATCCGGCGAATAAATCAAAATGTCATCCAAATACACAACCACATTTTTGCCGATCAAAGGTCTAAGGATGTCATTAATAAGATTCTGAAAAAATGCAGGAGCATTAGTAAGACCAAAAGGCATAACCAGATTCTCAAAATGACCCACAGGAGTGTTAAAAGCAGTCTTCCATTCGTCACCCTCCTTCATGCGCAACAGATTGTATGCCCCCTTAAGGTCAATTTTAGAGAACCACTTGGCCCCCATTAACTGGTTAAACAGATCAGGAATCAATGGCAGTGGGTAAGGATTGCGTACAGTAATTTTGTTAATCTCACGAAAATCCAGACAAGGACGTAAACCGCCGTCCTTTTTTTTTACAAAAAAAAATCCAGCCGCCACAGGAGACTTAGAGGGCCTAATGTGACCGGCGGCCAAACTTGTCTGTATGTATTCCTCCAAAGCCTTCCTCTCAGGAATAGTAAGGTTAAATAAACGACTTTTAGGAAGAGTCGCTCCAGGGACAAATTCAATAGAACAATCATAGTCTCTATGGGGAGGCAAAACCTGCGATTCCTTCTCAGAAAAAACTCTCCAAAAATCCTGAATAGGAACAGGCAATTCTCCCCTATCCAAAGCTGCAATACACCCGTTACAACACTTGTCATAACATTTATGGCTCCAGGATTTAATTTCACTGATAGACCAATCCAGTACAGGATTGTGAAATTTTAACCAGGGCAATCCCAATATTACTGGAGAAGGCAAGTTATTCAAAACTACCAAATCCAATTTCTCATGGTGAACACCATTAATAGTGAGAGGAAATTCACAGACCTTGAGAGTAATATTCTTCAAAGGGGAACCATCCACAGAAACCACAGCAATGGGGGATGATAAAGGTTCGGGTTTTAAATTGAGTCTTTCCAAGAATCCCCCATCAATTACATTCAGAGTAGACCCACAATCAACAAACACCCGAAATTCCATTAATTTTTCCTGAGCAATCGTGGAAGCAGCTAAAAATACACCCTTGGAATTTAAACAGGCAATACGGGCATGACTGACCTTTTTTTTTTCTTTCTTCATACGAAGCTCACAGCCTTTAATCAAATGACCAGATTTTCCGCAATAGAAACACAAGCCTTCAGAAAATCTACGGTCTTTTTCTTGAGAGCGAGGTGCCACCGATCCAATCTCCATCGGTTCACCACTGTTAGTACACACGTTCTCATAACCAGAAACTGACATAGCAGAGAATTTGCTCTCATTAACCCTTGCACGCAGTCTCCTATCCACCCGTATAGCTAATTGCATAGCCTGTTGCAAATCTTCAGGTGTAGGATAAGCAATTAGCAGGTCTTTAACCCTTTCATTGAGCCCAGCAAGAAATAGACTTTTCAGAGCAGAATCGTTCCGCCCTGTTTGAGTAGACCAACGACGGAAATGAGTACAATATTTTTCCACATTACCTGATCCCTGTCTCAAACGTCTTAACTCAGTCTCAGCTGATGAGACACGGTCAGGATCATCATATAATAGTCCCAAAGCAGAAAAAAAACTATCCACTGATCTGAAGCATGTATCACTAGGTTGCAAAGAAAAGGCCCACTCCTGAGGCTCTTTGCGCAAAAGTGACATTATGAACCCTATGCGCTGGGATTCATCCCCAGAGGACTTGGGTCTCAAATGAAAATACAATAAGCAAGCATTTTTAAATGAAAAAAATTCTCGGTGTTCACCAAAAAATAAATCCGGCAAACATACCTTAGGCTCCAAGAAATGTGCTCCAGGACAGTTACTCACGTGCTGACGGAGCTCGGCCACCTCCAGAGAGAGTTCCTGCAGGCGTTTAGCCAAATCCAGAACCGACACCATGATGGAACAGAAAAATCTTTCCTTAGAGAATTTGCAGGCTGGACTTACTGTTATGTTCTGCTACCAGAGCTAAGGAAAGAGAGGAGATCTGTCCCTACGATAGAACTCAGCTTAATCCCTACGATGTAACAGGGAACCTGATCCTGCGATCAGACCTGTGATCCTGCGATCAGACCTGCTAAAGTCCTAAGCTAGTCTGTACGGAGACCTATAGATATGGGGAAGGAATCCCTACAAGTACTAAGGACTGGGAGGAAAATGGGACACCTCCTAACAGAAATAGTAGCAGACAGATGAACAAACAAAATATATAGAACAAAGAGGTCCGTAGACCAAGCAAACTAACAGAGTTAGATACAGAGCACAGGCTAGCTAGAAAGTAGTTATACAATGAAGTCCAGCAAAGCCAGAAGGGCGGAGCAGGATTAAATAGGCCAACAAGGTCATGTGACCAGCAAAGGAAAAAACCTAAGAGCAAGGTTCTAACAACTGGCCGACATGATGTCACCACCAGGGGTGAGGGCAGATCTCCCCTTAGGTATAAGAGAATCCATGGAGAAGACAGGAGCACTTATTGCCATGGGGGGATAAGAATTATAAGCAACGGGTCCTGTTCATTAACAGCATAATCCAACTGGGAAGCCCCTCCTCCACCTATATTGAATCGTCTCCACGATCGTATAGTGTAAGGCCTATATTATATTTCAAACTCGGCCGGTGGTGGCAGAGAATAATAATAATTGGGCTATCACGAAGCTGACAGTGACCGTACGGAGGGCGTTAAACACGGATTCCAGGCTTTGGAATCCCCGAGGTGTGACACCATATGCTCACTGGTCGCTTACCGATACCTACGTAGAGAGTAGTCTGGATCGCGTGCTCGTGACTACAGACGAAATACGGACAGCGTGATATTGCGTGATCTCCCCGGTGTCATCTTGCCTGTGTGTTGGAATTCTTGACACCTGGGGAGCTGGGATTCCAAACATCCATCTAACTTGGAATATAGCCAGCAAAGACTTCATTTGCCTGGAGAGTATAAATAACCCCTCCCAAGATGTTATTGGACAAACCAAAATGAGGAAGTGAAAACACTAGCACAGAAGTAACATAGCAAAGCAAAGACAAGAGCATTATCAGCAATTGGACAGAGACAACACAGGCTGTGGTCCAACATAGAGGGAAACTGACCTACAACCGGATCGAGTCCCTGAATCGAGCAAAGAAGCATGAAATGCTACTCCAGTACCTGACTGGAGAAGCATTATTGATGTAGTGCATAGAGGCACACACAACTTACTAGAAGCGCCAAATTCACTAACTGATAGCCTGTTCTTTGAAACTGGCTTTACAGAAAACATAGTGAGGCAGGGTCGGGACCAGGTATTTTGGAGCCCTAGTCAGATGAAGCAAATGGCGCTTTCCTCTCCCCCAAGCAAAGAAATAAAGGAATAGGTCAGAGACTAAGGTAACGGGACACTTAATGCATATCCCCCATCATATGGGTCAGTTAGCAAGCCCCAATGACCTTTTCCACTAGAATTGTTACCTTTTTCAATTTCAAAGTTAGACATAGAATCATTAATTATTTCCAGCCCATTTACACAATCAAAGGGACAAATAGCGATATTCATCCTTGACATCCTATATTTTAAATGTCAGATCCAAGAATGATCATGGAAACTAATATAGCTTAACTATAAAGTGGGCCATTTGGTTTCGATTCATGTGTCTAGCATTTGGTGGATACCCTAATGGGAACTAAACAGACAATGCAAGGAGATGTAGAAAAAACTCTAAGCACCAGTGTGTGAATTTTACAAAGTTCCAAACCTGCAGCAGTGTAGGATAATTCAGGTGGTGCAATGTTTAACACAACATCTAGGCAAAGTTAGAAGATAAATAGAAGAGCAGCACTCACCATATCCATAGGTTAAAAGTCCTTTATTTCATGTAGAATTGGACATCAGGTACAATGGTGTTTCATAAAAGCAGGGAATATATGCGGAAAGAGACAGATGGACGACAGCAAAGAAACGCAAAATGGGTCCAATCTACGAAGCGTAGAAACATCATAGAGAAGCAAAACGGTCGTCATCCACCTGTCTTTCCCCGCATGTCTCCCCTGCTTTTATGGTGACGGAAACTAAACAGACCCAATTATAAAGGGATACATATGATGGTTTTTACATCTATCATGCTCCAATATAGCTTACAACAAAACTGATGGTGGTTCTAATACCGTATTTATGTGCTGATGTTGGTTCTGGTGTCAATTTCCTGTACTGATGGTGGTTCTGGTGTCAAATTCCTGTACTGATGGTGGTTCTGTCTCTGTATGGCTGTACTGATGATGGTTCTAGTGCTGTATTCATGTACTGATGGTGGCTCTGGTGATGTATTCATGGAGTGATGATGAATATAGTAATGTACAGTATTTAATACCAGAACCATCATCATTATATAAATACGCAATCAAATCATCATCAGTACATAAGTAGAACACTAGATCCATTGATAGTACATGAATACTGCACCAGAACCATCATCAGTGAATAAATAACGTCACCAGAACCACCATCAGTACATGAATGTACACCAGAACCATGATCAGGACATGAATAAATCACCAGAACCACAATCAGTACAAGAATATTGCAACAGACCATCAGAATCATCAGATCAGAACCACCAGAACCATCAGATCAGAAAATACAATAGTAGTACCATAATGAGAACATGAATACTTCACTAGCACCACCATCAGTACAGAAAAACATGACCAGAACCATCATCAGTACAGAAATACATGACAAGAACCATCATCAGTACAGGAATATATCACCAGAACCACCATAAGTACTTGAATACAAAAACCAAGCTTAATACAGCAATGAATTGCAATGTCAAGTCAACCCCATACACAATTGTATCGTGAATACCTACAACTAGTATGTTTTTAACAATGGTAAGGAAATACTGGGACATGTTGTTAACAGTCATCAACAGACTGTAGACCATATTCGAACCACAGGACTGATGATACCTAGGCAGGATCACACAAAAACATTTACACCCAGGTACTTTATAGATGACTTCTTCCCTGATTGAGTCATTCTCTTTCTTTTCATATCCATCTTGTCTAGACTCCATGATGACTTTTCACATCCACAGCTCGTCTCTGCAGACTTCCATCTTCTCCAGTCTTCTGTAACACATCCTGACAAGATGCCTCTTAAAATAAGAGTGTTATTAAAACGTCCTCTGTATAAAAATATCTGTCCATACTATGACCTAAATAGGCTTCTTATAGTATATGGCCAACACATTATCCGACTTAATGAGCTATAATCACCCCACTGTTTGCCATTATCAGCTGTAATCACCACACCATCCGTCTTTATCAACCACAGCCTATACCATGACTGTCCTTTCTCCACTGTTTTCCCTTACACTCTCTATCTCCACACTGCCCCCCCACAATGCTAATTTCTTTCCATACTGTACTTCCATTTCACACTGCCCCCTCTCTATATTCATTCTGTGCCCCTCTTCATACTATGCCGTCGTACTGCCTACGACGCTGCCCTCCCCAAACTGTACTCCCTCCTCACACTGTCCCCCTACACAGTATGATGGTCACCACAGCTGCACATACAGTATATGCACAACAGCCCCCCAATATACACTATGATGCCCACCACAGCCCCCCATGCAGTATGATGATTCCCCTGTACCCAATACAGTATAATGGCCCTCATAGTCCCTTATATACAGTATAATGTCCCCCATAACACCCCACACGGTATATCCACCACAGCTCCCTATCCAGTATGGCCACCACATCCTCCTATATAGTATGATGTCCCCACAGCCCAGATATAATGTTCCCCACAGCCCTTCATATAATGTGCTGTCCCCCAAAGCACCTCATATAATGTCCCTCACACCACCTTATATAATGTCCCCCACAGCCGCTCATATCATGTCCCCTGCAGCCCCTGATATCATGTCCTCCACAGCCCCTCATATCATGTCCCCAAGAGCCCCTCATATCATGTCCCCCCAGAGCCCCTCATATCATGTCCCCCCAGAGCCCCTTATATCATGTCCCCTGAAGCCTTTTTGTAATGTCCCCCTGTGGGCAGCACGGTGGCTCAGTGGTTAGCACTGTTGCTCTGCAGCGCTGGGCTGGTTGAAATCCCACCAAGGATAACATCTGCAAGGAGTTTGTATGTTCTCTCCATGTTTGCGTGGGTTTCCTCTGGGTTCTCTGGTTTCCTCCCACATTCCAAAGACATACTGACAGGGAATTAAGATTGTGGGCCCCATCGGGGACAGTGATGATCTATGTAAAGAGCTGCGGAATATGATGGCTCTATAAAAGCAATGCATAATAAATAAATAATTTAGTGACCAAATATTATAAGAAAGCAAAAGTTTATACTCCCCTAATCCAGACTTTCAATAACACCGCGGCGAATGTCTACTTCTATCTTGCCGCCTGACATCCCCTGTGTGCATCATCTTCAACAGGGCGCAGATCAGAAGTAGCCTGCCGGGAGCTGATTACAGCTGTTTTGATTATAGCTCCTTTGCTTCTGTGCTGGGCGGCATCACAGACGCGAACACAACTGAATGCAGGGAGGGAGTGACGGCTGGAACACAGGTAGTGAAAGGGGTGAGCAGTGTCTGTGACTGACGCTGCTCACTGTGCCTGCGCCCCGGCTGTCAGGTGTGCTGAATACCTGCAGCTGGAGGAAACGTAAGATTTTTTTTTTAAACTGTACCCCCATTGGGGAGGCAGGAGGTAGCGCCCTTTTCCAACCCTGTAATGAGGCATATTTATGAAAACTGTCTAATTCTTAGGCAGTGCAAATTTAGACTATACAGTCTTATAATTAGCCAAATTTATCATAGTGATTCATGCTGTTTGATAAATCTGTCTAATTTTAAGACTGATTCTATAAACTTTATACCACCTATTAGTTGGTTTACTTTGTGCCAGAAATATTCACCACAATTTTGGCGCAATATATGGTACACTGTGATGCGTGTCTATCAATACTCGTTTTCTGATAAACCACACCCATTTTTGGCTTGGCCAAAACTTCTTGTAGAACAAATTTTAAAAAGGGTCTAAAACACATAATAAATATGGTTCATGTTGTGAAAGACAGTTTTGTCCTGTGTTTTTTTTACACAAATTACGACACAATTCTGGCGCATTTACCTTGAGAAATATGCCCCACTGTCTCCAAGCTGGGCGATTAAAATAAAAATGCCAAAAGTCAGAAAATTTTACTGCAACTACACGCATAAAAATGTAGCATCTTTTCAGGCTATGTGCACACAAAGCGTTTTTGATGGTTTTCCAGCCGCGGAAACGCTGCGAAAACGCTTGTTA
This sequence comes from Phyllobates terribilis, assembly GCF_046119375.1. Taxonomy (NCBI): domain Eukaryota; kingdom Metazoa; phylum Chordata; class Amphibia; order Anura; family Dendrobatidae; genus Phyllobates; species Phyllobates terribilis. Next base: position 409,978,961 of record NW_027362771.1, on the reverse strand, counting down.
ATAGGTCTGCCAGCTATAGCAATGGTAATCCTGATGTGCTGTGCACATGATGCGTAAATTTCCGCTCAGGATTACCATTGCGGTAAAAACCGCAGCATGGCCATTGTGCTGGTGTTTCCGCCGAGAATTCGCGCCTATTGACTTGAATTGAACCGCAGCAAAACCGCAGATATAATCACTCACGTGACCTCAGTGTGGGAGCATTCTGAAGATATTCCCAGTGTGATGGTGGTGAGAGCTCACCGGGGCTGATCAGCTGATCTTCAGCTGATGAACCCCAGTGACCTCCTGCACAGCAATGTATACTGATAGGAGTAATTTTACACTGGAGTAATTTTTCTTCTACAACAGTGACATCAGTGATTGCTGATGTCACTGCTGTAGAAGTGACCCGGATCGCCGTTAGACAATTTTTGGCGGTACGTGGACTGTGTCGTGACGGCAGACAGGTGAGGAATAAGGTTATTTGTTTTTTTTACTTTTTTTTTTCAGAAGATTGATGGCTTCGCGGACCCAGTACAATAAAAAAAAAAAATTAAAAACCATGTGTTTTTTATTTCATTAAAATACTTTATTCTGGCTGTGTATTTATTGAAAAAGCGGTGACTAGTGTTGAGGCACCCCCGTAGTGTTCGAGTTCGGTTCGGTTCGTCGAACACCCGTGTGTTCGCCGAACTGTTCGTCGAACTGTTCGTCGAACACCTTCGAACACCGTTAAAACCAATGGCAGGCAAACAAAAACACATAGAAACACATAGAAAACACCTTCAAAGGTGTCCAAAACCTGACAAACTGCTCAGAAGACACAACTAACACATGGAAAAGTGACAAGTACATATAGTCATGCGAAAAGAAAAGAGGTGGAGGAGTAAAAGGAGGGGGAGACACAGATATAGGCATGTCATGCCCTTCTAAAATCCAAAAAGTGAGAAGCCGACACGGCCAGTCCGTTCCTGCCTGTGCCACCTCTGTGTCGCCGGGTTTGTGCCAGAGCCGCGGTGGACCCTGACGGCCAGCCCCCCTATTCCAATACTGGTGCCTGTCCGCCGGTGGGTCGAGGCCCCCCACGGTGGGGGGGGAGTAACATCTGCAGAAGAAAGACCATCTTCCAGCCAAACTAAGATGTCGACTTCTTTTCGTGGACAATGTGATACGATCCCATTCTTACGGACACGCCCATCGCTACAAATTCTAGATGAGGCACAAAAACAGCAGGTGCTTCTACGGATATCAAGTGCTCCTTCAAGTGGGCTCTCCATCACCTCAATTTCAACATCACAAATACTCCAGTCCTCAGAGGTGTCACCCCAATCGCACTTGCTTCCTCACAGCTCCCAAGTCTCCAGCTGCCCGTCTGAGTATGGGGTAACACAGATGGTTGAGTCTGCACAGCTGTTTACTCATACTATAGCCTGGGAAACGGAGGTCTGCTCCAGAGCTTCTGTTAATCCAGATGAGGAAATGATCTGATCTGATGCCCAGAATCTTTATAAGTCGGATCCAGGACCAGATGAAGAAGGTTCTGAGCATAATGTAGACCCTTGTTCCCAAACTGTAACTCCTGTTGGTGGAGACAATGATGAAGACGATGATGAGACTCAAATACCTGATTGGAGCGACAACTTGACTTTTCGGTCAGGGCAGGAAGAGGTTGGCTCTGAGGACGACGGGTGTGATAACACACAGGGTGATGATGACGAGGTTGGAGATCCCACTTACTGTCAACCCACAGTCAGCCAGTCGATGAGGTCAGCAGAGGAGGTGGAGGAGGATGTGACTAGCCCTGGGGATGGGGATGACTCGGTACCTGGGCATTTGCCTGGCCTTGGGGATGTCGCGGTGGTCGGCTCCCTGGCCCGTACCCTGGGGTCTCTCTTTAAAAGGGTGGATAATTGTTAATTTTATAAGAGTTCATGACGCCACCTGTGGTATCTGGTGACAAGCACCAGCGCTGCAGCAGTCCACTGAGGCCGGTGATAAGGCAGCTCGATGGTATAGCTCCCCACAGGTGGAGCTAGGTCTCAGGGCAGCGTATGCAGGGGGAATGCAGGACAGGCGAGACCCAGCTGGGTCAGAGCAAGAACGGGAACGGACACGGTAGTCACTTCAGTACCTTTTACTGGTGGAAATTCAGGCACATCCCGGAGCACTGTAGGGTGAAGGGTGCATATCAGGATCCTCCCCAATGAGCGGGTGTAGGGCCTCCTGTTTCTTGCCTCTGCGTAGTAAGTTTCTGACCTGCCTGGAGCTAGGCCTAACTTTGTCTCTGTCCTGCGCTGGCTGACCTTGTGGTAGGGCCTTCTCTTGGAGTTCACGCTCCCAGTATGCGGGGCCTAAGCTTCTCCTGGCTCTGTTACATATCAGCACCTTAGCGATCCTGGGACTTGTAGTTCTCCAGGGATTCCGGTTATGCCTTACTGGGTCATAGAGATACCGGTAAGCTCGGATCCTGTGTCCGGTAAATGCTTCGGGGTGAGCTGGTTAAGCTCCTCTGCCCCTTATGTACTAACTCGCCACTCGCCTTCGGCCTACTCGGGCCCTCACTAGGCTATACACACTAACGGCAGCTTGCCGCGCTTCACTGATCTTACGGCACCGGCACACCTTAAGCTCTATCTGGGCTCCCTGAATCTAGCAAGCAGGAGCCTCGTGCTCCACTGCTGAACTATTAACTGCGTTCTCTAGACTAGACTGAGCTCCACTGCAGACTGACCTCTCTTAGGCTTCTCTACTGCAGGAACTCTTCTGAGGAACTGAACTGCCTAGCTCCACCTTCCCTATTTATATCCCTAACGGGCTCCCTCTGCTGGTCTGAGGTGGAAGGTGGAGATGTGTGAATGTTTATGGGGGCCTCTTGTGGAGGATTCCATCAATGCACTCTTCTAGGATCTGTGATACCAAGCGCAGCGGGGCATCACAGATGCTATTGACGACGAGGTTAGGTTGCGCCTTCCTGAACAGAGACGGAGTACTGGAAGCACGTCAACAACTGCATCCTCAACCACAACTCTGCCTCTGACCACAAGTCGTAGTGGCTCTTCAGGTCACATGGGCTCTAAGCCTTGCATAGCCTGGGCATTTATTCATATCGATAAGGATGACCCAACTCGTGTTATCTGTAATATTTGTCAGCAAAAGCTAAGTAGACGCCAAAAAATCCATAGTTTGAGTACTTCATGCATGTACCGTCACATGGATATGAAGCATAAGTTGCAGTGGGAAGCTCACTGTGCTACAATGCGGCCTAGCCGGCTGGGCCAACCACCGTCTGCCCCATCTTGTGCATCTGCAGCCTCTTCATCCTCTGTGACTGGGGGGACAGCAGTCACACATGTTTTTGGACGCAGACCTGCCACCTCTTTACCCGCAACAGCCAGTGTGATTGGCAGGTCGTCAGTTCATTGGGAAGTGGAAACACCTGCTAGTGTTGAGCGCTCTCCGACATCGAGAGCACCACCTTTGGATCAAGGCAACCTAACATGTCCGCCTGCATCTTCCTCACAGACCGGCAGTTTGCCGGGGACACCCTACTCAACACCGTCTAAGCACAACAGCCAGCCCTCGGTCCCTCAGATGTGGAAAAGTAAAAGACCATTTCCTCCTAGCCATGAGAAAGCTAAGAGGTTGAATTTCACCATCTGCAAGCTGTTGGCTACAGAAATGCTGCCTTTCCACCTGGAGGACACAGAGGATTTTCAAGACCTTGTGTCCGTCACAGTGCCCCAGTACCAGATGCCCAGTCGGCACTACTTCTCAAAGAAAGGTGTGCCTGCACTCCACTAGCATGTCGCACACAACATCACCGCTTCTTTGAGAAACTCTGTGTGTGACAGGGTGCACTTCACCACAGACACTTGGACGAGAAGGCATGGACAGGGGCGTTACATGTCGCTGACTGGGCACTGGGTAACTATGGTGACAGCAGGACAAGGGGCTGCTGTCCAAGTCTTACCATCCCCACAAGTTGTGCGTCAATCCTCTTTATCTCGAAATTCCTCCACTGCTTCTGCCTCCTCAACCTCCTCTCAGTCCTCCACCTGCACCCAAAGCCTGTCTGGTAATGCCACCTGCTTTCTAACTGCGCAGAAGGAATCCTGCACACCTCCTTACTATGCTGGCAGCAGGGCTCAACGGCATCAGTGTTTACTTTGAAATGTCTGGGAAATGTGAGTCACACAGCTGAGGAGTTGTGGTCAGCTCTGGAGACCCAGTTTCATGAAAGGTTGTCTCCACTGGACCTGAAACCAGGGAAGGCCATGTGCGACAATGCTGCAAACCTGGGTGCGGCACTTCGCCGGGGCAATGTCACACACGTGCCTTGTATGGCTCACGTGTTGAACCTGGTTGTCCAGCAATTTTTAGCCCACTATCCCGGACTAGATGGCCTTCTGCAGAGGGCACGGTCGCTGTGTGCTCACTTCCACCGTTTGCATCCCGCAGTTCAACGACTTACATCTCTACAGAAGTCGTTGGGCCTGCCAGTTCACTGGCTGAAATGCGATGTGCCGACACGGTGGAATTCAACTCTGCACATGTTGCAGCGACTGTGGCAGCACCGACAAGCCCTGGTGCAATACGTTCTGACGTATAGCCTGGGCCAACGAGATCCAGAGGTGGGGCAAATCACGCTGCAGGATTGGTCTCAGATCAGGGACCTACGAAGTTGTCGCGCCCCCTGGGCCATGGGGTACCCTGAGCCGGGCCGGTAGACGCTGGGGGTTGTAGTCACTGTGGCGGTGACCCAGTCCGTGACCCAGGGCGGTCAATCCAAGGGTAATTTGTATATATGGATTTTATAATGTTTGACTACGCCACCTGTGGAGTGCGGCCAAAGGGGCTGCCGCTGCGGAACAGTCCTCTGAAGCTGGTGGTTTTGCAGCAACGGTATTATTACTCACCACAGGAAGAGTGTAGCTTCAGGGCAGTGTGGGTGGATGATGGTGGTTGTAGTGCAGGGAGTCAGTAATGAACACAGAGTCCGTGTGATGCCGTCTCAAGATATTACTCACAGTTGTTGTAGTCCAGATTACAGGTACCAGAGCAATCTCCCCCATCGTGCTGTGCATACTCAGTGAGGGGCTCAGTCCACCCCCAGATAGCTCCGGAGTACTTAGCAGGAACCCCTTCTGTGTGTCCTTTCTCTGGCCTTCTCCCTGCACCTCACACCCAGTGACACTTCTATCCGGTATCCTCGGGCCTTGGCGGGTGACGTGTGTTCCGTCCCCTGGGTCCTATGTGGCTACCTTCTTAGTGAGACTGGTGTGGACTTTGGCCTGCAGTACATGAAATGCAGCAGCCTCCGGTTTCTAGTTGAGCCTTGCTGTTTCTCCGCTAGTTGAGGGACCGGTTCCCCTTATCTGGCCTGACCCCTCTACCTCCTGGTAGCAGCGGGAGTACGAGTGGCCTTCTGCACGGCCCGTAGCCGTAGGGTCCCTTCGGTTCCTGGAGCCTTCCAGTTCCCACTCCTCTCTTCTCTCCTTCAGTCCTGGGCCTCCCAGGCTAGGCCCGCCTCCGGAGCAGAGCTCATGCCTAGTCTCTGCTCCTGTCACTTTTCCTCCTCTGTCTGGCTTGCTCTTTCTAAGATGGCTTCCTATTTATACTCTCCTTGTCATGTGCTCTCCTAAGCTGCTCCCCTAAGCACCCACTACATAGGACCCTCAAACCAGCTAGGGACCTGGGACTGTGCTCTCCCTTAGGAGCAATCTCGCCCTACCCCCACTGCGGGTATGTGTTGGATGCAGGAGTTAGGGTCCCGAGCCATACGCCTTCCTTACCTGAGGGTGAGATACCACACCTCTGGGTGAGATGCAGTAACTCTGTGGTGACTGAACCCTCAGGGGCGCCACACACCCTTCTGCACAGTTTTGAAATGGCGACGAAGATGTTTAGTGCTGACGACGATGCCATTATCAGCATGACTATTCCGGTGATTTACATGCTGGAGCACACACTAAACAGAATTCAGAGTCAGGTGGTGGGACAAGGGGAGGTGGAGGAAGTAGAGGAGGAGTCGTATGCGGAAGGGATAACATCTCCAAGGTCCAGACGGTTGGCAGCACCAAGGCGGCAGGCATGGGAGGGTGGGGGAGAGGGATTAACCAGGGCGCATGGTAGCAGCCAAACTGTTGAGGAAGGTGCAGGAGCCGAGGAAGAAGTGGAGGACGAACTGGCGATGGGCATGGAAGACTCATCAGATGAGGGAGACCTTGATCACATTTCTGTTGTGCGAGGTTGGAGGGAGAGGGCAGAGGAAGGAAGCATGATTCTTACCTCGCTACCAACACAACAAGGACTTGGTCCTTCTGGATGCGCAAGACACATGAGTGCCTTCTTGCTGCACTATCTGCAACATGACCCCCGGATTGTCAGAATTCAAAGTAATCCCGACTACTGGGTTGCCACACTTTTTGATCCCCGGTACAAAAGTATATTTGCCGAAATAATTCCTGCCATAAAAAGGTATTGACGAATGCAGGAGTATCTGCAGACGCTGTTGCAGAATCTTACATGTGCTTTTCCACAAAACACCAGTGGTGCACGTAGTGAATCTCACAGTTCTAACTTGCCAACGGTGGGACTGTCGAGTCTTCATCCCTCAAACAGTAACAGTAACACAGTATCTGCTTGTAACAGCAATTTTGTGGAATCGTTTCACCACTTTTTTAGCCCATCCTTTGCAAGGCCACAGGAGACAAGAAGTCTGACACATAGTCAATGCCTAGAGAGGATGGTACAGGAGAATCTCCAAGTGAACATCGAAGCCATGACTGTGTCACTGGACCCTTGCTCATTTTGGTATTCCAATCTGGAAAAATCGCCGGAGCTCGCCACTCACGCCTTGGAGATCTTGTCATGCCATGCAGCCAGCGTTCTCTCTGAACGTGTGTTCAGCGCTGCTGGTGATGTGCTGACAGATAAGCGCACGCGGCTGTCCACTGAGAATGTAGACAGACTCACGTTCATAAAGATGAACAAATCATGGATTCGCAAGGACATTTCTACCCCTGTGTCATCCTTGGGAGACTAAAAGCTTGGGGATTTGGTAAAATCACCTCACCAACCGTTTTAAGCAACAGTGGGGCAATTGATGCCACTTAACCCTAGAACGCATGACCATAAAAATCTACACTTTCACATACCTGGGGCCCTTTAGGCCCGTGTGCAAATAACATGGAATAACTCAAACTCAAATGACAAACAACTATATACATGAAGAATACCTAGAGTTTCAAAATTCTAACTAAAGTAATCTTGCAGAAAATAGAAAACAATTAACTGGGCGGGCCTGCAAGGCCACAGGTATGCGTTCTAGGGTTAAGTGGTGTCTGTGCCACAATTTTGGGAGTCCCCTTGCTGTGTCTTACGTGACGTTGGCATCGTCAATTCCAGGTGGGTTGGGTCGCACCCCCCCCCCCCTTTTAACTGTAAGAAACTACATACACTATGGCTTGGGGTAACACAGATGGTTGAGTCTGAAGAGCTGTTTACTCAGAGGTCTGCTCCAAATCTAGAGTGTCTGCTAGTCAGCGTAGAATTTTTAACTGCATCTAGCCTAGGCAATACTTTGGGCGTAGTAGCCCAGCTGCGAAGCAAGCTGCACCGCCTGTGTATCTAATAAGAATTTTTAAATGAATCTAGCCTAGGCAAACTGTGGGGACCCCCAACCAAACCCAGATGCTCAGCCCCCCTACCGCCCCCCTTTCATGGACAATACAATAATGTAACTCTTACAACTGGATGGGTGAGGATCGGTCACAGCTTTATTAACTCTTTATACTCATTCCATTAGAAAGGCATTTTATTTCTAAAATAATTCAGCTTGTTGCAGCATGCCCTGGGTCCCCACTCCGGCAAGTTGGCCAACAAGTGTAACTCTCCAACATGTCCTTTCTATTTCCAGGCCACGGAGGATCCAGCGTACTCGTATGCAGGACTCTGACCCCCACCCATCACTCTTAACGCTTGTTCCACTCCGTCCTGGAGTCCTGACAGGAATATGTCCAGTCCAATATCTATTAAGTGAACACCGTCGGGCCGTATGAGGCCTGCTTTATCTCCTTCCAGTTGTCGGTGTCGTATCACTACACCGCCTCTGTCTCTTCTAAATTTTGCCATCCGAATATTTATTACCTGCCTTGTCCATTCGATGGCCGTGATGTCTCGCGCACCTTGCCATACCGCTATCGGCACAATCTCTGACCATACTATAGCTAATTTTGTGAAAAATTCTCTGAAGCGCTCAGTGTCTAGTTTCATTATTGCCATTAGTTATGCGCTCTTGTGATGACCTAGGTTGTTTCCCCCGGCCTGTATAACTAAGATGACCGGACCTCTTGCCTCTCTCCCTACCTTGATTACCTCCATTAGTACCTGTGGCCATAGCAGGCCTCTAATACCTCTCCAGTTGAAATATGTGTTATGAAACTCTAATTTCCTCCCGCCTGGGCGGACTTTCGCCCTTTTTTGTGCCCAATATATATACGAGTGGCCTATCACTCACACTGTTGGCTTAGCGTCACCTGTAAAAGAAACAAACCACGTTAGGATAACAAGTCCGGTCTTATGTATCTCGCCAAACACGTGGATTGCCATCTCCCTATCCTCTGAACTTCCGTTTCTGACAGTCCTGCTCTTGCTGCTTCCGTGGCCGCACCTATGCGGAATGAGTGTGTCCCGTAATCTTTGGGGTGGTTCCCTGCCGATGTTATGCATTTATTAAATATAGCTTGGAACAGGTATCTTGATAATGGCGTTCCATCAATGTGTGATAGGAAGAAATTACTTTGTGATCTGATGGTTAGATATGTTTTTACTATTGTTACCCGACTCAGTGTACCGTTTGTGGGTTGTAGAAGTACCCAAGTACCCCTGCCCGCTGGAACCGTTTTCGATTGGTGTATGCGTAGACGTATTGCATTATTGGCTATGACTACGTCCTGGTGTAATAAGCCTCCACTGGTGGTAATTTTGGATTGAGGGACTAATTCGCTTATACATAGCGCCCCGAAGAAGGCGATCACAAATGCAGTAGACATTAGTGTTTCTTCAAATTGTGAGTGTCATGTTAATGGTGTTAGGGATAAGATGTGAGAAATCAGTTTTAGTGACACGGGACGGGACGTCTACATTCCTGACTTGGCTCACCCCTTTTCCACCCTTTTATGGATTGTCTGATGATGAATCTTTGTCACATCTCCCCAATTCAGTAGTTGGAAGTGAAATGCTACTCCGGTCAGACACCGCTGCGCTGACGCCCCTGATATGCCCCTCATCATTAGCTGGTGGAGAAATTCTATGGTGACTTGTGATCTGGCTTGTTCACATTGGTCAACCCGTCTGCCTGCTACTAGTCGTTTCCACTCTTTCCATGCCTTACCGTATGCTTACCACGTTGATGGGGCAACTGACGCTCTGATTAATGGCATCAACTATTCGCCACTAGATCCCATAGGGAGGGTGGGCAACTGTTGCCCGATGGGTGGGCGTTGTGGAAGAGCTCTGTGAAAATCTGCCAATTGAATTGTTATAAAGCGTTAGCAGCAGCTTTATACCCCTCAGCATAGTGGCTAGCGCGGACCCATACATTGTGTTTTAGGCACAGGAATGCTAGCCTGCGTAGTAGGCCTAGCACTGGGAGAGACGATGATGCCATCTTATTAATGCAGTGCGCTAGGCTGGTGTTTTGTGTTATGAAGCGTATATTTTTGTTAGCCAGGCGCGCGCCCCATATTTCTATTGCTACCACTATTGGGGAAAATTATTTTCAGGGCTAGATGCAGCTAAAAATTATTATTAATTTCAAAGCTGGTGGAGCTTGGTATAGATGGCCTAATACAATGAGTCCCACACACTGCTAGAAGCCCAAATATTTTTTCAGAGCTAGATGTAGATAAAAATTATTTTTAATTTGCAACCTGATGGAGGTCAGTGTACATGGACTAATAGACCAAGTCCCACACACTGCTAGAAGCCCAAATATTTTTTCAGAAGTAGATGCAGAAAAAAATTATATTCAATTTGCAACCTGATGGAGGTCAGTATAGATGGACTAATAGAACAAGTCCCACACACTGCTAGAAGGCCAAATATTTTTTCAGAGCTAGATGCAGACAAAAAATTATTTTGAATTTGCAACCTGATGGAGGTCAGTAGAGATGGACTAATAGAACAAGTCCCACACACAGCTAGAAGCCCAAATATTTTTTCAGAGGTAGATGCAGATAAAAATTATTTTTAATTTGCAGCCTGATGGAGGTCAGTATAGATGGACTAATAGAGAAAGTCCCACACACTGCTAGAAGGCCAAATATTTTTTCAGAGCTAGATGCAGACAAAAAATTATTTTGAATTTGCAACCTGATGGAGGTCAGTATAGATGGACTAATAGAGAAAGTCCCACACACTGCTAGAAGGCCAAATATTTTTTCAGAGCTAGATGCAGATAAAAATTATTTTGAATTTGCAACCTGATGGAGGTCAGTATAGATGGACTAATAGAGAAAGTCCCACACACTGCTAGAAGCCCAAATATTTTTTCAGAGCTAGATGCAGAAAAAAATTATATTCAATTTGCAACCTGATGGAGGTCAGTATAGATGGACTGATAGAACAAGTCCCACTCACTGCTAGAAGCCCAAATATTTTTTCAGAGCTAGATGCAGATAAAAATTATTTTTAATTTGCAACCTGATGGAGGTCAGTGTACATGGACTAATAGACCAAGTCCCACACACTGCTAGAAGCCCAAATATTTTTTCAGAAGTAGATGCAGAAAAAAATTATATTCAATTTGCAACCTGATGGAGGTCAGTATAGATGGACTAATAGAACAAGTCCCACACACTGCTAGAAGGCCAAATATTTTTTCAGAGCTAGATGCAGACAAAAAATTATTTTGAATTTGCAACCTGATGGAGGTCAGTATAGATGGACTAATAGAACAAGTCCCACACACAGCTAGAAGCCCAAATATTTTTTCAGAGGTAGATGCAGATAAAAATTATTTTTAATTTGCAGCCTGATGGAGGTCAGTAGAGATGGACTAATAGAGAAAGTCCCACACACTGCTAGAAGGCCAAATATTTTTTCAGAGCTAGATGCAGACAAAAAATTATTTTGAATTTGCAACCTGATGGAGGTCAGTATAGATGGACTAATAGAGAAAGTCCCACACACTGCTAGAAGGCCAAATATTTTTTCAGAGCTAGATGCAGATAAAAATTATTTTTAATTTGCAACCTGATAGAGGTCAGTATAGATGGACTAATAGAGAAAGTCCCACACACTGCTAGAAGGCCAAATATTTTTTCAGAGCTAGATGCAGACAAAAAATTATTTTGAATTTGCAACCTGATGGAGGTCAGTATAGATGGACTAATAGAGAAAGTCCCACACACTGCTAGAAGCCCAAATATTTTTTCAGAGCTAGATGCAGATAAAAAATATTTTTAATTTGCAACCTGATGGAGGTCAGTATAGATGGACTAATAGAGAAAGTCCCACACACTGCTAGAAGGCCAAATATTTTTTCAGAGCTAGATGCAGATAAAAATTATCTTTAATTTGCAACCTGATGGAGGTCAGTATAGATGGACGAATAGAGAAAGTCCCACACACTGCTAGAAGGCCAAATATTTTTTCAGAGCTAGATGCAGATATAAATTATTTTTAATTTGCAACCTGATGGAGGTCAGTATAGATGGACTAATAGAGAAAGTTCCACACACTGCTAGAAGGCCAAATATTTTTTCAGAGCTAGATGCAGAAAAAAATTATATTCAGTTTGCAACCTGATGGAGGTCAGTATAGATGGACTAATAGAACAAGTCCCACACACTGCTAGAAGCCCAAATATTTTTTCAGAGCTAGATGCAGAAAAAAATTATATTCAATTTGCAACCTGATGGAGGTCAGTATAGATGGACTAATAGAATGATGCTATGCCCAAAAGATTTTACTTCACTAGGTGCAGTAAAAAAATTGGTGTTCTATACACAGGTGGTATATCTTGCAACACAGATAGGCTACTCCACTGACTAACACACTCTGCAATAGGCCAAAAAGGATTAGCTTTGCTAGATTCAGCCAAATGCTGTGAAAAAACTTGCACAGCACTGGCACAGACCTGCGTGGCAAAAACTGATAGGAACTGATGTAACCTAGTCCTGAAAAGGACTGCAATTACAATTAGTCTTTACTCCCACAATCTATCTAAGAGCACAGACCTGCCTGATAAAAGTCGTAGGAAATGCTGTAACCTAGTCCTTAAAAGGACTGCAATCACAACTATTCCCTACTCCCAAGCTATCTGTAGATTTGTGCGAAAATTGGCTTGAAATTAACAAGGTATAGCGCACACAGCAACAGCGGTGCCGTCTAACACGCAGCTGCAGCAGTGAGAAATGGTGGCGACGGGGAAAATGGCTGGGTCTTATAGGGCAAGGACATGTGACACACACTGCCAATGACACATGCCCTTGCTTGTGTGAAAAAAAGCACTTCGCTCCGTGTGTGCGCTGCTGATAGGCTGACAGATTGCACCTCCCCACTGTAAATGCGGGAAAGAGAAAAAAAAATGGAGTTCTTCATTATTCCTGCAGAGATCCATCCCCTGCCCCTCCCCCCACCCCGCTGTACACTCAAACTGCGTATTAACATTAATTTTCATCATTACTGAGAAAAAATCCAGTTATGATTTTGGTGCACGAACAGTTATCGAACATAACCTCGAACAGCCGAATTTTTCTCAAATCGTTCGTGTTCGCCGAACGGCTCGAACACCGCCCAAAACAGCTCGAATTTGAGATTGGCGAACAGTTCGAGTAGAACAACGCTCATCTCTAGCGGTGACCATTTTACTATGCAGTTAGTAATGGGGGCGTCTTATAGACGCCCTTCATTACTAATCTGGGCTTCACGTCAGCCACCAATAAAATGCTGACATGAACCCCAACCCCATTACCCCACTCGCCACCGCTACAGGGCAATGGGAAGAGCGGCGGCTAAGCACCAGATTTGGTGCATCTTATAGATGTGACATTTCTGGGACTGCTGAGGGGTGATATTAATAGCCACGGAGGGGGCTAGTATTCAAGGCCCCTTCCCTGGCTATTAATATCAGCCAGCAGCTGTCTAGTTTAGCCTTTTCTGGTTAGATTTTGTAGGAGGACCCCACATCAATTTCTTTTTGGGGTCCCCCTGTAAACTAGCCAGTAAAGGCTAAAAAAACAGCTATGGGCTTAATAGCCAGGGAACATTTTTAGCTAATGGCCCCTTCCCCTGGTGCTAATATTAGCCCCCAGCAGTCGGCTTTCCCTCTCCTGGTTATAAAAATGACGCGGGAGCCCATGCCATTTTTTTTTAAATTTTAGGCTCTATGTCCACATTCCGGACATAGTAGCGCTTTGGACGCATATTTTTGCTGTGTCCAAAATGTTGCATTCTATTGAATGCAGGTAAATCCACATGTGTTCACTGAACCCCCTACCGCCCCCCTTTCATGGACAATACAATAATGTAACTCTTACAACTGGATGGGTGAGGATCGGTCACAGCTTTATTAACTCTTTATACTCATTCCATTAGAAAGGCATTTTATTTCTAAAATAATTCAGCTTGTTGCAGCATGCCCTGGGTCCCCACTCCGGCAAGTTGGCCAACAAGTGTAACTCTCCAACATGTCCTTTCTATTTCCAGGCCACGGAGGATCCAGCGTACTCGTATGCAGGACTCTGACCCCCACCCATCACTCTTAACGCTTGTTCCACTCCGTCCTGGAGTCCTGACAGGAATATGTCCAGTCCAATATCTATTAAGTGAACACCGTCGGGCCGTATGAGGCCTGCTTTATCTCCTTCCAGTTGTCGGTGTCGTATCACTACACCGCCTCTGTCTCTTCTAAATTTTGCCATCCGAATATTTATTACCCGCCTTATCCATTCGATGGCCGTGATGTCTCGCGCACCTTGCCATACCGCTATCGGCACAATCTCTGACCATACTATAGCTAATTTTGTGAAAAATTCTCTGAAGCGCTCAGTGTCTAGTTTCATTATTGCCATTAGTTATGCGCTCTTGTGATGACCTAGGTTGTTTCCCCCGGCCTGTATAACTAAGATGACCGGACCTCTTGCCTCTCTCCCTACCTTGATTACCTCCATTAGTACCTGTGGCCATAGCAGGCCTCTAATACCTCTCCAGTTGAAATATGTGTTATGAAACTCTAATTTCCTCCCGCCTGGGCGGACTTTCGCCCTTTTTTGTGCCCAATATATATACGAGTGACCTATCACTCACACTGTTGGCTTAGCGTCACCTGTAAAAGAAACAAACCACGTTAGGATAACAAGTCCGGTCTTATGTATCTCGCCAAACACGTGGATCGCCATCTCCCTATCCTCTGAACTTCCGTTTCTGACAGTCCTGCTCTTGCTGCTTCCGTGGCCGCACCTATGCGGAATGAGTGTGTCCCGTAATCTTTGGGGTGGTTCCCTGCCGATGTTATGCATTTATTAAATATAGCTTGGAACAGGTATCTTGATAATGGCGTTCCATCAATGTGTGATAGGAAGAAATTACTTTGTGATCTGATGGTTAGATATGTTTTTACTATTGTTACCCGACTCAGTGTACCGTTTGTGGGTTGTAGAAGTACCCAAGTACCCCTGCCCGCTGGAACCGTTTTCGATTGGTGTATGCGTAGACGTATTGTAATGAGGCATATTTATGAAAACTGTCTAATTCTTAGGCAGTGCAAATTTAGACTATACAGTCTTATAATTAGCCAAATTTATCATAGTGATTCATGCTGTTTGATAAATCTGTCTAATTTTAAGACTGATTCTATAAACTTTATACCACCTATTAGTTGGTTTACTTTGTGCCAGAAATATTCACCACAATTTTGGCGCAATATATGGTACACTGTGATGCGTGTCTATCAATACTCGTTTTCTGATAAACCACACCCATTTTTGGCTTGGCCAAAACTTCTTGTAGAACAAATTTTAAAAAGGGTCTAAAACACATAATAAATATGGTTCATGTTGTGAAAGACAGTTTTGTCCTGTGTTTTTTTTACACAAATTACGACACAATTCTGGCACATTTACCTTGAGAAATATGCCCCACTGTCTCCAAGCTGGGCGATTAAAATAAAAATGCCAAAAGTCAGAAAATTTTACTGCAACTACACGCATAAAAATGTAGCATCTTTTCAGGCTATGTGCACACAAAGCGTTTTTGATGGTTTTCCAGCCGCGGAAACGCTGCGAAAACGCTTGTTAATAGGTCTGCCAGCTATAGCAATGGTAATCCTGATGTGCTGTGCACATGATGCGTAAATTTCCGCTCAGGATTACCATTGCGGTAAAAACCGCAGCATGGCCATTGTGCTGGTGTTTCCGCCGAGAATTCGCGCCTATTGACTTGAATTGAACCGCAGCAAAACCGCAGATATAATCACTCACGTGACCTCAGTGTGGGAGCATTCTGAAGATATTCCCAGTGTGATGGTGGTGAGAGCTCACCGGGGCTGATCAGCTGATCTTCAGCTGATGAACCCCAGTGACCTCCTGCACAGCAATGTATACTGATAGGAGTAATTTTACACTGGAGTAATTTTTCTTCTACAACAGTGACATCAGTGATTGCTGATGTCACTGCTGTAGAAGTGACCCGGATCGCCGTTAGACAATTTTTGGCGGTACGTGGACTGTGTCGTGACGGCAGACAGGTGAGGAATAAGGTTATTTGTTTTTTTTACTTTTTTTTTTCAGAAAATTGATGGCTTCGCGGACCCAGTACAATAAAAAAAAAAAATTAAAAACCATGTGTTTTTTATTTCATTAAAATACTTTATTCTGGCTGTGTATTTATTGAAAAAGCGGTGACTAGTGTTGAGGCACCCCCGTAGTGTTCGAGTTCGGTTCGGTTCGTCGAACACCCGTGTGTTCGCCGAACTGTTCGTCGAACTGTTCGTCGAACACCTTCGAACACCGTTAAAACCAATGGCAGGCAAACAAAAACACATAGAAACACATAGAAAACACCTTCAAAGGTGTCCAAAACCTGACAAACTGCTCAGAAGACACAACTAACACATGGAAAAGTGACAAGTACATATAGTCATGCGAAAAGAAAAGAGGTGGAGGAGTAAAAGGAGGGGGAGACACAGATATAGGCATGTCATGCCCTTCTAAAATCCAAAAAGTGAGAAGCCGACACGGCCAGTCCGTTCCTGCCCGTGCCACCTCTGTGTCGCCGGGTTTGTGCCAGAGCCGCGGTGGACCCTGACGGCCAGCCCCCCTATTCCAATACTGGTGCCTGTCCGCCGGTGGGTCGAGGCCCCCCACGGTGGAGGGGGAGTAACATCTGCAGAAGAAAGACCATCTTCCAGCCAAACTAAGATGTCGACTTCTTTTCGTGGACAATGTGATATGATCACATTCTTACGGACACGCCCATCGCTACAAATTCTAGATGAGGCACAAAAACAGCAGGTGCTTCTACGGATATCAAGTGCTCCTTCAAGTGGGCTCTCCATCACCTCAATTTCAACATCACAAATACTCCAGTCCTCAGAGGTGTCACCCCAATCGCACTTGCTTCCTCACAGCTCCCAAGTCTCCAGCTGCCCGTCTGAGTATGGGGTAACACAGATGGTTGAGTCTGCACAGCTGTTTACTCATACTATAGCCTGGGAAACGGAGGTCTGCTCCAGAGCTTCTGTTAATCCAGATGAGGAAATGATCTGATCTGATGCCCAGAATCTTTATAAGTCGGATCCAGGACCAGATGAAGAAGGTTCTGAGCATAATGTAGACCCTTGTTCCCAAACTGTAACTCCTGTTGGTGGAGACAATGATGAAGACGATGATGAGACTCAAATACCTGATTGGAGCGACAACTTGACTTTTCGGTCAGGGCAGGAAGAGGTTGGCTCTGAGGACGACGGGTGTGATAACACACAGGGTGATGATGACGAGGTTGGAGATCCCACTTACTGTCAACCCACAGTCAGCCAGTCGATGAGGTCAGCAGAGGAGGTGGAGGAGGATGTGACTAGCCCTGGGGATGGGGATGACTCGGTACCTGGGCATTTGCCTGGCCTTGGGGATGTCGCGGTGGTCGGCTCCCTGGCCTTTACCCTGGGGTCTCTCTTTAAAAGGGTGGATAATTGTTAATTTTATAAGAGTTCATGACGCCACCTGTGGTATCTGGTGACAAGCACCAGCGCTGCAGCAGTCCACTGAGGCCGGTGATAAGGCAGCTCGATGGTATAGCTCCCCACAGGTGGAGCTAGGTCTCAGGGCAGCGTATGCAGGGGGAATGCAGGACAGGCGAGACCCAGCTGGGTCAGAGCAAGAACGGGAACGGACACGGTAGTCACTTCAGTACCTTTTACTGGTGGAAATTCAGGCACATCCCGGAGCACTGTAGGGTGAAGGGTGCATATCAGGATCCTCCCCAATGAGCGGGTGTAGGGCCTCCTGTTTCTTGCCTCTGCGTAGTAAGATTCTGACCTGCCTGGAGCTAGGCCTAACTTTGTCTCTGTCCTGCGCTGGCTGACCTTGTGGTAGGGCCTTCTCTTGGAGTTCACGCTCCCAGTATGCGGGGCCTAAGCTTCTCCTGGCTCTGTTACATATCAGCACCTTAGCGATCCTGGGACTTGTAGTTCTCCAGGGATTCCGGTTATGCCTTACTGGGTCATAGAGATACCGGTAAGCTCGGATCCTGTGTCCGGTAAATGCTTCGGGGTGAGCTGGTTAAGCTCCTCTGCCCCTTATGTACTAACTCGCCACTCGCCTTCGGCCTACTCGGGCCCTCACTAGGCTATACACACTAACGGCAGCTTGCCGCGCTTCACTGATCTTACGGCACCGGCACACCTTAAGCTCTATCTGGGCTCCCTGAATCTAGCAAGCAGGAGCCTCGTGCTCCACTGCTGAACTATTAACTGCGTTCTCTAGACTAGACTGAGCTCCACTGCAGACTGACCTCTCTTAGGCTTCTCTACTGCAGGAACTCTTCTGAGGAACTGAACTGCCTAGCTCCACCTTCCCTATTTATATCCCTAACGGGCTCCCTCTGCTGGTCTGAGGTGGAAGGTGGAGATGTGTGAATGTTTATGGGGGGCCTCTTGTGGAGGATTCCATCAATGCACTCTTCTAGGATCTGTGATACCAAGCGCAGCGGGGCATCACAGATGCTATTGACGACGAGGTTAGGTTGCGCCTTCCTGAACAGAGACGGAGTACTGGAAGCACGTCAACAACTGCATCCTCAACCACAACTCTGCCTCTGACCACAAGTCGTAGTGGCTCTTCAGGTCACATGGGCTCTAAGCCTTGCATAGCCTGGGCATTTATTCATATCGATAAGGATGACCCAACTCGTGTTATCTGTAATATTTGTCAGCAAAAGCTAAGTAGACGCCAAAAAATCCATAGTTTGAGTACTTCATGCATGTACCGTCACATGGATAGGAAGCATAAGTTGCAGTGGGAAGCTCACTGTGCTACAATGCGGCCTAGCCGGCTGGGCCAACCACCGTCTGCCCCATCTTGTGCATCTGCAGCCTCTTCATCCTCTGTGACTGGGGGGACAGCAGTCACACATGTTTTTGGACGCAGACCTGCCACCTCTTTACCCGCAACAGCCAGTGTGATTGGCAGGTCGTCAGTTCATTGGGAAGTGGAAACACCTGCTAGTGTTGAGCGCTCTCCGACATCGAGAGCACCACCTTTGGATCAAGGCAACCTAACATGTCCGCCTGCATCTTCCTCACAGACCGGCAGTTTGCCGGGGACACCCTACTCAACACCGTCTAAGCACAACAGCCAGCCCTCGGTCCCTCAGATGTGGAAAAGTAAAAGACCATTTCCTCCTAGCCATGAGAAAGCTAAGAGGTTGAATTTCACCATCTGCAAGCTGTTGGCTACAGAAATGCTGCCTTTCCACCTGGAGGACACAGAGGATTTTCAAGACCTTATGTCCGTCACAGTGCCCCAGTACCAGATGCCCAGTCGGCACTACTTCTCAAAGAAAGGTGTGCCTGCACTCCACTAGCATGTCGCACACAACATCACCGCTTCTTTGAGAAACTCTGTGTGTGACAGGGTGCACTTCACCACAGACACTTGGACGAGAAGGCATGGACAGGGGCGTTACATGTCACTGACTGGGCACTGGGTAACTATGGTGACAGCAGGACAAGGGGCTGCTGTCCAAGTCTTACCATCCCCACAAGTTGTGCGTCAATCCTCTTTATCTCGAAGTTCCTCCACTGCTTCTGCCTCCTCAACCTCCTCTCAGTCCGCCACCTGCACCCAAAGCCTGTCTGGTAATGCCACCTGCTTTCTAACTGCGCAGAAGGAATCCTGAACACCTCCTTACTATGCTGGCAGCAGGGCTCAACGGCATCAGTGTTTACTTTGAAATGTCTGGGAAATGTGAGTCACACAGCTGAGGAGTTGTGGTCAGCTCTGGAGACCCAGTTTCATGAAAGGTTGTCTCCACTGGACCTGAAACCAGGGAAGGCCATGTGCGACAATGCTGCAAACCTGGGTGCGGCACTTCGCCGGGGCAATGTCACACACGTGCCTTGTATGGCTCACGTGTTGAACCTGGTTGTCCAGCAATTTTTAGCCCACTATCCCGGACTAGATGGCCTTCTGCAGAGGGCACGGTCGCTGTGTGCTCACTTCCACCGTTTGCATCCCGCAGTTCAACGACTTACATCTCTACAGAAGTCGTTGGGCCTGCCAGTTCACCGGCTGAAATGCGATGTGCCGACACGGTGGAATTCAACTCTGCACATGTTGCAGCGACTGTGGCAGCACCGACAAGCCCTGGTGCAATATGTTCTGACGTATAGCCTGGGCCAACGAGATCCAGAGGTGGGGCAAATCACGCTGCAGGATTGGTCTCAGATCAGGGACCTACGAAGTTGTCGCGCCCCCTGGGCCATGGGGTACCCTGAGCCGGGCCGGTAGACGCTGGGGGTTGTAGTCACTGTGGCGGTGACCCAGTCCGTGACCCAGGGCGGTCAATCCAAGGGTAATTTGTATATATGGATTTTATAATGTTTGACTACGCCACCTGTGGAGTGCGGCCAAAGGGGCTGCCGCTGCGGAACAGTCCTCTGAAGCTGGTGGTTTTGCAGCAACGGTATTATTACTCACCACAGGAAGAGTGTAGCTTCAGGGCAGTGTGGGTGGATGATGGTGGTTGTAGTGCAGGGAGTCAGTAATGAACACAGAGTCCGTGTGATGCCGTCTCAAGATATTACTCACAGTTGTTGTAGTCCAGATTACAGGTACCAGAGCAATCTCCCCCATCGTGCTGTGCATACTCAGTGAGGGGCTCAGTCCACCCCCAGATAGCTCCGGAGTACTTAGCAGGACCCCCTTCTGTGTGTCCTTTCTCTGGCCTTCTCCCTGCACCTCACACCCAGTGACACTTCTATCCGGTATCCTCGGGCCTTGGCGGGTGACGTGTGTTCCGTCCCCTGGGTCCTATGTGGCTACCTTCTTAGTGAGACTGGTGTGGACTTTGGCCTGCAGTACATGAAATGCAGCAGCCTCCGGTTTCTAGTTGAGCCTTGCTGTTTCTCCGCTAGTTGAGGGACCGGTTCCCCTTATCTGGCCTGACCCCTCTACCTCCTGGTAGCAGCGGGAGTACGGGTGGCCTTCTGCACGGCCCGTAGCCGTAGGGTCCCTTCGGTTCCTGGAGCCTTCCAGTTCCCACTCCTCTCTTCTCTCCTTTAGTCCTGGGCCTCCCAGGCTAGGCCCGCCTCCGGAGCAGAGCTCATTCCTAGTCTCTTCTCCTGTCACTTTTCCTCCTCTGTCTGGCTTGCTCTTTCTAAGATGGCTTCCTATTTATACTCTCCTTGTCATGTGCTCTCCTAAGCTGCTCCCCTAAGCACCCACTACATAGGACCCTCAAACCAGCTAGGGACCTGGGACTGTGCTCTCCCTTAGGAGCAATCTCGCCCTACCCCCACTGCGGGTATGTGTTGGATGCAGGAGTTAGGGTCCCGAGCCATACGCCTTCCTTACCTGAGGGTGAGATACCACACCTCTGGGTGAGATGCAGTAACTCTGTGGTGACTGAACCCTCAGGGGCGCCACACACCCTTCTGCACAGTTTTGAAATGGCGACGAAGATGTTTAGTGCTGACGACGATGCCATTATCAGCATGACTATTCCGGTGATTTACATGCTGGAGCACACACTAAACAGAATTCAGAGTCAGGTGGTGGGACAAGGGGAGGTGGAGGAAGTAGAGGAGGAGTCGTATGCGGAAAGGATAACATCTCCAAGGTCCAGACGGTTGGCAGCACCAAGGCGGCAGGCATGGGAGGGTGGGGGAGAGGGATTAACCAGGGCGCATGGTAGCAGCCAAACTGTTGAGGAAGGTGCAGGAGCCGAGGAAGAAGTGGAGGACGAACTGGCGATGGGCATGGAAGACTCATCAGATGAGGGAGACCTTGATCACATTTCTGTTGTGCGAGGTTGGAGGGAGAGGGCAGAGGAAGGAAGCATGATTCTTACCTCGCTACCAAAACAGCAAGGACTTGGTCCTTCTGGATGCGCAAGACACATGAGTGCCTTCTTGCTGCACTATCTGCAACATGACCCCCGGATTGTCAGAATTCGAAGTAATCCCGACTACTGGGTTGCCACACTTTTTGATCCCCGGTACAAAAGTATATTTGCCGAAATAATTCCTGCCATAAAAAGGTATTGACGAATGCAGGAGTATCTGCAGACGCTGTTGCAGAATCTTACATGTGCTTTTCCACAAAACACCAGTGGTGCACGTAGTGAATCTCGCAGTTCTAACTTGCCAACGGTGGGACTGTCGAGTCTTCATCACTCAAACAGTAACAGTAACACAGTATCTGCTTGTAACAGCAATTTTGTGGAATCGTTTCACCACTTTTTTAGCCCATCCTTTGCAAGGCCACAGGAGACAAGAAGTCTGACACATAGTCAATGCCTAGAGAGGATGGTACAGGAGAATCTCCAAGTGAACATCGAAGCCATGACTGTGTCACTGGACCCTTGCTCATTTTGGTATTCCAATCTGGAAAAATCGCCGGAGCTCGCCACTCACGCCTTGGAGATCTTGTCATGCCATGCAGCCAGCGTTCTCTCTGAACGTGTGTTCAGCGCTGCTGGTGGTGTGCTGACAGATAAGCGCACGCGGCTGTCCACTGAGAATGTAGACAGACTCACGTTCATAAAGATGAACAAATCATGGATTCGCAAGGACATTTCTACCCCTGTGTCATCCTTGGGAGACTAAAAGCTTGGGGATTTGGTAAAATCACCTCACCAACCGTTTTAAGCAACAGTGGGGCAATTGATGCCACTTAACCCTAGAACGCATGACCATAAAAATCTACACTTTCACATACCTGGGGCCCTTTAGGCCCGTGTGCAAATAACATGGAATAACTCAAACTCAAATGACAAACAACTATATACATGAAGAATACCTAGAGTTTCAAAATTCTAACTAAAGTAATCTTGCAGAAAATAGAAAACAATTAACTGGGCGGGCCTGCAAGGCCACAGGTATGCGTTCTAGGGTTAAGTGGTGTCTGTGCCACAATTTTGGGAGTCCCCTTGCTGTGTCTTACGTGACGTTGGCATCGTCAATTCCAGGTGGGTTGGGTCGCACCCCCCCCCTTTTAACTGTAAGAAACTACATACACTATGGCTTGGGGTAACACAGATGGTTGAGTCTGAAGAGCTGTTTACTCAGAGGTCTGCTCCAAATCTAGAGTGTCTGCTAGTCAGCGTAGAATTTTTAACTGCATCTAGCCTAGGCAATACTTTGGGCGTAGTAGCCCAGCTGCGAAGCAAGCTGCACCGCCTGTGTATCTAATAAGAATTTTTAAATGAATCTAGCCTAGGCAAACTGTGGGGACCCCCAACCAAACCCAGACGCTCAGCCCCCCTACCGCCCCCCTTTCATGGACAATACAATAATGTAACTCTTACAACTGGATGGGTGAGGATCGGTCACAGCTTTATTAACTCTTTATACTCATTCCATTAGAAAGGCATTTTATTTCTAAAATAATTCAGCTTGTTGCAGCATGCCCTGGGTCCCCACTCCGGCAAGTTGGCCAACAAGTGTAACTCTCCAACATGTCCTTTCTATTTCCAGGCCACGGAGGATCCAGCGTACTCGTATGCAGGACTCTGACCCCAACCCATCACTCTTAACGCTTGTTCCACTCCGTCCTGGAGTCCTGACAGGAATATGTCCAGTCCAATATCTATTAAGTGAACACCGTCGGGCCGTATGAGGCCTGCTTTATCTCCTTCCAGTTGTCGGTGTCGTATCACTACACCGCCTCTGTCTCTTCTAAATTTTGCCATCCAAATATTTATTACCTGCCTTGTCCATTCGATGGCCGTGATGTCTCGCGCACCTTGCCATACCGCTATCGGCACAATCTCTGACCATACTATAGCTAATTTTGTGAAAAATTCTCTGAAGCGCTCAGTGTCTAGTTTCATTATTGCCATTAGTTATGCGCTCTTGTGATGACCTAGGTTGTTTCCCCCGGCCTGTATAACTAAGATGACCGGACCTCTTGCCTCTCTCCCTACCTTGATTACCTCCATTAGTACCTGTGGCCATAGCAGGCCTCTAATACCTCTCCAGTTGAAATATGTGTTATGAAACTCTAATTTCCTCCCGCCTGGGCGGACTTTCGCCCTTTTTTGTGCCCAATATATATACGAGTGGCCTATCACTCACACTGTTGGCTTAGCGTCACCTGTAAAAGAAACAAACCACGTTAGGATAACAAGTCCGGTCTTATGTATCTCGCCAAACACGTGGATTGCCATCTCCCTATCCTCTGAACTTCCGTTTCTGACAGTCCTGCTCTTGCTGCTTCCGTGGCCGCACCTATGCGGAATGAGTGTGTCCCGTAATCTTTGGGGTGGTTCCCTGCCGATGTTATGCATTTATTAAATATAGCTTGGAACAGGTATCTTGATAATGGCGTTCCATCAATGTGTGATAGGAAGAAATTACTTTGTGATCTGATGGTTAGATATGTTTTTACTATTGTTACCCGACTCAGTGTACCGTTTGTGGGTTGTAGAAGTACCCAAGTACCCCTGCCCGCTGGAACCATTTTCGATTGGTGTATGCGTAGACGTATTGCATTATTGGCTATGACTACGTCCTGGTGTAATAAGCCTCCACTGGTGGTAATTTTGGATTGAGGGACTAATTCGCTTATACATAGCGCCCCGAAGAAGGCGATCACAAATGCAGTAGACATTAGTGTTTCTTCAAATTGTGAGTGTCATGTTAATGGTGTTAGGGATAAGATGTGAGAAATCAGTTTTAGTGACACGGGACGGGACGTCTACATTCCTGACTTGGCTGACCCCTTTTCCACCCTTTTATGGATTGTCTGATGATGAATCTTTGTCACATCTCCCCAATTCAGTAGTTGGAAGTGAAATGCTACTCCGGTCAGACACCGCTGCGCTGACGCCCCTGATATGCCCCTCATCATTAGCTGGTGGAGAAATTCTATGGTGACTTGTGATCTGGCTTGTTCACATTGGTCAACCCGTCTGCCTGCTACTAGTCGTTTCCACTCTTTCCATGCCTTACCGTATGCTTACCACGTTGACGGGGCAACTGACGCTCTGATTAATGGCATCAACTATTCGCCACTAGATCCCATAGGGAGGGTGGGCAACTGTTGCCCGATGGGTGGGCGTTGTGGAAGAGCTCTGTGAAAATCTGCCAATTGAATTGTTATAAAGCGTTAGCAGCAGCTTTATACCCCTCAGCATAGTGGCTAGCGCGGACCCATACATTGTGTTTTAGGCACAGGAATGCTAGCCTGCGTAGTAGGCCTAGCACTGGGAGAGACGATGATGCCATCTTATTAATGCAGTGCGCTAGGCTGGTGTTTTGTGTTATGAAGCGTATATTTTTGTTAGCTAGGCGAGCGCCCCATATTTCTATTGCTACCACTATTGGGGAAAATTATTTTCAGGGCTAGATGCAGCTAAAAATTATTATTAATTTCAAAGCTGGTGGAGCTTGGTAGAGATGGCCTAATACAATGAGTCCCACACACTGCTAGAAGCCCAAATATTTTTTCAGAGCTAGATGCAGATAAAAATTATTTTTAATTTGCAACCTGATGGAGGTCAGTGTACATGGACTAATAGACCAAGTCCCACACACTGCTAGAAGCCCAAATATTTTTTCAGAAGTAGATGCAGAAAAAAATTATATTCAATTTGCAACCTGATGGAGGTCAGTATAGATGGACTAATAGAACAAGTCCCACACACTGCTAGAAGGCCAAATATTTTTTCAGAGCTAGATGCAGACAAAAAATTATTTTGAATTTGCAACCTGATGGAGGTCAGTATAGATGGACTAATAGAACAAGTCCCACACACAGCTAAAAGCCCAAATATTTTTTCAGAGGTAGATGCAGATAAAAATTATTTTTAATTTGCAGCCTGATGGAGGTCAGTAGAGATGGACTAATAGAGAAAGTCCCACACACTGCTAGAAGGCCAAATATTTTTTCAGAGCTAGATGCAGACAAAAAATTATTTTGAATTTGCAACCTGATGGAGGTCAGTATAGATGGACTAATAGAGAAAGTCCCACACACTGCTAGAAGGCCAAATATTTTTTCAGAGCTAGATGCAGAAAAAAATTATATTCAATTTGCAACCTGATGGAGGTCAGTATAGATGGACTGATAGAACAAGTCCCACTCACTGCTAGAAGCCCAAATATTTTTTCAGAGCTAGATGCAGATAAAAATTATTTTTAATTTGCAACCTGATGGAGGTCAGTGTACATGGACTAATAGACCAAGTCCCACACACTGTTAGAAGCCCAAATATTTTTTCAGAAGTAGATGCAGAAAAAAATTATATTCAATTTGCAACCTGATGGAGGTCAGTATAGATGGACTAATAGAACAAGTCCCACACACTGCTAGAAGGCCAAATATTTTTTCAGAGCTAGATGCAGACAAAAAATTATTTTGAATTTGCAACCTGATGGAGGTCAGTATAGATGGACTAATAGAACAAGTCCCACACACAGCTAGAAGCCCAAATATTTTTTCAGAGGTAGATGCAGATAAAAATTATTTTTCATTTGCAGCCTGATGGAGGTCAGTAGAGATGGACTAATAGAGAAAGTCCCACACACTGCTAGAAGGCCAAATATTTTTTCAGAGCTAGATGCAGACAAAAAATTATTTTGAATTTGCAACCTGATGGAGGTCAGTATAGATGGACTAATAGAGAAAGTCCCACACACTGCTAGAAGGCCAAATATTTTTTCAGAGCTAGATGCAGATAAAAATTATTTTTAATTTGCAACCTGATGGAGGTCAGTATAGATGGACTAATAAAGAAAGTCCCACACACTGCTAGAAGGCCAAATATTTTTTCAGAGCTAGATGCAGACAAAAAATTATTTTGAATTTGCAACCTGATGGAGGTCAGTATAGATGGACTAATAGAGAAAGTCCCACACACTGCTAGAAGCCCAAATAATTTTTCAGAGCTAGATGCAGATAAAAATTATTTTTAATTTGCAACCTGATGGAGGTCAGTATAGATGGACTAATAGAGAAAGTCCCACACACTGCTAGAAGGCCAAATATTTTTTCAGAGCTAGATGCAGATAAAAATTATCTTTAATTTGCAACCTGATGGAGGTCAGTATAGATGGACGAATAGAGAAAGTCCCACACACTGCTAGAAGGCCAAATATTTTTTCAGAGCTAGATGCAGATATAAATTATTTTTAATTTGCAACCTGATGGAGGTCAGTATAGATGGACTAATAGAGAAAGTTCCACACACTGCTAGAAGGCCAAATATTTTTTCAGAGCTAGATGCAGAATAAAATTATATTCAGTTTGCAACCTGATGGAGGTCAGTATAGATGGACTAATAGAACAAGTCCCACACACTGCTAGAAGCCCAAATATTTTTTCAGAGCTAGATGCAGAAAAAAATTATATTCAATTTGCAACCTGATGGAGGTCAGTATAGATGGACTAATAGAATGATGCTATGCCCAAAAGATTTTACTTCACTAGGTGCAGTAAAAAAATTGGTGTTCTATACACAGGTGGTATATCTTGCAACACAGATAGGCTACTCCACTGACTAACACACTCTGCAATAGGCCAAAAAGGATTAGCTTTGCTAGATTCAGCCAAATGCTGTGAAAAAACTTGCACAGCACTGGCACAGACCTGCGTGGCAAAAACTGATAGGAACTGATGTAACCTAGTCCTGAAAAGGACTGCAATTACAATTAGTCTTTACTCCCACAATCTATCTATTTAAGAGCACAGACCTGCCTGATAAAAGTCGTAGGAAATGCTGTAACCTAGTCCTTAAAAGGACTGCAATCACAACTATTCCCTACTCCCAAGCTATCTGTAGATTTGTGCGAAAATTGGCTTGAAATTAACAAGGTATAGCGCACACAGCAACAGTGGTGCCGTCTAACACGCAGCTGCAGCAGTGAGAAATGGTGGCGACGGGGAAAATGGCTGGGTCTTATAGGGCAAGGACATGTGACACACACTGCCAATGACACATGCCCTTGCTTGTGTGAAAAAAAGCACTTCGCTCCGTGTGTGCGCTGCTGATAGGCTGACAGATTGCACCTCCCCACTGTAAATGCGGGAAAGAGAAAAAAAAATGGAGTTCTTCATTATTCCTGCAGAGATCCATCCCCTGCCCCTCCCCCCACCCCGCTGTACACTCAAACTGCGTATTAACATTAATTTTCATCATTACTGAGAAAAAATCCAGTTATGATTTTGGTGCACTAACAGTTATCGAACATAACCTCGAACAGCCGAATTTTTCTCAAATCGTTCGTATTCGCCGAACGGCTCGAACACCGCCCAAAACAGCTCGAATTTGAGATTGGCGAACAGTTCGAGTAGAACAACGCTCATCTCTAGCGGTGACCATTTTACTATGCAGTTAGTAATGGGGGCGTCTTATAGACGCCCTTCATTACTAATCTGGGCTTCACGTCAGCCACCAATAAAATGCTGACATGAACCCCAACCCCATTACCCCACTCGCCACCGCTACAGGGCAATGGGAAGAGCGGCGGCTAAGCACCAGATTTGGTGCATCTTATAGATGTGACATTTCTGGGACTGCTGAGGGGTGATATTAATAGCCACGGAGGGGGCTAGTATTCAAGGCCCCTTCCCTGGCTATTAATATCAGCCAGCAGCTGTCTAGTTTAGCCTTTTCTGGTTAGATTTTGTAGGAGGACCCCACATCAATTTCTTTTTGGGGTCCCCCTGTAAACTAGCCAGTAAAGGCTAAAAAAACAGCTATGGGCTTAATAGCCAGGGAACATTTTTAGCTAATGGCCCCTTCCCCTGGTGCTAATATTAGCCCCAAGCAGTCGGCTTTCCCTCTCCTGGTTATAAAAATGACGCGGGAGCCCATGCCATTTTATTTTAAATTTTAGGCTCTATGTCCACATTCCGGACATAGTAGCGCTTTGGACGCATATTTTTGCTGTGTCCAAAATGTTGCATTCTATTGAATGCAGGTAAATCCACATGTGTTCACTGAACCCCCTACCGCCCCCCTTTCATGGACAATACAATAATTTAACTCTTACAACTGGATGGGTGAGGATCGGTCACAGCTTTATTAACTCTTTATACTCATTCCATTAGAAAGGCATTTTATTTCTAAAATAATTCAGCTTGTTGCAGCATGCCCTGGGTCCCCACTCCGGCAAGTTGGCCAACAAGTGTAACTCTCCAACATGTCCTTTCTATTTCCAGGCCACGGAGGATACAGCGTACTCGTATGCAGGACTCTGACCCCCACCCATCACTCTTAACGCTTGTTCCACTCCGTCCTGGAGTCCTGACAGGAATATGTCCAGTCCAATATCTATTAAGTGAACACCGTCGGGCCGTATGAGGCCTGCTTTATCTCCTTCCAGTTGTCGGTGTCGTATCACTACACCGCCTCTGTCTCTTCTAAATTTTGCCATCCGAATATTTATTACCCGCCTTATCCATTCGATGGCCGTGATGTCTCGCGCACCTTGCCATACCGCTATCGGCACAATCTCTGACCATACTATAGCTAATTTTGTGAAAAATTCTCTGAAGCGCTCAGTGTCTAGTTTCATTATTGCGATTAGTTATGCGCTCTTGTGATGACCTAGGTTGTTTCCCCCGGCCTGTATAACTAAGATGACCGGACCTCTTGCCTCTCTCCCTACCTTGATTACCTCCATTAGTACCTGTGGCCATAGCAGGCCTCTAATACCTCTCCAGTTGAAATATGTGTTATGAAACTCTAATTTCCTCCCGCCTGGGCGGACTTTCGCCCTTTTTTGTGCCCAATATATATACGAGTGGCCTATCACTCACACTGTTGGCTTAGCGTCACCTGTAAAAGAAACAAACCACGTTAGGATAACAAGTCCGGTCTTATGTATCTCGCCAAACACGTGGATCGCCATCTCCCTATCCTCTGAACTTCCGTTTCTGACAGTCCTGCTCTTGCTGCTTCCGTGGCCGCACCTATGCGGAATGAGTGTGTCCCGTAATCTTTGGGGTGGTTCCCTGCCGATGTTATGCATTTATTAAATATAGCTTGGAACAGGTATCTTGATAATGGCGTTCCATCAATGTGTGATAGGAAGAAATTACTTTGTGATCTGATGGTTAGATATGTTTTTACTATTGTTACCCGACTCAGTGTACCGTTTGTGGGTTGTAGAAGTACCCAAGTACCCCTGCCCGCTGGAACCGTTTTCGATTGGTGTATGCGTAGACGTATTGCATTATTGGCTATGACTACGTCCTGGTGTAATAAGCCTCCACTGGTGGTAATTTTGGATTGAGGGACTAATTCGCTTATACATAGCGCCCCGAAGAAGGCGATCACAAATGCAGTAGACATTAGTGTTTCTTCAAATTGTGAGTGTCATGTTAATGGTGTTAGGGATAAGATGTGAGAAATCAGTTTTAGTGACACGGGACGGGACGTCTACATTCCTGACTTGGCTGACCCCTTTTCCACCCTTTTATGGATTGTCTGATGATGAATCTTTGTCACATCTCCCCAATTCAGTAGTTGGAAGTGAAATGCTACTCCGGTCAAACACCGCTGCGCTGACGCCCCTGATATGCCCCTCATCATTAGCTGGTGGAGAAATTCTATGGTGACTTGTGATCTGGCTTGTTCACATTGGTCAACCCGTCTGCCTGCTACTAGTCGTTTCCACTCTTCCCATGCCTTACCGTATGCTTGCCACGTTGACGGGGCAACTGACGCTCTGATTAATGGCATCAACTATTCGCCACTAGATCCCATAGGGAGGGTGGGCAACTGTTGCCCGATGGGTGGGCGTTGTGGAAGAGCTCTGTGAAAATCTGCCAATTGAATTGTTATAAAGCGTTAGCAGCAGCTTTATACCCCTCAGCATAGTGGCTAGCGCGGACCCATACATTGTGTTTTAGGCACAGGAATGCTAGCCTGCGTAGTAGGCCTAGCACTGGGAGAGACGATGATGCCATCTTATTAATGCAGTGCGCTAGGCTGGTGTTTTGTGTTATGAAGCGTATATTTTTGTTAGCCAGGCGCGCGCCCCATATTTCTATTGCTACCACTATTGGGAAAAATTATTTTCAGGGCTAGATGCAGCTAAAAATTATTATTAATTTCAAAGCTGGTGGAGCTTGGTATAGATGGCCTAATACAATGAGTCCCACACACTGCTAGAAGCCCAAATATTTTTTCAGAGATAGATGCAGATAAAAATTATTTTTAATTTGCAACCTGATGGAGGTCAGTGTACATGGACTAATAGACCAAGTCCCACACACTGCTAGAAGCCCAAATATTTTTTCAGAAGTAGATGCAGAAAAAAATTATATTCAATTTGCAACCTGATGGAGGTCAGTATAGATGGACTAATAGAACAAGTCCCACACACTGCTAGAAGGCCAAATATTTTTTCAGAGCTAGATGCAGACAAAAAATTATTTTGAATTTGCAACCTGATGGAGGTCAGTATAGATGGACTAATAGAACAAGTCCCACACACAGCTAGAAGCCCAAATATTTTTTCAGAGGTAGATGCAGATAAAAATTATTTTTAATTTGCAGCCTGATGGAGGTCAGTATAGATGGACTAATAGAGAAAGTCCCACACACTGCTAGAAGGCCAAATATTTTTTCAGAGCTAGATGCAGACAAAAAATTATTTTGAATTTGCAACCTGATGGAGGTCAGTATAGATGGACTAATAGAGAAAGTCCCACACACTGCTAGAAGGCCAAATATTTTTTCAGAGCTAGATGCAGATAAAAATTATTTTTAATTTGCAACCTGATGGAGGTCAGTATAGATGGACTAATAGAGAAAGTCCCACACACTGCTAGAAGCCCAAATATTTTTTCAGAGCTAGATGCAGAAAAAAATTATATTCACTTTGCAACCTGATGGAGGTCAGTATAGATGGACTAATAGAACAAGTCCCACTCACTGCTAGAAGCCCAAATATTTTTTCAGAGCTAGATGCAGATAAAAATTATTTTTAATTTGCAACCTGATGGAGGTCAGTGTACATGGACTAATAGACCAAGTCCCACACACTGCTAGAAGCCCAAATATTTTTTCAGAAGTAGATGCAGAAAAAAATTATATTCAATTTGCAACCTGATGGAGGTCAGTATAGATGGACTAATAGAACAAGTCCCACACACTGCTAGAAGGCCAAATATTTTTTCAGAGCTAGATGCAGACAAAAAATTATTTTGAATTTGCAACCTGATGGAGGTCAGTATAGATGGACTAATAGAACAAGTCCCACACACAGCTAGAAGCCCAAATATTTTTTCAGAGGTAGATGCAGATAAAAATTATTTTTAATTTGCAGCCTGATGGAGGTCAGTATAGATGGACTAATAGAGAAAGTCCCACACACTGCTAGAAGGCCAAATATTTTTTCAGAGCTAGATGCAGACAAAAAAATATTTTGAATTTGCAACCTGATGGAGGTCAGTATAGATGGACTAATAGAGAAAGTCCCACACACTGCTAGAAGGCCAAATATTTTTTCAGAGCTAGATGCAGATAAAAATTATTTTTAATTTGCAACCTGATGGAGGTCAGTATAGATGGACTAATAGAGAAAGTCCCACACACTGCTAGAAGGCCAAATATTTTTTCAGAGCTAGATGCAGACAAAAAATTATTTTGAATTTGCAACCTGATGGAGGTCAGTATAGATGGACTAATAGAGAAAGTCCCTCACACTGCTAGAAGGCCAAATATTTTTTCAGAGCTAGATGCAGATAAAAATTATTTTTAATTTGCAACCTGATGGAGGTCAGTATAGATGGACTAATAGAGAAAGTCCCACACACTGCTAGAAGCCCAAATATTTTTTCAGAGATAGATGCAGATAAAAATTATTTTTAATTTGCAACCTGATGGAGGTCAGTGTACATGGACTAATAGACCAAGTCCCACACACTGCTAGAAGCCCAAATATTTTTTCAGAAGTAGATGCAGAAAAAAATTATATTCAATTTGCAACCTGATGGAGGTCAGTATAGATGGACTAATAGAACAAGTCCCACACACTGCTAGAAGGCCAAATATTTTTTCAGAGCTAGATGCAGACAAAAAATTATTTTGAATTTGCAACCTGATGGAGGTCAGTATAGATGGACTAATAGAACAAGTCCCACACACAGCTAGAAGCCCAAATATTTTTTCAGAGGTAGATGCAGATAAAAATTATTTTTAATTTGCAGCCTGATGGAGGTCAGTATAGATGGACTAATAGAGAAAGTCCCACACACTGCTAGAAGGCCAAATATTTTTTCAGAGCTAGATGCAGACAAAAAATTATTTTGAATTTGCAACCTGATGGAGGTCAGTATAGATGGACTAATAGAGAAAGTCCCACACACTGCTAGAAGGCCAAATATTTTTTCAGAGCTAGATGCAGATAAAAATTATTTTTAATTTGCAACCTGATGGAGGTCAGTATAGATGGACTAATAGAGAAAGTCCCACACACTGCTAGAAGCCCAAATATTTTTTCAGAGCTAGATGCAGAAAAAAATTATATTCACTTCGCAACCTGATGGAGGTCAGTATAGATGGACTAATAGAACAAGTCCCACTCACTGCTAGAAGCCCAAATATTTTTTCAGAGCTAGATGCAGATAAAAATTATTTTTAATTTGCAACCTGATGGAGGTCAGTGTACATGGACTAATAGACCAAGTCCCACACACTGCTAGAAGCCCAAATATTTTTTCAGAAGTAGATGCAGAAAAAAATTATATTCAATTTGCAACCTGATGGAGGTCAGTATAGATGGACTAATAGAACAAGTCCCACACACAGCTAGAAGGCCAAATATTTTTTCAGAGCTAGATGCAGACAAAAAATTATTTTGAATTTGCAACCTGATGGAGGTCAGTATAGATGGACTAATAGAACAAGTCCCACACACAGCTAGAAGCCCAAATATTTTTTCAGAGGTAGATGCAGATAAAAATTATTTTTAATTTGCAGCCTGATGGAGGTCAGTATAGATGGACTAATAGAGAAAGTCCCACACACTGCTAGAAGGCCAAATATTTTTTCAGAGCTAGATGCAGACAAAAAATTATTTTGAATTTGCAACCTGATGGAGGTCAGTATAGATGGACTAATAGAGAAAGTCCCACACACTGCTAGAAGGCCAAATATTTTTTCAGAGCTAGATGCAGATAAAAATTATTTTTAATTTGCAACCTGATGGAGGTCAGTATAGATGGACTAATAGAGAAAGTCCCACACACTGCTAGAAGGCCAAATATTTTTTCAGAGCTAGATGCAGACAAAAAATTATTTTGAATTTGCAACCTGATGGAGGTCAGTATAGATGGACTAATAGAGAAAGTCCCTCACACTGCTAGAAGGCCAAATATTTTTTCAGAGCTAGATGCAGATAAAAATTATTTTTAATTTGCAACCTGATGGAGGTCAGTATAGATGGACTAATAGAGAAAGTCCCACACACTGCTAGAAGGCCAAATATTTTTTCAGAGCTAGATGCAGATAAAAAATATTTTTAATTTGCAACCTGATGGAGGTCAGTATAGATGGACGAATAGAGAAAATCCCACACACTGCTAGAAGGCCAAATATTTTTTCAGAGCTAGATGCAGATATAAATTATTTTTAATTTGCAACCTGATGGAGGTCAGTATAGATGGACTAATAGAGAAAGTCCCACACACTGCTAGAAGGCCAAATATTTTTTCAGAGCTAGATGCAGAAAAAAATTATATTCAGTTTGCAACCTGATGTAGGTCAGTATAGATGGACTAATAGAACAAGTCCCACACACTGCTAGAAGCCCAAATATTTTTTCAGAGCTAGATGCAGAAAAAAATTATATTCAATTTGCAACCTGATGGAGGTCAGTATAGATGGACTAATAGAATGATGCTATGCCCAAAAGATTTTACTTCACTAGGTGCAGTAAAAAAATTGGTGTTCTATACACAGGTGGTATATTTTGCAACACAGATAGGCTACTCCACTGACTAACACACTCTGCAATAGGCCAAAAAGGATTAGCTTTGCTAGATTCAGCCAAATGCTGTGAAAAAAACTTGCACAGCACTGGCACAGACCTGCGTGGCAAAAACTGATAGGAACTGATGTAACCTAGTCCTGAAAAGGACTGCAATTACAATTAGTCTTTACTCCCACAATCTATCTATTTAAGAGCACAGACCTGCCTGATAAAAGTCGTAGGAAATGCTGTAACCTAGTCCTTAAAAGGACTGCAATCACAACTATTCCCTACTCCCAAGCTATCTGTAGATTTGTGCGAAAATTGGCTTGAAATTAACAAGGTATAGCGCACACAGCAACAGCGGTGCCATCTAACACGCAGCTGCAGCAGTGAGAAATGGTGGCGACGGGGAAAATGGCTGGGTATTATAGGGCAAGGACATGTGACATACACTGCCAATGACACATGCCCTTGCTTGTGTGAAAAAAAACACTTCGCTCCGTGTGTGCGCTGCTGATAGGCTGACAGATTGCACCTCCCCACTGTAAATGCGGGAAAGAGAAAAAAAAATGGAGTTCTTCATTATTCCTGCAGAGATCCATCCCCTGCCCCTCCCCCCACCCCGCTGTACACTCAAACTGCGTATTAACATTAATTTTCATCATTACTGAGAAAAAATCCAGTTATGATTTTGGTGCACGAACAGTTATCGAACATAACCTCGAACAGCCGAATTTTTCTCAAATCGTTCGTGTTCGCCGAACGACTCGAACACCGCCCAAAACAGCTCGAATTTGAGATTGGCGAACAGTTCGAGTAGAACAACGCTCATCTCTAGCGGTGACCATTTTACTATGCAGTTAGTAATGGGGGCGTCTTATAGACGCCCTTCATTACTAATCTGGGCTTCACGTCAGCCACCAATAAAATGCTGACATGAACCCCAACCCCATTACCCCACTCGCCACCGCTACAGGGCAATGGGAAGAGCGGCGGCTAAGCACCAGATTTGGTGCATCTTATAGATGTGACATTTCTGGGACTGCTGAGGGGTGATATTAATAGCCACGGAGGGGGCTAGTATTCAAGGCCCCTTCCCTGGCTATTAATATCAGCCAGCAGCTGTCTAGTTTAGCCTTTTCTGGTTAGATTTTGTAGGAGGACCCCACATCAATTTCTTTTTGGGGTCCCCCTGTAAACTAGCCAGTAAAGGCTAAAAAAACAGCTATGGGCTTAATAGCCAGGGAACATTTTTAGCTAATGGCCCCTTCCCCTGGTGCTAATATTAGCCCCCAGCAGTCGGCTTTCCCTCTCCTGGTTATAAAAATGACGCGGGAGCCCATGCCATTTTTTTAAAATTTTAGGCTCTATGTCCACATTCCGGACATAGTAGCGCTTTGGACGCATATTTTTGCTGTGTCCAAAATGTTGCATTCTATTGAATGCAGGTAAATCCACATGTGTTCACTGAACCATGCGTTTTACCGCATTCAATAGATTCTAGTGGTCAAATTTCTATTGCGGAGACTAGCAACTCCGCAAGAGAATTTTACATGCTACGGTCCTGAAAGATGTGCCGCATGTCAGTGTCCACGGGTGATTCGCAGCCTCAGATTTCTAGAAATCCCATCCATAATGCTATAACATCTGGGCGCTGCCGGTTTGATGCTGTATAAACACGCAGCGTCAAACCTGCGCTCATCTGCTACCTGCCTGTTAGCCAACCTGGAGGCTCTGCCGTCACGTGCTGTGACCACCTACCTGTCCAGAGACTCTTGCCCGCTCACCTGGGAGCGTCCACCTGCTACCTGCCTGCTAGCCTACCTGGAGGGTCTGTCGTCACGTGCTGTGACCACCTGCCTGTCCAGAGACTCTTACCCGCTCACCTGGGAGCATCCGCCTGCTACCTGCCTGCTAGCCTACCTGGAGGCTCTGTCGTCACGTGGTGTGACCACCTGCCTGTCCAGAGACTCTTGCCCGCTCACCTGGGAACCTCCACCTGCTACCTGCCTGCTAGTCTACCTGGAGGCTCAGCCGTCACTTGCTGTGACCACCTGCCTGTCCAGAGACTCTTGCCTGCTCACCTGGGAGCGTCCACCTGCTACCTGCCTGCTAGCCTATCTGGAGGCTTAGCCGTCACTTGCCGTGACCACCCGCCTGTCAAGAGACTGTCCCCGTCACTTGCCGTGACCTCCTGCCCTTCTACCCAGAGACTGTCCCCGTCACTTGCCGTGACCTCCTGTCCTTCTACCCAGAGACTGTCCCCGTCACTTACCGTGACTACCTGCCCGCCTACCCTGGGAGCCACCCGCTTCCTTACAAGGACTGCCCCTTTGTATCGTTGCTCAGAGGTTCCACCTCCCAGACCCGTTACAGTGTGGTAGAAAAAGGTGCACAAGCAACTGGGTTAACTGTAGTCTTGAAAGGATTGTTAAGAAAAGGCCATTCAAAAATTTGGGGGAGATTCACAAGGAGTGGACTGCTGCTGGAGTCATTGCTTCAAGAGCCACCACACACAGACGTTTCCAGGACATGGGCTGCAAGTGTCGCATTCCTTGTGTCAAGCCACTCATGACCAATAGACAACGCCAGAAGCGTCTTACCTGGGCCAAGGAGAAAGAAACCTGGACTGTTGCTCAGTGGTCCAAGGTGTTGTTTTCAGATGAAAGTAAATTTTGCATTTCTTTTGGGAATCAAGGTCCCAGTGTCTGGAGGAAAAGTGGAGAGGCCACAATCCAAGCTGTTTGAGGTCTAGTGTGAAGTTTCCACAATCAGTGATGGTTTGGGGAGCCATGTCATCTGCTGGTGTAGGTCCACTGTGTTTTATCAAGACCAAAGTCATCACAGCCGTTTACTAGGAAATTTTAGAGCACTTCATGCTTCCCTCTGCCGACAAGCTTTTTGGAGATGGAAATTTCATTCTCCAGCAGGACTTGGCACCTGTCCACACTGCCAAAAGTACCAATACCTCGTTTAAAAACAACAGTATCAGTGTGCTTGACTGGCCAGCAAAGTTGCCTGACCTTAACCCTATAGAGAATCTATGGGGTATTTTCAAGAGGTAGATGAGAGACACCAGAGCCAACAATGCAGATGAGCTGAAGGCCCAGACAACTCCTGTTAATTTTTCTTGACTTTGGTAAAGTTATATAATTTGTCATGATACCCATTCAATACAATCGTGTGCCATCCAGTAGACACAAACACATTTTGTATGCATTAATGTATGGTTTGTGTTTTTTTTTCTTTTTTTTTTTTTAACATGGTATCCCGTGGGTGAGGAATGGCCAACAGATGACATCTGTCTACCGTAAATATTTTTCTTTTTATTTAAAGTGTAAAAAGACTTTTGGGGTCTGAGGAACAAATTGCAGTGAATATTGTGAAGTATATCTTGCATCCAATACTAATAAAGATCGGTATCTGCAGATATTTTTAGGACATTTGCATTACACAAGCTAGACAAATTTTAAGCCCACAGTGGTGATCCACGCATGTACTGACCTCAGTGCAATTTGATCTCTTGTTTTGATTCTTTGTGTATAGTGATGTCCAGATTGATCTTATGCTATGTAATACCATTATCCTAAACATATCTGTAGATACTGATCTGTATTATTATTGGAAGTGAGATATACTTCACAATACTACACAATACTATAATATACTGAGCAATTTGTCTCTTATACTCCAGTTGTCTTTTTACACATTTTTATGCAGCGGAATTGGGATTCACTCGGTCTATTGTGCTGCACTTGTGAAAAATTAGATATTAGCGCCAAGTGAAGTTTTTATAAATTACAATTTTTTTCCATGTTTGTTAAAGGGACTCTGTTAGCACAGAATGACTTTTCAAGCCAAGTACAGGTGCTTTTAAATATACCTTCCCACCTGCTTGTTTTCTCTCTATCTATGCCCTTCTCTGGCTCTATGAAGCCAAAGCTGTCAATCAAAGAAAAGGGTGGGGTGTATATTGTGGGAAAGCAAGCTCTGTACTGACAGAGTCCCTTTAACATCCTGTATTATACATTGTAACGCCAGCGTCCTCACATGGCTCCGCTTCCACCTCCATGCAGGGATGCCAACAGGGCCAGCTCCAGATTTTCGTGGGCCCTGGGCAAAAGACTCTCAGTGGGTCCCTTTAACACATAACAGGATTCATGATGCACAGATACAGCGGAGAAATATAGGTATACAACACAGGGCCCAGCCTGCCACCTCATCCTTCACATATGCAGACATGCACACATATACAGTACGCAGACATTCACACAGGATGCAGACATGCACACACACAGTACGCAGACATGCACAGTATTCAGACATGCAAATGCACACACACACAGTACACAGATATGCACACACACACAGTACGCAGACATGCACACGCACACGCAGTACGCAGATATGCACACGCACACACAGTACATAGACATGCGCACAGACACAGAACGCAGACATGCACACACACAGTACGCAGACATGCACGTGCATAGTACGCAGGCATGCACACACACAGTACGCAGACATACACACACACAGTACGCAGACATGCACACACACAGTACGCAGACATGCACACACACAGTACGCAGACATGCGCACACATTCAGACATGCACACATACAAACACATGCACATGGTACACAGATATGCACACATAAAATACGCAGACACGCACATACACAATCATATACATAGATACTTACATATACAGGCTTAATTTAGATTGTGAGCCCCAATAGGGACAGTGCCCATAATGTCTGTAAATTATCTGAATTGTAAAGCGCTGCGAATATGTTGGCGCTATAAAAATAAAAAGATTATTATTATTATTATACATACATATTTGAACACAAATTCTTAAAAACACATATAAAACAGTCCTAAATATATATACACAGTCATACACACTGACATACACAGATATTCACATCATACAGACACGGCCCTGGACCAGGTGGGCCCAGTCGCCGTTGGGGCCCGGGCCACTCCCCCAAAATCTGTGCAGCACCGCTGGTGCAGTTTGATTGCAGTCACTTTACCAGACATGGCCGCGCGCAGTGCGCCTTGCGGCTGTGTCTGCTAGTAATGACGCGGCAGGGGGCGACACACAATTAAAATTAAAGGCGCAGTGCCGACCCTGCCTTGTCATTACTACCAGACACAGCCGTACAGAGCACTGCGCACTGCCATGTCTGGTAAAGTGGCAGAAATCAAACAGTGCTAGCGGTCCTGCACAGACGCTAGGGGAGCAGCCTGGGCCCCAACTCCGAGTGGGCCCCCTGATTGCCCAAGCACTTGCCCGGGTACGCTGGGTGCTCACGCCAGCCCTGGATGCCGACATACTCACCGCCTCGGGCAGCGCGGCATGTCCCTTGGCGTTCTTCCTGCTTCCTGGTTCTCTGTGGGAGGCAGCACGTCTAGTGCAAGATACAAGATGGCTCTCAGCTGGCCGGCATCCTGTATAAAAGATACCCTCCCCAGTAGGGAGGTGCTGAAGCAACGTGTTTCATTAGAGTGTTAGTGGTGCAACTAGTGAGTTGTTAGGTCCCCTGGTCCTGGTTTGGCCAGTGTCCTAAACCTGAAGTCCTTGGTTCTTGTGTGGCCAGTCCTGAATCCATAGTCCCTGGTCCTTGTGCGGCCAGTGACTGAACCTCGTCCCCTGGTCCGTGTGCGGTCAGTGCCTGAAACCCGAACCACTGGTCCCAGTGCGGCCAGGGCCTCAACTTTCTTTCGTGGTTCGAGTGTGGCCAGTGCCCGAACCCTGAAGCCACACAGAACCTGATTCTTGAAGTAGCTCTGGCGGTACCTGAAACAGTATCCGAGACCTGTGTGTCTGCACGTGTGACTGAGTATTAGCCCTGTCTGAGACTCTGTGTCAGTAACCATTCTACCCATTGATCCTGATCCTAGTAGTCTGAACAGAGCCCTAGTCCTATCCGTGTCTGCATATCTGACTCTTGGGGTTAGTAGCTGCAGTAACATGGACTGCCTATGAGTGGTACCTGGCGACTACCTGCAGCTCAAGCTTGACTACACCATCAGAAGCTCCAGTGAACACCAAGTAGCCGCTTAGCTACTCCCCTTCCTAGGCAAGCCTGGCCTAGTGGCACAGTGGGTCCACGAAATACGTGCATCACCTGCGGGCCTAACATGCATTTTGTGTTATGTTGAGTTTAGGAACAAGGAGGGTTACGCTTGTATTCTTTCAGACTATAGTGTATTAAAAAGTATTTACCACCAAATACCTGAGAAAAATTAAGCATGAGCAATCAGTTTTCTAATTAGTAGTACAAATTTCAGTTGTTATACATAGTTTTCACTTAGATGTGACAATTGTAAAGTTCTAAACTTTTTTGATTGTTACATCTGACGCGCCCCTGGGCCTGCTGTGTCGCGCAGCGTCTCGCGCACGGGGGCTTACCCGGAACCGGATCAGATGAGGGTTGTAGTCTCCGAGTGGCGGGACCCGGTCCGTGCCCAGGGAGTCAAACTCAGTGTGTGGCAGTCTTGATAGGTGTTATTTGAGTGTCGACTACGCCACCCGTTGATTTGCAGCTATGGAGCTGCCGCTGCAGGGCAGACCGCTGAGGCCGGTGTAGAATTGTGCAGCGTGATAGTATAACCCCCAACGGGAGGGGTATGGCCTCAGGGCAGCCGACGTGGAAGATGGGGGTAGCAGGAACCACTCAGAGACCGTGCGGTGTAATTCAGGGTCTTTACTGGTAACAACGATAGACCCTCCCGGAGTACTTGCTAGCGAACGGGGCCTGGTCAGTCCTTGAGCAGATGGGATCTCCCCTGGCCAGGCGGAGTTGTAGGCCTCCCAAACTGACTGTACTCTTCTGGCTACCTTGCTAGAAGCGGATATAAGTAGCCCACGTCCCTGAGTGTGCCGTGTGGTGCTCACCCGTATGGCCGGTGACTCGGGGCCTTCTAATGGCTTCCGCTCCACGATGGCGGTGCTGGTCCCACGCGTGTGACCTTGCCTTCGGGTTTCTGGGCCTGAGGACCTGAAATCCCCTGCCGGTCGGCTTCTGCTGCTGGGTAAGAGTTAGTCCCCACAGCCTCGGACGCCGGGTCCGGTAAGAAAGCTTCTCAGTCAGGGCGAGCTCTGCAGCTGCCAGCCCCTGACTCGTAGTAGTATTGCTCCCACTGAGCTTCTGCTGTTTCTTCCTATGACTGTTTCTCGTCTCTACTCTCCTTGACTCCTAACCCTGCCTCAGCCCCGGGTTTATATAGGGGAAGTTCTTCCCCTCCCAAGACTGGGCAGGAGGTGTGGCATGCACAGGATCCCTGACCAAAGGACCTCCCACCTGCTCTCAGACATAACATTACATTACTGTGGAAACCAGACCCCTGGGGTGCCACATTCCCCCCTAGTGAAATTTAGTACTCCGGGACTAAACATATTTTAGAAAAACATAACAAGATATAACAACAATAATAGTACAATAAGAAGAAACACATAAAGGTGGTCACGGCATGTCCGTAACCGGGTGCAGTCTTTGAAGAAAAGCAAGGTGTCCATTTCACCAAAACAGGGAGACGTAACCAGGTAGGGGTTTGTCCTGCCCCGAGTCCTTAACAGTCTTTAGTCCGTCCTGGGTTACGCTCCAACTATGTACAAAGGATTCCCGGTAAATCCACCAAGGACTCCTACAAATAACTAGAAACACAAAATTATACACAAGCAACAATACACAGGTAAACATAAATAAAACAATTTATACACTTCAAATCCTCCAACGTGCGGGTAACTGGCCTCTAGTGGCCCTAGTGGACCTACGGAGCTGACTGTCTAGCCCTGAACTACAGGGTGTAGGAGCTGTCAAGGGTAAACTGGGCAGCTGTCTACCGGCTCTTTGGCTCACTAGGGATATGGCAGGCTCACTGCAAGCAGAGGGTTGATCCTCCTGGTCTGCGGGTGTGGGGTCTTCTGCCTCCGGGACCGGCTGTTCTTCCAGCTCTACCTGTTGCTCCGTAGGTGCTTGGGATGCTGGTTGGAGGAAGGTGAGTACGGGTACCACAACTGCACCATTGACTTGAGTCCAAGACCGAGGGAAGTCCCCGAGCACAGTACTAACCATATCTTCCCTTTCCTCTACGGGTCGATGGTCTTCTTGTTCCTCTTCAGGGTTCCTCAGTTGTTCGGGACACTTCTTCAGGTGGTCCCGGGATACAATGGCTGTGGTTTCCCCTCCGTCTTTACTGATGGTACAAACCTTCGGGTTCTCGTGGCTTGAGGGCAGTACGGTGTACGGGTCCTTCTCCCACTGGTCGTCCAACTTGTGGAGCCGTCTCTTCCTCTTCAAGACCTGCTCTCCGGGTACCAGGGGAACAGCGGGAGCATACTGGTTGTAAGTTTTCTCTTGTCTTTCCCTAGCCTGACAGAGACTTCGCTCCACGCTCTCCTGTACTCTCCGGTACTGCTGCTGCCTCTCTGTGTCCCAGTCTGCTTCTGGTGAAATGTCCTCGGGTGTCAGGACTCCCATTTCCAGGTCAACAGGTAACTTACCAGGTCTTGCCCTCATTAGGTAAGCCGGGGTACAGTTGGTGGAACCTACCGGGATGTGGTTGTATAGGTCCACCAGATCGGGCAACTTCTCAGGCCACAGACTGCGTTCTTCCAGGGGCAACGTTTTTAGAAGATCCATTACCACCTGGTTCATTTTCTCACAAAGTCCATTAGTTTGCGGATGGTAGGGTGTCGTCCTTATCTTCCGGCAGCCATACAGATTGCAGAATTCCTGGAAGACCTCCGCTTCAAAGGCAGGTCCCTGGTCCGTCAGCACTTGGTCCGGGTACCCGTGTGGACGGCAGAAGTGCTGCTGGAAGGCTCTAGCTGCTGTTTGAGCCGTTAAGTCCTTGACGGGGACGACAACCAAGAACCGGGAGTAATGATCCACGATGGTTAACGCGTAGACGTAGCCACTTCTGCTTGGGGTCAGTTTTACATGATCCAAGGCTACCAGTTCCAACGGTTGCCGGGTGACGATGGACTGCAGGGGAGTCTTCTGGCTGGCACGGTCCTTCCTTCTCAGGTTGCACGGGCCACAGTCTCTGCACCACTTCTCAATGGTTCCCCTCATGCCTACCCAGTGGAATCGCTCGCGCAGCAGGAACTCCAGCTTCTTCCACCCGAAGTGTCCAGCTCCGTCGTGGTATGCCTCCATCACCATGGCTGCGTCTCTTCGTGGCACCACTACTTGCCAGAGTAGTTCATGCGTCCGGGAGTTAACCATTCTGCGGCACAACTACCCCTTGTAAAGGAACAGTCGACTCTTCTCTGCCCATAGTTGTTTGGCTTCCTCCGGAGCGTCTGGTTCAAGGCAAGCCTCCGGGCAAGTCAGCATCTCCTTCACCAGTCGGACGGCAGGGTCGCTGTCTTGCGTTTCCGCCCAGTTGTAGTGAGGTAAGGGGTTCAACGTAGCAGCCTGCTTACTCCTTACCCGGTGGGAATACTGGATAGTCCCATGACGGTGGAACGCAGGGAGTTCAACTTCTTCCAGTCCCTCCGGATCTTCTCCTTCGTCCGGCAGGTTGGACATCCTGGACAGGGCGTCCGCGTTGGTATTGGAGCGTCCGGCCCGGTATTTGATTGTGAACTCGTAGTTGGACAGACGGGCCATCCACCTCTGTTCCAGGGCACCGAGTCTTGCCGTGTCCAGGTGTGTCAACGGGTTGTTATCCGTGTACACGGTGAACCGGGAAGAAGCGAGGTAATGCTTAAAGCGCTCGGTGACTGCCCATACTACGGCCAGGAACTCTAGCTTAAATGAGCTGTAATTCTCGGGGTTCCTTTCGGTGGGTCGCAGCTTTCGGCTGGCGTAGGCGATTACTCGTTCCTTCCCCTGCTGGATCTGGGACAGTACGGCTCCTAGCCCGATGTTACTGACGTCGGTGTAGAGGATAAAGGGCTGGCTATAATCCGGGTACGCCAGGATTTCGTCCCCCGTGAGGGCCATCTTCAGCTGGCGGAAGGACTCTTCTTCCAGCTCCTCCCATTTGAAGGGCGGTTTCTGGTTCTTGGCCTTCCGGGACTGGCCTATCA
Source organism: Phyllobates terribilis (assembly GCF_046119375.1). Taxonomy (NCBI): domain Eukaryota; kingdom Metazoa; phylum Chordata; class Amphibia; order Anura; family Dendrobatidae; genus Phyllobates; species Phyllobates terribilis. The sequence continues at coordinate 409,934,268 of NW_027362771.1, read as the reverse complement.
GGAGGTCCTGCATAGGTGCTGCCTTTTTGGTGAAACCGGGAATAAACCTTCGGTAGTAGCCTACCAACCCGAGGAACTGCCGCACTTCTTTTACGCTGGAGGGGCTTGGCCATTCCTTAATTGCGGTGATCTTATCAGGGTCGGGAGCCACTCCGTCAGCGCTCACCACGTGTCCCAGGTACTGCACCTTTGGTTTCAGGAGGTGACACTTGGAGGGTTTCACCTTTAGGCCGTAACTCGCCAGAGCTTCGAACACTTCCGCCAGGTGTTTCAGGTGGTCCTCATACGTCTTGGAATATACGATGACATCGTCCAGGTACAACAGGACCGTCTCGAAGTTTCTGTGGCCCAGACAACACTCCATTAGTCGTTGGAAGGTTCCTGGTGCGTTGCAGAGTCCGAACGGCATGCAGGTGAACTCGCTAAGTCCCATCGGGGTGGTGAATGCGGTCTTCTCCCGGTCCGCCTCTGCTACAGGAACCTGCCAGTACCCGCTAGTGAGATCCAAGGTAGAGAAGAAGTTAGCAGATCTTAAAGCAGCCAATGACTCCTCTATCCTTGGTAAGGGGTACGCATCCTTGTGTGTGATACGGTTGATTTTCCGGTAATCTACACGCATCCTCATGGTGTTGTCTTTTTTTCTGACTAAGACTAGTGGAGCTGCCCAGGGGCTACAGCTATCCCTGATCACCCCAGCCTCCTTCATGTCTCTAAGCATCCCCTTGGCGTGTTGGTAGTGGGCAGGGGGTACGGGTCAATACCTCTCTTTTATAGGAGGATGGTCTCCCGTGGGGATGTGGTGTTCTACCCCCTTGACTCGCCCGAAGTCTAACGGGTGTTTACTGAACACTCTCTCGTACTCTTGAACCACCCGATAGACTCCTTGTTTCTGGTGTGCGGGAGTGGAGTCAGTACCCAGATGTAGTTGCTGACACCAGTCCTCCATGTTTTTCTTAGAGCCGTTACCTTCCTCCGGGTGAGATGGAGGCAAGGGTTCCACAGATTGTATAGAATTTTGGTTAATGGTATATAATTTGGCTAGCGTGGCATACCGGGGCAGGTACACTTCCCTCTCCCCAATATTTATTATGCGAACGGGCACCCTCCCATGGCGTACATCAACCACCCCCCGTGCTGTCAAAATGGTGGGCCTACTGTCCGAGTAAACTGGTTCTACCATTGCCTGGTAATCCCTACCTCTCAGACCAATAGCTGCCCGGCACCAAATCATCATTTCACTTTTTGGGGGCATGGCAATAGGAAAAGGGTCACACATTCTTACGCTACCAATCTCACCGCCGGAGAGTTCCACCTGTTGCCGTCGCATCAGTGCCCGGATCTCTTTCTGGAGCACCCGCTGCTCGCCGGAGCTGGCGTTCTTGGCAACCTGCTGTAAAAGGAAAATCACCTCTGCAAGACAATTTTCAATTACATTAGTTCCTAGAGTTATTTTTGGGTGACTCTCATGTTTGTCAATATCTACAATGATCAGTCCCTGTGCTGCCAGTTCGACTCTACCGATTTTGATGGTCACCTCTTTAAATCCGATCTGTGGCACGGGCTGGCCATTGCTGGCGATGATACTCAAGTCGTCGTCAGGGTAGCGGGTAATATCCGAGTCATTCCAGTACTGCTTAAAGAGCACGTACGGGATGGTGGTGACCTGTGACCCGGTGTCCAGTAGGGCACTCATGGGAATGCCATCCAGTACCACAGGCAAGACTGGACGTCCTCCCACATATCTATCGCGCCAGTTCGATGGGCCTGGTGATCTTTTTCCTGGGGGTTGGCCCTCTACCCCAGGTTGTGTCCGTTTAAAGAACAGTACCTTGCCATATGTCCGGGTTGATTGCAGCGGCGGCAGATGGGTCGTCCGTCTTCGCTGTATCGGTCACTGGGTCTTCCTCTGGCCGGTGGGGTCCTCCTTGGTCGACGCCACGGGATGTCCTCCGGTCCGGATGCCAGCTGGATCTTCCCTGGGGTGGAAACCTGTAAAGACTGCACAGTTCGGGTTAGCGCAGCAACGCTCTTAGCTAGCTCTTGGACCTGATGGTGTAGGTCTGGAGCCGGGTCATTGTCCAAAGCCTGCGCATCAGCTCCCACAGGCCCTGCCGACAAGGGTGCCGCCTCCTGGTGGTAAGTGATAGCTGGGCGCCTGTGGGTCACAACGCCACCCGGTGCCAGTTCTCGGAGCACCCGGATGGCTCTGTCCTTGAACTGTGCAAAGCCCAGATGGGGATCCTGTAAGGCCATCGCCCGCAACTGGGTTCGGTGGGCATTACAATATAGTCCCTCTATAAATTGTTCGGTCAACAGCCTGTCCTCGTTTCCCACTCCATCAGGGTCGGTCTGCTTAATGGCCCTCAGGGCCTCTTGTAGGTTTAGTGCATAGTCCCTTATACTCTCATGCGCTCGCTGCTTGCACCCGTAGAATCTAAGCTTAATCTCAGCTGAGGTGCGGGTATCAAAGGTATCCTTCAGCCGGGTTAGTATCCCTGCGACAGTCTTCCTCCCAGGTGGCCAGGATTTTACTTCCCTTTTGGCTGCCCCGGTTAGTTGGGCCACCAGGATGCTCACTTTTTGCTCTTCTGTGAGGGGGTACACCTGGAAGAGGCTATCCAGCTTTTCTCTAAAGTCATGCAGGGTATGTGACTCCCCTGAGTACTGGGGTAGCCAAGCTGCTCCCGGGATATAGGGCATGGTGAAGGGCATAACTGCAGCAGCGGTGGCGCTGGCGGGGGTTGAGGCAGTGAAGCTCTCCTCCGCATCCGACATCTCCCCCCCCCCTAGTGGACCGTGGCCTACCTTGCGATGATCCTGTTCCGTAGGCCGCGGCTCCGCAGTAGATCGTCAGGGTTGAGGACCTTCCGTCGCGCTCCGGTGACGTCGGCGTCTGCTGGGCTCCTTCCAGGACCTTACGCAACGTCCTGACGTGAGGCGGGGCTTCAGTTCTCGCGCGCTTTCGGAGTCCACGCCCCTCTTCTTCCCGCGCGGCGTCCTCAAGATGGCATCCAATGGCGGGAAAACTCCACGGATGGCGGGAAGAAGGCCGAAGATGGCGCCGGATGGCGGGAAAACTTCACCACTGGTAAGTTTGAACAGTCTTTGCTTTTCAGGCACGCAGTACCCGGTGGTTGCGGGCACGAAATCCTGCCGACTACGCCAAAGTTGACGCGCCCCTGGGCCTGCTGTGTCGCGCAGCGTCTCGCGCACGGGGGCTTACCCGGAACCGGATCAGATGAGGGTTGTAGTCTCTGAGTGGCGGGGACCCGGTCCGTGCCCAGGGAGTCAAACTCAGTGTGTGGCAGTCTTGATAGGTGTTATTTGAGTGTCGACTACGCCACCCGTTGATTTGCAGCTATGGAGCTGCCGCTGCAGGGCAGACCGCTGAGGCCGGTGTAGAATTGTGCAGCGTGATAGTATAACCCCCAACGGGAGGGGTATGGCCTCAGGGCAGCCGACGTGGAAGATGGGGGTAGCAGGAACCACTCAGAGACGGTGCGGTGTAATTCAGGGTCTTTACTGGTGACAACGATAGACCCTCCCGGAGTACTTGCTAGCGAACGGGGCCTGGTCAGTCCTTGAGCAGATGGGATCTCCCCTGGCCAGGCGGAGTTGTAGGCCTCCCAAACTGACTGTACTCTTCTGGCTACCTTGCTAGAAGCGGATATAAGTAGCCCACGTCCCTGAGTGTGCCGTGTGGTGCTCACCCGTATGGCCGGTGACTCGGGGCCTTCTAATGGCTTCCGCTCCACGATGGCGGTGCTGGTCCCACGCGTGTGACCTTGCCTTCGGGTTTCTGGGCCTGAGGACCTGAAATCCCCTGCCGGTCGGCTTCTGCTGCTGGGTAAGAGTTAGTCCCCACAGCCTCGGACGCCGGGTCCGGTAAGAAAGCTTCTCAGTCAGGGCGAGCTCTGCAGCTGCCAGCCCCTGACTCGTAGTAGTATTGCTCCCACTGAGCTTCTGCTGTTTCTTCCTATGACTGTTTCTCGTCTCTACTCTCCTTGACTCCTAACCCTGCCTCAGCCCCGGGTTTATATAGGGGAAGTTCTTCTCCTCCCAAGACTGGGCAGGAGGTGTGGCATGCACAGGATCCCTGACCAAAGGACCTCCCACCTGCTCTCAGACATAACATTACATTACTGTGGAAACCAGACCCCTGGGGTGCCACACATCCATGGCCTGCTGTACATAGACTTCAATGTTAGTATCACAACCATATACTGTACTGTATAGTTTTTGAATATTACTTATCATGAGTACAGCTTAAGCCCCCACCAGCCCCTCATCAAGTGGGGACATTTTCTAAATCAATGTTCAGCTCTCAAATATTGAGTATGACATGCAGAATTTCTTTCTCATCGGAAAACAAAGCCATGTCATATTTTTTAGATTATATCTGTACATTTTGTTGAAGGAGTGGAGCCAGGAGAGAATTAATGAAGTCACTTTAAAGGTGAATGTGAATTCTGACAAAACAAAATCTTGAAATGCCAAAGCCGAAGACAAACAATGTCAATATGTGTAATAATGGCCCAGCGATATACTTTATCAAAATGCAATTTTTATTTCTTTTTTATGTTATGTTCCATACCTTGAATCAAAGACAGAAACTGAATACTGTGGGAATGAAAAAAATGTGTATTCGTCTGCAACACATTTCACTTCTTTTAAACCCAATGCTTAAATCTTCATTTCTACACAGCTGGAATTGTTAATCTTGATTTTTGCCATATTTCAACCTACATGAAATAACACATAGATCTTCCGTCAGTGTGAAGCTATGTGAAGAACTATGACATTCAGCAGAATGTTATAGGGAATTATTGTGATATTGCCATTGAAACTGAACCACTTTAATAAGTTCTTCATAAGCCTATTGGAGATATATACATTTGTTTGTTTACAGTTATTTGTTTATTAGCCTTTACTTATACAGTGGCAATGTATTCATGTCACTTCTGTACCCAGTGAGTCTCATTCTACAGGTAGACATATACCTTCAGCTTTTGGCTGAATGCCTCTCCAGCTGACAGCTTGTTCCTCCCCACATTTCCATACATAAGTATAATGCTCTCAGATTGGCAGAGCATGTATGTATTCTCGAAAGGGGAATTAGCTGCTATTGGACACCTCTGACTGTGTTTTATTTCCAGTGATTGGAAATAATGGATTATTTCCAATCACTGGATTGGTTTAATGGATGGGCACTCTTATTTTCCAACTTGAGGCTATGTGCACATAGAGACGTTTTATTGAGTTTTTGGAGCAGAAAGTGAGCTGAAACTAAAAGTTTTTGAGGAGTTTTAAGATTTGGAGGAGGATTTGGAGAGTTTCCGCTACAAAAGCTTCTCAAAAACTCCATGTGCACATTGTCTTAAGGTGCAATAAAACATTCCTTCGCAAGAGAATGTTTTGCTTCTTGCTTCCTGGGAGGCCAGTTCCTCTGCTCTGATGCATGCCGGGTTACCATGTAACCCAGCGTGCACCTCTGATGCTTAAGGCGCCACCTGAGTTTTCAGGTAGTTCAGCGTCCATGCTACAATTACATTCCATGACACTATCAACATGTCTCCTGACAGACACATCTCAAGACAAACCTTGCTCTGCTTAACTATTTTACTCTGCTGTGCATCTCAAAAACCAAATCACGTGATAAACTCATCTCTGTTGTTCCTAAGTGCCGGTCTGAATATATGGCCCTGTTGTTCTAAGGTACCGTTCTGTATACTCGGCTCTGCTGTTCCAAGGTACCATTCTGCATACTCTGTTCTGCTATTCCAAGGTGCCATCCAACATTCTCAGCTCTGCCATTCCACTAGCAAGGTGCTATCCAGCATACTCCCTCTACCACACCACTGGAGCTGTCCCGTCTTTCCTGCTCTTTTAGTCTATGTTGCATCAATGCTTCTGGGCTGTGTTGCTCATTTATAGACCTACAACTTAGTTAATGTTCCTCATTAGATGAGCCATAAAATTTAGATAGCTTTCTCCATATACATTAGATGATCAATCAGTGTTGCCAATTTCAACGATTCATTTGCTTTTAATGTTATAAAACTTAAAGGCCCTTCTTTAGTAAGTTTTTAGGAGTAAATTAGAGTACTTGCAGGAAACACAAACAAACAACAAAGATCTAAAATGTAAGTCCATCATGAAGAACATGCTGAAACGTTTCAAAGCCTTGGGTTGTCTGATGAATTTAAAGTTACATTTTTTAAATTCCCATTTGGACTACTTTCCTGAAAACCTTGTTGCTGTTAGCAAAGAGCAAGGAGAAAGATTTCATCAGGAATCTATCAAGGAGATGGAATGATGATACCAAGGTAGATGGAATGTGAATATTATTGGGGCCTACTGCTGGATGTTTCACAGAGAAGATCTGCAGGCCCTCTTTAAGAGAAAAGGTATCAAGAGAACCTTTAAGAGAAAAGGAAAAGGCGCAAGAATTAATTTCCAATAAAGTTACAGAATGAATGTTCAATAAATTTGTATATATAATATTGTATGCATTTTTGGCTAGAATAAAGATTTTTCTTGTTCATCTCGCTTGTACGTATTTTCACATGTGTTTTGTGCAAAATCTATACGTGATGGTTAAAAATAGAAGTGTTTTAAATCAGGGCATAAGAAAACATTAGAATCAGTCATTGGATTTGAAACAATTCTCAGAAACCCAAATTTTGCATACCTGTGACAAGAACAGAATGATACATACATAACGTACATGGTTAAGGGGATAGGGTTCTAATACCTATTGTTAATACCATCTGACCTTTTACCAATACCATATGAGGTCTATATCTCTTTCTGACGGAGTCGCTTTCTCATGTGAAGAAAGGTTTTCTTATTCTCTTTGCTCAAAAACATATTTATTTTGCATTTAACCGTTTTCAACTAATCATCTTCATGGTTGGATTGTATTATTAGCATCCATTTAAGTTGCGCAATTCATGCCATTGCAATAGGATAAGTTCTATCATCCCTAAATGAATGTTTGGTCATGGCTGTTCTTTATATTGAATAAAGCAGGCCTCTTTTTTGCTTGTTCTAGTTGTATCAGCTCTTTGTACTTGACTAAGAAGCGATAACCTGAAATTCTCTAAGATGGAAATCTTGAACTACAGTTGTCCGTTTTGGCTTAAATAAATTTCTTGGGTGGATTTAAAGTTATGTCCTGAGGGACACATACACAAAAAGAAAGAGATTGGTGAAGTCGGATTGAAATAAAGTACTAAATATTTCTTCTGGTTTCTGGGACCTCTGTGGATTTCTGGGATGCTCAATCTACACTTGATAGCATAGAGTTATGTAGATATTTTGAACCATGAGGTGATCATTGACATTGGAAGGATTTCTTATGGTTCAGATCTTGGGCGTAGGGGGCCTTACTTCAATGGAAAATATCAACAATATTGGGTTTGATATTCAGTAATACTTTAAGCAGGTGCAGTTTCTGGGCCTATCGGCCACTAGGAACCGTTCTCAAGGCCTTGTTAGGGTTACCAGGTTCTTTACATCACTTGACTTCTACTTCCATTAAGATGCTAAGTCTTAGTACCCGTTCCTATATACGGTACTTCAATTGTTGGTTAGGTGATTTAACAAGTACAGAATATCTAATTAAGTTCAAGGAAGATAACCAACCATACATATAAATGAAGTCTATAAATATAGACCCTCTCTAAAATAAATAAATAAATAAATGTTTTAACCAGTAAAGGAATTCCTTTTTACTTTTGTTGATGCTTTTTTTTGGAGCTTTAAATCGATAGAGACATTATCCTGATTGAATGATATCTAAAACTTTTACAATCTTCCTTCCTGAAGCACTATCATTTGAACTAGGATATTCTTGGGATCTTTCTTCAGGTGTAAGATCTTACAGGGGTGCTCCCTTCCTATCAGAGCATTCCTTGGTTATCGTCTCTCAGGTGCTGTCATGGGTGAGGGGAAAAATGATAATTACCTACCGGTAATTCGATTTTCCTGAAACCCATGAAAGCATCCCTATTTATTTATCTATAGCATAGCCTTCCAGCAGAGTCTGTAAATTTGGAAATACTTGTTGAATTTCAAACAATGACATCCAAATTCTTATATAACTAAACAACATCTTGGTAATACCTCTGGTTTTCTGCTACTAAAGTGTTAATTCTCTGCATTATATCAGCAATCTATGCACGGTTTTGCAGTTTATATAAGATTTAGGCCACTTTTAGGCCACAGCGCTTTTTAAGTATCAGTATTTGTAAGTCTTAACCAGGAGAGGGTCCAAAACATATAAAAAGTGCAAATACAGTGGGGAAAAAAAGTATTTAGTCAGCCACCAATTGTGCAAGTTCTCCCACTTAAAAAGATGACAGAGGCCTGTAATTGACATCATAGGTAGACCTCAACTATGAGAGACAAAGTGAGAAAACAAATCCTGAAAATCACATTGTCTGATTTGGAAAGAAATTTTCTTTACATTTTGGTGGAAAATAAGTATTTGGTCAATTAGGCTGTGTGCCCACGATGCGTTTTTTAAGCGTTTCCGCTGCAGAAACGCTTAAAAAACACATGGTAGAAGACCTGCCATGTTCCCCAATGATAATCCGCATGTGCTGTGCACATGCTGCAGAAATTTCCGCTGCGGATTATCATTGCGGAAAAAAACGCAGCACTACCAATTATTTTGCGGAAGTGCTGCGTTTTCGCCGCCATTGACTTGCATTGGAACGCATGGATTCCGCATCACTGCATATGTAGATATGCATTCCATGCGTTTCAATGTGCGGATCGTACCCGGGTGTGGAGGACAGGAGACTCTCCGGACCCAGGTACCATAGAACCTGTGAAAAAAAGAATAAAATAACAAATAAATGTTATATTTACCTTCTGACGGCCCGCGGTCTCCTCGTCTTCACTTGCCGGCAGCTCGCGATGGACTGAAGGACCTGCGCTGACGTCATAGTCATGTGACGGGACATGCGATGCTGACGTCGGCAGGTCCTTCAGTGTACCGCGATCTGCCGGCAAGGGAGAACGGAGGGAAGCAAGACACCGGGGGCCATCGGAAAGTAAGTATAGATTTATTTTTTTATTTTTAAACATTCTTTACGGTCACACTATATAAATCCATGCCGGCTGCATGGATTTATATAGTGTGACCAAGTTGACAAGCACTTTTCCAAATGATGCTAAAATCGCTTGGAAAGCGCTTGACAACCCGCATGCAGAAATGCATGTGAAGAACGCTTCACATCCGCTTGTCCCTGGCAGGAAAAACGCATGTGCAATCCGCATGTACAATCCGCATGCGTTTTTTCTGCCAGGGGAGATGCAGAAACGCTCAGGAAAAATCCGGAGCATTTCTGCATCGTGGGCACATAACCTTACAAAAGTTCATCTCAATACTTTGTTATATATCCTTTGTTGGCAATGACAGAGGTCAAACGTTTTCTGTAAGTCTTCACAAGGTTGGCACACACTGTGGCTGGTATGTTGGCCCATTCTTTCATGCAGATCTCCTCTAGAGCAGTGATGTTTTTGGGCTGTCGCTGGGCAACACGGACTTTCAACTCAATCCAAAGATTTTCTATAGGGTTTAGATCTGGAGACTGGCTAGGCCACGCCAGGACCTTGAAATGCTTCTTACGAAGCCACTCCTTCGTTGCCCTGATGGTGTGTTTGGGATCATTGTCATGCTGGAAGACCCAGCCACGTTTCATCTTCAATGCCCCTGCTGATGGAAGAAGGTTTGCACTAAAAATATCACGATACATGGCCCCATTCATTCTTTCATGTACACGGATCAGTCGTCCTGGTCCCTTGGTAGAGAAACAGCCCCAGTGTTAGAACTCTCCTGTTAGGTTTTTTCTATCTTGCTGGTCACATGACCTTTTTTGCCTATTTAGTCCTGCTCCGCCCTTCTGGCCATGCTGGACTTCATTGTAATTTCTACTCTTAAGCTAGCTTGGTGCTTAGTTACCTTTCTCGGTCAGTTTAGCTAGGTCTTCGGACCTTTATGTTCTATGTTGTGTGTTTGTCTTTTACTGCTACAATTTCTGCTAGGATGTGTCCAACTTTATCCCAGTCCCTAGTTCTTGTAGGGATCCCTCCCTTGCATCTATAGGTCTTCGTACAGACTAGCCGAGGACTTTAGCGGGTCTGATCGCAGGATCAGGTTCCCCGTTACATCGTAGGGATCTAGCTTAGTTCTATTGTAGGGACAGATCTCCTGTCTTTCCTTAGTGCTTGTAGCAGATCATAACACCCAGAGCATGATGTTGCCATCCCCATGCTTCACAGTAGGTATGGTGTTCTTTGGATGCAACTCAGCATTCTTTCTCCTCCAAACACGACGGGTTGTGTTTCTACCAAACAGTTCTACTTTGGTTTCATCTGACCATATGACATTCTCCCAATACTCTTCTGGATCATCCAAATGCTCTCTAGCAAACTTCAGGCGGGTCCGGACATGTAATGGCTTAAGCAGGGGGATACGTCTGGCACTGCAGGATCTGAGTCCCTGGCGGCGTAGTGTGTTACTGATGGTAGCCTGTGTAATGTTGGTCCCAGCTTCCTGCAGGTCATTCACTAGGTCCCCCCGTGTGGTTCTGGGATTTTTGCTCACTGTTCTTGAGATCATTTTGACCCCACGGGGTGAGATCTTGTGTGGAGCCCCAGATCGAGGGAGATTATCAGTGGTCTTGTATGTCTTCCATTTTATAATTATTGCTCCCACAGTTGATTTCTTCACACCAAGCTGCTTGCCTATTGCAGATTTAGTCTCCCCAGCCTGGTGCAGGGCTACAATTTTGTTTCTGGTGTCCTTCAACAGCTCTTTGGTCTTTACCATAGTGGAGTTTGGAGTGTGACTGTTTGAGATTGTGGACAGGTGTCTTTTATACTGATAACAAGTTTAAATAGGTGCCAGTACTACATGTAATGAGAGGAGGACAGGGGAGCCTCTTAAAGAAGTTACAGGTCTGTGAGAGCCAGAAATCTTGCTTGTTTGTAATTGACCAAATACTTATTTTCCACCAAAATTTAAAAAAAATTTCTTTCCAAATCAGAAAATTTGATTTTCAGGATTTATTTTCTCATTTTGTCTCTCATAGTTGAAGTCTACCTATGATGTCAATTACAGGCCTCTCTCATATTTTTAAGTGGGAGAACTTGCACTATTGGTGGCTGACTAAATACTTTTTTTTCCCACTGTATTCCAATTATACTTTCTTAATGTAAATTCCGCTCCAGGTTTAGAAATATTGATGCACACTATTGACCAAATTCTGCTGGGAGTAAGTGTCCCTAAATGAAATATTTGTACCTCTTCTGTGTTTTACAGCCTACCCATAGAGCTTACAAATAAGGCCATGTTCACACTTCACAGATTAGCTTTGCGGATTCCACACTGGAAATCTATATTAATTTACATTGCAATATACAGTGGTGTTGAAAAGTGTTTGCCCCCTTCCTGATTTCTTATTCTTTTGCATGCTTGTCACACTTAAATGTTTCAGATCACAAAACAAATTTAAATATTAGACAAAGATAACACAGGTAAGCACAAAATGAAGTTTTTAAATGAAGGTCTTTATTATTAAGGGAAAAAGAAATCCAAACCTTCAGAGCCCTGTTTGAAAAAGTGATTGCCCACTAAACCTAATAACTGGTTGGGCCATCCTTAGCAGCAACAACAGCATTAGGCGTTTGCGATAACTGGCAATGAGTCTTTAAGAACTCTCTGGAGCAACTTTGGCCCACTCATCTTTACAAAATTGTTGTAATTCTGCCACATTGGAGGGTTTCCGAGCATGAACCGCCTTTTTAAGGTTATGCTACCTCATCTCAATCGGATTAAGGTCAGGACTTTGACTAGGCCACTCCAAAGTCTTAATTTTGTTATTCTTAAGCCATTCAGAGGTGGACTTGCTGGTGTGTTTTGGATCATTGTCCTGCTGCATAATCTAAATGTGCTTCAGCTTGAGGTAACTAACAGATGGCCAGACATTATTCTTCAAGATTTTTTGGTAGACAGCAGAACTCATGGTTCCATTTACCACAGCAAGTCTTACAGGTCCTGAAGCAGCAAAACAGCCCCAGACTATCACTCTGCTATCACTATATTTTACTGTTGGTATGATGTTCTTTATCTGAAATGCTGTGTTACTTCTATGCCAGATGTAATGAGACATACACCTTCCAAAAAGTTAAACTTTTGTCTCGTCAGTCCACAGAGTATTCTCCCAAAAGTCTTGGCAATCACCAAGATGTTTTCTGGCAAAACTGAGACGAGCCTTTATGTTATTTTTGCTCAGCAGTGGTTTTCGTATTAGAACTCTGCCATGCATGCCATTTTTGCCCAGTCTCTTTCTTATGGTTGAGTCATGAACACTGACCTTAACTAAGGCAAGTAAGGCCTGCAGTTATTTGGATGTTGTTGTGGGGTCTTTTGTGACCTCTGCGATGAGTCGTAGCTGTGCTGTTGGGGTAATTTTGGTCAGCTGGACACTCCAGGGAAGGTTCACCACTGTTCCATGTTTTCGCCATTTGTGGATAATGGCTCTCACTGTGGTTCGCTGCAGTCCAAAAGCTTTAGAAATGGCTTTAATACCTTTTCCAGACTGAAAGATCTCAATTACTTTGCTTCTCATTTGTTTCTGCATTTCTTTGGATCATAGCATGATATCTGGCTTTTGAGAATATTTTGTCCTACTTCACTTTGTCAGGCAGGTCCTATTTAAGTGATTTCTTGATTGAGAACTTGTGTCGCAGTAATGAGGCCTGTGTGTGGCTAGGGAAATTGAACTCAGCTTCCCAAAGATGTGATAAACCACAGTTAATTTATGATTTAGAGGTGGAGTATCCAGGGGCGGACACTGACACTGGCTGGCCCCTATGCAAGAAGTATGCTTGGTGCCTCCTCCTTTACATACCAAACCTACAAAAAATACATACATATTTGCAGATGGAACAATTTTTAACTTGATGAAGTCTCAGACATGCAGTTTGATGTACAGCGGTTCTACTTGCGAAGTACCCTTATTCAATGGGGATTCACTGCAAGTGGCATGTGTGCTATTTCCTGCGCAGAATCCACCTCAATAGGTGACTGTCACTAGGGAAGGGCATTTAAAGGGGCTGTTCAGTACATTAATATTGACGGCCTATCCTTAGGATAGGTCATCAATACCAGATCGGTGCGGGAGTGATCTCCGCTGATCAACAAGCATTGATAAACTGTTCCCAGGACCAGCGGTGGCCGGAAGTGCTCCGTTGCGGAGCAGTACAGCTCTGTCAAATGAATAGTGTCCACAACTGGGTACTGCCTCTATTCAAATCGAAACAGGTGACTCTGCAATACCTGGCAGTTGCCACTATAAAGTTGACAGAGCTGTACTGTTCTGCTCTGCTCTGCACTGCTAGCAACTGGGCAATTCCACTGCCGCTGGCCATGGTCTTCTGCACATTGTGACCTGCCAGATTGCTCTAGTGAGCTGGAGGTCACTTTTCAATGTAAGAGCCAGAATGAGACTTATAGACTTGCATTGAGAGCTTGTGATCGTTATCTCTGACTTCCGGTCGGTCAGAAGTTGCGGTCACAAGATGGACAATCAAGTTTGGAGCAGCACTGGGAAGAGCAGAAGATGGCAGGTGGTAAGTATATTACTAGGGGCAGGGAACTTACATTAGGTGATACCAATCTGACAGTGAAATATAATGCTGGGGTGGTACTTTACAGAACTGACCGGTGACCATAAAAGGGATTACAGTTATCCACTGCCATGTCCGGCTGGCTTCTCCTCGCATGTATCCAGTTGATAGACAGTAAACACATGAAACACCTGTCATCTAGGGCAGTGTGGGAAGAAGCATACATACATTATATACACATACAGCTCATATACATTCAGTATAGACATACAGTACATACACATACAGCTTATATATATACAGAATATACACATACAGCTTATATACATACAGTATACACATATGCACATACAGCTTAGATACATGGGCAGCACGGTGGCTCAGCAGTTAGCACTTCAGCCTTGCAGCGCTGGGGTCCTAGGTTCAAATCCCACCAAGGACAACATCTGCAAGGAGTTTGTATGTTCTCCCCATGTTTGCATGGGTTTCCTCCTCATTCTCCGGTTTCCTCCCACACTCTAAAGACATAACATAGTAACATAGTTTGTAAAGCCGAATAAAGACTTGCGTCCATCAAGTTCGACCTGTTAGTTCTGTAATTGCTAAAGTTGATCCAGAGGAGGGCAAAAACCCCAAATGATTTGGCCAATCTTCACCTGAGGAAAAATTCCCTCCCAACTCTGAAACCAGCAGTCAGTATAAATCCCTGTTTCAACCTACTATTTTATTTTATTTTTAAGTATATGCAGAAATCTGCCTGGTATCTAGAAATGCATCCAGTCCCCGCTTGAACTGGTTTAGTGAATCCGACATTACCGTCTCCTCACTCAGTGAATTCCATATTCTCACTGCTCTTACCGTAAAGAACCCCTTCCTATGCTGGTGCTGAAACCTTTTCTCTTCCAGTCTTAGTGAATGCCCTCTTGTTACCGTAATATCCCTCCTTTTGAACAAATCCCGGGCAAGGTCTCTATACTGTCCCCTAACATATTTGTACACATTTATTATGTCCCCCCTCAACCTTCTCTTTTCCAGGCTGAATAGTCCTAGTTTTGCCAACCTCTCTGGGTATTGCAGTCCCTCCATTCCCTTTATTAATTTTGTTGCCCTCCTTTGTACCTTTTCAAGCTCATTTATATCCTTTCTATATATTGGGGCCCATAACTGAGCACAGTATTCCAAGTGTGGTCTGACCAGTGCTTTGTACAGTGGAAGAACAATGTTCTCCTCCTTTGCAGCTATACCTCTTCTGATACATCCCATTACCCTGTTTGCCCTTACAGCAGCGGCCTGACTTTGGGCACTCCAATTTAGTTTGCTATCAATCAAGATGCCCAAGTCCTTCTCCATCTCTGAATTCCCCAATGATTTCCCATTCAGTGAGTACTGGTGACTTCCATTTTTCCTTCCCATATGTATGACCTTACATTTCTCCTCGTTAAACCTCATTTGCCATTTAATGCTCCACCTACCCAGCTTATCCAAATCCCTCTGTAGGTCTGCACTGTCCTCTTTTGTATTAATTGTTTTACATAACTTTGTGTCATCTGCAAATATTGATATTTTACTATTTATCCCGTTGACTATGTCGTTAATAAAGATATTAAATAACATTGGGCCTAGTACAGACCCCTGTGGTACCCCACTAGTGACGCTTACCCAATCTGAGTATATTCCATTTATAACCACCCTCTGCCTTCTATCCTTTAGCCAGTTAGCTACCCACTTGCAGACATTTTCCCCCAGCCCCATCATTCTCATTTTGTATACCAACCTATTATGTGGCACGCTATCGAACACTTTTGAGAAGTCGAGATACACGACATCCACTGGTTCCCCCTGATCTACTCGAGAGCTCACCTCCTCGTAGAAGTCAATCAGGTTTGTTTGGCAGGAGCGATTCCTCATGAATCCATGTTGGTTCGGGATTAAAAGATTATTAGCATCAAGATGCTCCGTAATTGCCTCTTTAATGAAGCTTTCAAAAATTTTGCCCACAACGGACGTCAGACTCACCGGCCGATAGTTTCCGGCGTCACTTTTCGCTCCCTTTTTGAATATTGGCACTACATTCGCCTGTCGCCAATCAAGTGGCACAGACCCAGTCTCAACAGAGTCCTTAAATATAAGATATAACGGTCTGTCTATCACATTACTTAGTTCCCTTAGTACCCGTGGGTGTATGCAATCAGGTCCTGGTGATTTGTTTCTTTTAATGTTACTGAGGCGTTTCTGTACCCCAGCTTGGGTTAGATTAGTCATACTTAGTGGAGGATTAAGTTTGTCACTTCTCATTTCTCCTGTTAGTTCGATTTCCTTTGTGAAAGTTGTCGAAAAAAAATTATTTAATAGATTAGCTTTATCCTCATCTTTCTCTATGATTTTGCCTTCCTCACTTTTTAGACATACTGATAGGGAATCTAGATTGTGAGCCCCATTGGGGACAGTGCCGATAATGTCTGTAAAGCGCTATGGAATAAATAGCGCTATATAAGTGAATAAAATAAAATAAATACACATACAGTATACACACATGCAGCTTATATACATGTGCATCTCACTAAATTAGAATATCATCAAAAAGATAACTTATTTCAGTTCTTCAATACAAAAAGTGAAACTCATATATTATATAGAGTCATTACAGAGTGATCTATTTCAAGTGTTTATTTCTGTTAATGTTGATGATGATGGGATACACCCGCGAGTACTGCAGGAATTAAGTAACGTCATAGATAGACCATTATTTTTAATCTTTAAAGATTCCATAATAACAGGGTCGGTACCACACGACTGGCGTATAGCAAATGTGGTGCCAATATTCAAAAAGGGGACAAAAACTGAACTTGGAAATTATAGGCCAGTAAGCTTAACCTCTACTGTGGGTAAAATCCTGGAGGGTTTCCTAAGAGATGCTATAATAGAATATCTGAAGAAGAATAACGTCATGACCCAATATCAACATGGGTTTACGAGGGACCGTTCCTGTCAAACTAATCTGATCAGTTTTTATGAGGAGGCAAGTTCTGGACTGGACCAAGGATATGCAGTGGATGTCGTGTATATGGACTTTTCAAAAGCTTTTGATACGGTTCCACACAAAAGGTTGATACATAAAATGAGAACAATGGGGATAGGGGAAAATATATGTATGTGGGTTAAGAATTGATTCAGTGATAGGAAACAAAGGGAGATTATTAATGGAAAACACTCAGACTGGGTCTCAGTTAACAGTGGGGTACCACTGGGGTCAGTATTGGGCCCCCTTCTTTTTAACATATTTATTAATGACCTTGTAGGGGGCATACAGAGTAATATTTCAATATTTGCAGATGACACTAAACTCTGCAGGGTAATCAATATAGAGGAGGACAATTTTATATTACAGGAGGATCTATGTAAACTAGAAGCTTGGGCTGATAAATGGCAAATGAGCTTTAATGGGGATAAATGTAAGGTAATGCACTTGGGCAGAGGAAATAAAATGTATAATTATATGCTTAATTGTAAAACACTGGGCAAAACTGTAACTGAAAAAGACCTGGGTGTATTGGTGGACGACAAGCTCACGTTTAGTGGCCAGTGTCAGGCAGCTGCTGCAAAGGCAAATAAAATAATGGGATGCATTAAAAGAGGCATAGATGCTCATGAGGAGAACATAATTTTACCTCTATACAAGTCATTAGTGTGACCACACTTAGAATACTGTGTACAGTTTTGGTCTCCGGTGTATAAGAAGAACATAGCTGAACTAGAGAGGGTGCAGAGAAGAGCGACCAAGGTTATTAGAGGACTGGGGGGTCTGCAATACCAAGACAGGTTATTACACTTGGGGTTATTTACTGTGGAAAAAAGAAGGCTTAGGGGTGATCTTATTACTATGTACAAGTATATGAGGGGACAGTACAAAGACCTTTCTACTGATCTTTTTACTCTGAGGCCAGAGACGGTTCAAGGGGGCATCTTCTACGTCTGGAGGAAAGAAGGTTTAATCATAATCACAGACGGGGATTCTTTACTGTAAGAGCAGTGAGACTATGGAACTCTCTGCCGCATGATGTTGTAATGAGTGGTTCACTATTAAAATTTAAGAAGGGCATGGATGCCTTTCTTGAAAAGTATAATATTACAGGTTATATATACTAGATTCCTTGATAGGGCGTTGATCCAGGGAACTAGTCTGATTGTCGTATGGAGTCGGGAAGAAATTTTTTTCCCCAATGTGGAGCTTAGTGTTTGCCACATGGGGTTTTTTGCCTTCCTCTGGATCAACATGTTAGGCTATGGGTTGAACTAGATGGACTTAGTCTTCCTTCAACCTTAAAAACTATGTTACTATGTTACTATGTTATGGCCAATGAAAACACAAAAATCATTATCTCAGTAAATTAAAATAATTAACAAAAAGCACCTGCAAAGGGTTCCTAAGCATTTAAAAAAGGTCCCCTAGTCTGTTTCAGTAGGCTCCACAATCATGGGGAAGACTGCTGACTTGAAAGATGTCCAGAAGGCAGTCATTGACACACTCCACAAGGTCCTAGAGTTCCAATTTTCATTTGGAAATCAAGGTCCCAGAGTCTGGAGGAAGAGTGGAGAGGCACACAATCCAAGCTGCTTGAGGTCTAGTGTGAAGTTTCCACAATCAGTGATGGGAGCCATGTCATCTGCTGGTGTAGGTCCACTGTGTTTTATCAAGACCTAAGTCAGCGCAGCCGTCTACCAGGAAATTTTAGAGCACTTAATGCTTCCCTCTGCCGACAAGCTTTTTGGAGATGGAAATTTCATTCTCCACCAGGACTTGGCACCTGTCCACACTTCTAAAAGTACCAATACCTGGCTTAAAAACAACAGTATCACTGTGCTTGATTGGCCAGCAAATTCGCCTGACCTTAACCTCATAGAGAATCTATGGGGTATTGTCAAGAGGAAGATGAGAGACACCAGACCCAACAATGCAGATGAGCTGAAGGCTGCTATCAAAGCAACCTGGGCTTCCATAACATCTCAGCAGTGCCACAGGCTAATCGCCTCCATGCCACGCCACATTGATGCAGTAATTGATGCAAAAGGAGCCCCAACCAAGTATTGAGGGCATTTACTGAACATACATTTCAGTAGGCCAACAGTTCGGATTTTAAAATCATTTCTCAAGCTGTTGTTATAAAGTATTCTAATTTACTGAGATAATAACTTTTGTGTTTTCATTGGCTGTAAGCCATAATCATCAACATTAACAGAAATAAACACTTCAAATAGATCACTGTTTGTAATGACTCAATATAATATATGAGTTTCACTTTTTGTATTGAAGAACTGAAATAAATTAACTTTTTGATGATATTCTAATTTAGTGAGATGAACCTGTACACACAGTATATACACATACAACTTATATACATATAGTATACACTGTGGTAAAGCGGCTTGCTCGGCTATATGAGGAGGTAGACAAGGAACATGTCTCTTTAAATTTCGGGTTGATTTATTAACATTAAAAATCAACCTGGAGTCCATAAAGAAAACACGGCCCATTTGGCATAATGGCAAAACAAAAAACAAAGGTGCAGCACAGTCCGTATATCGGCCGGTGTCCGGCCAGTCAGGGTTAGGCACACACTGGTTCAGCAAAGCACATGCAAGCTACTCTCTGGAACACACCTGAATGTAAAGGCTGGCTATTTAAAGCCCAGACCACTCCCTAGGGTGGAGATATGGTGGATGGCCTCCCGCCCTGCATTTAGCCATCCACCAATAAAACATGCCCTTGTAAACCTGGCTCATTAACCCTCTCTGCACCTAATATTCAGAAGCAACTTCCATGTTTTACATCACTGAGGCTAAAAGCCTCAGTGAAACATATCTCCCCTCCGACTCTCTGCGAGTGACTTTGTCATATCACACATACAGTATACACATACAGTATACACGTACAGTATATATACATACACTATACATACATGCAGTATACACATACTGTGTATACACATATAGCTTAAACACACATATAGTATACACACATACAGCTTATACACATACAGTATATACACACTGAAACATATACTTACCTAAGCTGATCTCACACAGTCTCTGGAGCAGCGGGGGCCTGACAACAGGTCCTGCACAGAAGCCATAACCAGGTATATACAGCGAGGAGGAGGACACTGCACAGAATGGATAGGACTGAAATGGAGCTCTCTCTTCTTGTCCTGTCCACCAGTTCTACAGACGATCAGTCTGTCCTCCCTCTCTCCTTTTTGTTACGACAGCCTCCAGTGATAATAGAGCAGTGTTTCCCAACTCCAGTCCTCAAGGCCCACCAACAGGCCATATTTTCAGGATTTCCTTAGTATTGCCCAGGTGATAACTGAATCACCTGCACAGGCAATAATTCCATCACCTGTGTAATAGTAAGGAAATCCTGAAAACATGACCTGCTGGTGGGCCTTGAGGACTGGAGTTGGGGAACACTGATATAGAGAGGCAATAATGCATGTTGTGCTGCAGTTCTGTAATGCTGCCACCTGTTGGCCAACCTAATTATGTCTCTTAAACACAGTAGACATAATAATGAACATTCCGATGATGGGCTCCCCTCCCCCTCTGGGCCTCTGTGCAGCTGCACCGGTTGCCCAGGCAGTATGTCCACTACTGAGGGAATCACTTTTCACACAGGGCACTGTAGGTTTAGATTTTTTTTCCGTTAAAGACCTTCATTTAAAAACTGCATTTCTTGTTTAGTTGTGTTAACTTTGTCCCATTCACACATTGTGGAAAAAAATCCAGATGTAAATAACAGCATGGTGTTACTGGTGTTTCCTAAGACTGAAACATTGGCATCTACCTGGACCCTGGTTCTACATTGCCTCCTGAATTAGTTCACAT
Source organism: Phyllobates terribilis (assembly GCF_046119375.1). Lineage (NCBI taxonomy): Eukaryota > Metazoa > Chordata > Amphibia > Anura > Dendrobatidae > Phyllobates > Phyllobates terribilis. Next base: position 409,913,742 of record NW_027362771.1, on the reverse strand, counting down.
CATGTTCAGAGTCTATGTTTGGTTTATATGCTAAATATATTCAGAAGCTCCCTTTCACCATCCCTTTTTTTTGTTTTTCAGACCGCATTTTATGCTTTTTTTTTCTATTATGGTATATAATAGCATAGTATGCTATGCTAGTCTATTCAATGGTATACAGAAAAAAACACATACCACACAACTCTATGTACATGTCCCACTAGACCTATAGAATGAAAGAAGAAATTGTTGGGAGAGCCTCCTGAAATATGTCTGATGCAGGCTCTGAATGTGATTTTAACAACCTTTCCTGTCCCTGACATTGCAGATAATGGCAGTTAAAATGTATACACCAAATGTATTATTTGTGAAAAAAACCTCTGCAATAAATACTAAATTTGAAGTATTCTAAAAGAGGTGCTGTCCATGTGCTGGACTATTGCAGTTCATGTTTCGCCACCTGGTGGTATGAGTGCAGAATGGGAACTGTACATAGTGTGCATGTGTACTATTGCAGGTATTCCCCAACTTTTTCTACTTGTACCTCAGGAGACTAACTAATGTCTGAACCTCACCCTCCTTGACATCAGTTTTACTGCTTTTGCCTCCTGAACCCCATGTCACATTATATTAGATACAGAATGAACCAACCACTAGGGGGCGCCTTACTAGTAAGTTCAGCCCACCGTTTGAGAAGCACTAGTCTGTGAAAAGGTTTGTAGTAAGTAGATGCAGGTTTTGTGCTCTTAGGCTGTGCGCCATGATGAGTGAGTTTTTGAGGTTGCGTATTTTCGCTGTCAAAAACGCAGTGTCTTACACTTCTAGAAAAGTGGAAAGGATTTATAGAGATCTCATGCCCAGTATGCTTCTTTTTTACTCTGTGTAAATGGACCTGTGGTGCGTGTTTCAAATCTGCAGCATGTCAATTTCTCTTGCGATTACTCTGAGATTATGTCCATATTGATCCCATAGACTTGCATTAAAAGTGTCAAAACCTACAAAAGACAAAAAATATATCTCATACCCTACCATCATTATATATAAATGTAAAGCAAAGTTGCATATTAAATATAGGGTACTTAGTGAACTATTTTTGATCAAAAAAAGTATACAAGCCGTCCCACCAGCGACAAGGTGACCCTAAATTGGGACGGTACCTATACTGTCTATATTAAAAACCTTACTGTATATCAAAGCTGAAGTAATGCATATAAAAGGGTAGACAAATAGGACCGGGTCCCAACTCCAGACCACCTAGGCCCGTGGTAAGCTACATATATACCAATCAGCTCAACAAAGGGGATGCCACACCCTTAATTTGCACAGAATGCAAACAAGACAAAAAACCAAGCAATGTGAACTGAGGTCTAAGATGGTAGACATGCAAGAAATAGGAGCATGTTCACACTAGCAAAAAGAAGCAAAACCTACAAAAGACAAAAATATATCTCATACCCTACCATCATTATATATAAATGTAAAGCAAAGTTGCATATTAAATATAGGGTACTTAGTGAACTATTTTTGATCAAAAAAAGTATACAAGCCGTCCCACCAGCGACAAGTGTAAAAGTGTAAACTCTGCAGGTAAGAAATGCACATGCTTTTTCAGTGCATTTTCACAACGGAAATGCATAAAAAATGCATGTAATATGCACATGACTCTATCATTAATGTTTTGTCAAAGCCTAATACCAGTAAGTATCAACATTAAAGCAGCTTTATATAACAAGAGATAAAAAAATGCAGCGTCAAAACGCAATAAAAGCACATGAAAAAATGCACTCAAAAATGTAATAAAAAATGTAAGTAACCTAATTTAATTAATAGGTGCAGAAATAGTGCAGAAAATCTGCAACATCAAAAACACTCCAAAAGCTCATCTTGGGAGCCTAGACTTATGAGTGATTTTAATGCTTTAAAGCAGGTGTAAGAAACCTTTTTTCTGCAAGGGACCAGTTGGACATTTATACCATCACTCGGGGGCCATACAAAATTATCAACTTGAAATTTATCCTGCTATATTTGGTCAAACATTTAATTAACTCACCCCTAATGTGATAGCTGGAGATGTTTCTCTTTGATGCGGCTGTGATATTAAGTGGTATTGATGATGTTGCTACTCGCAACTGCTTTTCCAGATTTGCGTCTTTCTGTCGACTCTTTGCGATGAATTTTGAAAATAGCTTACAGCAGTAAGTTCTGAACAAGGATGAATATAACATTGCAGGTCACCTCACAGTGATAAATTCATCACTGCTCATGTAACCTATCTGGGAGCACAAGCAGTAGGGGGTCTGCAGTATATACATCACATAGAAGACACAGACTACTGTACATACATCACATAGGATACACTGGGGCTGCAGCATATACTTCACATAGGAGACACTGGGGCTTGAGCATATACAGTGACGAGGAAAAGGGTAACAATTTTTTGACCTTTTGCCTTTAAGGCTCCACATCTCATCATCCACTACTGCTTTGAATGTGAGACTACCATCATTTTATAGACAATCATCTTGGCTATCTCATACATAAATTTGACTTGCAACTTTTTAGTAAATTATTAATTATGCAGATTCTTGCCATGTTGCTGCATTGTTACTGTTTTGCTCTTGGTGGTGGAAAAATCTTTTTCTTTCTGTAAACTACAAATAACAACCTGTTCTCACATTCCCTAATAGCTCAGTGTGTTATTAAGTTGATTTACAAGCAACAGGTCACTGATTAGAATCGAGGATCAGCCATGAAGAATATTTCCCAAGAAAAAAGAAACAGCATCACCCGGCTCATCGATAGCAGTCTCTCGGCCAAGAAAATTGCCAAACTGCATCATATGAGTGTCATGATAGTTGGAAGAATACGAAATGAAGTCCATCCATCCATTCAAAACCTAATAGGGGGAGGTCCAGGCAAAATATTGGAATCAACAAGTTGGCTCATCACAAGGTTTATCAGTTCTGGCGCGAAAAACACGACAGTGGAGGTGACTCGTATGCTTCGTAATAATGAGATCACAAATGTCCATCCAAGCACCATGCGACGCACATTGCACAAGTATGGAATGGTGGCCCGAAAAAAGGTGAAGAAGCCTTCAATATCGTCATAAGAAGTGTCGGCTCGAATTTGCAAAAAAGTACGAAAAGTGGACAGTAGAAGATTGGAAATGGGTGATATGGAGAGATGAGACCAAAGTCAAAAGACTAGGCTTTGATGGGTGAAAATGGGTCTGGAAGAAACAATGGAAGAAGGGGCTAACAGATCAAGAAATTGAAGGAGCCGTCAAGTTTGGTGGAGGAAGCCTGATGATATGCGGTAGTTTCACAGCCAAAGGCATTGGATACTTGACCAGGATCAATGGTGGTCTCAATGCTGAGCTATATGTGAGTATCCTACAAGACGAGTTACTTTGTGCACTCGAGTACTATGGGTATGAAAAGGACGACATAGTGTTCCAGCAGGACAACAGCCCAAAGCATATGTTGAGATTGGCGAAGAAATGGTTCAATGACAATGCAGTAGAGGTGCTGGATTGGCCCCCACAATCCTCAGACCTTAACCAAATCGAACACTAGAGTGTATAGTGGATAGAGTTGAAGAAAAAGCTGTGTACATACCCAAGTGAGTTGACCAGTATGCACCAACATTGAGAACATGTAGAAAAGACCTGGGATCAGATATTGATAGAGACATGTTTTAATCTGATCGAGAGCATGCCCAGAAGGATTCGGCAGAGTTGAAAGCCAAAGGTGGATTTACAAGATGCTAACAAAATGTTAAAAATTTAAATTTGGATTTTTAGGAGCAAAACAGTAACAATGTAATGGCATGACAAGAAACTGCATAACTAATCATATGCTAAATAGTTGCAAGTCAAATTTATGTATAAGATAGCAAAGATGATTGTCTATAAAATTATGTCTCACATTCGAAGTAGTAGTGGATCGTGAGCTATGGACATCTGTTAATGTACTGTATATCACAGGAGACATTGGGGCATCACATCACAGGTGGGGTTGGGGCATATAAATCACAGGAGATGCTGGGGATATATACATTACAGGGGGGCTGGGAACACATACATCACAGGAGACACCGGGGCATATAGATTACAGGAGAGGCTGGGGGCACATACATCACAGGAGACGCCAGGGCATATGCATTACAGGAGGGGCTGGGGGCATATACATCATAGTAGACTCTGCGGCATATAGATCACAGGAGGGGCTGGGGGCATATAGATCACAGGAGGGGCTGGGGCATTTACATCACAGGAGACCTTGGGGCATATACATTACAGGAGGGGTTGGGGCATGTACATCACAAGAAGGGCTGGGGAAACACAGGAGGGGCTGGGGCATATACATCACTGGAGATGCTGGGGCGTATACATCACAGGAGGTGCTGGGGCATATACATCACGGGAAGGGCTGGGGGCATATATATCACAGTAGACTCTGGAACATATAAATTTTAGAAGGGGCTGCTGCTGCTGTTGTAGTCGTCGGTAGGAGAGTGGAGTGCAGAGCGCGCTGACTCCACCCAGATGTGCCAGCGTCAGGGCGTCCCATGTCAGAACGTAGGCCTTTATTGCACTTGCTACGGCATTCAGTAGTGAATGCTGAGTGTGCACGCAGTGTCAGGAGCAATTAAAGGGCTGGAGTTTGGCCGGCCGTCAGCCTGAGCTCTGCGATCCCTGGCCCGAGCATTGCAGTCCCTGTGATTCTGCCAGACAAAAGGACATCGCAGACCGTAAACGGCCCATTAGCCGGAGGTTCCCCTCCCCTGCTTTAAAGCCAGGTTAGTATAAGAACATTGAGAGAGACTTATAAATACTGGCATAAAATAATAATTTTACATGATGGCACAAAATGCGCCCTCCTTTTCTTTTCTTTTTTTAATAGCATGTTGTAAAGAAATATGCCACACTGTAATCTGGAAAATTATTAATTTGCATTATTCTGTTTCTTTGAATCAATAGAGCTTCCATAAAAATATATTTCTTGGATGCAAGTTAGCCAGTTTCCCCTGTATAAACCAACTACTGGTGTAAAAGTAGGGAATTTATAGCTAAAGTGACAGTAGAGTTTTTTCCAGGGCAGTATCTGACATGGTACTGTACTGAAATAATCTTCTAACAGTAGCTGTATTGTGGAGATTGCAAAAGTCCTGGAAGTTGCCATCTACACTCTAATTATTCCCTGCTGCGGCATCATGGCACATTAAGAATATGTTGGAACTCATTTGTGTTCCTTTGCTCTGGAACATTGTTTTAATAATGCTGCCCTAGTGTAGTAATTGTGTTCTTTTTTTCCCTTTACTTTTCTGACACATAAGATTAACTTCCAGCCTTAGGCCAATCTGTCAAAGAAATGGGGGAATGCTCCTGATGTGACAGATTTGCCAGAGGCTAAAGTTTGAAATGCGATGGATATTGCATCTTGCTCAGAAACAATCTCTACTCACTGAAGAGAGCTATTACAGAATCAGCTGCACAGAAGCCACTGACATGCCGGGCATGGTTCACATCTGAAACTCTCCCACAGACAGAGGTTTTTAATAATCTTCCTCTGTGGAGCATGGGGGAGTACTGTCACAGCACCTGGGATTCTTTAGAAAGTTGAAGGTCAAATGAGCGACATTTTCTTATGTTATTTTGGAAGAAATATATTTGTTAAAAAATACATGTCACATTTCTGATAATAATAATAATCATTTTTATTTCTATAGCGCCAACATATTCCGCAGCAATTTATGTTTTATAGGGCACTTGAACAGACAACAAAGACATTACAGCAGGGGCGGACACTGACAGCTTGGGGCCCCTGTGCAAGAAATGTGTATGGGCCCCCCACCTTTTATTGCGACAAAGCTACAGATATACAGTACAGACCTAAAGTTTGGACACACCTTCTCATTTAACCCCTTTACAACCCAAGGTGGTTTGCACGTTAATGACCAGGCCAATTTTTACAATTCTGACAATTGTCACTTTATGAGGTAATAACTCTAGAACGCTTCAACGGATCCCCCTGATTCTGAGATTGTTTTTTCGTGACATATTGTACTTCATGATTGTGGTAAAATTTCTTCAATATCACTTGCGTTTATTTGTGAAAAAACGGAAATTTGGCGAAAATTTTGAAAATTTAGCAATTTTCAAAATTTTAATTTTTATGCCCTTAAATCAGAGAGATATGTCAAACAAAAGAGTTAATAAATAACATTTCCCACATGTCTACTTTACATTAGCACAATTTTGGAACCAATTTTTCCAACAAAGTTACAAAACCATTTTTTTAGGAACCACATCACATTTGAAGTCACTTTGAGGGGTCTTTATGACAGAAAATGCCCAAAAGTGACACCATTCTAAAAAGTGCACCCCTCAAGGTGCTCAAAACCACATTCAAGAACTTTATTAACCCTTCAGGTGCTTCACAGGAATTTTTGGAATGTGGAAGAAAAAAATGAACAACTAACTTTTTTCACAAAAATGTTATTTTAAACCCATTTCTTTTATTTTCGCAGGGGTAACAGGAAAAAATGGACCCCAAAATTTGTTGTGCAATTTCCCCTGAGCACGCAGATACCCCATATGTGGGGAAAAAACACTATTTGGGCACACGGCAGGGTTCGGAAGGGAAGGAGCGCCATTTGACTTTTTGATTGTAAAATTTGCTTGAATAATTAGCGGACGCCATGTTGCGTTTGGAGAGCTCCTGATGTGTCTAAATAGTAGAAAACCCCCACAAGTGATACCATTTTGGAAACTAGACCCTTCGGGGAACTTATCTAGATGTGTGGAGAGCACCCTGAACCCCAAAGTCCTTTACAGAAGTTTATAACATGGAGCCGTGAAAATAAAAAAATCAAACTTTTTCCACAAAAATGATGTTTTAGCCCCAATTTTTTTATTTTCACAAGGGTAAGAGGAGAAAATGGACCCCAAAAACTTTTGTGCAATGTCTCCTGAGTACGCCAATACCACATATGTGGGGAAAATACAGTGTTTGTGCGCACAGCAGGGTTCAGGAGTGAAGGAGCACTGTGACTTTTTGAACGCACAATTGGCTGGAATCGAGAGCGGACGCCATGTCGCGTTTGGAGAGCCCCTGATGTGCCTAAATATTGGAAACCCCCCACAAGTGACCCCATTTTGGAAACTACACCCCTCAAAGATTTTATCAAGGGGTATAGGGCTGTCTGTGTCCCTCAGCTTAAGTGTGGCCATTAGCTGAAGTGTCTGAAATTTGAATTAATCCTGAATAATATGATGCATGCAGACTGTACCTTACCTGCCATCACCGCACTCTAATCAGCATCTGTTTATCCATTCCTCTTACAGGTACGTCACCCAACTTTCCCATGCTGAATTCCATGCTGTCTTCCCTATACCGTTCTGTTCCTATTCTCTAATGGTACGTCACCCAACTTTCCCATGCTGAATTACATGCTGTCTTCCCTATACCGTTCTGTTCCTATTCTCTAATGGTACGTCACCCAACTTTCCCATGCTGAATTCCATGCTGTCTTCCCTATACCGTTCTGTTCCTATTCTCTAGTGGTACGTCACCCAACTTTTCCGTCTTGACTCGCATGCAGATTTTTCTATATTTCTCTACCCCTATGTCCTACTGGTATGTGACCCAGCCACCCCCACTTTCATGTATGGCCTTGTTTACTCTGTCTTGAGCATCCAGCATCTGGTTCAATCTAATCAGCTGATCAAGATGAGCACAGGCCACTCCCATCGGCTTCACAGCTGAATGCATTCTGTAGCCCATATATTGAGAACTTGCAGTCTGTGTCAGACTTCAGTATGTGTCCCTCAGCTTAAGTGTGGCCATTAGCTGAAGTGTCTGAAATTTGAATTAATCCTGAATTGAACCTGAAGGTAACTGAAGGTAACTGGATACTAAGTCACAGTAAACAATGTTTGTCTTTGTTTTCGCTATCACCCCCTTAATCCTTCACTTCTTACAACCACCCCTAATCCCTACACCTAGTAAGGAACTCTTCATCTCTCCCTCCATTCTCCCCACCCATCTCACCTCCTCCTCAGAGCTATTCCACAACATACAATCCTTTGTCTCCAAACACAGACAGCCACCTCATGCCCTCTCCTGCTCCCACCTAATAACGCTTTCTCTGCTCCTCCTTACTGCCGGCGACATCTCTCCAAATCCTGGCCCTCCTCACCACATCCCTACAATCACATCCACCTCCTACCCACGATCTATCCCAAACTCTCGTAACCCTTCTAACCTTATACCCATCCGCCCAGCCCCCGCTTCCCCAGTTCCACTAACAGGAGCTCTATGGAACGCTCGCTCTGTCTGCAATAAACTTTCCTACATTCACGATCTCTTCATCACTAACAAGCTTTCCTTCCTCAGCATCACTGAAACCTGGCTCACCCCCTCTGACACAGCCTCTCCAGCTGCACTTTCGTATGGCAGATTCCACCTCTCGCATACCCCCTGCCCCACCGGCAAGCACGGTGGAGGAATAGGTTTCCTCCTCTCAGAAAACTGCTCCTTCACCCATATCCCACTGCCGCCCGCAATTACTCTCCCCTCTTTTGAAGTGCACTGCGTGCGCATCTACTCCTCCAGCTGGCTGTCATCTACCGCCCCCCAGGATCAACCACCACTTTCTTTGACCACTTCACCACCTGGCTACTTCATTTCCTCTCCGTTGACATCCCCACTATCCTCATGGGCGACTTTAACATCCCCATTGACACTTCCCTCCCAGCTGCCTCTAAGCTTCGATCCCTCACTTCCTCCTTTGGTCTTACCCAGTGGTCTTCCACACCCACCCACAAAGACGGCCACACGCTGGACCTCATCTTCACCAGCCTCTGTTCCCTATCTAACCTCTCTAACTCTCCTCTCCCTCTTTCTGACCACAACCTACTCACATTCTCTTCTCTCTCCTCCCCGGGGCAACAATCCCCACTCCACAAACTTGCATACCCTCATAGAAATCTCAAACACCTTGACCTACACTCACTCTCTGAATCCCTCCTCCCTCTTACAGACATTAGTTCCTTACATGATGCAGATGTTGCTGCCACTTTATACAACACCACAACAGCTGCAGCTCTCGATTCGGTCGCCCCCCTCACACATACCAAGGCTCGCACAATCAACAGACAACCCTGGCACACCAGCCTAACTAAAGAACTGTGACGGGCCTCCAGGGTTGCTGAACGTAGATGGAAAAGGTCCCACTCCCATGAGCACTTCATCGCATTCAAACAGTCCCTCACTACCTTCAAGTCCACACTCACTGCAGCAAAACAAACATACTTCTCATCTCTCATATCCTCCCTGTCTCACAACCCCAAACAACTATTCAACACCTTCAATTCTCTCCTCCGTCCCCCAGTGCCTCCTCCCTCTCCTCTTATTTCAGCCGAAGACTTTGCCTCATTCTTCAAGAAGAAGATTGACACCATCAGACAAAGCTTTTGCCTAATGCCCCCACAGCCCCTCCCCACACCTACTCAACCCTCCTCCTCCAAAACTACATTCTCCACCATTTCTGAAGATCAACTTTCCTCCTTACTCTCCAAATCACACCTCACCACCTGTAAACTTGACCCAATCCCATCCCACCTCATCCCAAACCTTACCACCATCTTCATCCCAGTCCTAGCCCACCTCTTCAACCTGTCACTAACAACTGGTGTCTTCCCCTCATGCTTCAAACATGCCTCAATCACACCCATCCTCAAAAAGCCCTCCCTTGACCCATCCTCTCTGTCTAGCTATCGCCCCATATCACTTCTCCCCTATGCCTCAAAACTACTGGAACAACATGTCCATTCTGAACTGTCCTCCCACCTCTCCTCCTGCTCCCTCTTTGACCGCCTAAAATTTGGTTTCCGACCGCACCACTCTACTGAAACTGCACTGACTAAAGTCACAAACGACCTACTAACCGCCAAATCCAAGCGACACTACTTTGTCCTCCTCCTCCTAGACCTGTCATCTGCCTTTGACACAGTGGACCATTCCCTCTTACTCTAGACTCTCTCATCTCTCGGCATCAAGAACTTGGCCCTATCCTGGATCTCCTCATACCTAACAGACCGGACATTCAGTGTCTCCCACTCACAGACCACCTCCTCATCTCGCCCCCTATCTGTCGGTGTCCCCCAAGGTTCAGTTCTAGGACCCCTGCTCTTCTCCATCTACACCTTAGGCCTGGGACAGCTCATAGAGTCTCATGGCTTTCATTATCACCTCTATGCTGATGACACACAGATGTACCTCTCTGGACCCGATATCACCTCCTTACTAACCAAAATCCCACAATGTCAGTCTGCTTTTTCATCCTTCTTCTCTGCCAGATTTCTAAAACTTAACATGGACAAAACAGAATTCATCATCTTTCCACCATCTCATTTAACCCTCCCAACTGACCTACAGTACAGACCAAAAGTTTGGACACACCTTCTCATTTAAAGATTTTTCTGTATTTTCATGACTATGAAAATTGTACATTCACACTGAAGGCATCAAAACTATGAATTAACACATGTGGAATTATATACTTAACAAAAAAGTGTGAAACAACTGAAAATATGTCTTATATTCTAGGTTCTTCAAAGTGGCCACCTTTTGCTTTGATGACTTCTTTGCACACTCTTGGCATTCTCTTGATGAGCTTCAAGAGGTAGTCACTGGAAAAGGTTTTCACTTCACAGGTGTGCCCTGTCAGGTTTAATAAGTGGGATTTCTTGCCTTATAAATGGGGTTGGGACCATCAGTTGTGTTGTGCAGAAGTCTGGTGGATACACAGCTGATAGTCCTACTGAATAGACTGTTATAATTTGTATTATGGCAAGAAAAAAAGCAGCTAAGTAAAGAAAAACGAGTGGCCATCATTACTTTAATAAATGAAGGCCAGTCAATGCGAAAAATTGGGAAAACTTTGAAAATGTCCCCAAGTGCAGTTGCAAAAACCATCAAGCACTACAAAGAAACTGGCTCACATGAGGACCGCCCAGGAAAGGAAGACCAAGAGTCACCTCTGCTTCTGAGGATAAGTTTATCCGAGTCACCAGCCTCAGAAATCGCAGGTTAACAGCAGCTCAGATTAGAGACCAGGTCAATGCCACACAGAGATCTAGCAGCAGACACATCTCTTCAACAACTGTTAAGAGGATACTTTGTGCAGCAGGCCTTCATGGTAAAATAGCTGCAAGGAAACCACTGCTAAGGACAGGCAATAAGCAGAAGAGACTTGTTTGGGCTAAAGAACAAAAGGAATGGACATTAGACCAGTGGAAATCTGTGCTTTGGTCTGATGAGTCCAAATTTGAGATCTTTGGTTCCAACCACCGTGTCTTTGTGCGACGCAGAAAAGGTGAACGGATGGACTCTACATGCCTGGTTCCAACCGTGAAGCATGGAGGAGGAGGTGTGATGGTGTGGGGGTGCTTTGCTGGTGACACTGTTGGGGATTTATTCAAAATTGAAGGCATACTGAACCAGCATGGCTACCACAGCATCTTGCAGCGGCATGCTATTCCATCCGTTTTGCGTTTAGTTGGACCATCATTTATTTTTCAACAGGACAATGACCCCAAACACACCTCCAGGCTGTGTAAGGGCTACTTGACCAAGAAGGAGAGTGATGGGGTGCTACGCCAGATGACCTGGCCTCCACAGTCACCAGACCTGAACCCAATCGAGATAGTTTGGGGTGAGCTGGACCGCAGAGTGAAGGCAAAAGGGCCAACAAGTGCTAAGCATCTCTGGGAACTCCTTCAAGATTGTTGGAAGACCATTTCCGGTGACTACCTCTTGAAGCTCATCAAGAGAATGCCAAGAGTGTGCAAAGCAGTCATCAAAGCAAAAGGTGGCTACTTTGAAGAACCTAGAATATAAGACATATTTTCAGTTGTTTCACACTTTTTTGTTAAGTATATAATTCCACATGTGTTAATTCATAGTTTTGATGCCTTCAGTGTGAATGAACAATTTTCATAGTCATGAAAATACAAAAAAATCTTTACATGAAAAGGTGTGTCCAAACTTTTGGTCTGTACTGTATCTCCTATCTCAGTCACAATGTGGCACAACCTGTGACAAGGGCCTCCAATGACAAATATTAGTTTGGTAAGACTACTGTACATTCCAGATTTGTCCACTGCACAATGTGCATAGGGTTTATGTAAATTAGCCCTATGTGCTGAGTTATGGCTGACACCGGAAGCCACCATCCCAAGGGCCTCCAATCACAAATAGTAGTTAGGCTGGAGTAGGAATACTGTCCTGGTTTGTCCACTGTACAATGTGCATAGGATTTGTAAAAACTAGCCCTATGGGCTGTGTCATGGTTGACTCACTATTTTGACTGTGCCTGTGACAGCTAGCTTGGCCTGTGCCATCATCATCTGAAAATCTGTCAACAAAATGCAAAATGACAAAAAAGCCTCTTGTTAAGGGACGTGGACGTGGTGTTGTCAGTGGTGCGCGAGAAGGCACTCAGTCTGTGTCAGGTCAGAAGAAGCTTGATGCATCCACTATGTTCTTGGAAAAAGTTCCCGGTCTGGAACATAAATGTGTGTGGAAGCCAGAAGAGTGAGAGCAGATTCTGTCTTGGATAGCAGACAAGGCCTCTACGCATTTGTCAAGCTGCAACAAATCTTCCACGACCACACAGTCTACTGTGGATACACAGAAGGCTGGCCCATCCAATCCTGAAGCTGGTTCTCCTTCCTCCCGCCATTATCAGTCACAGGAGACATATGACCCCAAGCTTGGCCACTCCGAGGATCTGTTTGGTACATATTCTTTGCTTGGCTCTGGCCTATCACCGTGCAGTATTGAAGAGGGACAAGTGGACGTGGCGTGCGTTGATGCTCAAGTATTTGAGGACCTACGGTCAGAAGACAGCCACTTGGAGGAACCTCATTTACTGTCTCCAGAGGTGGAGGCTGATGATGATGAGACACAGTTGCCATCAGGTCAGCCTACAATGTCAACTGGGAAGGAGGTGGTCAATGATGAGTCCACTGATGCGACCTGGACCGTTGGCACGCATAGCCATGACAGCAACACAGAGGAAGATGGATATGTAGCACCAACACAGGCACCAAGGGGTCGTGGCTTGCCCAGCGTGAGAACTGGGTCAACTGTTCCTAAGAGCATTCCTGTGTGCCAAGTCAGGGCTAAGGGGTGTTCAGCTGCTGTGTGGATTTTTTTTTCCTGAAAGTCCTTCACAGAAAAACATTGTTGTCTGTAGCATCCGCCATACCAAGTTGAGCAGAGGCCAGGGCAAAGGCAACCTGAGCACCACCAGTAAGAGAAACCACATGGCAGCCAAGCACCCCAGTAGGTGGGCGGAACACCAGGGTACCAAATCTGCATCTGCTGTCGCACACCACTCCCATCATTGCTGTCCCACACCACCCCATCATTGCTGTCCCACAGCACCCCCATCATTGCTGTCGCATACCACCCCCCATCATTGCTGTCCCACACCACCCTCATCATTGCTCTCCCCCAATCACCCCCATTATTGCTCTCCCCATCACCCTCATCATTGCTCTACCCCATCACCCTCATCACTGCTCTCCCCCATCACCCTCATCATTGCTCTCCGCCCATCATCCTCATCATTACTGTCCCCCATCATCCTCATCATTACTCCCCCCATCACCTCCATCATTGCTCTCCCCATCACTGCTCTCCCCCTATCACTCCCATCATTGCTCTCCCCCCTATCATCCTCATTATTGCTATCCCCGCATCACCCTCATCATTGCTCTCCTCCCATCATTGCTGTCCCCCATCATTGCCCCAGTGTATTGGATAAAATAAAACAACAACTTACCTCTTGCCATGCTCCCCTGCAGCATCGTCCTCACCAGCAACTTTCTCCCTAACACAGGTGCGTGCTGCTTGCTGACGTCATCAAGCAGCGCGCGTCTGTGTCAGACAGAAACTGCACCGCCGGGCCCCAATGCAGTTGCAGCGGCTGCACCAGCGGTAGGTCCGCCCCTGCACCACAGAATAACAGATAAATCATCAGATAACAAAAGGGGTGAGGGCCCTGCCCACAAGCTTACAATCTATGATGAAATAGGGGAGACACAAAAAGTAAATAGTAAAAAGTGCTTGTGTTGTATTTTGCAGCCATCAATATAATAAATAGGGTATTCACATAACGGTGCATGAAGCGATCAGCAACCAGTATGTATACAAGTACAGACATAGAGGGCTATTAAATTCCTGGAGGGTGTGTAGATGCTGCGAGGGTCCTGATTTTGAAGAAAATTTTGTATGGGCAAAACAGGGATAGTTAGTAGTGATGAGCGAATTTGTTCGAAATCTGAACTTACAACGGAAATTCGAAACAAATGTGACACATTCGGATTCGTGATCGGAAATGAAAGCAAAATTTCTTAAATTCGGGAAAAATTGGCAACGTTCGGCGAATAAATACGGGAGCGTGATTGTGAGGCAACTACAGCATTCTTAACAGTTTTTCTAGCATAGTGCTTGTGTATGATGTGCGGGGGGACGTGGTAGATGAGTGGGGGGGGGGGCTGGTGATAGCTCTCTGAAGGCAGTAACTTTAAGTCAGGAAAGCTCGGCTAGCCAATTAGAGCGCAGGGAGCATCCACACTGTCCAGACACAAGTGCTTCTGCAATTGGCTGCTGAAATCACATGTCCTATCTATATAAAAAGCCGCCATGTTCCCTCAGCGCCATTTTATGCATGTCACTTCTGGAGACAGATGCTGCTGAGTGTGCGCCTGTGCACTGAGAGATATTAACTAGATAGATGGGCGCTTCTGTGGAAGTCAGATAATGTAGATAAGTCCTGTGCTGTGTACCTGTTCAATCAACCTTGCAGCACTTTTTTTTTCTTGTGTAATCACTGAGATTCTGACAGAAAGAGCAGGGCCTATGGCATAGAACTGTATTGTGCAACGGTTGTATTGTGCTCCATGCACGAGTATACCTTCAATCTATTTTTGCACTTGCTAATGTGATAAAACAAGCAAGCCCTTGTAGGCCACTTTTTGATTTTGTGGGGTTGAAATTCAACTATCTGCAGAGCTTGTAAGTGCAGAGCTTCTGAGTGCAGAGCACAAAAAGTTTTCTTTTTCATTTGCTACTTATTAGCCCAGTTTGTAATTTTTTGGCGGGTGAACTTCAGCTGTATGCACAGTAAAACAAATATATTTTTTCTGTTGGCAGGCAGAGTCCACAAAATATTTTTTTGCAAACGTGATACACTCTGCTAAAAGACACCTATTATCTTAGTGGTGGTGAACCTCAGCTGTTTTCAGAGTAAAAAAATAGATTTTTGTCTTGCTAGGCAGAGTCCACAAAAGATTTTTTTGTGTCGCAAATGTGATACACTCTGCTAAAAGCCACCTACTACATTAGTGGCGTTGAAGTTCAGTTGTTTTCAGAGTAAAAAATAGATTTTTTTGTCTTGCTAGGCAGAGTCCACAAAATATATTTTTGTGTTGCAAATGTGATACAACATGAGTGGGAAAAAGAGAGGTCGTGGTGGAAGGGGGAATAGGCTTGATGTTCAAGGTATACGTGGGTAGATGGTAATGTTAGTGAAAGCACTAGTGAACCAACACCGTCATGTCTTATCCGAAGACAACTGACAACTTCTGTTAGTGGACAGGCTACTCCACTCCCTTTTTTTGGCAGCCGCACAGTGATACCAGCGGACCTCAACAACCATCAGCTGCCCCATCAACTGCATCCGTTGCTTCTTCCTCCTCCTCTGTTATCGTGCCAAGTATTGGCACGCAGGTCTCCCACCATAGAACTTCTGGTTCTCTACTCACTCCAATCAAGCTGAGTGAGAGCCTGTCTGCTGTAATGGAAGTCGAGATGCCTGCTATGTTTGTTTCACCGAGCACACCACATCTTTCTCAATCCACCGTAACATCTTCCCCTGCACCTCAATCACGGTTCAGCAGTTTGTCCGGTTCACCATACTCCGCCCTCTCTCAGCACTGCAGCCAGCCCTCGGTCCCGCATTTGTGGTCACGTAAAAGATTGTTTCATCCTACACGTGACAAAGCAAAGAGGTTGAACTCCACCATTTCGAATCTGTTGGCCTCGGAAATGCTGCCTTTCCACCTGGTAGATACAGACGGTTTCCGAAAGCTGATGGCAGTCCCCCTGTACCAGTTGTCCAGTCGCCATTACTTCTCTAAGAAAGCTGTGCCTGCGCTAATCCAGAATGTCGCAGACAACATCACCCATTCCTTGACTAAATCTATGTCTGCCATGGTGCATTTTACCACAGACACCTGTACGAGTAAGCAAGGCCAGGGGCGTTACATCTCGCTGACTGGGCACTGGGTGACTCTGGTGGCTGTCGGGGCAGGCGAGTAAGGGGCTATTCCACAAACCTTGGAATCTTAAAGGCTTGCAGAACAAACCTTTGTATTTCCCACTTCCTACACTGCTTCTGCCTCCTCGACCTCCTCTAGGGCCTCCAACTGCGCAATCAACCTCTGCCTTAACGAGACACGCATTCCAACAGTGCAAAGTGAATCCACACTACCTCTGTACTGAGCAGCAAAGACTCGCTGCAATCAGACAGTCTTCAAATTAATACGCCTTGGAGATCGCAGTCATACAGCTGAAGGGTTGTGGACAGCTATCCACGCTCAGTTTGAGATGCTTCAGAAAGTACGGAAACTGTGTGCTCACTTCCACCGTTCGCACCCCTCATGTCATCATCTTGCATACAAAGGTCTTTTTCCATGCCAGTTAACAGGTTGATATGCAATGTGCCGACGTGGTGGAATTCCACTCTACACATGTTGCAGCGACTGTGGCAGCAGCAATGAGCCCTGACGCAGTATGTCATGCCGTATAGCCTGGGCCAATGCAGTGCGGACGTGGGGCATATCACGTTTATGGAGTGGGAACAGATTAAGGACCTCTGCACCATTCTGCACAGTTTTGAAATGGCTACCAAAATATTTAGCACACATGATGCCATCATCAGCATCATTATTCCGGTCATCTACATGTTGGAGCAGATTTTGAATAGCGTGCAGCACGAGGTGGTTGTCCCAGAAGAAGAGCTGGATGGGGAAGGGATACCAATGTCTCAAAGCTCCAGACTGTCATAACACAGGCGGATGCCAAGTGACGGTGGATTCCTGCGATAGAGCGGGATTGGTGACACCAGACATACTGTTAGTGAAGGTGCAAGAGCTAAGGAACAAATGGTGGAGGAAGAGGTGATGGGCGAGCAACAGTCAGAAGATGAAGAGGATAATCATCCTCTCTCTTCCACCTGGATGAGTCCAACATATGAGTGCCTTCTTGCTGCACTTTCTGCAACATGATCCCCGTATAGTTAGGATCCAAAATAATGTTGACTACTGGGTTGCCACTCTGTTAGATCCACTTTATAAGAGTAAATTTTGCCAGATGCTTCCCGCCCTGGAAGGGGACCCGCTAATGTTAGAGTATCGAAACAAGCTTTTGAGCAACCTTAATAGAGCTTTTCCCCAAGATAGGAGTGAGGCACACAGTGTGCATCGCAGCTGTAGTCTTTCAACCTCCGTCACATCAGTTCGTCAACGCCAAAACATTAGCAGCAGCAGAGTAAATGGCAGAAGCAATTTCTGTGTGTCCTTTCACACATTTTTTAGAACAGCTAGTGCACCAGCACAACAGAGTACAAGTCTGACACGTGATGAACAACTGGAGAGGGTGGTGGAGAAGTATCTAGAGCTCAATATAAATACCATCAGGAAGGATTTTGACCCTTTTACATTTTGGTCTTCAAAAATAGATAAATGGCCTGAGCTCGCCTGTCATGCTTTGGAGGATTTATCATGCCCGGGAGCCAGCTTTCTCTCAGAACGTGTCTTCAGCGCTGCTGGTGGTGTCCTGACGGATAAGCGCAGCCGGCTGTCCCATGAAAGTGTTGACCACCTAACTTTCATCAAGATGAACAAGTCATGGATCTCAAAGGACTTTTGCACCCCAATTGCAGACTGTACAGACTAACTGATGTTGCAGTTTTTAGTGTGCTGCATTGATCTTGCGGAATTGCAGTCTGTGATATGGCTTGTGTGACGGCTGTTGCTGCTGCTGCAGGTTTTAGGCCCTAATTTTTTGGAATGTGGAGAATACAGATTTAGTCTCTCAGTCCATTGGGTTGGCTGTAGTGAAAGAGGTGTCGCTCCTAATTCTACAATTTCCACTGTACTCAAATTGATGCCACTTTGCTGGTGTTAGGCCCTAATATAGGGAAACGTGAACATTCCACTCCAGGTTAGGACTCCATCCCCTGGGTTGGCTGTAGTGGAAGAGGTGTCGTTCCTAATTTTACAAATTCTACTGTACTGAAATTTATGCCACTTTGCTCGTGTCTGCCACTAATCTTTGAAAATGTGGGGAATCCTGATTGGGTCTCCATCTACTGGGTTGGCTGTAGTGAAAGAGGAGTTGGTCCCCATTATACTACTTATACTCTAGTGAAATTTATGCCACATTGGTGGTTTTAGGCCCAAATGTTTTCAAATGTGAACACAACTGATTGAGTCTCTATGTAATAAATTGGCTGTAGGGGAAGAAGTGTCGGTCCTAATTATACTATTTCTACTGTAGTGAAATTGATGCCACTTTGGTGGTTTTAGGCCCAAATGTTTTCAAATGTGAACACAACTGATTGAGTCTCTATGTAATAAATTGGCTGTAGGGGAAGAAGTGTCGGTCCTAATTATACTATTTCTACTGTAGTGAAATTGATGCCACTTTGGTGGTTTTAGGCCCAAATATTTTCAAATGTGAACACTCCTGATTGGGTTTACATCTACTGGGTTGGCTGTAGGTGAAGAGGTGTCATTCCTAATTCTACAATTTCTACTGTAGGGTAATTGATGCCACTTTGTTGGTGTCTGCCACTAGTTTTTGGAAATGTGGGGAATCCTGATTGGGTCTCCATCTACTGGGTTGGCTGTAGGGGAAAAAGTGTCAGTCCTAATTATACTATTTCTATTGTAGTGAAATTGATGCCACTTTGGTTGTATTAGGTCCTAATTTAGGGAAATGTGAACACTCCTGATGGGGTCTCCATGTGCTGGGTTGGCTGTAGTGGAGAAGGTTTTGATCTCCTTCACAATAGTTATACTCTAGTGAAATATTTTTTTGGTGCAGATATTGTTCTCCACACAGGGGTACAAAATTGGTATATAAAGCAGGCTACATCTCCGCTTAAAATTGTTTGGGGCAGATATTCTTATCCACACATGGGTACACAGACCTGATTAACTCAAAATGGGTGTATAAAGCAGACTACATGTCAGCTTAAAATTGTTTGGGACAGATATTGTTCTCCATACAGGTGGCGGGGAAGGTTATGTATGAGCAGCCTCCTGACCCTCGACTGTACTGTGCTGTCAGGACAAGAAGAGGAGGAGGGTGACTCTGAGGGCGAGGAATGGGATAACACATTGAATGATGATGAGGTTGTACATCTAACTTGGTGTGAACCCAGAGGCATGCAGCTGAGTATCTCATCTGAGGAGGTGGAGGAGGAGGAATACGAGGAGGTTACGTTGTGTCCTATGGCTCAGACACGGAGTGATGCAAGCACGAGGAGCACTGCATCCTTAGCGACAACTGTGGCAGTGACCAGCAATGGTCGCCGGTCTGCAGCTCGCAGGGGCGGCAAGGGTTGCCTAGCCCGGGCCTTTTTTGAGACCGCAAAGGATGAGCCAGCTCACATTATCTGCAAAGTTTGCGATAAAAAACTCAGTATAGGGAAAAAGTGCAATAATTTAACTACTAAATGCATGAACCTTCACATGCGCAATCAGCATGTGTTACTCTGGCAATATCACTGCGATAAAGAGCGGACCTAAACAACCATCAGCCGTCCCATCAACCGCATCCGCTGCATCTTCCTCCTCCTCTGTCACCGTGCCAAATATTGTTATGGAGGTCTCCCACCGCAGAAATTCTGGTTCTCTACCCACTCCAGTCAGGCTGAGTGAGAGCCCGTCAGCTGTAACAGAAGCGGACATGCCTGCTGTGTTTATTTCACCAAGCACACCACATGTTTCTCAATCTACCGTAACATCTGCGCCTACACCTCACTCACGGTACAGCAATTTGTCTGTTTCACTGTACTCCGCCCTTTCTCTGCAATGCAGCCAGCTCTTGGTCCCACAGTTGTGGTCACGTAAAAGATTGTTTCCTCCCACACATGACAAAGCTAAGAGGTGGAACTCCATCATCTCCAATCTGTTGGCCATGGAAATGGTTGTGTCAGGCCCTAATTTTTTGAACTGTGAACACTCCTGTATGGCTGCTTGTTGTCTTTGAGACCGACCACCGCTGCTGTCTACCTTGTGAACATTGTGTTGAAGCTTGCAAGTTGTCACAGGTTTACCGTGACAGAGAGGAGTCAGAAGACTGCAGCGTCTTATTCCAACAACACTCCTGCAGTCATTAGAAGCTTTTCACCTTCATATTAATCGGTTCAAGATTTAATCTGCTCCGTTGTGAGCTCCTGGAAGCTTACCGTGATTTAGGCTCTCAGAAGATTTGTCCCGTGCATCTCCCCTACTGTGATAACACTGTACCCCAACACATCAGACTGTCACCTACCGTGGAAACTTTGAAAAGGAAGCTGAAGATCCACTTCTTGTGACAAGCGTACAATCTGTGGTAACGCGCACTCCAGCATACCACTGCACGACTAGCTGTACCCTGACCAACTATATCCTCACCCATCCCTTGAAGATTGTTAGTGCGCCCTCGTAGGCAGGGTCCTGTCTCCTCTTGAACCAGTCTGTGACCCCTTTTCACATGTAATGAACCACGGAATAAATGTCGCTGTAATAGTAATAATAATTAAAGTACTTGTACTCTGGGTCAATTGATGGCACTTTCCTGGTGTCTACCCCTAATTTGATCTGAATCAAGTACGATCCCAAGGCAGTGGACATGCTGCTGGGGAGTAATGGTAGAACCATACACTGAAATGGCAATATTGGGTATAGGTAGGTTAGTAGAGGGAGGAAACACAAGGAGTTCAGTTCTTGACAAATTCAGTTTCAGATAGAGGGAGGACATAATGTTAGAGACTGTGTAAAGACAATCACTGGTCTGTAGTAATACAGGGTTGATATCAGGAGACGATGGTAGATACTGTATATATATATATTTATAAATATATATGTCTTATATTCTAGGTTCTTCAAAGTAGCCACCTTTTGCTTTGATGACTGCTTTGCACACTCTTGGCATTCTCTTGATGAGCTTCAAGAGGTAGTCACCGGAAATGGTTTTCACTTCACAGGTGTGCCCTGTCAGGTTTAATAAGTGGGATTTCTTGCCTTATAAATGGGGTTGGGACCATCAGTTGTGTTGTGCTGAAGTCTGGTGGATACACAGCTGACAGTCCTACTGAATAGACTGTTAGAATTTGTATTATGGCAACAAAAAAGCAGCTAAGTAAAGAAAAACGAGTGGCCATCATTACTTTAAGAAATGAAGGTCAGTCAGTGCGAAAAATTGGGAAAACTTTGAAAGTGTCCCCAAGTGCAGTTGCAAAAAACATCAAGCGCTACAAAGAAACTGGCTCACATGAGGACCGCCCCAGGAAAGGAAGACCAAGAGTCACCTCTGCTTCTGAGGATAAGTTTATCCGAGTAACCAGCCTCAGAAATCACAGGTTAACAGCAGCTCAGATTAGAGACCAGGCCAATGCCACACAGAGTTCTAGCAGCAGACACATCTCTTCAACCACTGTTAAGAGGAGACTTTGTGCAGCAGGCCTTCATGGTAAAATAGCTGCTAGGAAACCACTGCTAAGGACAGGCAACAAGCAGAAGAGACTTGTTTGGGCTAAAGAACACAAGGAATGGACATTAGACCAGTGGAAATCTGTGCTTTGGTCTGATGAGTCCAAATTTGAGATCTTTGGTTCCAACCACCGTGTCTTTGTGCGATGCAGAAAAGGTGAATGGATGGACTCTACATGCCTGGTTCCCACCGCGAATCATGGAGGAGAAGGTGTGATGGTGTGGGGGTGCTTTGCTGGTGACACTGTTGGGGATTTATTCAAAATTGAAGGCATACTGAACCAGCATGGCTACCACAGCATCTTGCAGCGGCATGCTATTCCATCCAGTTTGCGTTTAGCTGGACCATCATTTATTTTTCAACGGAACAATGACTCCAAACACACCTCCAGGCTGTGTAAGGGCTATTTGACCAAGAAGGAGAGTGATGGGGTGTTACGCCAGATGACCTGGCCTCCACAGTCACCAGACCTGAACCCAATCGAGATGGTTTGGAGTGAGCTGGACCGCAGAGTGAAGGCAAAAGGGCCAACAAGTGCTAAGCATCTGTGGGAACTCCTTCAAGATTGTTGGAAGACCATTTCTGCCAAGAGTGTGCAAAGCAGTCATCAAAGCAAAAGGTGGCTACTTTGAAGAACCTAGAATATAAGACATATTTTCAGTTGTTTCACACTTTTTTGTTAAGTATATAATTCCACATGTGTTAATTCATAGTTTTGATGCCTTCAGTGTGAATGTACAATTTTATAGTCATGAAAATACAGAAAAATCTTTAAACTTCTGTGAAGCACCTGTGGGTTCAAGGTGTTCTCCACGCATCTAGATACATTCCTTGAGGGGTCTAGTTTCCAAAATGGGGTCACTTGTGGGGGGTTTCCACTGTTTAGGCACATAAATGGCTCTCCAAATGCGAAATGGCGTCCACTCTCGATTCCGGCCATTTTTGCGTTCAAAAAGTCAAATAATGCTCCTTCCCTTCCAAGCCCTAATTTGCGCCCAAACAACAGTTTTCCCCCACATATAGGGTATCATCATACTCAGGAGAAGTTGCACAACAAAGTATGAGGTTCATTTTATCCTGTTACGGTTGTGAAAATAAAACATTTAGGGCTAATGTAAAATTTTTGTGAAAAAAAGTATCCAAGGAGTATTGTTTCTCCTTGGGGAGAATTACATGTTAAGCATGTCAAGGTGAGGAGACTTTTAAGCTGCAATGCTCCTCTGGGAAATATGCAAATTGTCTCTTCAGAAAAGAAGAGGACTAGAACTCTGGTGCCACTTACAGA
Organism: Phyllobates terribilis; assembly: GCF_046119375.1. Lineage (NCBI taxonomy): Eukaryota > Metazoa > Chordata > Amphibia > Anura > Dendrobatidae > Phyllobates > Phyllobates terribilis. The sequence goes on along the minus strand of NW_027362771.1, from coordinate 409,890,633 downwards.
AAGTAGCAATCCTAAAAGTCAATATTGACCATTTAACGAGCCTTGTCACATGACTTAGGATAAAAACCAGAACCTCAGTTTGCAGACACTGTATTTCGGGGTACTGCCCCTCGTCAGTGCAAAGTGTGAGATATGATTTGGCTGGGTGTGTGGCGTCAGGCCGATATCCAAAAGATAACGTTTTTCCTTGCGGAGAGTGACATATTAAGCATGTCAAGGTGAGGAGACTTTTAAATGCTCCTCTGAGAAATATGCAAATTGTCTCTTCAGAGAGGAAGAGGACTAGAACTCTAGTGCCACCCACAAGAAGTAGCAATGCTAAAAGTCAACATCGACCCTTTAACGAGCCTTGTCACATGACTTAGGATAAAAGCCAGAATCAGAAAAAAAGTAAAATGTTTATTTTTCCTTCCACATTGCTTTAGTTCCTGTAAAGCACCTGAAGGGTTAATGAACGTATTGAATGTGGTTTTGAGGACTTTGAGGTGTACACTTTTTAAAATGGTGTCACTTTTGAGTATTTTCTGTCATATAGGCCTTCCAAAATCACTTCAAATGTGATGTGGTTCCTAAAAAAATGGTTTTGAATATTTTGTTGGAAAAATTAGAAATTGCTGATCAACTTTGAACCCTTCTAACTTCCTAACAAAAAAAATATGTTTCAAGAATGATGCAGATATAAAGTAGACGTGATAAATGTTATTTATTAACTACTTTTTTTGACATAACTCTCTGCTTTAAAGGCATAAGAATTAAAAGTTTGAAAATTGTTAAATTTTCAAAATTTTTGCCAAATTTCTGATATTTTCACAAATAAACGCTAGTTCTATCGAACAAATTTTTCTACTATCATGTGGTACAATATGTCATGAAAAAACTGTCTCAGAACCACTGGGATCCATTGAATTGTTCCAGAGTTATTACCTCCTAAATTGGTCATTAAGGTCAAAATTGGCTCTGTCACTAAGAGGTTAAAAAATTGTGCTATCGTGATTTAACATTAAAATTATCATTAAGATGCAACATTTGATAAATATGAAGTGGCGGAATTGAAGTGAATAACCTAAAGATTTAGCACAAATGATAACATTTTTATTAAATGTGGTCCAATATGTTTTATTAGAAGTCAAAAAAGTCTCTTGTGGGATATCAAAGTGGGGGTGAAAATGACCCCCTATGATGAAGCTTGCTACTGGCCGCGTTTATTTGGACATTCAAGTGGGAGATGAAAATGACCTGCGGTGAAGCTTCCCACTGGCAGAGCTTGTGTTTTCTAAGACCTAGCAGCTCTGTGATGCCTGTAGATAAGCCTGCAGTCATGTTTTGCTAAGTGTTAGACATCATTATGTTATGCAGGTCTACTTGTGTGATGTCTCATGTGTCACACGTCATCTGTAATTGTTTGAAAAATAGATCGCACATGGAATTTCATGGTAACAATGGGAATCATGTGTCTTTTTGTAAGGTATGATGTGGCTAATAAGCCTAACATATACCTCATGTCTTATTCCTGGCCTTGATGTATCACATCATTATTTCCACAGACAATATATCCATGACATCTTGATAGCAGACAGAGTACTGCACTGTACAATGTAAATTCTCATTTTCTCCATATATGAGTCCTAATCCTAAATGTTCCATTTTTTTAAGTTAGTAACGACTTTTAGGGAATATAAATTAGACTCGTCTTTATTTTGTCTGAGGTTAAACCCCATTTCAATAGGGGTAAAATTTTGAAAAAGAAAAATGTTTAGCTTTATAATTTTTTTTAAAATTTAAACATTTTACACATCTCGCCTGAAATAGGAGCCTCTGCTCTGAAAGTTAAAAATATAATTTTTCTGCATTGCCAATAAAGTTATTACTCTTGGAATACTTTTGTTTGATTTGGGCATAACAGTATTTAGGTACATCGATTTTTCTGGCTAACGTGGCACTACAATATATTTTTTTGTTTCACTTGTTTTGATGTGCAATATTTATAGTTGTATCTGATCAGGACAGCTATGGTGTTGATTTGGTTTACCTCGGCGTGTGCTTTTTTTTATTTGTATTAAGTTTTTACACACAAGCTCAGAAATTGTCATGGGAATGTCAGGTGTAATAGACAGTCGCTCATGATCTGGCTGTAGAAGGTCACTGCGCTTGGCATTACAGACGCCTTCTTAATCCTTCTTCCTTTTGGACCCAGCAGCGACCTCTCTCCTGATGCTGATTGACACACCCTTGCCTGGGAGTTAAAATCACTCAGTTTACTCCAGGGAATCGTCGGTGATACTTCTTTCTACCTTTGTGCAGGCTTGGACCACTAGCAGTCAGCTAGCTTCTTCTCTGGTGCCCTTGGAGGAGAGTTGGCACTTCTCCTCTGGTGTCTGCTCAAGCTAAGTTTATCCCCTTTGTTTGTCTATCTTGTTGTCTTTACTTTGTAGTGGAGCCTGACCAGTGCTAACCTCTCCCCCTCCCTATCTAGGGCCAAGCTCTGGGGACATCTAGGGCTTAGGGTCCTGCTCGGCGATAGGTGTGGAACCTATATACAAACGGTAGGGTAGACAGGGTGATTTTTGAGCTGCCTAGGGGTCTCCACTCCCCTTTTCCCTAGTGTTGGGGCTTCCTCCCCCTCTTCCATTTGTGTTGCACTTAGTCTTATCCCACACCTTGCATGACATTATCACCGGCCGTGCATAAATAGAGAAAAAAAAAAAAACTGACACGTGTTTTTATTTGTGTGTTTTTTTTTTCGGGTGTGTTTTTTTTTCTTTCTCCTTTGGTTCATGGATCCTGTTGCAGAGCTGGCAGAGCAGCTGCACAGGCTGTCTCTGGAGGTGATTGACCTCCGCTATGAGGTTCAGCAGCAGCAACAGTGGCTGCAGGTCCTTAATGTTGGGGTCTCTGCGGGTAGGCTGGTCCAGCTTGATCCCAAGGTTGCCCTCCCGGACAGGTTTTCAGAAGGTAGGGACAAGTTTTTTGTGCTCAAGGAAGCTTGCAAACTGTATTTAAATTTTTGCCCTTACTCCTCTGGAAATGAGGAGCAGTGAGTGGGGATTGTGATCTCACTACTGCAAGGAGATCCTCAATCCTGGGCTTTCGCTTTGCCACAGGGTTCGGTTTGTCTCCAGTCTGTGGAGGGTTTTTCGGGGCTCTAGCCCTCATCTATGATGATCCTGACCGAATCTCTGTTATGGGCCCGGGTGGTGGAACCACTGTGTCGTGGTACAAGGAGGGACCAGAGGGGCATAACTGAGTGCCTACTCGGACCGACCCTGGCTACACGGCGGCTTTGTCGACTCTGTGAACCAAGGAGGGACCGGGAAGGTGGACCAGGTGCCACTCTGGGACCAACCTCGTGTGAGAGCAGGCGACTCCCATGGGACTGACAGACGAAACCGACAGGCACGGCAGATGACCACGGTGGGTAGGCAGGCAGCTCAGGTAGACAGGTAGGCTTGGCTGGCAGACTGACAGGTCGACACGGCTGATAGACAGGCTGGCGGGCACAGCAGATACACAGGCTTGCAGGCTCGGAAGAAAGACAGGCTGGTGGGCACGGCTGAAAGACAGGCTGGCGGGCACAGCTGATAGACAGGCTGGCAGGCACAGCTGATAGGCAGGCTGATGGACAACACTGGAAACTGAGGGCTGGAGAGAGTGTAAGAACACTAGCAACAAGTTTGCACAGGCACCTACGTTTTGGAGGAGGTGCCTTAAATAACAGAAGTCCTTCGGCCATTGGCCAGGGACCTTTTAGGACGGCGTGCGCTGCCCCTTTAAGAGGCAGGGAGCGCACGCGCGCGTGCCCTAAGTACAGTGCCCCGGTCAGACGCTGGTCAAGCGAGGAGGTAGAGGACGCTGGACCGGGGCCACGGCGGTAAGTGGATCGGCGTCTCTGCCGGGCAGGAGGAAGAGATGCCGATGCCACAGTATCCCCCCTTTACGCCCCTCTTCTTCAAACCCAAAAGAAATATCTCCAGAAGAAGAGGAGCATGAATGTTCTCCCTGGGCTCCCATGACCTCTCCTTAGGACTAAACCCCTTCCAATCCACAAGAAAGAAAGTCTTTCGTCTTACCTTTTTGGTGGCCAAAATGCACTCTACCTCAAAAAGGTCCTCAGCGGAGAGTGGAGCTGGAGTGGTACCCAGATTGTCAGAGAAGGAATTGAGGACTACAGGCTTGAGGTGAAACACGTGAAAGGAATTGGGGATCCGTAACGAGGCAGGGAGTTTCAACTTGTACGCCACTGGATTTATTTGTCTCTGAATCTTGAAAGGACCAATGAACTGCGGACCCAACTTGTATGAAGGTATCTTGAGATGAACATACTTGGAGGAAAGCCAGACCTTATGCCCCGGACGGAATAGAGGTGGGTCCAGACGTCTCTTGTCGGCATGTCTCTTCATCTGCTCAGCAGCTCAGTTTTAGTGTCTTCCCAAATCACAGAAAAGTCTTTGATGAGAGACTCTGCACCAGGATTGTCAACAGAAGTGGAAACCGGAAACGGAATATTGGGATGCTGTCCGTATACCACAAAGAACGGAGATTTGGCTGAGGATTCACTGACATGGTTATAGTAGGAAAATTCAGCCCAAGGCAGAAGCTCCGCCCAGTCGCTATGGTGAGCGTTGACGAAGTGCCTAAGGAAGCTAGTGAGGATCTGATTGATACGCTCTACCTGACCATTGGACTAAGGATGATAAGCCGAAGAGAAATCCAATGCGACATTCAGCAGCTTGCACGTGGCTCTCCAGAAGTGAGAAGTAAACTGAACTCCTCCATCCGAGACAATATGAAGAGGTAGGTCATGGAGGTGGAAGATATGAAGAATAAAGTCTTTAGCCAGTGCAGAAGGAAGACTCGGCAAGGGAATGAAGTTAGCCATCTTGGAAAAGCGGTCAGCGACCACAAAAATGAAAGTACAACCGGCTGAAACAGGAAGATCTGTGATGAAATCCATCTCCATGTTCCCATGATTGGAAGGCATGGGTAGAGGAAGAAGTCGACCAGTCGGAAGCTGCCTAGGCGTCTTGTTTCGGGCACAGGAAGAGCAAGCAGAGACAAAATCCATGACGTCCTTGTGCAGGGTTGGCCACCAATAATGTCGGGAAATTAGCAGAAGTGTCTTCCTCTGACCGGCATGACCTGCCAGTTTGGACGAATGACCTCAGAGTTTGATCCTCCTCCTATCCGGAGCTGCCACAAAGGTCTTATCAGGAGGAAGATAAGACAGGTCAAACGGGGTGACAGCCAATATTCTGGAGGGCTCAATGATGTGTAAAGGCTCCTTCTTTTGGTCGGTAGACAGGGAAGATCGGGAGAGCCCGGTTCTGCCTTAATATTCTTGTCTCCTGGATGGAAGCGGAGAGTGAAGTTGAAGCGAGCAAAGAACAGAGACCATCTGGTCTGACGAGGATTAAGTCGTTGAGCGGACTGCAAGTTGGCGAGATTCTTGTGCTCCGTGTAGATGACCACCGGATGCAAGGCCCCCTTCCAGCAAGAACTGCTACTCCTCCAGCGCCAGTTTGACGGCAAGCAGTTCACGATCTCCAATAGAATAATTGCGCTCCGAAGGAGTGAAGAGCTTGGAAAAGGAGCCGAAGGTCACCATTCTCCCGAACGAGGACTTCTGGGTGAGAACTGCTCCGGCCCCAGAGGAAGAGGCGTCAACCTCCAGAAAGAACTGCTTGTTACAGTCAGGACGGTGAAGCACCGGGGCAGAAGAGATTGCTTGTTTCAAGGATACGAAGGCACTTTCCGCCTCGGGAGTTCATTCCTTGGGATTAACCACTTTGCGGGTCAGGGCAGATATAGGAGCAGTCTGGGAGGTAAAATGAGGAATGAACTGAACAGGTGGTAATAATTAGCAAACCTCAGAAACCGCTGAATAGCCTTCAACCTCTCAGGTCGGGGCCACTTTACAATGGCAGACACTTTCTCGGGATCCATCTTTATCTCTGAAATAATTTATCCCAGGAAGGTAAGAGAAGTTTGTTAGAAAATGCATTTCTCGAATTTGGCATATAGATGATTCTTCCTGAGCCTCTGCAATACATGTCGAACGTCTCTTCGATGTGAGGGCAGATCAGAAGAGAACACCAGGATATCGTCCAGGTACACTACCACACATGAATATAGAAGATCTCGGAAGATGTCATTCACCAGTTCTTGGAAGACTGCTGGTGCGTTGCAGAGTCCGAAGGGCATCACGCGATACTCACAGTGGCCATCCCGAGTGTTGAATGCCGTCTTCCATTCGTCACCCTGGCGAATCTGGATCAGGTTTTATGCACCACGGAGATCGAGCTTAGTAAAGACCTTGGCGCCTTTAAGGCAATCAAACAACTTGGAGATGAGAGGCAGAGGATACTTGTTTTTAATAGTAATCTGATTTAGGCCCCTATAGTCGGTACAAGAGTGAAGAAAGCCATCCTTTTTCTTAGCTAAGAAGAATCCTGCTCCGGCCGGAGAGGTGTATTTCTGGATAAATCCCCTAGCAAGATTCTCTTCGATGTATTCGGACATGGCACAGGTCTCGGCTAACGACAGGGGGTTAATTCGACATCGGGGTGGAGAAGCACCAGGAATGAGGTCGATAGGACAGTCATGCGGCCTGTGAGGAGGTGGTGTCTCAGCCTCCCTCTTGTCAAAGACGTCAGTGTATGACCAGTAGGGTGCTGGCAAGCTGGGCAAATTAGCTGGAGTGGACGGGGGTCAAGCAGGACGGACAGGAACCAAACAGGTCTTGTAACACTCTTGGCCCCAGCGGAGCACCTCTCCTGAAATCCAATCAAAAACCGGCTCGTCTGAAGCCAGGGCAGTCCAAGCAGTATAGAGTGAGAGAGGCCGGACAGCTCGTAGAAGGAGATTTTCTCAGAGTGTAGCATTCCTATTTGAATAACTACAGGCTCGGTGACGAACAAAATGGACTCTGAAAGGGGTCTCCCATCCACCGAAGAAACCTCTAATGGATCCGAAAGTCATTGAATAGGGATCTAATACTGCTCCACAATGACCAGTTGGATCAGATTCCCCGCGATACCAGAATCCAGATAGTCTCGAAAAAATGTATCTTACCACAGGTTATCGATACAGAGTTAGGGATGGAGAGAAAGAATTTTTGCCCTGGACGACTTCTCCAAGCGATCCTAGGCACTGGAGTTTCCCAGTCTCTCTGGACAAGAGCGGATTAGATGGTCCGAGCTGCCACAGTAAAAGCATCTTCCCTCGGTGCGGCAAAACTCCTGGCGAGACTTGACCATCTTGACCTGGTCTACTTACATAGCCTCTGGGGTGGATGCCAAGGCAGAGGCTTGTTGAGAGACTGGCCTTTGGAAGGTTGGTGCTAGGTGCAGATATTTTCTCTCACGGATCACCTCCTTAGAACGCTCCTGGAACCTGATGTCGATCCGTGTGGCCAAGGACACCAGGTCGCGCAGAGAGATGGGAATGTCACGACTGGCCAGTTCATCCTTGATCAGCCCAGAAAGGCCCTCCCAAAAGGTAGACACCAGGGCCTCATTGTTCCAGGCTAGTTCGGATGCGAGGGTACGGAAACGCACAGCGTACTGGCCCACTGTGAGGTTTCCTTGGCATAGATCAAGAAGAAAGGAGGCAGTCAAAGATGTGCGGCTGGGCTCATCGAAAACCCTCTGGAAGGCCACAAGACAAGCCTGGAGATTAGACACCAAAGGATCTCCTCTCTCCCATAGGGGGTTGAGCCATGCCAACTGTTCTCCGGGGAGATGAGACATGATGAATGCCAATTTAGCCTGGTCAGAGGTGAACTGATGAACCAGGAGCTCAAAGTGCAGCGTGCACTCGTTGATGAAGCCCCGACATAGAGCGGGATCACCTCCGAAGCATGGTGGAGCAGAAAGTCGGGGTCCTGAGTTGGGTACCACGCCACTACTGGGTTGAGGTACCACCGGAGCGGCTGCTGCTTGGTTGGAGGCGGACACAGCCGGGGTGGAAAGTGCATCCAAACGGGAGTTAACAGTCCGCAGATAGAACAGGATTGTATCCTGTTGAGATCTCCAGCGGGAGACCTCTTGGTACAGGTCTGAAAGTGAGGGAGCCTGGGAGCTACGGTCTGTGCAAACTGTTATGGGTCCGGGTAGTGGAATCACTGTGCCGTGGTACAAGGAGGAATCAGAGGGGCGTAACTAAGTGCCTACCCGGACCGACCCTGGCTACATGGTGGCTTAGTCGACTCCGTGAACCAAGGAGGGACTGGGAAGGTGGACCAGGTGCCACTCTGGGACTGACCTCGTGTGAGAGCAGACGACTCCCACGGGACTGACAGCCGAAGCCGACAGGCACGGCAGATGAGCACAGCTGGTAGGCAGCGCAGGTAGACAGGCAGGCTTTGCTGGCAGACTGACAGGTGGACACGGCTGATAGACAGGCTGGCGGGCACGGCAGATATACAGGCTGGCGGGCTTCGATAAAATACAGGCTGGCTGGCATGGCTGATAGACAGACTGGCAGGCACGGCTGATAGATTGGCTGGTGGACAATACTGTAACATGAGGGCTGGAGAGAGTTTAAGAACACTAACAACAACTTTGCACAGGCACCTACATTTTGGAGGAGGTGCCTTAACCACTTTACCCCCGAGGGTGGTTTGCACGTTAATGACCAGGCCAATTTTTTACAATTCTGACCACTGTCACTTTATGAGGTAATTACTCTGAAACGCTTCAACGGATCCCGCTGATTCTGAGTTTGTTTTTTCATGACATATTGTACTTCATGATAGTGGTAAAATTTCTTCGATATCACTTGCGTTTATTTGTGAAAAAATTGGAAATTTGGCAAAAATTTTGAAAATTTCACAATTTTCTAAATTTGAATTTTTATTCCGTTAAATCAGAGAGATATGTTACACAAAATAGTTAATAAATAACATATACCACATGTCTACTTTACATCAGTACAATTTTGGAACCAAAATTTTTTTTTATTAGTGCGCTATAAGTTGATCAGCGATTTCTCATTATTCCAACAAAATTTACAAAACCATTTTTTAGGGACATCATCACATTTGAAGTGACTTTGAGTAGCCTTTATGACAGAAAATACCCAAAAGTGACACCATTCTAAAAACTGCACCCCTCAAGGTGCTCAAAACCACATTCAAGAAGTTTATTAACCCTTCACGTGCTTCACAGGAATTTTTGGAATGGGGAAGAAAAAAATGAACATTTAACTTTTTTTACAAAAATGTTACTTTAGACCCCAATTTTTTTATTTTTGCAGGGGTAACAGGAAAAAATAAACCCCAAAATTTGTTGTGCAATTTCCCCTGAGTACGCAGATACCCCATATGTGGGGAAAAAACACTGTTTGGGCCCACAGCAGGGCTCAGAAGGGAAGGAGCACCATTTGACTTTTTGAATGTAAAATTTGAATAATTAGCGGATGCCATGTTGCATTTGGAGAGCCCCTGATGTACCTAAACAGTGGAAACCCCCCCACAAGTGACACCATTTTGGAAACTAGACCCCTCAGGGAACTTATCTAGATGTGTGGTGAGCATCTTGAACCCCAAGGTGCTTCACAGAAGTTTATAACATGGAGCCGTGAAAATAAAATTTTCACATTTTTCCCACAAAAATGTTTTTCAGCCCCCAGTTTTTCATTTTCATAAGGATAACAGGAGAAATTACACCATGCAACTTGTTGTGCAATCTCTCTTGAGTAAGCCGATACCCCATATGTGGGGGAAAACCACTGTTTGGGCGCATGGCAGGGTTCGGAAGGGAAGGAGCGCCATTTGACTTTTTGAATGTAAAATTTGCTTGAATAATTAGCGGATGTGCCCATGATGTGCCTACACAGTGGAAAACCCCCACAAGTGACACCATTTTGGAAACTAGACCCCTGAGGGAACTTATCTAGATATGTGGTGAGCACCCTTAACCCCCAGGTGCTTCACAGAAGTTTAGAATATGATGCCGTGAAAATAAAAAAATCTAACTTTTTCCACAAGAACGATCTTTTTACCCAAATTTTTTTAGTTTCACAAGGGTAAGAGGAGAAAATGGAACCTAAAAACTGTTGTGCAATTTCTCCTGAGTACGCCAATACCCCATATGTGGGGAAAATACACTGTTTGGGCGCACATCAGGGTTCAGAAGGGAAGGAGCACTGTGTGACTTTTTGAACGCAAAATTGCCTGGAATCAAGAACGGACGCCATGTCACATTTCGGGAGCCCCTGATGTGCCGAAATAGTGGAAACCCCCCACAAGTGACCCCATTTTGGAAACTAGATCCCTCAAGAATTTTATCAAGGGGTATAGTGTACATTTTGAACCCAAAGGAACGACAGAATTTGACAACATTAGGTCATTATATTGAATAAGTTGTCATTAGTCTTGAGCGCAAGTGCTCGCTACTTGAGTTTGCATCGGGTACTCGGGTATGCACCAAGTATCGTGGGTGCTCGAATGACATGCTCGAGTCCCCGCTCCGCATGTTTCACGGTTGTTAGACACCCAAAAAAAAACATGCGGGGATCGCTCGTGCATGGCAGGCGATCCCAGCAACGTTTTTTTTGGCCTCGAAGCATATGGGGCAGAGACTTGAGCATGTCACTCGAGCACCCGCGATACTCAGTGCATACCCGAGGCCAACTCAAGTAGCGAGCACTTGCGCTCAACACTGGTCGCCATATTGTCATCATTTTTTTTTCTTTACTTTTGAAAAAACCCCAACCCTAGCCCCAACCCTAATACAACCCCAACCCTAACCCTAGCCCAACCCTCACCCTAGCACAACCGTAACCCTAGAGTTTATTTTTTTACACCATTCATCGTGTGGTATAAGTGATTAGACTACTTTATTCTTCGGGTCGGTGCGATTACAGCGATACCAGATTCTTATCGGGTTTTTATGACTGACAGCTGTCACACACTAAAAGACCCTTTTTTTTGCAAAGACTAGTGTTTGCATCATCATATTTTGAGAGCTATAATTTTTCCATATTTTGGCCGACAGAGTCATCTAAGGGCATGTTTTTTGCAGGACAAGTTGACGTTTTTACTGGTACCATTTTCGGGCATGTGACATTTTTTTGATCGCTTTCTATTCTGATTTTTGGGAGGCAGAATAAACAAAAACCAACAATTCAGGAATTGTTTTTTTGTGTTTTTTTTATGCTGTTCCGCGTGTGGTAAAATTGATAATGCAGCGTTATTCTTCGGGTCAGTGCATTTACAGCGGTACCGCATTTATATAGTTTTTTTTAGGTTTTGCCGCTTTTACACAATAAAAACGATTTTCTAGAAAAAATAATTTTTTTGTATCGCTTTATTCTAAGAGCTATAACTTTTTTTTTTCAGACAATGGAGCTGTGTGGTGGCTTGTTTTTTGCGGAACAAGATGACGTTTTTAGCGGTACCATTTTTATTTACATTCGTCTTTTTGATCGCGTCTTATTCCATTTTTTGTTTGGCGGTATGATGATAAAGCATTGTTTTTTTGCTTCGTTTTTTATTTATTTTTTTACCGTGTTCACTAAAGGGGTTAACTACTGCGACAGTTTCATAGGTCAGGTCGTTCCGGACGCGGCGATACCAAATATGTGTACTTTTATTGTTTTTGTTTTTTTTTCATAATAAATAAATATTATGGGTTCAATATATTTTTATTTTTTGGGGATTATTTTTTTCTTTCTTTTTTTTTATATTTTTACAATTTTTTTTTATTTATTTTTTCACTGTTCTACTTTTTTTAAAATTTTACACATTGTCCCACTATGGGACTTTCACTTTTTGCAGCCTGATCGGCTGCATGGCATAGAGAGCAGCAGCTCCCTTTGTCATGCAGCCTGTCAGCGCTGCACACAGGGGAGACATTACTTTGGTCGTGCACTGCGCATGACCAAACGAACGTCCTGCCTCCTGGTGACCCGGGTGTCAGCTGTGACAATCAGCTGACACCCGGCTGCGATCGCCCAGCACCGCTTGTGTGCGGGCGCGATCGCTGCACGCGTAATAATACGTAGCTGGTCCATAAATCCCAGGGCACAGCTACGTACTATTACTGACATGGTCGGAAAGGGGTTAAATAACAGAAGTCCTCCGGTCATTGGCCGGAGACCTTTTAGGACGGCGTGCGTGGCACCTTTAAGAGGCAGGGAGCGCATGCCCTAAGCACAGTGCCCAGGGATCTGTGAGCAGTGCGTGCACGCTGGGCAGACGCGGCGAGGGAGTCAGGCGGGGAGGTAGAGGATGCCGGACCGGGACTCAGCCACAATCTCGATGGCTGAGTCCGGGCTGCATCGCCTTCAGCAGGGAAATCGGTCAGTAGAGACATATAGCTCCGAATTCCGCAGATGGGCAACTGATACAAAATAGAAAGACCCGGCTCTCAGAAGCCAATTTTGTCAGGGACTTGCTGAAAGGTTGAAAGATGCTTTGACAGTGTATGAAACCCCAGAGTCCTTGGAGGCTGCCATGTCTTTAGTCTTAGGGATAGGTGTGTGAGACCGCCTTCTCCGGAGCACTCTTTTCGGGGTAATGCCCCTTTGCCGGGGGAGCGGTCTGCGGCTGAACCAGTACTGGGAGAGGTGGAAGAACCCATGCAGTCAGGGGGTGCCTCTGCATCGTATGTTTCCCCTGAGATTCGCAAAAAAAGGGCGTGTGTTTTTTGTGTGGAAAAAAGGTCATTTTATTGGGGCCTGTCCCTCGATTCCTAAGCAAAAGGAAACCCGATTAACCCTTGGTAGTCTGGAGTTGAATAAACAAGGGGTGCATTTATCATGAACCTGCAGTTCTCGGTTTGTCCTGACAGCAGAGGTGGTGGTAATCAAGATCTAGCATTGGCAGAATCCTTCTGCAATTTACCAATAACATCCCAGATGTACCCAACGAGCGACAAGTCCAGAGATTAAGCAGGCCATGCTAGGACATTGAGATCATTGAGACTAAACAGGATGCTCACAGTAACACAAGCAAAATGTGGCCTAGCACTGTCATGTTTAAAAACTGCTCCTGGGACAGTTTCACGTTCCCTCGGGAAGGCATCTTAATGATGCTGCCCACATGGTCTTCAGATCTACAGTACAGACCAAAAGTTTGGACACACCTTCTCATTCAAAGATTTTTCTGTATTTTCATGACTATGAAAATTGTACATTCACACTAAAGGCATCAAAACTATGAATTAACACATGCGGAATTATATACTTTACAAAAAAGTGTGAAACAGCTGAAAATATGTCTTATATTCTAGGTTCTTCAAAGTAGCCACCTTTTGCTTTGATGACTGCTTTGCACCTTCTAGGCATTCTCTTGATGAACTTCAAGAGGTAGTCACCGGAAATGGTCTTCCAACAATCTTGAAGGAGTTCCCTGAGATGCTTAGCACTTGTTGGCCCTTTTGCCTTCACTCTGCGGTCCAGCTCACCCTAAACCATCTCGATTGGGTTCAGGTCTGGTGACTGTGGAGGCCAGATCATCTGGCGTAGCACCCCATCACTCTTGTTCTTGGTCAAATAGCCCTTACACAGCCTGGAAGTGTGTTTGGGGTCATTGTCCTGTTGAAAAATAAATGATGGTCCAACTAAACGCAAACCGGATGGAATAGCATGCCGCTGCAAGATGCTGTGGTAGCCATGCTGGTTCAGTATGCCTTCAATTTTGAATAAATCCTCAACAGTGTCACCAGCAAAGCACCCCCACACCATCACACCTCCTCCTCCATGCTTCACGGTGGGAACCAGGCATGTAGAGTCCATCCGTACACCTTTTCTGCCTCGCACAAAGACACAGTGGTTGGAACCAAAGATCTCAAATTTGGACTCATCAGACCAAAGCACAGATTTCCACTGGTCTAATGTCCATTCCTTGTGTTCTTTAGCCCAAACAAGTCTCTTCTGCTTGTTGTAGCCCAAACAAGTCTCTTCTGCTTGTTGCCTGTCCTTAGCAGTGGTTTCCTAGCAGCCATTTTACCATGAAGGCCTGCTGCACAAAGTCTCCTCTTAACAGTTGTTGTAGAGATGTGTCTGCTGCTAGAACTCTGTGTGGCATTGACCTGGTCTCTAATCTGAGCTGCTATTAACCTGCGATTTCTGAGGCTGGTGACTCGGATAAACTTATCCTCAGAAGCAGAGGTGACTCTTGGTCTTCCTTTCCTGCGGCGGCCCTCATGTGAGACAGTTTCTTTGTAGTGCTTGATGGTTTTTGCAACTGCACTTGGGGACACTTTCAAAGTTTTCCCAATTTTTCGCACTGACTGACCTTCATTTCTTAAAGTTATGATGACCACTCATTTTTCTTTACTTAGAATTTTTATTATGGAAAGAAAAAAGCAGCTAGCAGTCTATTCAATAGGACTATCAGCTGTGTATCCACCAGGCTTCTGCACAACACAACTGATGGTCTCAAGCCCATTTATAAGGCAAGAAATCCCAATAGTGTGCAAAGCAGTCATCAAAGCAAAAGGTGGCTACTTTGAAGAACCTAGAATATAAGACATATTGTCCAAACTTTTGGTCTGTACTGTATCTCTGGCAATCATTGTGTCCAAGACAAAAGCAGAACTCACTGCTGAAAAATATAAACCACCATTACAGCCTCTATTGCAGTCTTGCTCTACCCCATGATAGCCTTTGAAAGTGTTGGTGTAGGATCAATGGAACACTTGTAGTTGGACATTTGGCTAGTAGCTTAAAGCACCACTCCAGTGTTTGTTTTTTTTCAGCTCTGGAGTGGTACTTTAAATGTTAACCCACTGCCCCCAATCATATACTCATCCTCCGGCGTCTTCACCATTTTTCAGGGCCACTCTGGTCCCGCGGCGCCATCTTGTGACAGTGGCTTCTGACTGGCTGGAAGTCAGAAGCTGCATCACAAGCTCTCAATACAAGTGTAGACTTGTAGTGAAATGTTACCTCCGTATAGCTCCATGAAACACTGGAGCTGCAGGCAGGTCTCTATTCGCTGGAGACCGACGGGAGCGGCGGCGAAAACAAATGAAAACGCCGGAAGGTGAGTGTCAGATAGGGGGCAGGGAACTTTCATTTAAAGCACCACTAAATTGTTAAATGGGTGGTTCCTGCTACAATAATACCATACATTTGGATGTTAACTGAAGTTCAGGCACACTGTGGGTCTCAGAACAGAGGTGGCTATTTGGTTTTGGGAGTGCAAATTTCATTAGATTTTGTTTGACAAAGGGGAGTTATATCACTTTGAGCTACCTACGACATGGAAACCCCCTATTGAAGTTTTAGGAGATGAAGTTTTTTTTTCTCTTTTAACATTTGAGAGTACATAACACTTTTGATCACTTTTAAGGTTAGTTTCACACTTTTCTTGTACTCTACGCTGAGCACTTATGTCTCTGTTTCCATTTAAAATTCCCCAAATTTAGACTTGGACAAAACCCAACACGTCCATTTATCATAATGAGGCAGATGAAGTCACTTTGGATTCCATCTGGCCTCTGTTCCTGCAGTGTTCCATGTTTTTAGTCATGCACATGTGAGGAGTGCAGGGTGGTAATAGTTGCGAAGAGCTGCTGCTGCTGTGTATCCTCACCCTGACTGCCCACTAGCGTTGAGCGAGCACTAAAATGCTCGGGTGCTCGAAGCTCAGGTCGAGCTCACCGTGATACTCAGGTGCTCGACCCGAGCAACGAGCCCAATGTTAGTCTATGGGAGACCCGAGCATTTTTGCGGCGACACCTCCGGCAGTTTATAGAAAGCCTAAAATGTGCCCAAAACGATAGTGACAGTGCTCAAATGACATGGGGACAGCATGGGGATCGCCCCAGGAAGCATTTCTGACCCCCATGTCACTGCTGTCAACAACATGGTCAGAGATATTAAGCCACTTTTACGGGCTCACAATAAAACATTCAAAAACGAAACTGAAACTGTTTTCCTGTGAAATATGTTAAGGAACATTCTTTCCAGGGTAAAGACTTGTGTATAAGGTAAAATAAACAACCAAAAACAAAAATACTCCTCCACACCTTGGGCTATGTTCACAAGTAGCATTTTTTATGCGTTTTTGCACTTTTGTATTGCTTTCAACCGTGATAAATGCATTCACCGGGAAATGTCATTTTAACATTTTACAACCTTATCTGGCCATGTGCTGTGTGATACATGCATATAGTGCTGAAAAGACATGGGAACAGCATGGGGAAGACCCCTGGAAGCATCTCTGACACCCAGGTCACTGCCTAAAAGTGTGCCCATCAGAAGTGATCCTTGCCGCAGCAGAAGATGCTGACTTGCAACTATCCCCGTGCAAGTCCTTGTCCCAGGGCAGTGTTCAATTGTACCTCCCCCATTCCTTGCAATGCAAGCGCAAGTATGCAGTCTGCCACCCATCCACCCCCAGGCAGCAATACCATACTGGTTGATTGCTTGCACTTGAAATTGGGCCTTTTAGGCATGTGGAGGCGGACTCTGGCCACCACATCATGGCTGTGTCATGGCTGCGTCTGCGGCCGAGTGTCCACGCTTGGTCCCCAGCCGCCAGGGGGCGGCCGGGTGTCCATACTCGGTCCCCAGCCGCCCCGAGGCCGGGTGCCCACATACGGTCCCCAGCCGCCTGGGGGCGGCCGGGTGTCCATAAACGGTCCCCAGCCGCCCCTATTTGTCCCGGTGCGCCTTATACACAAGCACGCATACCAAAACATACCTGTTTAGTGGGAAGGACAGCCTAACCACAAACACGTGGACAAGTGAATGTAGCCAGGGATGATCCATCTCACTGACGCCTTCACACTGGGTTAATATTGTGGAAGCCGGGACACAGTTGGACACTGGGATGCAACACGTCCTCCAGATATAGAGGATTGCCGGTCCTGGGTCAATCAGGCTTCAACACAAAGTTCAGAAGGTAGACAGCAGCAGTGGGCGGCCTCTTACCCAACAAGTAAATTATTCATGATCATGAGGCCATCGATCTCCTTAGCTTTCTGTTCCTTGGAGTGCAAGCGCATGTATGTAGTAGCGGATAGGCCTGAGGTGGTCAGCGTTTTGGCGCATATCCTACCTCCTCCGAGGATTGCTGGATGTTTTCCAGCTACTATCCCAGTTCTATGACTCCCATTAAAACAAAGCTTCAGGTGATGAATGATGGATGAGGTGGTGGCAAAGGAGAAAAAGCAGGAGGAACAGGGACCATTCACATCAATATCAGGCCAGTCAACCACACATGTCTTGTAGGATATGTTTCTGTGCCAAAAGGAGCAGTTCGGCTACACTGTTATAGGGCATACAGTGAGTGCAATGCCAACCAAAAATTTCGAGGCACTCCAATGCCCCTTGGAAGTGACATGGAGGTTAGAGGGCCTTAACTAAACCGTTTTTTCCATTTATAGCAACTGGGTCTCCTGTACACTGTTGGCCTAAGCAGTGAATGGAAGGCTTTCCAAAAATTATGAGGAACTTCAATGCCCCTTGAAACAGACGTGGATTACAGCGTACTAAAAACCTTCTACCGGGATGGCTTTTACATTATTTTGATCAAAATTATGTTAACTAAATACCCTTTATTATTTATCATATTTTTTTGCACTGTGCGATTTATCCATTTACTTCCAGTTATTTGGGTATTTTGCTTGTCTTTTGTTTTTCTCTGTCTAGTGGCCTTATGTGAACATGCATTTACATTTTGCATGCACATCAATTTACATTTCAGTTCAGACTCCCAGGTTTTTTCTTTGTAGTTTAGTGTGCTTTAGTGCATATAATGGTGTGTCTGCCCTTTGTCTGAGCTGAAAGGTTCATTCTGCCTCTCAGGTCTATGCTTCTACTAGGGGTTCAGTCTCTCTGCCCTTATCCATATGTATGTCACTTGACAACTGGTAAGGTTTTAATATTAGAGTTAGGACTGTCCCATAAGGGTTGCCGTGATGTGGCGGGATGGCTTTTACATTATTTTGATCAAAATTATGTTAACTAAATACCCTTTATTATTTATCATATTTTTTTTGCACTGTGCGATTTATTCATTTACTTCCAGTTATTTGGGTATTTAGCTTGTCTTTGGTTTTTCTGTAAAAACCTTCTACCCATTATTTGGTAGTGGGTCTCCCTTAGTGTTCGCCTATGCATTGAAAAGCAAAAGCTGACTAAAATTAGGAGGAAATGCAATGCCCGTTGGAAGAGTCGTGGAGGTTAGAGGCAATTCAAAACAACATTTCAATGTCCCTTGGAAGAGCTGTGGAGTTCAGAGTAGTTTAACAAGACGTTTTAATGCCCCTTGAAAAAGACGTGGAGGTTAGAGTGGTTTAACAAGACGGTTTTAATGCCCCTTGGAAGAGACGTGGAGGTCACAGTAGCTTAACAAGACGGTTTTAATGCCCCTTGGAAGATACGTGGAGGTCAGAGTGGTTTAACAAGATGGTTTTAATGCCCTTTGGAAGAGACGTGGAGGTCAGAGTGGTTTAACAAGACGGTTTTAATGCCGCTTGGAAGAGATGTGGAGGTCACAGTAGCTTAACAAGACGGTTTTAATGCCCCTTGGAAGAGACGTGGAGTTCAGAGTGGTTTAACAAGACGGTTTTAATGCCCCTTGGAAGATACGTGGAGGTCACAGTAGCTTAACAAGACAGTTTTAATGCCCCTTGGAAGAGACGTGGAGGTCAGAGTGGTTTAACAAGACGGTTTTAATGCCCCTTGGAAGAGACGTGGAGGTCACAGTAGCTTAACAAGACGGTTTTAATGCCCCTTGGAAGAGACGTGGAGTTCAGAGTGCTTTAACAAGACGGTTTTAATGCCCCTTGGAAGAGACATGGAGGTCAGAGTGGTTTAACAAGACGGTTTTAATGTCCCTTGGAACAGACGTGGAGGTCACTGTAGCTTGACAAGACGGTTTTAATGCCCCTTGGAAGAGACGTGGAGTTCAGAGTGGTTTAACAAGACAGTTTTAATGCCCCTTGGAAGAGACGTGGAGTTCAGAGTGGTTTAACAAGATGGTTTTAATGCCCCTTGGAAGAGACGTGGAGGTCAGAGTGGTTTAACAAGATGGTTTTAATGCCCCTTGGAAGAGACGTGGAGGTCACAGTAGCTTAACAAGATGGTTTTAATGCCCCTTGGAAGAGACGTGGAGTTCAGAGGGGTGTAACAAGACGGTTTTAATGCTCCTTGGAAGAGACGTGGAGGTCACAGTAGCTTAACAAGACGGTTTTAATGCCCCCTGGAAGAGATGTGGAGGTTAGAGTGGTTTAACAAGACGGTTTTAATGCCCCTTGGAAGAGACGTGGAGGTCACAGTAGCTTAACAAGACGGTTTTAATGCCCCTTGGAAGAGACGTGGAGTTCAGAGTGGTTTAACAAGACGGTTTTAATGCCCCTTGGAAGAGATATGGAGGTCAGAGTGGTTTAACAAGATGGTTTTAATGCCCCTTGGAAGAGACGTGGAGGTCACAGTAGCTTAACTAGACGGTTTTAATGCCCCTTGGAAGAGACGTGGAGTTCAGAGTGGTTTAACAAGACGGTTTAAATGCCCCTTAGAAGAGACGTGGAGGTCACAGTAGCTTAACAAGATGGTTGTAATGCCCCTTGGAAGAGACGTGAAAGTCAGAGTGGTTTAACAAGACGGTTTTAATGCCCCTTGGAAGAGACGTGGAGGTCAGAGTGGTTAAACAAGATGGTTTTAATGCCCCTTGGAAGAGACGTGGAGGTCAGAGTGGTTTAACAAGATGGTTTTAATGCCCCTTGGTAGAGACGTGGAGGTCACAGTACCTTAACAAGATGGTTTTAATGCCCCTTACAAGACCCATGCAGTACAGCATATTAAAAACATTATTCTCATTATTGGGGAGTGGGTCTCCCATAGTCTTTGCCTATGCCTTTTAAGCAAAAGCTGCCAAAAATTAGGATGGAGGAACTTGCAATGCTGGCAACACGGACCACAGTCACCCTGGTGGTATAGTGGTGATGGAGGCTGAGGATAAGGAGAAGAGCAAAAAACAGCCGAAATGAGGAAGCGTATACCCATGTGTGGGTGTGAAAGGGTGTATGGGAATACACCTCCTTAAATAACACAGTGGATTTGACTTTATGTTACTCTGCTGTCATTTGGTGGTGATGAAAAGTCTGGCCCAATCCAGCCCTTGTTCATTTTGATAAGGGTCAGCTTGTCAGCATTGTCAGTTGACAGGCGAGTGCGCTTATCAGTTATAATTCCCCCAGCAACACTAAAAACACGCTCTGATAACACGCTAGTGGCAGGGCAGGCCAGGACCTCCAAGGTGTACAGAGCGAGTTCATTCCAAGTGTCCAGCTTGGATACCCAATAATTAAAAGGCACAGAGGAATCACAGAGGATGCTGGTACGGTCAGCAAGGTACTCCCTCACCATCTTTTGAAACTTTACACTCCTTGTGAGAGTACCCCGCGCCTCAGGGTCTGTCCGAAGGGAGGGTCTGAGAAAACTGTCCCAGAATGTTGACAGTGTTCCCCTGCCTCTGCTGGATTTGAGTTGTGTCTCTCTCACCTGTACACCTTGGTTGGGCAACGAACTGTGACCTCTGCCGCTAGCGTGTTCCGATGGGAATTTTTTTAACAGTTCTGCAGCAAGGGCCTTCTGGTACTGCCCCATTTTTGTAGACCTCTCCACCTCAGGAATAAGAGAGTGAAAGTTCTCGTTGTAGCAGGGGTCTAAAAGTGACACCAACCAGTAATGACTGTCACCCAACATTTTGACAACGCGAGGGTCACGGTTAAGGCAGCGTAACATAAAGTCAGCCATGCGTGCCAGACTGGTAACGGGCAAGACTTCCGTGTCCTCACCAAGATGACGACTGACCATGCTCTCCTCCTCCTCCTCCTCCCCCCTGTCCTCAGGCCACCCATGCTGAACCGACGGTATGACAGTTGTACAGGTACTACCGTCTACAGCGCATGATACCAGCTCCTGTTCTTCCTCTTCCTCCTCCTCCTCTCCCTCATTGTCCCCCAATGCAAGCTGCAACACAGCAAGGGCGGCGGAAGCTGTAGCAGATCTGGCAACTCGGGGTACGATTTAAGAAACCGCTGAACCACGAGGTTAAGCACATAAGCCAGGCATGGTACGTGTGAGATCTTGCCTTGCCTCAGAGCCGCCACCAGGTTACAGCCATTGTCACACATGACCATGCCTGGATGTAGGTTCAGTGGTCTCAGCCACATATCTGCCTGCTCTTTCACAGCCTTCTACAACTCACAAGCAGTGTGAGGTTTATCACCTAAGCTTATGAGTTTCAGCACAGCCTGTTGCCGCTTGTCTGAGGCATTACTGCCGTGCTTCCAGCTTGTAACTGATGTGGTGATATCTGAGATGGAGGCTGAACATGAGGAGGAGGAGGAGGAGGATGCGCAGGAGCTGTACACTGTGGGGGCAACTCTGACTGACATAGGGCCCGCAATCCTCGTTGTGGGGAGGATGTGTTCTGTCCCAAGGTCCGACTGGGTCCCGGCTTCCACTATGTTTACCCAGTGTGCCATCAGGTAGATGTACTGTCCCTGGCCACAAGCACTTGTCCACGTGTCTGTTGTCAGGTGGACTCTCCCAGTAACTGCGTTGTTGAGGGCACGGCAGATGTTTTGGGACACGTGCTTGTGTAGTGCGGGGATGGCACACCGGGCAAAATAGTGTCGGCTGGGGACCGAGTACCAAGAGACGGCCACCGCCATAAGGTTGCGGAAGGATTCAGTCTCCACCAGCCTAAAAGGCAGCATTTCCAACGCAAGCAGTCGTGAAATGTGCGAATTTAGGACTGTGGCCTGTGGGGCGTTGGCTGCGAATTTGTGCTTTCGTTCAAAGGTCTGGGATATGGACAATTGAACGCTGCGGTGGGACGTGGACGTTGATGCTGTTTCTTGAGAAACTGCCATAACAAGTGAAGACTGAGAGGAGGGGGCATCTTTGCATGTAGTATGGACAGGGGATTGCCTTGCACGCACAACAGGGGGTTCTCTTACATGCACAACAGCGGAAGAAGCAGTGGTGACACCCCCTGACACTGGTCGTGGACCCTGGGGATCGCCCCACAAAGTCGGGTGCTTTGCTGACATGTGTCTGATCATGCTGGTGGTGGTCAGGCTGGTAGTTTTGTCACCCCTGCTGATGCTGGCCTGGCAGGTAGTACAAATGGCCTTTTTGAGGTTATCAGCAGAGCCTTTAAAAAAATTCCAGACTCTGGAAGACCTACCGGTTGTACTGGCAATGTCCCTCGTGTTGGTGTTACGGGGAACGGTTGCCCACCTTCTGTCTACGGCCACCACACTGCTTCTTCCTGCCTGTTGGGGTACTCTGCCTCCCTCCCCCTGTGTGCTGCTGGTCTCGCTCTGCGTGTCCTCCTGCCACGTTGGGTCAGTTACTAGATCATCCACCACCTCCTCCTCTTCCACTTCCACACCACGGTCCTCCTCCTCACTTCGTGGCAATTGTGTCTCGTCATCGTCCACCTCTTGTGACAAATTGCCAGCATCGCCTTCCTGTGGCCGTGGCTGTTCAAATATTTGGCCATCGCTACATGGGATCTCCTCTTTCACCACTTCAAGCGGAGCAGGCGAGGGACCCAAATATGGAAATGGACCAGTGAACAGCTCTTCAGAGTGTCCAACTGTGGGATCAGTGGCTGTCTGACGACACTCGGCATGGTGGGAGGAAGGAGCATCAGGGTGAGGAGGAGTATGCAGTCGAGACTCACGGCTACTAACACTTGACCGTGTGGAAGACAGGCGGGAGGTGGTGGCGCCCAGGTGACTGGAAGTATTATCTGCTATCCAATTAATAACCTGTTCACACTGATCAGTTCGCAATAGTGGTGCTGTTGTGTGTTTCCCTAGTAATTCAGTCAAGAACTGGGAGCAAGAAGATGTGGCTGTTGGTTGTGGCACATTTTCACCTTGGCCACGGCCCCGTCCTCTGCCCGCACCATCACCAGAACGTCCAGTTCCACGTCCCTTGCCACGCGCCTTGCCCATTGTAAATGAAGTAAAATAGCTTACACTCGCACTATCAATGGCAAAAGGGTAATGAAAAGGAGATTTGAACCATGGAAGAGGAAAACCAAAGTTCTAGTTATCTGGCCTACATCAGACTCTTTTAAACAGATATATTTGTGTCTGAACAGTCAGCTAGACACTCAAAATGTTTTTTTTTCATGCAAAAAAGTGGATAATACAGAGATTTGAACCGTGGAACTGCAAAACCACAGTTCTAGTTATCTAGCCTACACCAGACTCTTTTAAACAGATATATTTGTGTCTGAACAGTCAGCGAGACACTCAAAATGTTTTTTTTATGCAAAAAAGTGGATAATACAGAGATTTGAACTGTGGAACTGCAAAACCACAGTTCTAGTTATCTGACCTACACCAGACTCTTTTAAACAGATATATTTGTGTCTGAACACTCACAGACACACTCAATTTCAGTTTTTTTTTGGGGGGGGGGAAATACCAAAAGGTTAATAAGACTGGTATTTGTACAGTCTAACTGAGGAAAAAAAAAAGAGGATTTAGATGAAAAAAAAAAAAATTTTTCCTGGCCTCTGAGACCTGGGGCTAAGTCTAGCAATTTGAGCAGCGGTAGCACACAGGACTGTAATGCAGTGTTTGTTGGTATAACCACTGTGTCTCCTATACAGCCTGCCTGCCTGATATCTGGGATGGATATTAGTCCTGAGAAGGACTGTTTGTTTGATTTGGCAGGCTTTAGAGACCCTACACTACCTATTTCGCACTATATATCTCTCCCTAACTCAGCTGCACTGACCCTACACTGTCTGATCCTGGGCGACTGTGTCCAAGATGGCGGCGCCCGGTTTTAAATACTCGAGGTGAAGCTGTGCGGCCAGCCAATCACTGTAATGCCCACAACCAACATGGCTGCGGCATTACAGTGACTGGCTGGCAATCCCTGCATGTTCATTGACTCTGTAAAGAGCGCCAAACATGCAAGGTGGAGACCCGAGCTCCCGCCCAAGTAACCCGGAAATGCTCGGTGCTCGCCGAACATCCCGAGTAGTGAGATGCTTGGGCGAGTGCTGAGCAATGTCAAGCATGCTCGCTCAACACTACTGCCCACAAATAAAAGATAATGTCCGATTTGTCTTGTGGTTTGTGTGTAGTGCACAACACTCACAGTTTTCCGGAGAATCTCCATTTTCTTCAGGAGTCCAGAAGTTGAAGGCAAGCAATCACTTCCATATTCAAATTGTAAAAAGATGAAAAGAAAAGAGATGCGCTGCAAACCACTCATATAATACCAAGAGAGTGATTCCTACCTGTCTTAGAGAAAATGGTAGTCCAAATGAAGATATATGCGTGCAGCTTCCAGGGGTCCTTTGAAGAAGTCACAACTGCAACTAGAGGTGATGGACAAGTGCCGGAGTCTGTAGAACAAGCAGTGAATGTTGCAGAAAATGGGTTCAAACAGCGTATTAACGCCGGAGATAGAGGGCTGCAGAGACTCTCAGAGACTCGGGCTTTCAGGTACATGCAGCCGTTGCACTAGGTGGATACAGTGATGAAGATCATGGGTGAGAAGAACTGCAGACAGTCTGATAGGTGTGCCGGCCGGGTTGAGTGGCTGATTTACGACTACGCCACCTGTGGCACCTGGTGAAGGCCACCAGCGCCGCTGCAGTCCGCTGAGGCATGGTGTTATGGCGGCCAAAGTTATTACTACTCCCCACAGGAAGAGCAAGGCCTCAGGGCAGAGGGACAGGATGGAGGGGGTAGTAGTAGAGGAAAATGGGCGCCGCGTCGTGCGGTGTAGCGCAGAATAAACAGTCCGGAGGCCATAGGGGTGAACTTCCAAGGCTTTACTCACTTTAGAGATGGCAGAAGGAAGGCGACTCCCTGCTCCCTGCGGAGTCCTGCGGTCACCAGGGACGGGGGTCTGACAACCTCCGAGTAAGTCCAGCGTTCAATCGGGACCCTACACCAGAGTGTTCCTGAACTACAGACCGAATCCTTTCCTGTCTGTGTGCGTGCAAATAGGCCGGGTCTCCCTCTGAGCTCCTCTCAGAACAAGGGCACGGGTGGCAGCTCCGCTCCGTCCGATACCCGGTGGGATCCTCAGGGCCTGCCGGGCTTTCCCGACCAGGAAATGGAGTAGCAAGGTCGGGTGTCGGGGGTCGGTACCCCTCTTGCAGCCGGACTCCCTCTGAATATATCAGCATGGCGAGGACAGGTGGCGTACACCGCTTCGTCTGCATCCTGCCTGGGATCCATTTGCTGTGGAGCCACACTCTTAAGCTTCGGGCCTTCTTGGTCGTGATCCTTGACCAGGTTGAGACATTCCTTGTCTGCAACCTGCCCCTCGTCCCAAGGCCTGGGCACGAGGGCTGTGTCCCTATCCGCTGCAGGTCCACACAGGATCCACTTTCAGGGTAGGAGATCACAGTACATGACAGCCAGGCAAGTTGACTAACCAGGACCGTCAAAGAACTAAACTACAAGAACCAAGATGGCTTTTTATTAAATATGAAATTTAAAGTGTAACTAACTTGTAGGTCCTCCACCCTCACCCACTAACTGGTTCCCCTAACTCTTGGTTCCCCAGTCTCCCTGTAACCAGGGGAGTAGCACCTAGTGCATACTTAGCCCCCTCTGGTGGAGAAATGTGGTGTTGGATGCAAAGGTTGGGTCACGACTATCACACTGTTCTTACCTCAGAGGAGGAACACTACACTCTATTAGAGAAGTGCAGCATCCCCTGTGGCGGTCGAACCCTCAGGGGCGCCACACTTCCCATGCCTATTTCAATGCAACCAAGTAAGTAGAAACATTACAGTATGTACAGTATAAGTATATGTTACACGCACGCTGCTAGGTTCAGATAGGGGCGAGACAGGTTATGTGGATTCTTTGGAATCCTGGGGGAACCGTTACTCAGGGCGACCATAGACCATGTCCTGCTGCTTCTCTCAGGCACACAGGGGTATTGACCCTCAGCACAGACACCTAGGTTGTTTCACTTGCTGACCAGACACACTTGACAAGAGTTCTCATAAATGGTAGAACAGTAGCATTTAATAAGAAGCCACACAGCTAGCGCAAGTTAAGTCTTATGAGCAACAGGCTCCAGTGACAAATAGTACAGTTTCCTTAGCAGCACAGCAGTTCACAGTCTTCCCAGTAGTACAGGACAGCACAGTTCTAATGCAAAGGCACATTAATGAACACAGCATTCTTTACAGCACAGTGAGATGGAGGAGAGGGGAGGGTTTTGCTGAGGGAGATGATCCCTGTGACACCATTTCTTCAAGTCCTTATCTTTCTGCTTGACAATACTCTGCACTGCTAGTTCAGGAACTCTACATGACCTGTGCTTAGCTTCACTCCTGACTGGAATCCTTTTCACTTGCAGGGGCGCTTCTGTCAGAAGTAGAACACACACACCACCTTTCTCTTCAGCTCAAGCCAGACAGTAAACAACTTCCCCACAATCCCACTGCGGCTCTGCTAAAACACTCCCCTTCTCCTGTGACTATGTTAACCCCTCCAGTTGCTGGATGCTTCTGGAGCACAACACTTCCTGTCTCCTATGCTTATGTTACTTCTAATAGTTGCTGAATGCTTTTAAAGCAACAGCACTACTTCTGCATGTCACACTCTGCAACAGAAAAACCAGCAAAAAAGGGCAGCAGTGTTTACCTGCCCAGATCTTCAAAGCCAAATGCACTACCAGGATGCAGCAGATTGTATAGTGGGTCGAATAGTATGGGCGTAACTAATAGGCTGTAAGCCGGATACTGTGCACTACCCTGTGTGAACAGCACCCTATACAAGCCTATCTTTGTGCAATTCTAATACTAGACAGTTACCCCCTCCATGAAATGGTAGGTTGTGAGTGATTGTTTTATCAGTATTTTGCGCCTGTGTATCCGCCAAATGCACTACCAGGATGCAGCAGATCGTATAGTGGGTCGAATAGTATGGGCGTAACTAATAGGCTGTAAGCCGGATACTGTGCACTACCCTGTGTGAACAGCACCCTATACAAGCCTATCTTTGTGCAATTCTAATACTAGACAGTTACCCCCTCCATGAAATGGTAGGTTGTGAGTGATTGCTTTATCAGTATTTTGCACCTGTGTATCCGCCATCTTTATGTGGGTCTGCTGCATCCTGGTAGTGCATTTGGCTTTGAAGATCTGGGCAGGTAAACACTGCTGCCCTTTTTTGCTGTTTTTTCTTGAATTTTTGGGGGAATTTTAATTCTTCTTAGTGTGGTTTTCACTCTGCAACAGCACTACTTCTGCATGTCACACATATATATACTCTATATCGCATAGTTGTACATACATCACATAGGAGACACTGAGACTGCTGTATATACATAGCAAAGGTTACACAGGCTGCTGTATATACATAACATAGGAGACTGCAGCTGCTGCTTTCATCATAGGGAAGGGAGCTTAGAGCACTAACTCCGACCACAAAAGACTTCCTGGCACTGGTGTCAGCGTCAGGATGTAATCATTTGTTGTGTGAGCTGCAGCCTTCAGTAGTGTGCATGCTTAAAGTCTAAGGGTGAATTAAAGGGCCGGCCAACCAAAGGACCATGGTCCCCAGGAATCTGTATGGGGGCCAGTGAAAATTACATCAGAGGTTCCCCACTCCTAATATAGGGGCAGGGATCCTATTTACAGCATGTATCACTTACTGGGCTGTTTCAATAAAATCATTGTTTTTCAGCAGAAGATTATCACTAAAGGGCTAGTTGTTTCATGCTATGTAGTCCTCCTGCTCTGTGTAACCCCACCCCCACCACTGATTAGCATCTTTCTGTCTGTGCACATTGTACACAGAAAACTGCCATTCAGTGATGTGGGTGGGGTTATACAGAGCTCAGTAGTCTCAGAACGGGTAGATCTGCAGCAGAGAAAACTGTGATTCAGGGTCACCGCCCCTACATCATGCCGCTCTCAGATTACATAGCAAAAACCTGGTGACAAATTCCCTTTAAAAGGCCTTGTTTGATGATGTCACTGGATTTTGCCAGTCAGCCTGTGAAACTCAGTGTTGACAACAGCAAACAAAAGGAACCATTGAAGAACGGAGCTGGGATTGGTGCCAAAGCCGGGACAGGTGTGGGACAATAAGGAGTAGAAACAGTGCACCTTCAAATATTACAGAAGCACTCCCATCAAATTTTTTATCCTATGAATATATTGCAATCTTCATATTATATACAGTGCCTTGTGAAAGTATTTGGCCCCCTTGAACTTTTCTACCTTTTGCCACATTTCTGGCTTCAAACATAAAGATATAAAATTCAAATTTTTGGGGAAGAATCAACAACAAGTGGGACACAATTGTGAAGTGGAACAAAATTTATAGGATATTTTAAACTTTTAAAAACATTAAAAACTGAAAAGTGGGGCGTGCAATATTATTCGGCCCCTTTACTTTCAGTGCAGCAAACTCACTCCAGAAGTTCAGTGAGGATCTCTGAATGATCCAATGTTGTCCTAAATGACTGGTAATGATAAATAGAATCCACTTGTGTGTAATCAAGTCTCCGTATAAATGCACCTGCTCTGTGGTAGTCTCTGGTTCTAGTTCAAGTGCAGAGAGCATCATGAAGACCAAGGAACACACCAGGCAGGTCCGAGATACTGTTGTGGCGAAGTTTAAAGCCATATTTGGATACAAAAAGATTTCCCAAGTTTTAAACATCTCAAGGAGCACTGTGCAAGTGATCATATTGAAATGGAAGGAGTATCAGACCACTGCAAATCTACCAAGACCCAGCCGTCCCTCTAAACTTTCATCTCGAACAAGGAGAAGACTGATCAGAGATGCAGCCAAAAGATCTATGATCACTCTGGATGATCTGCAGAGATCTACAGCTGAGGTGGGAGAGTCTGTCCATAGGACAACAATCAGTCATACACTGAACAAATCTGGCCTTTATGGAAGAGTGGCATGAAGAAAGCCATTTCTCAAAGATATCCATAAAAAGTCTCGTTTGAAGTTTTCCACAAGCCACCTGGGAGACACACCAAACATGTGGAATAAGGTAGTCTGGTCAGATGAAACCAAAATTAAACTTTTTGGCCACAATGCAAAACGATATGTTTGGCATAAAAGCAACACAGCTCATCACCCTTAAATCACCATCCCCACTGTCAAACATGGTGGTGGCAGCATCATGGTTTGGGCCTGCTTTTCTTCAGCAGGGACAGGGAAGATGGTTAAAATTGATGGGAAGATGGACGGAGCCAAATACAGGACCATTCTGGAAGAAAACCTGTTGGAGTCTGCAAAAGACCTGAGACTGGGACGGAGATTTGTCTTCGAACAAGACAATAATCCCAAACATAAAGCAAAATCTACAATGGAATGGTTCAAAAATAAATGTATCCAGGTGTTAGAATGGCCAAGTCAATGTCCAGACCTGAATCCAATCGAGAATCTGTGGAAAGAGCTGAAAACTGCTGTTCACAAACGCTCTCCATCCAACCTCACTGAGCTCGAGCTGTTTTGCAAGGAAGAATGGGCAAGAATTTCAGCCTCTCAATGTGCAAAACTGAGAGAGACATACCCCAAGCGACTTGCAGCTGTAATCACAGCAAAAGGTGGCGCTACAAAGTATTAACTCAAGGGGGCCGAATAATATTGCACCTTCCACTTTTTAGTTTTTAATTTTTTAAAAAGGTTATAATATCCAATAAATTTCGTTCCACTTCACGATTGTGTCCCACTTGTTGTTGATTCTTCCCCAAAAAAATTAGAATTTTATATCTTTATGCTTGAAGCCAGAAATGTGGCAAAAGGTAGAAAAGTTCAAGGGGGCCAAATACTTTCACAAGGCACTGTAACACTGTGCACTCACTTACAATTGGTCATTTTGCCCTTCTACCGAGCTAATTATTCTCTTTTCCATTAGGTCTATGACATCACATGATTGAAAACTGACTAGCTGAATCCATCTAAGCTCTATGTAAAAACAGGAGGTAAATTTTTCCTGTATGAGTGATCTGCAAAAGTGCCTGGCAGGGGGAGGAGTGGAGCAGCTGGGTCAGAAGTTGAAGAGGGGAATGATAAATGCAGGGACAAGAGACTTCATGTTTTTACATAGAGCAGAAAAAATATGAGAATTACCTGAGTACAAAAGGCAAAATCAGCAATTGTAAGTACAGAGTGCTATGTAATATGATGATTACAATATATTAAGAGGATAAAAATTTTGATGGGAGTGGTTCTTTAAGTGGCAGCTCCTGGATACTACATTTTGTCCTATCCAAGCAAATAGACTTTGTAGATTGTTTACATTCAGCCACTATCAAGGATAAAGCAGATGATCAGTCCACCCAGACTTAACCTCGCGAGTTTCCCAATTGATGGTAGGATTGTGTTTCAGCAGCCAGGGCATACTCAAAACAATTTTAGCTGGCAAAGAAGGAAGAACCATAAGTGAAATAGATTCTGTGTGAAACACACCCACTTTCATGCACACATTCTCAACCTTAGAAGTAACATGAGTCTGGGTAAGGGGAGAACTATCAATTGTGGCTACTTGAACAGGATGACCAAGAATTCCAACTGTATACCCACACTTAACAGAAAAATCACTGTCAATGAGATCTAAGGCGGAACCTGAGTCAACAAATGCAGAGTTACCTATGAATCCAGATTTTGTAGCCAAAGACACGTGTAGAAAACAACCAGCAGTCTGCATGTGAGATAACCTCAAACCGTTAGAATCAGTGTCTTTACATATTAGTGACTCTTTTCTTTTACTTTTCCTTAGCTTTAAGAAATTCAGTTTTGAATCTGAAACACTGAGCCATTACATGACCCCGTTCTACCACAGTATAGACAGAAACAAGCAGATGTTTCAAGTTTTACTCCCTCGTTGGAAGATCTGCAGGCCCCAATCTCCATCAGTTCTCCGTAGGATGAGAGGAAGAAGTCACAAAAACAACCTCAAATGTTTTTTTATCCCTAATACGTCTGTAGAAATGCACTGCCAGTGATATGGTCTCATTCAGGGACAGCATGGACGAACTATAAATTATCATCTCATATCTGACTAGTAAGACCCTGGCAAAATTGACTGCGGTAGGCTGGGTCATTTCAGGAGGTGTC
Organism: Phyllobates terribilis; assembly: GCF_046119375.1. NCBI lineage: Eukaryota > Metazoa > Chordata > Amphibia > Anura > Dendrobatidae > Phyllobates > Phyllobates terribilis. The sequence continues at coordinate 409,859,575 of NW_027362771.1, read as the reverse complement.
CACCTGCAGATCATTGATTCAGCAACCACCATTTTATCGGGGTTATCATAAATAAGAGCAGAGAAAAAAAGCGTCTACTGAGGACAGCACTGGAGAATCCTCAGGCAAAGAAAAATCCCAAGCCTGAGAATCTCCACGTAGCAACGAAAGAACAATACCCACACATTGACTCACTTCTGCATGAAATAAGGAGGGAGACAAAAAAACTTATTTATATGAAGAAAGAAAAATAGAAAATTTACTTCTGTCCCCGTCGAAATAATTCGGCAAATTTACGTTCAGCTCAGAAGGCGGTTTTAGGTGTTGAAGAACCTGAGTAACAGCAGTTAACATCTGCTGATATTGCTGCTTGATATCTGCCACCTTCGTCAACAAGGACTGGAATTGCACGGTCAAGGTGTCCACAACATTCATAATGGCTTTTTAGCACACACACAAAAATGGAGTGGGCTGGTGATAATGGTATGACTGCCAAAGCACATTCGCACAGGTAATGTACAAACCATGAAGACAAATATCTGAACCTGACATGTCCCTGTTCAGATTAGGAAAAAGCCCTTCTCTGATCCTGGTCTATTCCTGCCTGACCCTGGAGGTTGGCTTGTCATTGAGCCGAGATCTCAATCTGCGCATGTGTGAAGCCCAGCTGTGCTTGCTATCACAGATCCTAGAAGGGTGTATTGAAGGATTCCTCCACAAGAGGCCCCCATAACGATTCACACATCTCCACCTTCCACCTCAGACCACCAGTGGGAGCCCGTTAGGGATAGATAAATAGGGAAGGTGGAGCCAGGCAGCTCAGTTCCTCTGGAGAGTTCAGCAAGTACAAACCTGAATGCAGAGTCGAGCTCAGTTAGTCTATACTGGAATCGACAGATAGCAAACCTGTTGAGAGAGTTCCTGCAGCAGAAGCCTGTGAGAGGTTAGTCTGCGGTGGAGCACAGTCGAGACTCAGTAGTAGTTCAGAGAGGTGAGCTTTAGGTGTGCCGGCGCCATAAGATCGGTGAAGCGCGGCAAGCTGCCGTTAGTGTGAGTAGCCTATTGAGGGCCCGAGTAGGCCGAAGGCGAGTAGAGAGAGTTAGTTCATAGGGGGCAGAGGAGCTTAACTAGCTCACCCCGAAAAAGCAGCTACCGGACACCGGGTCCGAAGCTTACCGGGATCTCCACGACCCAGTAAGATTAAACCGGAATCCCTGGAGTACTACAAGTCCCAGGATCGCTAAAGTACTGATACGTATCAGAGCCAGGAGGCACCTTGGCCCCGTAAGTCGGGAGCGTGTAATCCAACAGAAGGCCCTACGACGAGGTCAGCCAGCGCAGGACAGAGACAAAGTTAGGCCTAGCTCCAGGCAGGTCAGAAACTTACTACGCAGAGTCAAGAAACAGGAGGCCCAAAACCCGCTCATTGGGGAGGATCCGGACATACACCCTTCACCCTACAGTGCTCTGGGGAGTGCCTGAATTTCCATCAGTAAAAGGTACTGAAGTGACTATCGTGTCTGCCCCTGTTCTTGCTCTGACCTGGCGGGGTCTCTTCGTCCTGCTTTCCCCGTTCATACACTGCCCTGAGGCCTAGCTCCACCTGTGGGGAGCTATACCATCTAGCTGCCTATCACCAGCCTCAGTGGACTGCGCAGCGCTGGTGATCATCACCAGAAGCCACAGGTGGCGTCATGAACTCTTTTATAAACTTAACAAATCACCAACCCTTTTTTTAAAGGAGAGGCCCAGGGTACGGGCCCGGGAGCCGACCACCGTGACATCCCTAAAGGCCAGGCTAAAGGCCCGGGTACCGAGTCATCCCCATCTCCCCCTGGGCTAGTCATCTCCTACTTGGTGTCACGAACAGGATTGCGTGCCCGCTGCAACGACGCCGTGTTTTGCCCGTTGCCACCGGGTACTGTGCGCCTTTGCTCTGGACTGTGTACGTGGAGTTGTGGTGAAGGTTGCCGCCATTGTTGGGTCGCTGAGCGAGAAGAAGGGCGTAACCATGGGAAAATATGGGGCGTACCTGCAAAAGAGCGCGAAGTCCCGGACACGCCCCACGCCTCAACGTCAAATCAGGAAGCGCCAGGTCCTGTACGGAGTGTCGCTGACCACTCTGACGTAGGACGCAAGCGACGCAAGGTCCTGAAGATAACCGTCACCTGCAGAGCTGCGGCCTACTGGAAGAAAAACCAGAAGGTAGGCCACGGTTAACTAGGGGGGCGCTAAGATGTCCGACGAGCAGCAGAATGCCGATCTGCTGGTCAACGTCCCTGAAATTCAACCAGCGCCCGATGATGAGCAGGCCGAAGCCGCCGCTCCACCAGCAGCGCCAGTAACACCTGTTATTCCTATGACTTTACCGTACATTCCTGGAGCAAAGTGGCTCCCCCAGTACAACGGCAAACCAGATACCCTGTCAGGATTCAAACGGAAGATATGCAGTATCTTAGACATGTACTCTATGACCGGCAAACAAAGAGCCGGTGCTGCGGAACGGGAAGTGGAAACGTGGTCGGCCGCAGACCAGGAGTCAGTGTCCGTAATATTCCAAAAACTACAGACTGTCTTTGAGGACCTTACTGAGGCGGACCTCCGGATGAGGTTTTACAGCTGTTCCCAACAACCAGAGGACAATGTTCGGGACTACGCCTGGCGTCTCCAAGGGGCCCTGCAGGCTCTGAACCAGGTTAGTCCAACCAGCGTTGAGAATAAGAACAAAATGCTGAAGGAACAGTTTGTCTGGGGACTGAAGTCTCCAGAGGAGAGCAGGACTGTGCGTTGGTGGTCCCTAGATCATCCAGATGCCACCTTTGACAATCTTAAGGACATGGCTATAAAAGGACTGCAGCCCCTGGAAACAAATGCCACCCAATGTTACCAGGGTGGGGCTACTCCAGTGCCTGCTACACCCACCTTATCCCCAGTGGCTGCTGAAGTTAAAGTCCCAGCAACGTCCCCTAAAGAACTGGACAGTCTGCGCTCTGAGGTGCGTCAGTTGAGCAAAACTCTGACCACCGTGCTGAGTGCTCTGCAGCTGCGGACGGAGCCCGAGGAAGGAGGGAAGATCCTGCTAGCCGATAGCCCTGAGGATGTCCCCTGGATGCACAGGAGGAGGAGGCCAATACCGCCCTCGCCGAGGACCAGTGACCAGTGCCGTCCACCGAGGGACCCGACCTGCTACCGCTGCCGCAAGACCGGATACCTCGCCCAGAAGTGTCCTTTAAACGAGAAAACCCTGGGTCCGAGGGCCGACACCCAGGAGTAGACTCATCAGGCCCATCAGACTGGTACAACAGGTTCGTCGGAGGAAGACCTTTCCTGTCCATTGTACTGGACGGGATCCCGACGCATGCCCTGCTGGACACAGGATCTCAGGTAACCATCATGCCTGATGTTCTCTACAAGAGGTTCTGGTCCATGGACGACCTACGTCCGCCAGCTCCAAATTTGACTGTATATGCCTCAAATGGACTCCCCCTTAACCTACTCGGGGTTAAGAATGTGACTGTAAAGGTGGGGAGAGTGGAGCTGAAGGACCAGGGACTAATTGTAGTAGAGACCAATCCTGATGACACTAATCTGTATATGGTACTTGGCACTAACATTGTTGGTAACTGTTTGGGAGAGGTTGCGTTCTTGCTCCAACAGATCGCCGACACTGCTAAACTAGGACAGAGAAGAGCACTGCAAAGGGAGATCCGAGTCCTGATGTATCAACAGCAAGTAAGGCTAACGGACGGTGAAATCGGTAACGTGAGGGTAACAGACCCCATACCCATTGTCATCTCCCCAATGAGTGAAATGCTCACCTTGTGTAGAGCTGCCATAGGTCTTAGAGGACAGAGCATAGACCCACGCTCTTAACCGACAGGGGAGTAGTAGATGTACGTAATGGGAGGGTGCCCGTCCGTCTTCTCAACTTAGGGGAAGATGAGGTCAGACTGCCACGTTATGCCACTGTTCCCAAATTACATGCTGTCAATAATAACTGCATCCATGAGGCGGAGTCCTTAACCTCACCAGATGAAGTAGAGGATAATGACCCTGCAACCCAGGTGGAGGATTGGTGTCAGCAGCTCCATGTTGGGACAGACACCACTCCTGCCCATCAAAAACAGGGTGTACACTGGGTGGTTCAAGAGTACTCGCAGGTGTTCAGTAAACATCCACTAGATTTCAGGAGGGTTAAGTGGGTTAAACATCATATCCCCACAGGCAACCATTCCCCAATCAAAGAACATTATAGGCCTATACCCCCAGCTCACTACCAGAAGGCAAAATAAATGCTGCATGACATGAGGAAGGCGGGAGTGATAAGGGATAGTTGTAGTCTCTGGGCGGCTCCCCTAGTGCTGGTTAGGAAAAAGGATGGGAGCATGAGAATGTGTGTAGATTACCGTCAAGTAAATCGCATTACACATAAAGATGCATACCCTTTACCACGCATAGAGGAGTCCCTAGCTGCCTTGAAGTCTGCAAATTACTTTTCCACCCTTGACCTCACTAGTGGATACTGGCAAGTAGCTGTGGCTGAGGAGGATCGAGAGAAGACGGCCTTCACCACCCCGATGGGACTCTGCAAGTTCAACAGCATGCCGTTTGGACTCTGCAATGCCCCCGGAACATTCCAGAGATTGATGGAGTGCTGCCTGAGACACCGCAACTTCGAGACTGTGTTACTTTACCTAGATGACGTAATTGTGTACTCCAGAACGTATGAGGACCACTTGAAACACCTGGCAGAGGTATTTGAGTCACTGTCCCGGTACGGGATGAAGTTGAAACCCTCAAAGTGCCATCTGCTCTGCTCAAGAAGAAGGTACAGTACCTGGGACACATTGTCAGTCTGGAAGGCGTAGCACCAGACCCGGAGAAAGTCACAGCCATCCAGAAGAGGCCGGAGCCGAAGAACCTCAAGGAGGTGCGTCAGTTCTTGGGACTAGTAGGATACTACCGGAGGTTTGTAAAGGACTACACAAAGAAAGAAGCTCCTCTGCAAGAGCTCTTGGTAGGGCAGTCCCCCAAAGGCAAAAACCCTCCATTCCACTGGGGTAAGGGGCAAGCAGAGTCGTTTCAGAAGATGAAGGAGATCCTGACAGGTGATGAGATCCTAGCCTACCCTGACTACAGCGAACCGTTCCTGCGGTATACGGATGCCAGCAACGAAGGCTTGGGCGCTGTCTTAAGTCAGAAGCAGAATGGGCAAGAGAAAGTCATCGCATACGCAAGCAGGAAGCTCCGTCCGACTGAGAGGAACCCAGAGAACTATAGCAGCTTCAAGTTTGAGTTCCTGGCCTTAGTCTGGGCCATCACTGAAAGATTCAAGCACTATCTGGCTTCCAGCAAGTTCACTGCCTTTACTGATAACAACCCCTTGACCCATCTTGAAACAGCTAAGTTGGGGGCTCTTGAACAATGATGGATGGCTCGGCTGTCAAACTACCAATTTACAATCAAATACCGGGCGGGCCGCAAGAACGCCAACGCCGATGCCCTGTCTAGGATGCCTCACCAGTCAGACACGGAAGAAGAAGTGGATGACCTGGAAGAGATAGAGCTACCATGTCTTTCACCGGAGTGGGATGATCCACGAGCAACGAGCTTCCAGGAAGCAGCCTGGAAAGACGTTAAACCCCCTGCCTCACCACAGCTGGAAAGAGACCCAGGACAGCGACCCGGTTGTCAGCCGCATCAAACAGTTGATAACCCACGAAGGTGCCTCCCTGGAGAAAGATGCGTCTCTGCAAGCAAAGCAGCTGTGGAACGAGAGAAGCCGGCTGTTTATTTACTGTGAGAAGCTGTGCCGGAGGTACGTCAATCCAAGAACTCATGAGATGGTATGGCAGATAGTGGTCCCTAAGACAGACATCCAGATGGTATTGTAAGCTTACCACGATCAGGCGGGGCACTTTGGCTGGAAAAAGCTAGAGACCCTGCTGAAGTGTCGATTCTACTGAGTAGGAATGCGCAGCTCCATTGATAGGTGGTGCCGGGACTGTGGACCCTGCGGCCTAAGAAGGAAAGACTTCAGCAGCCAGAAGGCAGCCCTGCAACCCATCAAGATGACTCGGCCCCTGGAGATCGTGGCCCTGGACCATGTCAAGCTCTCCCCCAGCAGGTCAGGGAACTCCTATGCTCTGACCATGGTAGATCACTACTCACGTTTTCTGGTGGTCGCCCCCGTCAAAGACCTGACGGCAGAGACAGCAGCAAAAACGTTCCAAGCGTATTTCTGCAGACTGCATGGATACCCTGAGCAGGTGCTGACGGACCAAGGCCCGGCCTTTGAGGCTGAGTTGTTCAAGGAGTTCTGCCATTTCTACGGGTGTAAAAAGATAAGAACTACACCTTACCACCCACAAACAAACGGTCTCTGCGAAAAGATGAACAACATCATCATCGACCTGCTAAAGACCATACCACTTGAGGAGAGAAACCAGTGGCCAGACCTACTACCAGACCTAGTGCATCTGTACAATCATATACCAGTCAGTTCCACCAATTGCACTCCGGCATATCTCATGCGGGCAAGGCCAAGAAAGCTGCCCATGGATCTGGAGCTTGGTGTTGTTGAACCTGAAGCTGATATGACCACTGAGGACTGGGACAAGACCAGACAAGAGCAGTACAGAAGGGTACAAGCTTGTGTCAAGGACAGTCTTACTCGGGTGAGAGAAAAGCAGGAAATGCACTACAACAAAAACGCACCAGCAGAACCTTTCACACCTGGTGAAACAGTATTGAAAAGAAAAAGACGCAACCACAAACTTGGTGACCAGTGGGAAAAAGAACCCTACACTGTGTTACCGTCAAGATTTGACAACAAAAAGACATGCATAATCAGTCGTGATGGAGGAAAAACATCTGCTACAGTGTCCAGGGACCACCTAAAATTGTGTCCAGATTTACTGAAACCCCAAGAAAAAGTGCCTCTCACAATCCAGGAAGAACCTGAAGAAGCGGTGATACACACTGACCTTGGAGACTTTCCAGCTGATTCGCCTCAGATAGGAGGTGCAGTAATCATTCCAGTACTCCAATTCTATGAACAGCTAGAAAACCCTCTACAGCAAGTTGTACCTGTAAGTGCTGCAGAAGAGCCAGCTCAAGAAGTATCCCCGGATGAAGGATCCCCAGCAGGAGCAGAGCAAGAAGGACCAGCCAATGGTAGACTTGCCAGTCCAAGAGAGAGGTTAAGGCAGTTTTACAACATGCTTACACGTAGAACAGATAGAGTAACTGAGGATACTGACACTGACACTCCACCAACCACAGCACTACGCAGATCAGTACGCAGCACAAGAGGTAAACCTCCTGCTAGGTACACACAGTAGATGATCAAAATTGCTGAAAGTGTAGGTAGTTACCCCTGGGGTATTGTATATTAAATTGTAATGTACTGCATAATTGTTTATTTTCATGCATGCTAATCAATTTGTGCTTTTTCCTATTAATTCTTTATGCCTACATAATGAACTTCGTGGCTGAGGACTGTGTGCAGCCCAAAAACTTTTATTGTATATAATTGCGCTCCCTGGAGTGCCCTTTAGGTGACCTCAGAAGGAAAACCTGTCTGGAGTGGCTCTCTTGGAGGTCCAACTCGGGATCTTCATGCCCTGCAACCACCCCAGGGCCTACGTAGAGGGTTTAGGACAGGTCCCTCAAAACCACCAAAGTACTCTACCTTGTGAGACGGACATCCTTCTTGGGAACCTCACCACAGGAGACTTGGATTCTGAGGACGCTTTGCATTTGTTATTGTTATGCAACGTTTAAGATTCGTGCCTCCCATAAAGGGAAGATTGTTCTTTTATTGCTTATATTTCCTATTGTTACTGTTTTTTTTATAAAATGTACTTCATCCCGGGAGTGCTGAGTTTAACTCATGTGTCGGCTCCGGTGGCCATTTTCCTAAAGCCCACTGCTGGGAAATTAATGCGCAGTGCAGTGATACCACTCCTGCCTCACCGCTGACATTTTATTGAAGACCAAGGCCCCCAGCCTCGTACCGCCGGGACAAACCCTCCTCCCAGCCAAGGGCTCCCAGCATCGCCCCACTCCTGCCTCCGGCTTTCAGCAGCAGGACCACTGTCTCCTGTGACTTTGCTCCACCACTGCCGCCCTCCTGGCAAGCTACATTTGGACTGTAACCTGCATCCCAATTTTCCCCCCAAATTTGGGGAGGAAAGGGTGCGTCTTATTGTGCATTTTTACCACTAAAATGTTGTTTTAGCCCAAAATTTTTAATTTTTATAAAGGCTAATAGGAAAAAAGATCCTTACAGTTTGTTTTACAATTTCTCCTGAGTGCGCCAATACCCTACATGTAATCGGGAACTACTTGTCAGGCACAGTGGAAAGCTCAGAAGGGAAGGAGCGCCATATTGTAGTGCAGATTTGGCTGTTATAGTTTGCGGGTGCCATGACCCACTGGAAGAGCCCCTGAGGTGTCAAAACAGCAGAACACCCTATAAATTACCATTTTACAAACTCCTCTCAATGAATTCATCTAAGGGTCCAGTGATCATATTGACACCATGGGTGTGTCACATAATTTTATACCATTGGGCAGTGAAGAAAAAATAATTAAATTTTTACCACAAAAATTTTATTTTAGCCCCAGATTCTACATTTTCACATGGGGACACAGCTTGTTACACAATGTCTGCTGAATGTGGCAATATCCCAAATGTGGCTCTACAGTACAGTTTATCTATGCGGCGATAGTCGGGAGCGAAGGAGAGCTATTTTACTCTTGTAGAATCATCTTAGAATAGCTTGCGGACTCCATATACAGAGCCCCTAAGTGCTAGAAGAGCAGAATACCCCCTCAAGTGACCCCATTTAGGAAATTAAACCCCTCTTGGAATGTATCTACTGATGTAGTAACAATTGTGACGCCATGTGTGTTTTCCAAAAACAACAGTAGTGGATGTTGCTGTGTGAAAATTGCTAATTTGCCATTGTAGTGCCCGTACTTTGCAGTGCCCAGAATGTTGTAGTGCCCATACATTGTGCCCAGCTTGTGCCTTTGGAGACATCTACCACGTAAATTAGGAGGGCCGTCATCGCTACAGAAATGCCAAACATGTGGATGCTAGCTGCTGTTTAGGCACACTGGGGCTCAGAAGGGATGGGCATTTGGATTTGGGAGTGTAGAATTTGCTGGATTTCTTTGAGGGGCAAGCAGCCATAGTGCTTTTCCAGAGCCTTTGTGCTACCAGTTACGCGAAAACCCTCTGAATTTCAGTTAACAGATGATGGACCTGACAGGGGACTTGCTTTTTTTGTGGATTGAATTGAAGCTTTTGTTGGGAACATTTTGCAGAACATTTTGGATCACGTTTATACTGTGTTCTACACTGATCATGCTTTGTTGTGCATTGTCTTGTGCATTTGCGACACCCCAGGGGTCTGGTTGCCGCAGTAATAGAGATATTATGTCTGAGAGCAAGTGGGAGGTTTCTCTGGTCAGGATCCCTAAGCATGCAACACGGTCCGCCCAGACCTGGGAGGGGAGGAATCTGCCCTTTTAAACTGGGTCTGGGGCGGGATTAGAGCAGTCAGAGCCTGGAGACAGTTCCAGACACAGGGAAAGCAAGATCAGGAGCTCTGGAGGAGCAGTAGCTGAAGTCCAGGGGCTGGAGCTGAGCAGAGTTCGCCCTGGACGAAGATACTAAAGCCGGACACAGGAGTCCGAGGCTGTGGGGACTGATATAGACCCAGCAGCAGAAACCAGCCGGCAGGGGATTCCAGGTCCTCTGGCCATAGAAGCCCGGAGGCTCAGTCACAAAGAAGGGACCAGCGCCGCCATCCAGGAGCGGAGGCTAACAGAAGGCCCCAAGTCACCAGCCATACGGGTGAGCACCACACGGTATACTCAGGGACGTGGGCTACTTGTAACCGCTGACAGCAAGGTAGCCAGGAAGAGTGCAGATTAACGGGGAGGCCTACAACTCCACCTGGCCAGGGGAACTCCTGCTTGCTCGCAGACTGACCAGGCCCCTTATACTAGCCAGTACTCCCGGGAGGGTCTGCCTTGTACCATCAGTAAAGACCCTGAACTGCACCACACGTCTCTGTGATTCCTTGCCGCTCCTGCACCATTAGCACTGGGACCCTCACACCATCACTCCCATCATCTTCCACATTAGCTGCCCTGAGGCAATACTTCTCCCGTGGGGAGTTATCCCATACTCAGCTGCGCAAACAACATCAGCCTCAGCGGTCTGCAGCGCAGCAGCGGTCCCCACTGACCGCAATCCACGGGTGGCGTAGTCGGACACTTATTACCATACAAATAGACTGCCACTGGTTTGACCACCCTGGGCACGGACCGGGTCACCGCCACACGGAGACTACAACCCCCAGCGATCCGGCTCCGGGTATTCCCCCCTGCACAGCAGCAGCAGCACAGGCCCAGGGGGCGCGTCAACTTTGGCGTAGTCGGCAGGATTTCGTGCCCGCAACCACCGGGTACTGCGTGCCTGAAAAAGAGACTTTTATACTTACCTGTGGTGAAGTTTCCCGCCGTCCGGAGTCGTTTCCCGCCATCCGGAGCCGATTCCCGCCATCAGACGCCATCTTGGACCGTTTCCCGCCGTCTTCTGCCTTCTTCCCGCCATCCGCTGCTGCTTCCAGCCTTCGGACGCCATCTTCGGGACGCCGCACGGGAAGAAGAGGGGCGTGGACGCCGAAAGCGCGCGAGATCCGAAGCTCCGCCCCACGCTCCGCCCCACGCTCTGACGCTGCGCAAGGTCCTGGAAGGGAGGAAGAGCGACGCTGACGTCATCGGAGCGCGACGCCAGGTCCTCAACCCCGACGATCGACTGCGGAGCCGTGGCCTACGGAAGAAGAGCATCGCAAGGTAGGCCACGGTCCACTAGGGGGGAGGAGGATGCCGGATACCGAGGGGAGCTCCACTGCCACAGCCACCACCAGCGCAACCGCTGCAGCAGTCATGCCATTCACCATGCCCTATATCCCGGGGGCAACCTGGCTACCCCAGTACTCAGGGGAGTCACATACCCTAAATGACTTTAGAGAAAGACTGGATAGCCTCTTCCAGGTGTACCCCCTCACAGAAGAGCAAAAAGTGAGCATCCTGGTGGCCCAATTAATTGGGGCAGCCCAAAGGGAGGTAAAGTCCTGGCCACCTGGGAGGAAGAGGACTGTCAGAGAAATACTAGCCCGGCTGAAAGACACATTTGACACCCGCACCTCAGCCGAAATAAAGCTCAGATTTTACGGGTGCAAACAGCGAGCACATGAGAGTATAAGAGACTATGCTTTAAACTTACAAGAGGCCCTGAGAGCCATTAAGCAGGCAGACCCTGACAGCGTGGGAAATGAAGATAAGCTGTTGACTGAACAATTTATTGAGGGTCTACTGTGCAATGCCCACCGAACCCAGTTGCGGGCAATGGCCTTACAGGACCCTGACCTGGACTTTGCACAGTTCAAGGACAGAGCCATCCGGGTGCTCCGAGAACCGGCACCAGGTGGCGCTGTGACCCACAGGCACCCTGCTATCACTTACCACCAGGAGATGGCGCCCTTGTCTGCAGGGCCTGTGGGAGCTGATGCGCAGGCTTTAAACAGTGACCCGGCTACAGACCTGCACCATCAGGTCCAAGAGCTGACTAAGAGCGTTGCCGCGCTAACCAGAACTGTGCAGTCTTTACAGGTCTCTTCTCCAGGAAAGATCCAGCTGGCATCCGGACCGGAGGACGTCCCGTGGCGCCGACTGAGGAGGACCCCACCGGCCAGAGGAAGACCCAGCGACAGATACAACGAGGACGGACGACCCATCTGCCGCCGCTGCAATCAACCCGGACATGTAGCAAGGTACTGTCATTTAAACGGGCACAACCTGGGGTAGAGGGCCAACCCCCAGGCATAAGACCATCAGGCCCATCAAACTGGCGTGATAAATACGTAGGGGGACGTCCAATCTTGCCTGTGGTACTGGATGGCATTCCTATGAGTGCCCTACTAGACACCGGGTCACAGGTCACCACCATCCCGTACGTGCTCTTCAAGCAGTACTGGAATGACTCGGACATAACCCGCTACCCAGATGACGACCTGAGTATCATCGCCAGCAATGGTCAGCCCGTGCCGCAGGTGGGATTCAAAGAGGTGACCATTAAGATCGGTAAAGTCGAACTGGCGGCACAAGGACTGATAATAGTGGACATAGACCGTCATGAGAGTCACCCTAGAATAACCTTGGCAACTAATGTGATTGAAAATTGTCTTGCAGAGGTGATTCTCATTTTACAGCAGGTTGCCAAGAACGCCAGTTCCGGCCAGCAGCGTGTGCTCCAAAAAGAGATCCGGGCACTGATGAAGCGGCAACAGGTGGAACTATCTGGTGGTGAGATAGGTAGCGTGAGAATGTGTGACCCGTTCCCTATTGCCATGCCCCCAAAAAGTGAGATGATGATTTGGTGTCGGGCAGCTATTGGTCTAAGAGGTAGAGACTACCAAGCAATGGTAGAACCCGTCTACTCAGACAGTAGGCCCACCATTTTGACAGCACGGGGGGTGGTCGATGTACGCCATGGGAGGGTGCCCGTTCGCATCATAAATATCGGAGAGAGAGAAGTACACCTGCCCCGGTATGCCACGCTAGCCAAATTGTTCACCATAACCCAGAATTCTGTACAGGCCGTGGAACCCTTGCCTCCATCTCAACCAGAGGAAGGTAACGGCTCTAAGAAACCAATGGAGGACTGGTGTCAGCAACTACATTTGGGTACTGACTCCACTCCCTCACACCAGAAACAGGGAGTCTATCGGTTCAAGAGTACGAGAGAGTGTTTAGTAAACACCCGTTAGACTTCGGGCGAGTAAAGGGGGTAGAACACCACATCCCCACGGGAGACCATCCTCCCATAAAGGAGAGATACCGACCCGTACCCCCTGCACACTACCAACACGCCAAGGGGATGCTTAGAGACATGAAGGAGGCTGGGGTAATCAGGGACAGCTGTAGCCCCTGGGCAGCTCCACTAGTCTTAGTGAAAAAGAAAGACAACACTATGAGAATGTGTGTAGACTACAGGAAGGTCAACCGTATCACACACAAAGATGCGTACCCGTTACCAAGGATAGAAGAGTCCTTAGCTGCATTAAAATCTGCTAACTTCTTCTCTACTTTGGATCTCACTAGCGGGTACTGGCAGGTTCCTGTAGCAGAGGCGGACCGGGAGAAGACCGCATTCACTACCCCGATGGGTCTCAGTGAATTTAACTGTATGCCGTTCGGGCTCTGCAACGCACCAGGAACCTTCCAACGGTTGATGGAATGCTGTCTGGGACACCGGAACTTCGAGACAGTCCTGTTATACCTGGACGATGTCATCGTCTATTCCAAGACCTACGAGGACCACCTGAAACACCTGGCAGAAGTGTTTGAAGCTCTGGCAAACTACGGCTTAAAGGTGAAACCCTCCAAGTGTCACCTCCTGAAACCAAAGGTGCAGTACCTGGGACACGTGGTGAGTGCTGACGGAGTGGCTCCCGACCCTGATAAGATCACCGTAATTAAGGACTGGCCAAGACCCTCCAGCATAAAGGAAGTGCGGCAGTTCCTCGGGTTGGTAGGCTACTACCGAAGATTTATTCCCGGTTTCACCAAAATGGCAGCCCCTATGCAGGACCTCCTGATAGGTCAATCTCGGAAAGCCAAAAACCAGAAGCCGCCCTTCAGGTGGGAAAAGCTGGAAGAGGAGTCCTTTTGCCAGCTGAAGATGGCCCTCACGGGGGATGAAATCCTGGCATATCCAGACTACAGCCAGCCCTTTATCCTCCACACGGACGCAAGCAACATCGGGCTAGGAGCCGTGCTGTCCCAGATCCAGCAAGGGAAAGAACGGGTAATCGCTTACGCCAGCCGAAAGCTACGGCCCACGGAGAGGAACCCTGAGAATTATAGCTCATTCAAGCTGGAGTTCCTGGCAGTCGTGTGGGCCGTGACCGAACGTTTCAAGCATTACCTTGCCTCCTCCAAATTCACCGTGTACACGGATAACAACCCGTTGACACACCTGGACACTGCAAGGCTCGGTGCCCTGGAACAGAGATGGATGGCCCGCCTGTCCAACTTTGAATTCACCATCAAATACCGGGCGGGACGCTCAAATGCCAACGCGGATGCCCTGTCTAGAATGCCGAACTTACCGGATGTAGGGGAAGATCCAGAAGATCTGGAAGAAGTTGAGCTCCCTGCGTTCCACCGTCATGGGATTACCCTGTATTCCCACCGTGTGAAGGACAGGCGCTCCATGACATTCAATCCCTTGCCCCACTACAACTGGGCGGAGACGCAAGACAGTGATCCCGCAGTCCATTTGGTGAAGGAAATGCTGACCCAAGCCGATGCCTGTCTTGACCCAGACGCTCCGGAGGAGACCAAGCAACTGTGGAAGGAGAAAAGTAAGCTGTTCCTCTACAGGGAGAAGCTGTGCCGGAGAATGGTTAACTCTCGAACACATGAGTTGACCTGGCAGGTAGTGGTCCCAAGACGAGACGCGGCTATGGTTCTGGAGGCATACCACAACGGAGCAGGACACTTCGGATGGAAGAAGCTGGAGTTCTTGTTGCGTGAACGGTTCTACTGGGTAGGCATGAGAGGAGCCATCGAGAGGTGGTGCAGAGACTGTGGCCCGTGCCACCTGAGAAGAAAAGACCGTGCCAGCCAGAAGACTCCCCTGCAGCCCATCATCACCAGACAGCCACTGGAACTGGTAGCCCTGGACCATGTGAAACTGGCTCCAAGCCGATCTGGGTATGTCTACGCCCTCACAATCGTAGATCATTACTCCCGGTTCCTGGTGGTGGTCCCGGTCAAGGACTTAACGGCTCAAACAGCGGCTAGAGCCTTCCAGCAGCACTTCTGCCGTCCACACGGGTACCCAGACCAAGTGCTGACCGACCAAGGACCAGCCTTCGAAGCGGAGGTCTTCCAGGAGTTCTGCAACCTGTATGGCTGCAAGAAGATAAGAACAACGCCCTATCACCCTCAAACCAATGGACTCTGCGAGAAGATGAACCAGGTGGTGATAGATCTGCTAAAAACATTGCCCCTGGAAGAACGCAGTCTGTGGCCTGAGAAACTGCCCGATCTGGTGGACCTGTATAACCACATCCCTGTAGGTTCCACCAACTGTACCCCGGCTTACCTAATGAGAGCAAGACCTGGTAAGCTGCCTATCGACCTGGATATGGGAGTCCTGACGCCTGAGGACACCTCGCCAGAGGCAGACTGGGATACAGAACGGCAGCAGCAGTATCGGAAATAAAAGGAGAGCGTCGAGCGAAGTCTGTCTCAAGCTAGAGAAAGGCAAGAGAAGGCTTATAACCAGTATGCTCCCGCTGTTCCCCTGGTACCTGGAGAGCAGGTCTTGAAGAGGAAGAGGCGGCTCCACAAGTTGGATGACCAGTGGGAGAAGGACCCGTACACCGTACTGCCATCAAGCCATGAGAACCCAAAAATCTGCGTAATCAGTAAGGATGGAGGAGAAACCACAGCCATTGTCTCCAGAGACCACCTGAAGAAGTGTCCCGAGCAGCTGCAAAGTCCTGAAAAAGATCAAGAAAACCCTCGACCCGCAGAGGAAAGGGAAGAAATGATCAGTACCGTACTCGGAGACTTCCCCCGGTCTTGGACACAAGTAAACGGCGCTGTCGTAGTACCCGTCCTCACCTTTCTCCAGCCAGCCCCGCAAGTGCCTACAGAGGAACCGGTAGAGCTGGAAGAGCAGCCGGCCCAAGAGGCAGAAGAGTCCACACCAGCAGTACAGGAGGATCAACCCTCTGCTGGTAGTGAGCCTGCCGTGCCCCTAGTGAGCCAAAGAGTGCGCAGAAAGCTGCCCAGCTTGCCCATAACACCTCCTACACCCTGTAGTGCAGAACCAGTTAGTGAGCTCCGTAGGTCCACTAGAGTCACTAGAGGTCAGATGCCCGCTCGCTGGAGAATCTAAACCAATGCACTGTAAAGTTGACTGTTTATTGAAAAATGTTTATGGTTTATGTTTGTTGCCTGTTACTAATTATGTTTCTCAGTTACCCTGCAGATTTATTTGGACTAACAGGTTACGGACACTGGATAACCGGAACAGTTTTGTAGATAGTTGCACCTTGGTGCCTCTTGCGAAGACGGCCGCGGAAGAGAAAACCTGTCTGGCGTGGCCTCCTTGCGGCCCAAAGTAGTTAGTATACCCTTGCAGCCACGCCCAAGGACAACGCAAGGGGTTTGCTTTGGACAGGTCCCCTATTCTGTGCCAAGACTTCGCCTTGTTGGGTGACATGGACACCCCCTTTGTTTCATAAACTTCACCTTGGGTGATATGGACACCCGGTCACGGAAACGCCGTGACCTCTACAGACTAAAGCTTCTTGTAAATATGTTGTCTTATTATTGTTATACCTTGTATTTATGTTTCTTCAAAAATGTGTTTAGTCCCGGAGTACTAAAATTTACTAGGGGGGAATGCGACACCCCAGGGGTCTGGTTGCCGCAGTAATAGAGATATTATGTCTGAGAGCAAGTGGGAGGTTTCTCTGGTCAGGATCCCTAAGCATGCAACACGGTCCGCCCAGACCTGGGAGGGGAGGAATCTGCCCTTTTAAACTGGGTCTGGGGCGGGATTAGAGCAGTCAGAGCCTGGAGACAGTTCCAGACACAGGGAAAGCAAGATCAGGAGCTCTGGAGGAGCAGTAGCTGAAGTCCAGGGGCTGGAGCGGAGCAGAGTTCGCCCTGGACGAAGATACTAAAGCCGGACACAGGAGTCCGAGGCTGTGGGGACTGATATACACCCAGCAGCAGAAACCACCGGCAGGGGATTCCAGGTCCTCTGGCCATAGAAGCCCGGAGGCTCAGTCACAAAGAAGGGACCAGCGCCGCCATCCAGGAGCGGAGGCTAACAGAAGGCCCCAAGTCACCAGCCATACGGGTGAGCACCACACGGTATACTCAGGGACGTGGGCTACTTGTAACCGCTGACAGCAAGGTAGCCAGGAAGAGTGCAGATTAACGGGGAGGCCTACAACTCCACCTGGCCAGGGGAACTCCTGCTTGCTCGCAGACTGACCAGGCCCCTTATACTAGCCAGTACTCCCGGGAGGGTCTGCCTTGTACCATCAGTAAAGACCCTGAACTGCACCACACGTCTCTGTGATTCCTTGCCGCTCCTGCACCATTAGCACTGGGACCCTCACACCATCACTCCCATCATCTTCCACATTAGCTGCCCTGAGGCAATACTTCTCCCGTGGGGAGTTATCCCATACTCAGCTGCGCAAACAACATCAGCCTCAGCGGTCTGCAGCGCAGCGGCGGTCCCCACTGACCGCAATCCACGGGTGGCGTAGTCGGACACTTATTACCATACAAATAGACTGCCACTGGTTTGACCACCCTGGGCACGGACCGGGTCACCGCCACACGGAGACTACAACCCCCAGCGATCCGGCTCCGGGTATTCCCCCCTGCACAGCAGCAGCAGCACAGGCCCAGGGGGCGCGTCACATTGTGTTTGTCTTATCAATTAATTTGTAATCCTGCCTGAAGAAGGAGCTTCTGTGCTCTGAAAGCTTGCTTGCAAATATATATTTTTTTGGTTAGCCAATAAAGGTATCACTCCGAGAATACTTTTGTTATTTTTGGGCATAAAAGTGTTTACATCAATTTTTGTGACTAACACAGTATTACAATTATCGCAAAGTTTGTATTATATATCCTAACATTGTGTCTGATAGGGGAGTGCAATTTGTCTTCAAACTGTGGAGAGCTTTTTGTTTAACTTCGAAATGACTTGTCATTTTCATCTGCTTACCACCCTGAAACCAACGGTCAGACTGAGAGAACAAATCAATCTTTGGAATAAATTTTAAGGTGCTTTGTGGCAGCTCGGCAGGAGGACATGTCTTCATTTTTACCTCTTGCTGAGTTTGCCTTTAACAGTTTTGACAAAGTCACTAGCAAAGTACTGGAGGGGAGATATGTAGCACTGAAATTGTTAGCTCCAGAAATATACACATAGAAAAGGTGTTCCAGCACATGAAGTGTGGAAAATAGTTAATCAGCCATGTTAATGCTAGGGTGAATAAAAACCTGCAGAAAGGGAGGAGGTCAGAGGATAAATTCCCAGCCTTTCAGAGCATTTAATGTGGGGTGGGCGTGGAGGCACAAGCTCTGGAGCTGTATTGTCATGTGAAGGAAAGCTAAACCTTGGGCTGGGTTTTGTTCCTGAAGTGGGTTGTTTCCCATAGCAACAAAGGACTGTGCCATACGTTATGTTTTGTTTTTGGTGTTAGGTCGGGGAGGCCGTGTTTGTTTTTGCTAACGTTACCCTGGTTTTATGCAGTACTTTTAATAAAGCCAGTGGAGGATTTAAAGAAACAGTGTTCCTGTGTCTACCTTGTAAGGTGGCTAACAGTCGCATAGTCGATGAGAGGTATGTATCACAGAGATGGCTGTCCTCTGTGATTTAACCTGGAGTGTTGCTCTGGTGCACGTAAGTGACGCACCCCCTGGGCCGTGTGTGCACGTGTGTGGGATACCCGGAGCCGGGTCTCTGGGGGTTGTAGTCTCCGTGGCGGCGACCCGGTCCCGTGGCTCAGGGTGGTCAAACCAGTGGCAGTCTTTTATAGGTTTTAGGTTAATTGTCCGACTACGCCACCCATGGACTGCGGTCAGGGTGTACCGCCGCTGCGAGGCAGACTGCTGAGGCTGGTGCTGTATGCGCAGCAGAGAATGGGATGACTCCCCACGGTAGGAGTATAGCTTCAGGGCAGTGAGTGTGGATGATGGGAGTGATGGTGCACGAGCGCAGCAGGAACGACTCAGAGTCTTTGCAGTGCAGTATAGGGTCTTTACTGATGATAATAAGGCAGACCCTCCCGGGAGTACTGGCTTGCATAAGAGGCTTGGTCAGTCTGTGAGCAAATAGGAGTTCCCCTGGCCAGGTGGAGTTGTAGGCCTCCCCGTCTGTCTGCACTCTTCCTGGCTACCTTGCTGTAAGCGAGTGGAAGTAGCCCACGTCCCTGAGTGTACCGTGTAGTGCTCACCCGTATGGCTGGTGACTTGGGGCCTTCTGATAGCCTCCGCTCCTCGATGGCGGTGCTGGTTCCTTGCTCGTGACTGAGCCTCCGGGCTTCTATGGCTAGAGG
Source organism: Phyllobates terribilis (assembly GCF_046119375.1). NCBI lineage: Eukaryota > Metazoa > Chordata > Amphibia > Anura > Dendrobatidae > Phyllobates > Phyllobates terribilis. The sequence goes on along the minus strand of NW_027362771.1, from coordinate 409,840,409 downwards.
ATCTGGAATCCCCTGCCGGCTGGTTTCTGCTGCTGGACTTAAAGATCCTTGCAGCCTCGGACTCCGGTGTCCGGTTCTTAGATTCTTCTGCCAGGGCGAGCTCTGCTTAGCTCCAGCTCCTGGTCTTCAGCTCCTGCTCCTACAGAGCTCCTTGCTGTTACTTTCCCTGTGTCTGGAACTAACTCCAGGCTCTGACTGTCTAACCTAACCCCGCCCCAGACCCAGTTTATAAGGGCAGATTCCTCCCCTCCCAGGACTCGGCAGGAGGTGTTGCATGTTTAAGGGCTCCTGACCAGGAAACCTCCCACTTGCTCTCAGACTTAATATTTCTATTACTGTGGTAACCAGACCCCTGGGGTGCCACATAAGCACTAAAAGGACTGATTGGTGCACCTGGGACCGGGTTACGGGTAGTTTGAAGAGTTGGGCGGCTCCAGCTACCCACATACCTCACCTGTGGGTGTGGTTAACAACTTATAAAATGGAGGTAGTTTGTTTGGCACATGGTCTGTGTGTTTGGAGGCATAAGGCCTCCTGTGTGTTGTTGTCTCCAGACCGAGCCAGGATACTGGATGCTACCCAGCCTGTGTGCCCACAGGACTGGTTAAGCAGAGACTGGCTTAACACTACTTTGTTTTCCTGAACTAAAGGCAGTTTGTTTCCTTTTTGCTTTATGAAGCAATAAACTGACATGGACTTTTAAAGGGACACGCTTCCTGTTTGCCTCCCGTCGCACTCAAGTGAGTAAAAACCCTACAATTGGTGTTAGACATGTGGGCAGTGTTCCCCGCAGATATGTGTGACTGCTTCAAGATGGACTGCATGTCCTGGGTAAAGTCTGCCGCAAGCCAGCAAGCATCGTCAGACAAAATGGAGGACCTGTTGAAACACCTGGTCCAGTCGCAGCAGCACCCGCAGGAGACCAACAGGCTGTTGTTACAGCAGAGCTAACAGCACCAGCAGGAGCAGCGGCAGTAGATGCAGCTTCTGGCAACGGCCGTCCAAACCCCAAGTCTGGCTGATGACTCCCACATCCTGAAGCCGGTAAGACGGGCATGGCAGAAAATGGCCCCGGGGGATGACGTTGAGGCCTTCCTGACGGTGTTTGAAAGGGTTGCCGAGAGGGAGAAACTTCTGCCAGAGCAGTGGGCAGAGGTACTGGCGCCATACTTGACGGGGAAGCCCCAGAAGGCTTACTATGATTTAGCTTTGCAGGATGCCAAAGAGTATGGCAAGCTAAAAACCGAGATTCTTGTGGGCTTGGGAGTGACAATGACTATCAGGACGTAGCGGGTCCACCGTTGGGCGTATCACCGGGACAAACCCCCTCGCTCCCAAATGTTTGACCTTTTGCACCTGGTCCAGAAGTGGCTGCAGCGGGAATCCTCTACGCCTGCGCAGATGGTAGAGCGAGTGGTGATGGACAGGTTTGTGCATTCCCCGCCGAGGCCAATAAAGACTTGGGTTGCTCAGAGTGATCCCCGGAATGCCTATGAACTGATTGGACTGGTCGAGAGATACCAGGGGGTTGAGGGTTTAATGGGAAGGCAGCCCACTCCATACTGGGGAATCCCAACAAGGGGCGGAGGCCCAAAAGGGGGTGGGGCGTCCAAGGTACAAAGGGGCAAAGGAGGTAATGCCCAAGGTCCCTACGAGTGATGTCATTTGCTGGAGGTGCCATGGCGCAGGCCACATAGCTGCCTGTTGTCCCATGACCCCCAAACAGATGGACTGCAGCATAGGATGCCGCTGTTCGTATTATGTGTATCCGGCCTGCAGTGTGAACTGTCCACCCAGCAAGGGGCCACAAGCATGTCCCGTAAAGGTGAATGGTTGGCAAGTAACGGTACTACTAGAATCCAGGAGTCTGGTGACCCTTGTGACGGCCACACTTCCTCTCCAACTGATCCTGGGGAAAAAAATTGGTGCACGGTGCATTCATAGTGATGCTACGGACTACCTCATGGCCAGAGTGGACATTGAAACAGCCCACGGTACTGAGTTTCACAAGGTCAGCATCATTCAGGACTTGTTGTATCCCATTATTATAGGCCGGGACTTTTGTTTATTTTGGGATCTGTGGAGGAAGGGTTCAGGGTTCGCTGGCTCGGATAAGTAACCAGTTAACCCTGAAGAGGTATCACCACACCCAGAGTCAGCCAGGTTTCCCTTTTGTGTCCTTGTGGGGGATGAGGAGGTACTGCCCCCTGAGTCTGACATTCCAAAATTAGGGGTGACCAGTGAGAATTTTGGGTCTGCCCAACATAGGGACCTAACTCAGAGGGAAGTCTTTAATAATGTCACGGTCATAAATGGGATTGCACAGGAGCCTGGGGCTGACACAAGATTTCCCTATTTTATGGTGAGTGGAGAGTTGCTGTACCATGTTAAGAAAGTGAGGGAGGAGCTTGTGGAACAGTTATTGGTGCCAGGGCCCTATAGACGGAGGGTGTTGGGCATGGCCCATTCACACATCTTGGGGGGACATCTGGGAGTGGAAAAACGCAGGAATGGATCGTGCAAAGGTTCTATTGGCCTGGGTGTCACCGCAAAATATTAAAATATTGCAGGTCCTGTCCTATGTGTCAGTTAGCTGCCCCCACCTCTCACTTTCGAAGTCCCCTCATGCCATTGCCCATCATTGAAGGACCGTTCGAGAGAATTGCTATGGACTTGGTCGGTTCCTTAGTTAAGACTGATCGTGGGCATCAATATATATTGCTCATCTTGGACTATGCCGCCCGCTATCCTGAAGCAATCTCTCTGAGAAACTCCTCCATCAAGAGTATAGCTTGCGAGTTGGTCCATGTTTTCTCCCAGACAGGGTTGGCAAAGGAGATCCGGAATGACCAGGGAACACCCTTTATGAGTAAGGTGATGAGGGAATTGTGCAAGGTCCTGCAAAACTGAGAACATCAGTATACCATCCTCAGACAGATGGCCTCGTGGAGAGGTTCAACTAAACTTTGAAGAGTATGCTTAAGAATGCCATAGAAAAGGATGGGAGAGACTGGGACTGTCTCCTGCCATATCTGTTGTTCTCTATCTGAGAGGTTCCACGGGCCTCTACTGAGTTCTCTCCATTTGAACTCCTGTATGGCCGACATCCACGGGGTCTCTTGGACTTAGCAAAGGAAACTTGGGAAGCCGAGGTCACGCCCCATAGGAGCGCCATCGAGCACGTCACCCTGATTCAGGAGAGGATTGCGAAGGTGATGCCCATCATAAAAGAACATCTCCTCCTTGCACAGGAGGCGCAGGCCAGGTTCTACAACCGGTCAGCCAGAGTGCGGCAGTTCAAACCTGGAGACTAAGTCCTCGTGTTGATTCCTACTGTAGAAAGTAAGTTCTTGGCCAAGTGGCAAGAGCCATATGAAGTGGTGGAAAAGGTTGGTGAAGTGAATTACAAAATTCATCAACCAGGACGACATAAGCCATACCAGATATACCACGTCAACCTCATCGAGTCATGGCAAGACAGAGAGGCTGTTGAAGCTCCATGCTTGCTGGTCAAACCAGAAGGTGACGTTGGAAGAGTCGCAATAGTGGACACTAACGAAGGCCCAACAAAGTGTCAGGAGTTGCTGCAGAAGAACAGGTATCTGTTCTCGGAATTATCGGGCTGCACAAGAGTCATAGAACACAAGGTTCTGAAGAAGCCACATGTGCAGGTGAACTTGAAGCCCTATCAGAAATCTGAGGCCCGACGAGAGTTGATCTCCAAAAAGGTGGCTCATATGCTGAAACTTGGGGTCATTGAAGAATCCAAGAGCGGTTGGTCGAGTCCTATTGTCTTGGTCCCAAAACTCAATGGTGAAGGGAGATTCTGTAATGACTATTGGAAGTTGAATGAGGTCTCCAAATTCGACGCATATCCCATGCCACGTGTCAATGAGCTGATCGAGAGACTTGGGCCAGCAAGGTACATAACCACCTTGGATTTGACGAAGGGATATTGGCAGATTCCAATGGCACAGGGAGCCAAGGAGAAGACTACGTTTTCTACGCCAGACGGAGGCTTCCAGTATGTCTGGATGCTGTTTGGACTGCAGGGGGCCCCTGCCACATTCAAGAGACTCTTGGATCGAATCCTTGAACCTCATAAGAAATACACTGAGGCATACCTGGATGATATTGTTATCTTCAGGCCAGACTGCGAAAGTCATCTGGAAAAGGTCCAGGCGATGTTTGATGCTCTAAGGAAGGCTGTTACGCTCACGCCCGGACTGACTGGCATGAGCGTGGTTAGTGGTCCCACTGGGCCACGAACCGAGGAGTGCCTGGAGGGGCGTGACTAGGGGCCTCGCCAGATCCGACCACGAACACACGGTGACTTAATCGACTCCGTGGTCTGAGGAGGGACGTGGGAGGTGGCCCAGGTGCTACTCCAGGTCAGACCCCAGTCACAGCTGTTGACCCACACCGGGGAATGCAGGAACGGGCAGGCACGGCTGGTATGCAGACAGGTGGGTACTGGCAGGCACGGCTGGTATGCAGACAGGCGGGTACTTACTGGCACGGCTGGTATGCAGACAGGTGGGTACTGGCAGGCACGGCTGGTATGCAGACAGGCGGGTACTGGCAGGCACGGCTGGTATGCAGACAGGCAGATATTGGCAGGTAGGAATGCAGACTGGATAGAGACCAGTACAGACTGGGATACAGGAACAGAGCCGCAGGTGCGATGGACAAGCAGAGCAGAAACGCAGGCGTGGAGGACAAGCAGAGCACAGCGAAACCGCAGGTGCGGAGGACAAGCAGAGCAGAGCAAAACTGCAGGTGCGGTGGACAAGCAGAGCAGAAACGCAGGCGTGGAGGACAAGCGGAGCAGAGCAGAGTGAAACCGCAGGTGCGGAGGACAAGCAGAGCAGAGCAAAACCGCAGGTGAGGTGGACAAGCAGAGCAGAAACGCAGACGTGGAGGACAAGTGGAGCAGAGCAGAGCGAAACCGCAGGTGCGGAGGACAAGCAGAGCAGAGCGAAACCGCAGGTACGGAGGACAAGCAGAGCAGAGCGAAAGCACAGGTGCGGTGGACAAGCAGAGTTGAGCTAAACCGCAGCTGAGGTGGACAATCCGAGCAGAGCGAAACCGCAGGTACGGTGGACAAGCAGAGCAGAGCAAAACTGCAGGTGCAGTGGACAAGCAGAGCAGAGCAAAACCGCAGGTGCGGTGGACTAGCGAGGCAGAAGAGAGCAGAGGGAAACCGCAGAGCAGAAGGTGCAGGCAGACAGGACAGGGCTCTGTTCACATGGAACAGACTGGGAAACACAGGAAGAAAGTAAGAACACAGGAGGTAGATACAGAGGCAGGGAGACGGGACAAGCAGAACCAGATACACACTAGGTACTTACAATGAAGTAGCGAGTGGACACAAAACTCACAAACAGAAGTACAGAGACGAGTTGGAGTTAGGTGCAGGTTCAGACACTGCAGGAAAAGGGCAGGTATGGACATAGAGACAAACAGGTAACGGGCTAGGACACAGTTCAGACAAGAACTGAACCCGGAACAAGATACAGGAACGAGCCTGGGAACTCAGCCCCCAGGGTGGCGGAAACAGACTAAAAGTCACAGTTTCAGGTAGCGGCCCTGGGTATACAGCCCCCAGGGTGGCGGAACAGACTAGAAGTTACAGATACAGGTAACGGGCCTGGGTATACAGCCCCCAGGGTGGCGGAACAGACTAGAAGTCACAGATACAGGTAACAGGCCTGGGTATACAGCCCCCAGGGTGGTGGAAGCAGACAAGATACAGGACAGGACCTGGCAACTCAGTTGCACAGAACACACTGAAAGAAAGTGTTGCTCAGGCACCTGCTACTGGGTGGAGGGGGTTTAAGTATCCAGTGACTCACAGCAATAGGCTGGGGACGCATTAGGAGTGCGCACACTGTAACTTTAAGAATCAGGCAGTAACCGCGCCGCCGCCCTAAGCAATCAGACAAGAGACATGTACACAGCAAGTACTGGAACAAAGTGTGCAGCCTGGACTGGCGGTCTGGCATGGTGGGAGATGGTAAGCCATGCCAGCACGCCGCCAGGGATGTTACAGTACCCCCCCTTTATGCCCCCTCTTCTTCAAGCCTGCAAGGATTTTCTGCAGAGAATTTGGAGGCCGATCCTTCTCTTCAAGAAGATTACCTCTTCTGTCCACTAGAGGGAACGAGACTGGTCTCACCATCTTGGTGACTAGGATGCTTCCTACCATCGAGCCATCCTCAGCATCAGATGAAGTGGGCGAAGTACCAGGAACAGGACACAGGAAAGTCTCTCTCCATTTGTTATTATTGGGTAGCACCCCAAAGGATTCACGGGACAACTGGAAATCCTCCACCGGGTTGGAGGGGTGCAGAGACCCCGGGGGTAACCACCGCCTTGATGTACACTTTGCCAAGCTTACTGGATGAAGTGGGTGAAGTACCAGGTACAGGGTGTAGGAAAGTCTCTCTCCATTTGTCATCAGGTAGTACCCCGGAGGATTCAGGAGACAACTGGGGGTCCTCTGCCTGGTTGAAGGGGTGCAGAGACTTGGAGGTAGCCACCGCCTTGATGGACTTATTGCCAGATTTATTAGAGATGGAGGATCCTTGCTTAGGGACCATCTTCAGTCTGGTTTCTGAGATGACACAGGGTGGCGGAACAGACAAGAAGTCACAGATACAGGTTACTGACCTGGGTATACAGCCCCCAGGGTGGCAGAAACCAACAAGATACAGGACAGGACCTGGCAACTCAGTTGCACAGAACACACTGAAAGAAAGTGTTGCTAAGGCACCTCCTACTGGGTGGAGGGGGTTTAAGTATCCAGTGACTCACAGCAATAGGCTGGGGACGCATTAGGAGTGCGCACACTGTAACTTTAAGAATCAGGCAGTAACTGCACCGCCGCCCTAAGCAATCAGACAAGAGACATGCACACAGCAAGTACTGGAGCAAAGTGTGCAGCCTGGACTGATAGATAAGTTGGCGGTATTGCATTGTGGGAGATGGTAAGCCATGCCAGCACTCTGCCAGGGATGTTACAAAGGCGAGGTTTTCAATAAACCTGAAGAAATGTGCCATGGGGAAACAAGAAGCCAAATACCTGGGTTATGTAGTGGGTAGATCCGAGATCAAACCCCAAGGGCAAGGAGCCCCAGCTACCTTCAAGAGGGCCATGGACCGGACCCTAGTCTGTCACAAGAAGTACACCGCAGCTTGCCTGGATGACATTGTAATATTCAGCCCGGATAGGGGAAGTCATTTACAGAAGGTCCAGGTGGTACTGGATGTGTTAAGGAAGGCGGGATTTACGATAAACCCTAAGAAGTGCACCATGGGGAAAGAAGAGGCAAAATACTTGGGCTACATCGTTGGAAGGGGCGAAATAAAGTCGCAAGTAAATAAGGTGGAGGCGATCTGAAATTGTCCGCAACCGAACTCCAAGAAGCAAGATCGGGCGTTTCTAGGAATTGTGGGGTATTATCAGCGATTTATCCCAAATTTTGTCAGGATATCCACCCCTTTCACTGATCTTCTCAAAGGCACAAAGACTTCAATGGCCAAGTGGTCCCCTGAAGTGGAGATGGCATTCCAGGAGTTGAAGCTCTCCCTATGTAAACAGACAGTCTTAGTGGCGCCTGACTTCACTAAGGAGTTTGTGGTCCAGACTGACGCCACCAAGGTCGGTTTGAGAGCAGTGTTGTCCCAGGAAATAGATGGGAATGAACATCCCGTCCTATTCCCGAGTAGGAAACTCTCCTCCTGTGAAAAGAACTATGCCATCTTAAAGAAGAAGTGCTTGGCCATCAAATGGGCAATTGAGACTCTGAGATATTATCTGGTAGGCCGAAAGTTCAGGCTAATATCAGATCTTGTGCCCCTGAGATGGATGACAAAAAGGAAGGGGAAGAATGCCTGGGTAACTAGGTGGTTTCTAGCACTCCAAGACTTTAATTTTAATGTAGAGCACAGGTCCGGGAAACTACATGGAAATGCAGATGCCCTGTCCAAACTTCCCTGTTTAGTGAGTGAAGGTGCCAAAACCCTCCGGCTTTGGGCAGGGGAGGGGGATATGTGACAAAGTCACTGGTAAAGTGCTGGAGGGGAGATATGTTTCCCTGAGGCTATTAGCTTCAGTAAATTAAAACTGTTAAGTTTCCTCCATCATGTTATTTGTTGAGAGGGGTTAAATCACCAATTTGTAAAAGGGCGTGATTTACTGAGAACAACCATAGAGCCGGTGGGAGGTTGTTCTCCATATCTCCACCTCAGAGTGTGGTCTGGGGGTTTAAATACTCGGCCTGCTGAGGCATTGAATGCTCAGCATCTGGAGAAGCTAGCTCCAAAGAGAAGCTTTTGTGTTCTGTGCGAATCTGAACCCTATGTTTGCTGGACTTTGAGTGGGTGGATCCCCACTACCACAAAGACTGTGTTTGGTATCACCACTTTGCTTTGTTTTCCTGTTTTTGCCCAAAGGACTATGTTTGTTTTACTTCCCATGGTTTATGCTGCCTAAGAAATCTGGGAAGAATTTACAGAGACAGTGTTCCTGTATACCTCTATGAGCAACCAAGTGAGCCGATCTACCGCATCGAGGGTTATCAATAACTAGCTAACAAATTTATACTCTTAAAAATTCAAAATGTATTCAATTTAGATCTAGTAGGCTATGCGGGGGCTCATACTGTATCTAGGAGGCTATGTGGGGGCTCATACTTTATCTAGGGAGCTATGCGGGGACTCATACTGTATCTAGGAGGCTATGCCGGGGCTCATACTGTATCTAGGAGGCTATGTGGGGGCTCATACTTTATCTAGGGAGCTATTTGGGGCTTATACTGTATCTAGTAGGCTATGTGGGGGCTCATACTGTATGCAGGGGCTATGTGTTAGCTCATTCTGTGTGTAGGGGGCTATGTGGGGGCTCATACTGTATATAGGGGATGTCAGCATACTTAATTGTGATCAATATTAAGTCATACAATTAATGTAAAAAATATATATAATTAATATGTTAATATTAATATTGTGTAGACTTAATTTCAGCCTATTGGTTTGGTCTACACAACAGTCATGGTCTCTCATGTGGCCTCTTGGGAAAATGAACCTCTATCTATAGATGTGCACCAGAGCACCTGTATGTTAGTCACATGGCCTATCATATGATTTATCAAAGGGGATCATGTGACATGTTACATTAGATACCTGGGGGGGGTGTTCCACGACACTTAAATTGCCCTGGCTACTCTTAATCCACTCCTGCACCTTCATCATGACACGCCCCCTGGGCCGTGGGGTACTCGGTAGCCAGGCCGGTCGGTGCTGGAGGATGATGTCACAATGGCAGAGACCCGGTCCGTGACCCAGGGCTGTCATTAAAAGGGGGATTATAGTTTTTAAAGTTAATGCTCATGACGCCACCTGTGGTATGCGGCTATATGGAGCCGCCGCTGCGGAGCAGGTCCTCTGGAGCTGTTGTTAATGCAGCAGAGTTGGTTTAGCTCTCCACAGGTAGAGCTTAGCTCCAGGGCAGTGTAGTGGGGATGTCATAGATGTTGCTGTTGCAGTGTAGTGCAGGCAGGTGATGGCGCAGCAATTATTCACAGAGACAGTGGGGTGCAGTCTTCAGGGTTTTACTCACAGTTTGCCAAGACTCCAGGTTACAGTTACCGGTGTATAACCTCCCATGTCGTCATATGTCTACTCAGGGAGGGGTTCAGCAACCCTCATGTCTCTCAGGAGTACTTAAACGGGACCCCGTTCTGTGTGCCTTTTCTGGTCGACTTCCTGCGCTGGCTCTCATCCTCCTGCCCTGCGCCTCACACCCAGTGTCCAAAGCCCGTGACCGTGGACCTTGTCGAGCGACATCTTCTCTGTCCCCTGGGTTCTCTATGGCCACCTTTAGATGTGGCTGGTGGCTGCTGGCTGCAGCACCTGAAATGCTGCACCCTCTGGTTATCTAGCTGAGACTTGAAGAACTCCGCTAGTTTAGGGGCCGGTCCCCTCTCTGCGGCCTGATCCCTCCACGTCCTGGTAGATTTGGGCGCACGGGTGGCATCCGCACTGCCCGTGCCCCTGGGATCCTTTCTGTTCTGGAGCCTTCCTTCCTCCTCCTCTCCTCTCTTCAGTCTGTCCTGGGCCTCTCTCACTAGGCCCTCCTCCTGAGCTGAGCTCCTGCAGAGCTCCTGCTCTTTTCACTGTCCTCCTCTGACTGAACTGAACACTAGACTCTAGACTCAACTGCACTGAACTCCCAAGATGGCTTCCCCTTTTTATATCCTCCTTCTCAAGTGATCCCCTGATCTGCTTCCTCCACCCACACCCACTACATGGTTCCCCCTCTCTTGGTTCCCCCCACTCCAGCCAGGGACAGGGCTCAGCAGCGCATCAGTGCATCTTGCCTCTCCTGCTGGTCTCGAGTGGTGTAGTGTTGGATGCAGGTGTTTGGGTCCCGGGCAGTACTTCATCCTTACCTGAGAGTGAGATACCACACCTCTGGGTGAGATGCAGTACCTCTGTGGCGACTGAATCCGCAGGGGTGCCACAATCATCTATCTTTTCAGCACACACAAAAGAAAACTTGGGTACGATTATTTTGGGGTAGACTCTCGGGAAATGGTAACTACTTTGTGTGGTATTACTATCTGGTTTAAGAATATAAGCAAAGTTTGAAAATTGCTAATTTTCAAAAAAAAGTATATGTTCATAGCGGAATGCAAAAGAGGAAACGTGTTTTTTTTCTTTGCTTTTTTAGTTGATGAAAGCATTTTCTAGTATTTATAAAAAAGCTTTTTGTTAAGTTCCTAATTGCTGAAGGCTGACCTGATGTTTCTACGTAAGTAAAAGAACATTTCCATGCTTATTTAGAGAGCTGGTATTTATATGAAGGATGCGTGATGTGTAATTTTATAGAACACCAAGACACAAATCCAAATATCTTGCTTTTATGGTGTATCATATTGGCTGTCCCACTTTTCTTTTGATGTTCTGCTGTGAATGGTGCAAATTTATTTAATTATAGTTTAACATTTTTCATACTACTGTTAATATATCAAATAAAGCAATTATCTCAATGAATAGATGTACCAGATGTTCCCTCTGTGCTCTGATCCTAATTTCACTAAACAGAACGTAGATGTACTTATATTACGCAAATATGTTGCCTAGCATAAGAGGTATTCGCTCACACAGTCCCCATAGTGGAGCACACAATCAATTCTCAGGCAAATGCACAATCTGAATTTTAATATTCACCCTCTTTGGCATATTGAGCGCGTGCCCTCGGCGCGGTCACGTCCCTAGCTTCGGCGCCCGGCGTTTTTCCTTCCGTGACTGCGCAGCCTTCGCTGCACACTCCCGGATGTGACTGCCGTGCTGCTGTTGCGGGACCTGATCAGCTCCGTGCGCATGCGCCACACATACTATGTCATTGGAGGGGTTCCGGCCACGTGGTGCACCACGTGACCGTTCACCCGGGTATTTTAAGGTCCTTTCACCACATCCTTCCACCTTCCCTTGAGAAATCCGTCCATACTCTATGCGAAACGTGCGTCGGGAAGCGGTATATCCTAGACTCTTAGTCGCCACATGCACACAGGGTAAGCTATGTTACTTTTTACTCATAACGCTGGATTGTCCTTTCGTAGATAGTATCTTGGGCTATATGCCTTTTCTACATTGCCATTATGGCCGATATATAACTGTAACACTGCTTCATTATTAATAGGCCATACTTAAGGTCCAAGCACTATATGTAACTTAAGTTTGACGATCCAGTTAGTCCTTACATTATGTGACATATGATACTCCCCCTGATTTTTGTGGCCCCATTGCTGCTACTCTTTCCATTTTTCTCTTGCTCATATCTATTTTAAATGTATAGTTGATTTGTACTTGTTAATAAAGTCTTTACAAATGTTCTTACTTGTTGTAAAAAACTCCTTATTTTTTGGTATTCCTCATGTTTCTTGGAGTTTTGTGCTGCTAGTGGCGCAAGACCGTTTTTACGGAAACACGTGTGCCATCAAGCAAGATGCTTTTGGGATTTTTTGCCGTAATTAATGTTTCTGTGTTTTTCACAGTTTATCCCTTTTTCCATATGGATTATAGGGCCCGTGACATCACATGGCTCTCATCTTTAAATGATGTGTGTAAGGAGGATATGGATACCAACATCAATGATATACAAAAACCATGATGCTACAACTTAAGGACCTGATTAGGAGAACACTCACGTTGTGGAATCACGCCTTTCTTGATAGATATATTCATCGGGGGCTAATCCCTAGGGGACTTCGTGTCCAGGTTTTCCCCTCTTTTCCCATTGATGATGACAATTTTAAAGATAAATGGGAGGAATGCACTAACACATGTTCTCGGGGGTTCCTTCTACTTCTTAGAGATCGGAACCAGACCTCTATCACTGAGATATAGAGGGAGATTGAAGCCCTCTTGACAGGCCTTAAACAAGAACTTACAATATCAGCATTTAAACAATTAAATGATGAAACTGAAGCAGACATTCAGTCTTTAGCAGATGAACTTCAAAAGATTAAAACAAAGAAATTTCAGAGAGACGTTAATGATCTGAAGGCCAATTGGGTCTATAGATGGGGGAACCCCCAAAGAAGGTCACGCCTACATTCCAGGGGTGACACATCCTCCAGCTCTAGATCCTCATCCCTTCGTTCTGAAATTTCGAATGAACAGATAATTCCTATCGCTAAAAATGCCAACTCTGGATCAAATAAAGGTACCAACGCGTCATAACCTGACAGAATGCTAAACGTCAGGTTCCCATGAGTGAACAGCTGGGGAGTGATACTCAGGGAGGCCTACAGGTGATTAACCTCTCATCGTATATTTTTTCTGAGCCTCAATTACAGGTACTCCGTAGGGGCTTAACCTTTTCCCCTTCTAATGGGTTTCATTTTTTCACAGCCCTCAAGGATTTAAATCTTTTCTCACGGAAATGAATCCTCAAGAAACTTCATTTCAAAGACATGACTACCCCGTCTATGATGAGTTCTGCCGAGAAGGAGGCCTTGCAAACACTCGAGGACCTCCTCGGTGAACAGGCTCCTGTGGCCAGAGGTAGGTTTCCGTCATGTGTTTTTCCCAAATCCACACATTTTCCCCCCCTTTCGATCAGTCCTGCAGTTGAGATCTTTACTAGGCTGGTCTCTGAGGATTTTAGGAAGCTGTCCACTACACGTGGACATGATAACCTTACGGGTCCTCAGAGGGCAGCTATAGTGAAACTTCAATCATATTCTGACTTAGTTTTTAAACAAGCAGATAAAGGGGTGAATATCGTGGTATGGCCATGCGCTCTTTATGAAAAAGAGGCATTACGCCTGCTACGAGATAAAAATACTTACACCAAGCTAACACATAATCCAATGTCCTCGTTCTCGGCAGAACTCCAATCTATTGTAGGTAGGGCTTTTGAGGCTGATATTATTACTAAAAATGTCTTGGATGACTTACAGTACGATTCCCAAAAATTTCCACCTTTTATTTATTGCCCAAGATCCACAAGGACGACGTCAACCCACCGGGGCGCCCGATCGTGTCCGGGATTGAGAGTCTCTGCGAACCTATTTGTAAATTTGTGGACTTCTATCTTAAGCCTCTCATCTAGACTCTCCTGTCATACATCAAGGACACGACGGATGTCCTGACCCGGTTTTACGGCGTCTTTGTGGACTCTGACACTTTTTTAGTTACAGCTGATGTAGAAACCCTTTACACGTGCATAGCCCACGCAGGTGGGATGGAGGCGGTCCGCCTTTTTCTCGGGGCCTCCAACCTGGACAGCCACCTTTGCGGGTTTATTCTCGAGCTGCTGCGGTTTATTTTGACTCATAATTTTTTTATTTTTAAAGATCAATTTTACCTCCAGCAGCGAGGCACGGCCATGGGTGCGGCCTGCGCGCCCTCGTATGCCAATCTCTTCCTGGGGGCCTGGGAGAGATCCCTTTTTGGTGATGAGGGCGCGTGGGCCGCTTCTCATGTGCTGTGCTGGCATAGATATATAGACGATATCTTGCTTTTGTGGAGGGGTACACCGCAGCAGCTCGAGAAGTTTATGGGAGAGATTAACACTAATAATTTAAACATCCGCCTAACCTATAAAGTGGATGCAACCAGAATTGACTTCCTCGACATCAGCCTGGAGGTTGACAGTGATTTCTCCATCAGGACTGATGTCTTCAGGAAGTCAACACCCATTAATTCGTTGATTCATGCCTTCTGTGCACACAACCCCGCAACAATTAGGGCTGTCCCGGTTGGACAGTTCCTGAGGGTTAGGCAGATTTGCTCCTCCTCCCAGTGCTTTGAAGATCAGGCAAAGTCTTTCAAAACGAGGTTTCTCCAACGAGGCTATAGTAAACGCTCAATTAAAAAGGTGTATAATAGAACTAAGGCAACCCCTCGTTCTCAACTCCTTTATGGCCATAAGATCAGCGGAAGATCAAACACGATTCATTTCCACCTATAATACAAAGTGGAATGATATGCGGGCAATTCTATTGGCCTATACTTCTTACTGAACTCTCTCTTGCGGGGTCCATTGGAGATTTTCCATCTATGACATCCAGGAGAGCAAGAAATCTCAGTGATTTGATTGTCAAGAGCCATTATGTACCAACTAACAAGACCTTTCTTTCTTCATTTCAACCAACACTGGGTTGTTTCCATTGTGGCCATTGCCTTGCCTGCACCAATGTCTTGCGCACCCGAACGTTTGACTCTGCAGCTGGAGATAAACGGTACCAGATTAAACATCATATCTCCTGCAGTTCCACTAATGTTATCTATTATGCTACCTCTGATTGTCCACATATTTATGTCGGTTTCATATCTAGGGAACTCAGAGTCAGAGTTAGGGAACAAGTAATGGACATTGCTGCGACCAGGCTAGTGATGGACCCCTCTGAGTTAAAAACTCTTCCCCGTCATTTCCATCAGTTTCATGATTCTAATCCTGCATCACTCTCTATTCGTGGTATTGATATTATTCATCTTGGGGCAAGGGGTGGTAATATTAAACGCATTCTGGCCCAACGTGAAATGAAATGGATTGTCACACTGGACACGATGGCCCGTAGAGGTTTGAATGAAACCTTGAGTTTTGCCCCATTTCTGTGACTGACCACGTGCACTCTCCTCCTTTATTATATTCACAGTCCTTATTTTCGGCGTCTCCTTTTGAGACACCGCGGTGTTGTGTTTGCAGCAATTTTTTATTATTATTTTTTTAACTTTTGCGGTGTGGTTTCTGATTATTAACATGTGTTGTTTATTTTTCTGTTCATATTTGCTAAGGTTGCCCATCCTTTCTTTAGAGATATGCCTCAACTCATCAAACTATATTCTCCAGTTCTTTATTATTTTCTTTGGTTACATGTTTGTTATACTTCATTTAATGTTAAATTATTGTATGTTTATTTTGCTTGGGTTTGTTTTTTTCGACATTAATATCTCCATTAAATTTTAATATTCACCCTCTTTGGCATATTGAGCTCATGCCCTCGGCACGGTCACGTCCCTAGCTTCGGCGCCCGGCGTTTTCCCTTCCGTGACTGCGCTGCCTTCGCTGTGCACTCCCGGATGTGACCGCCGTGCTGCTGTTGCGGGACCTGATCATCTCCGTGCGCACGC
The DNA here is from genome assembly GCF_046119375.1 of Phyllobates terribilis. NCBI lineage: Eukaryota > Metazoa > Chordata > Amphibia > Anura > Dendrobatidae > Phyllobates > Phyllobates terribilis. Next base: position 409,824,761 of record NW_027362771.1, on the reverse strand, counting down.
GCCACACATACTATGTCATTGGTGGGGTTCCGGCCACGTGGTGCACCACGTGACCGCTCACCCGGGTATTTTAAGGTCCTTTCACCACATCCTTCCACCTTCCCTTGAGAAATCCGTCCATACTCTATGCGAAACGTGTGTCGGGAAGCGGTATATCCTAGACTCTTAGTCGCCACATGCACACAGGGTAAGCTATGTTACTTTTTACTCATAACACTGGATTGTCCTTTCATAGATAGTATCTTGGGCTATATGCCTTTTCTACATTGCCATTATGGCCGATATATAGCTGTAACACTGCCTCATTATTAATAGGCCATACTTAAGGTCCAAGCACTATATGTAACTTAAGTTTGATGATCCAGTTAGTCCTTACATTATGTGACATACAATACTCCCCCTGATTTTTGTGGCCCCTTTGCTGATACTCTTTCCATTTTTCTGCTGCTCATATCTATTTTAAATGTATTGTTGATTTGTACTTGTTAATAAAGTCTTTACAAATTTTCTTACTTGTTGTAAAAAACTCCTTATTTTTTGGTATTCCTCATGTTTCTTGGAGTTTTGTGCTGCTAGTGGCGCACGATCGTTTTTATGGACACGTGTGCCATCAAGCAAGATGCTTTTGGGATTTTTTGCCACAATTCTAAATCCTATATATAATAAGGGTTAACCCTGAAGTATAGCTAGGAGGCATGAACTCACTTTCATGGAGGTGCCCACCAGGAACCTCCAGCATGCAGTATACAGTTGAGACCTAAGAATAAACAAGTAGCCATGAGCTTCTTGCCCTACCAGTCTTTGGAGGCCGCAGGTTGCTTTATGTGTGAGACAGGCACAGGAAATCAACATATCTGTGCAGACAGTGCAGTGATGTCACCACATCTCTCTGCCTGTGCTTGGACACTAGCCAGGGGTTCGTAGGTATGAATTTTAGGTGAAGCAGCAATTGGGACAGCAACAGGCTCAGAAATGGTAGGATTAAAAGTAGTGTTGAGCCACCCCCGTAGTGTTCGAGTTCGGTTCGGTTCGTCGAACACCCGTGTGTTCGCCGAACTGTTCGTCGAACTGTTCGTCGAACACCTTCGAACACCGTTAAAACCAATGGCAGGCAAACAAAAACACATAGAAACACATAGAAAACACCTTCAAAGGTGTCCAAAAGCTGACAAACTGCTCAGAAGACACAACTAACACATGGAAAAGTGACAAGTACATATAGTCATGCGAAAATAAAAGAGGTGGAGGAGTAAAAGGAGGGGGAGACACAGATATAGGCATGTCATGCCCTTCTAAAATCCAAAAAGTGAGAAGCCGACACGGCCAGTCCGCTCCTGCCCGTGCCACCTCCGTGTCGCCGGGTTTGTGCCAGAGCCGCGGTGAACCCTGATGGCCAGCCCCCCTCTCCCAATACTGGTGCCTGTCCGCTGGTGGGTCGAGCGAGCCCCCCTGTGGTGGAGGCAGCTCTAAGCTTTTTAATTTAAATTGTCTCTCTAATTTGAATGAATACACTTTAAATCCATTTACAAGGATCTATTGGAGGGCAAGTCTCATGCCAGCAGCCGCGTAATTCCAGCTCCAGTAGCGTCCACTAAAGCTGCTGCAGTTAAAAAGCTTTTATAAGGATCGAGCTCGGCTGTCCACCGCAAGGCATCCTACTGCCAGTCCCAGCCCCTATGCCTTGGGGTGCCTCCTGATGCTCTTCACTGAGTATCCCATGGTCCCGAAGCATTTCCTTTGAAAAAATTAAGTGTCTAAACTACAGGTGGTGTAGCTTGCTTAACAGCCGGGATAATCCGCTGACTAGCAGACACTGCTACTAGGCACAAAGTATTTCCTGGGCTAGATGCAGTTAAAAATTTGTACTTAGATACTCTCGTTGGATGCTGAGAAAGCATTCCATAGAGTCTCCTGGCACGCCATATATGATTCTCTTAAAAAGCTTGGGGTAGGGGTCTAGGGGACCCTTTTATAGCCAAAATCACGGCCCTGTATCGCAATACGTCACCTAGGCTGAAGATAAATGGAACTGTAGCACCCTGAGGGCTCGGTTGCTACAGACGTATTGCACCTCACCCAGAGGTGTGATATCACACTCTCAGGTAAGGATGGAGTGTGGATCAGGACCCGACACCTGCATGCATTACACCACATTGCCGTGGGGCAGGGCGACCAATATGCCCCTGAGATGGGCACGACAGTCCCTGTCCCTGGTTGGAGTGGGGGGAGGGAACACTGAGGAAGGGGAACCCTGTAGTGCAGGAGCAGGGAGGAAGCAGTTCCTGGGTGCATTGAGAAGGGAGTATAAAAGGTGGGCACCATCTTAGTTCAGTGCAGAGAAGTCTGAGCAGAAGTGGCAGGGAGCAGGGGCTCTGCATGAGCTCTGCTCCGGAGGCGGGCCTGGTAACAGAGGCCCAGGCCTGGAAGAGGGAGAAGGAAGGAAGAGGAGCGGAGAAGGCTCCAGGAACGAGGAATGAAGGGATCCCAGGGGTGCGGACGGGCGAGTCGCCACCGCACGCCCGAATCCACCTGCGTGGAGGGGTCAGGCCAAAGGGGGAGACCGGTCCCCGAACTAGTGGAGGCAGGAAACGACCCTCAGCTAGAAACCGGAGGCTCTGACATTTTATGTGGCGCAGCCCCTCGCTACACCCGCTAGGAAGGCACCACATAGGGTCAGGGAAACTGGCGCCAAGTTTACCAAGAGGAGGCCCGAGGCAGCCGGACAGAAGTGTTGGTAAGAAAGGCCAGACAAAGGACACACAAAGGGGGTCCTGTGAAGTGCTCCAAAGTTATCTGGGAGTTGTCTGAGCCCCTCACCTGGTGAGCACAGTACGACATGGGCAGCTGTTACCTGCAGACGTGGTCTGGATAATAAGAACTGTGAGTAAAGGCCCTGGACTGCATCACTGACTCCGTGTCGTTACTGCTGCTGCCCTGCACCATCACCCCCATCCTCCGCATACACTGCCCTGAGGCTATACTCCTCCCGTGGGGAGTTATGCTACGCTCTGCTGCACCCACAACACCAGCCTCAGCGGTCTGCCCTGTAGCGGCGGTTCACTCTGACCGCAATCCACGGGTGGCGTAGTCGGACATTTAAACATCAAAACCACATAAATAGTTCCGCCACTGGTTTGACCGCCCTGAGCCACGGAACCGGGTCGCCGCCACGAAGACTACAACCACCAGCATCCACCAAAAAGGGTCCGGCTCCGGGTGTCCCAAGGCCCAGGGGGTGCGTCAGAACATTTTCATCACCTTTCACAATCACCAATGGGACAAGGCAGGGATGTCCTCTGTCCCCTCTCTTATACATCCTAGTGACGGAGCACCTGCTCTCATCAATTCGCCATAACCCCAATATTAGGTGGATTGAGGTGGGAGGCACCGAGTACAAGTGCTCTCTATTTGCTGATGATGTCCTAGTATATATCACTCAATCACATATATCCATCCATGCTGTTATGGCTGAAATAGATCACTTTGTTACATGGTCAAATTTTAAAATCAATGCAGCGAAGTCTGAGGCCCTCGATGTCTCCCTCCCCAAATCCATATAGGATTCCATCCAGTCCAACTTTCCCTTTGCCTGGCCCTCACAGCGTATCAAATACTTAGGAATTCCTATTCATAGAGACCTCTCCCATCTATGTTATCTTAATTTTGGGCCCTTTATTGAACAATTCCATACAGACCATGGTTGGCAAGTTAGAACTGTAAGATTCACTACGTGAACCGCTGGTGTTTTGTGGAAAAGCACATGTACACCGCGTTCCAAATTATTATGCAAAAAGTGTTTAGGAGTGATAAGGGAAGAATTTGTTTGATTGTCAGTTAAACTCATTGATGGTGATGTGTGTCAGGGCTCTTTATATCACTGTAAGCAATTGCAGACACCTGTGCTAATTAGTTTGGCAGGTGTGTCCAATGAAAGGCAAGACTACTTAAGAAGGCTCTCTCACATTATTAAGCAGCCTACATTTTCTGCCAAAATGGGAAAGAAAAAGGATGTGTCGGCTGCTGAGAAGCAACAAATTGTGGAGTGTTTAGGTCAAGGCATGACTACAATCAACATTGTGCGATGATCAGGATGAAGTGTCTTGGCAATCAAGAAGTATGTAGCTGATTCACAGTACACACGTGTGCGTGCTGATAAGGGCAAATTGAGGACTCTTTCCTACAGGCAATTACGTCAGGTTGAAAGAGCAGCGGCAAAAAAGCCTTGTCATAGCAGCAGACAAGTTTTTGAAGCTGCTTGTGCCTCCAACGTCCCATGAACAACAAGATGCAGGGTCCCTCAGAGGTTTGCAGCTGTGCATACGCCATCCTGTCGACCTACTCTATCCACTTCACACAAGCAGAAACGGCTCCAGTGGGCCAAACATTACATGAAGACTGATTTCAAAACTGTTTTGTTCACGGATGAGTGCCGTGCAGCGCTCGATGGTCCAGATGGATGGAGTGGAGGATGGCTGGTTGATGGACACCCCACGCAAACACGGCTACAGCGCCAACAAGGAGGAGGTGGAGTAATGTTTTGGGCTGGAATCATGGGGAGAGAGATTGTCGGCCCCTTTAGGATCCCTGAAGGCGCTAAAGATGAACTCCATAATGTATGTGGATTTTCTCAAACAGCACTTCCTGCCATGGTTCAAGAAGAAGAACCGTGTATTTCACAGCAAGATCATTTTTCTGCATGATAATGCACCATCTCATGCTGCACATAAAACATCTGCATCTCTGGCTGATATGGGCATAAAAGGGGACAAACTTATGGTGTGACCCCCATGCTCCCCTGACCTCTACCCCATTCAGAACCTTTGGAGCATCATTAAAAGGAGTGTCTATGATGGCGGGAGGCAGTTCACATCTAAGCAACAGCTCTGGGAGGGTATTCTGTCCTCATGCAAAACAATTGAAGCAGAAACCATCCAAAACCTGACAAATTCAATGGACGAGAGAGTTCAGAAGCTCCTTTCGAACAAGGGGTCCTATGTGAAAATGTAACATCACCTAGAATAAAGTTTTGAGTTGAAAACTGTTTGATTTCAGTTTCTAACAACCTGCTAATGCTTATAATTTCAAAAATGACCATTTTTTTGGTCTTTATTAAAATGAAAAGGTTGATCGAAAAGTTTGGGGGATCTAAGAGTGTGGCAACCCAGTAGTCATGATTACTTCGAATTCTGACAATATGAGGGTCATGCTGCAGGTAGTGCAGCAAGAAGGCACTTATGTGTCTTGCGCATCTCGGAGCCCCAAAATTATTTTCCGGGCTAGATGCAGCTAAAAATTATTTTTAATTTTAAATCTGGTGGAGCTTATTATAGATGGCCTAATAGGATCAGTGCTGCACACTGCTACAAAGCCCAAATTATTTTCCAGTCAAGATACAGATAAACATGATTAGTAATTTGAAAGCTTAAAACGTTTGGTAGGGTGATTTTAACCAATCATCAAGCTTTTACTCTCCCCAGGATGACACAGGGGTAGAAAAGTCGTTTCGGATCCATGATTTGTTCATCTTTATGAACGTGAGTCTGTCTACATTATCAGTGGAGAGCCGCGTGCGCTTATCTGTCAGCACACCACCAGCAGCGCTGAACACACGTTCAGACAGAACGCTGGCTGCGGGGCATGACAAGATCTCCAAGGCGTAAGTGGCTAGCTCCGGCCATTTATCCAGATTGGAAGCCCAAAAAGAGCAAGGGTCCAGTGACACAGTCGTGGCTTCAATGTTTACTTGGAGATACTCCTGTACCATCGTCTCTAGGCGTTGACTATGTGTCAGACTTCTTGTCTCCTGTGGCCTTACAAAGGATGGGCTAAAAAAGTGGTGAAATGATTCCGCAAAATTGATGTTACCAGCAGATACTGTGGTTCTGTTACGGTTTGAGTGCTGAACACTTGACGGTCCCACGGTTGGCAAGTTGGAACTGTGAGATTCACTACGTGCACCACTGGTATTTTGTGGAAAAGCACATGTAAGATTCTGCAACAGTCTCTGCTGATACTCCTGCATGCGTGCATCCCTTTCTATGGCAGGAATAATTTCTGCAAATTTACTTTTGTACCGGGGATCTAACAGTGTGGCAACCCAGTAGTCAGGATTATTTCTAATTCTCACAATTCGAGGGTCATGTTGCAGGTAGTGCAGCAAGAAGGCACTCATGTGTGTTGCGCATCCAGGAGCACCAAGTCCCTGTTGTGTTGGTGGCGAGGTAACAATCATGCTTCCTTCCTCTGTCCTCTCCCCCCAACCTCGCACAACAGAAATGTGATCAAGGTCTCCCTCATCTGATGAGTCTTCCATCAGTTCGTCCTCCACTTCTTCCTGGGCTCCTGCACCTTCCTCACTAGTTTGGCTGCTACCATGCGCCCTGGTAAAACCATCTCCCCCACCCTCACATGCCTGCCGCCTTGGTGCTGCCGACCTTCTGGACCTTGCAGATGTTAGCCCTTCCGCATACAACTCCTCCTCCTCTACTTCCTCCACCTCCTCTTGTGCCACCACCTGACTCCGAATTCTGTTTAACATGTGCTCCAGCATGTAAATCACCGGAATAGTCATGCTGATAATGGCATCGTCAGCACTAAACATCTTCGTCGCCATTTCAAAACTGTGCAGAAGGGTGCATAGGTCCCTGATCTGAGACCACTCCTCCAGCGTGATTTGCCCCACCTCTGAATCTCGTTGGCCCAGGCTATACGTCAGAACGTATTGCACCAGGGCTTGTCGGTGCTGCCACAGTCGCTGCAACATGTGCAGAGTTGAATTCCACCGGGTAGGCACATCGCATTTTAGCCGGTGAAGTGGCAGGCCCAACGACTTCTGTAGAGATGTAAGTCGCTGAGCTGCGGGATGCGAACGGCGGAAGTGAGCACACAGCGACCGTGCCCTCTGCAGAAGGCCATCTAGTCTGGGATAGTGGGCTAAAAATTGCTGGACAACCAGGTTCAACACGTGAGCCATACAAGGCACGTGTGTGACATTGCCCCGGCGAAGGGCCGCACCCAGGTTTGCAGCATTGTCGCACACGGCCTTCCCTGGTTTCAGGTCCAGTGGAGACAACCATTCATGAAATTGGTTCTCCAGAGCTGACCACAACTCCTCAGCTGTGTGACTCACATTTCCCAGACATTTCAATGTAAAAACCGCCTGATGACGTTGAGCCCTACTGCCAGCATAGTAAGGAGGTGTGCAGGATCCCTTCTGCGCAGTTAGAAAGCTTGTGGCATGACCAGACAAGCTTTGGGTGCAGGTGGAAGACCGAGAGGAGGTTGAGGAGGCAGAAGCAGTGGAGGAACTTTGACATAAAGAGGATTGACGCACAACTCGTGGGGACGGCAAGACTTGGACAGCAGCCCCTTGTCCTGCTGTCACCATAGTTACCCAGTGCCCAGTCAGCGACATGTAACGCCCCTGTCCATGTCTACTCGTCCAAGTGTCTGTGGTGAAATGCACCCTGTCACACACAGAGTTTCTCAAAGAAGCGGTGATGTTGTGTGCGACATGCTGGTGGAGCGCAGGCACACCTTTCTTTGAGAAGTAGTGCCGACTGGGCATCTGGTACTGGGGCACTGCGACGGACATAAGGTCTCGAAAATCCTCTGTGTCCACCAGGCGGAAAGGCAGCATTTCTGTAGCCAAGAGCTTGCAGATGGTGAAATTCAACCTCTTAGCTTTCTCATGGCTAGGAGGAAATTGTCTTTTACTTGTCCACATCTGAGGGACCGAGGGCTGGCTATTGTGCTTAGACGGGGTTGATAAGGGTGTCCCCGGCAAACTGCCGGTCTGTGAGGAAGATGCAGGCGGACATGTTAGGTTGCCTTCATCCAAAGGTGGTGCTATCGATGTCGGACAGCGCTCAACACCAGCTGGTGTTACCACCTCCAAAGAAAATGATGACCTGCCAATCACGCTGGCTGTTGCGGGTAAAGAGGTGGCAGGTCTGCGCCCCAAAACAGGTGTGACTGCTGTCCCCCCAGTCACAGAGGATGAAGAGGCCGCGGATGCACAAGATATGGCAGACGGTGGTTGGCCCGGCCGGCTAGGCCGCATTGTAGCACACTGAGCTCCCCACTGCAACTTATGCTTCATGTCCATGTGCCGGTTCATGCATGAAGTACTCAAACTATGTATTTTTTGGCCTCTACTTAGCTTTTGCTGACAAATGTTACAGATAACACGAGTTGGGTCATCTTTATCGATCTGAAAAAATGCCCAGGCTATGCAAGGCTTAGCACCCATCAGGTATTTGAGTCTTATCATCGTCTTCCTCATTGTCTCCACCAACAGGAGTTACAGTTTGGGAATGAGGGTCTACATTATGGTCAGAACCTTCTGCGTCTGGTCCTGGATCCGACTCATAAAGATTCTGGGCATCAGTGCAGATCATTTCCTCGTCTGGATTCACAGAAGCGCTGGAGTCGACCTCTGATTCCCAGGCTATAGTATGAGTAAACAGCTCTGCAGACTCAACCATCTGTTCTACCTCATACTCAGACGGGCAGCTGGAGATTTGGGAGCTGTGAGGAAGCAAGTGCGATTTGGGTGACACCTTTGAGGACTGGAGTATTTGTGATGTTGAAGTTGATGTGGAGGAGAGCCCACTTAAAGGAGCACTTGATATCCGTTGAAGCACCTGCTGTTTTTGTGCCTCATCTGGAATTTGTAGCGATTGGCGTGGCCGTAAGAAAGGGATCTTATCACATTGTCCGCTAAAAGAAGTAGACATTTTAGTTTGGCTGGAAGATGGTCTTTCTTCTGCAGATGTTACTGTTGCTTTAACACCTACCCCACGGACACAACCTTTTTTCCCCTTCCCAACACGCCTATTCCCCTTTCCACCAGCAGCAGGCCTTTTTCCACTCATTTTGGTGGTTAACTAATTCACAACTCTGGAGTTGTTTGCACAAAAAAACAATGGATGGTAACCGAGCAGAGCTGAGTGGCCAAACTGTGGTATTAGGCCAAAACTATTGGCTGGGTTAGATGCAGAAAAAAATTATTTTGAATTTGCAACCTGATGGAGGTCAGTATAGATGGACTAATAGAGAAAGTCCGACACACTACTAGAAGGCCAAATATTTTTTCAGAGGTAGATGCAGAAAAAAATATATTCAGTTTGCAACCTGATGGAGGTCAGTATAGATGGACTAATACAACAAGTCCCGCACACAGCTAGAAGCCCAAATATTTTTTCAGAGGTACTGTAGATGCAGATAAAAATTAGTTTTAATTTGCAACCTGATGGAGGTCAGTATAGATGGACTAATAGAGAAAGTCCGACACACTACTAGAAGGCCAAATATTTTTTCAGAGCTAGATGCAGAAAAAAATTATATTCAGTTTGCAACCTGATGGAGGTCAGTATAGATGGACTAATAGAGAAAGTCCGACACACTACTAGAAGGCCAAATATTTTTTCAGAGGTAGATGCAGAAAAAAATATATTCAGTTTGCAACCTGATGGAGGTCAGTATAGATGGATTAATAGAACAAGACCCACACACAGCTAGAAGCCCAATATTTTTTCAGAGGTAGATGCAGAAAAAACTATATTCAGTTTGCAACCTGATGGAGGTCAGTATAGATGGCCTAATAGAACAAGTCCCACACACTGCTAGAAGCCCAAATATTTTTTCAGAGGTACTGTAGATGCAGGTAAAAATTAGTTTTAATTTGCAACCTGATGGAGGTCAGTATAGATGGACTAATAGAGAAAGTCCGACACACTACTAGAAGGCCAAATATTTTTTCAGAGGTAGATGCAGAAAAAAATATATTCAGTTTGCAACCTGATGGAGGTCAGTATAGATGGATTAATAGAACAAGACCCACACACAGCTAGAAGCCCAATATTTTTTCAGAGGTAGATGCAGAAAAAAATATATTCAGTTTGCAACCTGATGGAGGTCAGTATAGATGGACTAATAGAACAAGTCCCACACACTGCTAGAAGCCCAAATATTTTTTCAGAGGTACTGTAGATGCAGATAAAAATTAGTCTTAATTTGCAACCTGATGGAGGTCAGTATAGATGGACTAATAGAGAAAGTCCGACACACTACTAGAAGGCCAAATATTTTTTCAGAGGTAGATGCAGAAAAAAATATATTCAGTTTGCAACCTGATGGACGTCAGTATAGATGGACTAATAGAACAAGTCCCACACACTGCTAGAAGCCCAAATATTTTTTCAGAGGTACTGTAGATGCAGATAAAAATTAGTTTTAATTTGCAACCTGATGGAGGTCAGTATAGATGGACTAATAGAGAAAGTCCGACACACTACTAGAAGGCCAAATATTTTTTCAGAGGTAGATGCAGAAAAAAATTTATTCAGTTTGCAACCTGATGGAGGTCAGTATAGATGGACTAATACAACAAGTCCCGCACACAGCTAGAAGCCCAAATATTTTTTCAGAGGTACTGTAGATGCAGATAAAAATTATTTTTAATTTGCAACCTGATGGAGGTCAGTATAGATGGACTAATAGAGAAAGTCCGACACACTACTAGAAGGCCAAATATTTTTTCAGAGGTAGATGCAGAAAAAAATATATTCAGTTTGCAACCTGATGGAGGTCAGTATAGATGGACTAATACAACAAGTCCCACACACAGCTAGAAGCCCAAATATTTTTTCAGAGGTACTGTAGATGCAGATAAAAATTAGTTTTAATTTGCAACCTGATGGAGGTCAGTATAGATGGACTAATAGAGAAAGTCCGACACACTACTAGAAGGCCAAATATTTTTTCAGAGCTAGATGCAGAAAAAAATTATATTCAGTTTGCAACCTGACGGAGGTCAGTATAGATGGACTAATAGAACAAGACTCACACACAGCTAGAAGCCCAATATTTTTTCAGAGGTAGATGCAGAAAAAAATATATTCAGTTTGCAACCTGATGGAGGTCAGTATAGATGGACTAATAGAACAAGTCCCACACACTGCTAGAAGCCCAAATATTTTTTCAGAGGTACTGTAGATGCAGATAAAAATTAGTTTTAATTTGCAACCTGATGGAGGTCAGTATAGATGGACTAATAGAATGATGCTATGCCCAAAAGATTTTACTTCACTAGGTGCAGTAAAAAAATTGGTATTCTATACACAGGTGGTATATCTTGCAACACAGATAGGCTACTCCACTGACTAACACACTCTGCAATAGGCCAAAAAGGATTAGCTTTGCTAGATTCAGCCAAATGCTGTGAAAAAAACTTGCACAGCACTGGCACAGACCTGCCTGGCAAAAACTGATAGGAACTCATGTAACCTAGTCCTGAAAAGGACTCCAATTACAATTAGTCTTTACTCCCACAACCTATCTATTTAAGAGCACAGACCTCCCTGATAAAAGTCGTAGGAAATGCTGTAACCTAGTCCTTAAAAGGACTGCAATCACAACTATTCCCTACTCCCAAGCTATCTGTAGATTTGTGCGAAAATTGGCTTGAAATTAACAAGGTATAGCGCACACAGCAACAGCGGTGCCGTCTAACACGCAGCTGCAGCAGTGAGAAAATGGTGGCGACGGGGAAAATGGCTTGGTCTTATAGGGCAAGGACATGTGACATACACTGCCAATGACACATGCCCTTGCTTGTGTGAAAAAAAGCACTTCGCTCCGTGTGTGCGCTGCTGATAGGCTGACAGATTGCACCTCCCCACTGTAAATGCGGGAAAGAGAAAAAAAAATGGAGATCTTCATTGTTCCTGCAGAGATCCATCCCCTGCCCCTCCCCCCACCCCGCTGTACACTCAAACTGCGTATTAACATTAATTTTCATCATTACTGAGAAAAAATCCAGTTATGATTTTGGTGCACGAACAGTTATCGAACATAACCTCGAACAGCCGAATTTTTATCAAATTGTTCGTGTTCGCCGAACGGCTCGAACACCGCCCAAAACAGCTCGAATTTGAGATTGGCGAACAGTTCGAGTAGAACAACGCTCATCTCTAATTAAAAGTCTGTGAAGTGTGGGGAGGGTACCACAATGAGCTATGGTTTTTTTTAATGTTTTTTTTGCTGTTAATATCCAAGATCGCTGCAAAAATAAAAAAAGAAAGTGTTTTTATTGCAATTTTCAAAAAATGTGGATCAAATACAGCATGATTTTTATAGTGTGAATATACCCTCACTGATATTTTCCTTCCTCTTTGCTCAGCTGATTTATGACTACATGAAAATAGAGCTAATCTTTCTTGTTATAATTCAGCTGAGAGGAGCTCAGCAGGAAGATAAAAGTTTTAAACTGTTGTAAGGCAGCACTAGTCATCATCCTGGGGGATACTCGCTGCACCGGGTAAATTAAGCACACGTGCAATGTCCTTCCGGTATTTTCTCAATACAGCAGTTTATTATATTATCATGAACCACATATCACACAGTCCTTCTTAGTTTATCACCGGCATGTTTACACACTTAACATCCGGGAGTCTCTCAAGTAGCAGACAGGCCCAATTGGCCCAAGTTACAGCCTTCAGCAAGGTAATACTATAGCAATGTCTATATAAGTGTCCATATAACAAAGTGTATTACCTTTGCCGGGTTTAGTTGCTGCAGTCCATTTAATCCGCCACCACTGTGGCTTTAAGGCTTTCCCAGGTGGGGGTCTCTAGCCATCATCCCGTCTAAGGCTACTGGAATGTTTCACTCACACACATCCAGTCTGCGCCTTTCCGGACTCTTCACCAAGCCGCTGCCTACCAAGGCCACTGGCATCTACACAAGATCCAGCCTCGACCTTTCAGGCTGCCAGGCTTCACTGTATCACGGTGTCCCACACACACGGGGAACAGGCCTCACGCCCAACACACCGAACACACCTGTCTCCCATGAAGCAGGATTTATATATCCATCTTGTGCACACACACACACACAGACAGGACCTTGCTGATGTCACAGTCATGTGATCAGACAGACATTTGCAAGATCTTATATTTTTATTGCTTTGTTATTGTTTATTATTTTTTATATTTTTTATCTAATGTTGATTTTTGCTTTTTTATTGTTTATTATTTTTTAGATCTTTTTTTCTAATTTTGATTTTTATTTATTCGTTTATATATTAACAATTCTCCCCTTTAAACAAACAAAAACATAATTTAAGGTAGCCTAAAATACTAGGTTGCAAATTTGCTACACATAGGCTCAGGACCAGAAATGAGCATTCAGTAAGGCTGTGTGCCCGCTATGCGTTTTCCAAGCGTTTATGCTGCGGAATTTTCGCAATGTCAATCCGCTGCATATCCATTAATTTTGCGTAATCGCCGTCATTGACTTGCATTGGACCGCGTGACATCCGCATAACTACATCTGCACAAGCGGATATCACACGGTTCAATGTGCGGATGGTACCCAGGTCTGGAGGAGAGAAGACTCACATCCAGACCTGGGTACCATAGAAACTGTAAAAAAAATAATTTAAAATAAAAAATAAAGTTGTTGTGAAGGACCTGCCATGATGTCATTGAGTCATGTGACCTGTCACATGACTCAATGACGTCACCGCAGGTCCTTCACACCATCGCGAGCATTGCAAGACACCGGACGCAGCGGAGAGAACACCGGGAGGACATCGGAAGGTAAGTATAAACTTTTTTTTTTTAGTTTTTACCATTCTTATTCTTTTTTTTAACTATTACTTGGTCACACTATATAAATCCATGCCGGTTGCATGGTTTATATAGTGTGACCAAGTTGTCAAGCACTTTTCCAAGTGATGCTAAAATCACTCGGAAAAGCGCTTGATAACCTGCATGCAGAAATGCATGCAAAAACGCTTGACAAACGCTTCTACCTGGCAGGAAAAACGCATGTAAAATCCGCATGCGTTTTTCCTGCCAGGGAGATGCGGAAAAAAATCTGCAGCATTTCTGCATCATGGGCACTTAGCCTTACATGCAGCAGGTCATTGGAAGCATGTTTTGACCTGCTGTTTATTGACTGGCCAGTGTAAATACAATTTTAAAGTGAAACTGTCTAAAGGTTTTCTATTGGATTAGTTTATAGGCTTTGTAAAGGAAGCCTTACTTGCCAAAGTAAAAACAGGATTTTGTAAAAAATGCACTTTTATCACCATGTAATAATAACCTTGCTGGACTCTTGGCAGCGGAGACACTTGTGTGCAAAGCTAAGCTTGACTTGGCCTTGTTCAATGAAACTTGGTGTACTAGAGCCTGGTTCATCATTCCACTGTGCATGCACTGAAAGTCATCAGTGTCCCCATTGGGGATCACATTCTAAATTCCTTATCACTATGTCTTTGGAATGTGGGATGAAACTAGAATACCAAGAGGAAACCCACGCAAACATGGGGAAAACATATAAACTCTTTGAAGATGTTGTCCTTGGTGGATTTGAATACAGGACCCCAGAGCCGCAATAATACAATCCTAATCACTAGGGCACTGTGCTTAGAACTGAGACAACACTGTATGTGTGTGATTTCAAATTATGATAATGTACCCTGTCTTAATGAAGATCAATATTGCTGGAATGAGCAGGATTAGGACACAGCCAGTTTGACACTTCCAGATTTCCATCTCTTGGCAATTGGACTGCATTTTTAAAAAAATCAAAAAATCCTCTTTACTGTCATGGAAATTCCGCAACAGAGTGGGGGTCAGACGATCGCAGCGTCTGGTGACACATACACCTGCGGTAGTTAGAATGGCTTCACCATCCTATTAGCAGTTCTGGCTTTCTTTGCTCTCATGCTGCAAGGGTTCATCTGCTTAGTTGGACTCCTGGAGTTCTCTGTCTTGGGTTGTATCAGCTGTTCTGAGTTTGTTACTCCCGACAGGTATAAAAACCCTCCTCCTTACTTCTGACCTTGCCAGTGATAGTTACCACTACCTGGTTTGGAGTTGAAGGAGAGAGTTGGGTGTTTGGAGTAGGTGGTTGGAGAGTTTTTCAAGAGATTGCTGTGTGGAGTTGGTTTGCATGTTTATCCTAATCGTCTACCATTTGGCTTCTTCCTTCCTATTCCTACCTTATTTCCCACTCTGTTGTTTTGTGAGTGTATTTGTATGATTGTAGTTTTCTTTTATCCCTGTTTACTCCTGTATGTCTTGTTAGGGTTTGCCTTTACACTTCAGCTTCACACCTCCCTGGGTGGGCAGGGAGCAAATAAGGGTAAGACAGAAGCATAGCAAGGTACGAAACCCCAGCATCTCCACCAACTGAGGTAATCCATGGGATAGGGATAGTCTAAGGTGCCCCTAGTTCGAGCAGTCGGGTAGGTGCCCACAGTCCCTTGTCACTACGTGACATTTACACTTTGTCAGATAAAAATATTTTTAGCAAGGTTATGCTCTAATCTAACAGCTGCTGGTTAGAGATGAATAATTGTAATCCAGTATAATTGAATTCTTGAATTTTACAAAAATCCACATTTAACAAAATACATATTTTACATTTCTCTCTGGCACCACCTCTTCTCACCATCACCAGTCTCTTCTTCCCCATGTCTTCTGATCACTGCTGCTTGCGCTGAAATCCAGGGAAAGAACATGGACCAGGAAGGTTCTGTGCATGACATCCTGACCTTCTGTGAGCTTGCGCAGAATCCTACCAAGCCTCATCAACAGCCCAAACCTAGCCTAGCCTTGGGATTACAGTGCAAGTGGCGGAGATCAGAAGATGCGGCGAAGACTGGATGGGTGACGGTAAGGAGCTTAGGGGTCAGAGAGGTAAGCGGAGGGTGAGTATAATAATTTTTTTTACATTTTTCATTTTACGTTTATTATGCTCCCCTGTCTGAAGAGAAATCACACCATAGAAAGGGACATTAACCCCTTAAGCCCCGAGGGTGGTTTGCACGTTAATGACCAGGCCAATTTTTACAATTCTGACCACTGTCAATTTATGAGGTAATTACTCTGGAACGCTTCAACGGATCCCCCTGATTCTGAGATTGTTTTTTCGTGACATATTGTACTTCATGATTGTGAAAAAAAGGTGCTTCACAAATTGATTCGTAAAAATGAAAAGTGAAAAAAAAAACACTTTTTAATTTTTATGAATCAATTTGTGAAGCACCTGGGGGTTCCAAGTGCTCACTATGCATCTAGATAGGTGCCTTGGGGGGTCTAGTTTACAAAATGGGGTCACTTGTGGGGGAGCTCCAATGTTTGGGCACACAGGGGCTCTCCAAACGCAACATGGTGTCCGCTAACAATTTGAGCCGACAATTTGTTAGCGGACACCATGTTGCATTTGAAGAGTCCCTGTGTGCCCAAACATTGGAGCTCCCCCACAAGTGACCCCATTTTGGAAACTAGACCCCCCAAGGCACCTATCTAGATGCATAGTGAGCACTTGGAACCCCCAGGTGCTTCACAAATTGATTCATAAAACTGAAAAAGTGAAAAAAAAAACACTTTTTCATTTTTATGAATCAATTTGTGAAGCACCTGGGGGTTCCAAGTGCTCACTATGCATCTAGATAGGTGCCTTGGGGGGTCTAGTTTCCAAAATGGGGTCACTTGTGGGGGAGCTCCAATGTTTGGGCACGCAGGGGCTCTCCAAACGCAACATGGCGTCCGCTAACATTTTGAGATGATTTTCCATTCAATTTGTTAGCGGACACCATGTCGCGGTTGGAGAGCCCGTGATGTGCCTAAACAGTGGAGCTCCCCCACAAGTGACCCCATTTTGGAAACTATACCCCCCAAGGATTTTATTAAGGTGTATAGTGAACATTTTGAACCCAGAGGTACGACACAGAATTTGCTTACTTTAGGTCATCATATTGAATAAGTTGTCATTAGTCTTGAGCGCAAGTGCTCGCTACTTGAGTTTGCATCGGGTACTCAGGTATGCACCATGTACAGCGTGTGCTCGAGTGACATGCTCGAGTCCCTGCTCCGCATGTTTCACGGTTATTAGACACCCAAAAAAAAACATGCGGGGATCGCTCGTGCATGGCAGGCAATCCCCGTAAAGTTTTTTTGGCCGCGAAGCATATGGGGCAGAGACTCGAGCATGTCACTCAAATACCCACGATACTCAATGCATACCAGAGCACCCGATGCAAACTCAAGTAGCGAGCACTTGCGCTCAACACTAGTCGCCATATCGTCATCTTTTTTCTTACTTTTGAAAAAATCCCAACCCCATCACAACCCTAACCCCAACCTTAACCCCAAACCCAGCCCTAACCCTAGCACAACCCTAACCCTAGCACAACCCTAACCCTAGCACAACCCTAGCCCTAGCACAACCCTAACCCTAGCACAACCCTAGCCCCAAACCCAGCCCTAACCCTAGCCCAATCCTAACCCAAGAGTTTATTTTTGACGCCGTTCCTTGTGCGGTATAAGTGATTAGACGACTTTATTCTTCGGGTTGGTGTGATTACAGCAATACCAGAATCATATGGGGTTTTTATGACTGACAGCTGTCACACACTAAAAGACGCATTTTTTGTAAAATCTAGTTTTTGCATCGCCATATTTTGAGAGCTATAATATTTCCAGATTTTGGCAGACAGTCATGTGACGGCTCGTTTTTTGCGGGATGACTTGACGTTGTTATTGGTGCCATTTTCAGGCACGTGACATTTTTTGATCGCTTTCTATTCCGATTTTTGGGAGGCAGAATAAACAAAAACCAACAATTCAGGAATTGTTTTTTTTGTTTTTTTTTATTCTGTTCCGCGTGTGGTAAAATTGATAAGGCAGCTTTATTCTTCGGGTCAGTACGTTTACAGCGGTACCACATTTATATCGTTTTTCTATGTTTTGCACTTTTACATAATAAAAGCAATTTTATAGAAAAAAATATTTTTTAGCATTGCTTTATTCTGAGAGCTATAACTTTTTTATTTTTCGGATGATGGTGCTGTATGGCGGCTTGTTTTTTGAGGGACGAGATTACGTTTTCAGCAGTCCCATTTTTATTTATATTCGTCTTTTTTATCGCGTGTTATTCCATTTTTTGTTTGGCGGTATGGTGATAAAGCATTGTTTTCTGCTTCGTTTTTTTTTTTTTTACCGTGTTCACTGAAGGGGTTAACTAGTGGGACAGTTTTATAGGTCAGGTTGTTCCGAACGCGGCGATACTAAATATGTGTACTTTTTTTTTATTTTTTATAATAATATTTATTGATGGGTACATTATATTTTTATTTTTGGTGGATTATTTTTTTTATTTTTTTAAAATATTTTTGAAATATTTTTTTTTTTTTTCACTTTCTGGAAGCTTATATACTTTATTACTTTGTCCCACTCTGGGACTTTCACTTTTTTTTCTCTGATCGCCTGCATGGCACAGGAATGCAGCACCATCCCTGTGCCATGCAGGCTGTCAGCGCCGGACAGGGAGAAGATTGTTTGGAGATGCACTGCGCATGTCCAAACAATCTTCCTGCTGTCTGGTGACCCGGATGTTGTCATGACGACATCGGGTCGTCATGGCAACACCCGGGAAGCCTTTACAGACAGCGCTGGAAGCCGGAAGAGGAGGTGAGTATCTGCGATCACCTCCCCTTGCCCCCGCAATGCTGCGATCGACTTCGATCGACTTCGATCGCAGCATCGCGGGGGTTAATGTGCTGGGAGCGGTGCAGGACCGCTCCCTGCACATAGTATCGGGTGTCAGCTGTGACAATCAGCTGACACCCGGCGGTGATCGCGCCCGCACAGCCTGTGTGCGCGCGCGATCGCCATGACGTACTAATACGGGTCTGGCTCTTAAGTCCCAGGGCACAGAAGCGTATTAGTACGTCAGATGTTGTTAAGGGGTTAAAATTGTAAAATATATCTTCTCTGTGAATCAAATTTCCCAGGAAAATCCGCGTGAAAAGGAAAATTCAAATTTTGCCTGATCCGTTTGTCTCTACTATTGTTGGTAGTTTCAAGTGGATAAAACAGAGAGACATGTGCATATGGTGAAAGATGTTATTCAGAAGTTGAAGGTAAATGGTGGGAAGATTTAGCAGCTTATGTATGCCACGGACTCCTGAGCTTCTGCTCATGATTGAGAGAAGTCATCGCTAACTCTGCAAGTAATTAGGTGCAAATTTTACAAAAACTACACCACAGGCACATATACCAGACACAACTCTGAAATCAGCATGTCTGTCACCACCTTATGCTTCCTTAATGAGGCAGCATAAAAGCAAAGACAAATTCCCTTTTACCCTCCTTAAGGACTGAGACAGTTTGTATGTCAGTGACCAAACCTCATTTTTCAAATTTGACCAGTGTCAGTTTACGTGATAATAACTCTAGAATGCTTCTATATATCTCAGTGATTCTGAGAATGTTTTTTCATGACATATTTTACTTTATGTTAGCGGTAAATTTAAGTTGAAACGTTTTTAATTTTTTGTGAAAATATCTGGAATTTGATGAAAATGTAGAAAAATTAGTGGTTTTCAAACTTTCAATGCTATTGTCCTGACACCAGATAGTCATACCTCACAAAATAGTTAATACATAACATTTCCTATATGTCTACTTTATGTCAGCATAATTTTTCATATGCCCTTTTATTTCATTACGATATTAGAAGGGTTAAAATTTAGCAGTAATTTTTCAGATTTTCAAGGAAATTTACAAATCCAATTTTTTTTGGACCTATACAATTTTGAAGGGACTATAAAATGGAAAAACCCCAGAACTGATATCTTTTTAAAAACTGTACTCCTCAAATTATTCTAAACTGCTGTTTGAAAATTTGTTAAGCCTTCAGGTGCTACACAGGAATTAAGCTAGAGTGGAATGAAAAAATGAAAAATTATATTTTATCCACTAAAATATTATTCTAGCTGCAATTTTTTCATTTTCACAAGGGGTAATATGAGAAAATAGACCCTAAAATGTATTACACAATTGCTTCTGAACGTGGCAATATCCCATATGTGGTCAAAAACTGCAGTTTGAGCACACAGCAGGGCTCGGAAGAAAAGAAGAAGTATTTGTTATTTAGAGTGAAAATTTGGCTGGAATAGATTGCAGACCCCATCTCGCATTTGCAGAGCCCCTGAGGTACCAAAACAGCAGAAACCCCGACAAGAGACCTCATGTTGGAAATTAATTTAGGAATTAATTTAGGTGTGTGTTGGGCATTTTGAACAAATAGGTGCTTCACAGATTGTTTTAAAGTTTTATGTGAACACAAAAATTATGTTTTTTTCCGCTAAAATATTGTTTTAGTCCCAAGTTTGTAATTTTCACAAGTGATAATAGGAGAAAATGGACCCCATAGTTTCTCCCAATTGAGACAATGATACCCTGTGTGATTCGATCAAAAACTGCTGTTTGTTCTCATGGCAGGGCTTGGAATTGAAAGAGCGCTATTTTATTTTTGGAGCATTTATTTTTGGCTGCAATAGCTTGTGAATGCCATGTTGCATTTGAGGAACCCCCTAGGTGCTAAAATAGCAGAAATCCCCATCAGTTACCCCATTCTGGAAACTACACCCATCAATGAATTTATCTAGGGGTGTGAAGAGCATCTAGAACCACAGGCGCTTCACAGAATTTTAAAAGATTGGACCATGAAAATTAAAAAAAAAATTTTTTCACAAAAATGTTGCTTTAGCATTTTCACAAGGGTAAAAGAATAAAATGGACACCCCAATTTCTTGTGCAATTTTTCCTTAGTCTGCTGATATATTATATGTGGGGAAAAACTACTGTTTGGGTGCATGGCAGGACTTGGAAGGGAAAGAATGCTATTTGATTTTTGGAGTGCAAAATTGTCTGGAATAGATTGCCGACACCATGTCACATTTGGAGAGCTGCCGAAGTGTCAAAACAGCAGAAACCCCCAAAAGTGACCCCATTTTGGAAACTATACTCCTCAAGGAATTTATCTAGTGGTGTGGTAAGCATTTTGAACCCATTATTACTTCACAGAATTTTATAATATTGGGCTATGATAATGAAATATTACATTTTTTCAATGAAAATGTTGCTGAAGGCCCAAATTACTAATTTTCTCAAGGGTAATAGGAGAAAATAAATAACATAATTTGTTGTGTAATTTCTCCTGAGTACTGTGAGACCCTATAGGTGCTCAGAAACTCTTGTTTGGGCACAAAGCAGGGCACGAGCGGGGAAAGAAGCAACATTTGTCTTTTGGAGCACACTTTTGTCTCTGAGATGCCAAAACAGCTGAAACCCCCACAAATGACCTAATTTTGAAAACTCGAAATCTCAAAAAATTCCTCTATGGTTGTAGTGAGCATTTTAAATCCACAGGAACTTATCAGAGTCTTTAAACATTGGATTGTGAAAATAAAAAAAATATTTTTTTCAACGAAAATGTTGTTCTAGCCCCAAGTTATTAATTTGCAAACTGGCCAAGAAAAGAAAATAGACCTCAAAATTTGTTTCTCAATTTCTCCTCAGTACACCAGTACCCCATATGTGGTCAGAAACTCCTTTTTAGGTACAGTGCAAAGCAAAGTAGAGGAGGAGCACCATATTGGAGTGCAGATTTTGCTGTAATGGGTTGCAGGTGCCATGTCACATTGGCAGAGCCCCTGAGGTGCCAGAACAGCACATAAGTGACCCCATTTTACTAAACTATACCCCTTAATGAATTAATTTAAGGGTGCAGTTGACATATTGACATCACATGTGTTCCACAAAATTTATACCATTGGGCGGTGATGAAAAAATAATTACATTTTTACCACAAAAATGTTGTTTTAAATTAAGAAAAACATAAAAATGGCCCTATAATTTGTCACGCAATTTCTTTTGACTGCAGCAGTACCCCATATTTGGCTGTACAGTATTATTTGGCCACACAGCAGGACTTGGAAGGGAAGGCTATTTGACTTTTGGAGCACAGATTTTCCTAGAATGGTTTGCAGACTTCTTTTGCACAGCCCCCAAGTGCCATAACAGCAGAAATTCCCAAAAAAGACCCCAATTTGGAAATTACACTCCTCTGAGAATTAATCTGCTGGTTTAGTGACGATTTTGACTCCATAGGTGTTTGTCAGAAACAAGCAGCAGTGGACATTGCAGAGTGAAAATGGCAAATATGTCATTGTAGTGCCCAATACATTGTAATGCCCATACATTTTGTCCAGCTTGTGCTTCTGGAGATATGCACCTCGCACCTCATAAATTAAATGGAGTCTCCTTGCTACATTAATGTCAAACATGTGGATGCTAACTGTGGCTTGGGCGCACTGTGGGACTCAGAAAGGAGGGAGGCATTTGGATTTGGAAGTACAGATTTCACTGGATTTCTATGGGGGGGGGGGGGAGCCATGGTGCTTTTCCAGAGCCTTTGTGCTAAAAGTAACATGGAAACCCCATGCATTTCTATTAACAGGAACTGAGTGGGGACTTGTTTTTGTGGGTTGAGTTGAAGCTTTAATTTGTGGCATTTTGTGGTACAGAACATTTTGGATCAGTTCCCATTTATCCTGTGCTCTATGCTGAATACTTACATCAGTGTGTTTATCTAAATCTAAAAAATATGTGATTCAAATTAAACTCCCCATGGTTTCATTATTATTATTATAGCGCCATTTATTCCATGGCGCTTTACATGTGAAAAGGCGGTATACATAGCAAAAACAATTACAATAATCTTGAACAAAATGTGACGGCGACTGGTACAGGAGGATCGAGGACCATGCCTGCGAGGGCTCACAGTCTACAAGGAATGGGTGAGGATACAGTAGGTGAAGATACTGTCACGGGTGTGTTGCCACGAAGATCGTCACGAGTACACAGCCTGACTTCTCGCAGCTGACTTGTTGGTGCTTTGTGTTTCTCGGCAGTGAGGGAGTTAATTCTCTCTCTCTCTCTGGGCTAGATGAGGTCCAGCCTCGCCCAGCTGCAATCAATACTTCTGTAGTTAGACTCCTTCATATACCTGCTGGTCGGTGAAAATGTCACGCTGTCTCTGTATACTGGAGGTAGGAGGCCTAAGCTGACCCTAAGCTGGGGCCCTGACTAATCCCTCAACCTGGAGGTACTGTTAAAGGTACAGAGGTCCAGGCCGCCAGCGTAACCCCTACCTCCTGAAGATCCCTGCACCTCAGTAATCTAGTCCTGAGAAGGACCCCGATCACAACCAAAGGGAACAAGAAATAATATGCCCAAACACAGCATTTCATTCAGACTGACAGAGCGGATCGTGGTGTTTGGAGTTGCTGAGATAAGTGTATTTGGAAGTGTTTTTTCCCTTTCCTCGCTTTATCATTTATCTCCTTTCCCGTTGGTTTTCCCTCTGTTGTAGTTGAGAAGTTGTTTGTATGCAAGGTGGTTTTGGTTTTTCCCTTGTACTGTCTCGTTCGTCTAAATACTGTGTTTGGGCATATTATTTCTTGTTCCCTTTGGTTGTGATCGGGGTCCTTCTCAGGACTAGATTACTGAGGTGCAGGGATCTTCAGGAGGTAGGGGTTACGCTGGCGGCCTGGACCTCTGTACCTTTAACAGTACCTCCAGGTTGAGGGATTAGTCAGGGCCCCAGCTTAGGGTCAGCTTAGGCCTCCTACCTCCAGTATACAGAGACAGCGTGACATTTTCACCGACCAGCAGGTATATGAAGGAGTCTAACTACAGAAGTATTGATTGCAGCTGGGCGAGGCTGGACCTCATCTAGCCCAGAGAGAGAGAGAGAATTAACTCCCTCACTGCCGAGAAACACAAAGCACCAACAAGTCAGCTGCGAGAAGTCAGGCTGTGTACTCGTGACGATCTTCGTGGCAACACACCCGTGACAGATAGGGCTGGTCGTAGAGTGATAGTTAATGCAGGTTGTAGGCTTGTCGGAAGAGGTGGGTCTTCAGGTTCCTTTTGAATGTTTCCACGGTTGACTAGAGTCTGATGTGTTGGGGTAGAGAGTGCCAGAATATGGGGGATGCACGGGAGAAATCTTGTATGCGATTGTGGGAGGAGGAGATTAGAGAGGAGCAGAGAAGGAGATCTTGTGAGAATCGAAGGTATGCACCGGGAGACTAGGTCAGAGATATATGGAGGAGACAGGTTGTGAATGGCTTTGTATGCCATGGTTAGGGTTTTGAATAGAGATGAGCGTTGTTCGACTCGAACTGTTCGCCAATCTCAAATTCGAGCTGTTTTGGGCGGTGTTCGAGCCGTTCGGCGAACACGAACGATTTGAGAAAAATTCGGCTGTTCGAGGTTATGTTCGATAACTGTTCGTGCACCAAAATCATAACTGGATTTTTTCTCAGTAATGATGAAAATTAATGTTAATACGCAGTTTGAGTGTACAGCAGGGTGGGGGGAGGGGCAAGGGATGGATCTCTGCAGGAATAATGAAGATCTCCATTTTTTTTTCTCTTTCCCGCATTTACAGTGGGGAGGTGCAATCTGTCAGCCTATCAGCAGCGCACACACGGAGCGAAGTGCTTTTTTTCACACAAGCAAGGGCATGTGTCATTGGCAGTGTATGTCACATGTCCTTGCCCTATAAGACCAAGCCATTTTCCCCGTCGCCACCATTTTCTCACTGCAGAAGCTGCGTGT
Organism: Phyllobates terribilis; assembly: GCF_046119375.1. Classification (NCBI taxonomy): domain Eukaryota; kingdom Metazoa; phylum Chordata; class Amphibia; order Anura; family Dendrobatidae; genus Phyllobates; species Phyllobates terribilis. The sequence continues at coordinate 409,800,270 of NW_027362771.1, read as the reverse complement.
TAGACGGCACCGCTGTTGCTGTGTGCGCTATACCTTGTTAATTTCAAGCCAATTTTCGCACAAATCTACAGATAGCTTGGGAGTAGGAAATAGTTGTGATTGCAGTCCTTTTAAGGACTAGGTTACAGCATTTCCTACGACTTTTATCAGGCAGGTCTGTGCTCTTAAATAGATAGATTGTGGGAGTAAAGACTAATTGTAATTGCAGTCCTTTTCAGGACTAGGTTACATCAGTTCCTATCAGTTTTTGCCAGGCAGGTCTGTGCCAGTGCTGTGCAAGTTTTTTTCACAGCATTTGGCTGAATCTAGCAAAGCTAATCCTTTTTGGCCTATTGCAGAGTGTGTTAGTCAGTGGAGTAGCCTATCTGTGTTGCAAGATATACCACCTGTGTATAGAATACCAATTTTTTTACTGCACCTAGTGAAGTAAAATCTTTTGGGCATAGCATCATTCTATTAGTCCATCTATACTGACCTCCATCAGGTTGCAAATTGAATATAATTTTTTTCTGCATCTAGCTCTGAAAAAATATTTGGCCTTCTAGCAGTGTGTGGGACTTTCTCTATAAGTCCATCTATACTGACCTCCATCAGGTTGCAAATTAAAAATAATTTTTTGTCTGCATCTAGCTCTGAAAAAATATTTGGCCTTCTAGCAGTGTGTGGGACTTTCTCTATTAGTCCATCTATACTGACCTCCATCAGGTTGCAAATTAAAAATAATTTATATCTGCATCTAGCTCTGAAAAAATATTTGGCCTTCTAGCAGTGTGTGGAACTTTCTCTATTAGTCCATCTATACTGACCTCCATCAGGTTGCAAATTAAAAATAATTTTTTGTCTGCATCTAGCTCTGAAAAAATATTTGGCCTTCTAGCAGTGTGTGGGACTTTCTCTATTAGTCCATCTATACTGACCTCCATCAGGTTGCAAATTAAAAATAATTTATATCTGCATCTAGCTCTGAAAAAATATTTGGCCTTCTAGCAGTGTGTGGGACTTTCTCTATTAGTCCATCTATGCTGACCTCCATCAGGTTGCAAATTAAAAATAATTTTTTGTCTGCATCTAGCTCTGAAAAAATATTTGGCCTTCTAGCAGTGTGTGGGACTTTCTCTATTAGTCCATCTATACTGACCTCCATCAGGTTGCAAACTGAATATATATTTTTTCTGCATCTACCTCTGAAAAAATATTGGGCTTCTAGCTGTGTGTGGGACTTGTTCTATTAATCCATTTATACAGACCTCCATCAGGTTGCAAACTGAATATAATTTTTTTCTGCATCTACCTCTGAAAAAATATTTGGGCTTCTAGCTGTGTGTGGGACTTGTTCTATTAATCCATCTATACAGACCTCCATCAGGTTGCAAACTGAATATAATTTTTTTCTGCATCTACCTCTGAAAAAATATTTGGGCTTCTAGCTGTGTGTGGGACTTGTTTTATTAGTCCATCTATACTGACCTCCATCAGGTTGCAAACTGAATATAATTTTTTTCTGCATCTAGCTCTGAAAAAATATTTGGCCTTCTAGCAGTGTGTGGGACTTTCTCTATTAGTCCATCTATACTGACCTCCATCAGGTTGCAAATTAAAAATAATTTTTATCTGCATCTAGCTCTGAAAAAATATTTGGCCTTCTAGCAGTGTGTGGGACTTTCTCTATTAGTCCATCTATACTGACCTCCATCAGGTTGCAAATTCAAATTAATTTTTTGTCTGTATCTAGCTCTGAAAAAATATTTGGCCTTCTAGCAGTGTGTGGGACTTTCTCTATTAGTCCATCTATACTGACCTCCATCAGGTTGCAAATTAAAAATAATTTATATCTGCATCTAGCTCTGAAAAAATATTTGGCCTTCTAGCAGTGTGTGGGACTTTCTCTATTAGTCCATCTATACTGACCTCCATCAGGTTGCAAATTAAAAATAATTTTTTGTCTGCATCTAGCTCTGAAAAAATATTTGGCCTTCTAGCAGTGTGTGGGACTTTCTCTATTAGTCCATCTATACTGACCTCCATCAGGTTGCAAACTGAATATATTTTTTTTCTGCATCTACCTCTGAAAAAATATTGGGCTTCTAGCTGTGTGTGGGACTTGTTCTATTAATCCATCTATACAGAACTCCATCAGGTTGCAAACTGAATATAATTTTTTTCTGCATCTACCTCTGAAAAAATATTTGGGCTTCTAGCTGTGTGTGGGACTTGTTCTATTAATCCATCTATACAGACCTCCATCAGGTTGCAAACTGAATATAATTTTTTTCTGCATCTACCTCTGAAAAAATATTTGGGCTTCTAGCTGTGTGTGGGACTTGTTCTATTAGTCCATCTATACTGACCTCCATCAGGTTGCAAACTGAATATAATTTTTTTCTGCATCTAGCTCTGAAAAAATATTTGGCCTTCTAGCAGTGTGTGGGACTTTCTCTATTAGTCCATCTATACTGACCTCCATCAGGTTGCAAATTAAAAATAATTTTTATCTGCATCTAGGTCTGAAAAAATATTTGGCCTTCTAGCAGTGTGTGGGACTTTCTCTATTAGTCCATCTATACTGACCTCCATCAGGCTGCAAATTAAAAATAATTTTTATCTGCATCTACCTCTGAAAAAATATTTGGCCTTCTAGCTGTGTGTGGGACTTTCTCTATTAGTCCATCTATACTGACCTCCATCAGGTTGCAAACTGAATATAATTTTTTCTGCATCTAGCTCTGAAAAAATATTTGGCCTTCTAGCAGTGTGTGGGACTTTCTCTATTAGTCCATCTATACTGACCTCCATCAGGTTGCAAATTAAAAATAATTTATATCTGCATCTAGCTCTGAAAAAATATTTGGCCTTCTAGCAGTGTGTGGGACTTTCTCTATTAGTCCATCTATACTGACCTCCATCAGGTTGCAAACTGAATATATTTTTTTTCTGCATCTACCTCTGAAAAAATATTTGGGCTTCTAGCTGTGTGTAGGACTTGTTCTATTATTCCATCTATACTGACCTCCATCAGGTTGCAAACTGAATACAATTTTTTTCTGCATCAACCTCTGAAAAAATATTTGGGCTTCTAGCTGTGTGTGGGACTTGTTCTATTCGTCCATCTATACTGACCTCCATCAGGTTGCAAATTGAATATAATTTTTTTCTGCATCTAACCCAGCCAATAGTTTTGGCCTAATACCACAGTTTGGCCACTCAGCTCTGCTCGGTTCCCATCCATTGTTTTTTTGTGCAAACAACTCCAGAGTTGTGAATTAGTTAACCACCAAAATGAGTGGAAAAAGGCCTGCTGCTGGTGGAAAGGGGAATAGGCGTGTTGGGAAGGGAAAAAAAGGTTGTGTCCGTGGGGTAGGTGTTAAAGCAACAGTAACATCTGCAGAAGAAAGACCATCTTCCAGCCAAACTAAAATGTCTACTTCTTTTAGCGGACAATGTGATAAGATCCCTTTCTTACGGCCACGCCAATCGCTACAAATTCCAGATGAGGCACAAAAACAGCAGGTGCTTCAACGGATATCAAGTGCTCCTTTAAGTGGGCTCTCCTCCACATCAACTTCAACATCACAAATACTCCAGTCCTCAAAGGTGTCACCCCAATCGCACTTGCTTCCTCACAGCTCCCAAATCTCCAGCTGCCCGTCTGAGTATGAGGTAGAACAGATGGTTGAGTCTGCAGAGCTGTTTACTCATACTATAGCCTGGGAATCAGAGGTCGACTCCAGTGCTTCTGTGAATCCAGACGAGGAAATGATCTGCACTGATGCCCAGAATCTTTATGAGTCGGATCCAGGACCAGACGCAGAAGGTTCTGACCATAATGTAGACCCTCATTCCCAAACTGTAACTCCTGTTGGTGGAGACAATGAGGAAGACGATGATGAGACTCAAATACCTGATTGGAGCGACAACTTTAGTTTTTTGTCAGGGCAGGAACAGGTTGTCTCTGAGGACGACGGGTGTGATAACGCACAGGGTGATGATGATGAGGTTGGAGATCCCACTTACTGTCAACCCACAGTCAGCCAAGAGATGAGGTCAGCAGAGGAGGTGGAGGAAGATGCTAGTGACGACGAGGTCAGGTTGCGCCTTCCTGGACAGAGACGTAGTACTGGAAGCACGTCAACAACTGCATCCTCAAACACAACTCTGCCTCTCACCACAAGTCGTGGTGGCTCTTCAGGTCGCATGGGTGCTAAGCCTTGCATAGCCTGGGCATTTTTTCAGATCGATAAAGATGACCCAACTCGTGTTATCTGTAACATTTGTCAGCAAAAGCTAAGTAGAGGCTAAAAAATACATAGTTTGAGTACTTCATGCATGAACCGGCACATGGACATGAAGCATAAGTTGCAGTGGGAAGCTCAGTGTGCTACAATGCGGCCTAGCCGGCCGGGCCAACCACCGTCTGCCATATCTTGTGCATCCGCGGCCTCTTCATCCTCTGTGACTGGGGGGACAGCAGTCACACCTGTTTTGGGGCGCAGACCTGCCACCTCTTTACCCGCAACAGCCAGCGTGATTGGCAGGTCATCATTTTATTTGGAGGTGGTAACACCAGCTGGTGTTGAGCGCTGTCCGACATCGATAGCACCACCTTTGGATCAAGGCAACCTAACATGTCCGCCTGCATCTTCCTCACAGACCGGCAGTTTGCCGGGGACACCCTTATCAACCCCGTCTAAGCACAATAGCCAGCCCTCGGTCCCTCAGATGTGGACAAGTAAAAGACCAATTCCTCCTAGCCATGAGAAAGCTAAGAGGTTGAATTTCACCATCTGCAAGCTCTTGGCTACAGAAATGCTGCCTTTCCGCCTGGTGGACACAGAGGATTTTCGAGACCTTATGTCCGTCGCAGTGCCCCAGTACCAGATGCCCAGTCGGCACTACTTCTCAAAGAAAGGTGTGCCTGCGCTCCACCAACATGTCGCACACAACATCACCGCTTCTTTGAGAAACTCTGTGTGTGACAGGGTGCATTTCACCACAGACACTTGGACGAGTAGGCATGGACAGGGGCGTTACATGTCGCTGACTGGGCACTGGGTAACTATGGTGACAGCAGGACAAGGGGCTGCTGTCCAAGTCTTGCCGTCCCCATGAGTTGTGCGTCAATCCTCTTTATGTCAAAGTTCCTCCACTGCTTCTGCCTCCTCAACCTCCTCTCGGTCTTCCACCTGCACCCAAAGCCTGTCTGGTCATGCCACAAGCTTTCTAACTGCGCAGAAGGGATCCTGCACACCTCCTTACTATGCTGGCAGTAGGGCTCAACGTCATCAGGTGGTTTTTACTTTGAAATGTCTGGGAAATGTGAGTCACACAGCTGAGGAGTTGTGGTCAGCTCTGGAGAACCAATTTCATGAATGGTTGTCTCCACTGGACCTGAAACCAGGGAAGGCCGTGTGCGACAATGCTGCAAACCTGGGTGCGGCCCTTCGCCGGGGCAATGTCACACATGTGCCTTGTATGGCTCACGTGTTGAACCTGGTTGTCCAGCAATTTTTAGCCCACTATCCCAGACTAGATGGCCTTCTGCAGAGGGCACGGTCGCTGTGTGCTCACTTCCGCCGTTCGCATCCCACAGCTCAGCGACTTACATCTCTACAGAAGTCGTTGGGCCTGCCACTTCACCGGCTAAAATGCGATGTGCCTACCCGGTGGAATTCAACTCTGCACATGTTGCAGCGACTGTGGCAGCACCGACAAGCCCTGGTGCAATACGTTCTGACGTATAGCCTGGGCCAACGAGATCCAGAGGTGGGGCAAATCACGCTGGAGGAGTGGTCTCAGATCAGGGACCTATGCACCCTTCTGCACAGTTTTGAAATGGCAACGAAGATGTTTAGTGCTGACGATGCCATTATCAGCATGACTATTCCAGTGATTTACATGCTGGAGCACATGTTAAACAGAATTCGGAGTCAGGTGGTGGCACAAGAGGAGGTGGAGGAAGTAGAGGAGGAGGAGTTGTATGCGGAAGGGCTAACATCTGCAAGGTCCAGACGGTCGGCAGCACCAAGGCTGCAGGCATGTGAGGGTGGGGGAGATGGTTTTACCAGAGCGCATGGTATCAGCCAAACTAGTGATTAAGGTGCAGGAGCCCAGGAAGAAGTGGAGGACGAACTGATGGAAGACTCATCAGATGAGGGAGACCTTGATCACATTTCTGTTGTGCGAGGTTGGGGGGAGAGGACAGAGGAAGGAAGCATGATTGTTACCTCGCCACCAACACAACAGGGACTTGGTGCTCCTGGATGCGCAACACACATGAGTGCCTTCTTGCTGCACTACCTGCAACATGACCCTCGAATTGTGAGAATTAGAAATAATCCTGACTACTGGGTTGCCACACTGTTAGATCCCCGGTACAAAAGTAAATTTGCAGAAATTATTCCTGCCATAGAAAGGGATGCACGCATGCAGGAGTATCAGCAGAGACTGTTGCAGAATCTTACATGTGCTTTTCCACAAAACACCAGTGGTGCACGTAGTGAATCTCACAGTTCCAACTTGCCAACCGTGGGACCGTCAAGTGTTCAGCACTCAAACCATAACAGAACCACAGTATCTGCTGGTAACATCAATTTTGCGGAATCATTTCACCACTTTTTTAGCCCATCCTTTGCAAGGCCACAGGAGACAAGAAGTCTGACACATAGTCAACGCCTAGAGACGATGGTACAGGAGTATCTCCAAGTAAACATTGAAGCCATGACTGTGTCACTGGACCCTTGCTCTTTTTGGGCTTCCAATCTGGATAAATGGCCGGAGCTAGCCACTTACGCCTTGGAGATCTTGTCATGCCCCGCAGCCAGCGTTCTGTCTGAACGTGTGTTCAGCGCTGCTGGTGGTGTGCTGACAGATAAGCGCACGCGGCTCTCCACTGATAATGTAGACAGACTCACGTTCATAAAGATGAACAAATCATGGATCCGAAATGACTTTTCTACCCCTGTGTCATCCTGGGGAGAGTAAAAGCTTGATGATTGGTTAAAATCACCCTACCAACCGTTTTAAGCTTTCAAATTACTAATCATGTTTATCTGTATCTTGGCTGGAAAATAATTTGGGCTTTGTAGCAGTGTGCAGCACTGATTCTATTAGGCCATCTATAATAAGCTCCACCAGATTTAAAATTACTAATCATGTTTATCTGTATCTTGACTGGAAAATAATTTGGGCTTTGGGCTTTTGTAAGCTCCACCAGATTTAAAATTAATAATAATTTTTAGCTGCATCTAGCCCGGAAAATAATTTTGGGGCTCCGAGATGCGCAAGACACATAAGTGCCTTCTTGCTGCACTACCTGCAACATGACCCTCATATTGTCAGAATTCGAAGTAGTCATGACTACTGGGTTGCCACACTCTTAGATCCCCCAAACTTTTCGATCAACCTTTTCATTTTAATAAAGACCAAAAAAATGGTCATTTTTGAAATTATAAGCATTAGCAGGTTATTAGAAACTGAAGTCAAACAGTTTTAAACTCAAAACTTTATTCTAGGTGATGTTACATTTTCACATAGGACCCCTTGTTCGAAAGGAGCTTCTGAACTCTCTCGTCCATTGAATTTGTCAGGTTTTGGATGGTTTCTGCTTCAATTGTTTTGCATGAGGACAGAATACCCTCCCAGAGCTGTTGCTTAGATGTGAACTGCCTCCCGCCATTATAGACACTCCTTTTGATGATGCTCCAGAGGTTCTGAATGGGGTAGAGGTCAGGGGAGCATGGGGTCACACCATAAGTTTGTCCCCTTTTATGCCCATATCAGCCAGAGATGCAGATGTTTTATGTGCAGCATGAGATGGTGCATTATCATGCAAAAAAATGATCTTGCTGTGAAATACACGGTTCTTCTTCTTGAACCATGGCAGGAAGTGCTGTTTGAGAAAATCCACATACATTATGGAGTTCATCTTTAGCACCTTCAGGGATCCTAAAGGGGCCGACAATCTCTCTCCCCATGATTCCAGCCCAAAACATTACTCCACCTCCTCCTTGTTGGCGCTGTAGCCGTGTTTGCGTGGGGTGTCCATCAACCAGCCATCCTCCACTCCATCCATCTGGACCATCGAGCGCTGCACGGCACTCATCCGTGAACAAAACAGTTTTGAAATCAATCTTCATGTAATGTTTGGCCCACTGGAGCCGTTTCTGCTTGTGTGAAGTGGATAGAGGAGGTCGACAGGATGGCGTATGCACAGCTGCAAACCTCTGAAGGACCCTGCATCTTGTTGTTCGGGGGACGTTGGAGGCACCAGCAGCTTCAAAAACTTGTCTGCTGCTATGACAAGGCTTTTTTGCCACTGCTCTTTTAACCTCACGTAATTGCCTGTAGGAAAGAGTCCTCAATTTGCCCTTATCAGCACGCACACGTGTGTACTGTGAATCAGCTACATACTTCTTGATTGCCAAGACACTTCATCCTGATCATCGCACAATGTTGATTGTAGTCATGCCTTGACCTAAACACTCCACAATTTGTTGCTTCTCAGCAGCCGACACATCCTTTTTCTTTCCCATTTTGGCAGAAAATGTAGGCTGCTTAATAATGTGAGACAGCCTTCTTAAGTAGTCTTGCCTTTCATTGGACACACCTGCCAAACTAATTAGCACAGGTGTCTGCAATTGCTTACAGTGATATAAACAGCCCTGACACACATCACCATCAATGAGTTTAACTAACAAACAAACAAATTCTTCCCTTATCACTCCTAAACACTTTTTGCATAATAATTTGGAACACAGTGTACATGTGCTTTTCCACAAAACACCAGTGGTTCACGTAGTGAATCTTACAGTTCTAACTTGCCAACCGTGGTCTGTATGGAGTTGTTCAATAAAGGGCCCAAAATTAAGATAACATAGTTGGGAGAGGTCTCTATGAATAGGAATTCCTAAGTATTTGATACCCTGTGAGGGCCAGGCAAAGGGAAAGTTGGACTGGATGGAATCCTATATGGATTTGGGGAGGGAGACATCGAGGGCCTCAAACTTCGCTGCATTGATTTTAAAATTTGACCATGTAACAAAGTGATCTATTTCAGCCATAACAGCATGGATGGATATATGTGATTGAGTGATATATACTAGGACATCATCAGCAAATAGAGAGCACTTGTACTCGGTGCCTCCCACCTCAATCCACCTAATATTGGGGTTATGGCGAATTGATGAGAGCAGGTGCTCCGTCACTAGGATGTATAAGAGAGGGGACAGAGGACATCCCTGCCTTGTCCCATTGGTGATTGTGAAAGGTGATGAAAATGTTCTGATGCACCCCCTGGGCCTTGGGACACCCGGAGCCGGACCCTTTTTGGTGGATGCTGGTGGTTGTAGTCTTCGTGGCGGCGACCCGGTTCTGTGGCTCAGGGTGGTCAAACCAGTGGCGGAACTATTTATATGGTTTTGATGTTTAAATGTCCGACTACGCCACCCGTGGATTGCGGTCAGAGTGAACCGCCGCTGCAGGGCAGACCGCTGAGGCTGGTATTGTGGGTGCAGCAGAGCGTAGCATAACTCCCCACGGGAGGAGTATAGCCTCAGGGCAGTGTATGCGGAGGATGGGGGTGATGGTGCAGGGCAGCAGCAGTAACGACACGGAGTCAGTGATGCTGTCCAGGGCCTTTACTCACAGTTCTTATTATCCAGACCACGTCTGCAGGTAACGGCTGCCCACGTCGTACTGTGCTCACCAGGTGAGGGGCTCAGACAACTCCCAGATAACTTTGGAGCGCTTCACAGGACCCCCTTTGTGTGTCCTTTGTCTGGCCTTTCTTACCAACCCTTCTGTCCGGCTGCCTCGGGCCTCCTCTTGGTAAACTTGGCGCCAGTTTCCCTGACCCTATGTGGTGCCTTCCTAGCGGGTGTAGCGAGGGGCTGCGCCACATAAAATGTCACAGCCTCCGGTTTCTAGCTGAGGGTCGTTTCCTGCCTCCACTAGTTTCGGGGACCGGTCTCCCCCTTTGGCCTGACCCCTCCACGCAGGTGGATTCGGGCGTGCGGTGGCGACTCGCCCGTCCGCACCCCTGGGATCCCTTCATTCCTCATTCCTGGAGCCTTCTCCGCTCCTCTTCCTTCCTTCTCCCTCTTCCAGGCCTGGGCCTCTGTTACTAGGCCCGCCTCCGGAGCAGAGCTCATGCAGAGCCCCTGCTCCCTGCCACTTCTGCTCAGACTTCTCTGCACTGAACTAAGATGGTGCCCACCTTTTATACTCCCTTCTCAATGCACCCAGGAACTGCTTCCTCCCTGCTCCTGCACTACAGGGATCCCCTTCCTCAGTGTTCCCTCCCCCCACTCCAGCCAGGGACAGGGACTGTCATGCCCATCTCAGAGGCATATTGGTCGCCCTGCCCCACGGCAATGTGGTGTAATGCATGCAGTTGTCGGGTCCTGATCCACACTCCATCCTTACCTGAGAGTGAGATATCACACCTCTGGGTGAGGTGCAATACCTCTGTAGCAACCGAGCCCTCAGGGTGCTACAGTTCCATTTATCTTCAGCCTAGGTGACGTATTGTGATACAGGGCCGTGATTTTGGCTATAAAAGGGTCCCCTAGACCCCTACCCCAAGCTTTTTAAGAGAATCATATATGGCGTGCCAGGAGACTCTATGGAATGCTTTCTCAGCATCCAACGAGAGTATCTAATTACAAATTTTTAACTGCATCTAGCCCAGGAAATACTTTGTGCCTAGTAGCAGTGTCTGCTAGTCAGCGGATTATCCCGGCTGTTAAGCAAGCTACACCACCTGTAGTTTGGACACTTAATTTTTTCAAAGAAAATGCTTCGGGACCACGGGATACTCAGTGAAGAGCATCAGGAGGCACCCCAAGGCATAGGGGCTGGGACTGGCAGTAGGATGCCTTGCGATGGACAGCCGAGCTCGATCCTTATAAAAGCTTTTTAACTGCAGCAGCTTTAGTGGACGCTACTGGAGCTGGAATTACGCGGCTGCTGGCATGAGACTTGCCCTCCAATAGATCCTTGTAAATGGATTTAAAGTGTATTCATTCAAATTAGAGAGACAATTTAAATTAAAAAGCTTAGAGCGGCCTCCACCACAGGGGGGCTCGCTCGACCCACCAGCGGACAGGCACCAGTATTGGGAGAGGGGGGCTGGCCGTCAGGGTTCACCGCGGCTCTGGCACAAACCCGGCGACACGGAGGTGGCACGGGCAGGAGCGGACTGAACGTGTCGGCTTCTCACTTTTTGGATTTTAGAAGGGCATGACATGCCTATATCTGTGTCTCCCCCTCCTTTTACTCCTCCACCTCTTTTCTTTTCGCATGACTATATGTACTTGTCACTTTTCCATGTGTTAGTTGTGTCTTCTGAGCAGTTTGTCAGCTTTTGGACACCTTTGAAGGTGTTTTCTTTGTGTTTCTATGTGTTTTTGTTTGCCTGCCATTGGTTTTAACGGTGTTCGAAGGTGTTCGACGAACACACGGGTGTTCGACGAACCGAACCGAACTCGAACACTACGGGGGTGGCTCAACACTAGTTTTGAACTGGAGTCTGTGAGGAATTGGGAACCAGTGAAGAGATTGACAGAGAGGAGAGGCCAGGGAATAGTGGGGGGACAGGTAGATTAGTCGGGCAGCAGAATTTAGGATAGATTGGAGGGGTGCGAGAGTGTTGGAAGGGAGGCCACAGAGCAGGAGGTTGCAGTAGTCAAGGCGGGAGATGATGAGGACGTGCACTAGTGTTTTGCAGATTCATGGTTGAAGAATGTGCGGATCCAGTAAGATATTTTTAAGTTGGAGTTGGCAGGAAGTGGAAAGGGCTTGGATATGTGGTTTGAAGGACAGTTCAGAGTCCAGGGTTACCCCAAGGCAGCGAGCTTGAGGGACTGGGGAGAGTGAACAGCCATTGACGTTAATAGATAGGTCAGTTGGAGGGCTTGAATGAGATGGCGGAAAGATGATGAATTCTGTTTTGTCCATGTTAAGTTTTAGAAATCTGAACAATGGAATACAAAGCGGTGTGCAAAAGAAACTTGGATCACCACAAAATACAATCAAATAATTTTATTAAACAGAAAAAGATGAACAAAAACAATTAAAAACATTTAAAAAGCAACACATGCTATCTTGATTTCAATCCAGCAGGTGAATCCATAATAGGAAAAAACACCCCTCCTCCAAATACCACAGACCATAAAGTAAAGATGATAAACCTCAGGGTATAATAGAGGCAAGTTAAATAGAGTAAAAACTACCCATAATATAAGTAAAGGAAAAATTCCTTTAGCTAGCCATAAACCAGGTCACATGAACATGGAGGAAACATAGACAAAATGTGGCCAGGAAGAGTACCTCAAGATGAATGAGGTCAATAGTAGTGTTGAGCGAGCACTAAAATGCTCGGGTGCTCGAAGCTTGGGCCGAGCTCACTGTGATACTCGGGTGCTCGACCCGAGCAATGAGCCCAATGTTAGTCTATGGGAGACCTGAGCATTTGTGCATCGGCACCCCCGGCAGTCTGTAGAAAGCCTAAAAAGTGCCCAAAACGATAGTGACAGTGCTCAAATGACATGGGGACAGCATGGGGATCGCCCCAGGAAGCATTTGTGACCCCCAGGTCACTGCTGTCAACAACGTGGTCAGAGGTATTAAGCCACTTTTATGGGCTCACAATAAAACGTTCAAAAACGAAACTGAAACTGGTTTCCTGTGAAATATGTTAAGGAACATCCTTTCCAGGATAAATACTTGTATAACCAAAAACAAAAATATTCCTCCACACCTTGGGCTATGTTCACAAGTAGCATTTTTTATGTGTTTTTGCACTTTTGTATTGCTTTTAACCGTGACAAATGCACCGGGAAGTGTCATTTTAACATTTTACAACCATATCTGGCCATGTGCTGTGTGACACATGCATACAGTGCTGAAAAGACATGGGAACAGCATGGGGAAGACCCCTGGAAGCATCTCTGACACCCAGGTCACTGCCTAAAAGTGTGCCCATCAGAAGTGATCCTTGCTGCATCAGAAGATGCAGACTTGCAACTATCCCCGTGCAAGTCCTTGTCCCAGGGCAGTGTTCAATTGTACCTCCACCATTCCTTGCAATGCAAGCGCAAATATGCAGCCAAACACCCACCTACCTGCCGGCTACAATACTACACTGATAGCTTGCACTTGAAATGGGGCCTTTAGTTTGGAGGAGGCCAAAGCTGGCCACTACCTCATGGCTGTGTCGGCGGCGAGGTCTCCATACTCAGTCCCCAGCCACCACTATTTGTCCCGGGAACCTTCCCCACACTTTTCTTAGCCTGGCCTGCTTTAGGGCAGCATTGGACGAGCCCACCAGACAACCAGAGACTCCTCCGGTGGGACCTGATTTCTCCATCAGGGGAGTTGAGAGTGCCAAGGTGAGGAGCATGATGATGATGATAGAAGTTAGCATTTGCTTTGCTTTCTTGGAATGCAAGCGTAAGTGTGCAGCCTCCCACCCGCCCACCCACCACTAGGCTGCATTACCATAATGCTAGCTTGCTTGCACTTGAAATGAGGCCTTTTAGGCTTGTGGAGGCAGACGCCGGCCACCATGTCATGGCTGCGTCGTCGGCTTGGTATCCATACTCAGTCCCCAGGGGGCGGCCGGGTTTCCATACTTGGTCCCCAGCCGCCCCTATTTGTCCCGGTGCACCTTATACACAAGCGCGCATACCAAAACATTACCTGTGCCCTCCCCAGTGCATTTAGTGGGAAGGACAGCCTATTCCACTGTAGTGTGTGCACGCCAACCCCCTGTTCATGGCACATGCGAAGATGCCTCCCGCCCTGCACCTGTCGCTGCAGCCTTGCAACTATCCCCATTCAAGTCCTTGTCCCAGGGCAGTGTCCAATTGGATTTGGGTATTATCAACAAAAAAGAAAAAGACTTTCTAACTACCTCACATCCGGTGGTTCCCACATTTTATTTATTGCCCAAAGTCCATAAATCTTTGTGTCCGGGATTGGCAGTATTTTTGAGCACCCTTGTTCATATTTGGATTTTTATTTGCAGCCGTTGGTTTTCGCTTTGGACTCCTATATACGTGATTCCTCACATTTAATTTCATTACTCAATAATTTGACTCTTCCCACTAACACATTGATGATAACTATGGACGTAGAATCCCTTTAAACCTGTATTGACCATAATTTGGGATTGGGGGCAGTCTCTTTCTTTTTGGACTCCAGGAGCACGGGAGATCGGCTACATGACTCTTTTATCTTGGACCTGCTAAGAATAGTACTTGAAAACAATTATTTTGTTTTTGACCAGCAATTTTACAAACAAGTGTCTGGGACTGCAATGGGTGCCCGATGTGCGCCCTCCTACGCCAACTTATTTTTGGGGTGGTGGGATTTGACACATGTACAGCAGCAGGCATCCTTCCAGTCCCATGTGTTTCGTTGGTATTTTTACATCGACGACGTACTACTTTTTTGGACTGGCACATTTGATGAGGGAACCGATTTTATTTCGGAACTCAAATCTAACGACTGGAACATCCTCTTTGACCTCAAGCTTCTCTTCAACAGAGATTAACTTTTTGGATTTGAACATCACCCTCAGAGATGGGATAATTACAACATCACTCCATCGTAAAGAGACTGCAACGAACAGCCTTTTACATTATCACAGCTTCCATCCACCACATGTTCGGAATGGAATTCCCAAGGGTCAGTTTCTACGCTTGTAATGCAACTGCAGTGACCCTCAGGATTTTTTGGTTAAGGCAAAGGAGCTAACCAGGCGCTTCAGGGCTAGAGGGTACCCAAAGAAGGTGATTGCGCAGGCTTTTCAATCATCTACACATAGTGACCGTCTGGTACTTTTACAACCATGACAGAAAGCCAAACTTTCCACCATTAACATAATCACCTCGTAAAATAACCATTGGGGGGAACTCCACCAAATTCTCAAAAAGAATTCGAATATCCTGCTTAGTGAAGCAAAACTTGCTCCCTTTCTTAATGAGAATCCGAAACTGATTGCAAGGAGGGCTAAAAATCTGGGTGATTCGCTTTCCTCTAGTCATTTCCAACGCCCTACCCAATCTCTTGGGTGGGGCACTAGACTAGTGGGCACATATCCCTGTGGCAGTTGTAATATTTTCCCCCACATGATTGGGGGGTGACCATATGGCTTCTCCGTGGTCTTACAATCCAATTTCTACACGGTTTTATTCCAATTGTTGTACTAGACAGGTTGTCTATGTTTTACTTTGTAGTTGCCCCAAGATCTATGTTGGACAGACCACGCAGGAATTGCGCAGGAGAATCCAGCACCACTTTTCAAACATCACGAGAGCCAGCAAAGATCAATCTAAAGGTAAGCCTATCACTTCTTTGGCTGCACATTTTTTAGAGCACCACTCCTCTTCTCCAAAACACATAAAAATCATTGTTGTTGATAGGGTCTTCACTACCATTAGGGGTGAACATCCCACAGATGAACTTTTGAGACGAGAGGCCAAGTGGATCTTTAATCTCAAAACCTTGACACCTTTGGGCCTCAATGAAGAATTACTTTTTTCGGGTAATAAAAAAAATAAAATATGAAAATAGGAGTACCTACACGCCTTTCCCCGTTTTTTTTCATATGTGATGATTCACACTATATGAACTATCTATACCAATCCTCCATCATACCACAGATCCTCAACCTCATCATGTCTAATCTTTGTTGTTATTATTGCTATTATTATATTTTTTACTTTTTGTCATGTTGTTTTGTTTTTTTTTTCACCTGCTTGTCCTTTTCGTTTCTATAGTATTTCTACATCCAGCAAATATATTTTCTATGGACTTGAAGGTAGTGAGGGACTGTTTGAATGCGATGAAGTGCTCATTGGAGTGGGACCTTTTCCATCTACACTCAGCAACCCTGGAGGCCTGCTGCAGTTCTTTAGTTAGGCTGGTGTGCCAGGGCTGTCTGTTGATTGTGCGAGCTTTGGTATGTGTGAGGGGGACGACCGAATTGAGGGCTGCAGCTGTTGTGGTGTTGTATAAAGTGGCAGTAACATCTGCAACATGTATAGACCTAATGTCTGTAAGAGGCAGAAGGGATTCAGAGAGTGAGTGTAGGTCAAGGTGTTTAAGATTTCTGCGAGGGTGTGCAAGTTTGTGGAGTGGGGATTGTTGCCCTGGAGATGAGGGGGTAGAGAATGTAAGTAGGTTGTGGTCAGAAAGAGGGAGAGGTGAGTTAGAGAGGTTAGATAGGGAACAGAGGCGGGTGATGAGGTCCAGTGTGTGGCCGTCTTTGTGGGTGGCTATGGATGACCACTGAGCAAGGCCAAAGGAGGAAGTGAGGGATAGAAGCTTAGAGACAGCTGGGAGGGAAGTGTCAATAGGGATGTTGAAGACACCCAGGAGGATAGTGGGGATGTCAACGGAGAGGAAATGAAGTAGTCAGGTGGTGAATTGGTCAAAGAAAGTGGTGGTTGATCCTGCAGGGCGGTAAATGACAGCCAGTTGGAGGTTGGAGGGGGAGTAAATGCGCACGTAGTGCACTTCAAAAGAGGGGAGAGTAATTGAGGGTGGCAGTGGGATTTGGGTGAAGGAGCAGTTATCTGATAGGAGGAAACCTATTCCTCCACCATGCTTGCCGGTGGGGCGGGGGGTGTGGGAAAGGTGGAATCCATCATACGAAAGTGCAGCAGGAGAGGCAGTGTTGGAGGGGGTGAGCCAGGTTTCAGTGATGCAGAGGAAGGAAAGCTTGTTAGTGATGAAGAGATCATTAAGGAAGGAAAGTTTGTTGCAGACGGAGTGAGCGTTCCATAGAGCTCCTGATAGAGTGACTGGGGAAGCGGGGGCTGGGCGGATGGGTATAACGTTAGAAGGGTTATGAGAGTTTGGCATAGATCGTGGGTAGGAGCTGGAAGTGATTGTAGGGATGTGGTGAGGAGGGCCAGGATTTGGAGAGATGTCGCCGGCAGTGAGGAGGAGCAGAGAAAGTGTTAGTAGGTGGGAGCAGGAGAGGGCATGAGGTGGCTGTCTGTGTTTGGAGACAAAGGATTGTATGTTGAGGAATAGCTCTGAGAAGGAGGTGAGATGGGTGGGGAGGATGGAGGGAGAGATGAAGAGTTCATTTTTAGGTATAGGAATTAGGGGTGGTTGGAAAAGGTGAAGGATTAAGGGGGTGATAGCGAAAACAAAGACAAACATTGTTTACTGTGACTTAGTATCCAGTTACCTTCAGTTCATTTCAGGTTCAATTCAGGATTAATTCATATTTCTCACACTTAAGCAATGGACAAACTTAAGGTGATGGACACAGACTAAAGTCTAACAGACTCCTAGTTCACAATATATATCCATTCACTAATGATGCAGCAGAGTTACTCTGGACTCTGTATGGCCTCTGTTTGGTCGTGTCTGCTTTTTCAGTGGTGCAATTAAGTGTGGTTGACCATGCTGTAGTGCACGCCAGAAAGACAGACACCACTGGATAATTGGCCAAAGTGTCTCCATCTGCCTCATTATAGAGAATATTCCATTGGGAGTTTTGTCTGCATCTTGTATTACAGAGATTTACACGGAAACCCCTATGTAAGTGCTCAGCATAGAGCAAAGGATAAATGTGAATCAAGGCTTATTGCAATCTTTGGGAAGCAGAATGAACAAATCAACAGCAGTTCAAGAATTGGTGTTATTTATTTATTTTTTTACACTGTCCACCTTGTGGTGTGTTATGCACACGCCCGGACTGACTGGCGTGTGCGGGTGTTGTGGTTCCACTGGACCATGAACCGGAGAGTGCCTGGAGGGGCGTGACTAAGTATCTGGCCGATCCGACCAAGATGGCACGACGGCATACGACGCCAGTGCACCAGGGAGAAACCAGGCAGAGGGACCAGGTGCTACTCCAGGTCAAACTCCGGACACGGGGGTTGACCCACACAGGGATTACTGGATCAGGCTGGTTAGGCTGGCGCACAGACTGGAGGGTATAGGCAGGCACGACTGGTATGCAGGCAGGCGGGTAAAGGCAAGCGCAGCTAGAGTGCAGACAGGGAGGCACTAGCAGGTAGGAACACAGGCGGGATAGGACCCAGTACACACTGGGACTCAGGAACAGGCAGGTTAGGCTGGCACAGACTGGTGGATATAAGCAAACACGGCAGGTATGCAGATGGGTGGATACAGGCGAGTATGCAGGCAGGGAGGTACTGGCCGAAAGGACGGGCTGGAGCACAGAAAGGTTAAGACCCAGTACAGACTGGGTCACAGAACCGCAGATGCGGTAGACAACCACAGCAGAGAGGGAACGCCCGAAGCGGTGGGCAAGAACAGAGCAGGGCAGGACGGGGCTGCCGGAGCAGCGGGCAGAAGCAGGGCAGGACAGGACTGCCGGAGCAGCGGGCAGAAGCAGGGCAGGACAGGACTGCCGGAGCAGCGGGCAGAAGCAGGGCAGGACAGGACAGGACTGCCGGAGCAGCGGGCAGAAGCAGGGCAGGACAGGACTGCCGGAGCAGTGGGCAGAAGCAGGGCAGGACAGGACTGCCGGAGCAGTGGGCAGAAGCAGGGCAGGACAGGACTGCCGGAGCAGTGGGCAGAAGCAGGGCAGGACAGGACTGACGGAGCAGTGAGCAAAAGGGACAGAGCGGAGCAAGGCTGCGGAGCAGTGAGCAAGGAGTCAGAGCAGGCTAGAACCGCCGGAGCGGTAAGCAAAGGAGTCAGAGCAGACTAGAACCGCCGGAGCGGTGAGCAAAGGAGTCAGAGCAGGCTAGAACCACCGGAGCGGTGAGCAAAGGAGTCAGAGCAGGCTAGGCTGAGTAGGGGGGACAGGGCTCTGTTCACACGGAACAGACAGGAAGGGAAAGGCAGAGCCAGACACCCACAGGGTACTAGCAGAGAAGTAGCGAGTGGACCACAAACTCACAAACGGGAGTACAGAGACAACAAGCAGGAGTTAGGTACGAGTTCAGACTCTGCAGAAAAAGGAAGGGAACGGACATAGAGGCAAAACAGGTAAAGGATAGGAGAGAGTTCAGACTGGAACTGAGTGTACGGAGGAGACCGACACTGCAGCGGAATACAGGAGCGGGTCTGGGAATACGGCCCCCAGAGAGGCAGGACGAACAGGCAAGGTGCGTGTTCAGACAGGACAGACAAGATACAGGAGCGGGTCTAGGTAATCGGCCCCTAGAAGGCGGGAGGAACAGGCTAGGAGCGTGTTCAGACAGGTCAGACAAGATACAGGAACGGGTCTAGGTAATCGGCCCCTAGAAGGCAGGAGGAACAGGCTAGGAGCGTGTTCAGACAGGCCTGGAAATACAGCCTCCAGGATAGGCAGACAAGAAAACACAGAACGGGACCTGGCACCTTCAGAGTGCAAGCACACACTGAATGAAACACTATGCTCAGGCAGGGATAGATGGGAGCAGCTGAGCTATATACCAGGTAACAGACAGCAATAGGCTGAGGACGCACAAGGGGTGTGACCCACAGCAGGTACAAAAAGCAGGAAGTGATCGGGCACCGCCCTTAAGCAGCAGAAACAGACACAAACAGACAGCATGGAGGGAAGCCAGAGAGACATTCTGGACAGGAGATCAAGTGCGCGCTCTTGCACAGTGGGAGATGGACCACTATGCAAGGACGCCGCCAGGTATGTTACATGGTGTAAGTGATAAGACTCCTTTATTGTTAGGGTCAGTATGATCACAGCGATACTGTATTAATATATATATATATATATGCCAATGGGGTTAAAGAAGAAGCCATCTCCCTCTCAAAACCTTCCAAATTCCACAATTGTTATCGATCGTGGCATCTTGAGGATTAATCAGCCAGTGTCATGGCTGTTACCACAGGAGCTTGGCTGTCTGCTAAGCTGAGCTCCTGGCAGTGATCATGCAGGAAAGTGCTGATGTTTTAACACCTGCCGCCGATCACATGCTGTGATTGGTTAGTGAGATTGACTAACCAATCACAGCGATCAGAAAACGGGGACCACTGAAATTGGTCCCAGCATCTCTAGCTGTGACGGTCAGCTGTCTGTTTTCACACAGTGTCAGTTAAAGAAAATGGCGGGTATAGTACGTCAATGCAGGAACTCACACCCACATGACATACTATACATGTCATTAGTCGTTAAGGGGTTAAACATCTGAACCAGCATGGACTTTATGTTTTTTACCTTGATATTCTGATAATTCATACATGGAAAACAACTAAATCAATCCTATTCCCTTAATAATGCTGCAAACTGTGGAAAAAAAGCACTAAATAATGCTACTAATTTACTTGATGATTGGTTTATACAGTATATGTTTCTCCTACTTTTTATCATTTACATTTAGCATGTTGATAAGAAACATGTAAGATCATTAGTTATTACATTTTAGCTTGTTTTTCAATGATTATTTTGTAGACTAAATTTTGAAAAATAGCCGATTTCCAAAGAAAGCATTTATATCTGGAAAATAGATTTAGCGATTCTGCAGGGGATACATTTAGCGAGCCAATGTGAAAAATATGTTTCCTGTCTGCATCTGTATAAAAGCTTCCTTCCAAATGACATGATATTTTTAGATTTATCATTTTCTACTTCTCAACATGAGTCTTCCTTGTGGTTTTTAGAGATTTACTGATGCATTGAAAGCTCATAACTAGACTCATTCTTAGATCGTTGTAGCAGATGAACTTTGGAAATGTAAGATAACAACTAGGAATCTATAAAAATTAGGATGTCAGCTTTGAAGGATCTTATCGACTAACACCACCTACAGAGGAATAATAAGTGGTGGTTGATTTACTGGCAGCGATACAGAAATGTTCATAGCTAAGGTAACTTGGGCACAAGAGACTTTTAGCAAAGTTAATGGCATGCCCTCTTATGCCCTCCTGCTTTCTATGTAATTTCATTTTCTGTCACCAATCACACTGACGAGATAACATCTCTGTGGTCATTTTATACAATGGCCTTATATCTATTGTAATTGCTTTATGAATCAAAAATATAAGTGCACAGAGAAAATGTGAGGTTTTGCTTAATTGAAATTTTCAAACTAATTTGAGTCTTTATGTTTTCCAAAAGAGATGCATAGCAAGCAAATCGTTTCTGTATTATAATTCTTATTTTTTATTTGTCACGTTGTACATATAGTCCTAGCCGTGGGAACACTTGTACAGAACAGAAGTAGCAGAGCAGATTGAAGTACTGTTTTGTAGAAAAAGATTCAATTTATCTTCTGTTTTACTAATTTAAATCTCATCTTATGTTTAGGAGTCTAGTGGGAGGTTCTACTCTGTGATTGATATATCTTAACATACATACAGTAGTCATAAAGGAAAGGTTTTCAATCGTAGAATAGGACCATTCCATGAACCACTTAAGCATAGAAGAAGCTATTAATAAATTAGTAAAATATAAATGTCAGGGTAAGAAAGAATATATATTTTCTCTACTTTTATACGCTTTGCTTATGTACTAACCACCATTTTGTGTCTTATAACAATAAGCTTTCCTTGCTACGTGTTACTTAGATCGAAATTTATGCTAAGATGGCGCCGGTATCAGCCAGCACCTGTTTCAGAGAAATGAAACCGAATCATCAACTGACGGTTGTCTGCCCAGAGACTGAGTTAAGGAGACGTGGACCAATCAGGAGTGGCCGGATACTAGACATTTATGGCTTACCCCACCCCGAACAACCCCTTTCCCCTCCCCATTATGTAGTGTATTTAGGTTTGTGCATGCGGAAATAAAGGCAGAACATTGCTGAGATCGTGGCTTGCCAGTAGCCTTCTGAGCATGCTCTGAGTTTGAACCAGCTTGTTGTCTGACTCATTCTTTGAATGGTTGACCCATGCTCATAGCCTTAATTTGGAGTGACTGGAGGACGAGTGGAATGTCGCTACGACCCCGACAAATGGCGCCCAATGTGGGGCGTGGCTAGCGGTACGCCGCCCTCCCGGACCCATATTGTTGACTTCCCTGGTGGTGACCGCGGCGGCTGAATCTGAGGCCTGATCAACCTCCATCGAACACGGTAAGTCGAGATATATTTTATATGTCTCACTTGCCTGTGTGTCAGCCGCAGCGGTTCCTGTGGGGTTGTCAGGTTGGATCTGGGTGGGTGACCGGTCGAGTGGTGAGACCTCAGGCGTCCCGCGCCACGTCCTGAACCAGCAACTGTGAGACCGAGTGACGTCGCATGCCTGCACGTGCTCGTGTGCACACCACCTCCTCCTCCCCCGGTCACTGTACTTTTCTTAGATAGTTGCCTTCCGTGACTGATAGTCGATTCCAAGCCATCCCTAAATTGAAGTGTAAGGAAGAAAGAATCTGTGACGAATTGAGGAGTGCTCTTCGTCTACCACAGAGACTGCTGTAAAGTCAAGGTTAAGAAAGGAGATAGATGAGGTGTCTCTCTGTCTCACCAGTGTATTGAGGTGTGCTCTACACTGACCGGTGGCGACCTG
The DNA here is from genome assembly GCF_046119375.1 of Phyllobates terribilis. Lineage (NCBI taxonomy): Eukaryota > Metazoa > Chordata > Amphibia > Anura > Dendrobatidae > Phyllobates > Phyllobates terribilis. Next base: position 409,777,833 of record NW_027362771.1, on the reverse strand, counting down.
TGGACTGCACCAGTGATCTGAGTCGCGACAGATCATTGCATTCTATAAGAAAATGTTGCGTATGTTCATATCTGAAAGACCTCACAAGTTGCCGGATGGTGCAGTGGGAGTCATCCAGCTAGTAGAGTCACGGGAAGGCAAGAAGGCTGTTAAGAATGTTAGGAATCTGTATAAAATGATAAGCTTACCCAGTACGGGCAGGCTCCAGCCTTCAGTGTGGAAAGAATACGTTATATAAAATAAGGGGAAGTTGAGTGACGAAGGACTCCTGCACCAGGCTCAGGCACATCTTAGAGTAGCAAATGATTTAAAGGTTGAGGGCTGGAAAGAAGTAGATGGTGCAGGGGGAACAGAGAATGCCGAGCCTTTGTTCAGATACATGAAAGCTGCAGAATGTGATTTGTTATGTGACTCTAAATTGGCCGTAACCCCGTTGATGCCTGTCACTACACCGAGCCCTCAGCCACCACCCTATAATGGCGCCGACGCCAAATCATCGGAAGGATGGATGTGTCGTATGTGCGGAGAGCAAAACCTGCCCTGGGCGAAGTTCTGCTGTGTCTGTGGGGTGGGCCGCCCATGGCACGATGCCCAGCCTGTCTCCAAGAACAATCCCACCCCCACTCCAACTCCTGCCTCCAACGGCCATCTTACTACACCTTTCCCTGCCCCCAAGAACAATCCCACCCCCACTCCAACTCCTCCCTCCAACGGCCATCTTACTACACCTTTCCCTGCCCCCAAGAACAATCCCACTCCCACTCCAACTCCTCCCTCCAATGGCCATCTTACTACACCTTTTACTTGTTGTGGGCGGCCCTGGAAACCCCAATCTGGCCTATATCCACTACTAGATCCGTCCGGTGCTTATTACCAGCCGCCAGCACGGGTGGAAAAGCCCGCAGTCCCAGAGCACCCATCTGAAACTAATGTGATACCCTCTGCTCCAGTCCACGATGCTGAGGCGCTCCCTCTGTTCCCCATGGGGGTCGCCCATAACTCTGGGGATATCCTCCTCAACTCCCCAGAATTTCAGGCCAGACTGCTCTCGCTCCGCCAACATACTGTTACTCAAGACGATACGGAGCCAGATGAGGGATGGGCTCAAGATACTCCAGCGCCCCCCCCTTTACCCCATACGTCTCCTATGGCATCCTCCACCCCACATTCATTACCCATACTCCGGCCCTTGCTCCAAGCAACTGCTGAAAGAGCACCACCCCCCAGCCCCTCAGAAGTCTGGGACCCCTGCCGCTCCCGGAACCTAGTAGACCCATCAGGACGCCCCGTCACTCTGTCAATAGGCTATGGTGACATCCTTACACATCGGGTGGGGGCCATAGTCAACCCTGCAAACACCCGTATGAGCCATGCTGGAGGATTGGCTCGTAAAATTGCCCTTGCTGCTGGTTCCACTCTGGTTGCAGAATGCCAGGCTCACTTAGCCGAAAACGGAGAGCTTTCAAAAGGCCAGACCTTAGTCACCCGTGCGGGTAGACTGCCCGCTGATGTCATCATACATGCAGTGGGTCCTATTTATGACCCCCAGAACCCCGAAGAGTCACGTTCCACTCTCGCATCTACCATCCGTTCAGTACTCCTCCATGCAGGAAAATTGAGTCATCAGGATATGCCCAGACGCACTTTAGCGATACCACTTATATCTTCTGGAATTTTCGGCTACCCACTCGGGCCGTGCATGGAGGAACACGTCCTAGCCCTCAAGGAAGGCATGGAGACCCTCCCCCATGGATTGGACTCAATACGCATTGTATGTGTCCGTAGTCCAGCAGTTCATGCTGCTATGCCTTTGGCCCTTAAGCTACTAGTGGCAACCTCCTCCCCGACACCGATACCTAATGCGGTTCTGTTGCCTCAAGAATCCTTCCTAGCGGCCACCCCAAACACCACCAAGGCACACGCGACGCTGCCCGGTCCTCAACAAGTTCCTGGACCTTTAGGGATGATCAAATATCAACCCTTTACCCCAGTACAAGTAGACACTCTGGTCTCAAAGCTTCCTGATCCCGATAAATCTCCCATGCAGTATGCTAGACGCTTGGACACAACCAGAGCCATTTATGGTGCAACCTGGGCTGATTTGGCAGGTATCACATCTGTGAAGGCCAAGGAATATTTCTTGCCTACTATCGAAAAGGCCATGGATTCCACAAAAGCAGGATCCCTTAGTACGTATGAATCCGGCCTAGAATACATGAAACAGTTAAAAGCCTGGGCTCAGGATCGCTTGTCAGATCAAGCTGGGTCTGTACAAGATGTTCAACAAGACCCTGATGAATCTGTGGAAAGATATGCTGCAAGACTCAGCATGCATTTTGAGGATCTCGGATACAGTCCTCACGTCAAGACGCAGGCCGCCCTGTTGGTTCAGGCCCTAGTAGATGGCCTACAAGACGCTCTCAGAGATGAGGTTCTGAGGGTACGCCCCGAGATTCGTTCTTCTTCTTTTAACGACGCGGTGGACATTGTCAAAGCTTTCCAAAAAGCCATGCTAAAAATGGAAAAGGATACTAAGCCAAAGAAGAAAGCCGCTCCTGCCATGGTATATCAAGCTCAAGAATGCTACCCACCCCCTGGCAACCAACATGGAATCAAGTGGGTAATAGTTAAAGGCACAGGTGATGATACTCCTCCCACATATAGAAAACAAGACAGAAGAAATGACAGGGGGCCACCTAGAGACAAGAGACAATCTCGTGATTCTGAAGGACGCATGCTGTGTTGGGAATGTGGTAGCCCTAATCACATTCTCAGAGACTGTCCAACCCGCAGACAGTACCATGACCGCTCGTTTCATGACGGTCCACACAACCATGGACCTTCCCGTGAACCATCTCACCCACGCCAATGACGGCCCGGTCAGCCAGTGTCCACTTTCCCGGCTACGCACCCCACGGCCACCTGTGGGACTGTCACTTTACAGGTGGACCATCAACCATTGAAGTTCCTGGTGGACACTGGGGCGGCCACATCTGTCATTTCTTCCACACAGCTCCCTCCCTTGGTATCCCTATCACCGGATACCCTCACCTGTGTTGGGGTGGAAGGCCAACATATTTCCTCTCCACTCACAGTCCCTGTGTCTGCAGGACCATTCACTGGAGTATTCACAAGATTCTTGGTCTCCGAAACTTGCCCCGTCAATTTGTTGGGGGCCGACCTCCTAGAACGGATGAAGGCGACTATTACTTTTGGGAGCCATGGTATGGAGCTCCTTTTACAGGACCCTCATTCCGAACAAGGGACTGGAGAGCCCGGCATTCTCAAAGCCTTCCCTCTCATGATGATGACCATACAACCTCACACTCTTCTTGATACCTCACAGTTCCCTCACTCTCTGTGGTCCAGCGGGCCAGAGGACGTTGGCCTCCTGCAGGTTCCCCCGGTCCAAGTACACCTCAAGCCTGGACACAGGTACCCACGGTTGCCACAATACCCCCTCAAGGTGGCACAAGAACAAAGCTTGGGTACCCAAATCGTTTCCCTCCTGGAGTCAGGAGTCCTTGTCAGATGTGTATCTCCATGCAATACACCCCTCTTTCCTGTAAAAAAGAAAACCGCTCCGGGAGAGTCTCCAAGATACCGGTTGGTTCAGGATCTCAGAGCCGTCAATGCAGCTACCATTTTAGAAACTCCAGTGGTACCCAACCTAAACTCCCTCTTGTCTCAGGTGCCTCCAACGGCCACCTTGTTTACGGTGTTAGATCTGGCCAACGCCTTCTTCAGTATACCCTTGCATGAAGATTCGTGGTTTCTTTTTGCCTTTACCTTTCAAGGAGCACAGCTTACATGGACCAGGACTCCACAAGGAGCCCAGAACTCTCCTAACCAATTCATTCATTCTATGAAGTCTATTCTGGAGCCATGGGTTCAAGAGAACCCTCAGGTCACTCTTCTACAATATGTGGATGATCTTTTACTCTGCGGCACTGAAGAAAATTTGCCAGAGATGTCAGCATCCCTTCTCTGGTTTCTTCACTCAGCTAACTGTAAAGTCTCGAAAGGCAAAGTCCAATTGTGTCTGCCCAAGGTCATTTTCCTCGGACATTGTATATCACAAGGTGCTAGACATCTGACTGAAGAAAGAAAACAAGCCATCATGGATATCACCTTCCCAACCACCTACTCCGCTATGCAGACTTTCCTTGGTCTCATCACTTACTGCAGGCAATGGATCCTGGATGCCTCAAAGCTTATGCAACCCCTGTATGACTGTCTTAAGGACGAAGGCTCCGTCTGGTTTCATGCTGAAGATTCACGTATCTCTCACCAACGCAGACTATGTTTTGACCGCCTTAAACAGGCTGTTGTCTCTGCCCCGGCCTTGAGCTTACCAGACTATACTCAGCCATTTCACCTCTTTGTCTCTGAATCGGAAGGTCATGCCTCTGGAGTTCTAGCACAACGCTATGATCATAAGTATCGGCCTTTAGGCTACTACTCAGCCCGCCTGGACCCTGTCGCCCGAACTGCCCCCACGTGCCTTAAGGCGGTCCACGCTGCTCACATCCTCCTTGACAAGTCAGCTGATATCGTCCTTGGACATGATCTAGTTATACAGGCTGGCCATGATCTCTCGGCTGTTCTGCAACAAACATCTCCGAAACATCTAACCAACCAAAGACACCTGCGGCTGCAGTGTTCCCTATTGTTGCCCTCCAATATAACATTTACCAGATGTCTGACTATCAACCCTGCCACTTTGCTTCCACCTTCTAGGGGGGAAGACGAACAGGGTGAAGGTCCATTGGTGGAACCTCATGATTCTCATGATTGTATAAAAATTTTGCAGGAGGAGACTTCTGCTCCAGAGAATATGGTGGCACATCCGCTCGCACACCCTGCCTTGCACCTATGGACTGATGGATCCCGTTTCGCAGACCCTCAAGGGAAGTTCCACACGGGATATGCTGTCACAACAGACCTAACAGTCCTCAAGGCTGAAGCTCTACCACCATACATGTCTGCACAAGAAGCTGAACTTGTAGCTCTCACAGAAGCCTGCCACCTGGCAGCTGGAACAACAGCAAACATATATACCGATTCTAGGTATGAACATGGAATTTGCAATGATTTTGGACTCTTGTGGAAGTCTAGAGGATTCATCACAGCTGCAGGTACACCAGTGAAACATGCCTCATGGATTAAGGCCCTAATGAAGGCCCTGGAACTACCCATTCAGGTTGCTGTTATCAAGGTCAAGGCTCATGGAAGACTAGATTCCAGGGAAGCCAGGGGCAACCACCTAGCTGACCAAGCAGCCAAGACTGCGGCAGTGGAGAATGTGTCATCAAAGTGGCAGGAAAAGGAAGAAGAGATGGGGGAGACCCTGCAAACCGTAGCTGTGGCGCTCACTAGAGCAAGAGCCAAAGAACAGCCGGCGGAAGACCATACAAGTCCAGCGGAGACACGAGTGGAATCCAGGGGGGTCAGGATGCCTGAAGAAAAATTGTGTGAAGAACAAAGGAAGACCCCCACTGAAGAAGTCAAGCAATGGAAAGCGGCGGGAGCCGTGCTGGCAGGTCGCAAAGATTTAAAGGTCGACTCAACTCTTTATCAAGTGGACGGAAAACCTTGCTTGCCCAGGCGCATGTACTCAGCCGTGGCAGCATGGGCTCACGGGCCTACACACAGAGGAAAGAATCAAGCCTTGGCATGTATCAAGAAACTGTACTTTGCACCCGGAATATTTTCCACTGTGACTGCATACTCAAAATCCTGCTCTGTCTGCGCTACTTGCAACCCAACGTGTACGGCACGGGTCCCTCTCCAACACCTGGCTAAACCAGACTACCCTTGGCAGAGAATACAAGTCGACCATATCCAAATGCCTAAAGCAGGAAAATATGAGTACGTTTTGGTAGCCGTGGATATGTTCTCAGCCTGGCCCGAGGCCTACCCGGTTGTCAACATGACTGCTAAAGTCACAGCCAAGAAGCTGATCACTGAAATTGCCTGCAGATTTGGAGTTCCCCAAGTCATAGAATCGGATCAAGGACCAGCTTTCACAGCAAATATCTACAAAGAAATTTGGAACATGTTGGGAACAGATTTGGGCCTCCACACTCCATACCATCCTGCCAGTTCAGGCAAAGTGGAAAGGATGAATTCCACACTCAAGACCCAGCTCTTGAAAATGACCCAAGATCATCCCCTCCCCTGGCCCGACCTACTCCCTATAGTATTGTATCATATCAGACACACCCCACAAGCTAAACATGGGCTAACTCTCTATGAAATTTTGTTTGGGACCCCACCTAAAATAGGAGAAATTAGGCCCCAAGAGTTGTCTGAAACACATGATAGAGTAGTAAAATTTGTGATTGCTCTGTCTAAAGAATTGACTAACACCCGCTCTACAGTATCTGCTTCTCTCCCAGAATCCACAGGTGATGCGGTACATGATTTCACCCCAGGCGACCTGGTGTACGTAAAGAAGTTTGTCCGGAAAGACTGTCTCCAACCCAGATTTGAGGGCCCCTACACTGTGATCCTGACTACTCCTACAGCTCTGAAGCTTGAGGGCAAGAGCACCTGGATTCACGCCTCCCACTGCAAGAGAGACAAAACGAGCCTATAAAAGATGACTACCTTCTTCTATATCCTTTCCATATGCTTACTGTCTGTCCCAGGGTGGACAGCTACCACATTTTGGGTAGATACTCACGCAAAAATCCCGACGTATCGATTTGATTACTGTCACATAGTGAATTGCGCAGGAATGACATGGTATGCTGCATAGTCCCCTTATACAGGAAAGCTATAAACAATGCTGTTCCAACCTCCGGGACCTTTTTGAATCAAGAAACCACATCTCTGTTACATGATGATACCAGTAAGGAAGATATGGAGAAATACACTCATTTGAACAAGCCTGACCAGACCCCCCATGACAGAGTCCAATTGAGAGATTTAGTTTAGGGTCAGTTGGGAGAACTCCATGTGTCATTTAGGGTAGGGCTCAATTGTTTGGGGGCGTCCCATAAGGGGGCAGCTTCTAAGATAATTGGGTGAAGAAATCCACCTCCCCTCTCCCCACACATGGACAGTCTCAAAGGCCCCGAAGCAAGGGAAAGCTTAGTGTTTAGGGGGGAATGTCAGGGTAAGAAAGAATATATATTTTCTCTACTTTTATACTTTTATACGCTTTGCTTATGTACTAACCACCATTTTGTGTCTTATAACAATAAGCTTTCCTTGCTACGTGTTACTTAGATCGAAATTTATGCTAAGATGGCGCCGGTATCAGCCAGCACCTGTTTCAGAGAAATGAAACCGAATCATCAACTGACGGTTGTCTGCCCAGAGACTGAGTTAAGGAGACGTGGACCAATCAGGAGTGGCCGGATACTAGACATTTATGGCTTACCCCGCCCCGAACAACCCCTTTCCCCTCCCCATTATGTAGTGTATTTAGGTTTGTGCATGCGGAAATAAAGGCAGAACATTGCTGAGATCGTGGCTTGCCAGTAGCCTTCTGAGCATGCTCTGAGTTTGAACCAGCTTGTTGTCTGACTCATTCTTTGAATGGTTGACCCATGCTCATAGCCTTAATTTGGAGTGACTGGAGGACGAGTGGAATGTCGCTACGACCCCGACATAAATATTAAAAAAGATATGTGCAGTACGTGCAGTAGTTTTTGAGAACCTACATCTTAATCTTTTCAGTATTTGGTCAGTGCCACCCTCAAGGATTCTAATCTATTCATGATGCTCTCCATCAGGCACTGATAGCTTTCTTTCTCCCTATTAATGTTCCCCTCCTGCTTTGCACTAATGAGGGGAAAACACCCCCAAACATTTCTGCAAATGGAGTTTCTAGCCAAAGTCATGTGGCAAAGCCCTTTAAAGGGTCAATATTGAATATTAGGTTTGCGTTTAAGAAAAAACAGCATGTTACAGTCTCAGCAAGATGAATGGGATTTAAAGAAATCTCATGCCCACTTTGCTTTTTGTTTTTTTATACTGCGTAAAATTTCCACAACATGTTAATTTATTTTGTGGGTACGCTAAGTTTTATGTGAGGATTCTCCCCATAGGATTACATTAGATGCATAAAATCCATATGTAAAAATGCATATGAATTTTTAGTGTGGTTCAGCTGAGGAAAAGTACTAAAAATATATGTAATCCACAAATAACTGCATAAATAAAGTTTTCTCAAAGCCAAACACCAGAAATTATCAAAAACAAAGCAGCTTCATTTAAAACATGACCAGTTTGGACCATAGCACGATATCAGGATGCGCTGCTGTAATGAAGAATCCTTAGGACCAAGATGAGTTGAATGGTTTTTATTTCCACGACGCGTTTCAGCGCTGGACTAGCATCTTTTTCAAGTGAAAAAAACAATTGCATGATTTGATGCAATTGTTTTTTTCATTTGAAAAAGATGTCAGTCCAGCGCTGAAACGCGTTGGGTAAATGAAAATCATTTGACTCATCTTGGTCCTAAGGATTCTTCATTACAGCAGCGAAGCCTGATATCTTGTTATCGTTCAAATTGCTCCACTATCCTGGAGGAGATCATCCCCCAGTCACGAGGCAGCAACAGCTGATATTTTCAGGTGTTCATAGGAGTTGTGCCTGTACCTAACCCGTTCAGGTGAGCACCTTCATTTTACTTTCCTTTGCACCCAAAAGGGAAGGTATTACCTGATGGTCTTATGTGCTTTTGTTCCCCTACAATTTTTCTATTGTTAATTTAGCATGACATAGCAAAAAGATACGTCCGAGAAAAGAAAAGAAACCAGTGTATATAAAAAACATAAAATACATAGCTTGCAAAAGGCGTGAATACCCTCCATAAAAAAACGTGTTTCGAACGCTATGGACTATGACTAAGCACCTTGTAGTGTTCGATACGCGTTGGCTATTATGGAGGGTATTCACTTCAACCTTTTGTAAAGCATAAAGAAGACCAATCAATTGTGTAAATATTAAAGGCACTCCACAAATAAATATATATCCTACACGAAAACGGAGTAAATAGCCAAAAATAGATAAAAAGTACAATTTTATTTAAATACAATAAATTAAAAAATAAATAAAATAGATGTACAAGCAGAGAAGTGCACTCACACACTGATCACCCAAAAGGGTGTGTGTAACAGCTATGTAGTTGCCTCAAAAATGCCTACTGATGAATAACCAAAAAAGTCACGGTCAAAGGATACATATCCCTAAAATGAGAAATTCCCCCAACTATGTACATATGGCTGCATAATATCGCCTATAAAGTTGTTCTATATTGTGGCAGGGGTGTTCTCTAGCTGCACAATCACTCTGGTATGCCTATTTTTTCACTTTTTAATGGATTAAATAAAATGTGATGTTTTTTTATATATATGCTGGAAGCTGGATCCTTTACCTTTCTTGGACATATCTACCTAAAATGCCATGCAGTGGTGTGCTTTCCGGGCTTCCCCACTGACTTGATTAATTTTAGAAAGGATGAGTTAGATCTTTTCATTTATTTGAAAATTGAATACCAAAAAGAGACAATATTCATAACTTCAAAAACGCTATAAAACATGTAAAAATGCACTAAAAATGCAATGAAAAAACACGTTACCTAATTTACCTAGATGCAGAAATGTGGCAGAAAATCTGCAACATCACAAATTCAGCAAATACTTATTGTGGGTACTTAGCCTGTTACTTCCACAATGTGCCACTAGAGTCCCTGTCCTCTTCTTCTCTGAAGAGGCTACTTGCATGTTCATAAGAAAATTGCTGTGAATCATTATTGGAGTCTGCATATCATGACTACCTCAGACACCTCCTTGGATGTGCCAGCCACACAATGCAAAAATTAGAATGTATGTTCTCAAAAATTGCTGTCAAATAACATATAAGTGACAAACTGTTAAACTCTATGGCCCGATTCATCGGTGTGATTCATGAGGGGGCATGTTGAAGTCAGACACTCCTAATTCATTAACAAGTGCATGTCTCTAAATGAATCTGGCGAGTCTGGAAAATGCCATGTGCCTTGCACAAATCTTAGTCCTGTCATTGACTAGAGTAAGATTTCTGATGTAAGGTATGCCCCAGTTCGTCATGAATTAGACGAGCTCCGCACATTTTGGTAGAGCTGGGCAAAACTGGTGTTAAAATGGCAAAATACTCCAAGTTTCATAAAAATATTACAACTTTTCAAAGCTTTTTACGCCAGCTTTGATGAATCAGGGCCCATGTGTGTGGAACGACTTTATACCAGATTCATTTTAATATAAATGAGTTGATTTCCTCCTATTTCATAATATCCTTTCCACTGATCAGTGGAATACAGTGCAGTGATGAAAATGACACTATAGTGTTCTCTATTGGCTTTGATATGGATGGCAAAACTTGCCATCTCCGATCATGAAGTGATGAAGCTAAACTAGACTATTTTATGTGTAAACATTTGGGATGTAACCCACTTTTATCTTACTTTTCAGCAAATATAGTTAAAACAGTGTTTTAATATTCACTGAATCTTATTACCAGGGTCAGAATAACCAGTAGAATATTTGTTTCCTATTGCATATATAGTGCAAACATATTCTACAGCGCTGCACATAGAACACATAAACATGGTCTACTTGTAACTGGTACTTCCACTGTTAACATCAATGGAAATAAATTTTGACGGTTGACTGTTCTTTCAGTGCTTGAAATAACAGCCCTGTTTCATCTGTGGTTTAGATTATTACTTGATGGCATATGCAGGCAATAAGAGTTTTAATTCATTAACCCTTTCCCAACATATGCAACGCAGCAGGCAGTGTGCGTTCCCGGCAAACTGCCATACATGTACGGCATGATGATTTTAAGCCGGCAAAATGATCAGGGGGTGTCAGCTGTATATCATAGCCGTCAGCCTGCTCCAATGGCTGTGATCAGTGCTACCACTGATCTTGGTCATATACCCCTCTTAGTTTGCTGCTAATAGAGACAGCGGCATCTATCTGCTACTTTGAGAGATGTAACTTTGTCCCCTTCAACCACTCGCGATTATGATGGTTGCCATGATGATCCCTGGCTGAATAATGACCACAAAGGTCACCCAGCTATGGTGGCCTGTAAGATCCTCCCATCTGTAAGGTCCTTCCATGAGCAAGACTAGGCACGCCTCCTGCCAGTGTGAGACTGACAGGTTTAATACACTGTTAAAGTATTGCAGAGAATTAGAACAGCAATCATACCACTAAAAGTTGATTTCCCCTACTGGGACTAAGTAAAAAAAGCAAAAAAACTCAAATAACTGTTTAAAAACATAATAAAAATTAAAGAGAAAGTACAAAAAAAAAAACAGAAAAATGTTTCACAAATAAAAACAAAAGGAAGCCAAAAAAAGTACACGTTTGGTATTGCTGCATCTGGAACAATCCAATTTATAAAACTATCATATTTTTAACCCATTTGGTAGACTGTAAAAACAAAAAAAAAAGGAAATCACATAAATCTTCTTTATCATACTGATACATAAAACATAAAGTAAATAGTGATCAAAAAATCATGTATATATATGAAAAAAGGTATTACGGAAAACATGTTCGTATCACGCAAAAACAAGCCATTATGTATATACCCCTGTTGGCGAAAAAAATTACAGCTGTCAAAAATCTGTGTGTGTATCTGTATAAAGGTATCACTGTGATCATATTCATCCCTCAAAAAAATGTCACTGATCACTTAAACTGCATGATGATTGGCACGACAAAAAACCTAAATAAAAACTCTTTAGGAATTGTTGTTTTTTGTTCATTCTGCCACCCAAAAATTCAAAAAAAAGTGATCAAGTAATTGTTATGTAGTCGAAAATGGCTCCAATAAAAACTTCGTCTCATCTTGCAAACAATAAGCCCTGACATAGTTCTTCAAACTGTGTCAAGTCATCAGAAGAAAACTTCTCCTGTGTTCGCACCATTAAATTCAGCCCTAGAAGTATGCAAAAGTACATCTAAACAAGCCAGACGCATTTTGGAAACAAGTCCTGTGGATCGATGAGGTTAAAATAGAACTCTTTGGCCACTATGATCAAAGGTATGTGTGGAGAAAAAGGGCACAGGATTTCAGGAAAAGAACATCTCACCAACCATTAAGCATAGGAGTGAATCAATCATGGTTTGGGGTTGTGTTGCAGCCAATGGCACAGAGAACATTTCACTGGTAGAGGGAAGAATGGATTCAATGAAATTTCAACAAATTCTTGATGCAAATATAACACCATCAGTAAAAAAGCTGAAGCTGAAAAGAGGATGACTTCTACAAATGGATAATGATCCTAAACAAACATCAAAATCCAAAATAGACTACCTCAAACGATGCAAGCTGAAGGTTTTACAATGGCACTCACAGTGCCCTGATCTGAACATCATTGAAAATCTGTGTCCACACCTCAATATAGCAGTACATATAAGATGACCCAGGAATCTCACAGAACTGGAAGAATTTTCCAAGGAGGAATGGATGAAAAACCCTCAAACAAGAATTGAAAGACTCTTGGCTGGCTTCAAAAAGCGTTTACAAGCTGTGATACTTTCAAAAGGGGGTGCTACTTTACACTAACCAATCAAGGTGCCCAAACCTTTGCATTGTTCCATTTTCCTTTTTGTAATTTTTTAAATGAAAAAAAATTACATATTTTTTTTGCCCAAGATACCAAGGAAATGTGTCATCTTTAACTTTAGGTCTTTTAGGGATCATTTCATCTTCAACTTAACTGTTCACAATAACTATAATTTTGACCAGGGGTGCCCAAGCATTTACATGCCACTGTAATATGATGGACCCCACAACCGGAAAATATAAAAAACAATAAAGATTATTCTGATCTAATTCTGATTCCCTGCACCGCAGCCTCCCGCTCCTCTTTTATAGCTGGCCTGCAGAGAGGGCGCAATGCAATGATGTCATTGTGACACCTGCTTGGGTACGCTGACGTCTCGTAAGCCGCAGGCCTATAGCAGTCTGCAGCTTAGGAGATAGATAGTGATAGAAAGAAAGAAAGAAAGGAGCTTGTGGCTTGCTGCTCTAACAGTCATTTTGACCAGGGGTTCCAAAACCTTTACATGCCACTGAATTACGACATAAAGTGACTCATGTCAGATTTGAAAAATCGTGCTCAGCTGTAAGACATTAAATGAGTTGTCTTCTTTCAGAAAACTGTGATGTATAACCTGTTGTAGTTGTAGCCAAACAAATTGAGTGTTACTTGCCCTCTCTGGGTCCAGCGCCAGCTTTCTACCACTGCCCCGATATCTGTTGTTTGTCTCTAACACTGATGTTACGTCGACAGCGTTGTAGCCAATCAGTGAGCAGCTTATGCCATCTACAAGAGCAAAGTTGCTGAACTCATTGATTTGCTATGCTGCCGTCAGAGGGATGTCAGTGCTGCAGACAAACACAGACTAAGGCAGAGGCGGAGAGGTACCTGGGAAGGGTAAGTAATACTTAGCTTGTCTTGTTATAACTACGGCAGCTTGTAGCCCAAAATTTTCTGAAAGGGGACAACTCCTTGAATTTATGCACATACGGATCATAATTATCATTTAATCACACTTCTTGCTTTTTGAAATTGTTAAATCTTTTTAGCATCTACAATTATAACTTTAACAATGGCAGAATTGCAATTTGAATAAACTCATAGTTTGCACCACCAATGGTACTGGTACTGTTTTTATTTTGAACAGGCTGACCCAGACCATCATGGAGACTGCTACTGAAGTTTCTCCAGATTTATCTTTTTTTGCAGTTCATACATACCCACCGTATTATCGACAAAACATCGGATCTCATTCTGACCAATGTTATTCTATTAGGCCGCTCACATTTCCAAATTTTTCCTCGAACTGAGCCGATCCAAGGAAAAAACTTGATACATATCTGAGTTTGATCCAATATTTGGATAGCGCTCAGCCACGCATGTTAATGAGTGCGTGGAAATCATCGGACTGTCCTTAGATAACACTTGAGTGCAGTCGGATTTCCACAATGGAGAAATTGTGTTCTCCATCTTTTACTCAGTGTGCTCCAATTCTCGTGTCTGATAGAATTGGATCGCACAAAGGATCGCACTATTGATCAGAGTGTTATTTGCCTAATTTACCTGATTCTCTTGTATGAGAGAATCTATGGACGTGTAACCCTAGCCTTACATATGTAACCTTTTTCCTGACATTGAAATTACCCCTTTTGACTACACCCCAACCCTCCATAGCTGATCCAAACTGGCTTGAAAATGCCAAAAGTCGCAGACTTTTTGCGTAAAGCCACGGCCCCACTCTCAGTATTTGGTCAGTATTTGTTCTCAGGAGTGGGAGTCAAAACCAGGAGTGGGTGATAAATGCAGAATGGGTGCACTTGTTTCTATTATTACTTGTCTCTGATTGTTCCTCACCTGGTTTTGGCTCCCACTCCTGAGAAAAATTACTGACCAAATACTGATAGTATTCATTGTGCAAACATATTGAGACTTTTCAAAGCTCTTACAGCACTTTTATTGTGTAAAAGCTTTGATGAATTGGCCCCTTTCTCTCTCGATGCACTTCTATTAATCTGATCCTTGGCTTGCTTTTGGCAGGGATACACATCCGAATATATGTGGCTAATGGTCATCATGCACCATAATTATGAATCGCATGTGCCTTATTTTTGAAATAGTAAGTAATGTGTTCAGTATTGTTACTTTTAGGGCTCATACTCATCTGCATTTAAAATAGACAAGTGCAATTCAATAAAAAATCGGATAGCACTTTGACTAATGTTAGTCAATAAATTTCTGTTCATCTGCGATTTTTTTCTCAGCTCGGACCGGCCTGAGAAAAAAATTGCAGTATGCTGCAATTGGCTGCATATAGTGGACGAGATAATTCATGTGCTGTGCGATTTTTACACATCCATCTCATTGGAAACCCACATTTCATCAGCCATTTACAGTAAAATCACAGCGTGAACCTCCAGAATAGAAATAGATAGAATAAAAGAAAAAAATGGCGTGGGGGTCCCCCATATTATTCTTAACCAGCTGAGGGAATGACATTACCAAGCTTACATCAACCTCAATACTATTACCCCACTTGCCATCGCACAAGGGCAAGTGAGAAGAGCGGAGGCTAAGCGCTAGAATTGGTGCATCTGATGGATGCATCATTTCTGGGGTGGCTGAGGGCTGATGTTCTTAGTTAGGGAGGGGGCCAATATTCATGGCCCCTTCCTAGCCTATTAATTTTAGCCCACAACTGTCTGCCTAGCCTTTTCTGGTTATTAAATATATGTGGGACCCCACGTCATTTTTTTTTCTGGGGTCCACCCTAATTAATAACCAGTAAAGGCTAAGCAGACAGGTGTGAGCTGATATTAATAACCTGGGAAGATCCATGTTTATTACCCCTTTCCACACTATAAACATCAGTCCCCAGCTATTCACTATCCCTCAGCTGGTTAATAAAAACTATGGGGACACCACGCCATTTATTAATTAGTTAATTTATTTATTACTTAACACGCAAAGCACTGATTATGTATCTCACTCACATATTTCTATCTATCTATCTACCTAAGATTTGAAGAATATTTACTTAGCAAACTATCTTTAACCCCTTCACGACCTTTGATTTATCCATACGTCTGGGTCACCTGGTACTTATCAACCTTGGACATATGGGTACGTCATGGGATTGCCCGCGCACAGGGCCCGCAAAGCACTGATTATATAGCTCACTCACATATTTCTATCTATCTATCTATCTATGTTTTGAAGAATATTTAAAGAAAAAAAGTACAGATATTTGGTATAGCCGCGTCTGGAATGACCTGACATATAAAAATGCTCCATTAGTTAACCCGTTTAGTGAACACTGCAAAAAAATAAAAAAAAACAAGGCAAAAAACAATGGTTTATCATCATACCACCGAACAAAAAGTGGAATAAAAAGCGATCAAAAAGATGAGTGTAAATAAAAATGGTACCGCTGAAAATGTGATCTTGTCCTGCATAAAACAAACAGCCATACAGGTCCATCAGCAAGAAATAGTGAATGGATCCATTGGGGGTATCATCTGAATCAGGTCACTTGGAGATTTAGATGGGAACCTCGATGTAAATGCTCAGCGTAAGAGCGCCGGATAAATGTGATCCAAAATGTTTTGTAAAATGTTCCCAATAAAAGCTTCAACTCAATCCACAAAAAAAGGCGCCCACTCTGGTCTGTCATTTGTTATAAGAAATATAGGGGCCTCCACGTTACTCGTAGCACAAAGGATTTGGAAAAGCTAAATGGCTTCTCGCCCTCCAAAAGAAATCCAGCGAATTCTGCGCTCCCAAATCCAAATGCCCCCCTCCCTTCTGAATCCTAGTGTGCTTAAACCACATTTAGCATCCACATGTTTGGCATTTCTGTAGCAATGAGAACCTGCCTAATTTAAGGGTGCATGTCTTCAGAAGCATAAGCTGGGCACGACATACTGAGCAGTACAACATACTGATTACTACAACATACTGATTACTACAACGTACTGGTCACTACAAGGTACTGGTCACTACAATGGCGGTATGCAATTTTCACTCAGCAACATCCGCTGCTGCTTCATTCTGGAAAATACCCATGGAGTCAAAATCGTTAGTACACCTGTAGATAAATTCCCAAAGGTGTATAACTTCCTTAAGGGGGATTCAGCTGTTCTAGCACTTAGGGTCTCTGTATATGGAGTCCGCATACTATTCTAGGAACATCTGCGCTCCAGCAGGCAAATAGCACTCCGTCCCTCCCGAATCTCGCCATATGGCTACGCACTACTGTACAGCCACATATGTATGTTTACATTCAGCAGAAATTGTGGGACACATTTTGATGCCATTTTTACGCATTTCTCAGTGTGAAAATATTTAATCTCGGACTAAAACAAAATTTTGGTGGTAAAAATGTCATTATTTTTTTCTTCACTGCCCAATGGTATAAAATTCTGTGACCCACTTGTGGTGTCAATGTGATCACTGCTTCCCTAGATTAATTCATTGAGAGGTGTAATTTGTAAAATGGGGGTTTTACTGTTCTCGAACCTCAGGGGCTCTGCCAATGTGACATGGCACCCTCAAACCAGTTCAGCAAAATCTGAACTCCAATATGGTGCTTCTTCCCTTCTGAGCTTTGCACTGTGCGTCAAAAGTAGTTTTCGACTACATATGGCATATTGGTTTACTCAGGAGAAATTGCACAACAAATTTTGGGGTCCATTTTCTCCTGCTATACTTGTGAAAATGAAAAAATGTGGGGCTAAAACAACATTTTTGTTGGAAAAATATGTTTTTTTTTCATTTTCACAGTTCAACGTTATAAAATTCGTATGTGCAACACGGATGTCTGAATGAGGTCTTAGTATCCATTAGATAGCTATAAGTTAGGTTACGTGCTTACAAAAGTATATTTTAAGACATATAAGAGATCTCTTAGGGCTACTGGGGCTCATGTGTCTCTGTTGCCTTTCTCATTAATTGAAGCATAGTTCAAAAATGTTGAGCTACTTCTCAGTCTGTGCTCTATATTGCTCATCCTCCTGAGGCATGTGGTATAAACATAAAATTTATTGATTTTAAGTTTATAATCAAATTTTAGACACAGTTAAAATAAAATAGCTGATAATAGCAGGATCTTGTACAGATGTTTCCAGGTTCAACCAGGCACTAAATATCAGACGCGGAGATCAAATCACAGTAGCGCTGTAGATCCTGCACAGGCTGTTCCAGGGGTCTGCAATGGCCCCAAAAGTGGTGTCTACACCAATCAGAAATCACAGGACAGGAAAACTCTGATGTAGTAACCCATCTGTTGTAGTAACCAAACCGCTGCAGGCAATCACAGGCTTCAGTGGTCCTTTCACTTTAGAGCAGTGCTGCTGCTAGGTATGTCTCTATATGTCTATTTATGATTTTCCTGTTGTTACTTTTTTTTGGGAGGGGTAAAAGTCTCCATTTCAGTTTTCGCCTCATGTAGCCAAAAAGCTAGAAATGCCTGCTTAAGTTTCATGTACAGTATAAGGCTAGAGTCACACGACAGTATGTTCTCTCATCTGAGAAAATTGGTCCAATTATGCAAATCACACTCTAATCAGAGTGTGATCCAATTTTTTCGATGACAAGATGGAAAAAAAAATTCTCCAGTCTGTGAAAATCGGACTGCACTCCAATATCATCTGAATGAGGTCTGATTTTTTTTGACGGACTCATTGACTTGCATGGCCAATCCGAAGGTCAGATCCAAATCAAGCATTCTGGAATTTTTTTCACAGACAGACGTGGTCCGAGGAAAAAATCTGACCTGTGTATGGACCTGGGTATGGCGCCATAGAATAACATTTGTCCGAGTGTGATCACATGTTTTATCAGATTGCACTCAGATCGAAAATACGTTCATCTGCACGATCCCTACATGGTATAAATTGTGTAAGCTTATACATTGTAATATCGTTAACATTGACTTGGAGCACCCTTGTATAGATCACCATCATAAAGGTATACAGAAAATTAAAACTCCCCTGGTGTAATTTAGGTTTATATTTACTAAGAAGCTAGTTACTTTGTGCCATTTCAATAAGTAATATTACATTTTTTACTAGCATTGTGTATGTTGTTTGAGCTAGAGCCTCTAGGTGGCAGCATATTCTTATTGTGAAGGAGCTAAGAAGTAACAGGTTTGTTTATGTTTTCATTTCCGTATTATAAACCGCCGTGTTAAGTATTCCTGACATTTACTGTACTTGATTTATCTCATCATTTACTTGAATAGAAGAGGAAGAAAGGCTAGCAATAGAAAGATCACTTACCTTTCAGTTTAGCAACCCACGTTGCTGTATTTTATAAGCGGAAAACTGCAATGCTTATGTATAAGTAAATCTTTAGCTGCCTCTTTAAGCAAATACAGTATTGTGCAAAAAACATACTAAATCACAGTCATTGCTATCATACCTATTATTTAGTACATGGTGCGGCCTTTCAGTTGATACTTAGAATTCTCTTTCGTTGAACAATTCTAATTTATCATTCATAACAATTCCATGTTTCAGTTTTTATGCTTCCATATTTTCTCCCACATACATAAATTGGTCAGTAATGCAATTTATACGGGTGGAAATAATTTTATTTTGACAGATCCCTATTTACAGGACCGTTTACTTTCTATGGTGAGTTTACAGTAGTCATTGGAATCTGAAGGAGAATAAATTTGTGGGGACTCAATATTCAAATAAGACCAGAATACCCACAAATGTGTACTAACGGTTGCATGTTAGGCCACGTTCACATGTTCAGTATTTGGCCAATATTTTACATCAGTGTTTGTAAGCCAGAATCAGGAGTGGGTGAGAAATGCAGAAGTGGTGACGTGTTTCTACAACCCCTGGCAAAAATTATGGAATCACCGGGCTCGGAGGATGTTCATTCAGTTGTTTAATGTTGTTGAAAAAAAGCAGATCACAGACATGGCACAAAACTAAAGTCATTTCAAATGGCAACTTTAGGGCTTTAAGAAACACTAAAAAAAATCAAGATTAAAAATGTGGTACTCAGTAAGGGTAATTTTTTTCAGACCAAGCAGAGGGAAAAAATTATGGAAGCACTCAATTCTGAGGAAAAAATAATAGAATCATCCTGTAAATTTTCATTTCCGAAACTAACACCTGCATCAAATTAGATCTGCTCGTTAGTCTGCATCTAAAAAGGAGTGATCACACCTTGGAGAGCTGTTGCACCAAGTGGACTGACATGAATCTTGGCTCCAACACTAGAGATGTCAATTGAAACAAAGGAGAGGATTATCAAACTCTTAAAAGAAGGTAAATCATCACGCAATGTTGCAAAAGATGTTGGTTGTTCACAGTCAGCTGTGTCTAAAATCTGGACCAAATACAAACAACATGGGAAGGCTGTTAAAGGCAAACATACTGGTAGACCAAGGAAGACATCAAAGCGTCAAGACCGGAAACTTAAAGCAATATGTCTCCAAAACAGGAAATGCACAACAAAACAAATAAGGAACGAATGGGAGGAAACTGGAGTCAATGTCTGTGACCGAACTGTAAAAAACCTCCTAAAGGAAATGGGATTTACATACAGAACAGCTAAACATAAGCCATCATTAACACCTAAACAGAAAATAACAAGGTTACAATGGGCTAAGGAAAAGCAATCGTGGACTGTGGATGACTGGATGAAAGTCATATTCAGTGATGAATCGCGAATCTGCATTGGGCGAGGTGATGATGCTGGAACTTTTGTTTGGTGCCTTTCCAATGAGATTTATAAAGATGACTGCATGAAGAGAACATGCAAATTTCTACAGTCATTGATGATATGGGGCTGCATGTCAGGTAAAGGCACTGGGGAGATGGCTCTCATTACATCTTTGTAACGGGTCTGGGAGGTGGAACCTCTGAGCAACTATACAAGGGGACGGTCCTTGTAAGGAAGCGGGTGGCTCCCTGGGAAGACGGGCAGGTAGTCACGGCAAGTGACAGGGACAGTCTCTGGGTAGAAGGGCTGGTAGTCACGGCAAGTGACAGGGACAGTCTCTGGGTAGAAGGGCAGGTAGTCACGGCAAGTGACAGGGACAGTCTCTGGGTAGAAGGGCAGGTAGTCACGGCAAGTGACAGGGACAGTCTCTGGCTAGAAGGACCGCAGGCAGGTGGCTGGTGAGCGCACCCAGGTGAGCGGGCGAGAGTCTCTGGACAGGTAGGTGGTCACGGCAAGTGACGACAGAACCTCCATGTAGACTAGCAGACAGGTAGCAGGTGGACGCTCCCAGGTGAGCGGGCAAGAGTCTCTGGACAGGCAAGTGGTCACGGCAAGTGACAGCAGAGCCTCCAGGTAGGCTAGCAGGCAGGTAGCAGGTGAGCGCTCCCAGGTGAGCGGGCAAGAGTCTCTGGACAGGCAGGTGGTCACGGCAAGTGACGGCAGAGCCTCCAGGTAGGCTAGCAGGCAAGTAGCAGGTGAGCGCTCCCAGGTGAGCGGGCAAGAGTCTCTGGACAGGCAGGTGGTCACGGCAAGTGATGGCAGACCCTCCAGGTAGGCTAGCAGGCAGGTAGCAGGTGAGCGCTCCCAGGTGAGCGAGCAGGCTGGTCCATAGACAGACTGACAGGTGTCGGAAGGCAGACCGTCGGACCGCAGGCTAGCAAGCAGGTAAGCGGATATCAAGCAGGTATCAAGCAGCAATCTGGCAGGTGACTGGCAGGTAACAGGCAGGAATCTGGCAGGTGACTGGCAGGTAACAAGCAGGAATCTGGCAGGTGACTGGCAGGTAACTGGTAACGGGACCTGAGGGCTGAAGCAGAGTGAAGGCTTTGCTACAACATTGCTCGGGCACCTCCATTTTGGAGGAGGTGCCTTATATATGGGAGGTCCTCCTGCAATTGGCCGGGGACTCCTTAGGACGGCGCGCGGTCCCTTTAAGAGAGGGGGAGCGCGCGCGCCCTAAGCACACTGCCGGGGAAGGAGCGCGTGCCGGAAGCAGTGGGGAGAGAAGCGCTGGAGGACGCCGCGCCAGGAGCGGGGAGGTGAGAGGGACGGCGTCTCTGCCTAGTACGGGGCAGAGACGTCGATGCTACAATCTTCAATAAATGCCCAAGTTTACATTGATATTTTGGACAGTTTTCTTATCCCATCAATTGAAAGGTTGTTTGGGGATGATGACATCATTTTTCAAGATGATAATGCATCCTGCCATAGAGCAAAAACTGTGAAAACATTCCTTGAAAGAAGACATATAAGGTCAATGTCATGGCCTGCAAATAGTCCGGATCTCAATCCAATTGAAAATCTTTGGTGGAAGTTGAAGAAAATGGTCCATGACAAGGCTCCAACCTGCAAAGCTGATCTGGCAACAGCAATCAGATAAAGTTGGAGCCAGATTGATGAAGAGTACTGTTTGTCACTCATTAAGTCCATGCCTCAGAGACTGCAAACTGTTATTAAAACCAGAGGTGGTGCAATAAAATACTAGTGACGTATTGGAGTGTTATTTTGCGTTTGTTTTTCATGATTCCATAATTTTTTCCCTCTGCTTGGTTTTGAAAAAAATTACCCTTACCGAGTACCACATTTTTAATCTTGATTTCTTTTAGTGTTTCTTAAAGCCCTAAAGTTGCCATTTGAAATTAATTTAGTTTTGTGCCATGTCTGTGACCTGCTTTTTTTCAACAACATTAAACAACTGAATGAACATCCTCCGAGCCCGGTGATTCCATAATTTTTGCCAAGGGTTGTATTATACTTTTCCTCTGACTGTCTCACTCTTGGTTTTTGCTTACAAATACTGATGTAAAATACTGAACAAATACTGAACGTGACTTTACAAAACAAACTACAGCGAACTTCATGCGAGTGCCAAACGAGTGCCAAACGCAATGGTATCTATGATGTCCTACGCTTATATTCATACAAGCAGTCCCTACTGTGGCACAGGGTCCTTACTGCTTAGTGCTGCACAGCAGGCAATCTTGCTGGGGAACAGTGCTATTTATTGTGCTGTATTATGGAAATATTTTCCGTAGAAGCAGTGATATAATAACTTCAAAATTTGATGTCTTATTAAACATGCCATAGGTTTTATCTGTTGAATTCATACTCAATTCAAGCTGAAAAGAATTATGTAGATATGCCTCCATCTAAGATGAGAAGCTTGCAGCCAGAGAGTAGGTTTTCTTGGTTGGCGACACTAAGAGATAATGTCACATTTCAGAATATATGCCCATTTGCCCATTGAATTACATATTGTCATACAATAGTTGTGATTTAAATAGGATTCAGCAGTTCCAAGTGTAATGTGTCTGCTGGTACAATGAGTCCCAGAGGAATAATTGTTATGGCTGCGTGAATGGAGGTGTAAATTGGCTCCAAAGTGGTTTGCTCAGTCCTATAGAGTGCTAAACAAAGAGATGGATGGTGCAGATATGTTCTTGGGTATTTCAGCTTCATAAATAAGGAACAGGCTAGGTTACCTTACCTTGCATCAGATAAGGACACATGAAGCCAGGCCCGTATTTGCCACTAGGCATCAGAGGTCCAGTGCCTAGGGTGGCGGGTCGCGGGGGGCGGAGAAAGGCTCAGGATTTTAAAAAAAATATTATATATATATATTTTTAAATCTACCCTCCCTTCCTCAATAAAAAAATCGGAGTCTTTGCAGGGGGGTGTCCCTGTATTCATTTGTATTAGCTCCTTTAAGACACTAATACAAATGAAAGTCTGTGTGCGCCGGTACTTTTGGGGTCAGTAAAGCTCCAATCAGCTCCCAGACATCATCACACTGCCAACATCAATGTAGAGTGCCGCAGAGGAGGAAAAGTTGGATCCTGGAGAAGGTAAACGTTCACAGAGTTGAAGATGCAGCCTGGGGGGGTGGGAGAAGCTATATGGAGAACCTGGGGAGGGGGGGAAGCTATATGGACAAGCTATATGGAGAACCTGGGGAGAGGAGAAGAAGCTATTTATAGAAGCTATATGGAGAACCTGGGGAGGGGGGAGAAGCAATATGGAGAACCTGGGGAGGGGTGGTAGAAGGTATATGGAGAACCTGGGGAGGAAGGGAAAAGCTATATGGAGAACCTGGGAATGGGGGGGGGAGCTATATGGAGAACTTGGGGGGGAGGGCAGAAGCTATATGGAGAAGCTATATGGAGAACCTGGGGAGGGGGGAGAAGATGAATGGAACCTATGAGGGGGGAAGAAGATGTATGGAGAAGCTATATGGAGAACCTGGGGACAGGGGCAAAAGCTATATGGAGAACCTGGAGAGGGGGGGAGCTATATGGCAAAGCTATTTGGAGAACCTGGGGATGGGCAGAGAAATAATTTCGAGAACCTGGGGAGTGGGGAAGGTATATGGAGAACCTGGGGAGGGGAAGAAATAATATGGAGAACCTGGGGAGGGGTTGGCAGAAGCTATATGGAGAACCTGGGGAAGGGGGAAGCTATATGGAGAACCTGGGGAGTGGAGAAAAGCTATATGGAAAAGCTGGGGAGGGTGGAGAAGCTATATGGAGGACCTGGGGAGGGGAGGGATAAGCTATATGGAGAACTTGGGTAGAGGGGGATAAGCTATATGGAGAAGCTATATGGAGAACCTGGGGAGGGGGGAAAAGCTATATGGAAAAGCTGGGGAGGGTGGAAAAGCTCTATGGAGGACCTGGGGAGGGGAAGGATAAGCTATATGGAGAAGCTATATGGAGAACCTGGGTAGAGGGGGATAAGCTATATGAAAAAGCTATATGGAGAACCTGGGGAGGGGGGAGCTATATGGAAACCTGGAAAGGGAGAAGCTGGGTGGAGAACTTGGGGAGGGTGGAGAATCTGTATGGAGATCCTGTATGGAGAACCTGGGGAGAGGGGGAGCTGTATGGAGGACATGGGGAGGGGGGAGAACTGTGTGGAGAACATGGGGAGGGGGCAAGCTGTATGGGGTACCTGGGAGGGGGGAAAGATATATAGAGAACCTGAGGAGAGGGGGAGAAGCTATAGGGAGAACCTGTGGAAGTGGGGGAAGATGTATGGAGAACCTGGGGGGAGCTATATGGAGTGCCTGGGGGGGAGCTATATGGAGAAGCTATATGGAGAACCTGGGGAGAGGGGAAGAAGCTATTTGGAGAAGCTATATGGAGAACCTGGGGATGGGGAAAAGCTATGTAGAGAACCTGTGGAGGGGGAGAAGATATATGGAGAAGCTGTATGGAGAATCTGGGGAGAGGTGAAAGCTGTGTTACGGGTCCGGGTGGTGGAACCTCTGTGCCGTGGTGCAAGGAGGTACCCAGAGGGGCGTGACTAAGTATCAACTCAGACCGACCCTGATCGTACGGCGGCTAACGACTCCGTGACCAGGGAGGGACCGAGCCGAGGGACCAGGTGCTACTCTGGGGATGACTTTGTAAGAGAGCAGGTGGCTCCCACGGGTCAGATGACTGGGACTGACCGGTATAGCGGGTAGGCACGACAAGCAGGTAGAAGTCTCTGGGTTAGCTGACGGGTGGTCACGGCACGTGACGACAGAGCAGGCTGAAGTCTCAGGGTTAGCTGACGGGTGGTCACGGCAAGTGACAGCTGGAGCCTCCAGGTAGGCTAACTGGTAACAAACAGATAACAGGCGAGTGCTCCCAGGTGAGCAGGCTAGCAGGCATGGCAGGTAGCAGGCGGGTAACTGGCAGGTGCTTCCTGGTAAGCAGGCGGGCTTGCCCATAGACAGACTGGCGGGTAGAGCGGAAGGCAGACTGTCGGGCTGGAGATTAGTCAGGCTGGCAGACTGGAACAGTAGTCAGGCTGGCAACGGGACCTGAGGGCTGAAGCAGAGGTAATATACTGTGCAACAACTTTTGCTCGGGCACCTCCATTTTGGAGGAGGTGCCTTATAAATGGGAGGCTCTCCGGCAATTGGCCGGGGACTCCTTAGGACGGCGCGTGCGGCCCCTTTAAGAGAGAGGGAGCGCGCGCACCCTAAGCACAGTGCCCGGGAAGCTGCGCGCGCCGACAGCAGCAGCAAGAGGAGTGCGGGAGGATGCCGCGCGGGGAGCTGGGAGGTGAGAGGGACGGCATCTCTGCCTGGCAGGGGGCAGAGACGCCGATGCTACAAGCTGTATGGAGAACCTGGGGAGGAGGGGGAACTGTGTGGAGAACATGGGGAAGGGGCAAGCTGTATGGGGTACCTGGGATGGGGGGGAGCTATATAGAGAACCTGAGGAGGGGGGGAAGCTATATTGAGAACCTGTGGAAGGGGGAAGAAGATGTATGGAGAACGAGAACCTGGGGATGGGGGGAAAAGCTATATGGAGAAGCTATGGAGGGGGGAGAAGATGTATGGAGAAATTGTGGTGGGGGGAATATGTATGGAGAACCTGGGAAGGGGTGGAAGCTGTATGGAGAACCTGGGGAGGGGGCAAACTGTATGGGGTACCTGGGAGGGGGGGAAGCTATATAAAGAACCAGAGGAGGGGGAGCTATATGGAGAACCTGTGGAAGGGGGGAGAAGATGTTCGGAGAACCTGGGGAGGGGGAGAAGCTATATGGAGAACCTATGGAGGGGGGAGAAGATTTACAGAGAAGCTGTATAGAGAACCTGGGGAGGGGGGAAGAACTGTGTTGAGGACATGGGGGAGGGGGAAGCTATATGAAGTAGCTGAGAGGGGGGGAAACTTTATAGAGAACCTGGCAAGGGGTGAGAAGCTGTATGGAGAACCTGGGGAGGGAGGGAAGCTGTATGAAGAACCTGTGGGGGGAGGAGAAGCTGTATGGAGAACCTGGGTGGGGGTCTCTGTATGGAGACCATGGATGGGAGGCTCTGTGTGGAGAATGGAGAGGACAGTGTGGGGGGTGAGAGAGTGTTGTGACTGTCATATATTGCTGGGTCAGACAGTGTGGTGAGAATATTTTATAGGAAAGAATAGAGTGGAGACCGTGTACCGTAAGTGAGACAGTCTGCGGTAATTTTTTTGCACAGAGATAACAATGAGGGCAATTATTTATTGAGGGACACAGCATAGGGCATATATAGGGGCACAGCATAGGGCTTATTTAGGGCACAGCATAGGTGGTTATTCTTATTCAGGAGCATTATAATCACACTCTAATTTTTAAGGACACCGTTTCGGGATGTGTTGCAGAATACCAGAGAAGATGGAAATCTGCATAGACGAGCTTTGGCTGTGAGAAGCCATCATGAAGTCAGGTACCTAGATCTATCCTCTAGATCAGGGGTCCTCAAACTACGGCCCGCGGAGGATTTTTATCCGGCCCGCCGGGCTGTGGGCAGAGGAGAGCGGTGTCAGCGCCCGCTCCCTCCCGCTCGCTCAGGGCCCCGGCAGCCGGATACTTACCTCTCCTCGTGCCTCCGCAGATCCGCTGTCTTCCTGGTGTGTGCTCCCTGTGACGTGTCAGGTCAGAGGGTGCGGTGACGTCTTTACACAGCGCCCTCCCCTGAGCCATCACAGGCAGCGCAGAGCGGGGCGACGCTGGAGTACAGACCTGAGCAGCGGCAGCAGGTGAGGAGGAGGGAGGTGAGTATTGCATTTTTTTTTAATGTATGGAGGCATGGGACATAATATTAGGGGTGACATGCTGCATGGGGCATTATATGGGGGGGGCGGTGACATCCTGAATGGGGCATTATAACGACTGGGGAGTAGTGTTGAGCCACCCCCGTAGTGTTCGAGTTCGGTTCGGTTCGTCGAACACCCGTGTGTTCGCCGAACTGTTCGTCGAACTGTTCGTCGAACACCTTCGAACACCGTTAAAACCAATGGCAGGCAAACAAAAACACATAGAAACACATAGAAAACACCTTCAAAGGTGTCCAAAAGCTGACAAACTGCTCAGAAGACACAACTAACACATGGAAAAGTGACAAGTACATATAGTCATGCGAAAAGAAAAGAGGTGGAGGAGTAAAAGGAGGGGGAGACACAGATATAGGCATGTCATGCCCTTCTAAAATCCAAAAAGTGAGAAGCCGACACGTTCAGTCCGCTCCTGCCCGTGCCACCTCCGTGTCGCCGGGTTTGTGCCAGAGCCGCGGTGAACCCTGACGGCCAGCCCCCCTCTCCCAATACTGGTGCCTGTCCGCTGGTGGGTCGAGCGAGCCCTCCTGTGGTGGAGGCAGCTCTAAGCTTTTTAATTTAAATTGTCTCTCTAATTTGAATGAATACACTTTAAATCCATTTACAAGGATCTATTGGAGGGCAAGTCTCATGCCAGCAGCCGCGTAATTCCAGCTCCAGTAGCGTCCACTAAAGCTGCTGCAGTTAAAAAGCTTTTATAAGGATCGAGCTCGGCTGTCCACCGCAAGGCATCCTATTGCCAGTCCCAGCCCCTATGCCTTGGGGTGCCTCCTGATGCTCTTCACTGAGTATCCCGTGGTCCCGAAGCATTTCCTTTGAAAAAATTAAGTGTCCAAACTACAGGTGGTGTAGCTTGCTTAACAGCCGGGATAATCCGCTGACTAGCAGACCCTGCTACTAGGCACAAAGTATTTCCTGGGCTAGATGCAGTTAAAAATTTGTAATTAGATACTCTCGTTGGATGCTGAGAAAGCATTCCATAGAGTCTCCTGGCACGCCATATATGATTCTCTTAAAAAGCTTGGGGTAGGGGTCTAGGGGACCCTTTTATAGCCAAAATCACGGCCCTGTATCACAATACGTCACCTAGGCTGAAGATAAATGGAACTGTAGCACCCTGAGGGCTCGGTTGCTACAGAGGTATTGCACCTCACCCAGAGGTGTGATATCTCACTCTCAGGTAAGGATGGAGTGTGGATCAGGACCCGACACCTGCATGCATTACACCACATTGCCGTGGGGCAGGTCGACCAATATGCCTCTGAGATGGGCACGACAGTCCGTGTCCCTGGCTGGAGTGGGGGGAGGGAACACTGAGGAAGGGGAACCCTGTAGTGCAGGAGCAGGGAGGAAGCAGTTCCTGGGTGCATTGAGAAGGGAGTATAAAAGGTGGGCACCATCTTAGTTCAGTGCAGAGAAGTCTGAGCAGAAGTGGCAGGGAGCAGGGGCTCTGCATGAGCTCTGCTCCGGAGGCGGGCCTAGTAACAGAGGCCCAGGCCTGGAAGAGGGAGAAGGAAGGAAGAGGAGCGGAGAAGGCTCCAGGAACGAGGAACGAAGGGATCCCAGGGGTGCGGACGGGCGAGTCGCCACCGCACGCCCGAATCCACCTGCGTGGAGGGGTCAGGCCAAAGGGGGAGACCGGTCCCCGAAACTAGTGGAGGCAGGAAACGACCCTCAGCTAGAAACCGGAGGCTGTGACATTTTATGTGGCGCAGCCCCTCGCTACACCCGCTAGGAAGGCACCACATAGGGTCAGGAAAACTGGCGCCAAGTTTACCAAGAGGAGGCCCGAGGCAGCCGGACAGAAGGGTTGGTAAGAAAGGCCAGACAAAGGGCACACAAAGGGGGTCCTGTGAAGCGCTCCAAAGTTATCTGGGAGTTGTCTGAGCCCCTCACCTGGTGAGCACAGTACGACGTGGGCAGCCGTTACCTGCAGACGTGGTCTGGATAATAAGAACTGTGAGTAAAGGCCCTGGACTGCATCACTGACTCCGTGTCGTTACTGCTGCTGCCCTGCACCATCACCCCCATCCTCCGCATACACTGCCCTGAGGCTATACTCCTCCCGTGGGGAGTTATGCTACGCTCTGCTGCACCCACAACACCAGCCTCAGCGGTCTGCCCTGGAGCGGCGGTTCACTCTGACCGCAATCCACGGGTGGCGTAGTCGGACATTTAAACATCAAAACCACATAAATAGTTCCGCCACTGGTTTGACCGCCCTGAGCCACGGAACCGGGTCGCCACCACGAAGACTACAACCACCAGCATCCACCAAAAAGGGTCCGGCTCCGGGTGTCCCAAGGCCCAGGGGGTGCATCAGAACATTTTCATCACCTTTCACAATCACCAATGGGACAAGGCAGGGATGTCCTCTGTCCCCTCTCTTATACATCCTAGTGACGGAGCACCTGCTCTCATCAATTCGCCATAACCCCAATATTAGGTGGATTGAGGTGGGAGGCACCGAGTACAAGTGTTCTCTATTTGCTGATGATGTCCTAGTATATATCACTCAATCACATATATCCATCCATGCTGTTATGGCTGAAATAGATCACTTTGTTACATGGTCAAATTTTAAAATCAATGCAGCGAAGTCTGAGGCCCTCGATGTCTCCCTCCCCAAATCCATATAGGATTCCATCCAGTCCAACTTTCCCTTTGCCTGGCCCTCACAGGGTATCAAATACTTAGTAATTCCTATTCATAGAGACCTCTCCCATCTATGTTATCTTAATTTTGGGCCCTTTATTGAACAACTCCATACAGAACACGGTTGGCAAGTTAGAACTGTAAGATTCACTACGTGAACCACTGGTGTTTTGTGGAAAAGCACATGTACACTGTGTTCCAAATTATTATGCAAAAAGTGTTTAGGAGTGATAAGGGAAGAATTTGTTTGTTTGTCAGTTAAACTCATTGATGGTGATGTGTGTCAGGGCTCTTTATATCACTGTAAGCAATTGCAGACACCTGTGCTAATTAGTTTGGCAGGTGTGTCCAATGAAAGGCAAGACTACTTAAGAAGGCTGTCTCACATTATTAAGCAGCGTACATTTTCTGCCAAAATGGGAAAGAAAAAGGATGCTGAGAAGCAACAAATTGTGGAGTGTTTAGGTCAAGGCATGACTACAATCAACATTGTGCGATGATCAGGATGAAGTGTCTTGGCAATCAAGAAGTATGTAGCTGATTCACAGTACACACGTGTGCGTGCTGATAAGGGCAAATTGAGGACTCTTTCCTACAGGCAATTACGTCAGGTTGAAAGAGCAGCGGCAAAAAAGCCTTGTCATAGCAGCAGACAAGTTTTTGAAGCTGCTGGTGCCTCCAACGTCCCCTGAA
The DNA here is from genome assembly GCF_046119375.1 of Phyllobates terribilis. NCBI lineage: Eukaryota > Metazoa > Chordata > Amphibia > Anura > Dendrobatidae > Phyllobates > Phyllobates terribilis. Next base: position 409,747,386 of record NW_027362771.1, on the reverse strand, counting down.
CAACAAGATGCAGGGTCCTTCAGAAGTTTGCAGCTGTGCATACGCCATCCTGTTGACCTCCTCTATCCACTTCACACAAGCAGAAACGGCTCCAGTGGGCCAAACATTACATGAAGACTGATTTCAAAACTGTTTTGTTCACGGATGAGTGCCGTGCAGCGCTCGATGGTCCAGATGGATGGAGTGGAGGATGGCTGGTTGATGGACACCCCACGCAAACACGGCTACAGCGCCAACAAGGAGGAGGTGGAGTAATGTTTTGGGCTGGAATCATGGGGAGAGAGATTGTCGGCCCCTTTAGGATCCCGGAAGGCGCTAAAGATGAATTCCATAATGTATGTGGATTTTCTCAAACAGCACTTCCTGCCATGGTTCAAGAAGAAGAACCGTGTATTTCACAGCAAGATCATTTTTCTGCATGATAATGCACCATCTCATGCTGCACATAAAACATCTGCATCTCTGGCTGATATGGGCATAAAAGGGGACAAACTTATGGTGTGACCTCCATGCTCCCCTGACCTCTACCCCATTCAGAACCTTTGGAGTATCATTAAAAGGAGTGTCTATGATGGCGGGAGGCAGTTCACATCTAAGCAACAGCTCTGGGAGGGTATTCTGTCCTCATGCAAAACAATTGAAGCAGAAACCATCCAAAACCTGACAAATTCAATGGACGAGAGAGTTCAGAAGCTCCTTTCGAACAAGGGGTCCTATGTGAAAATGTAACATCACCTAGAATAAAGTTTTGAGTTGAAAACTGTTTGATTTCAGTTTCTAACAACCTGCTAATGCTTATAATTTCAAAAATGACCATTTTTTTGGTCTTTATTAAAATGAAAAGGTTGATCGAAAAGTTTGGGGGATCTAAGAGTGTGGCAACCCAGTAGTCATGATTACTTCGAATTCTGACAATATGAGGGTCATGCTGCAGGTAGTGCAGCAAGAAGGCACTTATGTGTCTTGTGCATCTCGGAGCCCCAAAATTATTTTCCGGGCTAGATGCAGCTAAAAATTATTATTAATTTTAAATCTGGTGAAGCTTTATTATAGATGGCCTAATAGAATCAGTGCTGCACACTGCTACAAAGCCCAAATTATTTTCCAGCCAAGATACAGATAAACATGATTAGTAATTTGAAAGCTTAAAACGGTTGGTAGGGTGATTTTAACCAATCATCAAGCTTTTACTCTCCCCAGGATGACACAGGGGTAGAAAAGTCGTTTCGGATCCATGGTTTGTTCATCTTTATGATCGTGAGTCTGTCTACATTATCAGTGGAGAGCCGCGTGCGCTTATCTGTCAGCACACCACCAGCAGCGCTGAACACACGTTCAGACAGAACGCTGGCTGCGGGGCATGACAAGATCTCCAAGGCGTAAGTGGCTAGCTCCGGCCATTTATCCAGATTGGAAGCCCAAAAAGAGCAAGGGTCCAGTGACACAGTCGTGGCTTCAATGTTTACTTGGAGATACTCCTGTACCATCGTCTCTAGGCGTTGACTATGTGTCAGACTTCTTGTCTCCTGTGGCCTTGCAAAGGATGGGCTAAAAAAGTGGTGAAATGATTCCGCAAAATTGATGTTACCAGCAGATACTGTGGTTCTGTTACGGTTTGATTGCTGAACACTTGACGGTCCCACGGTTGGCAAGTTGGAACTGTGAGATTCACTACGTGCACCACTGCTATTTTGTGGAAAAGCACATGTAAGATTCTGCAACAGTCTCTGCTGATACTCCTGCATGCGTGCATCCCTTTCTATGGCAGGAATAATTTCTGCAAATTTACTTTTGTACCGGGGATCTAACAGTGTGGCAACCCAGTAGTCAGGATTATTTCTAATTCTCACAATTCGAGGGTCATGTTGCAGGTAGTGCAGCAAGAAGGCACTCATGTGTGTTGCGCATCCAGGAGCACCAAGTCCCTGTTGTGTTGGTGGCGGGGTAACAATCATGCTTCCTTCCTCTGTCCTCTCCCCCCAACCTCGCACAACAGAAATGTGATCAAGGTCTCCCTCATCTGATGAGTCTTCCATCAGTTCGTCCTCCACTTCTTCCTGGGCTCCTGCACCTTCCTCACTAGTTTGGCTGCTACCATGCGCCCTGGTAAAACCATCTCCCCCACCCTCACATGCCTGCCGCCTTGGTGCTGCCGACCGTCTGGACCTTGCAGATGTTAGCCCTTCCGCATACAACTCCTCCTCCTCTACTTCCTCCACCTCCTCTTGTGCCACCACCTGACTCCGAATTCTGTTTAACATGTGCTCCAGCATGTAAATCACCGGAATAGTCATGCTGATAATGGCATCGTCAGCACTAAACATCTTCGTCGCCATTTGAAAACTGTGCAGAAGGGTGCATAGGTCCCTGATCTGAGACCACTCCTCCAGCGTGATTTGCCCCACCTCTGGATCTCGTTGGCCCAGGCTATACGTCAGAACGTATTGCACCAGGGCTTGTCAGTGCTGCCACAGTCGCTGCAACATGTGCAGAGTTGAATTCCACCGGGTAGGCACATCGCATTTTAGCCGGTGAAGTGGCAGGCCCAACGACTTCTGTAGAGATGTAAGTCGCTGAGCTGCGGGATGCGAACGGCGAAAGTGAGCACACAGCGACCGTGCCCTCTGCAGAAGGCCATCTAGTCTGGGATAGTGGGCTAAAAATTGCTGGACAACCAGGTTCAACACGTGAGCCATACAAGGCACGTGTGTGACATTGCCCCGGCGAAGGGCCGCACCCAGGTTTGCAGCATTGTCGCACACGGCCTTCCCTGGTTTCAGGTCCAGTGGAGACAACCATTCATGAAATTGGTTCTCCAGAGCTGACCACAACTCCTCAGCTGTGTGACTCACATTTCCCAGACATTTCAATGTAAAAACCGCTTTATGACGTTGAGCCCTACTGCCAGCATAGTAAGGAGGTGTGCAGGATCCCTTCTGCGCAGTTAGAAAGCTTGTGGCATGACCAGACAGGCTTTGGGTGCAGGTGGAAGACCGAGAGGAGGTTGAGGAGGCAGAAGCAGTGGAGGAACTTTGACATAAAGAGGATTGACGCACAACTCGTGGGGACGGCAAGACATGGACAGCAGCCCCTTGTCCTGCTGTCACCATAGTTACCCAGTGCCCAGTCAGCGACATGTAACGCCCCTGTCCATGCCTACTCGTCCAAGTGTCTGTGGTGAAATGCACCCTGTCACACACAGAGTTTCTCAAAGAAGCGGTGATGTTGTGTGCGACATGCTGGTGGAGCGCAGGCACACCTTTCTTTGAGAAGTAGTGCCGACTGGGCATCTGGTACTGGGGCACTGCGACGGACATAAGGTCTCGAAAATCCTCTGTGTCCACCAGGTGGAAAGGCAGCATTTCTGTAGCCAAGAACTTGCAGATGGTGAAATTCAACCTCTTAGCTTTCTCATGGCTAGGAGGAAATGGTCTTTTACTTGTCCACATCTGAGGGACCGAGGGCTGGCTATTGTGCTTAGACGGGGTTGATAAGGGTGTCCCCGGCAAACTGCCGGTCTGTGAGGAAGATGCAGGCAGACATGTTAGGTTGCCTTGATCCAAAGGTGGTGCTATCGATGTCGGACAGCGCTCAACACCAGCTGGTGTTACCACCTCCAAAGAAAATGATGACCTGCCAATCACGCTGGCTGTTGCGGGTAAAGAGGTGGCAGGTCTGCGCCCCAAAACAGGTGTGACTGCTGTCCCCCCAGTCACAGAGGATGAAGAGGCCGCGGATGCACAAGATATGGCAGACGGTGGTTGGCCCGGCCGGCTAGGCCGCATTGTAGCACACTGAGCTTCCCACTGCAACTTATGCTTCATGTCCATGTGCCGGTTCATGCATGAAGTACTCAAACTATGTATTTTTTGGCCTCTACTTAGCTTTTGCTGACAAATGTTACAGATAACACGAGTTGGGTCATCTTTATCGATCTGAAAAAATGCCCAGGCTATGCAAGGCTTAGCACCCATGCGACCTGAAGAGCCACCACGACTTGTGGTGAGAGGCAGAGTTGTGTTTGAGGATGCAGTTGTTGACGTGCTTCCAGTACTACGTCTCTGTCCAGGAAGGCGCAACCTGACCTCGTCGTCACTAGCATCTTCCTCCACCTCCTCTGCTGACCTCATCTCTTGGCTGACTGTGGGTTGACAGTAAGTGGGATCTCCAACCTCATCATCATCACCCTGTGCGTTATCACACCCGTCGTCCTCAGAGCCAACCTGTTCCTGCCCTGACAAAAAACTAAAGTTGTCGCTCCAATCAGGTATTTGAGTCTTATCATCGTCTTACTCATTGTCTCCACCAACAGGAGTTACAGTTTGGGAATGAGGGTCTACATTATGGTCAGAACCTTCTGCGTCTGGTCCTGGATCCGACTCATAAAGATTCTGGGCATCAGTGCAGATCATTTCTTCGTCTGGATTCGCAGAAGCGCTGGAGTCGACCTCTGATTCCCAGGCTATAGTATGAGTAAACAGCTCTGCAGACTCAACCATCTGTTCTACCTCATACTCAGACGGGCAGCTGGAGATTTGGGAGCTGTGAGGAAGCAAGTGCGATTGGGGTGACACCTTTGAGGACTGGAGTATTTGTGATGTTGAAGTTGATGTGGAGGAGAGCCCACTTAAAGGAGCACTTGATATCCGTTGAAGCACCTGCTGTTTTTGTGCCTCATCTGGAATTTGTAGCGATTGGCGTGGCCGTAAGAAAGGGATCTTATCACATTGTCCGCTAAAAGAAGTAGACATTTTAGTTTGGCTGGAAGATGGTCTTTCTTCTGCAGATGTTACTGTTGCTTTAACACCTACCCCACGGACACAACCTTTTTTCCCCTTCCCAACACGCCTATTCCCCTTTCCACCAGCAGCAGGCCTTTTTCCACTCATTTTGGTGGTTAACTAATTAACAACTCTGGAGTTGTTTGCACAAAAAAACAATGGATGGGAACCGAGCAGAGCTGAGTGGCCAAACTGTGGTATTAGGCCAAAACTATTGGCTGGGTTAGATGCAGAAAAAAATTATATTCAATTTGCAACCTGATGGAGGTCAGTATAGATGGACTAATAGAGAAAGTCCCACACACTGCTAGAAGGCCAAATATTTTTTCAGAGGTAGATGCAGAAAAAAATATATTCAGTTTGCAACCTGATGGAGGTCTGTATAGATGGATTAATAGAACAAGTCCCACACACAGCTAGAAGCCCAATATTTTTTCAGAGGTAGATGCAGAAAAAAATATATTCAGTTTGCAACCTGATGGAGGTCAGTATAGATGGACTAATACAAGTCCCACACACAGCTAGAAGCCCAATATTTTTTCAGAGGTAGATGCAGAAAAAAATATATTCAGTTTGCAACCTGATGGAGGTCTGTATAGATGGATTAATAGAACAAGTCCCACACACAGCTAGAAGCCCAATATTTTTTCAGAGGTAGATGCAGAAAAAAATATATTCAGTTTGCAACCTGATGGAGGTCAGTATAGATGGACTAATACAACAAGTCCCACACACAGCTAGAAGCCCAATATTTTTTCAGAGGTAGATGCAGAAAAAAATATATTCAGTTTGCAACCTGATGGAGGTCTGTATAGATGGATTAATAGAACAAGTCCCACACACAGCTAGAAGCCCAATATTTTTTCAGAGGTAGATGCAGAAAAAAATATATTCAGTTTGCAACCTGATGGAGGTCAGTATAGATGGACTAATACAACAAGTCCCACACACAGCTAGAAGCCCAATATTTTTTCAGAGGTAGATGCAGAAAAAAATATATTCAGTTTGCAACCTGATGGAGGTCTGTATAGATGGATTAATAGAACAAGTCCCACACACAGCTAGAAGCCCAATATTTTTTCAGAGGTAGATGCAGAAAAAAATATATTCAGTTTGCAACCTGATGGAGGTCAGTATAGATGGACTAATACAACAAGTCCCACACACAGCTAGAAGCCCAATATTTTTTCAGAGGTAGATGCAGAAAAAAATATATTCAGTTTGCAACCTGATGGAGGTCTGTATAGATGGATTAATAGAACAAGTCCCACACACAGCTAGAAGTCCAATATTTTTTCAGAGGTAGATGCAGAAAAAAATATATTCAGTTTGCAACCTGATGGAGGTCAGTATAGATGGACTAATACAACAAGTCCCACACACAGCTAGAAGCCCAATATTTTTTCAGAGGTAGATGCAGAAAAATATATATTCAGTTTGCAACCTGATGGAGGTCTGTATAGATGGATTAATAGAACAAGTCCCACACACAGCTAGAAGCCCAATATTTTTTCAGAGGTAGATGAAGAAAAAAATATATGCAGTTTGCAACCTGATGGAGGTCAGTATAGATGGACTAATACAACAAGTCCCACACACAGCTAGAAGCCCAATATTTTTTCAGAGCTAGATGCAGAAAAAAATTATATTCAATTTGCAACCTGATGGAGGTCAGTATAGATGGACTAATAGAATGATGCTATGCCCAAAAGATTTTACTTCACTAGGTGAAGTAAGCCTGCATGGGGCATTATAAGGGGGAAATAGCCTGCCTATTGAGGACCTATGCTGCCTATTGGGGACATTTACCTGCCCATTGAGGACCTATGCTGCCTATTGGGGACATTTACCTCCCCATTGAGGACCTATGCTGCCTATTGAGGACATTTAGCTGCCTATTGGGGACATTTACCTGCCTATTGGGGACATTTACCTGCCTATTGGGGACCTATGCTGCCTATTGGGGACATTTACCTGCCTATTGGGGACATTTACCTGCCTATTGGGGACCTATGCTGCCTATTGGGGATATTTACCTGCCTATTGGGGACATTTACCTGCCTATTGGGAACATTTTCCTCCCCATTGAGGACCTATGCTGCCTATTGGGGACATTTACCTGCCTATTGGGGACATTTACCTGCCTATTGGGGACCTATGCTGCCTATTGGGGACATTTACCTGCCTATTGGGGACATTTACCTGCCTATTGCGGACCTATGCTGCCTATTGGGGACATTTACCTGCCTATTGAGGACCTATGCTGCCTATTGGGAACATTTACCTCCCCATTGAGGACCTATGCTGCCTATTGGGGACATTTACCTGCCTATTGGGGACATTTACCTGCCTATTGGGGACCTATGCTGCCCATTGGGGACATTTACCTGCCTATTGGGGACATTTACCTGCCTATTGGGGACCTATGCTGCCTATTGGGGATATTTACCTGCCTATTGGGGACATTTACCTGCCTATTGGGAACATTTACCTCTCCATTGAGGACCTATGCTGCCTATTGGGGACATTTACCTGCCTATTGGGGACATTTACCTGTCTATTGGGGACATTTACCTGCCTATTGGGGACCTATGCTGCCTATTGGGGACATTTACCTGCCTATTGGGGACATTTACCTGCCTATTGGGGACCTATGCTGCCTATTGGGGACATTTACCTGCCTATTGGGGACCTATGCTGCCTATTGGGGATATTTACCTGCCTATTGGGGACATTTACCTGCCTATTGGGGACCTATGCTGCCTATTGTGGATATTTACCTGCCTATTGGGGACCTATGCTGCCTATTGGGGACATTTACCTGCCTATTGAAATACCAGTTTATCTAACTTTACTTGTTCTTCATTTTAAATATTGTATTTGTTCCTGTACTGTTTTTTTTACATCAAAATAAGATATGTGCAGTGTGCATAGGAATTTGTTCATAGTTTTTTAAAAAAACTATATTCCGGCCCTCCAATGGTCTGAGGGACAGTGAACTGGCCCCGTGTTTAAAAAGTTTGAGGACCCCTGCTCTAGATGACCGCTGATTTGATATATGAAGCCGATCAGCAGCCACTGTTTACAGGATGTGGCCTCACTTTCTTGTGCACAGAATGATCGTTAATATGATCGTGTTGTGCAAATAGAAAAGCATTGTTCAGATCAGCACATGTGTATAAAGGACAATGTGTTGCTTAGAACGATGATATATAAAAGGAGTCTTTCACCCCCAAAATGCCAATTATTCTGCATGCACATTTATATAGGGGACATAGTCCAAGCATATAAAGTTTTGACTGAACTTTTTATTTTATTTTATAATATGCAAATGAGGGCTTTTCTGTGCACCCTTGGTGTAGCCTATGCCTTGGTGCACCGTTACACCCTACTATTTGCACATTAAAGACATTCCCTTGTTATAATTCATAGAAGTCCTTTGGTAAGAGTAAGGGTGTGTGCCCACGATGCGTTTTTTAAGCGTTTCCGCAGCAGCAAAAACGCTGCAGAAACGCTTAAAAACCACATGGTAGAAGGCCTGCCATGTTCCCCAATGATAATTCGCATGTGCTGTGCACATGCTGCTGAAATTTCCGCTGCGGGTTATCATTGCGGAAAAAAACGCAGCACTACCAATTATTTTGCGGAAGTGCTGCGTTTTCGCCGCCATTGACTTGCATTGAAACGCTTGGATTACGCATCACTGCATATGTAGATGTGCATTTCAATGTGCGGATGGTACCCGGGTGTGGAGGACAGGAGACTCTCCTCCGGACCCGGGTACCATAGTACCTGTAAAAAAAGAATAAAATAAAAAATAAATATTATATTTACCTTCAGACGGCCCTCGCTGCACTCGTCCTCCCTTGCCGGCAGCTCGCGATGGACTGAAGGACCTGCGCTGACGTCATAGTCATGGGCCGCAGGTCCTTCAGTGTAGTGTACCGCGAGCTGCCGGCAAGCGAGGACGGAGCGAAGCAAGACTCCGGGGGCCATCAGAAGGTAAGTATAGATTTATTTTTTTATTTTTTACCATTCTTTAAGGTCACAGTATATAAATCCATGCCGTTTGCATGGATTTATATAGTGTGACCAAGTTGACAAGCACTTTCCAAGTGATGCTAAAATCGCGTGGAAAACGCTTGTCAACCCGCATGCAGAAATGCATGTGAAGAACGCTTCACATCTGCATGTCCCTGGCAGGAAAAACGAATGTGCAATCCACATACGTTTTTTCTGCCAGGGAGATGCAGAAACGCTCAGGAAAAAATCCTGAGCATTTCTGCATCGTGGGCACATAGCCTAAGTGCTGTCTAAAATGTTTTACTGCACTGATGGAGGTTCTAGTGATGTATTACTGTACTGACTGTGGTTCTGGTGATGTTTTACTGTACTGACAGTGGTTCTGGTGATGTAGTCATATACATCATAATATAGTTGTAATCATTAATTTATAAGACTTCATACTAAAACATTATAAGGTCAGTGGATGCTGGACTAAAATATACAACTGTCTGAATGTCTGTCAGCTGAACAAGAAATTGATTAAAGCCCCCATACATATAACCCCTTGAGAAAGCGACAATTTGATACACGAAACACGCGTCAGGGTCCTTTTTAATCCACCTCATCTGTCAGCTGGCACCCGCTACCCTCAATTGGTGATGTAAAAATCCCAATTTTCTGCCTTTTGTTTGGTTCTACTAGGGCTATATATATATATATATATATATATATATATATATATATATATATATATATGTTGTCACATTACCCTTAACAGAGGCAATGGCTTACTTGCTTGTATTGGTGTGATTTAACTTGCCTGCATTGCACTTCGCTATTTAGATATACAGGGCCGCCATCAGGGCATTACTGCCTTTACTGGCGTATGGGGCCCGGGAAGCAGAGGGGCTCGAACGGGTCCCCGACGCCCCCCCCCTCTGCTCACCGGGCTCCAGGGTACTGAACTTGCGTCTTCGCTCAGATGCAGGTTCACTTTAAATCTATTGCCATGCAGGAGTCTTCCCGCACAGCAATAGTTAATGGCTGCAGCCCTGTGATTGGCTGGCGGCCGTTAACTATTGTCGTACGGGAAGTCACACGCACGTTGCTGGCGTATGATGTCAGTGCCAGCCTGCGACTGTCTGGTGTCCGCGTTTCAAATCAATGAAGGAGTGTTGCCGCTGGAGCAGCGGCAAGGTAAGGAGGAACTTAATTTTTTTTGAGACATGGGGCAGAGATGAGGCATGAGGGGCAGAGATGAGACATGGGGGGCAGAGACGAGACATGGGGGCAGAGATGCGACATGGGGGCAGAGATGAGACATGGGGGGGCAGAGATGAGACATGGGGGGCAGAGATGAGACATTGGGGGCAGAGATGAGACATTGGGGGCAGAGATGAGACATGCGGACAGAGATGAGACATGGGGGCAGAGATGAGACATGTGGGGCAGAGATGAGACATGGGGGCAGAGATGAGACATGGGGCAGAGATGAGAAATGGGGCAGAGATGAGACATGAGGGCATAGATGAGACATGGGGGCATAGATGAGACATGGGGGCAGAGATGAGACATGGGGGCAGAGATGAGACATGGGGCAGAGATGAGACATGACATGGGGGGCAGAGATGAGACATGACATGAGGGAAGAGCTGAGACATGAGGGGAGAGCTGAGACATGAGGGAGATGTCACGGGTGTGTCAGAGGTGACAGACAGTTGCCCTGCAGTTGGTTGCAGGAGATCTCTACGTTTGACATTACAGACATCTTCTTAGAGGCTGTCTCTAGGACCCAGCGGCTACCTCCCTCTGGCTAATTACCACCCTGCCTGGGTGTATTAATACCTGCTGTGTTTCAGAGGGAGGTGCCGGCGATATTCATTACTACCTGTGAAATCTTTAGCAAGAGCACTACTTCGCCCTCTCTGGAGCTTGAGGACGTGTGCGCATTTGTCTGGAGTTCATCTAAAGCTAAGCAATTTCCCCCTGTTTGTCCACCCCTGTTGTCTATAGTATTTAGTGGAGATCGACTAGTGCTCATCTCCTCCCTTCCCTAGCCTTAGTCATACGCCAGGGAAAGACTGGGCGAGGCACGCATGCGGCGATTTGTGAAGAGCCAATACAGGAACGTTAGGGGAGATAGGGTGACGCTAGATCAACCTAGGAGGTCTCCACTTCCCCTCTTTCCCTAGAGTCTGGGCTCCCTTTCCCTCTTCCTTTTGTGTTGCACTAAGTTTTTCCCTTAAATTGCATGACAGGAGAGTGGAGACACATGAGGGGAGAGCGGAGCGAAATGAAGGGAGAGCGGAGAGACATGAAGGGAGAGCGGAGAGACTTGAGGGGAGAGCGGAGAGACATGCGGGCATGATGAAGTCACATGGGGTCCAGAATGGAGTACATATGGGAGCAGGATGTGGGACATTATTACTGTAGGGGCTAACTATGGATACTATTATTGCTGTGATGTATTTTATTGTTGTGGATACTGTTTTCAGTGGGGGGAGGGTGTCCTGTTACTGTGCAGGTCAACACTATGTCACTTTTTTTCTTCATCTGGTGTAGTGTAGAAGTTGGGAAAAAAGTGGAAAATGTGCTCTGGAAACTGCTCTAGATAACTGTGTTATTTTCTGCAGAGACGAGTCCTGGCTGGATGAAGTGGTGGCGGTCTTTTCTAGATGAACAAGAAAAGCTAAGATGAAGGACTTCAACTAGAGATGTCACTGGTGAGTCAGTGTGTTACCTGTACACTATTTACAGAGCTTCTGCGTATAATGTCACTGGTGATCACTGTATTACCTGTACACTGACACTATATACAGAGCACCTGTGTATAATGTCACTGGTGATCATTGTATTACCTGTACACTTACACTATACACTGTATATTATGTGCAGATTTACTGTGTATAATGACACTAATGGTAATATTAGTATTGTATTTTTAATTAATGATCAGTGTTATACTCGTAGTAGTCAGTCACTATGTCATGGTAATATGTGGTCTGGCCATGGTGTAGTGGTATTTACTCCTTGTATGTGGTATTATTTGGTCACTATGTGGTGGTAATGTGGTATGGTCATGATGCAACTGTATTTGTCCCTTGTATGTGGTACTATTCTGTCACAATGTGGTGGTAATATGTGGTCTAGTCATGGTGTGGCGGTATTTATTCCTTGCATGTGACATTATTCAGTCACTGTGTGGTGGTAATATGTGGTCTGGTAATGGTGTGGCAATATTTATTCCTTGTACATAGTACTATTGGTCATTTTTTAAAAATGTATGTGACACATTCCCTTAAAGAAAAACATACTTAAAAAGAGTATTGGGTATTATAAGAAATGTTTAATAGGTTAGAATAGAGTAGGGCCAAGCCAGAAGAGTTTCCTTATTCTGGTAGTGGCTTAAGAAATCTTTTGGCCAAAACAAAAGCTGATAGCTATGTATGTGATGTGTGGGATGGGAACTGTTAATGTGTGATTGGTGAGGACGTGGTGCAAAAATGGAGTTTTTCCAAGAGAGGATGGTAGGACTGTGGAAGGTTCGAGGTATGGAGCCTGAGCTGTGGTGAAGCCTGGGGCGGAGTCCCAGGGGGGCCTGAAAATTTTGCCAGTATGGGGCCCCGAAATTCCTAGTGGCAGCCCTGTAGATATATATGACTTTGTGGGGTTGCAGTGTACCATGCCTGACACCTTTTCGTTTTTCTGTCATGTAGTTTTCTAATATGCTTTGACATTTTTCTATGTGTAATAAATATGATATTTTATACCAACAAAACTCTGTTTCCTCCAAATTTATAAACTATAGACTGCTGTTCAATCGTTCGGCAGGCAGCTATCTTGCCCAGCTCTCCCATATACAGGATTGCTCACTCTGCCAAGCATTCCTGTGTTCTCTATTAGAGCCACTGTTAGACATCTGTGGCAGCAGCTTATTATTTAGAGAACAAAAGGATCTACAGTCCGATATCAGACATGCTGGAGTCTTATCTCCCCTGACAATCATCAGTCCGAGGCCCCCATACATATTGGGCTGTCAGCAGAACCTGTTGATATCAGCTATGATATGAGCAGGGTCGGTCTGGGCTGGCGGGATACCGGGAAATTTCTCGGTGGGCCCCGCCCCCTGCTGCAGAGTAGAGGGGGGAGAAGAGAACAAAAAAAAATCCTGCGGTTTTAAGGGGCACGGGGCCTTTAAAAGCGCAGGCACAGTGTATGCAGGGACGCGCGCACGCAGCGTTCATTACCTGAACCACCGCGGCGCACGTCCCAGTGAAGCAGCTGAAGATGCGTGTCTCCCTTCGCCGGCCGGCGTATGACGTCATCGTCATGCGCCTGCTGTGAAGGAGGCGCGCAACTCAGGAGAAGTAGGACACCGCACGGGAGCGCAGGAAGGTAAGAGGTGTGTGTGTGTGTGTGTGTGTAATGGTCTGGACCCACTGGCTGGACACACAAGGCGGGGGCCAGCTGGACACACAAGGGGGGGCCCAGCTGGACACACAAGGGGGGGCCCAGCTGGACAGACACACAAGGGGGTAGCCTGGCTGGACACACAGGGGGGGAACCCTGGCTGGACACACAAGGGGCAACCCTGGCTGGACACACAAGGGGGGGCCCAGCTGGACACACAAGGGGGGAGCCTGGCTGGACACACAAGGGGGGGCCCTGGCTGTACACACAAGGGGGAACACTGGATGGACACACAAGGGGGGGCCCAGCTGGACACACAAGGGGGGGCCCAGCTGGACACACAAGGGGGGGCCCAGCTGGACACACAAGGGAGGCCCAGCTGGACACACAAGGGGGGGCCCAGCTGGACACACAAGGGGGGGCCCAGCTGGACAGACACACAAGGGGGTAGCCTGGCTGGACACACAAGGGGGTAGCCTGGCTGGACACACAAGGGGGTAGCTGACTGGACACACAAGGGGGGAACCCTGGCGGGACACACAAGGGGGGAACCCTGGCAGGACACACAAGGGGGGAACCCTGGCGGGACACACAAGGGGGGCCCAGCTGGACAGACACACAAGGGGGTAGCCTGGCTGGACACACAGGGGGGGAACCCTGGCTCGACACACAAGGGGAGCCCAGCTGGACACACAAGGGGGTAGGCTTTCTGGACACACAAGGGGGGAGCCAACTGGACACAAAAGCGGTGGTCCTGGATGGACACACAAGGGGGGAACCCTGGCTGGACACATAAGGGGGGGCCCAGCTGTACACACAAGGGGGGAGCCGACTAGACACACAAGGGGGGGCCCTGGCTGTACACACAAGGGGGAACACTGGATGGACCCACAAGGGGGGGCCCAGCTGGACACACAAGGGGGGCCCAGCTGGACACACAAGGGGGTGCCCAGCTGGACAGACACACAAGGGGGTAGCCTGGCTGGACACACAAGGGGGTAGCCTGGCTGGACACACAAGGAGGTAGCTGACTGGACACACAAGGGGGGAACCCTGGCTGGACACACGAGGGGGGGCCCTGGCTGGACACACGAGGGGGAACCCTGGCTGGACACACGAGGGGAGCCTAGCTGGACACACGAGGGGGGGGCCAAGCTGGACACACGAGGGGGGAGCCCTGGCTGGATACGCAAGGGGGTCTCTGGCTGGACACGCAAGGGGGAACCCTGGCTGGACACACAAGGGGGAACCCTGGCTGGACACGCAAGGGGGGGCCCGGCTGGACACACAAGGGGGGGAGCCCTGGCTGGACACACAAGGGGGGGAGCCCTGGCTGGACACACAAGGGGGAGCTCTGGCTGGACACACAAGGGGGAGCCCTGGCTGGACACACAAGGGGGGCCCTGGCTGGACACACAAGGGGGAACCCTGGCTGGACCCAGGCAAAGGGGGGTGGGCAGGCTGGACACATGGAGGCCAGGATGGATATATGGGGGGCAGGATGGATATATGGGGGGCAGGCTGGACTCATGGAGGCCAGGAAGGATATATGGGGGGTCAGGATGGATATATGGGGGGCAGGCTGGACTCATGGAGGCCAGGAAGGATATATGGGGGGGCAGGCTGGACTCATGGAGGCCAGGATGGATATATCGGGGGGCAGGCTGAACACATGGAGGCCAGGATGGATATATGGAGGGGGACAGGCTGGACACATGGGGGGCTAGCATGAATATGTGGGGGGGCAGGCTCGATACACATGGGCTAGCATAAATATATGGAGGGGCACGCTGGATATATGGGGGGTGTCAGGATGGATATATGCAGGGGGTAAGGGCAGTATGGATATATGAGGGGGGAGGCTGGACACATGGAGGCCAGGATGGATATGTAGAGGGCAGGCTGGACACATGGAGGATATATGGGTGGGATATATGGGGGCGCAGGCTGGAAACATGGAGGCAAGGATGGATATGTGGGGGGGCAGACTGGCCACATGGGGGGGCTAGGATGGGTATATGGGAGGGGGCAGGCTCGATACACGTGTGCTAGGATAAATATATGGAGGGGTCACACTAGACAAATGGTGGCCAGAAGGGGGTGCCTGGCTAGACAAGGGGCTTAATTACTGTTTGGGAGCCAGATTGAGGAACATACTTTATTAGTTTATGGTGACCAGTGGGGAACATTATTACTTTAGATTCCAGTTATTATTATTACATTATTACTTCTGTAATATAATTTACTTTTTAGGAAAATTGTTTTCCATGGGATGGGACAAAAGAGGGGTCCTGTTACTGTGCAGGACGGCACTATGTTGCTTTTTTTCTTCAACTGGTGGGGGGAAAAGTGGGAATATTCTCTAGAAGAGATCAGTTATTGGTAACTGTGTGTTATTTTCTGCAGAGATGATTCCTGGCTGGAAGAAGTGATGGCTGTCTGTGCCAGATGAAGAAGAAAAGCGAAGATGAAGGACTTCACCTAGAGACATCACTGGTGAGTCAGTGTATTACATGTACACTTACACTACACACGTGGTCAAAATTGTTGGTACCCCTCGTTTAATGAAAGAAAAACCCACAATGGTCACAGAAATAACTTGAATCTGATAAATTACAAATTTTTGAAAATGAACAAATGAAAGTCAGACATTGCTTTTCTGCTTCCACAGAATTTAAAAAAAAAATTAACTTCATGAAATAGGCCTGGACAGAAATGATGGTTCTTCTTAACTTAATATTTTGTTGAACAACCTTTTGAGGCAATCACTGCAATCAAACGATTCCTGTAACTGTCAATGAGACTTCTGCACCTCTCGACAGCTATTTTGGCTCACTCCTCATGAGCAAACTGCTCCAGTTGTCCCGTGTTTGAAGGTTGCCTTTTCCAGACGGCATGTTTCAGCTCTTTCCAAAGATGCTCCATAGGATTTAGGTCAGGGCTCATAGAAGGCCACTTCAGAATAGTCTAATGTTTTCCTCTTAGCCATTCTTGGGTGTTTTTAGCTGTGTGTTTTGGGTCATTATCCTGTTGCAAGACCCATGACCTGCGACTGAGACCAAACTTTCTGACACTGGGCAGCACGTTTCTCTCTAGAATCCCTTGATAGTCTTGAGATTTCATTGTACCCTGCACAGATTCAAGACACCCTGTACCAGATGCAGCAAAGCAGCCCCAGAACATAACAGCCTCCCCCATGTTTCACAGTAGGGACAGTGTTCTTTTCTTGATATGCTTAATTTTTCCATCTGTGAACATAGAGCTGATGTGCCTTGCCAAAAACTTCCATTTTTATCTCATCTGTCCATAGTACATTCTCCCAGAAGCTTTGTGGCTTGTCAACATGTAGTTTGGCAAATTCCAGTCTGGCTTTTTTATTATTTTTTTTTTCAACAATGGTGTTCTCCTTGGTCGTCTTACATGAAGTTCACTTTGGATCAAACAACGGTGGATAGTACGATCTGACACTGATGTTCCTTGAGCTTGAAGTTCACCTTTAATCTCTTTAGAAGTTTTCCTGGACTCTTTTGTTACCATTCATATTATCCGTCTCTTTGATTTGTCATCAATTTTCCTCCTGCAGCCACGTCCAGGGAGGTTGGCTACAGTCCCATGGATCTTACATTTCTGAATAATAAGCTGCTTGGAGATGGTCTTATAACCTTTACCTTTTAACATGCTTTTCTATAATTTTCTTTCTAATCTCCTGAAACAACTCTTTCCTTTGCTTCCTCTGGTCCATGTTGAGTGTGGTACGCACCATGTCACCAAACAACACAGTGAGTATCTGTAGCCCTATATACAAGCCCACTGACTGATTATAAGATTGTAGACACCTGTGATGCTAATTATTGGACA
Organism: Phyllobates terribilis; assembly: GCF_046119375.1. NCBI lineage: Eukaryota > Metazoa > Chordata > Amphibia > Anura > Dendrobatidae > Phyllobates > Phyllobates terribilis. Next base: position 409,730,332 of record NW_027362771.1, on the reverse strand, counting down.
CAACTTGATTTAACATGTCCCTTTTGTCACATTATTTTCAGGGGTACCATCATTTCTGTCCAGGCCTATTTCATGAGTTTAATTTTTTTTAAAATTCAGTGGAAGCAGAAAAGCAATGTCTGACTTTCATTTGTTCATTTTCATAGATTTTTAATTTATTATTACTTTTGTCAGATTCAAGTTATTTCTGTGACCATTGTGGGTTTTTCTTTCATTAAACGAGGGGTACCAACAATTCTGACCACGTGTGTATATAGTATATACAGAACTCCTGTGTATGTCACTGGTGACCACTGTATTATGTATACACTATATACAGAGCTTCTGTGTATGTCACTGGTGACCACTGTATTACCTGTACACTATATACAGAGCTCCAGTGTATAATGTCACTGGTGATCACTGTATTACCTGTACACTGACACTATGTACAGAGCTCCTGTGTATAATATCACTGGTGATCCCTGTATTACCTGTACATTATACACTATATACAGAGCTCCTGTGTAAAATGTCACTGGTGACCACTGTATTACCTGTACACTATATACAGAGCTCCTGTGTATAATGTCACTGGTGACCACTGTATTATCTGTACACTATATACAGAGCTCCTGTGTATAATGTCACTGGTGACCACTGTATTACCTGTGCACTATATACAGAGCTCCTGTATATAATGTCACTGGTGATCACTGTATTACCTGTACACTATACACTATGTACAGAGCTCCTGTGTATAATGTCACTGGTGACCACTGTATTACCTGTACACTATATACAGAGCTCCTGTGTATAATGTCACTGGTGACAACTGTATTACCTGTACACTATACACTATGTACAGAGCTCCTGTGTATAATGTCACTGGTGACCACTGTATTACCTGTACACTATATACAGAGCTCCAGTGTATAATGTCACTGGTGACCACTGTATTACCTGTACACTATATACCGAGCTCCTGTGTATAATGTCACTGGTGACCACTGTATTACCTGTACACTATATACAGAGCTCCTGTGTATAATGTCACTGGTGACCACTGTATTACTTGTACACTATATACAGAGCTCCTGTGTATAATGTCCCTGGTGATCACTGTATTACCTGTACACTATATACAGAGCTCCTGTGTATAATGTCACTGGTGACCACTGTATTACTTGTACACTATATACAGAGCTCCTGTGTATAATGTCACTGGTGACCACTGTAATACCTGTACACTAAATACAGAGCTCCAGTGTATAATGTCACTGGTGATCACTGTATTACCTGTACACTGACACTATACACAGAACTCCTGTGTATAATGTCACTGGTGAACCCTGTATTACCTGTACACTGACACTATATACTGAGCTCCAGTGTATAATGTCACTGGTGGTCACTGTATTACCTGTACACTGTACACTATATACAGAGCTCCTGTGTATAATGTCACTGGTGATCCCTGTATTACCTGTACACTGACACTATATACAGAGCTCCTGTGTATAATGTCGCTGGTGGTAATAACAGTGTTGTTAGTATTGTGGTTTGTATTCATGATCAGTATTGTAGTATTTGGTCACTTTGGGGTGGTAATATGTGGTCTGGTCATGGTGTGGCCGTATTTGTTCCTTGTGTGTGGTATTATTCGGTCACTATGTGGTGGTAATATGTGATCTAGTCATGGTGTGGCGATATTTGATCCTTTTGTATGTGGTATTATTGGTGTTGATATAGTGGACTGTGTTGTGTATGGCAGTCATTTTGTTCTTGCTGATATTAACTAGGAAAATATTTTTTTCCATTAGGCCACAGCCCCACCATTAGTATTCGGTCAGTATTTTTTCTCAGGAGTCGCTGCCAAAACCAGGAGTGGGTGATAAATGCAGAATTAGTGACTTGTGTCTATTATACCTTTTCTCTGATTGTTCCTCACATGGTTTTGGCTCCCACTCCTGAGAAATAATACTGACCAAATACTGATAGTGGGGCCGTGGCCTTAGAGATTAAATACTTGGACCAGAGCGGCAGAGATGCACTTACAGGGGTTCTCTGGTGAAAACAAGTAATCACTTCTCCACAGGATCAGTGATGATATTGATTGGTGGGGGTCTGACTGCTGGGACACAATTGGCAGAATGTGAAGCTTTTCACCCCATTAGACTGGAGCGGCATGTGAGATGCAACCACTGATCCATTCATTCCCTCAGTGACTGTGAGCGCTGCTCTTTTTTGGAAGCTGCATTTTAAAATGGGGATAAGTGTCCTGTCAGGGATGAAACTTTCCCATTCTTCTGATAGGCGCGTTTTCCAATGTTCGGACCCAAACGATCAATAAGTGATCACCGATCCTGTGGATCCCATGGATCGGTGATAACTTGTTTTAACCAAAGAACCCCTTTAATGCAAACTACCGTAATTGTACATCCCAGTTAGTGTCGCACAGTAGATGTGCAGGAGCCGCCAGTCAATGCTCCACTATAACAGGGATAGCGGATAACAGATATTTGCATATGGCTGTAGGTGGGCCCCTAGAGTCAGTTCTCCCTGTGGGCCCCAGACACCCCAGTCCGACCCTGGATATGAGCACTGTCAGGGTATGGACACACAACTTGTTTTAGACTTCTGCGAATGAGTGGAGATTTTGAGACAGAAGAAGCTTTAGGACACATAATCGTCATTTTGTCCCGAAGTACCTTTTTTTTTATTTGTATCTTTTCTGTCATCTTTTCTGACCTCTTTTACCCATCAGCTTTTGTTTTTTTTATTTTGTTTGATTGGACCAGTCCCTTTTTTTAGCAGCTTCATGTGTTAGGAAACGTGAAGTAGTTAAAAACTCCTCAAAAGACTGGACATAGAAACAGCGAGATGTTTTTACTGTGCAGTGTATGAGTTCATTGTTTTTAGCATATATTTAGCACTTTTTCAGGTGGGTTACAAAGCTAATCTGACAGAAAAAACACTGTGTGCACCTACCCTTAGTCTGACTGATCGGTAGCGGGCATGTCCACTTAAAGTGCCCTGGGCAGCATGAATGTCAAATATGGCCCTGCATGGATCATAACAATTGGTAAGGGAAATTGGGTAAATATTTCAACCTTGAGAAATGATCAGATTGAAAGGAGATGCATATCACATTAGTGATTTTCTGCATGGTGTATTCATGCACAGTGCATACCTATGCAACACTGCTGAACAGAGGTCTCAGAGCTCTTTGACAGCTAACTTTAGGCTCCTGCATATGTCCTGATAACCATGTATCATTCCACCATTAGAACACTGTGGAGTCATTATTAACCTCCATTTGACTTTTATGTGGAGGTATACAGAGGATTTTTTTTTTTTATTTGGGTTTTACATATAAAAAAGTTGCATGCTACATCAGATACATTATCACCAAGCTTTTTCTTCCCCTAGAATCATTGCTTTTAGGACAGGATTGTTCCATAATATAATTCCATGCAAAGACTGGTATATACAGTGAAGGAAATAAGTATTTGATCCCTTGCTGTTTTTGTACGTTTGCCCACTGACAAAGACATGAATAGTGTATAATTTTAAGGGTAGGTTAATTTTAACATTGAGAGATAGAATATCCCCCCCAAAAAATCAAGAAAATCACATTGTATAAATTAGATACATTTATTTGCATTTTGCAGTGAGAAATAAGTATTTGCTCCCCTACAAACCATTATGAGTTCTGGCTCCTACAGACCAGTTAGATGCTCATAATCAACTCGTTACCTGCATTAAAGAAAGCTGTGTTACATAGTTACCTGTATAAAAGACTCCTGTCCACAGACTCAATCAGTCAAAGTAGAAAGATCCCGGCACTCACATGTATACGATCAATTCATTTATTCCACATGTAGGAAAACATACATGTTTTCCTACATGTTTTACTCTATATATGTGTGGAACTTGTCTTGTTTCCACAATTGACAAAAACCTGCAAGGGGCTGAAACGTTTTGTTGTAGTCTTCCTACATGTGGAATAAATTAATTGATCGTATACACGTGAGTGGCGGGATCTTTCTACTTTGCTTGCAATCTATCTCTCCACGTGCACCACCAACCACTAACAAGGACTTTGGAGTGTCGACTATTTCTTTATATCTCAATTAAACAGTCAGACTCTAACCTCTAGAACATGGGCAAAACTAAAGAGTTTTCTAAGGATGTCAGGGACAAGATCATAGACCTGCACAAAGCTGGAATGGGCTACAAAACCATAAGTAAGACGCTGGGTGAGAAGGAGATACTGTAACTGTTGGTGCAATAGTAAGAAAATGGAAGAAATACAAAATGACTGTCAATCGACATCGATCCGGAGCACCATGCAAAATCTCACCTCATGGGGTATCCTTGATCATGAGGAAGGTGAGAGATCAGCCTATAACTACAGGGGGAGAACTTGTTAATGATCTCAAGGCAGCTGGGACCACAGTCACCAAGAAAACTATTGGTAACACATTACGCCTTAAAGATTTAAAATCCTTCAGTGCCTGCAAGGTCCCCCTGCTCAAGAAGGCACATGTGCAGGCCCATCTGAAGTTTGCCAATGAACACCTGCATGATTCTGTGAGTTACTGCGAGAAGGTGCTGTGGTCAGATGAGACAAAAATTAGGCTCTTTGGCATTAATTCAACTCGCCATGTTTGGAGGAAAAGAAATGCTGCCTATGACCCAAAGAACACCGTCCCCACTGTCAAGCATGGAGGTGGAAACATTATGTTTTGGGGGTGTTTATCTGCTAAGGGCACAGGACTACTTCACCGCATCAATGGGAGAATGAATGGAGTCATGTACTGTAAAATCCTGAGTGACAACCTCCTTCCCTCCACCAGGACATTAAAAATGGGTCATGGCTGGGTCTTCCAGCAAGACAATGACCCAAAACATACAGCCAAGGCAACAAAGGAGTGTCTCAAAAAGAAGCACATTAAGGTCATGGAGTGGCCTAGCCAGTCTCCAGACCTTAATACCATAGAAAACTTATGGAGGGAGTTGAGGCTCCGAGTTGCCAAGCGACAGCCTCAAAATCTGAATGATTTAGAGATGATCTGCAAAGAGGCGTGGACCAAAATTCCTCCTGACATGTGCGCAACCCTCATCATCAACTACAAAAACTTCTGACTGCTGTGCTTGCCAACAAGGGTTTTTGCCACCAAGTATTAAGTGTTGTTTGCCAGAGGAATCAAATACTTATTTCTCACTGCAAAATGCAAATAAATGTATTTAATTTATACAGTGTGATTTTCTTGATTTTGTTGGGAATATTCTATCTCTCAGTGTTAAAATTAACCTATCTGTAAAATTATAGACTGTTCATGTCTTTGTCAGTGGCCAAACTTACAAAAACCGCAAGGGATCAAATAATTATTTCCTTCACTGTACTAGAAATAAGTGAATCGACTTGAAACAAATTAAATTCAATTAGAAATTGTATGCCTTCAATTTTGTGGGATCAATTTTGGAAAAGCCCTTCTCTGTTCCTGCATGACTGTGCCTCAAAACACAAAGCAAGGTCCATAAATACATGGGTGGTTGAACTTTGGAGCATACACAGACCCATGACCACAAACCCATACAACACCTCTCTCCCAATATCATTGCCTGACCTCACAAATGCTCTAATGGATGAATGGGTAAACATTTCCACAGACAAAGTTCAAAGTTTTGTAAAAAGCCTTTTCAAAATCTTCTAGAAAGAAAACTATTACTTGTGCAATATTATTATTATTATTATGGATACTGTATCCATGCCTTTTTTCATACCCTTTCCCCATTATTTGATGTGTTTTTTTAGTACAGAAAAGCTGTGATTCTGCACATAGGAGCCTCTAGTGAAAAAAAGCATCAAAACCGCACAGTTCAGCCGCATATTTAGAAGCACAGTGGCACAGTTTTTGTGAAATCTCATCCAGTTTGCTTTGACAGTAAAACACAGCAGAATTTCTGTGCATAAAAGCAGCAGAAAAAAATGCAGAATTTTACGCTACATGTGAAAATAGCATAAATGTGCAAGTAAAGTGGATGTGGTTTCATGAAAACTCCGTATTTGCAGAGTCTAAAGACGCTGTTGTATGGTGCGGTTTTGGTGAATTTTTTTTCTCTATAAGCTTCTATATAGTGCCTAGAATAAAGCGCATGTAAAGAAAGTATTTTGGCATTTTTAAGTTCAGATCCAAGCTTTTCTGTACTAATTTGCAGCCAAAACTCATCAAATAAGGGGGAATATGTATAAAAGAAATGCAGCAAACACACAAAAATTAAAAAAGATTGTTATTGCATCATGTAGTGTGGACACCTGCAGAAAATGTCCAGAAAAAAAGCAGTAGATCTCAGCATTACATTTCTTTAATTTTTTATGGGTTTAATCTGAAAAAAAAAATCAATCACTCCATTTTTCTACGCAATTTATCAATCACCATAAATAATCTGAGCTGTGCGGGATGGTTACAGGGACACCAAATATGTCTGTGTTATTTGCTGATTTGTGATGTTTAATATTTTTTTAAAAAAGTGCAGGAAAATAATGTTGTAATTGTTTTTCATTATTTTTTAGTAATTTTATAGAAAGAAAAAAATGACTTTTTCTTTTGCTCTAGAATACAGGAACACAGAAATACATTGGTACAGCGGGTGAAATACAGTACAGACCAAAAGTTTGGACACACCTTCTCATTTAAAGATTTTTCTGTATTTTCATGACTATGAAAATTGTACATTTACACTGAAGGCATCAAAACTATGAATTAACACATGAGGAATTATATACTTAACAAAAAAGTGTGAAACAACTGAAAATATGTCTTATATTCTAGGTTCTTCAAAGTAGCCACCTTTTGCTTTGATGACTGCTTTGCACACTCTTGACATTCTCCTGATGAGCTTCAAGAGGTAGTCACCGTAAATGGCTTTCACTTCACAGGTGTGCCCTGTCAGGTTTAATAAGTGGGATTTCTTGCCTTATAAATGGGGTTGGGACCATCAGTTGTGTTGTGCAGAAGTCTGGTGGATATACAGCTGATAGTCCTACTGAATAGACTGTTAGAATTTGTATTATGGCAAGAAAAAAACAGCTAAGTAAAGAAAAACGAGTGGCCATCATTACTTTAAGAAATGAAGGTCAGTCAGTCCGAAAAATTGGGAAAACTTTGAAAGTGTCCCCAAGTGCAGTTGCAAAAACCATCAAGCGCTACAAAGAAACTGGCTCACATGAAGACCGCTCCAGGAAAGGAAGACCAAGAGTCACCTCTGCTTCTGAGGATAAGTTTATCCGAGTCACCAGCCTCAGAAATCACAGGTTAATAGCAGCTCAGATTAGAGACCAGGTCAATGCCACACAGAGTTCTAGCAGCAGACACATCTCTACAACAACTGCTAAGAGGAGACTTTGTGCAGCAGGCCTTCATGGTAAAATAGCTGCTAGGAAACCACTGCTAAGGACAGGCAACAAGCAGAAGAGACTTGTTTGGGCTAAAGAACACAAGGAGTGGACATTAGACCAGTGGAAATCTGTGCTTTGGTCTGATGAGTCCAAATTTGAGATCTTTGGTTCCAACCACCGTGTTTTTGTGCGAAGCAGAAAAGGTGAACGGATGGACTCTACATGCCTGGTTCCCACCGTGAAGCATGGAGGAGGAGGTGTGATGGTGTGGGGGTGCTTTGCTGGTGACACTGTTGGGGATTTATTCAAAATTGAAGGCATACTGAACCAGCATGGCTACCACAGCATTTTGCAGCGGCATGCTATTCCATCCGGTTTGCGTTTAGTTGGACCATCATTTATTTTTCAACAGGACAATGACCCCAAACACACCTCCAGGCTGTGTAAGGGCTATTTGACCAAGAAGGAGAGTGATGGGGTGCTACACTAGATGACCTGGCCTCCACAGTCACTAGACCTGAACCCAATCGAGATGGTTTGGGGTGAGCTGGACCGCAGAGTGAAGACAAAAGGGCCAACAAGTGCTAAGCATCTCTGGGAACTACTTCAAGATTGTTGGAAGACCATTTCCGGTGACTACCTCTTGAAGCTCATCAAGAGAATGCCAAGAGTGTGCAAAGCAGTCATCAAAGCAAAAGGTGGCTACTTTGAAGAACCTAAAATATAAGACATATTTTCAGTTGTTTCACACTTTTTTGTTAAGTATATAATTCCACATGTGTTAATTCATAGTTTTGATGCCTTCAGTATGAATGTACAATTTTCATAGTCATGAAAATACAGAAAAATCTTTAAATGAGAAGGTGTGTCCAAACTTTTGGTCTGTACTGTAAGTATTGATTCTGTGAGCAATCACTACATATATTTCTAAAGGTGCTATTGACATAAAAGTCTCACCAGATGTCGGTAACAACCCATCCAATCCACACAGGCAAAGAAATCAAACCATAGATGTCCATAAATTTAGTTATGTGTAATAATGAAAAATGACACAGGAAAAAATGCTTGAACACGCTTACTGAAATGTAATTAATATTTTGTACAAAAGCCTTTGTTGGTGATGACAGATTCAAGACGCCTCCTAGGTGATTGGCTGGGCCATTCTAGCAGCTTTATTTTCTTTCTCTGAAAGCAATTGAAAGTTTCCTTGGCTGTGTGTTTGGGATCATTGACTTGCTGAAGTGTCCACACTCGTTTCACGCTCATCATCCTGCTAAATGGCAGCATTTTTTTTCAAGAATGTCTCAGTACATCTGTTTATTCATCCATCCTCCAATTATATGAAGTTTTCCAGTGCCATATGCTGAAAAACTGCCCCTCACTATAATGTACCCACATCCAAATTTCACTGTTGGTATGGTGTTTTGGGGGTGATATGCAGTGCCCTTTGGCCTCCAAACATGGGGTGTATTATAGCATCTAACGAGTTCAATTTTGGTCTCATCTGATGAGACTATATTCTCCCAGTATTTCACAGACTTGTCTAAATGCTTTTGAGCAAACTTTAAATGCGTTTGAACATGCTTTTTGTTCAGCAATGGAGTCTTGCATGATGAGCATTCATACAGGCCATGGAGGTGTAGTGCATTACTTATTGTTTTCTTTGAAACAATTGTACCTGTTGATTCCAGGTTTTTCTGTACCTCAACAGGTGGCCTTTGACTGTTGGACAACTCTTCTGATGATTCTTTTCATTCCTCTGTCTGAAATCTTGTGGGAAGCACCTGGTCATGGCTGGTTTATTGTGAAATTATAAATTATATTCTTTCTACTTTGTATTATGGCCCCAATTGTGCTCACTGGATTCTTCAGTAGTTTAGAAATTCTTCTGTAACCAATGTCATCAGTATATTTTGCAACAATAAGTTTGCAAAGGTCTTGAGACAGCTCACTGATTTTACCCATCATGAGATGTTTGTGTGACACCTTTTTATAGGCCATCTGTTGAACCAGCTGATATTACTTTTCACTAAGTGACAGGATTGTTTTCTAATTACTGATAGATTTCAGCTGGTGTTACGGCTTTCCATGGCTTTTTGCACCTCTCTTTCTTCATGTGTTCAATACCTTTTTCCTGTGTCATTTCTCAATATTACATATAACTTAATTTATGGACATCTATGGTGGTTCGATTTCTTTGCCTACGTGGATTGGATGGGTTGTTATCGACATGTGATGAGAATTTCATTTCAATAGCACCTTTAGAAAAATATTTACTTACAAAATTAGTGACTTGTTCAATACTTACTTCACCCACTGTATATACTGATGTATCTCTATGTATAAGTATCATCTGTCTGTAATTTCTGATTCTGCAATGCAGCTTCAAGTAAAAAAATTATCCCGTGCTAGTCAGTGTAAGCTATGGCTCTTACCTGTTGCCTGCATTGATAGAGGTTGCAGGTTCAAATGCAGGTAAGAACAAATCACAAAAAAAGATAAAATAGTGTTTTTGTTATTGTTTTAATTATTTTGTAATCTTATAGGAAGAATAAAATCTGACTTTTATTTTCCCTCTAGAATACAGGGACATAGAAATACACAGGTATTTACAGATGTATCTCTATGTACCAGTGGATTCACTGCCTGCAATGCAGGTTAAAGTATACTAAATCCTCCTATCTTTATCAGTGCAGACTGGGGCTCAGACCTTATCATAAATCCTTATGGTGCAATTAGTTTGGGTAATCATATTGACATTTTCAGCCATAACATGGGTGCAAAAAAAATCCTGAAATACATTAGTATAAAGGGTTTTTTAGCAGTAAAACAAGTAAATCAAGTAGGAATAAATTATTTTTGATTAATGAGATTCATAAGAATCCCGAACATAAGAAGGCATTTTACCAAAAGGTCTGGTTGCTACTTTATTGCTAGATAGAACATGCAGTTTTCTGTGCAGGGATGTACCACTGGTCTTAGCATCTTCGTGTGCCTGTGCTAGTGAAGACAGATTAGACCTGTCGGCACTTGCAGATGTTAATCTTTGAATAATAAATCTTTAGACGGCTGTGTATGATAACATCTTATTCTTTTACATAGCACCTGCTAACACTGATGTTCTTTGGAACTAGGCCTTTGCGTTTCAGCTAAGTTGTAAAGAACGCTGATAAATATACCCTCTTGACGAAGAAACAAAGAGGAAGGGAAATGATTGTGTGTTTCGCTGTGAAAATGTGCAAGTATAAAGGACATTTTACATATATATTCACATAAAAACCACGTCTTCCAACAAGACCAGAAAGAAGTGTCTTTGTAAAGATCGTTACAGTGTTCAATGATGGAGCGCGTGTGAAGTATGGTTTTAATTATGTATATTGTATTTCTAGCTACGTAGAGGAACAGAGCTCATAGATGTGGACTAAAACAGAAAATGCTATTGTATAACTTGTGATAACCCCACAATGGTCAAAACCTTCCCTTATTTAGGCTATGTTCACACCCTGTTTCTGCACATCTGTTAAACATTTTTTATATAATGCAACTATGCAGTCAGAAAACAGTTTGCAAAGCAGTTGGTATTTGTATTTTATGCTATTCTACTCTATTAGCTTACATGTTAAAACTTAAAAACTTTTGGGTGTAAATTGGTTGTAAATGTATAAATCTGAAACTTTGTATTGTATATTATTAGGAAAAATTATAACCTCTGCTAATTCCAGGAGCCTGTAGTTCTCCCTCTGGTGACTCTCTGTAAATGTTCAGCAAATTTGAGTAAGCAAAAAACCTCTAATATAAGACAGTCATTTTTATACAGATTGGAGAGGAGCTGCAGCACAATCTCATCCCTAACGCTTGTATAAGGAGACCAGCTGATGACCAGCTGTTGTGTTCCCCCTAAAGAGATCAATGCTGCTGTGATATAGAATGTGAATAATGTTTTGTTCCTGTTATGTTTCTCTGTGGGTTGCAGTATTAACAAACGGCCACAAGATGCCACTGTCCAGAATGTAGGTGAAAGGTGAAGCTTGCCAGTAACTAAGCAGGCATATAGGCAGTATGAGATTACCGTATTTTTCTGACTATAAGACGCACCGGACCATAAGACACACCTAGGTTTTAGAGGAGGAAAATAGAAAAAAAATTTAAGCAAAAAATATGGTCATGATGCACTGATAAGGGGGAGGGGGTTTGCTGCTGACTTTGTTATAGGGGTAATGTCCCTCAATTCTGTTAATATTCCCCATCCTGGTATATATGGTCCCCCTCTTCCTTTTATACATGGCCCTCATCCCCATCCTGGTATGCATGGCACCCCTGATCCCATCCTGTTATGTATGGCACCCCTGATCCCCATTCTGGTATGCATGGCACCCCTGATCCCCATCCTGTTATGCATGGTACCCCTGATCTCCATCCTGGAATGCATGACACCCTTCCATCCCGGTATGCATGGCACCCCTCCATCCTGGTATTCATGGCACCCCTGATCCCCATCCTGGTATGCATGGAACCAAGGGTGTATCTGGGGGAGGGCAGGCGGGGCACGTGCCCTGGGTGCAGCCAGCAGGGGGGCGCAGTCGGGCCACCTAATGCAGCTGTCCGATGTGTCCCTTCCCCCTGGCGGCTGCGTTCTGCCGCCCCCCCGGACTGAGAGTAGGGTGTCAAGCTGCGCTTAGAGAAGTTGCAGCTGCCGGCTCCCAGCCTTGAAGCTCTGACCTCAGGGTCAGAGCGACGCCAGCAGCATGATCAAGTCATGTGATCACGCTGCTGACGTCACTCACCGGTGCAGCAGCTGCAGAGGCGACCATTGGTGGAAAGTGCTCCACACTGGAGCTGAAGACAATGAAGATGGAGGTGAAAATTCATTGTGGGGGTGAGTTTTGATATAGGGGGTGATTTATGGTATGGCTTGGGGGGTGATTACTATGGGGGGTGATTTATGGTATGGTTGGGGGGGTGATTACTGGGGGGGTGATTTATGGTATGGCTTGGGGGTGATTACTATGGGGGGTGATTTATGGCATGACTGGGGGTGATTACTATGGGGGGAGATTTATGGTATGGCTGGGGGGTGATTACTATGGGGGGTAATTTATGGTATGGCTGGGGGTGATTACTTTGGGGGGGGTGATTTATGGTATAGCTGGTGGTGATTACTATGGGGGGGTGATTTATGGTATGGCTGGGGGGTGATTACTATGGGGGGGTGATTTACTGTATGGCTTGGGGGTGACTATTATAGGGGGTGATTTATGATATGGCTGGGGGGTGATTACTATGGGGGTGATTTATGGTATAGCTGGGGGTGATTACTATGGGGGAGATTTATTGTGTGGCTGGGGGAGATTTAGTGTGGGGGGAGATTAATTGTATGGCTGGGGGAGATTTAATGTGGGGGGTCATTGTATGGGTGGGGTAGATTTAGTGTGGGAGGGTTATTGTATGGGTGGGAGAAATTTAGTGTGGGGAGAGGGGTGGGAGAGATTTTGTATGTGGGTGATTAGTGCAGACACAGAATGGAGAGCGAAAGAGGGGAATGTATATGGACACAGTATGGGGAGTGTGGGTGGTGTGATGTGTGCAGACCCAGTATTGAGAATTGGGGGGCGGATGTGTGAGGGTAAATATAAATATATGAAGAGACAGTATGGTTAGCAGGGGGGTGTGAGAGAAGACAGTATGAGGAGGAGGAGAGGGGGAAATAATGGGGGGAGAAAAGTGTGAGTGGGCACAGAATAAAGACTGAATAGTGTTGGAGGTGTAGTATGGGGGACAGTGTAAGGTCACAGCCAGGAGGGCACAGTAAGCCAAGGAGGGGAGTGTGATGAGGGGGCACAGTATAGAGACTGAGCCCTGTAGGGGGGATACAGTGTGAGAGGACAGTATGGAAAGGAGAGGGCAGTGTGGAGAGCATGTACCATAAGAGGACAGTGTGGGGGTTATATTTTGTGCTGGAACCACAGTGAGGGCCAATTATTTATTTAGGGGCTCGGCATAGGGCAGATATTTTTATTCAGGATCATTATACTGACACTCATATCTTTAAGGGCATCATGTCGGGATTTGCTGCAGAAGACCGGAAAAGATGGAAGTCTGCAGAGAATGTGAATGAGAAAACTCATCATGGAGTCTGGACAAGATGAAGAAGAAAGAGAACGACTCCAGAGACAATGTCATCTATCAGGTACCTGGATGTAAATGTTTTTTGTGATACTGACTAATTCTGATATTTGTATTTATGCTAGGAGCGTTAAAGGGGTTTTCCAAGTGTGTGATGAGTCTGCAGTCATTCTATGTGACTGCAGACTTCTGAATTCTCACAGTGCACACTGCACGCTGTCAGGATTCTCTTGTGCCGGTGATTTGTATACTTATGGTCAGATGCTGACTAGACTTGCGTGGCCTCACTCAATGACAATGAATTGAGCGAGGCCGGACACGTCTAGTCGGAATGTGGCCAGAAGTATACAAATCACATACTTGTGCAAGGGAGAATCCTAAAAGTGTACAGTGCATGAGCTGTGAGAATTCAGAAGCCTGAAGACACCCAGAGTGACTGCATACTTTAATCTCAAACCTGGACGAGCCCTTTACTTATAAAATGAAGCCCTGCAGCCAATCCTAACAGTGTGTAATATACTCACTGTCAGGATTCAGCTCTGCTTGCAGGTTCCAGCAGTCATCACATGGATACCTCACTCATATGCGATTTTCATACTTAGGTAACAACGAGTTCCTCTTTCTGCTTCTCTCAGTTTTTCACTGAACATTGAGAGAATTAGGGAGAGCTGCTCATCGGCACGTGACTAAGTGTGCACGTCGCATATGTGCTGCTCTGGGGGGGCGCCAAATTGAAGTCTTGCCCCAGGTGCCAGAATGCCTTGAAACACCTCTGCATGGCACCTCTGATCCCCATCCTGGTATGCATGGAACCCCTGATCCCCATCCTGGTATGCATGGAACCCCTGATCCCCATCCTGGTATGCATGGCACCCCTGATCTCCATCCTGGTATGCATGGCACCCCTCATCCTAGTATGCATGGCACTCCAATCCCCCATCCTGGTATGCATAGCACCCCTCCATCCTGGTATGCATGGCACCCTTGATCTCCATCCTGGTATGCAATGCACCCTTCATCCTTACCCTGGTTTGCATGGCACCCCTCATCCTTATCCTGGTATACATGGCACCCCTCATCCCTATCCTGGCATGCATGACACCCCTCATCCTTATCCTAGTATGCAAGGCCCCCCTCATCCCTTTTCTTGGTATGCATGGCCCCCTCATCCCTCTTCCTGTTATGTATGGTACCCCTCATCCCTCTTCCTGGTATGCATGACACCCCCATCCTGGTATGCTGTTATCCCAGTTGCTTGTGTACCTTTTTCTACCACACTTTTTCCTTCCACTCAACTTTCCATTAATATGCTTGGATACAGCACTCTGTGAACAGCCAGCTTCTTTAGCAATGACCTTTTATGGACTGTGTCAATGACTGCCTTCTGGACATCTGTCAAGTCAGCAGTCTTCCCCATGATTGTGGACACTATTGAAACAGAATAAGGTACCTTTTTAAACACGTAAGAAGCCTTTGCAGGTGTTTTTTTGTAAATTATTCTAATTTACAGAGATAATAACTTTTGTGTTTTCATTGGCTGCAAGCCATAATCATCAACATTAACAGAAATAAATAGTGATGAGCGAGCACTAAAATGCTCGGGTGCTCGATGCTCGAGTCAAGCAAATTGGCATGCTTGGGTGCTCGACCCGAGCAACGAGCCCAATGTAAGTCTATGGGAAACTCGAGCATTTTTAAGGTGGCTTCCCCTGAAGCCTAACAATTGCCCAAAGTGATAGGAACAGTGCTCAAATGACATGGGAACAGCATAGGGAAGACCCCTGAAAGCATTTCTGACTCCCAGGTCAGAGGTATTACGCCACTTTTACGGACTCACAATAAAACATACAAAAAGAAAACCAAAATGGATTTTCCTGGGAAATATGTTAAGGAACATCCTTTCCAGGGTAATCACTTGTATATAAGGAAAAATAAATAACCAAAAACAAAAATCCTCCTCCACACCTTAGGCTATGTTCACATGTAGTGTTTTTGCATTTTTGCCTTGCTTTCAACCGTGCCAAATGCATTCACCTGGAAATGTCATTTTAACATTTTACAACCTTATCTGGCCATGTGTGTGAGACATGATCAGACACAGCCTGTTTCATTTATGAAGGAGGGACTCTGAAAGTCACAAAGCCTATTTTTATAGGGCCATCAGGCGGCCTTTACTATTATTAAAGGGCCAGCAGTCGGCCCTCACTATTGTTAGAGAGTTAGCCGGCTATGCTTTGTTGTTCCCATTACTAATGAGTGGGTCTTCTATACTGTCATTGCGTATGTAGTGAGTGGCAGGGCTGCCCAAAATTTGGACGCACCCCAGTACCCCTTTGAAAATTTGGATGCACCCCAATATGCAAAACTATATTCCCATTATTAGAAGTGGGTCTCCCATTGTGTTTGCCTATGCAGTGAATGCAAGGGCTGCTAAAAATTTGGACCTACTCCAATGCCCCTTGGAAGAGATGTAGAGGAGGGCCTCCTGAAAACAATGTTCCCATTATTAGGAAGTGGGTCTCCCATTGTGTTTGCCTATGCAGTGAATGCAAGGGTTGGCAAAAATTTGGAGGCACTCCAATGCCCCTTGGAAGAGATGTGCAGGTCAGAGGACCTCCTGAAAACAATGTTCCCATTATTAGGAAGTGGGTCTCCGATTGTGTTTGCCTATGCAGTGAATGCAAGGACTGCCAAAAATTTGGAGGCACTCCAATGCCCCTTGGAAGAGATGTGGAGGTCAGAGGGCCTCCTGAAAACAATGTTCCCATTATTAGGAATTGGGTCTCCCATAGTGTTGGCCTATGCAGTGAATGCAAGGGCTGAAAAAAAAATGGGAGGCACTCCAATGCCCCTTGGAAGAGACGTAGAGGGCCTCATGAAAAAATGTTCCCATTATTAAGAAGTGGGTCTCCTATAGTGTTGGCCTATGCAGTGAATGCAAGGGCTGCCAAAAATTGGGAGGCACTCCAATGCACCTTGGAAAAGATGTGGAGTAGGGCCTCATAAAAAAATGTTCCCATTAGAAAGGAGCGGGTCTCCTATACTTGTAATGCCCATGCACTAAGTGTATGGGCTGACAAACATTTACCCCTGGGGGGTATACATGAAAATACTGTATAAAATTTATTTTTACGGGCATCATAAACACCCTTTAAAAAAATTATGTGGGTGTTGCATCAGGGACCACGGTCACCCTGGTGATATGGTGTTGGAGGATGAGGATGAGGAGAAGGAGGAGGACAAGAGCAAATAGGTAAAATCAGGAAGCGTATACCCATGGCATGGTACATGTGTGAGCTCGCCTAGCCTCAGAGCCGCCACCAGGTATCGGCCATTGTCACATATGACCATGCCTGGCTGTTGGTTCAGCGGTGTCAGCCACATATCTGCCTGCTCTTCCAGAGCTGTCCAAAACTCTTCAGCATTGTGCGGTTTGTCACCTAAGCATATTAGCTTCAGCATAGCCTGTTGCCGCTTGACTGAGGCAGTGCTGAAGTGCTTCCAGCTTGTGACTGATGTGGTCATTTCCGAGATGGAGGCTGAAGAGGAGGAAGAGGCTGAGGAGGATGAGGTGCAGTATCTGTAGACTGTGGGGGCAACCCTGATTGACCTAGGGCCTGCAATCCTCGGCATCAGGAGGCTCTGTTCCATCCCAAGGTCTGACTGGGTCCCGGCTTTCACAATGTTAACCTGGTGTGTCGTCAATGAGATTTACCATTCCTACCCACAAGCACTTGTCCATGTGGTTAGGTGGACTTTCCCTGTAACTGCATTGTTGAGGGCACGGCTAATGTTGTGGGACACGTGCTTGTGTAATGCAGGGATGGCACACCGGGAGAAATAGTGGTGGCTGGGGACCGAGTACCGAGGGATGGCTGCCGCCATCAGATTGCGGATAGCTTCCGTCTCCACGAGCCTAAAAGGAAACATTTCGAACGCAAGCAGTTGAGAAATGTGGGAATTTACTAGTGTGGCCTGTGGGGCGTTGGCTGCGTATTTGCGCTTGTGTTCCAAGGACTGGGGTATGCACAACTGAATGCTGCGCTGGGACAAGAATATGCTTGCTGATGGTGCTAGTTGAGAGTGTGCAACGGCAGGTGCAGGGCAGGAGGCACCTTCGCATGCACTATGGACAGGGGATTGGCTTGCATGCACAACAGCAGAAGAAGCAGTGGTGTCACCCGCAGACACTATTCCTGGACTCTGGGGTTGGGCCAACAAAGTCAGGTGCTTTGCTGCCATGTGCCTGATCATGCTGGTGATGGTCAGGCTGCTAGTTTTGCTACCCCTGCTAATGCTGGCCTGGCTGGTGGTTCAAATGGCCTTTTTTGGGTTATCGGCAGAGTCTTTTAAAAACAACCAGACTCGGGAAGACCTAACGGTTGTCCTGGCAACTTCCTTCGTGTTACGAGGAACGGTTGCCCACCTTCAGTCTCCGGCCACCACACTGCTTCTTCCTGCCTGTTGTGGTGCTATACCTCCCTCCCCCTGTTTGCTGCTGTCCTTGCTCTGCATGTCCTCGTGCAGGTTGGGTCAGTTACTATATCATCCACCACCTCGTCTTCCACTTCTGCACCCTGATCCTCTTCCTGACTTTCTGGCAATTGTGTCTCATCAACGTCCACCTCTTGTGACACTTTCCCACCGTCGCCTTCGTATGACCGTGGCTGCTCAAATATTTGGGTATTGCTACGTGTGATCTTCACTTGCCCCGCTTTAAGTGGACCAGGCGAGAGGCCAGAATCTATAAATGGAAAAGTGAACAGCTCTTAGGAGTGTCCAAGTGTGGGATCAGTTGTCTCTGGGCACTCGGCATGGTGGAAGGAAGGAGGATCAGGGTGAGGAATATGTGGTCCAGACTCAAGGCTACTGAGACTTGACCATGTAGAGGACAGGGTGGTGGTGGTGGCTAAGTGACTGGAAGCATTATCTGCTATTCAACCAATAACCTTTTCACACTGCTCTGTGTTTAATAGTTGTGTTCTGCTGTCCCCTATTAATTGGGACAGGAAGGTCAGGCAAGAAGATGTGGGTGTTTGTTGTGGCACAATTTCAACTTGCCCATGGCCTCTGCATGCACCATCACCATCATGTCCAGTTCCCCGTCCCTTGCCACGTGCCTTGCCCATTTTAAATGGAGGGCAAGATCTTCCACACTCACTACAAATGATTGAATTTGGAGCGAACTTATATGTGATCCGTGTGACGGACAAACCACAGTTTTAAATAGCTGGCCTATAGGTACCTATTTTTAACAGCAAACTGGTGTCAATAACTTCACTGACACACTGAAACAAAATTTTAATGGAGGCCAGAAATGGCAGAATTTTCAGCGCAATTATATGTGATCTGTGTGATGGACAAACCACAGTTTTAAGTAGCTGGCCTGTAGGTAACTAATTTTAACAGCACCGACCTCATGTCAATAAGTTCACTGACACACTGCAACAAAATTTCAATGGAGGCCAGAAATGGCAGAATTTTCAGCGCAATTATATGTGATCCGTGTGAATGACAAACCACAGTTTTAAGCAGCTGGCCTGTAGGTAACTATTTTTAACAGTGCCGACCTCATGTCATTAAGTTCACTGACACATTGCAGCAAAATTTCAAGAGGCCAGAAATAGCAATATTTTCAGCGCAATTATATGTGATCCATGTGACGGACAAACCACAGTTTTAAATAGCTGGATTTTTAGCGCTTTAATATGGAAAGGACCTGGTTGTATTCTGCAGTGCAAATGGCGCAGAAAAACAGTGTTCTCTGGGTTGCTTTTTAAGAAAATAATGAGGATTAAGATAAAAAAAAATTATTCCTGGCCCCTGATACCTGGGGCTATTTCTACAAATATCTGTAAAAGCACCAGCAGACAGAACTGGAATGGATCCTCTTGCTATGTTCACTGCAGTCTGCTATATATACCCTGTCTGCCTGCCTAGAGCTGATATCTCTGCAGCTGGATTAGTCCTCAGAAGGAATGTTAGTTGAGATGGATATGTAGAGAATCTTGTAGAATACCTACACTAACTAATAAACAACCGAATCTCTCCCTAGCTCCACAGCACCTCTCCCTACACTGCCTGACTGTGACGAGCATGGCGGCGCCTGGTCTGATATAGACCCGATGACGCAGTTCGGCCAGCCAATCACTGTAATGCCACAACCAACATGTCTGCGGCATTACAGGGTGTGGCAGACAATCTCTGCATGTTGATTGGCACTCTAAAGACCGCCAAACATGCAGGGAGGGGACCCGAGCTCCTGCCGAGCAACCCCGGAAATACTCGGCGAGCGCCAAGCATCTCGAGCAGTGAGCTGCTCGGGCTTGCACCGAGCACTAGCGAGCTTGCTCGCTCATCACTAGAAATAAACACTTGAAGTAGATCACTCTGTTTGTAATGACTCTATATAATATATGAGTTTCACTTTTCGTATTGAAGAACTGAAATAAATTAACGTTTTGATTATATTCTAATTTTGTGAAGAGCACCTGTATATACTGCCAGTTACCAAGTAAAGTTCTGGTTGTTTTTATGAACTCTGTGTCTTCTGAATTGATTGCTGCACTGGTTCTGGAAGAAGGATTCCTGGAGTCAGAAGATCCTGCTTGCCAGAAGTAAGTGGAAGACACCATATACACAGCAGCACACCAGGACGAGGACACACTTTGTCTGTAGGGTGCCAAAGCGAGCAGTGGTTACAGCTCGCCCACGACTACCTCGCTTGGGCACCTTAGACTTGTCTGAGGGGGGACATCCAGAGGCGTAGCTAGGGTTTTGGTTCAGGGGGGGCGAAACTTCTGAGTGAGCCCCTAACCAGGTAACCCTGATTACAACTATAGTGGCGCACCCAGATAGTGGATGTAGGAGAACCTCAGCAGATGACCGGGCTGTTACTAAAAATAATCTCTATACAAAGACCAGCACTGATATTACCGCCATATGGTGACATATATTGATAGATGCCACTCCTGCAGAACATATAACAGATCACAGCACAGTTATATATAGTACCTTAAAGCTGACGTTATTTCTGATTAAATTGTTCACTTTTCCCATCTTTTCTATCTGGCCCAGACTGACACAACATGTTCTTCAGCCAGGGCTCAGAGTCTCAGAGATCACAACAAAGACACATTTGACTCCTTACATTTCAGGCACTGACCACATCTATCCCCAACCTGCACAAACTTCTCATCCTGCTGATACCCCAATACGGAGCCTCTGCTGCAAAATGTGTCCCTATTGCTGCACCTACTTTGTGCCCTCTAGATGGTAAAACAAACCTCTAAAATATAGTAATGACGTGTGCAAGTGTCCTAGAAAACAGTGCCCACATTATACCCCCTAGAAAGTATTAGTGCCCCTTTGACAGTCCAGATAACCTGAGTTCCCCTATAACAATAAGTGTCCACTTAAGATTTAATAATGTCCTGAGTCTCCCCCCATGTACAGCTCCCCTCTAACCAGTATTATGTTCTCCTATGCACGATATAATTCCCCCTCACTGTATAGTACCCCCACACAGTATACTGACCCCTTAGTAGCCCCCAAGCTGATGGCTCCAACACTGTATGATGGCCCCCACACTATACAAAGACCCCACATTATCTCCCACACTGTATGATGGCCTCCAAACTATACAAAGACCCCACATTATCTCTCACACTGTAAGATGACCCCCACACTGTGCAAAGACCCCACATTATCTCTCACACTGTATGAGGGCCCCCACACTGTTCAAAGACCCCACATTATCTCCCACATTGTATAAATACCCTACATATAGTATAATGCACCAGATAGTCCTCAATATATTATATTGGACTCCCCATAGTCCTTCGTATAGTATAATGCACCCCCCATAGGCAGAGTCTGTAGTAAAATGTTCCCCCCCATAGACAGAGTCTGTAGTATAATGCTCCCTCCATAGGCAGAGTCTGTAGTGTAATGCCCCCCCATAGGCAGAGTCTGCAGTATAAACCCCCCCATAGGCAGAATCTGTATTATAATGCTCCCCCCTCCTCATAGGCAGAGTCTGTAGTATAATGCTCCCCCGCTCCTCATAGGCAGAGTCTGTAGCATAATACTCCCCCCTCCTCATAGGCAAAGTCTGTAGTATAATGCCCC
Source organism: Phyllobates terribilis (assembly GCF_046119375.1). NCBI lineage: Eukaryota > Metazoa > Chordata > Amphibia > Anura > Dendrobatidae > Phyllobates > Phyllobates terribilis. The sequence continues at coordinate 409,708,692 of NW_027362771.1, read as the reverse complement.
CCATAAGCAGAGTCTGTAGTATAATGCTCCCCCCCTCTTCATAGGCAGAGTCTGTAGTATAATGCCCCCCCATAGGCAGAGTCTGTAGCATAATGCCCCCCCATAGGCAGAGTCTTTAGTATAATGTTCCCCCCTTCCCCATAGGCAGACAAATAAATATGCGCAAATCTTAGTACTGGAATGTTTGTAATTGTTTGGAAAATAAACTTAGGGGAGAGAGAGAGAGAGGACCCCACTGACCATATGTCACGGGTGAGTCAGAAGTGACAGACAATCACCCTGCAGTGGTTTGCAGGAGATCTTCACGTTTGGCAATGCAGACAGCTGCCTAGATAGTAGGCTGTGTTTAGGACCCAGCGACTACCTCCCTTTAGTCTGGGTGTATATATACTTGGTGTGTCTAGGTGGGCGTCGCCGGTTATGCTCATTACTCCTTGGAACTTGGCTAAAGCAGCATCACGTCCTCTTTGGAGTCTTGAGGCCATGTGCCCTGTTGGAGTTCTTCTAAAGCTAAGTTGTAATTCCCCTGTGTTGTCTTCCTCTTTTGTCTTTAGAGTGCTAGCTGAGGTTGATTAGTGCTCATCTCCTTCCACCCCCAGCTATATCATTTTGCCAGGGACAGTAGGGAGAGGCACGTGATCGGCGACAGCTGGGGAGACTGTATAGGGACGTTAGGGGGAGACAGGGATTAGTCCAGATTAGGAGGTCACCTCTTCCCCCTTTCCCTAGTGTCTGATCTCCCGTTCCCTTTCCCCTCTGTGTTGCACTCACACCTGGCGTGACTCTCAGTGTTGCACTCACACCTGGCGTGACATTATAACCAGCCGAGCACGTTTTTGAAAAAAAAAAAAAAAAAACGATACAAGACTGACATTTTTTTTTTCTTTGTGTGTTTTTGGGCGTGCACCCTTCTTTTTCTTTACTCCCTTTAGTATGGGATCAGTTGCAGAGCTCGCAGAGCGGTTCTGCTGTCTGTCTCTGGAGGTGAATGACCTCCGCTGTGAGGTTCAGCAGCAGTATCAGCGGTTACAGGCCGCCAATGTGGGGGTCTCTGCAGGTAGACCTGTCCAGCCTGAACCCAAAGTTGCCCTCCCGGACAGGTTTTCAGGAGGCAGGGACAGGTTTTTTGTGTTTAAGGAGGCATGCAAATTGTATTTCAAGCTTCGTCCCTACTCCTCCAGTAATGAGGAGCAATGGGTTGGCATTGTGATCTCTCTACTGCAGGGAGATCCTCAGTCGTGGGCGTTTTCGTTACAGCAAGATTCGGTTTGACTCCAATCTGTAGAGGTTTTTTTTTGAGCTCTTGCCCTCATCTATGATGACCCTGACCGAGCCGCCTTGGCTGAGTCTAAGCTACGTCGTCTTCAGTAGGGGATTCGGTCAGTGGAAACATATAGTTCGGAATTCCGTAGATGAGCAACGGATTCCAAATGGAATAACTCAGCCCTAAAAAGTCAATTTTGTAAGGGGCTAACGGAAAGATTGAAAGATGCCTTGGCCATTCATCTGGATAGGCGCCTTCAGGATAGACAGGTGCGACCTCCTTCTCCGGGGCCTTCTTGTCGGTGTTGTACCTTTGGCAAGGGAGCGGTCTGGGGGTGAATCAGTACTGGGGGAGGTGGAGGAACCTATGCAGTTAGGTGTGTCTCTACATCATACATCTCCCCAGAAATTCGCAAGAAAAAAGGCGTATTTTTTGTGGGAAAAAGGGACACTTTGTTGGGACCTGTCCTTCATTTCCTAAACAAAAAGAGACTCGATTAACTCTCGGTAGTCTGGAGTTGGATAAACAAGGGGTGCATTTGTGGCCAAACTGCAGTTCCCGCTTTGTCATGACTGCAGAGGTGGTGCTAGAGAGCAAAATCGAAAAAATTTCTGTGTTTGTTGACAGTGGAGCCGGGGTCAGCATGGTTGATGCTGAGTTTGTGAAAACTCACGGTCTCGCTTGCTGTGCTTTAGCTGAACCTATTTCCATCTTTGCCATTGACTCGGTGCCACTTGCACAGAAAGGATTTACTCAGATTGTACATAATTTGAAACTGAGGGTGGGGTCAGTTCAGTTGTGAAATCATTCCTTGCTATGTTTTGGAGAATCTCCCTACTCCGATTGTTTTAGGTATCCCCTGGCTTGTTAAACACAATCCATTGGTGGATTGGCAAGCTGGGGAGATAATTGAATGGGGAGATTACTGCCATGAGAACTGCCTGAATGTTTCCATTGCTGCTGTCTCTGCGGAGATACTGCCTGCTTTTCTGTCTGGTTTTGAGGACATTTTTTCTGAGAAGGGGTGTCAGGATTTGCCTCCTCATCGTACTTGGGTAGTTTAGCTCCTGGGGTCAGGTTAATAGGATAGTCCTATTAACCTGACCCCAGGAGCTAAACTACCCAAGTCTAGACTGTATAATATTTCTGGCCCTGAGATACAAGCCATGAAGGATTTCATTGTGGAAAGTCTGGAGAAGGGACATATCAGACCCTCATCTTCGCCTGTGGCGGCAGGGTTCTTCTTTGTGAAGAAAAAAGATGGCGGTCTACGTCTCTGTTTAGATTTCCGAGAATGAAATCAAATTACCATCTATGATCCATACCCTCTGATTCCTGATTTGTTCAGCCAGGTTGTGGGAGCTAAGGTATTCTCCAAGTTGGATTTAAGGGGAGCTTACAATCTGGTTAGAATCAGAGAAGGGGATGAATGGAAGACAGCGTTAAATACCCCGGAAGGTCATTTCGAGAGTCTGGTTATGTCTTTTGGCTTGACCAATGCACCTGCGGTATTTCAGCATTTCATAAATGATATTTTTCATCATTTGGTGGGGAGGTCTGTGGTGGTCTATCTGGACAATATTTTGGTTTATTCACCTGATTTTGAGACCCATCGGGGGCATGTTAAGCAGGTGCTCCAGATATTAAGGGATAACAAACTCTATACCAAACTAGAGAAATGTGTTTTCGCTGTTCAGGAGGTGCAGTTTTTGGGGTGCTAGTTGTCATCTTCAGGTTTTCGGATGGATCCGGAGAAGATCCGTGCAGTCCTTGATTGGGAAGTCCCGAGAACCTGAAGGCCCTACAACGTTTTCTGGGCTTTACTAATTTTTACAGGAAATTCATCCAAAATTACTCGGTTGTAGTGAAACCCCTTACTGACATGACTAAGAAGGGGTCTGACTTTTCCAAATGGTCAGAGGCTTCCCTCCAGGCTTTTTCTTCCTTAAAGAATCACTTTGCCACTACACCTATACTCTGTCAACCCGATGTTTCTCAACCCTTTATTGTGGAGGTCGATCCTTCGGATGTCTGGGTTGGGGCTGTGTTGTCTCAGGGTTCGTCCCCTGGTAAATGGCGTCCATGGGCCTTCTTTTTAAAAAAATTGTCTTTGGCTGAGAGAAATTATGTCGTGGGTATTTGGGAACTTTTGGCGATCAAATTGGCATTCAAGGAATGGTGACACTGGTTGGAGGGGGCTGTCCATCCTATTACTGTTATTACTGACCATAAGAGCCTGTCATATCTCCAGTCAGCTAAACGTCTCAACCCTAGGCAAGCCAGATGGTCCCTGTTTTTTACTAGATTCAATTTTGTTGTCACTTTTCGTCCAGGGGTCAAAAACGTCAATGCTGATGCTTTGTCCCGGAGCTTCCCTGGTGGTGGTGACCATGAGAACCCTGCCCCGATATTACAGAAAGGGGTAGTTATTTCGGCTATTTTTCCTGAACTGGAGGGGAAGGTGCTGGAGGTTCAGGGGGACGCCACTGCCTCCTACCCTACAGGAAAGTTATTTGTACCACCTGATCTGCGCCGTAAAGTAATCATGGAACATCATAACTCTCAGCTTGCTGGGCATCCAGGTGGTAAGGCAACCGTGGACTCCTCTTTCGTCGTTTTTGATGGCCAGGGTTGCATCGGGATGTAATTGAACATGTAGCTGCTTGTAGTATTTGCGCGCGTTCTAAGGTTTTGCACACCCGTCCGTCTGGTACTCTTCTTCCGTTACCTATCCCTAGCAGGCCATGGACACACTTGTCCATGGATTTTATTATTGACCTACCAGTTTCTGCAGACAAAACGGTGGTTTTGGTAGTAGTAGTAGATAGGTTCAGTAAAATGGTTCACTTCTAGTGATGAGCGAGCACTAAAATACTCGGGTACTCATTGCTCGGGTAGAGTAAATTGGAATACTTGGGTGCTCGACCCATGCAACGAGCCCAATGTAAGTCTATGGGAAACTCAAGCATTTTTCAGGCGGCTCCCCCCGGCGGTCTGCAGAGGGCCTAAAAATTGCCCAAATCGATGGGAACAGTGCTCAAATGACATGGGGACAGCATGGGGAAGAGCCCTGGAAGCATTTCTGACTCCCAGGTCACTTCTGTCAACAATGTTGTCAGAGGTATTACGCCACTTTTACGGACGCACATTGAAACATATAAAAACAAAACCAAAATGGATTTTCCTGGGAAATATGTTAAGGAACATTCTTTCCAGGGTAATGACTTGTATATAAAGCAAAATAAATAACCAAAAACAAAAATGCTCCTCCACACCTTGGACTATGTTCACACGTAGCGTTTTTGATGCGTTTTTTCACTTTTGCATTGATTACAACCTTATCTGGCCATGTAATTTATGAAGGAGGGACTCTGAAAGTCACAAAGCCTATTTTTATAGGGCCATCAGGCGACCTTTACTATTCTTAAAGGGCCAGCAGTCAGCCCTCACTATTCTTAGAGAGCCATCAGCCAGCTATGTTTTATTGTTCCCATTACTAAAGAATGGGTCTCCTATATTGTTATTGCGTACGCAGTGAGTGGCAGTGCTGCCCAAAATTTGGACACACCTCAATACCACTTTGAAAATTTGGATGCACCCCAATACCCCTTTGAAGAGACTTAGAGGAGGGCCTCCTGAAAACAATGTTCCCATTATTAGGAAGTAGATCACCCATTGTGTTTGCCTATGCAGTGACTGCAAGGGTTGCCAAAAATTTGGAGGCACTCCAATGCCCCTCGGAGGAGACATGGAGGTCAGAGGGCCTCCTGAAAACAATGTTCCCATTATTAGGAAGTGGGTCTCCCATTGTGCTAGCCTATGCAGTGAATGCAAGGGTTGCCAAAAATTTGGAGGCACTCCAATGCCCCTTGGCAGAGACGTGGAGGTCAGAGGGCCTCCTTAAAACAATGTTCCCCTTATTAGGAAGTGGGCCTCCCATTGTGTTTGCCTATGCAGTGAATGTAAGGGCTGCCAAAAATTTGGAGGCACTCCAATGCCCCTTGGAAGAGACATGGAGGTCAGAGGGCCTCCTTAAAACAATGTTCCAATTATTAGGAAGTGGGTCTCCCATTGTGTTTGCCTATGCAGTGAATGCAATGGTTGCCAAAAATTTGGAGGCACTCCAATGCCCCTTGGCAGAGACGTGGAGGTCAGAGGGCCTCCTTAAAACAATGTTCCCCTTATTAGGAAGTGGGCCTCCCATTGTGTTTGCCTATGCAGTGAATGCATTTTTGTAGACCTGTCCGCCTCAGGAATAAGAAATATAAAGTTCTCCTTGTAGTGTAGTTCTAGAAGTGTCACCAACCAGTAATGACTGTCACCCAAAATTTTGAGAACGCGAGGGTCATGGTAAAGGCAGCGTAACATAAACTCAGCCATGCGTGCCAGACTACTAACAGGCAAGACTTCCGTGTCCTCACCAAGAGGATGACTGACCATGCTCTCCTCCTCCTCCTCTGTGTCCTCTGGCCATCCACGCTGAACAGACGGTATGACTGCTGTGCAGGTAGTACCATCTATAGCGCATGAAACTAGCTCCTGTTCTTCCTCCTCCTCCTCCTCTTCCTCATTATCACCCAATCCACGTTGGGATGAGATGAGGCTAGGCTGTGTGTAATCACCCTGTATGGTTCCTTGCTCCGTCACATCATGCTCCGCCTGCAATGCATCCTATTTGATTGTGAGCAGAGAGCATTTCAGAACACAGAGAAGTGGGATGATGACGCTAATTATGGCGTCATCGCCGCTCACCTTCTTGGTGGAGTCCTCAAAGTTTTGGAGGATTGTACATATGTCTGACATCCATGTCCACTCCTGAGGTCTTATGTGTGGAGTCTGAACTGAATACCGACGGCCTTGTTGATGCTGGTACTCAACAACTGCCCTCTTCTGCTCACAAATCCTTCCCAACATCTGCAGTGTAGAGTTCCAATGCGTGGGTACATCACACACCAGTCTGTGAGCTGGAAGCTGCAAACGCTGCTGAAACACGGCAAGGGCGGCGGAAGCTGTAGCTGACTTTCTAAAATGGGCACACAGGCGGCGTACTTTCACAATCAGATCTGGCAGCTCCGGGTAGGATTTGAGAAACCTCTGAACCACGAGGTTAAGCACATGGGCCAGACATGGTACGTGTGTGAGCTCGCCTCGCTTCAGAGCTGCCACCAGGTTCCGGCCATTGTCACACACTACCATGTCTGGTTGTAGGTTCAGCGGTGTGAGCCACAGATCTGCCTGCTCTTTCAGAGCTGTCCACAACTCTTCAGCATTGTTCGATTTGTCACCTAACAATGTTTGTCGCCTGTTGCTGCTTGGCCGAGGCAGTGCTGCAGTGCTTCCAGCTTGTGACTGATGTGGTCATTTCAGAGATGGAGGCTGAAGAGGAGGAGGAAGCTGAGGAGGATGAGTTGCAGGAGCTGTAGACTGTGGGGGCAACCCTGACTGACCTAGGGCCTGAAATCCTTGGCGTCGGGAGGACGCTTTCCGTTCCAAGGTCCGACTGGGTCCCGGCTTCCACTATGTTAACCCAGTGTGTCGTCAGCGAGATGTACCGTCCCTGCCAACAAGCACTTGTCCACGTGTCCGTAGTTAGGTGGACTTTCCCGGTAACTGCGTTGTTGATGGCACAGCTACTGTTTTGAGACACGTGCTTGTGTAATGCGGGGACAGCACACCGGGAGAAATGGTGGCGGCAGGGGACCGAGTACTGAGGGATGGCCGCCGCCATCAGGTAGCGGAATTCTTCCGTCTCCACGAGCCTAAAAGGCAACATTTTGAGCACAAGCAGTCATGAAATGTGGGAGTTTAGTAGTGTGGCCTGTGGGGCGTTGGCTGCGTATTTGCGCTTGCGTTCCAAGGACTGGGGTATGGACAACTGAACTCTGTGCTGGCACAAGGACGTGCTTCCTAATGCTGCTACTTGAGAGTGTGCAACGACAGGTGCAGGGCAGGAGGCATCTTCGCATGCACCATGGACAGGGAATTGACTTGCATGCACAACAGCGGAAGAAGCAATGGTGCCACCCGCAGACACTGTTCCTGGACCCTGGGGGATGCTTTGCTGCCATGTGCCTGATCATGCTTGTGGTGGTCAGGCTGCAAGTTTTGCCACCCCTGCTGATTAGAGATGAGCGTTGTTCTACTCGAACTGTTCGCCAATCTCAAATTCGAGCTGTTTTGGGCGGTGTTCGAGCCGTTCGGCGAACACGAACGATTTGAGAAAAATTCGGCTGTTCGAGGTTATGTTCGATAACTGTTCGTGCACCAAAATCATAACTGGATTTTTTCTCAGTAATGATGAAAATTAATGTTAATACGCAGTTTGAGTGTACAGCGGGGTGGGGGGAGGGGCAGGGGATGGATCTCTGCAGGAATAATGAAGATCTCCATTTTTTTTTCTCTTTCCCGCATTTAGAGTGGGGAGATGCAATCTGTCAGCCTATCAGCAGCGCACACACGGAGCGAAGTGCTTTTTTTCACACAAGCAAGGGCATGTGTCATTGGCAGTGTATGTCACATGTCCTTGCCCTATAAGACCAAGCCATTTTCCCCGTCGCCACCATTTTCTCACTGCTGCAGCTGCGTGTTAGACGGCACCGCTGTTGCTGTGTGCGCTATACCTTGTTAATTTCAAGCCAATTTTCGCGCAAATCTACAGATAGCTTGGGAGTAGGGAATAGTTGTGATTGCAGTCCTTTTAAGGACTAGGTTACAGCATTTCCTACGACTTTTATCAGGCAGGTCTGTGCTCTTAAATAGATAGATTGTGGGAGTAAAGACTAATTGTAATTGCAGTCCTTTTCAGGACTAGGTTACATGAGTTCCTATCAGTTTTTGCCAGGCAGGTCTGTGCCAGTGCTGTGCAAGTTTTTTTCACAGCATTTGGCTGAATCTAGCAAAGCTAATCCTTTTTGGCCTATTGCAGAGTGTGTTAGTCAGTGGAGTAGCCTATCTGTGCTGCAAGATATACCACCTGTGTATAGAATACCAATTTTTTTACTGCACCTAGTGAAGTAAAATCTTTTGGGCATAGCATCATTCTATTAGTCCATCTATACTGACCTCCATCAGGTTGCAAACTGAATATAATTTTTTTCTGCATCTAGCTCTGAAAAAATATTTGGCCTTCTAGCAGTGTGTAGGACTTTCTCTATTAATCCATCTATACTGACCTCCATCAGGTTGCAAATTAAAAATAATTTTTATCTGCATCTAGCTCTGAAAAAATATTTGGCCTTCTAGCAGTGTGTGGGAATTTCTCTATTAGTCCATCTATACTGACCTCCATCAGGTTGCAAATTAAAAATAATTTTTTGTCTGCATCTAGCTCTGAAAAAATATTTGGCCTTCTAGCAGTGTGTGGTACTTTCTCTATTAGTCCATCTATACTGACCTCCATCAGGTTGCAAACTGAATATATTTTTTTTCTGCATCTACCTCTGAAAAAATATTGGGCTTCTAGCTTTGTGTGGGACTTGTTCTATTAATCCATCTATACAGACCTCCATCAGGTTGCAAACTGAATATAATTTTTTTCTGCATCTACCTCTGAAAAAATATTTGGGCTTCTAGCTGTGTGTGGGACTTGTTCTATTAATCCATCTATACAGACCTCCATCAGGTTGCAAACTGAATATAATTTTTTTCTGCATCTACCTCTGAAAAAATATTTGGGCTTCTAGCTGTGTGTGGGACTTGTTCTATTAGTCCATCTATACTGACCTCCATCAGGTTGCAAACTGAATATAATTTTTTTCTGCATCTAGCTCTGAAAAAATATTTGGCCTTCTAGCAGTGTGTGGGACTTTCTCTATTAGTCCATCTATACTGACCTCCATCAGGTTGAAAATTAAAAATAATTTTTTGTCTGCATCTAGCTCTGAAAAAATATTTGGCCTTCTAGCAGTGTGTGGGACTTTCTCTATTAGTCCATCTATACTGACCTCCATCAGGTTGCAAATTCAAAATAATTTTTTGTCTGCATCCAGCTCTGAAAAAATATTTGGCCTTCTAGCAGTGTGTGGGACTTTCTCTATTAGTCCATCTATACTGACCTCCATCAGGCTGCAAATTAAAAATAACTTTTATCTGCATCTACCTCTGAAAAAATATTTGGCCTTCTAGCTGCGTGTGGGACTTGTTCTATTAGTCCATCTATACTGACCTCCATCAGGTTGCAAACTGAATATAATTTTTTTCTGCATCTAGCTCTGAAAAAATATTTGGCCTTCTAGCAGTGTGTGGGACTTTCTCTATTAGTCCATCTATACTGACCTCCATCAGGTTGCAAATTAAAAAAAATTTATATCTGCATCTAGCTCTGAAAAAATATTTGGCCTTCTAGCAGTGTGTGGGACTTTCTCTATTAGTCCATCTATACTGACCTCCATCAGGTTGCAAATGAAAAATAATTTTTTGTCTGCATCTAGCTCTGAAAAAATGTTTGGCCTTCTAGCAGTGTGTGGGACTTTCTCTATTAGTCCATCTATACTGACCTCCATCAGATTGCAAACTGAATATATTTTTTTTCTGCATCTACCTCTGAAAACATATTTGGGCTTCTAGCTGTGTGTAGGACTTGTTCTATTAGTCCATCTATACTGACCTCCATCAGGTTGCAAGCTGAATACAATTTTTTTCTGCATCTACCTCTGAAAAAATATTTGGGCTTCTAGCTGTGTGTGGGACTTGTTCTATTAGTCCATCTATACTGACCTCCATCAGGTTGCAAATTGAATATAATTTTTTTCTGCATCTAACCCAGCCAATAGTTTTGGCCTAATACCACAGTTTGGCCACTCAGCTCTGCTCGGTTCCCATCCATTGTTTTTTTGTGCAAACAACTCCAGAGTTGTGAATTAGTTAACCACCAAAATGAGTGGAAAAAGGCCTGCTGCTGGTGGAAAGGGGAATAGGCATGTTGGGAAGGGGAAAAAAGGTTGTGTCCGTGGGGTAGGTGTTAAAGCAACAGTAACATCTGCAGAAGAAAGACGATCTTCCAGCCAAACTAAAATGTCTACTTCTTTTAGCGGACAATGTGATAAGATCCCTTTCTTACGGCCACGCCAATCGCTACAAATTCCAGATGAGGCACAAAAACAGCAGGTGCTTCAACGGATATCAAGTGCTCCTTTAAGTGGGCTCTCCTCCACATCAACTTCAACATCACAAATACTCCAGTCCTCAAAGGTGTCACCCCAATTGCACTTGCTTCCTCACAGCTCCCAAATCTCCAGCTGCCCGTCTGAGTATGAGGTAGAACAGATGGTTGAGTCTGCAGAGCTGTTTACTCATACTATAGCCTGGGAATCAGAGGTCGACTCCAGCGCTTCTGTGAATCCAGACGAGGAAATGATCTGCACTGATGCCCAGAATCTTTATGAGTCGGATCCAGGACCAGACGCAGAAGGTTCTGACCATAATGTAGACCCTCATTCCCAAACTGTAACTCCTGTTGGTGAAGACAATGAGGAAGACGATGATGAGACTCAAATACCTGATTGGAGCGACAACTTTAGTTTTTTGTCAGGGCAGGAACAGGTTGGCTCTGAGGACGACTGGTGTGATAATGCACAGGGTGATGATGATGAGGTTGGAGATCCCACTTACTGTCAACCCACAGTCAGCCAAGAGATGAGGTCAGCAGAGGAGGTGGAGGAAGATGCTAGTGACGACGAGGTCAGGTTGCGCCTTCCTGGACAGATACGTAGTACTGGAAGCACGTCAACAACTGCATCCTCAAACACAACTCTGCCTCTCACCACAAGTCGTGGTGGCTCTTCAGGTCGCATGGGTGCTAAGCCTTGCATAGCCTGGGCATTTTTTCAGATCGATAAAGATGACCCAACTCGTGTTATCTGTAACATTTGTCAGCAAAAGCTAAGTAGAGGCCAAAAAATACATAGTTTGAGTACTTCATGCATGAATCGGCACATGGACATGAAGCATAAGTTGCAGTGGGAAGCTCAGTGTGCTACAATGCGGCCTAGCCGGCCGGGCCAACCACCGTCTGCCATATCTTGTGCATCCGCGGCCTCTTCATCCTCTGTGACTGGGGGGACAGCAGTCACACCTGTTTTGGGGCGCAGACCTGCCACCTCTTTACCCGCAACAGCCAGCGTGATTGGCAGGTCATCATTTTCTTTGGAGGTGGTAACACCAGCTGGTGTTGAGCGCTGTCCGACATCGATAGCACCACCTTTGGATCAAGGCAACCTAACATGTCCGCCTGCATCTTCCTCACAGACCGGCAGTTTGCCGGGGACACCCTTATCAACCCCGTCTAAGCACAATAGCCAGCCCTCGGTCCCTCAGATGTGGACAAGTAAAAGACCATTTCCTCCTAGCCATGAGAAAGCTAAGAGGTTGAATTTCACCATCTGCAAGCTCTTGGCTACAGAAATGCTTGCCTTTCCGCCTGGTGGACACAGAGGATTTTCGAGACCTTATGTCCGTCGCAGTGCCCCAGTACCAGATGCCCAGTCGGCACTACTTCTCAAAGAAAGGTGTGCCTGCGCTCCACCAGCATGTCGCACACAACATCACCGCTTCTTTGAGAAACTCTGTGTGTGACAGGGTGCATTTCACCACAGACACTTGGACGAGTAGGCATGGACAGGGGCGTTGCATGTCGCTGACTGGGCACTGGGTAACTATGGTGACAGCAGGACAAGGGGCTGCTGTCCAAGTCTTGCCGTCCCCACGAGTTGTGCGTCAATCCTCTTTATGTCAAAGTTCCTCCACTGCTTCTGCCTCCTCAACCTCCTCTCGGTCTTTCACCTGCACCCAAAGCCTGTCTGGTCATGCCACAAGCTTTCTAACTGCACAGAAGGGATCCTGCACACCTCCTTACTATGCTGGCAGTAGGGCTCAACGTCATCAGGTGGTTTTTACTTTGAAATGTCTGGGAAATGTGAGTCACACAGCTGAGGAGTTGTGGTCAGCTCTGGAGAACCAATTTCATGAATGGTTGTCTCCACTGGACCTGAAACCAGGGAAGGCCGTGTGCGACAATGCTGCAAACCTGGGTGCGGCCCTTTGCCGGGGCAATGTCACACACGTGCCTTGTATGGCTCACGTGTTGAACCTGGTTGTCCAGCAATTTTTAGCCCACTATCCCAGACTAGATGGCCTTCTGCAGAGGGCACGGTCGCTGTGTGCTCACTTCCGCCGTTCGCATCCCGCAGCTCAGCGACTTACATCTCTACAGAAGTCGTTGGGCCTGCCACTTCACCGGCTAAAATGCGATGTGCCTACCCGGTGGAATTCAACTCTGCACATGTTGCAGCGACTGTGGCAGCACCGACAAGCCCTGGTGCAATACGTTCTGACGAATAGCCTGGGCCAACGAGATCCAGAGGTGGGGCAAATCACGCTGGAGGAGTGGTCTCAGATCAGGATCCTATGCACCCTTCTGCACAGTTTTGAAATGGCGACGAAGATGTTTAGTGCTGACGATGCCATTATCAGCATGACTATTCCGGTGATTTACATGCTGGAGCACATGTTAAACAGAATTCGGAGTCAGGTGGTGGCACAAGAGGAGGTGGAGGAAGTAGAGGAGGAGGAGTTGTATGCGGAAGGGCTAACATCTGCAAGGTCCAGACGGTCGGCAGCACCAAGGCAGCAGGCATGTGAGGGTGGGGGAGATGGTTTTACCAGGGCGCATGGTAGCAGCCAAACTAGTGAGGAAGGTGCAGGAGCCCAGGAAGAAGTGGAGGACGAACTGATGGAAGACTCATTAGATGAGGGAGACCTTGATCACATTTCTGTTGTGCGTGGTTGGGGGGAGAGGACAGAGGAAGGAAGCATGATTGTTACCTCGCCACCAACACAACAGGGACTTGGTGCTCCTGGATGCGCAACACACATGAGTGCCTTCTTGCTGCACTACCTGCAACATGACCCTCGAATTGTGAGAATTAGAAATAATCCTGACTACTGGGTTGCCACACTGTTAGATCCCCGGTACAAAAGTAAATTTGCAGAAATTATTCCTGCCATAGAAAGGGATGCACGCATGCAGGAGTATCAGCAGAGACTGTTGCAGAATCTTACATGTGCTTTTCCACAAAACACCAGTGGTGCACGTAGTGAATCTCACAGTTCCAACTTGCCAACCGTGGGACCGTCAAGTGTTCAGCACTCAAACCGTAACAGAACCACAGTATCTGCTGGTAACATCAATTTTGCGGAATCATTTCACCACTTTTTTAGCCCATCCTTTGCAAGGCCACAGGAGACAAGAAGTCTGACACATAGTCAACGCCTAGAGACGATGGTACAGGAGTATCTCCAAGTAAACATTGAAGCCATGACTGTGTCACTGGACCCTTGCTCTTTTTGGGCTTCCAATCTGGATAAATGGCCGGAGCTAGCCACTTACGCCTTGGAGATCTTGTCATGCCCCGCAGCCAGCGTTCTGTCTGAATGTGTGTTCAGCGCTGCTGGTGGTGTGCTGACAGATAAGCGCACGCGGCTCTCCACTGATAATGTAGACAGACTCACGTTCATAAAGATGAACAAATCATGGATCCGAAACGACTTTTCTACCCCTGTGTCATCCTGGGGAGAGTAAAAGCTTAATGATTGGTTAAAATCACCCTACCAACCGTTTTAAGCTTTCAAATTACTAATCATGTTTATCTGTATCTTGGCTGGAAAATAATTTGGGCTTTGTAGCAGTGTGCAGCACTGATTCTATTAGGCCATCTATAATAAGCTCCACCAGATTTAAAATTACTAATCATGTTTATCTGTATCTTGACTGGAAAATAATTTGGGCTTTGTAGCAGTGTGCAGCACTGATCCTATTAGGCCATCTATAGTAAGCTCCACCAGATTTAAAATTAATAATAATTTTTAGCTGCATCTAGCCCGGAAAATAATTTTGGGGCTCCGAGATGCACAAGACACATAAGTGCCTTCTTGCTGCACTACCTGCAACATGACCCTCATATTGTCAGAATTCGAAGTAATCATGACTACTGGGTTGCCACACTCTTAGATCCCCCAAACTTTTCGATCAACCTTTTCATTTTAATAAAGACCAAAAAAATGGTCATTTTTGAAATTATAAGCATTAGCAGGTTATTAGAAACTGAAATCAAACAGTTTTCAACTCAAAACTTTATTCTAGGTGATGTTACATTTTCACATAGGACCCCTTGTTCGAAAGGAGCTTCTGAACTCTCTCGTCCATTGAATTTGTCAGGTTTTGGATGGTTTCTGCTTCAATTGTTTTGCATGAGGACAGAATACCCTCCCAGAGCTGTTGCTTAGATGTGAACTGCCTCCCGCCATCATAGACACTCCTTTTGATGATGCTCCAGAGGTTCTGAATGGGGTAGAGGTCAGGGGAGCATGGGGGTCACACCATAAGTTTGTCCCCTTTTATGCCCATATCAGCCAGAGATGCAGATGTTTTATGTGCAGCATGAGATGGTGCATTATCATGCAAAAAAATGATCTTGCTGTGAAATACACGGTTCTTCTTCTTGAACCATGGCAGGAAGTGCTGTTTGAGAAAATCCACATACATTATGGAGTTCATCTTTAGCGCCTTCAGGGATCCTAAAGGGGCCGACAATCTCTCTCCCCATGATTCCAGCCCAAAACATTACTCCACCTCCTCCTTGTTGGCGCTGTAGCCGTGTTTGCGTGGGGTGTCCATCAACCAGCCATCCTCCACTCCATCCATCTGGACCATCGAGCGCTGCACGGCACTCATCCGTGAACAAAACAGTTTTGAAATCAGTCTTCATGTAATGTTTGGCCCACTGGAGCCGTTTCTGCTTGTGTGAAGTGGATAGAGGAGGTCGACAGGATGGCGTATGCACAGCTGCAAACCTCTGAAGGACCCTGCATCTTGTTGTTCGGGGGATGTTGGAGGCACCAGCAGCTTCAAAAACTTGTCTGCTGCTATGACAAGGCTTTTTTGCCGCTGCTCTTTTAACCTGACGTAATTGCCTGTAGGAAAGAGTCCTCAATTTGCCCTTATCAGCACGCACATGTGTGTACTGTGAATCAGCTACATACTTCTTGATTGCCAAGACACTTCATCCTGATCACCGCACAATGTTGATTGTAGTCATGCCTTGACCTAAACACTCCACAATTTGTTGCTTCTCAGCAGCCGACACATCCTTTTTCTTTCCCATTTTGGCAGAAAATGTAGGCTGCTTAATAATGTGAGACAGCCTTCTTAAGTAGTCTTGCCTTTCATTGGACACACCTGCCAAACTAATTAGCACAGGTGTCTGCAATTGCTTACAGTGATATAAAGAGCCCTGACACACATCACCATCAATGAGTTTAACTGACAAACAAACAAATTCTTCCCTTATCACTCCTAAACACTTTTTGCATAATAATTTAGAACACAGTGTACATGTGCTTTTCCACAAAACACCAGTGGTTCACGTAGTGAATCTTACAGTTCTAACTTGCCAACCGTGGTCTGTATGGAGTTGTTCAATAAAGGGCCCAAAATTAAGATAACATAGATGGGAGAGGTCTCTATGAATAGGAATTCCTAAGTATTTGATACCCTGTGAGGGCCAGGCAAAGGGAAAGTTGGACTGGATGGAATCCTATATGGATTTGGGGAGGGAGACATCGAGGGCCTCAGACTTCGCTCCATTGATTTTAAAATTTGACCATGTAACAAAGTGATCTATTTCAGCCATAACAGCATGGATGGATATAAGTGATTGAGTGATGTATACTAGGACATCATCAGCAAATAGAGAGCACTTGTACTCGGTGCCTCCCACCTCAATCCACCTAATATTGGGGTTATGGCGAATTGATGAGAGCAGGTGCTCCGTCACTAGGATGTATAAGGGAGGGGACAGAGGACATCCCTGCCTTGTCCCATTGGTGATTGTGAAAGGTGATGAAAATGTTCTGATGCACCCCCTGGGCCTTGGGACACCCGGAGCCGGACCCTTTTTGGTGGATGCTGGTGGTTGTAGTCTTAGTGGCGGCGACCCGGTTCCGTGGCTCAGGGTGGTCAAACCAGTGGTGGAACTATTTATGTGGTTTTGATGTTTAAATGTCCGACTACGCCACCCGTGGATTGCGGTCAGAGTGAACCGCCGCTGCAGGGCAGACCGCTGAGGCTGGTGTTGTGGGTGCAGCAGAGCGTAGCATAACTCCCCACGGGCGGAGTATAGCCTCAGGGCAGTGTATGCGGAGGATGGGGGTGATGGTGCAGGGCAGCAGCAGTAACGACACGGAGTCAGTGATGCAGTCCAGGGCCTTTACTCACAGTTCTTAATATCCAGACCACGTCTGCAGGTAACGGCTGCCCACGTCGTACTGTGCTCACCAGGTGAGGGGCTCAGACAACTCCCAGATAACTTTGGAGCGCTTCACAGGACCCCCTTTGTGTGTCCTTTGTCT
The DNA here is from genome assembly GCF_046119375.1 of Phyllobates terribilis. Taxonomy (NCBI): domain Eukaryota; kingdom Metazoa; phylum Chordata; class Amphibia; order Anura; family Dendrobatidae; genus Phyllobates; species Phyllobates terribilis. The sequence continues at coordinate 409,692,023 of NW_027362771.1, read as the reverse complement.
GGTCTTTCTTACCAACCCTTCTGTCCGGCTGCCTCGGGCCTCCTCTTGGTAAACTTGGCGCCAGTTTCCCTGACCCTATGTGGTGCCTTCCTAGCGGGTGTAGCGAGGGGCTGCGCCACATAAAATGTCACAGCCTCCGGTTTCTAGCTGAGGGTCGTTTCCTGCCTCCACTAGTTTCGGGGACCGGTCTCCCCCTTTGGCCTGACCCCTCCACGCAGGTGGATTCGGGCGTGCGGTGGCGACTCGCCCGTCCGCACCCCTGGGATCCCTTCATTCCTCGTTCCTGGAGCCTTCTCCGCTCCTCTTCCTTCCTTCTCCCTCTTCCAGGCCTGGGCCTCTGTTACTAGGCCCGCCTCCGGAGCAGAGCTCATGCAGAGCCCCTGCTCCCTGCCACTTCTGCTCAGACTTCTCTGCACTGAACTAAGATGGTGCCCACCTTTTATACTCCCTTCTCAATGCACCCAGGAACTGCTTCCTCCCTGCTCCTGCACTACAGGGTTCCCCTTCCTCAGTGTTCCCTCCCCCCACTCCAGCCAGGGACAGGGACTGTCGTGCCCATCTCAGAGGCATATTGGTCGCCCTGCCCCACGGCAATGTGGTGTAATGCATGCAGGTGTCGGGTCCTGATCCACACTCCATCCTTACCTGTGAGTGAGATATCACACCTCTGGGTGAGGTGCAATACCTCTGTAGCAACCGAGCCCTCAGGGTGCTACAGTTCCATTTATCTTCAGCCTAGGTGACGTATTGTGATACAGGGCCGTGATTTTGGCTATAAAAGGGTCCCCTAGACCCCTACCCCAAGCTTTTTAAGAGAATCATATATGGCGTGCCAGGAGACTCTATGGAATGCTTTCTCAGCATCCAACGAGAGTATCTAATTACAAATTTTTAACTGCATCTAGCCCAGGAAATACTTTGTGCCTAGTAGCAGTGTCTGCTAGTCAGCGGATTATCCCGGCTGTTAAGCAAGCTACACCACCTGTAGTTTGGACACTTAATTTTTTCAAAGGAAATGCTTCGGGACCACGGGATACTCAGTGAAGAGCATCAGGAGGCACCCCAAGGCATAGGGGCTGGGACTGGCAGTAGGATGCCTTGCGGTGGACAGCCGAGCTCGATCCTTATAAAAGCTTTTTAACTGCAGCAGCTTTAGTGGACGCTACTGGAGCTGGAATTACGCGGCTGCTGGCATGAGACTTGCCCTCCAATAGATCCTTGTAAATGGATTTAAAGTGTATTCATTCAAATTAGAGAGACAATTTAAATTAAAAAGCTTAGAGCTGCCTCCACCACAAGGGGGCTCGCTCGACCCACCAGCGGACAGGCACCAGTATTGGGAGAGGGGGGCTGGCCATCAGGTTTCACCGCGGCTCTGGCACAAACCCGGCGACACGGAGGTGGCACGGGCAGGAGCGGACTGAACGTGTCGGCTTCTCACTTTTTGGATTTTAGAAGGGCATGACATGCCTATATCTGTGTCTCCCCCTCCTTTTACTCCTCCACCTCTTTTCTTTTCGCATGACTATATGTACTTGTCACTTTTCCATGTGTTAGTTGTGTCTTCTGAGCAGTTTGTCAGCTTTTGGTCACCTTTGAAGGTGTTTTCTATGTGTTTCTATGTGTTTTTGTTTGCCTGCCATTGGTTTTAACGGTGTTCGAAGGTGTTCGACGAACAGTTCGGCGAACACACGGGTGTTCGACGAACCGAACCGAACTCGAACACTACGGGGGTGGCTCAACACTACTGCTGATGCTGGCCTGGCAGGTGGTACAAATGGCCTTTTTGGGGTTATCGGCAGAGTCTTTAAAAAACAACCAGACTCGGGAAGACCTAACACTTGTACTGGCAACTTCCTTCGTGTTGGTGTTATGGGAAACGGTTGCCTGCCTTTTGTCTGCAGCCACCACACTGCCTCTTCCTGCCTGTTGGGTTGCTTTGCCTCCCTCACCCTGTGTGCTGCTTTCTTCGCTCGGCATGTCCTCCTGCCAGGTTGGGTCAGTTACTATATCATCCACCACCTCATCTTCCTCTTCCGCACCCTAGTCCTCCTGCTGACTTTCTGGCAATTGTGTCTCATCATTGTCCACCTTGTGTGACACTTTCCCACCGTTGCCTTCGTGTGACCGTGGCTGCTCTATTTGTGCATCACTACATGCGATCTTCTCTTGCCCTTCTTCAAGTGGACCGGTCGAGAGGCCCAAATCTGTAAACAGAAAAGTGAACAGCTCGTCAGAGTGTCCAAGTGTGGGATCAGTTGTCTCCAGGCACTCGGCATGGTGGGAGGAAGGAGGATCACGGTGAGGAATATGCGGTCCAGACTCAAGGCTACTGAGACTTGACCATGTGGAAGACAGGGTGGTGGTGGTGGCTAAGTGACTGGAAGCATTATCCACTATCCAACCAACAACCTTTTGACACTGCTCTGGGTTCAATAGTGGTGTTCTGCGGTCCCCAAGGAATTGGGACAGGAAGGTTGGGCAAGAAGATGTGGGTGTTTTTTGTAGCACAATTTCAGCTTGCCCATGGCCTTGGCCTCTGCATGCACCATCACCATCACGTCCAGTTCCCTGTCCCTTGCCACGCGCCTTGCCCATTTTAAATGAACGACAATATCTTCCACGCTAACTACAAATGGCTGAATTTGGAGCGAAGTTATATGTAATCCGTGTGATGTAGAAACCACAGTTTTAAATAGCTGGCCTGTAGGTAACTATTTTGAACAGCAAACCGGTGCCAAAAACTTTGCTAACACACTGAAAAAAAATTGAATGGAGGCCAAAAATGGCAGTATTTTCAGCGTAATTATATGTGAATGTGATCTGTGTGACGGAGAAACCACAGTTTTAAATAGCTGGTCTGTAGGTAACTATTTTGAACAGCAAACTGGTGTCAAAAATTTCACTGACACACTGAAAAAAAATTTGAATGGAGGCCAAAAATGGCAGTATTTTCAGTGCAATTATATGTGATCCGTGTGAGGGAGAAACCACAGTTTTAAATACCTGGCCTGTAGGTAACTATTTTGAACAGCAAACCGGTGCCATAAACATTGCTGACACACTGAAAAAAAATTTGAATGGAGGACAAAAATGGCAGTATTTTCAGCGCAATTATATGTGAATGTGATCCATGTGACGGAGAAACCTCAGTTTTAAATACTTGGCCGGTAGGTAACTATTTTGAACAGCAAACCGGTGTCAAAAACTTCGCTGACACACTGAAAAAAAATTTGAATGGAGGCCAAAAATGGCAGTATTTTCAGCTCAATTATATGTGATCCATGTGATGGACAAACCACAGTTTTAAATAGCTGGATTTTTAGCGCTGTAATATGGAAAGGACCTGGCTGTATTCTGCAGTGCCAACAAGAAAATGACACAGAAAAACGGTGTTCTCTGGATTGCTTTTTAAGCAAATAATGAGGATTAAGATCCAAAAAAAAGTATTCCTGGCCCCTGAGACCTGGGCCTTTGTCTAGAAATATCTAACAGCAGCAGAAGGCAGAACTGGAATGGAGCCTCTTGTGCTATATGCACTGCAGTCTGCTATATACACTGCCTGCCTGCCTATATACACTGCCTGCCTGATATCTCTGCAGATGGATTAGTCCTCAAAAGGACTGTTTGTTGAGATGGTTATGTGTAATATGCTTGTTTTTTCCCTACACCACCTAATACACAACCAAATCTCTCCCTAGCTCAGCAGCACCTCTCCCTACACTGCCTGATTGCAGAGAAGACTGACGAGCACAGCGGCGCCAGGTCTGATATAGACCTGATGACGCTGTGCGGCCAGCCAATCACTGTAATGCCACAACCACCATGGTTGTGGCATTACAATGAGTGGCAGGCAATCCCTGCATGTTGATTGGCGCTCTAAAGAGCGCCAAACATGCAGGGAGGGGACCCGAGCATCTGCCCGAGCATATCACAGGTATTCAGCGAGCTCCGAGCATCTCGAGTACTGAGATGCTCGGGCGAGTACCGAGTACTTGCGAGTATGCTCACTCATCACTATTCACTTCGTCTCTTTACCTGCACTTCCCAATGCCAAGACACTTGCTCAGGTGTTCATAAATGAGATTGTGTAGCTTCACGGGGTTCCCTCCGATGTGGTGTCTGATCGGGGACCCAGTTTATTTCCAAGTTCTGGAAGGCATTCGGTTCTCGACTGGGGGTGCAGCTGTCCTTTTCCTCTGCCTTCCACCCTCAGTCGAATGGTCAGACCGAGCGGGTCAATCAGAACTTAGAGACATACCTCAGGTGTTTCATCTCTGAAAATCAGGAGGATTGGGCATCTTACTTATCGCTGGCAGAATTTGCCATCAATAATCATCGTCAAGAATCCACTGGCAGGTCACAGTTTTTCGGTGCATACGGTTATTATCCACAGTTTGGTACTTTCAGTGGGGGAGGAGCTTCAGGAGTTCCTGAAGAGGAATGGTTTGCTTTGTTGCTCTCCTAGGTGTGGCAGGGTGTTCTGTGTAATTTGAACACCATGGGTGACAGGTATAAACGTATGGCTGACAGAAAACGCTTGCCAGGTCCGGAAATGAATGTGAATGACTTTGTGTGGTTGTCTACCAAGAATATAAGATTGAAAGTTACTTCTTGGAAGCTGGGACCTAGGTTTATTGGTCCCTACAAAATTACCGCCGCCATTAACCCAGCAGCGTTTCGTCTTGAACCTCCTCGGGCCCTTAAGGTTCACAATGTGTTCCATAGGTCCTTACTCAAAAGGTACGTAGAACCTCTTGAGCACTCACCTCTAGCACCGCCCCCAGTAATGGTTGATGGTAATCTGGAGTTCGAGATTTCGAGGATAGTAGATTCTCGTCTGCAACGTTGTTCTCTGCAATCCTTGTGTGCACTGGAAAGGCTATGGTCTGGAGGAGAGGACATGGGTTTCAGCATCAGAGGTGAACGCTCCCAGATAGGTTCGCTCTTTTCACACCTCTTTTCCTGAGAAACCCGGTCCTGAGTGTCCAGAGGCCATTCATAGAGGGGGGGTACTGTCACGGATGTGTCAGAGGTGACAGACAGTCGCCATGCAGTGGTTTGCAAGAGATCTCCACGTTTAGCAATGCAGACAGCTGCCTAGATAGGAGGCTGAGTTTAGGACCAAATGAATACCTCCCTTTAGTCTGGGTGCATATAAAGCTGGTGTGTCTAGGTGGGCGTCGCCGGTTATACTCATTTCTACTTGGAACTTGGCTGAAGCAGCATCACGTCCTCTCTGGAGTCTTGAGGCAGTGTGCCCTGTTGGAGTTCTTCTTGTTAGAATCTATTTTGTTTTACTATCGGCCATCTTGTTGTGGTTTGCTGGCTTCTCGTCTTTTCCTCTGCTGCAGGATTTCTTGGTCACGTGATCTCTGCACTCTTTATTACTCAGCATCTGGCTCCCATTCTCCGCTTGACATCAGTGTTGTAAAGCTCGTGCTCTGGCTAAGTAGCCTTGTTTAGTTCTTCTTGCTTTGGACTATTGTTATCCTGGGACTGTTATGTTCTGCTACCAGAGCTAAGGAAAGAGAGGAGATCTGTCCCTACGATAGAACTCAGCTTAATCCCTACGATGTAACAGGGAACCTGATCCTGCGATCAGACCTGCTAAAGTCCTAAGCTAGTCTGTACGGAGACCTATAGATGTGAGGAAGGAATCCCTACAAGTACTAAGGACTGGGAGGAATATGGGACACCTCCTAACAGAAATAGTAGCAGACAGACGAACAAACAAAATATATAGAACATAGAGGTCAGTAGACCAAGCAAACTAACAGAGCAAGACACAGAGCACAGGCTAGCTAGAAAGTAGATATACAATGAAGTCCAGCAAAGCCAGAAGGGCGGAGCAGGATTAAATAGGCCAACAAGGTCATGTGACCAGCAAAGGAAAAAAAAACTAAGAGCAAGGTTCTAACAGTACCCCCCCTTCTAAGAGGATCCTCCGGATCCCCTAGGACCAGGCTTATCAGGAAATCTCCTGTGAAACGCTCTGATAAGTCTGGACGCGGAAACATCATCCGACCTCACCCAAGAGTTATCCTCGGGACCGAAACCTTTCCAGGCCACAAGATACTGCAAACTACCTCTATACCGTCTAGAGTTAAGGATGCGAGAAATTTCATATTCCCCGTCCTCCACCACCGGAGGAACAGAGGCAGAGGCGTCACAATCCGATACAACAGCTTTTTTCAACAGAGAGACATGAAATACCGGATTAATTCTCCAGGAGGTAGGAACCTCCAACCTAACAGCAGATTGGTTGACAACCTGAAGCACCTTAAAGGGCCCTACAAACTTGGGACCCAATTTCTTTGAAGGAATCCTCAACCGCAGATTCCTAGAGGACAACCAAACCATGTCACCAACAGCGAACAAAACCTCCTGTCGTTTCCTATCAAAGTAGTCTTTAGATTTTCTGTTGGCCTCCTGAAGATTACCACGCACATCCGTCCAAACTCTCTCCAAATCACCGGAAAAATTCTCCTCCTCAGGCACGGCAGATCCCAACTTGGAGAACGACCCAAACGACGGATGTCTCCCAGAACAACAAAAAAAAGGCGAACAACCAGCAGAAGAAGATGTATGATTGTTCAGAGCAAATTCAGCAAGTGGCAGAAACTCAGACCACCCCTCTTGATTGTCTGCCACAAAACAACGCAAGAACTGCTCAACATCCTGGTTTTTCCTTTCTGTCTGGCCATTAGATTCAGGATGATATCCGGACGAGAACGACAAATGAACTCCCAACCTATCACAAAAGGCACGCCAAAAACGAGCCACGAACTGAGGACCCCTATCAGAAACAATGTCAGTAGGAACGCCATGAAGTCTGACAATTTCCTTGACAAAGGCTTTAGCAAGAGTTTTAGCGCAGGGCAGTTTGACGAAAGGAACCAAGTGACACATCTTGCTAAAACGGTCCACGACCACCCAGATGACAGTAAAACCCTCAGAGGGGGGAAGGTCAGTTATAAAGTCCATAGCCAAATGTGTCCAAGGAGCACTGGGAACCACCAAAGGACAAAGCAACCCCGCAGCAGGAGTATGTGAGGACTTAGATCTAGCACATATAGTACATTGACGCACCCACTTAATGACTTCCTTCTGCCATCCAGGCCACCAAAAACTGCGACCCACCAGTCTCTTGGTCTCAGAGATTCCGGGATGACCTGCCAACCGAGATTCGTGACACTCAACAAACAAATCTCTCCTAAAGGTCCCAGGCACAAACAACCTCCCATGAGGAGTGTTAGAAGGGGCATTCTCCTGTGCTTTAAGAATCTCATTTTCCAAAACGGAGTCCAAAGCAGCTATCACAACACCTTCTTGTAAAATGTTCTCCTCTTTCTCAGCACCGACTATGGGAGAAAAACTGCGAGACAAGGCATCCGCCTTAACATTCTTAGTACCAGGGATGTAAGTAACGGAGAAATTAAACCGCGAGAAAAACAGTGCCCACCTGGCCTGACGGGCATTCAGGCGCTTGGCAGCATCAAGATATATCAGATTTTTATGATCCGTAAGAACCTGAACGGGAAATTCCGCACCTTCCAAGAAGTGGCGCCAGTGTTCAAATGCGAGTTTAATAGCCAATAATTCCCGATTACCAATATAGTAATTCAGTTCAGTCTCGAAAATTTTTTTGAAAAAAAGGCACAGGGATGTAATCCATCCCCGTTATCCTGAGACAATACTGCGCCAACCCCCACAGAGGAAGCATCAACCTCAACCAAAAACGGCCTAGTAACATCAGGCTGCATAAGGATGGGAGCAGAGGTGAACCTCTCCTTGAGATACACAAAAGCTTCAATGGCCTCAGAAGACCACTGAACCGCATCAGCACCTTTCCTGGTGAGATCAGTCAGAGGTTTGACAATACTAGAAAAATTTTTTATGAATTTTCTATAGTAATTGGCGAAACCCAAAAACCTCTGTATCGATTTCAAACCAATAGGCCTAGGCCATTCCTGCACAGCCTGAACCTTAACCGGATCCATCTCAAAACCTTTGCTGGAGATAATGTAGCCCAAAAAACTAATTCTCTGTACAGCGAACTCACATTTCTCCAGCTTAGCAAAAAGCGAATTGTCCATTAATAACTGTAATACCTCACGCACGCTCCGCCAATGAGACTCCAGATCCGGCGAATAAATCAAAATGTCATCCAAATACACAACCACATTTTTACCGATCAAAGGTCTAAGGATGTCATTAATCAGATTCTGAAAAAATGCAGGAGCATTAGTAAGACCAAAAGGCATAACCAGATTCTCAAAATGACCCACAGGAGTGTTAAAAGCAGTCTTCCATTCGTCACCCTCCTTCATGCGCAACAGATTGTATGCCCCCTTAAGGTCAATTTTAGAGAACCACTTGGCCCCCATTAACTGGTTAAACAGATCAGGAATCAATGGCAGTGGGTAAGGATTGCGTACAGTAATTTTGTTAATCTCACGAAAATCCAGACAAGGACGTAAACCGCCGTCCTTTTTTTTTACAAAAAAAAATCCAACCGCCACAGGAGACTTAGAGGGCCTAATGTGACCGGCGGCCAAACTTGTCTGTATGTATTCCTCCAAAGCCTTCCTCTCAGGAATAGTAAGGTTAAATAAACGACTTTTAGGAAGAGTCGCTCCAGGGACAAATTCAATAGAACAATCATAGTCTCTATGGGGAGGCAAAACCTGCGATTCCTTCTCAGAAAAAACTCTCCAAAAATCCTGAATAGGAACAGGCAATTCTCCCCTATCCAAAGCTGCAATACGCCCGTTACAACACTTGTCATAACATTTATGGCTCCAGGATTTAATTTCACTGGTAGACCAATCCAGTACAGGATTGTGAAATTTTAACCAGGGCAATCCCAATATTACTGGAGAAGGCAAGTTATTCAACACTACCAAATCCAATTTCTCATGGTGAACACCATTAATAGTGAGAGGAAATTCACAGACCTTGAGAGTAATATTCTTCAAAGGGAAACCATCCACAGAAACCACAGCAATGGGGGATGATAAAGGTTCAGGTTTTAAATTGAGTCTTTCCACGAATCCCCCATCAATAACATTCAGAGTAGACCCACAATCGACAAACACCCGAAATTCCATTAATTTTTCCTGAGCAATCGTGGAAGCAGCTAAAAATACACCCTTGGAATTTAAACAGGCAATACGGGCATGACTGACCATTTTTTTTTCTTTCTTCATACGAAGCTCACAGCCTTTAATCAAATGACCAGATTTTCCGCAATAGAAACACAAGCCTTCAAAAAATCGACGGTCTTTTTCTTGAGAGCGAGGAGCCACCGATCCAATCTCCATCGGTTCACCACTGTTAGTACACACATTCTCATAACCAGAAACTGACATAGCAGAGGATTTGCTCTCATTAACCCTTGCACGCAGTCTTCTATCCACCCGTATAGCTAATTGCATAGCCTGTTGCAAATCTTCAGGTGTAGGATAAGCAATTAGCAGGTCTTTAACCCTTTCACTGAGCCCAGCAAGAAATAGACTTTTCAGAGCAGAATCGTTCCACCCTGTTTGAGTAGACCAACGACGGAAATGAGTACAATATTTTTCCACATTACCTGATCCTTGTTTTAAACGTCTCAACTCAGTCTCAGCTGATGCGACACGGTCAGGATCATCATATAATAGTCCCAAAGCAGAAAAAAAACTATCCACTGATCTGAAGCATGTATCACTAGGTTGCAAAGAAAAGGCCCACTCCTGAGGCTCTTTGCGCAAAAGTGACATTATGAACCCTACGCGCTGGGATTCATCCCCAGAGGACTTAGGTCTCAAACGAAAATACAATAAGCAAGCATTTTTGAATGAAAAAAATTCTCGGTGTTCACCAAAAAATAAATCCGGCAAACATACCTTAGGCTCCAAGAAATGTGCTCCAGGACAGTTACTCACGTGCTGACGGAGTTCGGCCACCTCCAGAGAGAGTCCCTGCAGGCGATGAACCAAATCCTGAACCGACACCATGATGGAACAGAAAAATCTTTCCTTAGAGAATTTGCTGGCTGGACTTACTGTTATGTTCTGCTACCAGAGCTAAGGAAAGAGAGGAGATCTGTCCCTACGATAGAACTCAGCTTAATCCCTACGATGTAACAGGGAACCTGATCCTGCGATCAGACCTGCTAAAGTCCTAAGCTAGTCTGTACGGAGACCTATAGATGTGAGGAAGGAATCCCTACAAGTACTAAGGACTGGGAGGAATATGGGACACCTCCTAACAGAAATAGTAGCAGACAGACGAACAAACAAAATATATAGAACATAGAGGTCAGTAGACCAAGCAAACTAACAGAGCAAGACACAGAGCACAGGCTAGCTAGAAAGTAGATATACAATGAAGTCCAGCAAAGCCAGAAGGGCGGAGCAGGATTAAATAGGCCAACAAGGTCATGTGACCTGCAAAGGAAAAAAAAACTAAGAGCAAGGTTCTAACAGGGACTTCTTGTTCCACCAGTTTTGTTTCCTTTAATTTTCGTTTCTGCAACTAAGTTTTCTTTTAGGAGGTCTATCCATAAGGAATAGGGCACCCACCCCAGCGTAGGGTTAAGCTGAGTCTCAGTGCAGGGACAGCTTTTCCCTCCTATTCCTTAGTTCTAAGTTGCAGAACATAACACTTCTAAAGCTAAGTTGTAATTCCCCTGTGTTGTCTTCCCCTTTTGTCTTTAAAGTGCTAACAGAGGTTGATAAGTGCTCATCTCCTTTCACCCCCAGCTATAGCCTTTTGCCAGGGATAGTAGGGTGAGGCACGTGATTGGCGACAGCTGCGGAGGCTGTATAGGGACGTTAGGGGGAAACAGGGTGACACTAGTCCAGATTAGGAGGCTTCCCCCTTTCCCTAGTGTCTGGTCTCCCTTTCCCTTTCTCTTCTGTGTTGCACTCACACCTGGCGTGACTCTCTGTGTTGCACTCACACCTGGCATGACACCATCAGAGCTTACACTGTGCAGGAGAGACAGACATACCAGTGACTCTGGAGATGGAAAATGACTTTGCCATGCAAACTATGCTCCACTGGGAGCCGCTTATCTGTCATGGCCCAGGTTCTGATCACCACTGTACAAGGTATGATAAGTTATAACATGTCACAACTCATGGCATTAAGGGGAGGCCTACACGGAAATGCAAAATTATGTTAGCCCACTCTCCTCTCTGATGCTTCAGTAGTGTGGGATATGGTGCTGGGCAAGTTTTTTTTCTTTGCAAACTGCAAATTTAATCTATAAATGTTCAAATTCACGTGAAATTAGATTTTAGGAGATTCGATTCTAAGCCAATCCTCCACGTTAAATCTATTCATCACTAATTACAACTACAGTGGGGAAATAAGTATTTGATACTATGCCAAAGTTTTCCCACCTACAAAGAATGGAGAGGTCTGTAATTTTTTTCGTAGGTACTCTTCAACTGTGAGAGACAGAATCTAAAAACAAATCCAGAAAATCAGATTGTATGATTTTTAAATAATGAAAGTATTTAATCACCTACCAACCAGCAATAATTCTGACTCTCACAGACCTGTTAGTTTTTCTTCAAGAAGTTCTCCTACTCTGCATTCATTACCTGTATTAATTGCACCTGTTTGAACTAGTTACCTGTATAAAAGACACCTGTCCACACATCCAATCACACGCCAACCTTTCCACCATGGCCAAGACCAAAGAGCTGTCTAAGGACACCAGGGACAAAATTGTAGACCTGCACAAGGCTGGGATGGGCTACAGGACAATAGGCAAGCAGCTTGGTGAGAAGGCAACAACTGTTGGTGCAATTATTAGAAAATGGAAGAAACATAAAATGACTGCAAGATCTCACCTCGTGGGGTAAGGATGATTTTGAGAAAGGTCAGGAATCAGCCCAGAACTACACTGGGGAACCTAGTCAACGACCTGAAGAGAGCTGAGACCACAGTCTGAAATATTACCGTTAGTAACACACTACATGAATTAAAATCATGCAGGGCATGCAAGGGGCCCCTGCTCACACCAACTTATGTCCAGTCCCATTGAAGTTCACCAATAACCATCTGGATGATACAGAGGCATGGGAGAAGGTCATGTGGTCAGATGAGTCCAAAATAGAACTTCTTGGTATCAGCTCAACTCACCGTGTTTGGAGGAAGAAGAAGAAGGATGGGTACAATCCCAAGAACACCGTCCCAACCGTGAAACATAGTGGGGGAAACATCATACTTTGGGGTACTTTTCTGCAAAAGGGATAGAACAACTGCACTGTATTGAAGGGAGAATGGATGGGATCATGTATCACAAGATTTTGGCCAACTACCTCCTTTCCGCAATAAGAGCATTGAAGATGTTCTGTGCTTCTATTGTATCAAATAATTCTTTCATGCAATACAATGCAAATTAATTATGCAAAAATTAAACAATGGGATTTGCTGTATTTTTATTTTAGATTCTGTCTCTCACATTTGAGGTGTACCTACGATAAAAATTGCAGACCTCTCCATTCTTTGTAAGTGGGAAAACTTGCAAAATTGGCAGTGCATCACTTATTTTCCCCAGTGTATGCAGTACACTGACGAGCAAAAGGGTAACAATGTTTTGAACTTTTGACTTTCAGACTCCATAGCTCACCATCCACTACTGCTTTGAACGTGAAACTAACATCATATAATCATCTTGGCTATCTCATAAATAAATTTAACTTGCAACTATTTAGCATATGTTTACCATATGAATAGTTATGCAGATTCTTGTCATGTCACTGCATTGTTACTGTGTTGCTCCTGTTACTGTTTTTGCTTCTAAAAATCTAAATTGTAATTTTTATTATTTTGTTAGTATTTTGTAAATCTACCTTTGCCTTTCAACATTGCCTGAATCCTTCTGGACATGCTCTCGATCAGATTCAAACATGTCTTGACATAAATCTGATCTCTGGTCTCTTCCACACGTTCCCAAAGTTGGAGCATACTGGTCGACTCACTTGGGTATTGTAATGCAGCGACTTGCTGGCATTACGGTAATGGACCAGGATGTGTTTTACCTGACCATGTACCTTCCCCCCTCAGGTGACTGGTCACATGACTGTGACATAGCACAGGTCCTGCACGCACAGAATGTCTGTCTGATCACATGACTGTGGCATCAGCAAGGTCCTGTCAGTATGTGTGTGTGTGTGCACAGGATGCATATATAAACCCTGCTTGATGGGAGACAGGTGTGTTCTGTGAGAGAGGCGTAAGGCCTGTTCCCGTGTGTGTGGGACACCGACCATGTGAGGCCTAGTGAGGCCGAGTGAAGCCTGGTGCCTGAAAGGTCGAGACTGGATCCTGTGTGGATGCTAGTGGCCTTGGAAGGCAGAGGTTTTGAGGAAGAGTCCTGAAAGGCAGAGCCTGGATCCTGTGTGGATGTCAGTGGCCTTTGAGGGAACGACGGCTGGAGACCCCTACCTGGGAAGCCGCAAAGCCACAGTGGTGGCGGAGTAATGGACTGAGACAGCTAAACCCGGCAAAGGTAATACCCTGTGTTATATGGACATTAATATTGACATTGCTATTTTATTACCTTGCTGAAGGCTGTTACTTGAGCCACTTTGGCCTGTCTGCTACTTGAGAGACTCCCGGATGTTAAGTGTGTAAACATGCCGGTGGCGGACTAAGATGGACTGTGTGAACTGTGGTTTATGAAGTGTAATAAACTGCTGTATTGAGAAATACCGGAAGGACATTGCTGGTGTGCTTTGATTTACCCGGTGCAGCGAGTATTCCCCATTATGATGACTAGTGCTGCCTTACATATGGTTCGAGAATGCGGGCAGCTGTAGCCCGGTTGCTAGCGGCAACGACAACCCGGTTGCTAGGGGCATCTGCAGCCCGGTTGCTAGGGGCAACGGCACAGGACGACGAGTGTGGATTAAAGCATCTGGCTGCAACTCGGTGGGGTTGCGAAGATTGGCGTCGCACTCAAACCTGGTTTGCTGTGGCTCGGCGGGGCTCACGAAGTTTAAAGCATCTGGCTGCAACTCGTCGGGGTTGCGAAGGTTGTCGTCGCACTCAAATCCGTGTTTTCTGTGGCTCGGCGGGACCACGAATTTTTCCGGGGAGAGCGGTGTGTGAATAGTGTCCTGAGGAAATGCAGGAGCAGATAAAAATGGCTCTGAAAGGAGCAGCAACTGAGTCTGAAGCTATTGCGCGATTACAGCGATTAAAGTGCCTGTTAAAACCGGAGCAGGTATTTGAGAAACGTCTACTGGACATGAAACTGGACATGGTGCAGGAACCACAGGAGCGATGGGCACCATATGGAATGGCGACAGTGGACCATTCTATGAACTCTCCGGGGGCGCCAGTGTTGTCCCAGAGTGCCCGGGGAGGTGGTAAGAGCTGTTGTGAACTGAGTCCTAAGACTATTATTGATTTTTCTTGTAAAAATTTCCCTACCGGTGTGGTTGTTAAAAAGGGGGCGGAGTCTAAAAAAGGGGCGGTTGTTCAAAACAGCGTGGAGGATAGAAAATAAAAAAAAATTACTGGTGGTGGGTTGGTACCTCCTAAAAATGACAATGTGACCATTGATAACGGGTTAGCTCCAGTACAAGGGGGTGACGGCAAGGTGGGAGGTAACCTGTTAGTCCACAACACCATGGGGAGTGACACAGACCCCGTAGCTGACGGTAACACTACGAAAGTAGAAGGAGAGGTCAGTCAGGAGGGGCTAGACGAGGTGAGAAAGTCTCCATCTTGTAGACGGCGCAAGGGCCACAAAAAAGCTGCTCCTGTAGACTTGGCTGAAAATGAAAATAAAGAGAATGTAGTACTGTGTGCCTTTGCTTCAAGTGTGGATCCTCCATTAGAGGTAGAAGAGGAGGCGGCCAGTCGTGACCAAGAGCTGGAGCCTATCGGCCAGCAGGGCCAGAGTGACGTGCAGCAATTATGTGAAAACCTGGGGAACGTGTCCTCAGACCAGTTGATCCTGGAGTCTGAACAGCAGAAAATACACCAGCTTGTGAAGAACTTACAGCGAGATCTAAAGGGAAGCAACGAGGAAATTAACCAGTGGAAGGAAATGTTCTACGCAATTAAGGAGGACCGCCGCAAAATCAAGGAAGAGGTTTTGCAGTTGAAGCTTGAGAAGGAGGCGCGGCAGGATGGTGTTTCTGGACTCGAACAAATCCTAGAACGACTGCGCAAACAGCTCAACCAGGAGCTGTGTGACTCCAAGAAGGAGTGTGGTGAACGCAGTAGGGAACTGCAACAGAGTAAGAGAGATTATGAGGATCTCCTCAAGGTGAAGAAAAAACTAGAGGAGGATAAGGCGGGTGCAGAGCAAGTGCGCCAAGTGGTTGAGACCACTCTGCAAGACACCCGTGAGGAGAATGATGTTCTCCGGGGAAAGACTCTAGATCTGGAAGCTCAGGTGAAGGAGCTACAGATGTCCTGTGATACTCTCTAGAAGGCGGAGACGTATCTTAAGGAAACAGTCAGCAAGATGGAAGCTGAGCGAGAGAGGATGGAGGAGTCCATCGGAAAAGCCACAGATCAGGGCCAGGGGTTGACCGCTGGTGATGGGAGGTATGAAGCAGATACCTCCTTGAGTGATGTGGGCTCGGAGGGTTCGGTGGATGTCGAAGCCGAGATCAAGCAGCTCAAGGAGTTGCTACAAGCCCAGTGGACGCAAGAGAAGCGTGAGAGACTGGCTATTGAGAGCCGAGTGGGCACATTGGAGACGGAGAGGTCTGAGAGAGCTCTGCTGGTGGAAGAGCAGTTGAAGCAGGAAGAGCTTCAGAGACGGGCCGCTGAGAGGCGAGTGGCGGAGCTAGAGGAAGAGGTTTCCGGGCTCAAAAGTCGCCTGACAAAGTATCACTCAGTGAACGAGGCCTTCTTGGAGAAGGAAAAGGGTGAACACGTTGCACTCACTCCCTTATACCATGAGAAGGTGGACCTGAGGAGAGCTAAGAGAGTGTTAACCACAGATAAATATGAGATGGAAGTAGTCAAGACGAAAATTCGTGAATTTGTAGCTGTGAGTCAGCTCAGGGGAAGCATACAGGGTGAAGAAGCTGGAGGTTAGTTGCCCCTGAAACCTGAGCTGGTTGATCGTCTGGAAACCACTGGTGAGACCGAAACGTCTCGGTACAAGTGCCTTGTAGATGTACCCGAGGATTTGAGGGAAGAATGCACCAGTGAGTCCGTGCATGAGGAGTTTAAGAAGGCCGTGGGAGCCTGTAAGGTGTACCTGACCCCAGAAGCTAAACAGCTGGTGGTCCTGTCCACGACCGAAGTCACAGTGAAGAGGGTGGCTATCCTAAGTGACATGCACTGGCGATGTATGCGCACGAAGCGGTTTCTCCGGTTGAAGACGGAACAAGCCTTTAGACAACTGGAGTTGATGAGGAAAGCTCACAGTATGCGTGAAGAGGTCATCCGGGTGCCTCATGTTCTGGTGAGGAAGCTCATTGGGAGAAATGGTCGAGCCATGCAGAAGATGGCAGCCGTCTAGAAATTATGAGACCAGACAGAGAAAGGGCCCCCTAAATAACAGAACAGCTATAGCTGGAGTTAGGGACCTTTCAAGATGTCCTGAGAGTAGTGGGTGTGGGTTTAGAGGTAGTGAGACCTCCAGTAACTCAGATTTGAGCAGCCCATACAAACGACCCAATAGAGGACAGGACAGTACGGAGTCGAAGCGGACCTTAGATACCAGGGCATGTGAGTCACACCGCTGTATGACTGACCGCTGGGAGCGGGGGAGACCTGACAAGGTTATGACTGACCGCTGGGAGCGGGGGAAGTCTGACAAGATTATGACTGACCGCTGGGAGCGGGGGAGACCTGACAAGGTTACAACTGACCGCTGGGAGCGGGAGAGCTCTGACAAGGTTACGACCCGGAAAGGTGACCCAACGAAGTCAGTGGCAGTGACAAATGGTAGGTCCCTAAGGAATGGGCTAATGTCGTTGACTAATGCTCCAGGGGCTGAGTAGCACAATTGTAAAGTACATGGTCTCTATGTGAGCTGGGGGTTATAGTGATTGTGTATATTATGTGTTCAACCCCACAAGTTTGAACAGAGGGGAGGGATATGAAATGCAGCGACTTGCTGGCATTACGGTAATGGTCCAGGATGTGTTTTACCTGACCATGTACCTTCCCCCCTCAGGTGACTGGTCACATGACTGTGACATAGCACAGGTCCTGCGCGCACAGAATGTCTGTCTGATCACATGACTGTGGCATCAGCAAGGTCCTGTCAGTATGTGTGTGTGTGTGCACGGGATGCATATATAAACCCTGCTTGATGGGAGACAGGTGTGTTCTGTGAGAGAGGCGTAAGGCCTGTTCCCGTGTGTGTGGGACACCGACCATGTGAGGCCTAGTGAGGCCGAGTGAAGCCTGGTGCCTGAAAGGTCGAGACTGGATCCTGTGTGGATGCTAGTGGCCTTGGAAGGCAGAGGCTTTGAGGAAGAGTCCTGAAAGGCAGAGCCTGGATCCTGTGTGGATGTCAGATGTCAGTGACCTTTGAGGGAATGACGGCTAGAGACCCCCACCTGGGAAGCCGCAAAGCCACAGTGGTGGCGGATTATTGAGTAAGAGTCCTGAAAGGCAGAGCCTGGATCCTGTGTGGATGTCAGTGGTCTTTGAGGGAACGATGGCTGGAGACCCCTTCCTGGGAAGCCGCAAAGCCACAGTGGTGGCGGAGTAATGGACTGAGACAGCTAAACCCGGCAAAGGTAATACCCTGTGTTATATGGACATTAATATGGACATTGCTATTTTATTACCTTGCTGAAGGCTGTTACTTGGGCCACTTGGGCCTGTCTGCTACTTGAGAGACTCCCGGATGTTAAGTGTGTAAACATGCCGGTGGCGGACTAAGATGGACTGTGTGAACTGTGGTTTATGAAGTGTAATAAACTGCTGTATTGAGAAATACCGGAAGGACATTGCTGGTGTGCTTTGATTTACCCGGTGCAGCGAGTATTCCCCATTATGATGACTAGTGCTGCCTTACAGTATGTATACAGTTTTTTCTTCAACTCTACCCACAAGTGTTCAATTGGGTTGAGGTCTAGGGACTGTAAGGACAAATACAGAACCACTACTTCATTGTTATTGAACAATTTCTTTGCCAATTTCTACATATGCTTTGGGTCGTTGTTCTGCTTGAACACTATGTCGTCCTTTTCATACCCTTAGTATGAGTGTACAAAGTAACTCGTCTTGTGGGATACTCACATATAGCTCAGCACTGAGACCACCATCCATCCTGGCGAAGTATCCAGTGCCTTTTGGCTGTGAAACAACCCCATATCATCAGGCTTAATTCACCAAACTTGACAATTCCTTCAATTTCTTGATCTGTTAGCCCCTTTTTCACTTTTTTCTTCCAGACCCATTTGCAACCATCAGAGCCTAGTCTATTGACTTTGGCCTCATCACTCAAAATCACCATTATCCAACTTTTGTACTTTTTCGCAAACTCGAATCGACGCTGCTTATGACGATATTGAAGTTGAAGCTTCTTCACCTTTTTTCGAGCCTCCATTCCAGACTTGTGTAATGTGCATTGCATGGTGCTTGCATGGGCGTCTGTGATCTCAATATTAGGAAGCATAAGAGCCACCTCCACTGCTTTGCCGTACCAAAACTGATAGACCTTATGATGAGCCGACTTGTTGACTTCGATATTTTGCTTGGAGGTCCAGCTCTTGGCTTTTGAATGGAAGGACAGACTTCATTTTCTTTTCTTCCAACTGTCATGATGCTCACATAATGCAATTTGGCAATTTTCTTGGTCAAGAGTCTGCTATCGGTGAGCTGGATGATGCTGTTTCTCTTTTCTTGGGAAATATTCTTCATGGCTGCTCCTCGATTTGAACCAGTGAACTTTCACTTGGGAATCAACTTAATAGCACACTGATCTATTAGGAAATGTGAGAAAAGGTTGTATTTTATAGCATACAGGAATAAAAAGATTTTTCCACCACCAGGAGCAAAACAGTAACAATGCAGTGAAAGACAAGAATCTGCATAACTAATAATATGCTAAATAGTTGCAAGTCAAATTTATGATAGCCAAGATGATTGTCTATAAAATAATGGTAGTCTCACGTTCCAAGCAGTAGTGGATGGTGAGATATTGAGCATGAAAGTCAAAAGTTCAAAACATTGTTACCATTTTGCTCATCAGTGTATAAGGCATCGGACTGTCTAGTTAGCAAGTGATACTGCCAGGCCAGCAATGGGATATATTAACCCCTTTACAACCCAAGGTGGTTTGCACGTTAATGACTAGGCCAATTTTTACAATTCTGACCACTGTCACTTTATGAGGTAATTACTCTGGAACGCTTCAACGGATCCCCCTGATTCTGAGACTGTTTTTTCATGACATATTATACTTCATGATTGTGGTAAAATTTCTTTGATATCACTTGCGTTTATTTGTGAAAAAAACGGAAATTTGGCAAAAATTTTGAAAATTTTGCAATTTTCAAAATGTGAATTTTTATGCCCTTAAATCAGAGAGATATGTCACACAAAATAGTTAATAAATAACATTTACCACATGTTTACTTTACATCAGCACAATTTTGGAACCAAATTTTTTTTTTGGTTTGGAGCTATAAGGGTTAAAAGTTGATTTCTCATTTTTCCAACAAAATTTACAAAACCATTTTTCTAGGGACCACATCACATTTGAAGTCACTTTGAGAGGTCTTTATGACAAAAAATACCCAAAAGTGACACCATTCTAAAAACTGCACCCCTCAAGGTGCTCAAAACCACATTCAAGAACTTTATTAACCCTTCAGGTGCTTCACAGGAATTTTTGGAATGTGGAAGAAAAAAATGAACATTTAACTTTTTTCACAAAAATGTTACTTTAGACCCAATTTTTTTTATTTTTGCAGGGGTAACAGGAAAAAATGTACCCCAAAATTTGTTGTGCAATTTCCCCTGGGCACGCAGATACCCCTTATGTGGGGAAAAAACACTGTTTGGGCGCACGGCAGGGCTCGGAAGGGAAGGAGCGCCATTTGAATTTTCGATTGTAAAATTTGCTTGAATAATTAGCGGACGCCATGTTGCGTTTGGAGAGCCCCTGATGGCCTAAACAGTGGAAACCCCCCACAAGTGACCCCATTTTGGAAACTAGACCCCCCTGGGAACTTATCTAGATGGGTGGTGAGCATTTTGAACCCCCAGGTGCTTCACAAATTAATCCGTAAAAATGAAAAAGTATTTTTTTTTCCAAACGCGACATGGTGTCCGCTAACAAATTGAATGGAAAATTGGCTCAAATTGTTAGCGGACACCATGTTGCATTTGGAGAGCCCCTGTGTGCCTAAACATTGGAGCTCCCCCACAAGTGACCCCATTTTAGAAACTAGACCCCCCCAAGGCACCTATCTAGATGCATAGTGAGCACTTGGATCCCCCAGGTGCTTCACAAATTGATTCGTAAAAATGAAAAAGTGGAAAAAAAAACACTTTTTATTTTTACGGATTAATTTGTTTGCTTTTTTTTCATAATAATATTTATTGATTGGTACATTATATTTTTATTTATGGTGGATTATTATTATTATTTTTTTTTAAATATTTTTACAATTTTTTTTTTTTTTTTTTCACTTTCTGAGAGTTTTTACACTTTTTTACTTTGTCCCACTGTGGGACTTTCACTTTTTTTATTCTGATCGCCTGCATAGCATTGGGATGGAGCACCATCCCTGTGCCATGCAGGCAGTCAGTGCTGCACAGTGAGAAGATTGTTTGGTCATGCACTGCGCATGACCAAACAATGTTCCTGCTGCCTGGTGACCCGGATGTTGTCATGACGACATCGGGTCGTCATGGCAACACCCGGGAAGCCGCGGCAGACAGCGCTGGAGGCCGGAAGAGGAGGTGAGTATTGCGATCACCTCCCCTTGCCTCCGCAATGCTGCGATCGACTTCGATCGCAGCATTGCGGGGGTTAATGTGCCGGGAGCGGTGCGGGACCGCTCCCTGCACATAGTACCGGGTGTCAGCTGTGACAATCAGCTGACACCCGGCGGTGATCGCGCCCGCACAGCCTGTGTGCGCGCGCAATCGCCATGACGTACTAATACGGGTCAGGCTCTTAAGTCCCAGGGCACAGACGCGTATTAATACGTCATGGGCTGTAAAGGGGTTAAAACATCTTTCCAGCATATACAGTGCAATAAACAAGTACACCCAACAGATTTGTCAGAAAACCTTTTGTTTCCATTCAGAATCAACATTTTCTTTGAGATACCATGATACAAAATGCTCCCACAAATGTGGGCCATTGATTGCAAACAAGATTTGTTATTTTGCAAACCCCAAAAAGTAATTTTCATAACAAATTCATTCAAGACAATGTTGCAAAAATGCGTACACCCCAATGAAAGTCTTATGAACAAAGCTAAAGCTTAGACTAGAAAATTCTAATTAACAAAAATTCAACCAAGGAAGGTCTAATTAATAATTATTCATTAAACAGTTGTCCAGCATACAGATGACTATACAAAGGGTGTTACTCAACAAAGGAAACTCCTTCCCATTTCATGCTGTCTGCAATGGCACTACATGGAAGAGAAATGTCACAAGACCTGAGAAAATTATTTCTATACACAAGAAAGGTGAAAGCTACAGAAAGATCAGGAGAGCTTTACTTCAGCATGTATTTAGTCAGAATATTGTAGCAAAAGTGATTACAAAAATGTAACAGTGATGGAACTGCAACCATCTCACAGACATCCAGGCTGATAACTGAAATTAACACCTAAACAGGAGCATCTTCTAAGGTTGAGAGTGGAGCATCAGTGGCAGTCCAGGGGGTAAGTATTAATTTTATTTTACTTTATCCAACACCCTTCAGCCATTGATAAGGCATTGTGGAGTAGTAGACAACCTCTTTAAGTCCAGCTGAGAGACGGGAGAGGAGTGTTTGAAGCAGTATGGGGAAACTTTAGAAATTTAATTTCTCTATTGATCTAGAAGAACTTAAAACAAAACCATAATGCATGAGCCAATCTGTTCTAATTTTTTTTATTTTTATATTGAAGACAGGTGCATTTATTCTCTATCATAAACTACTTCTGATTTCTTCATAGATGAATTTGCATTGTTATAGATTGGTGCTTTGCTTTCCAATTTCTTGCAACAGGAAAAAATAGATGACAGTCTCTCTAATATTTGTAATAGCTGCTGTTTCATTTTGTTTGTTTTGAAAAAAAAAAAAAGAAAGAGGTAAACAGTTATTAGTAAAACTGAAAATAGGTGAACAGGAATTTTCAAATGTCACTGACTATATTGGTGTATTACTAACTTTAGGAGGAAATGTTTTTAAATAGGACTAACTCATTACATTCAGCCCGTTTTATATTGGTGCTACCCACACCTCAATCAGAGAGCAGATTTTGCTGCCCAGGAAGTATACTATTATATGACAGCCATTGAGATGAAAGGCCACCCATGCAATACATTAATATTTCGAAACCACCAAAGCAGGAACAGCTCCGACTGCTCATTGGGCCTAGATTATTCCCGGACACCCCCCATCCACTGGCATTCAGTTCTTCAACATGTCCGATTGTCTCCCATATTTGTAACCTTCAGATGCAACCTGAAAACACTTCTCTTCAGGAAAGCCTAGAGCCAGCAATGACTTCGCTGCCACCTCACCACCATTGGAGCTGCTCCAACCCTCAAGTCCACCTTCTCCTTCTTCATTACCCTGTAGATTATAAGCCCTTGAGGGCAGGGTCCTTTCTCCCTCTACCTCTCTGTCAGTTTATTTTGTATTATTTAGTTTTTTTTATAAATATATGTTTATTGTAAGTTTTAGACAATACAAATAACACAATGAAAAATAGTTTAATATCCAGTACGAGGACTGGAAAATTAATATTATTACATTTACTCAATAAACACTGCCAGCTATAAAGGGGAGGAAGTTTTCCAATGTTTTCCTTTTTACTCCTTTCTCCTCTCTGTTTATTTATGTATTAATACAGAGTTGACGTAGGTTGTATTTTATATCCTCTAGAACGTACCATGAAGTCCTGACAAAGAGTTCCACAGCCTTTTATTTTTCTACAACATGCAAAACTTTATAATAAATTGTTTCCACTTCTGTAAAAATTTGCCTGCCTGCGTTTCTTAATTTTTCAGAATTCCCCCTTTCTATCTCCATATAGGGTTTTTATTCTGTCATCAGTCCAGGAAAGTGGGAGAGGTGGAGTTCAACCAGTGTTTGAGGACTAATCTTTTAGCAAACAATAATAAAGTGTGCAGAAGTTTAGGAAGACTCTTGAAATGGCTTGATTTAGTGTTTGCCTCACTCCAAAAATGTAAAAGTGTCAACTGAAGAGATAAAGAAACATTCAAATTCCAGAGGGTATCAATGATATCCATTATCATCTTCCAAAAAGGGGGTTTTTGGACACGACCGAAGACCATGCTTTAAATCTGAATCTAGTAAATTGCATTTGGGGCTAGAAATCAAGCTGTCAGAATAAGGATTTTA
Organism: Phyllobates terribilis; assembly: GCF_046119375.1. Lineage (NCBI taxonomy): Eukaryota > Metazoa > Chordata > Amphibia > Anura > Dendrobatidae > Phyllobates > Phyllobates terribilis. The sequence goes on along the minus strand of NW_027362771.1, from coordinate 409,668,490 downwards.
TTCCAGGCAGTTTGAATGCATAGATTGCACCATTCACGATCTTAAGTTGCATCTCTCCAAGATTAGTTTATGATATTTTTCTGAACTTTAGACCATCCCTTTTAATTTTGCTGGACATCTCCATATCATCTGTGTCTTCCAATATTTTAAAAAAAGTTTCTGGGTGAATCTCTATCAAATGCTGTCTTATCATGCACTAGAACAAGAGCGTTGATATTGAAAGAGTGCATGAAGAGGAGAGGAGAGGACTTCTATGTCTATATCATTTTGATTTAGTTTCATGTCTCACATAAAGGATGTTTACTATGAAATATGTCTGGCTTGTTCAAATTGTAGATAGTGGGAAGGGTGGAGGCCATATTCAATTTATTTTATTTATGTTATATGTATGTAACACTTTTCACATGTACAGCACTATGGAATTAATGGTGTATAAAAATATATATATTATCATTAATGATATAATAATTAGTGATGAGCGAATGTGCTCGCCACTGGTCGGTACTCGCACGAGCATCACAGTGCTCGACAAGCTCGGCGAGTATTTCCGGGTTGCTTGGGTGGGAACTCGGGTCCCCTCCCCGCATGTTTGGAGCTCTTTAGAGAGCCAATGAACATGCAGGGAATGCCTGCCATGCACTGTAATGCCGTAGCCATGTTGGTTGTGAATCAGGCAGCGTAGGGAGAGGTGCTGCTGAGCTAGGGAGAGATTTGCTTGTTTATAGTTAGTATAGGTATTCCACAACATATATATCCATCTGAACTAACAGTCCTTCTGAGGACTAATCCAGCTGCATATATTCAGTGGTGATAGCAGGAGTTAGGCAGGGAGGCAGGATATGTGGCAGACTGCAGTGCATATAGTGCAAGAGGGTCCATTGAACATCCTGTTAGTATAGGTATTCCACAACATATATATATATTGTGGTAAGATGCCTCACTCGGCTGCTTCCGGAAGTAGGACTCAGGAACCGTGTTTTCTCTGCAGGCTTTATTTAGTGGCATAAAGCCCTGCAGCTCCAGCAAAAATAAACACAGCCTTAATGGCAAAACAACAAAACAAAAGATAAATGATAGCACAGTCCATAGCAGTGTGGGATTAGCCACACAGGTTGTAGTCCAAGCTCCTCTCTGAGCTGTGGCCTTCCAGTCTGGAATCTTTGCTACTCCAAAATCAACAACAGAAAAAAAAAACCAGGACTGAACATTTAAACTTTGCTCAGCCACACCCTGAGGTGGAGGTATGGAGAATGACGTCCATCCTATCTCTATGTCATTCCCATAAAACCATGCCCTTTAAAAGAGTTAACTCCCAGCATACAACATGTGGCAGAAAGTTTATTGGTTCTATTTCACACTGACTAGCAACCTGCGTGACACATACCTCCCCTTATATACTACACCAGTGACTCTGTCACAATATATATATCCATCTGAACTAACTGTCTTTCTGAGGACTAATCCAGCTGCATATATTCAGCGGTGTGGCAGAGCAGTGTATATAGCACACAAGGGTCCATTGAACATTCTGTCTGCTGCTGTAATAATTACAGATATTTGTAGACATAGCCCCAGATAGGGGCCAGGGCAATTTTTTTTTTAACTTAATCTTGGCTATTTGCTTAAAAAGCAATCCAGAGTACACCATTTTTCTGCTCCATTTGCTTGTTAGCACTGCAGAATACATATTTCCATATTTCAGCGATAAAAATCCAGAAATTGAAACTGAACCTGGAAAATATTTGCCTCCTTTTCCATTCTGTTGCAGTGTGTCGGTCAAGCTATTCACACTAGGTGTCTGTGAAAAATAGTATTAGTAAATTACAGGCCTGCTATTTAAAACCGTGGTTCTCTGTCAGACATATCACCTATAAGAGTGTTCCACAATCAGTCATTTCTTCCATTTTCATTTCATTGCAGTGTGTAAGTCAAGCTATTCACACTAGGTCTCTGTGTAGAATAATATTAGTAAATTACAGGCCTGCTATTTAAAACCGTGGTTCTCTGTCAGACGTATCACATATAACTGCGTTCCAAAATCAGCCATTTCTCGTGAACATGGAAAATATTGTCCTCCATTTAAAATGGGCAAGGTGCGTGGCAAGGTACGGGGAACTGGAGGTGATGGTGATGGTGCATGTAGAGGCCGAGGACGTGGCCGTGGGAAAGCTGAAATTGTGCCACAACAAACACCCACATCTTGTCACTCGACCTTCCTGTCCTAAACACTAAGGGATTGCAGTACACCACTATTGAACCCAGAGCAGTGTCAAACTGTTGTTGATTGGATAGCAGATAATGCTTCCAGTCACTTTGCCACCACCACTACCATCCTGTCTTCCACACGGTCAAGTCTCAGTAGCCATGAGTCTTGACCGCATATTCCTCACCCTGATCCTCCTTCCTCCCACCATGCCGAGTGCCCGGAGACAACTGATCCCACACTAGGACACTCAGAAGACTTGTTCACTTCTCCATTTGTAGATTCGGACCTCTCGCCCGGCCAGCTTCAAGCGAGTCAAGAGGAGAACGCGTGTAGCGATGCCCAAATATTGGAGCAGCCACGGTCACATGAAGGCAGTGGTGGAAAAGTGCAGTTACTGTCGCAAGAGCTGGATGATGATGATGAGACACAATTGGCAGAAAGTCAGGAGGAGGACCAGGGTGCGGAACTGGAAGACGAGGTGGTAGATGATATAGTAACTGACCCAACCTGGCATGGGGACATACAGAGCGAGGACAGCAGCACACAGGGGGAGGGAGGTGCAGCACCACAACAGGCAGGAAGAAGCAGTGTTATGGCCACAGACACAAGGCGGGAAAGCGTTCTTCGTAATGTCAACACAACGGAAGTTGCCAGTACAACTGTTAGGTGTTCCCGAGTCTGGTTGTTTTTTAAAGACTCTGCAGATAACCCCAAAAAGGCCATTTGCACCACCTGCCAGGCCACAATCAGCAGGGGTAGCAAAACTTGCAGCCTGACCACCATGAGCATGATCAGGCACATGGCAGCAAAGCACCCGACTAAGTGGGCCGAACCCCTGGGTCCAGAAACAGTGTCTGCATGTGAAACCACTGCTTCTTCCGCTGTTGTGCGTACACATCAATCCCGTCCATGGCACATGCCGCCCAAAATGCCTCCCGCCCTGCACGTGTCGTTGTACACTCTCAACTAACACCATCAGCAAGTACATCCACGTGCTTGTCTCAGCGCAGCGTTCAGTTGTCCCTACCCCAGTCCTTGGAATGCAAGCACTAATTTGCAACAAACGCCCTACAGGCCTCACTACTAAATTCACACAATTCGCGAATGCTTGCACCTGAAATGCTGCCTTTTAGGCTCGTGGAGACTGAAACTTTCCACAACCTGATGGCGGCGGTGGTCCCTTGGTACTCAATCCCTAGCCTCCACTATTTCTCCTGATTTCCCATCCCCGCATTATGTGAGCACGTGTCCCACAACACTAGCAGTACCCTCAACAACTCAGTTATTGGGAAAGTCCACCTAACCACGGACACGTGGACAAGTGCTTGTGGACAGGGACGGTACATCTCGCTGATGGCACACTGGTTTAATATAGTGGAAGCCGAGACCCAGTCGGACCCTGGGAAGGAACACATCCTCCCGACGCCGAAGATTGCGGGCCTTGGGTCAATCAGGGTTGCCCCCACAATCTACAGTTACTGCACCTCCTCCTCCAGCCTCCATCTCCAAAATGACCACATCAGTCACAAGCAGGAAGCACTGCAGCACTGCCTCGGCCAAGTGGCAATAAGCTTTTATGAAGCTAATATGCTTAGGTGACAAACCACACAACGCTGAAAAGTTGTGGACAGTAATGATGAACGAGTACCGTAATATTCGTAATCACTATACTCATAATCAGTACTTTGTAATAATGGTGTATTCATTCCGAATAGCGAGTACAATATAAGTCAATGGGAAATGCGAGTAATTTTCTGCTGGACCCTACAAAGGGGTCTGGGGGCCTGAGGATAAGTCTGAAATGGATGGGAAAGTGATGAAATAGAATGGGAAGAGCCTGGAGAATATGCCACTTTTACAGACACACAAGAACAACTAACAAACCTAATCTAAATTGCATTTAACAGGCCAAAAAGGTTAAGAAATAGTTTTTCCTGTATAATCACTTGTATATAAGGCTAAATAAACCAGATAAACCAAACTAATATCCCTTTTAGCGTTTTTTTCACACATACTGTTGTGGCTTTTTTTCGCCTTTTACAATTGGGAGGGCCCTGACTTATACATTTTGCAGGTCCCTCTGTCATACATCATTTTTAGTTTGCTATTCCCCAGCACTTTACAAGCACAGCTAGAACGCACCAGTAGGTATGTTGATCTTTGACTTGAGAGGCCTCAGGTGGCTCTGTAACATGCGTTTTGGAGGGACAGCTGTTACTTAGATAATTGGGCGGTCCCTCCATCATTGACACTCAGATAGTGGAATACATATTCCATAGCAGTTTACAATGTGCACATTGTAGCATTGGGCTTGACCCTCCTCCTCCTCCTCCACAACCATGTGATGATGTGGCCCTAAATTCAAATGTTCAGAGGGCCTGCAGTAGGCAGGAAAGCTGAGTTTTGTGAGATCCCTTGTGTGGCCCTGTAATATACATTTTGAAGTACCCTCCTCTATAAATTTTTGAGGTGCCTCTTGTGTACATTTGAGAGTGCCCTCATTTTTTCATATTGTAGGGCCCTCACTCTATTATTTAACTTATTTAAGGACAGAGAGTACAGAGAAAAAGGCCAAGAGACACAGAGTACTAGAAGGTAGCAGTGAGTGCGGCCTGCGATCCTCAGGCTTGGCTTAACTCTGTGAACCGGAAGAATAAAGCTGCACTAGTCAATTTGATGACGAGCTCAAATATATCACTTATGCAAGTCAATGGACAAAGGATATATGGTGCCCCCCATCCAGGATGGGTTGGAGAAGCTTCTCCAAATGGCTCAGAGATTTTGATTGTCAATATTCCCCAGATTATATAGGAAGAGAAGACTTTTTGATACTGTACTACTTGGTCAAGTGCAGAATGTGCATCGTATTTCCAAAAATTACTGCTCAGGGCTGTGTCATAGGTGAAGGAAGATTCCATGACAAGGGCCTCCCTTGACAAACACTATCTACAATGGAGTACTGTAGTAGTTGTGGCCCTCAATTCAGGTTTTCAGAGGGCCATCAGTCGGTCATCAACAGTCAGTGTAAATTTATATTGAATATGTATCCCCTATCTCAATCACAATGTGACACAAGCCAGGCATGTTTTTTGCCAGATATGGTGACTGACAGTACATTTCTATAGAATATGTATCCCCTATCTCAGTCACAATGTGGCACAGCCTGTGACAATGGCTTCCAATGACAAATATTAGTTTGGTAGGACCACTGTACATTCCAGATTTGTCCACTGCACAATGTGTATAGGGTTTGTAAAAATTAGCCCTATGGGCTGAGTCATGGTTGACGCAGGAAGCCACCATCCTAAAGGCCTCCCATCACAAATAGTAGTTAGGCTTGAGTAGGAATACTGTCCTGGTTTGTCCACTGCACAATGTGCATAGGGTTTGTAAAAATTAGCTCTATGCGCTGAGTCATGGTTGACAAAGGAAGGAAATGGGTTTTTATGGGAAGGGGTGACCTTAACAACAGTAGCATGAATATGCATTTTTGGTGAATTTAGGTTGGCTTGCTGTCATCTGTAGAGATTACAAACTGTGGATTTATACAGTCCTTTTTGAATTTAATCAGAGTAAGTCTGTCTGCGTTTTCCATGGAGAGGCGTGTGCGCCTATCAGTGATGATTGCCCCATCGGAACTGAAAACACGCTCTGACACCACACTAGCAACCAGGCCAGCACCTCCAAGGCATGTAAGGAAAGGTCAGGCCAAATGTTCAGCTTAGCTACCCAATAATTAAAGGGAAGTGAAGCGTCAGAAAGGACACAAGTATGGTCACTTAAGTATCCCTTGACCATGTTCTGCAACTTATCCCTACTCGGCATTGTTACAGGCACAGATAGCCCTTGCTGTTGTGCTGGTTTATTAAAAATTGCCCAATTTGTGCACATTTTCCCCCCACCTCTGTTGGAGCTGGTGTTTGCGTCTCTCCCTATTATCCCTTGGTGTTGAAAAGAGCCGATATCTCTGCCACCAGCATTGTCTGAGGGTGATGTTTTCAGCAACTGATCTACAATGGCCCTCATGAACAATTCCATTGTAAAACTCTTTGGTGACTCCAAAAGGAGAGAAGGAAATTTCTTCTTGTACCATGGACCGAGAAAGGTGGCCAACCAGTATAGGTTGTTGGATAAAATGTGTATCACGCGAGGGTCTTGCCACAGACACGTACACATGAACAGTGCCATGTGGGCCAAGCTGCAAAAAGGCAAATGTTCTGTGTCCCCAATAGTAGAAACACCTACTGTGGTGATTGGCTGCTATGTGGTTTTTCATACTGGTGGTGCTCAGGTTGCCTTTGCCTTGGCCCCTGCTCAACTTGGTTTGGCAGATGCTACAGACTACAATGTTTTTCTCTGAAGGACTGTCAGAAAAAAAATTTCACACAGCAGCTGAACGGCCCCTTGCCCTGACTTGGTGCACAGCGGGGGTGCTCTTGGGAACAGTTGACCCAGTTCTCCCTCTGGGCAAACCACGACCCCTTGCTGCCTGTGTTGGTGCTACATATCCATCTTCCTCTGTGTTGCTGTCATCGCTGTGCGTGCCAACGGCCCAGCTCGGATCAGTGGACTCATCATCGACCACCTCGTCTTCCATCTCATCCTCCTTCCCAGTTGACATTGTAGGCTGACCTGATGGTAACTGTGTCTCATCATCATCAGCCTCCACCTCTGGAGACAGTGGCTTTCTTCTGGCTGTAGGTCCTCAAATACTTGAGTATCAACGCACACCACCTCCTCTTGTCCCTCTTCAATGCTGCACTGTGATAGGCCAGAGCCAACCAAAGGATACGTACCAAACAGATTCTCGGAGTGGCCAAGCTTGGGGTCATATATCTCCTGTGACTGATAATGGCGGGAGGAAGGAGAACCAACTTCAGGACTGGATGGGCCAGCCTTCTGTGTATCGACAGTAGACTGTGTGGTCGTGGAAGATTTGTTGCTGCTTGGCTAATACGTAGAGTTCTTGTCTGCTATCCAAGACAGAATCTGCTCTCGCTCTTCTGGCTTCCACACACGTTTATGTTCCAGACCGGGAAATTTTTCCAGGAACATAGAGGATGTATCAAGCTTCTTCTGACCTGACACAGACTGAGTGCCTTCTCATGCACCATTGACAACACCACGTCCACATCCCTTAACAGGCTTTTTTTGTCATTTTGGGTTTTGTTGACAGATTTTCAGATGTTGATGGCACAAGCCAAGCTAGCTGCCACAGCCAAAATAGTGGGCAAAATGGCCTGGTGTGTGCTTGGTAGCAGGCAGTAGGAAATGTTTGGACTACTGCTTTGCATAGGGCACTAAACGCCTTTTTAAGTGGACTAATGTGGACAGAAGGCAGGCTGTCACCTCAAACGGGGAAAATGGCCTGGCGCGTGCTTGGTAGCAGGCAGTAAGAAATGTTTGGACTACTGCTTTGGGTAGGGCACTAAATGCCTTTTTAAGTGGACTAAGGTGGACAGAAGGCAGGCTGTCACCCCAAAAACAGTGGGGAAAATGGGCTGGTGCATGCTTTGTCGCAGGCAGTAGGAAATGTTTTGACTACTGCTTTACGTAGTGCACTGAACGCCTTTTTAAGTGAACTAATGTGGACAGAAGGCAGGCTGTCACCTCAAACGGGGAAAATGGCCTGGCGCGTGCTTGGCAGCAGGCAGTAAGAAATGTTTGGACTACTGCTTTGGGTAGGGCACTAAATGCCTTTTTAAGTGGACTAAGGTGGACAAAAGGCTGTCTGTCACCCCAAAAACAGCGGGGAAAATGGGCTGGTGCGTGCTTGGTAGCAGGCAATAGGAAATGTTTGGACTTCTGCTTTGCGTAGGGCACTAAATGCCTTTTTATTGGACTAATGAGGACAGAAGGCAGGCTGTCACCCCAAAAACAGTGGGGAAAATGGGCTGGTGGATGCTTTGTCGCAAGCAGTGGGAAATGTTTTGAGTACTGCTTTACGTAGTGCACTTAACGCCTTTTTAAGTGAACTAATGTGGACAGAAGGCAGGCTGTCACCTCCAAACCAGCGGGGAAAATGGCCTGGTGCGTGCTTGGTAGCAGGAAGTAGGAAATGTTTGGACTACTGCTTTGCATTGGGCACTAAATGCCTTTTTATGTGGACTAATGTGGACAGAAGGCAGGCTGTCACCCCAAAAACAGCGGGGAAAATGGCCTGGTGCGTGCTTGGTAGCAGGCAGTAGAAAATGTTTGGACTACTGATTTACATAGGTCACTAACCGCCTATTTAAGTAGACTAATGTGGACAGCAAAAGCCACGCTCTGACCCCTAAAACGGCGGGGAAAATAGACCGTTGCTTTTTTAAAAAAAAGGCAGCACAAGATGCTACTACTCTGTGTGCTGGAAAAATATTGCTTTGCCTCTGACAAGAGCTTTTTTAAGATGGACACTGGAAGAACACTTTAATCTTTCCCTACCTAATACACAATCTCTCCCTCCCCGTACTCTGACTTTGTTGTGTGTCTTCATCTCTGAAAAAAGCTATTTTTTGGTGGTATTATGGAGCTGGTGAGCAGCTCCTTTAAACTGTCTCTGCTCGAGTATCTCTCGCTCCCTACTCTACACTGTACTAGCATACACTGCAGGTAGCCCTTAAAAGGGCTTTTGTTTTATCAAGAGGCCTAAACACTCTCCCTAGCAGCTCAGTGATCTCTCCCTATGCTTGTAGAACACAGTCTCCAGACGCAATGTGCACAAAATGGCAGCGGCAGGGCTGAAATAGTCCACATGACGCTGGGTGGCCAGCCAATCACTGTAATGCCACAACCAAGATGTCTGCGGCATTACTGTGATTGGTTAAGAAGCCCAGCATGTTTAGTGGCTGCAAAGGAGGCACCAAAACTGCAGGGCAGGACATCCGAATATAACGAGGCGAGTACACAAATACTCGCAATATAACGAGTAACCTGAATACCGTACTATCCGTGCGAAAAGCGAATAGTAATGGATATACTCGCTCATCACTAGTGGACGGCTCTGAAAGAGCAGGCAGATCTGTAGCTGACACCACTGACCCTACAACCAGGCATGGTCGTGTGTGACAATGGCCGGAACCTGGTGGCGGCTCCGGGGCGAGGCGAGCTCACACACGTACCATGCCTAGCCCATGTGCTTAACCTCGTGGTTCAGCGTGTAGTATCGGCGTCTCTGCCCCCTGACAGGCAGAGACGCCGTCCCTCTTAACACCGTGCTCCCCGCCTGGCGTCCTCCGGCGCTCCTGCTTCTGCTGCCGGCGCGCGCAGCTTCCCGGGCACTGTGCTTAGGGCGCGCGTGCACGCTCCCTCCCTCTTAAAGGGGACGCGTGCACCGTCCTAAGGAGTCCCCGGCCAATGGACGGAGGACCTCTCATATATAAGGCACCTCCTCCAAAATGGAGGTGCCCATGCAAGGTTGTAGCTTTGTGTGTTAAACTCTGCTTCAGCCCTCAGGTCTATCTGCTAGCCTGACTACCAGTCCAGCCCGCCAGCCTGACTGTCAGTCGAGCCCGCCAGCCTGACTACCAGTCTAGCCTGCCCGCCTGACTACCAGCCCTGTCCGCCAGCTTGTCTACTCTCCAGCCCGACAGTCTGTCTACAGTCCAGTCCACCAGTCTGTCTATGGGCCCTGCCAGCCTGCTTACCTGGTAGCACCTGTCTGTTACCTGCCGTGCCTGCCAGCTCGCTTACCTAGAAGCACCTGCCTGTTACCTGCCATGCCTACCAGCCAGCCTACCTGGAGGCTCCTGCTTGTTACCTGCCGTGCCTGCCAGTCCGTCTGCCCAGATCACCCATCAGCCTGCCTGCCGTGCTCATCTGCTGTACCGGTCAATCCCTGCCTTCTGACCCATGGAAGTCAACTGCTCTCATACAAGGTCGGTCCCCAGAGTAGCACCTGGTCCCTCTGCTCGGTCCTTCCCTGGTCACGGAGTCGATTGAGCCGCCGTACATCCTTGGTCGGTCCGAGTTGATATCTAGTTACGCCCCTCTGGTCCCGCCTTGCACCACAGTACAGAGGTTCCACCACCCGGATCCGTAACAGTTTGCACGGGCCATGGAACCCGGTGGCCCCCTGGCCCCTTCGCTTGCTGACCTGTACCAGGAGGTTTCTTGTCAGAGATCCCAACAGGAAACCATCCTGACCTACCTGCGGTCTATCAATTCTCGCCTGGACACGCTGTCTGTTCCACCTGTGTCCGCCTCGAGTCGAGTGACACCTGCTCCGGCAGCGCCACTGCCTACCAATACCACAGCATCCAGCCTAGGACCCCAGCTTTCTGAGCCTCCTCATTTAGGAGGTGACCCCGCCTTATGTTGGGGCTTTCTGAACCAGTGCACGCTGCACTTTGAACTTCTGGCACATCAGTTTCCCTCCGACCGGGCCAAGGTGGCATTCATTATGTCTCACCTCACCGGGGAAGCATTGGCACGGCTAAACCCTCTATGGGAGAGAGGGGATTCCCTGGTGTCCGATCTTCCAGCTTTCCTCACTGCCTTCCGGAGGGTCTTTGATGAACCCGAAAGAAGGATTTCTACTGCCTCCTCATTGCTCCGTCTCTGCCAAGGGAGTCTCACCGTGGGCCAGTATGCCATACTGTTCCGTACCCTCGCTTCTGAGCTTGCCTGGGACAACGAGGCCCCGGTGTCCACCTTCTGGGAGGGCCTTTCCAGTCGGATTAAGGACGAGTTAGCCGGCTGGGACATTCCTACCACCCTGGATGACCTGGTGTCACTAGCAACCCAGATTGACATCCGTTTCCTAGAATGTGCTAAGGAGACTACCCGGGAGAGAAGATTTCCTCGTCTTGCTCCTGTTTTTCAGAAACCGGCTTCCCAATCAGCAACTCCCTGGACATGCTCGCCCGAACCTATGCAGATCGACAAGACCAAGATGGTCAAGTCTCGCCAAGAAACACGCCGAGCCGAGGGGAGCCTTTGTTTACTGTGGTAGTAAGGAGCACCTGATCCGTTCCTGTCCGGTGAAGCCGGGAAACTCCAGTGTCTAGGACCGCTCGGAGAGGTCATCCTTTGCAAGAGTAAATCCTCTCCGTTCTTGACTTTGTGCATCTCTATCTCTTGTGGAGAGAACCGCTTCTTTGAAACCGCACATCTGGACTCCGGAGCCGCTGGGAATCTCATTTCCCAGTCCCTTGTAGAGAAGTATCAGATTCCTACCAAACCTCTGGCTGAACCATTGGCAGTCGCTTCCGTGGATGGAAGACTCCTTCTGGTGACCATCTTGCTTGTCACAGAGCCCGTAACCCTGCAGGTGGGAATGCTGCACTCAGAGAGGATCTCCTTCCATGTGCTTTCCGGACTCTCTCACCCTCTTTTGCTAGGTCTACCCTGGCTACAGAGACATGAACCTGTTCTGAACTGGCAATCCGGTGAGGTGCTCCGTTGGGGGCAGGATTGCCATGAGACCTGCCTGGTTCCGGTTCGCCCGGCTCGACCTCCATCTACTCTGACTAATTTACCCGGTCTACCGGCACCCTACTGGTCCTATGCTGATGTCTTTGACAAGAAGGAGGCAGAGACACTGCCACCTCATAGGCTATATGATCGCCCTATCGACCTGATACCCGGTGCCACTCCACCCCGTGGACGTATTTGCCCGTTGCCGTTGGCCGAAACCCGGGCCATATCGGAGTGCATAGAAGAAAGTCTGGCTAGGGGATTAATCCGGAAATCTTTTTCATAAAAAAGAAAGACGGTTCAATTCGCCCATGTATCGATTATAGAGGTCTCAACCAAATCACTATCAAAAACAAATACCCCCTGCCGCTCATCTCTGAGCTGTTCGACCACCTTAAAGGCGCGAAGATCTTCACCAGGCTCGATCTTCATGGGGCGTGTTTAACTTGGTCTGGATCCACCAAGGAGACGAGTGGAAGACGGCATTCAATACCCGGGACGGTCACTATGAATACCGTGTGATGCCCTCCGGCCTCTGTAATGCTCCCGCCGTCTTCCAAGAATTAGTTAACGACATATTCCGTGACCTCTTATATTCTTGCATGGTGGTGTACCTGGATGACATCTTAGTCTTCTCTCCGGATCTTCCCACACACCAGAGGGATGTTCGTCAGGTCCTGCTTAGGCTCAGGCAGAATCACCTTTATGCAAAATTTGAGAAATGCCTCTTCGAGCAGACCTCTCTTCGGTTCCTGGGCTATATTATCTCTAAGACAGGTCTATGGATGGACCCTGAGAAGTTCTCTGCCGTCTTAAAGTGGCCCCGTCCGAAGGGGTTGAAGGCGCTTCGCCAACTATTACCGTCTCTTCTTTCCACATTTCTCTTCCTGGACTGCTCCCATCTTTGCGCTCACTCGAAAGGGAGCAATTCCTAAGGAATGGCCATCCGTAGCGGAGGAGGCCTTCCTCTCCTTAAAACAAGCCTTCTCTTCCGCCCCTGTGCTGCACCGTCCGGATAGCAACAAACAGTTATTTCTGGAGGTTGATGCTTCCTCTTCCGGAGCAAGAGCGGTGCTCACCCAGAAATCTCCATCCGGGTGAATGGTAACCTGCAGCTTCTTCTCCAAGCTCTTCTCCTCGTCTCAGTGCAACTACTCCATAGGAGACCGAGAACTGCTAGCCATCAAATTGGCACTGGAGGAGTGGCGTTACCTGCTCGAGGGGACTCTGCACCCGGTGGTCATCTATACTGACCACAAAAACCTGGCTTATCTACAGAATGCCCAAAGACTCAATCCGCGTCAGGCCCGGTGGTCTTTGTTCTTCGCCCGCTTCAACTTTACCCTACATTACTGCCCGGCGGACAAGAACGTTAAAGCAGACGCCTTGTCCCGATCCTTCCTGTTGTCCGATCAAGAGGAGGAGCCTATGCATATCATTGATCCCTCCAAAGTGATGAATGTGGCCCCCTTGGACCTGTCTCGTCTCCCACCCGGTAAGACGTTTGTAGCGGTTCCGGATCATAAGAAGGTTCTTCACTGGGGTCATTTATCCAAACTAGCCAGCCATGTTGGCCAGAAGAAGACATTCCTGCTCATTACCCGGCATTACTGGTGGCCTACCCTGCACCAGGATGTGGTAGACTTCGTCACGGCCTGTTCGTCCTGTGCTCACAATAAGGTTCCCAGACATCTTCCTGCCGGCCATATCCTGACTCTTCCAGTACCTGCTGTCCCGTGGCAACACATTGATATAGACTTTATTACTGATCTCCCTGTTTCTGCCGGTTGTACGGTCATTTGGGTGGTCGCTGACCACTTTTCTAAAATGGCCCACTTCATTCCTCTGCCTGGTCTCCCGTCTGCGTCTGTGCTGGCTAAGGACTTCATCCATCACATCTTTCGTCTCCACGGCCTACTCCTCCACATTGTGTCTGATCGAGGGGTCCAGTTCACTTTGCGCTTCTGGAGAGCTATGTGTAAGCTGCTGGATGTCACCCTTGATTTCTCTTCTGCTTACCATCCGCAGTCCAATGGCTAAGTGGAATGTATCAACCAGATCCTTACCAGCTTCCTCTGGCACTTCGTCAACGCTCACCATACCGATTGGGTGGATCTCCTACCATGGGCCGAGTTCTCCTATAACAACCATGAGAGCAAATCTTCTTCCAAGTCCCCGTTCTTTGTGGTCTACGGTCAACATCCCCAGATTCCGTTTCCCGTTTCCGCTTCAGTGGACAACCCTGCTGCGGAGTCTCTGGTCAGCGAATTTTCCACTATTTGGGAGGACACTAGATCCGCACTTCTTCAATCCTCCGAGCGGATGAAGAAACATGCTGATAAGAGATGTCTGGATCCGCCTCAATTCCATCCGGGAGACAAGGTTTGGCTCTCCTCCAAACATGTCTGTCTCAAAATACCCTCCTATAAGTTGGGTCCACGGTTCATCTGCCCATTTGAAGTCCTCAAGCAAATCAACCCAGTAGCCTACAAGTTAAAACTCCAGGCCACCTTACGGATTCCCAACTCCTTCCACGTATCTCTCCTCAAACCAGTTGTGCTTAATTCTTTTTCCGACAATCCAGGTACCTCCCCAGCTCCGGTCTCCGCTGAGGACGTCTATCAGGTAGAGAACATTCTGGCCACCAAGAGGGTAAGAGGAAAAATCTTTTTTCTGGTGGATTGGAAGGGGTTTGGCCCAGAGGAGAGAACTTGGGAACCCAGGGAGAACATCCACGCCTCGCTTCTCCTTCAAAAATTTCTTTCTGGCCTAAAAAAGGGGGGCGTAAAGGGGGGGGGGTACTGTAGTATCGGCGTCTCAGCCACCTGACAGGCAGAGACGCCGTCCGTCTTACCGCTGCGCTCCCCGCCTGGCGTCCTCCGGCGCTCCTGCTTCTGCTGCTGCCGGCGCCCTCCCTCTTAAAGGGGCCGTGCGTGTCGTCCTAAGGAGTCCCCGGCCAATGGCCGGAGGACCTCTCATATATAATGCAACTCCTCCAAAATGCCCGTGCAAGGTTGTAGCTTTGTGTGTTAAACTCTGCTTCAGCCCTCAGGTCCCGCTGCTAGCCTGACTACCAGTCCAGCCCGCCAGCCTGACTACCAGTCCAGCCCACCAGCCTGACTACCAGTCCAGCCCGAGAGCCTGACTACCAGTCCAGCCCGCCAGCCTGACTACCAGTCCAGCCTGCCAGCCTGACTACCAGCCCTGTCCACCAGCTTATCTACTCTCCAGCCCGACAGTCTGTCTATGGGCCCTGCCAGCCTGCTTACCTGGTTTCACCTGCCTGTTACCTGCCGTGCCTACCAGCCAGCCTACCTGGAGGCTCCTGCTTGTTACCTGCCATGCCTGCCAGCCCACTTACCTAGAAGCACCTGCCTGTTACCCGCCGTGCCTACCAGCCCGCCTACCTGGAGGCTCCTGCTTGATACCTGACGTGCCTGCCAGTCCGTCTGCCCGGATCACCCGTCAGCCTGCCTGCCATGCTCATATGCTGTACTGGTCAGTCCCTGCCTTCTGACCCGTGGGAGTCACCTGCTCTCATACAAGGTCAGTCCCCAGAGTAGCACCTGGTCCCTCTGCTCGGTCCTTCCCTGGTCACCGAGTCGATTGAGCCGCCGTACGACCTTGGTCGGTCCGAGTTGATACCTAGTTACGCCCCTCTGGTCCCTCCTTGCACCGCAACACTGAGGTTCCACCACCCGGATCAGTAACACCATCCTCCAAAACTTTGAGGACTCCACCAATATGGTGAGCAGCGATGAAGCCATATTTAGCGTCACCATTCCACACAACACAGCCTCATCTCATCCCAATGTGAATTGGGTGACAATGAGGAAGAGGATGAACAGGAGCTAGTTTCCTGAGCTATAGACGGTACTACCTGCACAACTGTCATACCGTCTGTTCAGTACGGATGGCCTGAGGACAGGGAAGAGGTGGAAGAGGAGGAGGAGGCGGAGGAGAGTATGGTCAGTCATCCACTTTGAAGACTGGCACACATGGCTGAATTTATGTTACGCTGCCTTTCCCGCAACCCTCGCATTGTCCAAATTTTGGGTGACAGTCATTACTGGTTGGTGACACTTCTAGACCCACGCTACAAGGAGAACTTATTCCCATGCAGGACAGGCCTAATAAAATGGGGCAGTGCGAGAAGGCCCTTGCTGCGGAATTATTGAAAAAATTCCCATCTGAAAACACTGGCAGCCGAGGTCACAGCTCGTTGGACAACCAAGGAGTACAGGCGAGAGAGACACAAATGCAATCCAGCAGAGGCAGGGGAACACTGTCAAAGTTCTGGGACTGTTTTCTCAGACCCTCCTAATGCACAGGCCGTGAGACGCGGGGTACTCTCACAAGGAGTGAAAAGTTTTGGAAGATGGTGAGGGAGTACCTCGCTGACTGCACCAACATCCTCTGTGATTTTTCTGTGCCTTATAATTATTGGGTATTTAAACTGGACATCTGGCATGAACTGGCTCTCTACGCCTTGGAGGTCCTGGCCTGCCTTATCGCTAGCGTTTTGTCAGAGCAGGTTTTTAGTGCCGCCGGTGGAATTATAACCGATAGGCGCAACCGCCTGGCAACTGAAAATGCTGACAGGCTGACTCTTATAAAAATGAATAAGGGCTGGATTGTGCCAGACTTCTCAACACCACTGAATGATAGCAGCGTAACATAAACTCAAATACAGTGTTTTTATTTTGGGAGGTCTAACTCTATTCCCATGCACCTCTGTCTTCACACCCAAACATGGGTATACGTTTCCTGATTTTGTCTATTTGCTCTTGTCCTCCTCCTTCTCCTCATCCTCCACATCCTCCTCCATATCCCCACAATATCTAACATATCACCATATCTACGTCTCTTGCAAGGGCCAAATTTTTGGCAGCCGTTACATTCACTTCATAGGCAAACAGTATGGGAGACCCACTTCCTAATAATGGGTACATTGTTTTCAGGAGGCCATCTGACCTCTACGTCTCTTGCAAGGGGCATTCGAGTTCCTCCAAATTTTTGGCAGCTGTTGCATTCACTGCATAGACCAACAGTATGGGAGACCCACTTATTAATAATGGGAATATTGTTTTCAGAAGCCCTTCGACCTCTACGCCTCTTGCAAGGGGCTTTGGAGTGGCCTCCAAATTTTTGGCAGCCATTGCATTCACTGCATAAGCAAACAGTATAGGAGACCCACTTAATAATAATGGTAACATTGTTTTCGGGAGGCCCTCCTACCTCTACGTCTCTTGCAAGGGGTATTGGAGTTCATCCAAATTTTTGGCAGCCGTTGCATTCACTCCATAGGAAAACAGTATGGGAGACCCACTCCTTTCCAATGGGAACATGTCATTACTGTGGCCCAGCTCTATGTGTCTTTAAATTGTTAGTGGGATTTTTCCTAAATTTTGGCAGCAGTTGGACTCACTGCATTCCCTATAACTACACTGCTCAAAAAAATAAAGGGAACACTTAAATAACAGAATATAACTCCAAGTAAATCAAACTTCTGTGAAATCAAACTGTCCACTTAGGAAGCAACACTGATTGACAATCAATTTCACATGCTGTTGTGCAAACGGAATAGACAATAAATGGAAATTATTGGCAATTATCAAGACAGCCTCAATAAAGGAGTGGTTCTGCAGGTGGGGATCACAGACCACATCTCAGTACAAATGCTTTCTGGCTGATGTTTTGGTCACTTTTGAATGTTGGTTGTGCTTTCACACTCGTGGTAGCATGAGATGGACTCTACAACCCACAGAAGTTGCTCAGGTAGTGCTGCTCATCCAGGATGGCACATCAATGCAAGCTGGGCAAGAAGGTTTGCTGTGTCTGTCATCATAGTGTTCAGAGGCTGGAGGCGCTACCAGGAGACAGGCCAGTACACCACGAGACGTGGAGGGGGGCATAGGAGGACAGCAACCCAGCAGCAGGACCGCTACTTCTGCCTTTGTGCAAGGAAGAACAGGAGGAGCACTGCCAGAGCCCTGCAAAATGACATCCAGCAGGCCACAAATGTGCATGTGTCTGAACAAACGGTTAGAAACCGACTCCATGAGGGTGGTATGAGGGCCCGACGTCCACAGATGGGGGTTGTGCTCACAGCTCAACACAGTGCAGGACGCTTGGCATTTGACACAGAACACCAGGATTGACAGAGTCGCCACTGGTGCCCTGTGCTCTTCACAGATGAAAGCATATTCACACTGAGCACATGTGACAGACGTTACAGAGTCTGGAGATGCCGTGGAGAGTGATCTGCTGCCTGCAACATCCTTCAGCATGACCGTTTTGGCAGTGGGTCAATAATGGTGTGGGGTAGCATTTCTTTGGAGGGCCGCACAGCGCTCCATGTGCTCGCCAGAGGTAGCCTGACTGCCATTAGGTACCGAGATGAGATCCTCAGACTCCTTGTGAGACCATATGCTGGTGCGGTTGGGCCTGGGTTCCTCCTAATGCAGGACAATGCCAGACCTCATGTGGCTGGAGTGTGTCAGCAGTTCCTGCAAGATGAAGGCATTGAAGCTATGGACTGGCCCGCCCATTCCCCAGACCTGAATCCGATTGAGCACATCTGGGACATCATGTCTCGCTCCATCCACCAACATCACGTTGCACCACAGACTCTCCAAGAGTTGGCGGATCCCACAGGAGACCATCCGCAACCTCATCATGAGCATGCCCAGGCATTTTAGGGAGGTCATACAGGCACGTGGAGGCCACACACAATACTGAGCCTCATTTTGACTTGTTTAAAGGACATTACATCAAAGTTGCATCAGCCTGTAGTGTGTTTTTCCACTTAAATTTTGGGGGTGACTCCAAATCCAGGCCTCCATTGGTTAATAAATTTGATTTCCATTGATGATTTTTGTGTGATTTTGTTGTCAGCACATTCAACTTTGTACAGAACAAAGTATTCAATGAGAATATTTCATTTATTCAGATCTAGGATGTGTTATTTGAGTGTTCCCTTTATTTTTTTGAGCAGTGTAGTTAGCAGACCCTATCCTTTCTAATGGGAACATGTCGTTACTGTGGCCCAGCTCTATGTGTCTTTAAATTGTTAGTGGCGTTTTTCCTAAATTTTGACAGCCGTTGGACTCACTGCATACCCTATAACTGGATAGAAGACCCTCTCCTTTCTAATGGGAACATGTCGTACTCATTAGTGTGGCTCAGCTCTATGTGTCTTTAAATTGTTAATGGAGTTTTTCCTAAATTTTGGCAGCCCTTGCAGTCACAGCATGGGCATTACCACTTTAGGAGACCCACTCCTTTATAATGGGAACATTTTTTATACTGAGACTCTCCTCTATGTCTCTTCAAAGGGGTATTGGGGTGCAACCAAATTTTTGGCAGCCCTTGCAGTCACTGCACACGCAATAACAGTATAGGAGACCCACTCTTTAATAATGGGAACAACAAAGCATAGCCGACTGCTGGCCCTTTAAGAATAGTAAGGCTGTAAAAATAGTGACTTTCACAATCCCTTCTTCATAAATGAAACAGGATGTGTCTGATGATGTTTCACGCACCACATGGCCAGATAAGGTTGTAAAATATTAAAATGACATTTCCGGGTGAATGCATTTGTCTTGGTTGAAAGGAATGCAAAAGTGCAAAAAAGCATCAAAAATTCTATGTGTGAACATAGCTCAAGGTGTGGAGGAGCAGTTTTGTTTTTGGTTATTTATTTTTCCTTATATACAAGTCATTATCCTGGAAAGGAGGTTCCTTAACATATTTCCCAGGAAAATCCATTTTCGTTTTGTTTTTGTATGTTTTATTGTGAGTCTGTAAAAGTGGCGCAATACCTCTGACAACGTTGTTGACAGCAGTGACCTGGGAGTCAGAAATGCTTCCAGGGATCTTCCCCATGCTGTTCCCATGTCATTTGAGCACTGTTCCCATCGATTTGGGCAATTTTTAGGCCCTCTGCAGACCGCCGGGGGGAGCCGCAGGAAAAATGCTCAAGTTTTCCATAGACTTACATCGGGCTCGTTACTCGAACCAAGCACTCGAGCATTCCAAAGTACCCAAGCATTTTAGTGCTCTCTCATCACTAATAATAAGATAAACAGCGAAGATGGGGTTCATCTTCCTGGGATATTAACCTAGTATAAGATATGAACCAGATTGTCGTCATGAGACAACACATTTAATTGAATTGTCTTGGGAGAAGAAAATCTTTTTAAGTGTTAGATGAGCAAATACTCAAGGAAGTATTATTGCAATATTGGCAATATAACAATTTATATTGTCAATGTATCTAAAACATTGAATAATGATTTTTCATTTCAATGTATATTAGCTTAGATATGGTAACCTCAATGGTAAAAATGTGGGGGTCTCTGCTTCTCAGTTAAAAAAGCATGATTCAAAGTCAACATCAAAATTAAAAGTTAAATATTTGATTTCTTGACTTCTCATTTAAAGTACGCTTGATGGTTGAAATTAAATGAATAATTAAATGATAAGAAAAAATGTTAAAAAGAAAAGAACTTTTGTTACAATTTGATATTCTCTTTGGCAGTGGCAGAGGTCAGTTTAAAATTAGCTTTTTGGTTCTACAATTTATGATGATAGTGAAGAGAGGGCTGAAAGTCATTCTAATCAAATAACTTGATAAAACTTTGTGTAATCAAGGGTTTTTACACCAAAGTGGCACACATAGCCATTACATACACTTTTGTCTTCACGTCTGATTTTTTTTCCATTACTTTTGAGTAGGAGCAAAAGGCCTCTTAATCATGATAGAAACACATCTCTCGATTTTTCTTTTTCCTTTCTTTTTTTTTTTACTTTGTACAATCAAGTCCTGTGCAATCAATATTTTTTTCACTGAGCAAGCATCTATTTTTCATTATACATTCAATAAGTTACATGTATATTTGCTACGATTAAAGTAATTTTGACCTATCTTGCAAATTCGTTCTTTTCTTTTGTCTGAGAATATTTTTTGCTCTAATGTATCTAAAATCTAAAAATAAACAACTTTTCAATTACCATTAACTTAAAGTACCTTACAGCAGAAGCAGAAGTAGGATCATCTTCACCCAGAGCAAAGTTTTAATTTGCTACCACTCCCCTCAGGTTTATGCATATGATAGCTATCAAAATTATTCAACCCTCATTTCAAATTAGGTTTCTTACCAAAATGTACAAACTTTCTGCAGTTAGCAATAAACCAAATTGCTTCAATACCTTAAAGAATTTTTAAAGACCTCAATGGAATTTCTCATATGAACACACATTTGCAAATCATATGTTGTCCCAATCAATGACTTGATTAATTACCGTATTATTTGGACTATAAGAGGCACTTTTTCTTCAAAATTTGTGAGGAAAATGGAGGTGCATTTTATATTGCGAATGTAGCTTACCGGGGGGCGGTGGCAGTAGACTGAGGTCATAGGAGGCAGGGTCTCTGATGCAGAACGCCGGTGGCAACAGGAGTGGGGTGATGCTGCGGGCCCTGGGCTTGGAGGAGGGGGTGTCCTAGTGGTGCGAGGTAGGAGCCACTTATCTCCCGGAGGTGGGTTATAGGAAAATGGCACTGGTGCCGAGATCTCAATTTGGGCATGCGTTGCCTCCGGGGCCATTTTCCTGTAACACACCACCGGGAGATCAATGTGCACAGCGGGGACTCCGCTCCTGCCTCACAACACCAACATTTCCTGACTCCCCCATGCACAAGAGCACTTTGATCAGGTTAGCACTCATGTGTTATCTATGAGATTTGCTGCCAGTCTCCTTCGGCAGTGGCTTAACTGTGCCCTCAACAAAGCGATCAGCATTAGTGATAAGCGAGCACTAAAATGCTTTGGACGCTCGTTGCTCGGGTCGAGCAAATTGGAATGCTCGGGTGCTTGACCCGAGCAACAAGCCCAATGTATGTCTATGGAAAACTCGAGCACTTTCCTGGCAGCCCCCCCTGGAGGTCTGCAGAAGGCCTAAAAATTGCCCAAGTCGATGGGAACAGTGTTGAAATGACATAGGAACAGCTTGGGGAAGAACCCTGGAAGCATCTCTGACTCCCAGGTCACTGCTGTCAACAATGTTGTCAGAGTATTATGCCACTTTTACCGACTCACAATAAAATATACAAAAACGAAACCAAAATGGATTTTCCTTGGAAATATGTTAAGGAACATCCTTTCCAGGGTAATGACTTACACATAAGACAAAATAAATAAGCAAAAATAGAAATGATCCTCCACAACTTGGGCTATGTTCATGCTTTTAACGGTGAAAAATACATTTACCAGTAAATGTCATTTTAACATTTTACTACCTTAACTTCCCAACATATGGTGTGCGTGACATGATCAGACACATCCTGTTTCATTTATAAAGGAGGGACTTTGAAAGTCACAAAGTCTATTTTTATAGGGCCATCAGGCGGCCCTTACTATTCTTAAAGGGCCAGCAGTCGGACCTCACTATTGTTAGCGGGCCATCAGCCGTCTATGATTTGTTGTTCCCATTATTAAAGAGTGGGTCTCCTATACTGTTATTTCGTATGCAGTGACTGCAAGGGCTGCCCAAAATTTGGACGCACCCCAATACCCCTTTGAAGAGACATAGAGGAGGGCCTCAGTAAAAAAAATGTTCCCATTATAAAGGAGTGGGTCTCTTATAGTGGTAATTCCCATGCAGTGACTGCAGGGGCTGCCTAAATTTGGGAAATAACCCAATACCAATTTAAAGACACATATAGAAGGGCCTCCGTAGCAACATGTTCCCATTAGAAAGCAGCGGTTCTGCTATACAGTTATTGCGTATGCAATGATTGCAACGGCTGCCTAAATTTAAGAATAAGCCCAATACCAATTTAAAGATACATACAGGTGGGCCTCAGTTACAAAATGTCCCTATTATAAGGGTGCCGTTCTGCTATACAGTTATTGCGCATGCAGTGACTACAACGGCTGCCTAAATTTAGGAAATACCCCAATACCAATTTAAAGACACAGATAGAAGGGCCTCCGTAACAACATGTTCCCATTAGAAAGCAGTGGTTCTGCTATACTGTTATTGCATATGTAATGATTACAACGGCTTCCTAAATTTAGGAATAACCCAATACCAATTTAAAGACACATACAGGTGGGCCTCAGTAACAAAATGTTCCTATTATAAGGGTGCCGTTCTTCTATACAGTTATTGCATATGCAGTGACTGCAACTACTGCCAAAAATTTGGAGGCACTCAAATTCCCTTTGCAAGAGACGTAGAGGAGGGACTCATGAATTTTTTTTCCCATTATCAGGAAGTGGGTGTCCCATTCTGTTATTGCCTATGCAGTGAATGCAAGGGCTGCCAAAAATTTGGAGGCACTCCAATGCTAGAGACGTAGAGGAGGACCTCATGAAAAAAAATGTTCCCATTATAAAGGAGCAGGTCTCCTATACTGTTATTGCGTATGCAGTGACTGCAAAGGCTGCCAAAAATTTGGAGACACTCCAATGTCCCTTTGAAGAGACGTAGAGGAGGGCCTCATTAAAAAAAAATTCCCATTAGAAAGGAGCGGGTCTGCTATACTTGTAATGCCCATACACTAAGTGCATGGACTGAAAAACATTTACCCCAGGGGGGTATACATCAACATACTATATAACAAACATTTCCTACGGGCATCATAAACACCCTTAAAAAAATTATGTGGGTGTGGCATCACGTTCACCCTGATGATATGGTGGTGATGGATGAGGAGAAGGAGGAGGACAACAGGAAATAGACAAAATCAGGAAGCATATACCCATGTCTGGGTGTGAAGAGGTGCATGGGAATAGACCTCCTAAAAAAAAAGCCACTGGATTTGAGTTTATGTTGTGCTGCTATCATTTGGTGGTGTTGAGAAGTCTGGCCCAATCCAGCCCTTGTTCATTTTTATAAGAGTCATCCTGTCAGCATTTTCAGTTGACAGGCGTATGCGCCTATCAGTTATAATTCCCCCAGCGGCACTAAAAACCCACTCTGACAAAACGCTAGCGGCAGGGCAGGCCAGGACCTCCAAAGTGTAGAGAGACAGTTCATGCCACGTGTCCAGCTTGGATACCCAATAATTATAAGGCACAGAGGAATCACGGAGGACATTGATACGGTCGGCAAGGTACTCCTTCAGCTTCTTCGTAAAATTATCCCTCCTTGTGAGAGTACCCCGCGCATCAGGGCCTGTGCGATGGGAGGGTCTGAGAAAACTCTCCCAGACCTTTGACAGTGTTCCCCTGCCTCTTCGTGTCTCTCTTGCTTTTACTCCTTGGTTGTCCAATGAACTGTGACCTCTGCCGCCAGCGTTTTTGGATGGGAATTTTTTTAATAATTCCACAACAAAGGCCTTCTGGTACTGCCCCATTTTATTAGACCTGTCCGCCCGGGAATAAGAGATAGAAAGTTCTCTTTGCAGCATGAGTCTAGAACCAACCAGTAATGATTGTCACCCAAAATTTGGACAATGCGAGGGTCACGGGAAAGTCAGCGTAACATAAACTCAGCCATGCGAGCCAGACTGCTAACAGACAAGAGGACGACTGACCATGCTTTCCTCATCATCCTCCACCTCCTCCCTGTCCTCAGGCCATCCACGCTGAACAGACGGTATGACAGTTGTGCAGGAAGTACCGTTTATAGCACAGGAAACTAGCTCCTATTCTTCCTCCTCCTCCTCCTCTTCCTCATTGTCACCCAATCTACGTTGGGATGAGATGAGGCTGGGATGTGTGGAATCACCCTGTATGGTTCCTGGCTCCATCTCATCATGCTCCGCCTGCAATGCATCCTCTTTAATTGTGAGCAGAGAGAGTTTCAGAAGACAGAGGAGCGGGATGGTGATGCTAATTACGGTGTCATCACTGCTCACCATCTTGGTTGAGTCCTCAAAATTTTAGATGTTGGCAAAGATGTCTGACATCCATGCCCACTCTTGAGGTCTTATGTGCGGAGGCTGACCTGAATACTTAAGGATGTTTTGAAGCTGGAACTCACCAACTGCCCTGTTCTGCTCACAAATCCTTCCCAACATATGCAATGTTGAGTTCCAACGCATGGGGATATCGCACACCAGTCTGTGAGCTGAAAGCTGCAAACGCTGATGAAGCACAGCAAGGGCGGTGAAAGCTGGAGCTGACTTTCTAAAATGGGCACACACACAGCGTACTTTGACAAGCAGATCCGGCAGCTCTGGGTAGGATTTGAGAAACCGCTGAACCACGAGGTTAAGCACATGGGCCAGGCATGGTATGTGTGTGAGCTCGCCTCGCCCCAGAGCCGCCACCCGGTTCTGGCCATTGTCACACACGACCATGCCTGGCTGTAGCTTCAGCAGTGTGAGCCACAGATCTGCCTGCTCTTTCAGAGCTGTCCACAACTCTTCAGCATTGTGTGGTTTGTCACCTAAACATATTAGCGTCAGCACAGCCTGTTGCCGCTTGGCTGAGGCAGTGCTGCAGTGCTTCCAGCTTGTGACTGAAGTGGTCATTTCGGAGATGGAGGCTGAAGAGGAGGAGGAGGCTGAGGAGGATGAGGTGCAGGAGCTGTAGACTGTGGGGGAAACCCTGATTGACCTAGGGCCCGCAATTGGCGTTGGGAGGACGTGTTCCGTTCCAAGGTCCGACTGAGTCCCGGCTTCCAGTATGTTAACCCAGTGTGCCGTCAGCGAGATGTACCATCCCTGCCCACAAGCACTTGTCCACATGTCTGTGGTTAGGTGGACTTTCCCGGTAACTGCGTTGTTGAGGGCACGGCTAATGTTTTGGGACACATGCTTGTGCAATGCGGGGACGGCACACCGGGAAAAATAGTGGCGGCTGGGGACCGAGTACCGAGGTTGCGGAATGCTTCCGTCTCCATGAGCCTAAAAGGCAACATTTCGAGCGCAAGCAGTCGTGAAATGTGCGAGTTTAGTAGTGTGGCCTGTGGGGCGTTGGCTGCGTATTTGCGCTTGCGTTTACAATGACGTGGACGTGCTTCCTGATGCTGCTACTTGAGAGTGTGCAATGACACGTGCAGGGCAGGAGGCATCTTCGCATGCTCCATAGACAGGGGATTGGTTTGCATGCACAACAGTGGAAGAAGCAATGGTGCCACCCGCAGACACTATTCCTAGACCCTGGGGTTCGACCCACAAAGTCGGGTGCTTTGCTGCCATGTGCCTGATCATGCTGGTGGTGGTCAGGCTGGTCATTTTGCCACCCCTGCTGATGCTGGCTTGGCAGGTAGTGCAAATGGCCTTTTTGGGGTTATCGGCAGAGTCTTTAAAAAACAACCAGACTCGGGAAGACCTAACAATTGTAGTGGCAACTTCCCTCGTGTTGGTGTTACGGGAAACAGTTTCCTGCCTTCTTTCTGCAGCCACCACACTGCTTCTTCCTGCTTGTTGGGGTGCTCTGCCTCCCTCCCCCTGTGTACTGCTGTCCTCGCTCTGCATGTCCTCCTGCCAGGTTAGGTCAGTTACTACAGTTAGGTCCATATATATTTGGACAGAGACAACATTTTTCTAATTTTGGTTCTAGACATTAACACAATAAATTTTAAACAAAACAATTCAGATGCAGTTGAAGCTCAGACTTTCAGCTTTTATTTGAGGGTATCCACATTAAAATTGCATGAAGGGTTTAGGAGTTTCAGCTCCTTAATATGTGCCACCCTTTTTTTAAAGGGACCAAAAGGAAATAATTGTAAATAAAATGTTCATTTCTAGTACTTGGTTGAAAACCCTTTGTTGGCAATGACTACCTGAAGTCTTGAACTCATGGACATCACCAGAAGCTGTGTTTCCTCCTTTTTGATGCTCTGCCAGGCCTTCACTGCGGTGGTTTTCAGTTGCTGTTTGTTTGTCGGCCTTTCTGTCTCAAGTTTAGTCTTTAACAAGTGAAATGCATGCTCAATTGGGTTGAGATCAGGTGACTGACTGGGCCATTCAAGAATATTCCACTTCTTTGCTTTAATAAACTCCTGGGTTGCTTTGGCTTTATGTTTTGGGTCATTGTCCATCTGTAGTATGAAACGACGACCAATCAGTTTGGCTGCATTTGGCTGGATCTGAGCATGCAGTATGGCTCTGAATACATCAGAATTCATTTGGCTGCTTCTGTCCTGTGTCACACCATCAATAAACACTAGTGACCCAGTGCCACTGGCAGCCATGCATGCCCAAGCCATCACACTGCCTCCGCCGTGTTTTACAGATGATGTGGTATGCTTTGGATCATGAGCTGTACCACGCCTTTGCCATACTTTTCTCTTTCCATCATTCTGGTAGAGGTTGATCTTGGTTTCATCTGTCCAAAGAATGTTCTTCCAGAGCTGTGCTGGCTTTTTTAGATGTTTTTTAGCAAAGTCCAGTCTAGCCTTTTTATTCTTCATGCTTATGAGTGATTTGCACCGTGCAGTGAACCCTCTGTATTTACTTTCATGCAGTCTTCTCTTTATGGTAAATTTGGATATTGATACGCCTAACTCCTGGAGAGTGTTGTTCACTTGGTTGGCTGTTGTGAAGGGGTTTCTCTTCACCATGGAGATTATTCTGCGATCATCCACCACTGTTGTCTTCCGTGGGCGGCCAGGTCTTTTTGCATTGATGAGTTCACCAGTGCTTTCTTTCTTTCTCAGGATGTACCAAACTATAGATTTTGCCACTCCTAATATTGTAGCAATTTCTCGGATGGGTTTTTTCTGTTTTTGCAGCTTAAGGATGGCTTGTTTCACCTGCATGGAGAGCTCTTTTGACCGCATGTTTACTTCACAGCAAAACCTTTCAAATGCAAGCCCCACACCTCAAATCAACTCCAGGCCTTTTATATGCTTAATTGAGAATAACACAACAAAGGGATTGCCCACACCTGTCCATGAAATAGCCTTGGAGTCAATTGTCCAATTACTTTTGGTCCCTTTAAAAACAGGGTGGCACATGTTAAGGAGCTGAAACTCCTAAAACCTTCATCCAATTTTAATGTGGATACCCTCAAATGAAAGCTGAAAATCTGAACTTCAACTGCATCTGAATTGTTTTGTTTAAAATTCATTGTGGTAATGTCTAGGACCAAAATTAGAAAAATGTTGTCTCTGTCCAAATATATATGGACCTAACTATATATCATCCACCATCTCGTCTTCCACTTCCGCACTCTGGTCCTCCTCCTAACTTTCTGGCAATTGTGTCTCATCATCTTCCACCTCTTGTAACACCTTCCCACCATCGCCTTCATGTGACCGTGAGTGCTCAAATATTTGGGCAACGCTACATGCGATCTCCTCTTGCCCCGCTTCAAGTGGACCGGGCGAGAGGGCCGTATCTATGAATGGAAAAGTGAACAGATCTTCGGAGTGTCCAAGTGTAGGATCAGTTGTCTCTGGGCGCTCGGCATGGTGGGAGGAAGGAGGTTCAGGGTTAGGAATATGCAGTCCCGACTCACAGCTACTGAGACTTGACCTTATGGAAGACAAGGTGGTGGTGGTGGCGGCTAAGTGACTGGAAGCATTATCTGCTATCCAACCAATAACCTTTTCACACTGCTCTGTGTTCAATAGTGGTGTTCTGAGGTCCCCTATTAATTGGGACAGGATGGTCGAGCTAGAAGATGTGGGTGTTGGTTGTGGCACAATTTCAGTTTGCCCACGGCCTCAGCCTCTGCATGCACCATCATCACCATCACGTCCCTTGCCACGTGCCTTGCCCATTTTAAATGGAGGACTATACGCTCATTACAAATAACTGAATTTGGAGCGAACTTATGTGTGATCCGTGTGACGGACAAACTACAGTTTTAAATACCTGGCCTGTAGGTAACTATTTTGAACAGCAAACTGGTGTCAATAGCTTCACTGACACACTGAAACAAATTTTTAATGGAGGCCAGAAATGGCAGTATGTTTTGAAAATGTATATGTGATCCGTTTGATGGAGAAAACACAGTTTTAAATAGCTGGCCTGTAGGTAACTATTTTGAACAGCAAACTTGTGTCAATAGCTTCACTGACACACTGAAACAAATGTTTAATGGAGGCCAGAAATGGCAATATTTTCTGAAAATGTATATGTGATCCGTGTGACGGAGAAAACACAGTTTTAAACAGCTGGCCTGTAGGTAATTATTTTGAACAGCAAACTGGGTCAATAGCTTCACCGACACACTGTAACAAATTTTTAATGGAGGCCAGAAATGGCAGTATTTTCTGAAAATGTATATGTGATTCATGTGATGGAGAAACCACAGTTTTAAATAGCTGGCCTGTAGGTAACTATTTTGAACAGCAAACTTCTGTCAATAGCTTCCCTGACACACTGAAACAAATGTTTAATAGAGGCTAGAAATGGCAGTATTTTCTGAAAACATATATGTGATCCGTGTGATGGAGAAAACACAGTTTTAAAGGCTGGCCTGTAGGTAACTATTTTGAACAGCAAACAGGTGTCAATTGCTTCACTGGCACACTGAAACAAATGTTTAATGGAGGCCATAAATGGCAGTATTTTCAGCACAATTATATATGATTCGTGTGACGGACAAACCACAGTTTTAAATAGCTGGATCTTTAGCACTGTAATATGGAAAGGACCTGGCTGTATTCTGCAGTGCCAACAAGCAAATGGCGCAGAAAAACTGTGTTCTCTGGATTACTTTTTAAGCAAATAATGAGGATTAAGATCCAAAAATAGAGTATTCCTGGCCCCTGAGACCTGGGCCTATTTCTAGAAATATCTAACATCAGCAGACAAAACTGTAATGGAGCCTCTTGTGCTATGTGCACTGCAGTCTGTTATATACCCTGCCTGCCTGCCTATATACACTGCCTGCCCGACATCTCTGCAGATGGATTAGTCCTCAGAAGAACTGTTTGTTGAGATGGATATCTGTCTCTAATATAGTTTGGTATACCTACACTAACTAGAAACAAGCAAATCTCTCCCTAGCTCAGCAGCACCTCTCCCTACACTGTCTGATTCCAGAGTGACTGTGACGAGCATGGCAGCGCCAGGTCTGATATAGACCTGATGACGCTGTGTGGCCAGACAATCACTGTAATGCCACAACCAACATGGCTGCGGCATTACAGTGAGTGGCAGACAATCCCTGCATGTTCATTGGCTCTGTAAAGAGCACCAAACATGCAGGGAGGGGACCCGAGCTCCCGCCAAGCAACCCTGGCAATACTCTGCAAGCGCCGAGCATCTCGAGCAGTGAGATGCTCGGGCGAGCACCGAGCAGTAGTGAGCATGGTCTCTCATCACTACCGATGATCCTATGTGGCCAGCCAATCACCCTAATGCCCACAACCAACATGGATACAGCATTACAGTGAATGGCAAGCAATCCCTGCATGTTCATTGGCTCTGTAAAGAGCACCAAACATGCAGGGAGGGGACCCGAGCTCCCGCCAAGCAACCCTGGAAATACTCTGCAAGCGCCGAGCATGTCGAGCAGTGAGATGCTCGGGCGAGCACCGAGCAGTAGTGAGCATGGTCTCTCATCACTACCGATGATCCTATGTGGCCAGCCAATCACCATAATGCCCACAACCAACATGGATACAGCATTACAGTGAATGGCAAGCAATCCCTGCATGTTCATTGGCTCTCTAAAGAGTGCCAAAGATGCAGGGCGAGGACCCGAGCTCCCACCCAAGCAACCCGGAAATACTCGCCGAGCATGTCGAGCAGTGTGATGCTCGGGCGAGTACTGAGCAGTGGCGAGTACGGTCGCTCATCACTAATCAACACTTTTAATTCCAACTTGACAATCCTTTTCTCCCCTAGCATCATCAGTCAGGGGAGAGATGCAAGGTTCTCATACAAAGTAGATTGTCATCCAGTCCCAACGATAACTGTAGGTTCGACCACCTTTATTCTGTGTATGGGGCATTTAGATTAATGTCAGCTGAATACATTGATTTCAGTGGATATAGTCTACCATGTAATGAATGAAGCATCTCTGACTCTCCCCAGAAAGCAGATTTGGGAAAGAAGGATTTTTAGATCCTTTTATTCTTAGAAGAAGTATGCTGTCACCGGTGGCTTACTCCCAACTCCCTAATGTGGACACATGCATGCTTGACCAAGTTGGGGATGTATGCATATAGCGGAGTCAGAAGAGAGAGCTGTTGGCCAAATGAGCATTCAGCCAAAAATTGTCAAAGTGTATGACCTGCTTAAATATACTACTACAGTTGTTCTGAAGACCCTGTGTTTCCATAGTTTGCCATATGGTGTCCATTTTGTTTTATCCAGTTCAGAATCCAGATGGAACTGGCTCAACACTTTTGTTTTCATATTCAACTTTTCCAATGAAAAAACTTTGTGAGTTTTTCTTTTCTAATACTATCCAATTTATATGATAATTTGGGTTATGTACCAAGATGTAACTCTGATACAATTTGTATAGTATAATTCAATGAATGAATACATAAATACATTATATCTGCGCTGTTATTTTTGCATCCTGTAATGTCAAGCAAACAGCATTGGATAGAGCAGAATATTTCTGCATTTCATTAGCTCACTATTCACTGTAGTCAAGAAAAAGTGTTGTTCATCATATACCACTTATCATTTGTAAAGATTTCTCCAGCCTCAATCTACAACATTGTTTTATTGCACTGGATGCAGAAATGACTAAGATTTATTAAAGTTATTTAATTTCGCTTTCTCCAATTCTCTGGATGTGCATCTTGTGCCATTCCCTGTATTAATAACGGAGCAGATGAGCTCATGATACTTTGCTTGAATACAACAGATTGGTTGTGCTGTTTATCTTTTATCAGAGGAATATTATCTCCGCACATCCGGACCAGAAATCAGTGGTTTATTCGTATGTAATCTGCTTGTCTAATGACTTCAAGTGCAAGTTAAGGATTTGAGTAAAGTAGTTTCATCATTCACAATGTCAGCTATATAGGTTTTATAACATTGTTTTTTAATTTATTGTGAATGCACCGATAAATCTTTTTGTAGATTTAGACTCTAACCTTTGTCTCTTAATGGAGTCATCTTTACCTGTCTGGTATAATAGGCTTTTCTCTACATGGTGTTGTATAGGATAGACAGGACACTTCATTTTCTTTATTGGCATTAAGTGTATAATTATCGTTTTTTTGGTACAATGGCATACACAATTATTACTCGTCTGTCTGTTTAGTTTGACATGGACCTCACTATTATTTCATCAACTTCATGGAAATTACTTTTGCAACCCTGTATAAAAAAATCCTAGTATTAATGCTCCCTCTTGAATAAAGGTCTACTTAAACAGGCTGATTTCTGTCCGTACACAAATGCAATTGACTGTTTATAGGTTGATTAGTTCTTGTTTAAT
Organism: Phyllobates terribilis; assembly: GCF_046119375.1. Classification (NCBI taxonomy): domain Eukaryota; kingdom Metazoa; phylum Chordata; class Amphibia; order Anura; family Dendrobatidae; genus Phyllobates; species Phyllobates terribilis. Next base: position 409,636,567 of record NW_027362771.1, on the reverse strand, counting down.
TTCCCGTTTGAGGGCTCATTCAGACGTCAGTGATTTTTCATCAATGTTTGTATGCCAAAACCAGGAGAGTCTCCAAAACACAGAACAGGTGTCAATCTTTCAATTATAGTTTTTCTCTGCATGTTCCACTCCTGGTTTTGGCATATAAACACTGATGAAAAATCACTGACGTCTGCATGAGCCCTAACACAAACTATAGTACTCAGCATAAATGAGTACACCTCTTTGAAAAGTAAGATTTGAATCAATATCTCACTGAACACAAAAACACTTTGCAAAATGTTAACAAGACTGAGTTTCATAGAACATATTTTTAGCCCATAACATGAAATTAAGGTTAATAATAGAACTATCATTACAAAATCTTCAGTTTTGCTCAAATTTGTTGATGAACTTTAGTTCAAACCCTCTGTTCGGGTACCAGAACTGTACTCGAAATTGAACCAGACCCCAAATCGCATTGGACACAATGGAGACCCGAACTTTGGATCTGGAAAAATCTCTCTCTCCTCCCGAACTTCCCTCGGAACTCCCTACATTAAAACGGACTTCCGGCTGATGTCCGTGTCCAGAGTTCAGCACTGGACACTTAGTGTTTGGTACGAACCCCGAACTTTAAAGTTAGGGTTTGATCATTTCTGGTCCTTGGCTTTTATAAAATTGTGTTTGGGTATCACCTAGCCCAATTTACTTGTACTCTATCTGGTTGACCTCAAGATGTATTTTAAATGTAATTTATTTTAATTAATAACAATAAAACATTTTTTAACATTCTTGGTGAGTCTAGTCTAGTCCAATTCTTTGTGTAATCTATTCTATACGTGAGTACATCACTGGATTATGATAATATTATGCGTAGGAACATTTGTTATGTTCCTAATATATATAATTTTTTTCTGATATGTCTTTTCTTTGCTAGCCATCTAGTATTTTCTATGACCTCTATGATTTTTACGAACAGCACCAAGCCTTCTAAGCATGAAATGAACAAATTGGTGACTTATTGCATCAGCTAACTTTATCCATTCTTCAAGAATGACCTTTTTTTAGAGCCTGGATGCTTAAGAAATTCCCACATACAGTATGTTTGAATGGGTTCAGATCAGGAGATACATTTGGCCACTGAATCACTTTCACCCTGTTCTTCTTCAGAAATGCATCAATGGCCTTAGATGCGTTTTTTGGATCCTTGTCATGTTGGAAAAGTGCCCGTCCACCAAGGGCAGTAAGTGATGGTAGCATCTTCTCTTTCAATATAGAGCAGTACATCTGTATATTCATGACACCATCAATGAAATGTAGCTCCCTGACACCAGCAGCACTCATGCACCCACAAATAAGGACACTGCATTTTTCTTTGTACTCCTCACCAGGATCTGCAGTCCTGCTATGTGTAGCAGAAATTATCATCTCCTATGAATGCCGGTGTCCATAGGAGATCTGCAATGATACGCTAGGAGGTCTGCTGCAGACCCCCGGCTGTCATGCCAACCCATCGGCGCCCCACGATCATGTGACAGGGGCACCGATGGGAGGGATTTTTGACGCGCTTCTGTTAACTGCTTCGCGACGGCCCACTGTAGATAAATGTCGGCGCTTGCTGGGCTCTGTGCAGCGCCGACGTTTAAAAACGGTGGGTGGTCTCGCAGCGCTCAGGACCCCCAGGGTCCTGCAAGCTCTGCGATTCCGGTGCAGAGCGTTAGCTCTGACAGGGAACATCATCGGGACCTGATTGAATCAGGTCCCAGTGATGTTAACCCTTTGCTGTCTTCTATATGCCGCGATCTATAGTGATCGCGGCATATAGTAGATTGCAGGAGGAGAGGGGGTCGTCCACTTACCTCTCCGACGGCCCCCTTATACCTTCCAGGACCTGGTGTTGCTATGGCAGATGGAGGTCACATGACCGCCTCCAGATCTGCCATATATGGTGTCCTGCCTGGCTCAGCCTGCAGCTGAAGACTGGCAGGACACACTGACATGTCTATTACATTACATGAGATCAGTGATCAGAAAAATAAAAATTAATTTCCCATAAGTAAAAATGTGAAAAAAAAGCAAAAAAAATGTTTTTAAACTGTTAAAAAAAATCACAAAATAAATAAAAATAAATAAATAAAATATTAAACCAATAAATCTGTATATTTATGCAAAACCAAAAAAAGTACACATATTTGGTATCGCCGCGTCCGAAACAACCCGATCTATAAAACTGTCACACTAATTAACTTCTTCTGTGCACACCGTAATAAAAATAAATAAAAAACGGAGCAAAAAAATATGCTTTTTCATCATATCGCCAAACAAAAAGTGGAAAAAAATGCGATCAAAAAGCAAAATGGAAATAAAAATGGTACCGCTGAAAACATCATCTTGTTCGGCAAAAAAAAAGCCGCCATACAGCTCCATCAGCCGAAAAATAAAAAAGTTATAGCGCTCAGAATAAAGCAATGCAAAAAAAATATTTTTTCTATAAAATTGTTTTATTGTGTAAAAGCGCCAAAACATAAAAAAATATACAGTAAGTGTAGTATCGCTGTAAACGTACTGACCCGAAGAATAACACTGCCTGATCACTTTTACCACACGCAGAACGGCATAAAAAAAACCCTCAAAAAACAATTCCTGAATTGTTGGTTTTTGTTAATTTTACCTCCAAAAAAACGGAATAGAAAGCGATCAAAAAATGTGATGTACCCAAAAATGGTACCAATAAAAATGTCAACTCGTCCCGCAAAAAACAAGCTGTCACATGACTCTGTCGGCCGAAATATGGAAAAATTATAGCTCTCAAAATATGGCGATGCAAAAACTAGATTTTGCAAAAAAAAGCGTCTTAGTGTGTGACAGCTGTCAGTCATAAAAACCCGATATAAATCTCATCACCCGAAGAATAAAGTAATCTCATCACTTATACCGCACGGGGAACGGCGTAAAAAATAAATAAAACCAATTCTTCACCTGCTACTGATTTGTTTATTATGTCTCCCAAAGATCGCAGTAAGGCTCTGCCCACATTTATCCTGCGCTCTGCGCTGAGCACTTACACCAGAGTTTCCGTGTAAATCTCTGAAATACGTGATTCAGACTGAACCCATGACGGAAGATTCCCTGTAATGAGGCAGATATAGGCCACTGTGGATGCCGTCTGGCCTGTGATCCCACGGTGTCATTTGTTTTAGGCGTGCATTAAAGTGCGGTTGGCCACAGTTTTGTGCACTTCAGAAAAAAAGGACACCGCTAAACAGAGGCCAGACGGAGACCAGAGTAACTCTGCTGCCTCATTACAGTGAATGGATCCCGCAGGGGTTTCATCTGAATTACATCACTTGGAAATTTAGATGGAAACCCCGATACAAGTGCTCAGCCTTGAGCGCCGGATAAATGTTACGCAAAATGTTCCCAATAAAAGCTTCAACTCAGTCCTCAAAAAAAGCTAGTCCCCACTCAGGTCCGTCATCTGTTAAAAATATAAGGGACTTCCAAGTTACTGGTAGCAGAAAGGCTTTGGAAAAGCAAAATGGCCCTTGCACTCCAAAAGAAATTCAGAAAATTCTGTGCTCCCAAATCCAAATGCGTATTCTACAATAATTTGTTCTCCAATTGTCAAATAGCGCTCCGTCCACCCCAGATCTCGCCGTATGGCTGAGCGGTACGATACAGCCACATATAGGGTATTGCCACTTTTAGAAGAAATTGTGTGACACATTTCGGCACCATTTTTACCCATTGCCCTGTGTGAAAATGTAAAATCTGAGGGTAAAACATTTTTTTGTGGTAAAAATATAATTATGCTTTTTTCACTGCCCAATGGTATAAATTAAAAAATTAAAAAATACTCACTACTTCCCTAGATGAATTCCTTGAGAGGTGTAGTTTACAAAATGGGGTCACTTGTGGGGGTTTCTGCTGTTTCGGCATGTCAGCGACTCTTCAAATGTGACATGGTGTCTGCAACCTATCCCAGCCAACATAGCGCTCCTTTCTCTTCCGAACCCTGCCGTACACCAAAGCAGTGGTTTTCCCCCACATATGGGGTATCGGCGTACTCAGGAGAATTGCACAACAAATTTCATGGTGCAATTTATCCTGTTACCCTTATGATAATGCAAAATTAGGGAATGAAAAACATTTTTTGTGGGAAAAATGTGAAACTTTTATTTTTATGGCTCAATATTATAAACTTCTGTGAAGCAGCTGGGGGTGCAAGGTGCTTACCACACATCTAGATAAGTTCCCTAAGGGGTCTAGTTTCCAAAATGGTGGCACTTGTGGGGGGTTTCCACTGTTTAGGCACATTAGGGGCTCCCCAAATGCGACATGGCATCTGCTAATTATTCAAACAAATTTTACATTCAAAAAGTCAAATGGCGCTCCTTCTCTTTCAAACCCTGCCGTGCGCCCAAACAGTGGCTTGCCTCCACATATGGGGTATCGGTGTGTTCAGGAGAAATTGCACAACAAATTTCATGGTGCAATTTATCCTATTACCCTTATGATAATGCAAAGTTAAGGGATGAAAAACGTTTTTGTGGAAAAATGTGAAAATGTTATTTTTACAGCTCATTATTATAAACTTCTGTGAAGCACCTTGGGGTTCAAGGTGCTCACCACACATCTATATAAGTTCCCTAAGGGGTCTAGTTTCCAAAATGGTGTCACTTGTGGGGGGTTTCCACTGTTTAGGCACATCAGGGGCTCCCCAAATGCAACATGGCGTCCGCTAATTATTCAAACAAATTTTACATTCAAAAAGTCAAATGGCGCTCCTTCCCTTTCAAACCCTGCCGTGCGCCCAAACAGTGGTTTGCCTCCACATATGGGGTATCAGCATGTTCAGGAGAAATTGCACAACAAATTTCATGGTGCAATTTATCCTATTACCCTTATGATAATGCAAAATTAAGGGATGAAAAATGTTTTTGTGGGAAAAATGTGAAAATTTTATTTTTACAGCTCAATATTATAAACTTCTGTGAAGCACCTTGGGGTTCAAGGTGCGCACCACACATCTAGATAAGTTCCCTAAGGGGTCTAGTTTCCAAAATGGTGTCACTTGTTGGGGGTTTCCACTGTTTAGGCACATCAGGGGCTCTCCAAACGCAACATGGTGTCTGCTAATTATTCCAACAAATTTTACATTCAAAAAGTCTAATGGTGCTCCTTCCCTTCCGAACCCTGCAGTGCGCCCAAACAGTGGTTTTCCCTCACATATTGGGTATCAGCGCGCTCAAGAGAAATTGCACAAAAATTTTTGTGGTCCATTTTTTCCTGTTACCCCTGTGAAAATAAAAAAAAATGGGTCTAAAATAACATTTTTGTGAAAAAAGTTAAATGTTCATTTTTTTCTTCCACATTCCAAAAATTCCTGTGAAGCACCTGAAGGGTTAATAAAGTTCTTGAATGTGGTTTTGAGCACTTTGAGGGGTGCAGTTTTTAGAATGGTGTCACTTTTGGGTATTTTCTGTCATAAAGACACCTCAAAGTGACTTCAAATATGATGTGGTCCCTAAAAAAATGTTTTTGTAAATTTTGTTGGAAAAATGAGAAATCACTGGTCAACTTTTAACCCTTATAGCTCCCTAACAAAAAAAAATTTTGGTTCCAAAATTGTGCTGATGTAAAGTAGACATGTGGGAAATGTTATTTATTAACTATTTTGTGTGACATATCTCTCTGATTTAAGGGCATGAAAATTCAAAGTTTGAAAATTGCAAAATTTTCAAAATTTTCGCCAAATTTCCGATTTTTTCACAAATAAACGCAAGTGATATCGAAGAAATTTTTACCACTATCATGAAGTACAATTTGTCATGAAAAAACATTCTCAGAATCAGGGGGATCCGTTGTAGCGTTCCAGAGTAATTACTTCATAAAGTGACAGTGGTCAGAATTGAAAAAATTGGCCCGGTCACGAAGGCAAAAACAGGCTCTGGTGCTAAGTGGTTAAGCGTGAGTTAAATGCCATTGTCAGAGATTGACAGCGCCATTTAACATGTTAACAGCCGCAGGTGGATCGCGATTCCACGCGTGGCTGTTAGGGGCACATGACAATTGATCAAATCAGCTGTCATGTGCTTGAAAAGATGCGGGCTCAGTGCCGGAGTCCGCATCAAAGGGAAGGAGGCGACCTATGATGTACCTATATGTCATAGGTCGTAAAGGTGTTAAGAATTGTATTAAAGTCACCAAGGCACAATAGTCTGGTGTCAGGATATTACGTTGCAAATATTGCCGTTTTATGAAGGACACTTAGTGGCAGGGAATGAGGTGGTTAAAAATTTCCAGGATTACATGAGGAACCATATCAAAAAAATGCATATACAAATAGAAATTACACTGCTTGAGCCGACCGTCCTAGTGATTTATAAACAAGGATAAAAACTCCTATTGAGTATGAAGTGTGGATGGCATATCTGTGCCATTGTGTCCATGGCTTACTTAGATAAACAGAGATATAGATAAAAGAACAAAGTATGGCCAACAGGTACCAATAAAAAAAATTGGGGTTGTCTGGAAAATTTCACTCTCCTGCACACAGATATAGTTTTGTTAATAAATCCCTTAAGCTACTAATGTCAAGGGATATCTTACTGTACATTCTGCAGAATTGGAGTGAAATCTGCACGAATTCTTATTATTTGCCCAATAATCTGGATTTAACTAAACCCTATGGATAACCGGTCATCAGACAACAGGCCGTATGAGGTCACGCAAAAGAGAATAGGTGCCCCAGATCAATCCCAGACTTTCTCCCAAAATCTTTCTCAATTATCTGATAAGCTTACTATTATTACTAATATTGAAATATCCCAAACTATATATTCTGTTTAGACAGTAAATCCTTCAACTGTGGGGGTTAACCCCAGATTTCTAATTACTTGCAATAAGGGATGTCATACCACTTTTCTTTATATAGTATTACTTTAACAAAAAATAAAAACTGAATGTAGTGAAGAAATATCAAATATAGAAATTATGCATATTACATACTCCTTTGAATCATGGTAGCAGAATGTTGGATATTATTTACTTAGAAATAGGCATTAATGTCCGATAAGATCTCATCACTTCTCTGCTCTCAGAAAACATTTTTAGGCTATGTTCACACATATTGGGTTTTTCTGAGTTTTTTGCTGCAGATTTTTATGCAAATTTTCAGCTGTGTCTAGCAGTACCAGCAAAGTCTATGAGAAACCAAAATTCTCTATTCACACATCTTGTTTTTTCTTGTTGTTGCGTATTTTGTGCCTTGCTTGGGTTTTTGGAAAATAGAGCATGTCACTTCTTTCAGCGTTTTTTCAGCGTTTTTCACCCATTAGAAGTAATGGGTAGTGAAAAAACGCTGAAAAAAACATGAAGTGTGAACATAGCTATCAGGTTTTGCTGCGTTTTTAGTGAAAATAAGTAAGTACAGCAGTATGTGAAACTCCTTTATTTTTGTGATTTTACCATCTTGTCTTGGTCACTGAGATGGTTGTTTCTATTAGGAGAGCTTAATTAAATTAGTGATGTGTAAAGTGTTAAACATTGGCTGAGCTACCTGTAAGATTGAACAATATCTGTGGCCCAGTGATGTGTGAAATTAAATAATGCCTGTGCAACTGAATGGCAGACCCCATAGTGTAAAAGTAAATAGTGTCATACAAACTCAATGCATTGCCAGTGTCTAAACTATTTCTGGACAATTCACCTCCCCCACTATGCCAAAACCAGAAAGAGATTTTTTTTTCACAGAACTTTATGCTCATGCATAAATAGAGACAGAAGGACAGTGAAAATAGCCTTACTGTCTCAGATGCCTTTTTCCTTGGGGTTACCCAGACCTCTGTCTCAGTCAGGCTCTGAAAGAAAATAGCCGGTCAGGCCATAGAATTGATCACATTTAGATTTCTCAATCTCCTTTTGTCTGAGATAAACAAGGCTCTGAGCTTTTGCAGATCAGCTGAAAAGTCAGAGAACAACACTGCTATGACGTTTTAATATTGGATCGATTGAGCTTCAGGAATTAATTGACGTATGAGCGCTCTGTCTTTCCAATTCAGGACAGTGTTGAATGAGGAGAAGGCAGCATTGGGAAATAGTTTACACATTCACTTCTTAATAAAATTACAAAGATTAGTGCCTTCCCCTTTCTAGTAGACCAATAATACACATATTGTTCCTTTGATTTATTCTAAATCATCGCTCCTTTGCTGCCACAGTTCTATCTTTTGTTCCAATGTTTGAATACGCTCTGGAAGAGGTATTATCTGATCCTCAAGACCCGAGATTCGGTCCTTGCATGACGAACCTTCTCCCCCAGGTTAGACAGGTCATGTCGCAAGAGACAAAGGTCAACCTTGACTGCCTTGATCTTCCCGGTTAGGGATGTTTTGCTGGATTGTATAGCAATTATCAGTAGGTTCTGTATCCGGGTCACCACATTTCTGTGGCAATGGTACTGCCTCTTGAGGTTGTTTTGCTGTGGAACACTGTGATACTGATGAAATGCTCTCTTTTTGATGTACACTCACAGCTTCTCTGCTGTTGCTTGAGATTGCCGGGACTCATATTGACCCCACAAGCAGACAAAATACAGACAACTGCCTGGTTTTGAGATGCACAGAAATAGAAGGATAATGTCAGTGGCTTTTTTTAGACACCCCTCAGACACAAAGGTTCATGTGATAATATTAAGTAACCCAAACAACAAGTATCATGTAGATAGGTATAATCCATGATTCTCCAGCATTACCAGAATTAATGCTTCTTTAAACAGATTATAATCTACCAATAATCTATAATTATTGACAGTGTGTTGGGTTAAACTGTTCTACATATTTTCAAAAGTTGTCAAGTTCCGTTATGAAATGAGCCATTTCTTAATGAATTGGACCTCCTGAATTCAAAACTGACAATGAAAATGTTTACTTGGCTCTTATTTCTATGATATCAATGAGTTTTTCTTTTACTGATGCATACTGTATAATTAATGCATAAAAGTTTCAGTACTTTGAAACATTATTATTTTTGCAAATATAAAGATGCAGAATATTTTGTTATGCAAATTTTCTGACATTTATTTAGAGGAAACTTAGCATCAATTCAGTTAAAAAATGTCTAAACGCTATTGCAAAATTATAAACATCTGTTTTTTGGGTTAATTTTTATTTGGTATTTTTAAAGCACAGTTCCCGCTTATTAAAAAGGATTGCACAAGAAATGCAAAAAGTGAGTACTGCCGATCCTTAGTGGCAAACACACTTGGGGGCGATTGCTCAAGACCTGCGATTTGCAGAGAACACACCTGACTCATTAAGAATTTACGCCTGTTAATGAATCAGACAAGGCGCGTAGTGGCTAGCACCGCTATGTGTGCCTCACCACAAATCTTACTCCAGTTTAGTGAATGCTGCCGCTCGTCATTATTTTGATGAAAGAAGGTCGTCCCGCCTCAACTCTGCCAACATTGTCGAATGTGGCGTGAGAAATGGTGTGAAGATGCCAGATGTCGCATTGTGCAACCTGTCTTTGCACAAAAAACTGCAACTTTTCAAGGCTTGGTTCTCCAGAAATCTGGCAAAAAAGCTTTGATAAATTGCCCCTACTGTCTCCGAGTTCAGATTTTTTTAAAAATATTGCGTTGGGTTGGTGCTTTATAGTGCTTTATAGAAATAAGAACAAAATGTGTAATTCATGTGCATCAGGAAAAGCTGTCAGCCCAACTACACCATATCTCTGATCAATCACACTGGAACTGCTGTTGTCACCTGCCCTACAGTGCTGGCCAAAAGTATTGGCACCCCTGCAATTCTGTCAGATAATGCTCAGTTTCTTCCTGAAAATGATTGCAATTACAAATTCTTTGGTATTATTCTCTTCATTTAATTTGCTTGCAAGGAAAAAACACAAAAGAGAATGAAGCAAAAATCAAATCATTGATCATTTCACACAAAACTCCAAAAAAGGGCCAGACAAAAGTATTGGCACCCTCAGCCTAATACTTGGTTGCACAACCTTTAGCCAAAATAACTGCGAACAACCGCTACCGGTAACCATCAATGAGTTTCTTACAATGCTCTGCTGGAATTGTAGACCATTCTTCTTTGGCAAACTGCTCCAGGTCCCTGATATTTGAAGGGTGCCTTCTCCAAACTGCCATTTTGAGATCTCTCCACAGGTGTTCTATGGGATTCAGGTCTGGACTCATTGCTGGCCACCTTAGAAGTCTCCAGTGCTTTCTCTAAAACCATTTTATAGTGCTTTTGGAAGTGTGTTTTGGGTCATGACCTGCTGGAAGACCCATGACCTCTGAGGGAGACCCAGCTTTCTCACACTGGGCCCTACATTATGCTGCAAAATTTGTTGATAGTCTTCAGACTTCATAATGCCATGCACACGGTCAAGCAGTCCAGTGCCAGAGGCAGCAAAGCAACCCCAAAACATCAGGGAACCTCCGCCATGTTTGACTGTAGGGACCGTGTTCTTTTCTTTGAATGCCTCTTTTTTTTTCCTGTACACTCTATGTTGATGCTTTTTCCCAAAAAGCTCTACTTTTGTCTCATCTGACCATTCTTCCAAAACGTTTTAGGCTTTCTCAGGTTAGTTTTCGCAAACTCCAGCCCGGCTTTTTTATGTCTCGGGGTAAGAAGTGGGGTCTTCCTGGGTATCCTACCATTCAGTCTCTTTTCATTCAGACGCCGATGGATAGTACGGGTTGACACTGTTGTACCCTCGGACTGCAGGGCAGCTTGAACTTGTTTGGATGTTAGTCGAGGTTCTTTATCCACCATCCGCACAATCTTGCGATGAAATCTCTCGTCAATTTTTCTTTTCGGTCCACATCTAGGGAGGTTAGCCACAGTGCCATGGGCTTTAAACTTCATGATGACACTGCGCACGGAAGACACAGGAACATTCAGGTCTTTGGAGATAGACTTGTAGCCTTGAGATTGCTTATGCTTCCTTACAATTTGGTTTCTCAAGTCCTCAGACAGTTCTTTGGTCTTCTTTCTTTTCTCCATGCTCAATGTGGTACACACAAGGACACAGGACAGAGGTTGAGTCAACTTTAATCCATGTTAACTCGCTGCAAGTGTGATTTAGTTATTGCCAACACCTGTTAGGTGCCACAGGTAAGTTACAGGTGCTGTTAATTACACGAATTAGAGAAGCATCACATGATTTTTCATAGGGTGCCAATACTTTTGTCCACCCCCTTTTTTAGGTTTGGTGTGGAATTATATCCTATTTGGCTTTAGGACAATTCTTTTTGTGTTTTTTTCATTGAAGACAAATTAAATGAAGAGAATAATACCAAAGAATTTGTGATTGCAATCATTTTCAGGAAGAAACTGAGTATTATCTGACAGAATTGCAGGGGTGCCAATACTTTTGGCCAGCACTGTATCTCTTTCTCCCACTAACAGTTGAATCTCTGTATTATTCACAGATTACTACACTCATCTTCTGTGCTGCTGTTGTACAGCTCACTCCGAAATATTTTTCCAATATTTTAGGACTTTCTCTATGTCTGTTGCTGAATCTGATCTTTGAGCTTAAATGTCTTTTTACCATTCTGAATCAATTTAAAATAGCTGTTACATTCCCTTCCTCGGTTTTTAGATAGGCCATGATTGTTCCTCTTGAGTATGCTCAGCTGCCCCTGAGGTTATGTGGTTGATGCAATCATTTGCATTGTGTAAAATGGCAGCTGTCATTTTTTCGAATTTCAAATTGTTAGAATTCGCCGGTAGAAGCAAATTTCCTAAATTTCGACCAAAATTCAATTCATATCGGATCAAAATTTTCATTCCTAATAACTGTGTAGTAAGATCATTCTGAAATAATAATTTGTGAATGGTCTAGAAGATTCCCATTGTGTGATGATCACCGATAACTATGATTTGCTTATTGACCATGCCTCGGTGAGTTTGCAGTTTGGAATGTATATGACTGTAAAATGCTCCTTACTAAACCACCAAGCCAAGGCCAAGTGATTTATAAAGTTTCACAAACAATATAACAGTGTGGCACTTCCAGCCTAAGTAATGATTTTAGAACTGCACTATAAAGAATACATATGTATGTTAGAGACAAGTAAATGGATGGAAATGAAACGTGACAGCCCAGAATTTTAACACAATCTCTGCTTGGCCAAATAGCCTCTGGCTCCTGTGCAGAGCTCTATTCCGAACGATATTCATTTGTTTTCTCACCATAGCGTAGCAAAGATAATAATGGATGGAGAGATGAATTTCACTTTCAGTGAAGTTAATGATACTTACTGGTATTACTGGTATTTAAACCCATGATGAAGTTTCTTAGTCTCAGCAAAATTGTAAATTTTATTCTTTGCATGAATATCTGATTCATTCAATGCGCCAACAATTGCAAAATGATGCATATAACAGTGATTTGATGGGAAATATCTAACAGCCACTTTAGATGGTATTGACTAATTGTTCCTTCCTCCTTAATTTCAGAATCATTATAAATTCTCAGGAGCAGTCTAAGGGCTGGAAGAGCGATCTATGTTGCCCAAAGAAGCACTTTTGTTGAATCTAGAAGAGTCAGTACTTAAGAAGTGATTTAACCATTATAATGTGGCTCAGAGCTGTGTGTTCCTGTGGCTACAATTAGGAACTAAAAACGAGAATGCGGAAACAATAATGACTTCCCAGTGAAATACTGCTCTGGAATGTACAAGAGCATTATGGATCCCATACATTTAATGTATGCTTGGAAATAGAGGAAACTGAAATGGCAACATTTGGACAATGAGCCGGAACTGTAAATGCAGCATTTGCATATGTGTGATTTAAAATGATTTGCTCTCTGCTCTGAATCCTGCGCTCGCTATGCTTTTCTATTGAAAAAAAATCCGTACAATAATTAGTCAGCCACAACTGGTTATGACTGCTAAGGGGTAATACTAGGTCCCAAATTAGCTGTTATGTGGAGGGTTATATTCCTTCTTACACCCATGTGGAATATAAGACATACGTTTCATTTTACATTTAGTTCTGGTTACCTATTCAGAGGGCTAAGTCATTAGAGTGACCTCTTTTTAGGTCATAAGAAAATGAAAACACCAGGTTTACATGGAAGAGCTTGTACATCCACTCATTTTACTCTTAACCAGCAACATTTAATCTATGGTCTGGAAGCAATTATATTGTGCTGGATACAAGAGATTGGGCCTATAATTAGTATAGCATAAGTTTAATATGAAGGGAACCTTACAGCTCTTGTGACATGTCTGTTTTAGTAAATGCTGGTATTCCACTGGATCAAAAATGCTGGTGTACCTTTTATTAGAACAGTTATGAGTTGCGTCATTTCTCTTCTAATTGGAGTATAAATTATATAAGAAGTGGGAATTACCATTCCTTTCATCAATATGGTGTGTCCCTACACCGTCTGACACAGTCTTCACTGATTGTTCAGTGTTACATTGCGTATGGATACAAATCATTGATAAGGAAGTTGGAAACACATAGTTGCCAATTTCTTTATACTGTTACTCACCTGTCTCATCTTCAGGTCTGACTTCTGCTCCCTTTCCCCTAGGGTCACCACCCTGTTGCATTCCCACTTGTAAAATAAAAAAAAACAGATACTCCAATAACATTCACTAATTGGCTGCAGGGCTTACTTGGCATAACAATGTCACATGAGCCTTGAAAAACCTAGCACTGACATTGCTGGAACGGTGCTGATGCGGAAGATGAGGATCTGTTATTTTATATCAGAGACTTCATTTAAAAAGGAATTGTCCAGATAGCGGACAGCTGCTTTAAGGCCTATCTGGAGTAATGTATTCAGATTTCGATTTTTTGGAGTTTGGCACCATCCAGTGTTTTTTTTTTGCATTCATCTTTGAAACTTCCTGTGATTTGATTGAAAACTCGGACCTGCTGGTTAACCCTTCACTTGATTGTCAACTTGTCATTTTCTGTTGCATGATGAACTGATCACATTAAGCTATTTTCTGCTGTGGATCCTGCTAACAAAATCTGTATGTTCCATCAGAAATGCTGTTTTCCTGTAAATCTGCCCTCCTTATTCTGTGGCTTTTGGTGTGTCCTGTATTGCTTGTTTGTCTGACATTCATCAGAGCCTGTTGTTCAAGTCCTTGCTATTCCGTGTGCCTTTCACCCTGCTGTGCCAATGCTCTGGATTTGTGCATCCACCCTGACCTGCTGCTTTGTGAATTCATCTCACCAGGGGAGCCAAACAGAATTCTCATAACATTGGATTTCAAAGGTGCAGTGGCAACAACACCATTACTGTTGGATAAGGAGGACTTATCTGGATGGATTTTGCAGCTTGCTGTGATCCCGCGGGAGCTTGTCTAGGATGTGCAAGACCACTCAGCCCATATGGTCGTACTGCACTGTGTCAGAGTCAAACCTAGGTTTTCAACACCTGCCACAGCCTAATCCTTACTCAGGACATTCGGCTTATAGCTACTTATACCTACTATTGCCCATTTTGATGGAGATCCTAAGACCTACTGGAGCTTTGTGAGCCAATGCACCATACATTTTAAGCTTTTTCCCCAGCAATTTTTTTATGATCTGTCGAAAGAGGTATACATTTTTTCTTTATTATCTGGAGATGGTTTAGCATGGACTGCAACATTATGGGATTAAGAAATTCCTATTAGGCTGTGTGCTCACGATGCGTTGTTTAAGTGTTTCCGCAGTGGCAGAAACGCTTAAAAATGCTTAGTAGAAGGTCTGCCATGTTCCCCAATGATAATCCGCATGTGCTGTGCAGATGCTGCGGAAATTTCCGCTGTGGATTATCATTGTGGAAAAATACGCAGCACTACCAATTATTTTGCGGAAGCGCTGCATTTTTGCCCCCATTGACTTGCATTGGAACGCATGGAATCTGCATCACTGCATCTGTACATGCAGAATCCATGCATTTCAATGTGAGGATGGTACCCGGGTTTGGAGAAGAGGAGACTCTCCTCCGGACTCGGGTACCATAGCACCTGTAAAAAAAAAGAATAAAATAAAAAATAAATATTATACTTACCTTCTGATGGCCCCCGGTGTCTTTTTTGTCTTGGCTTGTCCTGCCACCATTGGCGGTATGCCACTGATGAGTTGATGTGGCTGGCCGCACAACCAAACTCCATCCACTCATAGTGGTTGCACTCTTTGGAAACAATAATTTGCTGCCATTGACCAATGTGGATGGCCAGACTTTTGGCTCTGCAGCCAGCAGCTTGATCTGGCTTCACCCTAACATTAACCTCATACACTTTAGATTGTCATTGGATTCTGAATGGTGATGATGTAGCAATAATCTTATTTTTATGATCAGCTTAATTTGCCACACATCATATGATAGATACCACCACCAGCAAGGAGGCCCCTGAGATTTTTGCCCATGGGCCTCCACTGACTTTAAACCAGGCTTCTCAGGCTAAATCTTTTGTTTTAGTTTATACACTTTTACCTTTCATTTCTTTCTTCATTAGTTTGCCTTTTTAGCAGATACTTGAGTAAATTATTTGTTATTTTATATCTATACAAAGGCGGAAATATTTGAAATATTTATACAGTATGCATTTATAAATAAATATATATATATATATAGATAGATAGATAGATAGATAGATAGATAGATAGATAGATAGATATTTGTTTTTACAATGATGACCGAAAATGAAAGCAGAATAAATAGAAGGGGGAACTCCAGCTAAAAATATAAAATAAGAGAAGTGCTGGAAATTTATCCATTAGCTGCTTGTCAGAGCTGCCTATTAATTTGCACATCTACATCAACCATTTGACAGATGCATTACTTTTAATAGAATGTACAGGATGCAGTAAGGGAAAGGTTGAAACATCTCACTTCTGATTTAATTATATAAAATAAAACATCTGAATACAAATGTTATTGAGGTTCACACCTGCAATAAAAGACAACACTGTGTGCATTCTAGTTTTGCAGGTAATGTTCCTTGTAGTTCATTATACTCTTAGTAACAAGTTGTAAGGGTGGCAGACACAAAATGTCGACTCATCCCAAATCATACAAAAAAGAATAATTTCAGAACTTCTTCCACCTTTTGACTGATATTTGGAACTGTTCATTATTCCATTCGCCTTGACTAAAGTCCTAGTTTCAGCTGTCAAATAACACCTACAAACATAATGCTGCTCCACAATGCTTCACTGTGGGTATAGTGTTCTTTAAATTATGTGCAGTGTTGGCTTTGTGCCAAACATACCTTTTGGAATTATGGCTAAAGAGTTCAACCTTTTTCTCATCGGACCATAACTTATTTTCACACATGCTCTTGGCAGACTTGATGTAGGTTTTTGTCAAAACATAGCTGGACTTGATGTTTTTCTTTGTTAGAAAAGACTTCCATCTTGTCGCCCTACTTCACAGGGCAGACATTTGAAGAATAGAGGAGATTGTTATCAAATGCAATACAAAACCAGTACTTGGAAGAAATTTCTGCAGCTCCTTAATTTTGATTTACGGCTCTTGGCAGCCTCATGGACAAATTTTCATCTTGCCTTTACATTAATTTTTGGAGACATCCAGTTCTAGGTAATGTCACTGTTGTGTAAAATTTAAGCCACTTCTTGATGACTGTCTTCACAGTGTTCTACAATATATCTAATGCCTTGAAAAATGTTTGTACTCTGCTCCTGACTGATAACTTTCAACAGTGAGATAACTTTGCTGTTTGTAAGCTGTTTACGGGCCATAGCTTTTGCTGTAAAATGCAAGTTAGAAAATGTTCAGAAAAATCCTACTAGAACAGCTAGTATGATTTCTTTTTACATGACAAAAAACTGTAATTTTAACAGCGGTGTGTATAATTTTTATAACCATTATATATATATGTGTATATATATATATATATATATATATATATAGATATAGATATATATATATACAGGGTGGTCCAAAAGTAGGTGGACAGAAAGTGTAATAAGTTTATGAAGTGGGAGATTTATCAAACACTAAATTGCAGCCGCCTGTCTGGATCATCCTCCAATAAACCATGAATTAGACGTGGACGATAAGCTTTCCACCCAATAGATTTCAGGATTCGCATGATAGAAGTTCGTGAAATTCCCAATTCCAAAGAGGCTCTTCTGGTGGACTTTTTTAGACTCTGAACAAATGTTTCAGCAACAAGTTGTTTATTATCTTCTGTACAGACTGTTTTGGGTCGACCAGTTTTTGGAGCATTAAGGATTGAGCCAGTGGCAATGAATTTGTCACGAATGCGATAAATGGTTTGTCTCTTTGGGGCTTGAGTACCAAATGTTTCAACCCAATTTGCTCTAATGGTTTCAGCATTTTGAGATTTCCAATACTCTGTTAAAATCCATTTTCTTTGAGCTGTATTTAAATTATTTGCCATTATGTGTTATCTGAATTATCTGAAAAGAAAACAGATTTGGGAGAGATCTATCTGTGAAAACTAGATCTGTGAAACTAGCTCAGTTGCCCTTAGCAACCAATCAGATTCCACCTTTCATTTTCCAAAGAGTCTGTGAGGAATGAAAAGTGGAATCTGATTGGTTGCTAAGGGCAATTGAGCCAGTTTCACTTTACACCATGTTTGATAAATCTCCCCCTTCATAACCTTATTACACTTTGTCCACCTACTTTTGGACCACCCTGTATATACTGCTCAAAAAAATAAAGGGAACACTGAAATAACACATCCTAGATCAGAATTAATGAAATATTCTCATTAAATACTTTGTTCTGTACAAAGTTGAATGTGCTGACAACAAAATCGCACAAAAATCATTAATGGAAATCAAATTTATTAACCAATGGAGGCCTGGATTTGGACTCACCCCCAAAATTAAAGTGGAAATTCACTACAGGCTGATACCACTTTGATGTAATGTCCTTAAAACAAGTCAAAATGAGGCTCAGTATTGTGTGTGGCCTCCGCGTGCCTGTAAGACCTCCCTACAACTCCTGGGCATGCTCCTGATGAGGTTGCGGATGGCCTTCTGTGGGATATCCTCCCAGACCTGGACTAAAGCATGCTCCAACTCCTGGACAGTCTGTGGGGCAACGTGACATTGGTGGATAGAGCGAGACATGATGCCCCAGATGTGGTCAATCGGATTCAGGTCTGGGGAACGGGCGGACCAGTCCATAGCTTCAATGCCTTCATCTTGCAGGAACTGCTGACACACTCCAGCCACATGAGGTCTGGCATTGTCCTGCATTAGGAGGAACCCAGGGCCAACCGCACCAGCATATGGTCTCACAAGGGGTCTGAGGATCTCATCTCGGTACCTAATGGCAGTCAGGCTACCTCTGGCGAGCACATGGAGGGATGTGTGGCTCTCCACGGCGTCTCGAGACTCTATCACATGTGCTCAGTGTGAACCTGCTTTCATCTGTGAAGAGCACAGGGCGCCAGTGGCGACTTTACCAATCCTGGTGTTCTGTGGCAAATGCTATGAGCACAACCCCCATCTGCTTAACCTCCGCTAGAGACTAAAATTACGGGGGAACCCCACGCCAATTTTTTTTTTAATAAATCCTTTATTTTAACACTAAATGACAAGTACAGTAATCAACACTATCACTGTACTTCTTATAAATGTGACTGACATGTTTCTATCTATCTAATCTATATGTGATGCTCTATTCTTTCTGTTATAAATTGTCAGGTACCGATGCTGAATTGCCGGCCGGCTTTTTTAACCACTTCGCACCAGAGCCTGTTTTTGCCTTCGTGACCGGGCCAATTTTTTAAATTCTGACCACTGTCACTTTATGAAGCAATTACTCTGGAACGCTTCAACGGATCCCCCTGATTCTGAGATTGTTTTTTCGTGACATATTGTACTTCATGATAGTGGTAAAATTTCTTTGATATCACATGCGTTTATTTGTGAAAAAATCGGAAATTTGGCGAAAATTTTGAAAATTTTGCAATTTTCAAACTTTGAATTTTTAAGCCCTTAAATCAGAGAAATATGTCACACAAAATACTTAATAAATAACATTTCCCACATGTCTACTTTACATCAGCACAATTTTGGAACCAAAATTTTTTTTTGTTAGGGAGCTATAAGGGTTAAAAGTTGACCAGCGATTTCTCATTTTTCCAACAAAATTTACAAAAACATTTTTTTAGGGACCACATCATATTTGAAGTCACTTTGAGGGGTCTTTATGACAGAAAATACCCAAAAGTGACACCGTTCTAAAAACTGCACCCCTCAAGGTGCTCAAAACCACATTCAAGAACTTTATTAACCCTTCAGGTGCTTCACAGAAATTTTTGGAATGTGGAAGAAAAAAATTAACATTTAACTTTTTTCACAAAAATGTTACTTTAGACCCAATTTTTTTTATTTTCACAGGGGTAACAGGAAAAAATGGACCCCAAAATTTTTTGTGCAATTTCTCTTGAGCGTGCTGATACCCCATATGTGAGGGAAAACCACTGTTTGGGCGCACGGCAGGGCTAGGAAAGGAAGGAGCGCCATTAGACTTTTTGAATGTAAAATTTGTCTGAATAATTAGCAGACACCATGTTGCGTTTGGAGAGCTCCTGATGTGACTAAACAGTGGAAACCCCCCACAAGTGACACCATTTTGGAAACTAGACCCCTTAGGGAACATATCTAGATGTGTGGTGAGCACCTTGAACCCCAAGGTGCTTCACAGAAGTTTATAATATTGAGCTGTAAAAATAAAATTTTCACATTTTTCCCACAAAAACGTTTTTCATCCCTTAATTTTCCATTATCATAATGGTAATAGGATAAATTGCACCATTAAATTTGTTGTGCAATTTCTCCTGAACACGCCGATACCCCATATGTGGGGGAAAACCACTGTTTGGGCGCACGGCAGGGTTTGGAAGGGAAGGAGCGCCATTTAACTTTCTGAATGTAAAATTTGTCTGAATAATTAGCAGACGCCATGTTGCGTTTGGAGAGCCCCTGATGTTCCTAAACAGTGGAAACCCCCCACAAGTGACACAATTTTGGAAACTAGACCCCTTAGGGAACTTATCTAGATGTGTGGTGAGCACCTTGAACCCCAACGTGCTTCACAGAAGTTTATAATAATCAGCTGTAAAAATAAAATTTTCACATTTTTCCCGCAAAAACGTTTTTCATCCCTTAATTTTGCATTATCATAAGGGTAATAGGATAAATTGCACCATGAAATTTGTTGTGCAATTTCTCCTGAACACGCCGATACCCCATATGTGGAGGCAAACTACTGTTTGGGTGCACGGCAGGGCTCGGAAGGAAAGGAGCGCCATTTGACTTTTTGAATGCAAAATTTGTTTGAATAATTAGCGGACGCCATGTTGCGTTTGGAGAGCCCCTGATGTTCCTAAACAGTGGAAACCCCCCACAACTGACACCATTTTGGAAACTAGACCCCTTAGGGAACTTATCTAGATGTGTGGTGAGCACCTTGAACCCCAACGTGCTTCACAGAAGTTTATAATAATCAGCTGTAAAAATAAAATTTTCACATTTTTCCCGCAAAAACGTTTTTCATCCCTTAATTTTGCATTATCATAAGGGTAATAGGATAAATTGCACCATGAAATTTGTTGTGCAATTTCTCCTGAACACGCCGATACCCCATATGTGGAGGCAAACCACTGTTTGGGCGCACGGCAGGGCTCGGAAGGGAAGGAGCGCCATTTGACTTTTTGAATGTAAAATTTGTTTGAATAATTAGCGGACGCCATGTTGCATTTGAGGAGCCCCTGATGTGCCTAAACAGTGGAAACCCCATACAAGTGACACCATTTTGGAAACTAGACCCCTTAGGGAACTTATCTAGATATGTGGTGAGCACCTTGCACCCCCAGCTGCTTCACAGAAGTTTATAATATTGAGCCATAAAAATAAAATTTTCACATTTTTCCCACAAAAAATGTTTTCCTTTCCCTAATTTTGTACTATCATAAGGGTAACAGGATAAATTGCACCATGAAATTTGTTGTACAATTTCTCCTGAACACGCCGATACCCCATATGTGGGGGAAAACCACTGCTTTGGTGTACGGCAGGGTTCGGAAGAGAAAGGAGCGCTATGTTGGCTGGGATAGGCAGCAGACACCATGTCACATTTGAAGAGTCGCTGACATGCAGAAACAGCAGAAACCCCCACAAGTGTATATTTTTACCACAAAAAAATGTTTTACCCTCAGATTTTACATTTTCACACAGGGCAATGGGTAAAAATGGTGCCGAAATGTGTCACACAATTTCTTCTAAAAGTGCCAATACTCCATATGTGGCTGTATCGTACCGCTCAGCCATACGGCGAGATCTGGGGGGGACGGAGTGCTATTTGACAATTGGAGAACAAATTATTGTAGAATAGGCATTTGGATTTGGGAGCACAAAATTTTTTGAATTTCTTTTGGGGGGCAAGGGCCATTTCGCTTTTCCAGAGCCTTTCTGCTACCAGTAACTTGGAAGTCCCTTATATTTTTAACAGATGACGGACCTGAGTGGGGACTAGCTTTTTTTGAGGACTGAGTTGAAGCTTTTATTGGGAACATTTTACGTAACATTTATCCGGCGCTCTAGGCTGAGCACTTACATCGGGGTTTCCATCTAAATTTCCAAGTGATGTAATTCAGATGAAACCCCTGAGGGATCCATTCACTGTAATGAGGCAGCAGAGTTACTCTGGACTCCGTCTGGCCTCTGTTTAGCGGTGTCCTTTTTTTCAGAAGTGCACAAAACTGTGGCCAACCGCACTTTTATGCACGCCTAAAACAAATGACACCGTGGGATCACAGGCCAGACGGCATCCACAGTGGCCTATATCTGCCTCATTACAGGGAATCTTCCGTCATGGGTTCCGGCTGAATCACATATTTCAGAGATTTACATGGAAACTCTGGCGTAAGTGCTCAGCGCAGAGCGCAGGATAAATGTGTGCCGAGCCATACTGCGATCTTTGGGAGACATAATAAACAAATCAGTAGCAGGTGAAGAATTGGTTTTATTTATTTTTTTTACGCCGTTCCTAGTGTGATATAACTGATTAGATTACTTTATTCTTCGGGTCGGTGCGATTACAGAGATACCAGATTTATATCGGGTTTTTATGACTGACAGCTGTCACACACTAAGAGACGCTTTTTTTTTGCAAAATCTAGTTTTTGCATCGCCATATTTTGAGAGCTATAATTTTTCCATATTTCGGCCGACAGAGTCATATGATGGCTTGTTTTTTGCGGGACGAGTTGACATTTTTATTGGTACCATTTGTGGGTACGTGACCTTTTTTGATCGCTTTCTATTCCGTTTTTTTGGGAGGTAAAATTAACAAAAACCAACAATTCAGGAATTGTTTTTTGAGGGTTTTTTTTATGCCGTTCTGCGTGTGGTAAAAGTGATCAGGCAGCGTTATTCTTCGGGTCAGTACATTTACAGCGATACTACACTTACTGTATATTTTTTTATGTTTTGGCGCTTTTACACAATAAAACAATTTTAAAGAAAAAATATTTTTTTTGCATTGCTTTATTCTGAGAGGTATAACTTTTTTATTTTTTGGCTGATGGAGCTGTATAGTGGCTTGATTTTTGCAGAACAAGATGACGTTTTCAGCGGTACCATTTCTATTTCCATTTTGCTTTTTGATCGCATTCTTTTCCACTTTTTGTTTGGCGATATGAGGAAAAAGCATAGTTTTTTGCTCCGTTTTTTATTTATTTTTATTACGGTGTACACATAAGGAGTTAATTAGTGTGACAGTTTTATAGCTCGGGTTGTTTCGAACGCGGCAATACCAAATATGTGTACTTTTTTTATTTTTGCATAACTATATGGATTTATCGGTTTAATATTTTATTTATTTATTTTTATTTATTTTGTATTTTTTTTTTAACAGTTTCAAAACATTTTTTTTTACTTTTTTTTACATTTTTACTTAGTCCCTGTATGGGACATTAATTTTTATTTTTCTGATCCCTGATCTCATGTAATGTAATAGACATATATTACATTATATGAGATCTTCACTGACTGTTTCACAGTCTCTTGTCTGGCATCAGCTACAGGCTGAAGTCAGACAGGAAGGACACCATATATGGCAGAGCTGGAGGCGGTCATGTGACCTCCAGCTGCCATAGCAACGCCAGGTCCTGAAAGCAATCAAGGGGTCGTCAGAGAGGTAAGTGGACGACCCCCTCTCCTCCTGCTGTCTCCTATATGCCGCGATCACTATAGATCACAGCATATAGAAGACAGCAAAGGGTTAACATCACTGGGACCTGATCTAATCAGGTCCCGATGATGTTCCCTGTCAGAGCTAACGCTCTGCACCGCTCTCACAGCGCTTGCAGGACCCAGGGGGTCCTGAGCACTGCGAGACCACCCACCGTTTTTAAACGTCCGCGCTGCACAGAGCCCAGGCAGCGCGGACGTTTATCTACAGTGGGCGGTCGGGAAGCGGTTAAAGAGACGGTGCATGAAAACACTAATATTTTTTTAAATAAATCCTTTAACACTAAATGACAAGTACAGTAACCAACACTGTCACTGTACTTCTTATATATCTGACTGACATGTTTTTATCTATCTAATCTATGTGTGATGCTCTATTCCTTCTTGTCTAAATTGTCGGGTACCGGTGTATGCCGCTGCTGAATTGCCGGCCGGCTTATTTAAAGAGAGTGTCTTCTGAGCAGTTTGTCTGCTTTTGGACACCTTTGAAGGTGTTTTCTATGTGTTTCTATGTGTTTTTTTGTTGCCTGCCATTGGTTTTAACGGTGTTCGACGGTGTTCTAAGGTGTTCAACGAACAGTTCCTCGAACATCCCGGTGTTTGACGAACCGAACCGAACCCGAACACTACGGGGGTGGCTCAACACTAGTCACCACCTGCAGAACCACTCCTTTATTGAGGGTGTCTTGATAATTGGCAATAATTTCCATCTATTGTCTATTCCATTTGCACAACAGCATGTGAAATTGATTGTCAATCTGTGTAGCTTCCTAAGTGGACAGTTTGATTTCACAGAAGTTTGATCTACTTGGAGTTATATTCTGTTGTTTAAGTGTTCCCTTTATTTTTTTGAGCAGTGTATATATATATATATATATATATATATATATATATATATATATATCCATCTGAACTAACAGTCCTTCTGAGGACTAATCCAGCTGCATATAATCAGTGCTAGGCAGGCAGGCAATGAATGTGGCAGACTGCAGTGTATGATACTGCATATGAGGGTCAATTGAACGTCCTGCCTGCTGCTGCTGTAATAATTACAGATATTTCTAGACATAGAAAGGCAAATTTTTTTTAATCTTAATTCTGGTTATTTGCTTAAAAAGCAATCCAGAGTACACCATTTTTCTGCTCAATTTGCTTATTCTCACTGCAGAAAAAAGACAGATCTGTTCCATATTTCAGCGATAAAAATCCAGAAATTTGAACTGAATGTGGAAAATATTGGCCTCCTTTTCCATTCTTTTGCAGTGTGTCGGTGAAGCTATTAACACTAGATCGCTGTGTAGAATAATATTAGTAAATTACAGGCCTGCTATTTAAAAGCTTGGTTCTCTGGCAGACATATCACCTATAAGACTGTTCAAAAATCAGACATTTCTTCCATTTTCATTCCGTTGCAGTGTGTCGGTGAAGCTATTTATGCTAGGTGTCTGTGAAGGATAGTATTAGCAAATTACAGGCCTGCTATTTAAAACGGTGGTTTAGTGATGAGCAAGCACTAAAATGCTCGGGTGCTCGATGCTCGGGTCGAGCAAATTGGAATGCTCGGTGCTCGACCCGAGCAATGAGCCCAATGTAAGTCTATGGGAAATTCGAGCATTTTTCAGGCAGTTCCTCACAGCGGTCTGCAGAGGGCCTAAAAATTGCCCAAATCGAACAGTGCTCAAATGACATGGGAACAGCATGGGGAAGACCCCTGGAAGCATTTCGGATGCCCAGGACACTGCTGTCGACAACGTTGTCAGAGGTATTACGCCACTTTCACAGACTCACAATAAAACATACAAAAACAAAACCAAAATGGATTTTCCTGGGAAATATGCTAAGGAACATCCTTTCCAGGGTAATGACTTGTATATAAGCAAAATAAATAACCAAAAACAAAAATACTCCTCTACACCTTGGGCTATATTCACACGTACCGTTTTTGATGCGTTTTTGCACTTTTGCATTGCTTTCAACCGTGACAAATGCATTCACCGGGAAATGTCATTTTAACATTTTACAACCTTATCTGGCCATGTGGTGTGTGACACATCATCAGACACATCCTGTTTCATTTATGAAGGAGGGACTCTGAAAGTCACAAAGCCTATTTTTATAGGGCCATCAGGCGGCCTTTACTATTCTTAAAGGGCCAGGAATCGGCCCTCACTATTCTTAGAGAGCCATCAGCTGGGTATGCTTTGTTGTTCCCATTAATAAACAGTGGGTCTCCTATACTGTTATTGCATATGCAGTGAGTGGCAGGGCTGCCCAAAATTTAGACGCATCACAATACCACTTTGAAAATTTGGATGCACCCCAATACCCCCTTGAAGAGACTTAGAGGAGGGCCTCCTGAAAACAATGTTCCCATTATTAGGAAGTGGGTCTCCCATTGTGTTTGCCTATGCAGTGAATGCAAGGGCTGCCAAAAATTGAAAGGCACTCCAATGCTCCTTGGAAGAGACGTAGAGGGCCTCATGAAAAAATGTTCCCATTATTAGGAAGTGGGTCTCCCATAGTGTTGGCCTATGCAGTGAATGCAAGGGCTGCCAAAAATTTTGAGGCACTATAATGCACCTTGGAAAAGACGTGAAGGAGGGCCTCATTAAAAAAAATGTTCCCATTAGAAAGGAACGGGTCTCCTATACTTGTAATACCCATGCACTAAGTGTATGGGCTGACAAACATTTTCCCCTGGGGGTATACATGAGCATACTGTATAATTTTTTTTTAGAGGCATCATAAACATCCTTTAAAAAATTTATGTGAATGTTGCATCATGTACCAAGGTCACCCTGGTGATATGGTGGTGGAGGATGAGGATGAGAAGAAGGAGGAGGACAAGAGCAAATAGCCAAAATCAGGAAGTGTATACCTATGTGTGGGTGTGAAAAAGTGCATGAGAATACACCTCCCAAAAAAAGACACTGGATTTGAGTTTATGTTACGCTGCTACCATTCGGTGGTGTTGAGAAGTCTGGCCCAATCCAGCCCTTGTTCATTTTTCTAAGAGTCAGCCTGTTAGCATTTTCAGTTGACAGGTGGATGTGCTTATCAGTTATAATTCCACCAGCTGCACTAAAAACCTGTTCTGATAAAACGCTAGTGGCAGGGCAGGCCAGGACCTCCAAGGCGTAGAGAGCCAGTTCATTCCATGTGTCCAGCTTGGATACCCAATAATTATAAGGCACAGAGGAATCACAGAGGACATTGGTACGGTCGGCAAGGTACTCCCTCAACATCTTCCCAAACTTTGAACTCCTTGTGAGAGTACCCCACGCCTCAGGGACTGTGTGATGGGAGGGGCTGAGAAAACTCTCCCAAAACTTTGACAGTGTTCCCCTGCTGGATTAGAGTTGTTTCTCTCTCGGCTGTGCTCGTTGGTTGTCCAACGAACTATAACCTCTGCCGCCAGCATTTTCAGATGGGAATTTTTTTAATAGTTCCGCAACAAGGGCCTTCTGATACTGCCCCATTTTTGTAGACCTGTCCGCCTCAGGAATAAGAGATAGAAAGTACTCGTTGTAGAGTGGGTCTTGAAGTGTCACCAACCAGTAATGACTGTCACCCAAAATTTTGAGAACGCGAGGGTCACGGGAAAGGCAGCGTAACATAAACTTAGCCATGCGCCAGACTGCTAACAGGCAAGACTTCCATGTCCTCACCAAGAGGAAGACTGACCATGCACTCCTCCTCCTCATCCTCTCTGTCCTCAGGCCATCCATGCTGAATTGACCGTATGACAGTTGTGCAGGTAGTACCGTCTATAGTGCATGAAACTAGATCCTGTTCTTCCTCCTCCTCCTCTTCCTCATTGTCACCCAATCCACGTTGGGATGAGATGAGGCTGGGTTGTTTGTAATCACCCTGTATGGTTCCTTGCTCCATTTTATCGTGCTCCGCCTGCAATGCATCCTCTTTGATTGTGAGCAGAGAGCGTTTGTAGCATCGGCGTCTCTGCCTCCTGCCGGGCAGAGACGCTGTTCCCCTCACCGCCACAGCCCTGGTCAGGCGTCTTCCGGTTCCCGTCCTGCAGCTATTGTGGCGCGCAGTGCGCGCAGCTTCCCGGGAACTGTTCTTAGGGCACGCGTGCACTCCCTCCCTCTTAAAGGGGCCGCACACGCCATCCTAAAAAGTCCCCGGCCAATGGCCGGAGGACTTTCCCTATTTAAAGCACCTCCTCCAATATGGAGGTGCCTGTGCAAGGTTGTTGTTCTGTGTGCTAACACTTGCTTCAGCCCTCAGGTCCCGCTGCCTGTCTGTTCTGCCCACCAGTCTGCCTGTCAGTCCTGCCCGCCAGTCTGCCTGTCAGTCCTGCTCGCCAGTCTGTCTACAGCCCAGCCCACCTGCCTGTCTATAGCTCTGCCCGCCTGCCTGCTTACCTGGAAGCACCTGCCAGTTACCTGCCGTGCCCGCCAGCCTGCTTACCTGGAAGAATCTGCCAGTTACCTGCCATGCCCGCCAGCCTGCTTACCTGGAGCACCTGCCAGTTACCTGTTGTGTCTGCCAGCTCGCCTACCTGTCTGGCTATCTGTCGAACCAGCCTGCTTATCTACCCAGACCTCCTGTCAGCCTCCCTGCCGTGCTCATCCGCTGTACCAGTCAGTTCCTGCCATCTGACCTGTGGGAGTCATCTGCTCTCACACAAGGTCAGTCCCAGAGTGGCACCTGGTCCCCCTGCTCGGTCCCTCCCTGGTTCACGGAGTCGATTGAGCCGCCGTGCGACCTTGGTCAGGCCGAGTAGGTACTTAGTCATGCCCCTCTGGTCCCTCCTTGCACCTAAGCACAGAGGTTCCACCACCCGGACCCGTAACAGCATTTCACAAGACAGAGAAGTGGGATGATGATGCTAATTTTGGCGTCATCGCCGCTCACCATCTTGATGGAGTCCTCAAAGTTTTGGAGGATTGTACAGATGTCTGATATCCATGTCCACTCCTGAGGTCTTATGTGTGGAGTCTGAAATGAATACCGACAGCCTTGTTGATGCTGGTAGTCAACAACTGCCCTGTTCTGCTCACAAATCCTTCCCAACATCTGCAGTGTAGAGCTCCAACGAGTGGGGACATCACACACCAGTCGGTGAGCCGGAAGCTGCAAACGCTGCTGAAGAACAGCAAGGGCGGCGGAAGCTGTAGCTGACTTTCTAAAATGGACACACAGGTGGCGTACTTTGACAAGAAGATCCGGCAGCTTCGAGTAGGTTTTGAGAAACCACTGAACCACGAGGTTAAGCACATGGGCCAGGCATGGTACATGTGTGAGCTCGCCTCTCCTCAGAGCCTCCACCAGGTTCCGGCCATTGTCACACACGACCATGCCTGGCTGTAGGTTCAGCGGTGTGAGTCACAGATCTGCCTGCTCTTTCAGAGCTGTCCACAACTCTTCAGCATTGTGCGGTTTGTCACTTAAGCATATTAGCTTCAGCACAGCCTGTTGCCGCTTGGCTGAGGCAGTGCTGCAGTGCTTCCAGCTTGTGGCTTATGTGGTCATTTTGGAGATGGAGGCTGGAGAGGAGGAGGAAGCTGAGGAGGATGAGGTGCTGGAGCTGTAGACCGTGGGGGCAACCCTGATTGACCTAGGGCCCGCAATCCTCAGTGTCGGAAGTATGTGTTCCGTCCCAAGGTCCGACTGGGTCGCGGCTATCACTATGTTAACCCAGTGTGCCGTCAGCGAGATGTACCGTCTCTGCCCACAAGCACTTGTCCACATGTCCGTGGTTAGGTGGACTTTCCCAGTAACTGCATTGTTGAGGGGACGGCTAATATTGTAGGACACGTGCTTGTGTAATGCGGGAACTGCACACTGGGAGAAATTGTGGCGACCGGGGACCGAGTACCGAGGAACGGCCACCGCCATCAGGTTGCGGAAAGTTTCCGTCTCTATGAGCCTAAAAGGCAACATTTCGAGCGCAAGCTGTCGCGAAATGTGGGAATTTAGTAGTGTGGCCTGTGGGGCATTGGCTGTGTATTTGCGCTTGCATTCCAAGGACTGGGGTATGGACAATTGAACGCTGCGCTGTGACAAGGACGTGCTTGCTGATGGTGCTAGTTGAGAGTGTGCAATGACAGGTGCAGGGCAGGAGGCATCTTCGCATACACCATGGACAGGGGATTGGCTTGCATGCACAACAGCGGAAGAAGAAGTGGTGCCACCCGCAGACACTGTTTCTGGACCCTGGGGTTCGGCCCACAAAGCCTGGTGCTTTGCTGCCATGTACCTGATTATGCAGGTGGTGGTCAGGTTGGTAGTTTTGATACCCCTGCTGATGCTGGCCTGGCAGGTGGTGCAAATGGCCTTTAGGGGGTTATCGGCAGAGTCTTTAAAAGACAACTTCCGTCGTGTTGGTATTACGGGGAACAGATTCCCGCCTTCAGTCTGCGGCCACCACACTGCTTCTTCCTGCCTGTTGTGGTGCTACACCTCCCCCTGTGTGCTGCTATCCTCGCTCTGTATGTCCCCCTGCCAGGTTGGGTCATCCACCACCTCGTCTTCCACTTCCACACCATGGTCCTCCTCCTGACTTTCTGGCAATTGTGTCTCATCACTATCCTCTTGTGACTGGCTGTGGCTGTGGCATTACAGTGTGTGGCAGACAATCCCTGCATGTTCATTGGCTCTCTAAAGAGTGCCAAACATGCAGGGAGGGGACCCGAGCTTCTGCCGAGCAAGCCCGGAAATATTCGGTGAGCTCCGAGCATCTCGAGCAGTGAGATGCTCGGGCGAGTACCAAGCTGTAGCGAGCATGCTCGTTCATCACTAGTCTCCACAACAGTCACAGTCTCTCTTGTGCCCCCTTGGTAAAATTGATCTCCCACCACTGCTCTATTTTATATAGTGCTATGTTATGCATAGTGCTTTACATAAGGGAAAAATGTACACACCACTATCTCTGTCTTTTTCCATCTACAGATCTGCACCAGAGCACCTGTGTGTTGCTCACATGACCTATCACATGATTTATCAAGGGGATCATGTGACATGTCACATTATACATTGGGTACTTGGGAGGGGCCCACGCCTTCTATATTGCCCAGGGCCCTGGCTACTCTTAATCCACTCCTGGACATGATACACATAACACAATTGGTGTCTTCAGGAGTAGGAATGCGACAGTTCAGTCCACCATCCTTACATATCACACCCGGCATCTGTCGGGTATTATTTGTGCTCTCCAACAGGAGAATTGAAAAAATCTTCAGGCACCACTGTATGATATTTATATTGTTGAACAACTGCAGTGGTGCCGGACAATAATGGTGGTGCAAAGTCTAAAGGCGGTCTATCTGAGGTGCAGGTGAGACGAGAGGACTATAGTCTTCTAGTCTCCTCTCGTCTCCCCGCATGTCTCCCCTGCACCTCAGATAGACAGCTGCATCTCTTGTCCAGAACACTATGAAATAAAGGACTTTTTAACCAAAGGACTTATTGAGTGCTGCTATTCATTTTTCTACTTGTTACATTATTTGTGCTCTGTTCGTGAGGCCGATCCATACACGAGGACTCGACATGCAATGTGATATGTTGACCTGTTAATATACATGCACTCATTTAAAAATATAAATAAAGAAGAAGAAAAATATATTACAGATTAAAGGCACCTTTCAGTAATACTTGGTTTCGCACCCTTTGGCAACAATCAGATTTTGTAACCATATTTATTTATTTATTTTATTCACTTATTTAGCGCCATTAATTCCACAGCGCTGTACAGACATTATCGGGACTGTCCCGATTGGGGCTCACAATCTAGATTCCGTATCCATATGTCTTTGGAGTGTGGGAGGAAACCCACACAAACACAGGGAGAACATAAAAACTCATTGCAGATGTTGTCCTTGGTGGGATTTGAATCCAGGACCCCAGCGCTGCAAGGCTGTAGTGCTAACCATTGAGACACCGTGCTGCCCATGTGAACTCCTTTGACTTGTCTGTTTTTATATTTTCCACACTTTCACTACAATTCTCTTAGGATCTGGAATAGTGGCAGGGTTTCTTTTCCCAATAGCAGATTTCAGATCTCTCCAAAGATTTTCATTAGAATTTAGAACTCATTGCTGGCCAATTTAAAACATTTTATATTTTCCTTCTTAACCATTCATCTATGTTTTCGAACATGTTCTTTGGGCCATTATCTGGCTGTAGATGACCCATTTTGTTTGGCTCAAACCTAGTTCGCTTACACTTGTGAGTACATTTTGCTCTAAAATGCTGCCAATATTCCTCTGATTTTATTGTTACTGTAACACAGTCCTAGAGGCAGCAAAACAGCATCACAACATTATGGATCATCTGAAGCTTTGATACACTTTTTTATGCCTTCCTTTAAGCAGTTAGGTCCTCCTTGACCTTCACCTATAGAGCAATGTTTTGTTCAGTGTGTGGCATATGATACTGGCTGAAACCTTCACTCCCGATGTTGGCAGCTCAATCTTAATTTCTTTGGAAGTTGTTCTTGTTTTTTTTTTCTGTAAAAAATAAACCAGCAGCCATGTTCCCCCTGAAGATATCAATGCAGCTGTGGTACTTAATGTGAATAATGTTTTGTTTCTGATATGTTTCTCTGTGGAATGCAGTATTAACTAACGGTCACAAGATGTCACTGTCTAGAATGTAAGTGAAAAGTAAAGTTTACCCAGTAACACAGTAGGTAAAGAGACAGTTATGAGAGGCTTAACTGTAGTCCGGCCCAGGTTGGGGAGGAGGTTTGGGAATCTCTGGTTAGTGTGAGGAACTGGAAGTAGAGTTCAGTTAGTAAGTGGTTCGGACAAGCAGCAGTGACAGGTTACTGTCTGTTAGGGACAACGTGGGCCTAGTATCTTGGGGCAGTGGATTGCCAGAGAACCCCTCTGCACAAGCTCACTTGCTGGCCTGGGATCCTTGAGATAGATGTCGGGGTCCGGGGGCACACTCTACTTGCGAAGCTGCAGGATATACTGGACTCAAGCTCTGAAGTTGTGTCCAGTACATGTGGGAAAGATGACAATGCGTTGGGCCTTTTCCTTTATGCCTGCCTGTAAAGACTGCCAATTACCCAATAAAAGTTTGATTGTTTTTATGAATCTTGTGTCCCCTGACTTGATTGCTGCACTCTTTCCAGAAGAGGAATTCCTGGAGTCAAAGGAGGCCTGTAGGACAGAAGTAAGTGGAAAGCACCACATACACAGCAGCACACTGGGACTGGGACACACTTTGTATGTAGGGTGGCAGAGCGAGCAGGGACAGCAGCTCGCCCACGACTACCTTGCTCGGGCATCTTACATTTCATTGGAACCAAGCAGGACCCTGACTGCAATGGTAACTCATCTCTTCAACAAGATCTCGTCACTGGAAGCTGATGGAAACCCACGTGTGCGAGCACCAACAATTGTGCCATTTGAATGCTGCTGTTAAATTTACAGCAGCATCTAGACCAATGTTTCCCAAACCCCATCCTCAGGGCCCCCCACAGGTCATGTTTTCAGGATTTCCCTAGTATTGCATAGGTGAGAGAATTCCTGATGCCTTGATGATACTTCCATCACCTGTGTAATACTAAGGAGATCCTGAAAACATGACCTGTGGGGGGCCGTGAGGATGGGGTTTGGGAAACACTGATCTAGACGGTTAACAACAGTGGATTGAGTCTGCAGTGTGTGGAACCCTTCTGAGTCCGCTCAACACCCTGATCTGATGTATGGCAGATATATCAGTCATGGGCTGTTAAAAAAGATCAATTTGCTCTATAATGTTTTTCCTTTTTTTGCTGTCCAAAAAATCTGTGCAGACAACAATTTTTACTCTGGCTTAAAAATGGATAGCAGGCAAACAAAAAGGAATGGAAAGGAGGTAAACATAAGACATATGACACTTCCCTTACAATTCAAATAAATTAAACCTGTACTGAAATGATTTATTTCCATTTTTATGATTCAAAACCCAAAATAACCATCAGACATGAAAATATAGCTGTAGTTTGATTTTGTTCTGTTTTTCAAGCTAAACAAAAGGTGCACTTAATCATGTCTTTTTAATGTTTTCAACTTTATATCATTTTTTACTGTTGAGTTTTTATAGTCTAATTTTGGTTTGGTTTTCTCTTTTGCTTTTATCAAACCTATAGAAATGCCGTTTCACTAAATACTTTTTTCAGGAAATATTTAAAATAGCGCACTTAATATTTAGGTGTGCCAATATTGTTGACCAGCATTGTAAGCCCTTTAGAAGCATCTCTGTTCTTCCATAGTAGATTAACCCTTTTACAAGCAGCTATTTCCTCTTCTAGTAAAATATGCACTTAGGGACATCCACACTCATGGGAATAAGTCATTTAGAGACACAACGGTGAATATGACCACTCCACCATAAATTGTATGTAATGTGTGGACACAATAAATGGCAGACCATTCGGTTGAGAACACAAGAGGAAGGAGAACCACCGAATGTCCAGTCCAATATTTCCAAAAACATGAACCAATATTTATATAAAAGACCTTTATTGAGAGAATTGGTCAAAGTGGTGCTACAAACACATGAAAAGCCGCCATACCAAATTTTGTACATGCAACATTGCTGAAAATAAATAGCACAATAAATATACAAATAATTGTGATAGATATAACAATTTGCAAACCCACAGAAGATTGTTACATATATGTATATGAAAGGTATGCCAGAGATAAATATTATCCTAAACATAAAACAAGGATGGTACCATGTATAAACAAAGTGTGTATGTGAAAAGTGAGGACCATTACCATTGTTCAAGAAAAAGTCATTGCAGAGTGCAAATTGCTGGGATATATATAATCGCAGGGTAACTGCACAAACTGGAGAAAAAGAAGATCATAAGGTTGATGGAGATAATGCCGAGTGCAAATTGCTGTAATGTAATGTTGTAAAGTGCTCGGCAAGGGGCAGAGACCATCAAACTGACATACCTAGTTGGTGGGATGCAAAGAGAAGGAATGCGCGTCAGACCACGATGCGCGTTTCGGACTGGGGCGTCCTTCATCAGGGGGTGTCACGAAGGACACCCCAGTCCGAAACGCGCGTCGGGGTCTGCCGCGCATTCCTTCTCTTTGCATCCCACCAACTAGGTATGTCAGTTTGATGGTCTCTGCCCCTTGCCGAGCACTTTACAACATCACATTACAGCAATTTGCACTCGGCATTATCTTCATCAACCTTATGATCTTCTTTTTCTCCAGTTTGTGCAGTCACCCTGCAATTATATATATCCCAGCAATTTGCACTCTGCAATGACTTTTTCTTGAACAATGGTAATGGTCCTCACTTTTCACATACACACTTTGTTTATACATGGTACCATCCTTGTTTTATGTTTAGGATAATATTTATCTCTGGCATACCTTTCATATACATATATGTAACAATCTTCTGTGGGTTTGCAAATTGTTATATCTATCACAATTATTTGTATATTTATTGTGCTATTTATTTTCAGCAATGTTGCATGTGCAAAATTTGGTATGGCGGCTTTTCATGTGTTTGTAGCACCACTTTGACCAATTCTCTCAATAAAGGTCTTTTATATAAATATTGGTTCATGTTTTTGGAAATATTGGACAGGACTTTCGGTGGTTCTCCTTCCTCTTATTTCCTCTTGTAGTAGATTAACCACTTAGAAGCATTCATGTCCTCCTCTTTTAAATAAAAAGGGGTTATTCATGTATGGAAAACACCTGTCTCTTGCCTCACAATCCTTATGGGCAGAGCCGCTAAGCTCCCTGATTGACTGCAGTGCTGTCTATGTGAAGTCATCACTGCAGAAAATCACAGGCACCAAGGCATCGGACAAGACTTAGCAGTGGACCAATGGAGGGTGACTAAATCACAGTTGTTGTTTTTTTAAAAACAAACTGCAGCTGGGAAACAGGGGTTTTCTGGTTAGCATTGCAGATTTGCAGAGCTGGGGTTCAAATCCCACCAAGGACAACATCTGCAAGGAGCTTGCATGTTCTCCTTATGTTTGTGTGGGTTTCCTCCAGGTTCTCTGGTTTCCTCCCACACTCCAAAGACATACTGATAGGAAATGTAGATTGTGAGCCCCAATGGGGACAGTGCTGATAATGTCTGTAAATTGTCTGAATTGTAAAGCGCTGCGGAATATGTTGGTGCTATATAAATAAAAAGATTATTATTATTAACAGAAAATCCCTTTAACTCTTTAGAAGCAGGTGTATCTTGCTAATCTATATGAGCTGCATAATAAATATAAAACATATAATTACAATGCTGATAAATAACAATATTCTGTGTGAAGTAAATTTGAGCACATGGTGTTATTTAGAATAAAAGCAACTGCAACCAGTGGCATAACTAGAATCCGATGGGCCCCGCTGCAAAATTTGGACCTTAGCCTCCCCTCCCAGCATGTTTGGTCAGATGTTTGGGGCTTTGTAGCATTTTAAATCCTACAAGGATGTGACGGCGATGGGTGTGGACCCACTGTGCCACTGGCAAGGCTTACTCTGGAGGGGCGTGACTAAGTGACTACCTGGTCTTCAGTAGAGCCTCTGATGGTGAGGATAGGCTTGGTCGATTAGGGTAGTCACCAGGTGCCACTCCAGGGCAGTACCCGGTCCTGCAACAGCTGACCTGTGGGTCAAGGCAGAAATGTGAGGCACAGAAGACAAAGACAGAGACGTGGTCAGACAGTCCAAGGTCGGGGCGAGCATCACAGGTTCAAACTACAAAGCCGGTGGCCGGAGCACAAAACAAGTGAACAAGCCAGGTCAGTAACTGGAGAGTCAAAACAAGAATGCACCTAGACAGGAAACTAGAGACTAGCTACAGCAGAACCTACTCAGGCAAGGTGTGGAGGGAGGAACTGCCTAATATACAGTACAGACCAAAAGTTTGGACACACCTCATTTAAAGACTTTTCTGTATTTTCATGACTATGAAAATTGTACATTCACACTGAAGGCATCAAAACTATGAATTAACACATGTGGAATTATATACTTAACAAAAAAGTGTGAAACAACTGAAAATATGTCTTATATTCTAGGTTCTTCAAAGTAGCCACCTTTTGCTTTGATGACTGCTTTGCACACTCTTGGCATCCTCTTGATGAGCTTCAAGAGGTAGTCACCGGAAATGGTTTTCACTTCACAGGTGTGCCCTGTCAGGTTTAATAAGTGGGATTTCTTGCCTTATAAATGGGGTTCGTACCATCAGTTGTGTTGTGCAGAAGTCTGGTGGATACACAGCTGATAGTCCTACTGAATAGACTGTTAGAATTTGTATTATGGCAAGAAAAAATCAGCTAAGTAAAGAAAAACGAGTGGCCATCATTACTTTAAGAAATAAAGGTCAATCAGTCCAAAAAATTGGGAAAACTTTGAAAGTGTCCCCAAGTGCAGTTGCAAAAACCATCAAGCGCTACAAAGAAACTGGCTCACATGAGGACCGCCCCAGGAAAGGAAGACCAAGAGTCACCTCTGCTTCTGAGGATATGTTTATCCGAGTCACCAGCCTCAGAAATCGCAGGTTAACAGCAGCTCAGATTAGAGACCAGGTCAATGCCGCACAGAGTTCTAGCAGCAGACACATTGTTATGTTCTGCTACCAGAGCTAAGGAAAGAGAGGAGATCTGTCCCTACGATAGAACTCAGCTTAATCCCTACGATGTAACAGGGAACCTGATCCTGCGATCAGACCTGCTAAAGTCCTAAGCTAGTCTGTACGGAGACCTATAGATGTGGGGAAGGAATCCCTACAAGTACTAAGGACTGGGAGGAAAATGGGACACCTCCTAACAGAAATAGTAGCAGACAGACGAACAAACAAAATATATAGAACATAGAGGTCCGTAGACCAAGCAAACTAACAGAGTTAGATACAGAGCACAGGCTAGCTAGAAAGTAGATAAACAATGAAGTCCAGCAAAGCCAGAAGGGCGGAGCAGGATAAATAGGCCAACAAGGTCATGTGACCAGCAAAGGAAAAAAAAACTAAGAACAATGTTCTAACAGTACCCCCCCTTCTAAGAGGATCCTCCGGATCCCCTAGGACCAGGCTTATCAGGAAATCTCCTGTGAAACGCTCTGATAAGTCTGGAAGCGGAAACATCATCCGACCTCACCCAAGAGTTATCCTCGGGTCCGAAACCTTTCCAGGCCACAAGATACTGCAAACTACCTCTATACTGTCTAGAGTTAAGGATGCGAGAAATTTCACATTCCCCGTCCTCCACCACCGGAGGAACAGAGGCAGAGGCGTCACAATCCGATACAACAGCTTTTTTCAACAGAGAGACATGAAATACCGGATTAATTCTCCAGGAGGTAGGAACCTCCAACCTAACAGCAGATTGGTTGACAACCTGAAGCACCTTAAAGGGCCCTACAAACTTGGGACCCAATTTCTTAGAAGGAATCCTCAACCACAGATTCCTAGAGGACAACCAAACCATGTCACCAACAGCGAACAAAACCTCCTGTCGTTTCCTATCAAAGTAGTCTTTAGATTTTCTGTTGGCCTCCTGAAGATTACCACGCACATCCGTCCAAACTCTCTCCAAATCACCGGAAAAATTCTCCTCCTCAGGCACGGCAGATCCCAACTTGGAGAACGACCCAAACGACGGATGTCTCCCAGAACAACAAAAAAAAGGCGAACAACCAGCAGAAGAAGATGTATGATTGTTCAGAGCAAATTCAGCAAGTGGCAGAAACTCAGACCACCCCTCTTGATTGTCTGCCACAAAACAACGCAAGAACTGCTCAACATCCTGGTTCTTTCTTTCTGTCTGGCCATTAGACTCAGGATGATATCCGGATGAGAACGACAAATGAACTCCCAACCTGTCACAAAAGGCACGCCAAAAACGAGCCACGAACTGAGGACTTCTATCAGAAACAATGTCAGTAGGAACGCCATGAAGTCTGACAATTTCCTTGACAAAGGCCTTAGCGAGAGTTTTAGCGCAGGGCAGTTTGACGAAGGGAACCAAGTGACACATCTTGCTAAAACGGTCCACGACCACCCAGATGACAGTAAAACCCTCAGAGGGGGGAAGGTCAGTTATAAAGTCCATAGCCAAATGTGTCCAAGGAGCACTGGGAACCTCCAAAGGACAAAGCAACCCCGCAGCAGGAGTATGTGAGGACTTAGATCTAGCACATATAGTACATTGGCGCACCCACTTAATGACTTCCTTCTGCCATCCAGGCCACCAAAAACTGCGACCCACCAGTCTCTTGGTCTCAGAGATTCCGGGATGACCTGCCAACCGAGATTCGTGACACTCAACAAACAAATCTCTCCTAAAGGTCCCAGGCACAAACAACCTCCCATGAGGAGTGTTAGATGGGGCATTCTCCTGTGCTTTAAGAATCTCATCTTCCAAAACGGAGTCCAAAGCAGCTATCACAACACCTTCTTGTAATATGTTCTCCTCTTTCTCAGCACCGACTATGGGAGAAAAACAGCGAGACAAGGCATCCGCCTTAACATTCTTAGTACCAGGGATGTAAGTAACGGAGAAATTAAACCGCGAGAAAAACAGTGCCCACCTAGCCTGACGGGCATTCAGGCGCTTGGCAGCATCAAGATATATCAGATTTTTATGATCCGTAAGAACCTGAACGGGAAATTCCGCACCTTCCAAGAAGTGGCGCCAGTGTTCAAATGCGAGTTTAATAGCCAATAATTCCCGATTACCAATATCGTAATTCAGTTCAGTCTCCGAAAATTTTTTTGAAAAAAAGGCACAGGGATGTAATCCATCCCCGTTATCCTGAGACAATACTGCACCAACCCCCACAGAGGAAGCATCAACCTCAACCAAAAACGGCTTAGTCACATCAGGCTGCATAAGGATGGGAGCAGAGGTGAACCTCTCCTTGAGATACACAAAAGCTTCAATGGCCTCAGAAGACCACTGAACCGCATCAGCACCTTTCCTGGTGAGATCGGTCAGAGGTTTGACAATACTAGAAAAATTTTTTATGAATTTTCTGTAATAATTGGCGAAACCCAAAAACCTCTGTATCGATTTCAAACCAATAGGCCTAGGCCATTCCTGTACAGCTTGAACTTTAACCGGGTCCATCTCAAAACCTTCGGTGGAGATAATGTAGCCCAAAAAACTAATTCTCTGTACAGCGAACTCACATTTCTCCAGCTTAGCAAAAAGCGAATTGTCCATTAATAACTGTAATACCTCACGTACGCTCCGCCAATGAGACTCCAGATCCGGCGAATAAATCAAAATGTCATCCAAATACACAACCACATTTTTGCCGATCAAAGGTCTAAGAATGTCATTAATAAGATTCTGAAAAAATGCAGGAGCATTAGTAAGACCAAAAGGCATAACCAGATTCTCAAAATGACCCACAGGAGTGTTAAAAGCAGTCTTCCATTCATCACCCTCCTTCATGCGCAACAGATTGTATGCCCCCTTAAGGTCGATTTTAGAGAACCACTTGGCCCCCATTAACTGGTTAAACAGATCAGGAATCAATGGCAGTGGGTAGGGATTGCGTACAGTAATTTTGTTAATCTCACGAAAATCCAGACAAGGACGTAAACCGCCGTCATTTTTTTTACAAAAAAAAATCCAACCGCCACAGGAGACTTAGAGGGCCTAATGTGACCGGAGGCCAAACTTGTCTGTATGTATTCCTCCAAAGCCTTTCTCTCAGGAATAGTAAGGTTAAATAAACGACTTTTAGGAAGAGTCGCTCCAGGGACAAATTCAATAGAACAATCATAGTCTCTATGGGGAGGCAAAACCTGCGATTCCTTCTCAGAAAAAACTCTCCAAAAATCCTGAATAGGAACCGGCAATTCTCCCCTATCCAAAGCTACAATACGCCCGTTACAACACTTGTCATAACATTTATGGCTCCAGGATTTAATTTCACTGGTAGACCAATCCAGTACAGGTGTAGCATCGGCGTCTCTGCCCCGTTCTAGGCAGAGACGCCGTCCCTCTCACCTCCCCGCTCCTGGCGCGGCGTCCTCCAGCGCTGCTCTCCCCGCTGCTTCCGGCACGCGCTCCTTCCCCGGCAGTGTGCTTAGGGCGCACGCGCGCTCCCCCTCTCTTAAAGGGACCGCGCGCGC
This sequence comes from Phyllobates terribilis, assembly GCF_046119375.1. Taxonomy (NCBI): domain Eukaryota; kingdom Metazoa; phylum Chordata; class Amphibia; order Anura; family Dendrobatidae; genus Phyllobates; species Phyllobates terribilis. The sequence continues at coordinate 409,596,260 of NW_027362771.1, read as the reverse complement.
CGTCCTAAGGAGTCCCCGGCCAATTGCCGGAGGACCTCCCATATAAAAGGCACCTCCTCCAAAATGGAGGTGCCCGAGCAATGTTGTAGCACTGTTCACTACTCTGCTTCAGCCCTCAGGTCCCGTTGCCAGTTACCTGCCAGATACCTGCCAGATTCCTGCCAGTCTGCTGTCTAATTCCTGCCTGATATCCTGCTACCTGCCTGCTAGCCTGAGGTCCGACGGTCTGCCTTACTACTCCTGTCAGTCTATCTAAGGACCAGCTTGCCCGCTCACCTGGGAGCGCACATCAACTACCTGCCTGCTTGCCTGAGGTCCGACGGTCTGCCTTCCAACTCTTGTCAGTCTGTCTATGGACCAGCTTGCCCGCTCACCTGGGAGCGCACATCTGCTACCTGTCTGCTAGCCTACCTGGAGGCTCTGCCGTCACGTGCTGTGACCACCTGCCTGTCCAGTGACTCCTGCCCGCTCACCTGGGAGCGCTCATCTGCCGCCTGTCTGTTGGTCTTCCTGGAGGCTCCGCCGTCACATGCTGTGACCACCCGTTTATCCAGAGACTCTCGCCTGCTCACCTGGGAGCTCACGTCTACCATCAGCCGCCACAGGTCGTACCAATCCTTTACCCAGAGACTGCCCCGGTCACTTGCCGTGACCATCTGCCCGTTCACCCAGAGACTGCCCCGGTCACTTGCCGTGACCATCTGCCCATTCACCCAGAGACTGCCCCGGTCACTTGCCGTGACCATCTGCCCGTTCATCCAGAGACTGCCCCGGTCACTTGCCGTGACCTCCTGCCCGTTCTTCTAGAGACTGTCCCGGTCACCTGCTGTGACTGCCTGCCTGGTCGCCACCCGCTCCCTGACAAGGACCGCCCCCTTGTATAGTAGCCCAGAGGTTCCGCCTCCCAGACCCGTTACAGTTTGCTCGGGCCATGGAACCCGGTGGCCCCCAAGCTCCCTCGCTCTCGGACCTGTGTCATGAACTGTCCCGTCAGAGGTCCCAACAGGAGTCCATCCTGGGTCACCTGCGGAATGTCAATTCTCGCCTGGACACTCTGACTGCTCTGCCTGCAACCACCGCCAGTGCCATGACTCGCAATCCGGCAGCTCCACTGCCCACTAATAACATGGTATCCTACCCCGGACCCCGGCTTTCTGCACCTCCTCGTTTCGGAGGCGACTCCGCCCAGGCTCGGGGCTTCATAAATTAGTGCACCCTGCACTTTGAACTCCTGTCTCACCAGTTTAACTCCGACAGGGCCAAAATTGCCTTCATCATGTCCCATCTCACCGGAGAGGCCCTGGCCTGGCTAAATCCTCTATGGGAGAGAGGAGACCCCCTGGTTTCCGACTTGCCTGCCTTTCTCACGGCTTTCCGGAAAGTCTTCGACGAACCCGGACGGAAGACCTCATCCGCATCATCTCTGCTACGCCTCCGTCAGGGAAGTCTCACCGTGGGCCAATATGCCATACGGTTCCGTACCCTTGCCTCGGAGCTGGCCTGGGATAATGACGCTCTGGTTTCCGTCTTCTGGGAGGGTCTGTCCGGCCATATAAAAGATGAACTTGCCGGTCGGGATATTCCTACCACTCTCGATGACCTAATAACTCTTGCCACCCGGATTGACCTGCGGTTCTAGGAGCGTGCCAAAGAGGTCACCCGTGAGAGGAGGTTTCCACGTCTAGCTCCTACTTTTCAGAAACCCGTCACTCCCTCCGTCTCTCCTCAGCTACACTCTCCTGAGCCTATGCAGGTCGACCAGACCAAGATGGTCGGTTCTCCCAAGAATCTCGCCGAGCCGAGGGAAGCTGTTTCTATTGTGGCAGTATGAAGCACTTCATCCGTTCCTGCCCGGAAAAGCCGGGAAACGCCAGTGTCTAGGACCACTCGGAGAGGTCGTCCTAGACAAAAGTAAGCCCTCTCCGTCTCTGACCTTACTGGTCTCTATTGCTTGGGGAGAAAACCGTCTCTTTGAACTCGCCCATCTGGATTCTGGAGCTGCTGGAAACCTCATCTCCCAGTCTCTGGTAGAGAGATACCATATTCCCACCAAGTCCCTGGCTGAACCATTGTCAGTCGCCTCCGTGGATGGAAGACTTCTCTCGGAGACCATCCTGCTCGTCACCGAACCCATAACCCTGCAGGTGGGAATGCTGCACTCTGAGGAGATCTCATTCCATGTGCTGTCCGGACTTTCTCACTCCCTGTTGCTAGGTCTACCTTGGCTCCAGACACATGAACCCGTATTGAACTGGCGGTCCGGTGAAGTACTCCGATGGGGTCCTGATTGCCATAGGACCTGCCTGGTCCCGGTCCGTCCACTTCGCCCTCAGCCTACTCCAGCTAACTTACCTGGTCTCCCGGCTCCCTACTGGCCCTATGCGGACGTCTTCGGTAAGAAGGAAGCTGAGACGTTGCCACCCCATAGGCCATACGATTGCCCGATCGACCTGGTACCTGGCACCACTCCTCCCCGTGGGCGTATCTACCCGTTGTCTGCAGCCGAGACCCGAGCCATGTCTGAGTACATTGAAGAGAATCTGGCTAGGGGATTTATCCGAAAATCTACCTCCCCGGCTGGAGCCGGATTCTTCTTTGTCAAAAAGAAAGACGGCTCGCTACGTCCCTGTATTGACTACAGAGGACTCAATCTCATCACGGTAAAAAACAAATATCCCCTGCCACTCATCTCCGAATTGTTTGACCGTCTCAAGGGCGCCAGGATCTTCTCCAAGCTGGATCTACGAGGAGCGTATAATCTGGTCCGTATCCGTCAAGGAGACGAGTGGAAGACGGCATTCAATACCCGGGACGGTCACTACGAGTACCTTGTGATGCCCTTCGGTCTCTGTAATGCTCCCGCGGTCTTTCAGGAACTAGTCAACGACATCTTCCGTGACCTCCTGTACTCCTGCGTAGTGGTATACCTGGACGATATCTTGGTCTTCTCTCCGGATCTCCCCACACACCGGAGGGATGTTCGTCAGGTCCTGCTTAGGCTTCGGCAGAACCACCTTTACGCCAAATACGAGAAGTGCCTCTTCGATCAGACCTCCCTTCCGTTCTTGGGCTATGTCATCTCCCAAACAGGTCTGCAAATGGATCCCGAGAAGCTCTCTTCCGTTCTAAAATGGCCTCGTCCTGAAGGTTTGAAGGCGATACAGCGATTCCTGGGCTTCGCTAATTATTATCGTCTTTTCATCCCACACTTCTCGTCTCGGACTGCTCCCATATCTGCACTTACCCGTAAGGGGGCTAACCCCAGAACATGGTCGCCTGAAGCCGAGGAGGCCTTCCTTTCCCTAAAGAAAGCCTTCGCCTCTGCTCCCGTCCTGCACCGTCCGGACTGTAATAAACAATTCTACCTGGAGGTTGATGCCTCCTCTTCCGGAGCCGGAGCGGTGCTCACCCAAAAGTCTTCTACTAGGAGAATGGTAACGTGCGGCTTCTTCTCCAAAATCTTCTCCTCGTCGGAGCGCAACTACTCCATTGGAGACCGGGAATTGCTAGCCATCAAATTGGCACTGGGAGAGTGGCGCTATCTGCTTGAAGGGGCTCTCTACCCGGTAATTATCTACACAGATCACAAAAACCTGGCATATCTCCAAAATGCCCAGAGACTCAATCCTCGCCAGGCCCGGTGGTCGTTGTTTTTTGCCCGCTTCGACTTCATTCTTCATTTCCGTCCGGCGGACAAGAACGTCAAAGCTGATGCCTTGTCCCGGTCCTTCCTGTCCTCCGATCAAGAGGAGGAACCTACGCACATCATCGACTCCTCCAAGGTGATGAATGTGGCCCCCTTGGATCTGACTCGTCTTCCACCCGGTAAGACGTTCGTAGCTGTGCCAGATCGGGAGAGGGTTCTTCGCTGGGGACATTCTTCTAAACTAGCTGGCCATGCTGGCCAAAAGAAGACCTTCCAACTTATTACCCGGCATTACTGGTGGCCTACCCTGCGTAAGGACGTGGTAGACTTCGTCGCGGCCTGTTCATCCTGTGCCCGTAACAAAGTTCCCCGACATCTACCTGCCGGCCATCTCCTGCCCCTTCCCGTACCTGCTGCTCCTTGGCAACACATTGCTATGGACTTTATCACCGACCTTCCAGTTTCTGCCGGTTGCACTGTCATTTGGGTTGTCGCTGACCGTTTTTCTAAGATGGCCCACTTCATTCCCCTGCCTGGTCTTCCGTCTGCACCCGAGCTGGCTAAAGACTTTATCCGCCACATCTTCCGTCTCCATGGTCTGCCCCTCCACATCGTGTCGGATCGTGGGGTTCAGTTCACCTCTCGCTTCTGGAGAGCCACATGTAAGCTGCTGGACATTACCCTGGATTTCTCCTCCGCTTACCACCCTCAGTCCAATGGTCAAGTGGAGCGGATCAATCAGATCTTGTCCAGCTACCTCCGGCACTTCATTGATGCTCACCACTCGGACTGGGTGGATCTCCTACCATGGGCCGAGTTCTCTTATAACAACCATGAGAGCGAGTCCTCTTCCAAATCCCCGTTCTTTATAGTCGGTGGCCAACATCCCCGGATTCCACTTCCTGTCTCCGTTTCTGTGGACAACCCTGCTGCGGAGTCTCTTGTCAGCGAATTTTCTACTATTTGGGAGAGCACCAGGTCCGCTCTTCTTCTCTCCTCTGAGCGGATGAAGAGATATGCTGATAAGAGACGTCTGGATCCGCCCCAATTCCGTCCGGGAGACAAGGTTTGGCTCTCATCCAAACATGTGCGGCTCAAAGTACCCTCCTACAAGTTGGGTCCTCGATTCATCGGCCCCTTCGAAGTCCTCAGGCAAATTAACCCTGTGGCCTACAAATTAAAACTCCCGGCCACCCTACGGATCCCCAACTCCTTCCACGTATCTCTCCTCAAACCCGTTGTCTTTAACTTTTTTTCCAAAAATCCAGGTGCCCCTCCTGCTCCGGTTTCCGCTGATGACATCTTTGAGGTAGAGAGTATTCTGGCCTCCAAGAGGGTAAGAGGAAAAACCTTTTTTCTGGTAGATTGGAAGAGGTTTGGTCCTGAGGAGAGAACTTGGGAACCCAGGGAGAACATCAACGCCCCGCTTCTCCTTGAGAAATTTCTTTCTGGCCAAAAAAAGAGGGGGCCTAAAGGGGGGGGTACTGTAGCATCGGCGTCTCTGCCCCGTTCTAGGCAGAGACGCCGTCCCTCTCACCTCCCCGCTCCTGGCGCGGCGTCCTCCAGCGCTGCTCTCCCCGCTGCTTCCGGCACGCGCTCCTTCCCCGGCAGTGTGCTTAGGGCGCGCGCGCGCGCGCTCCCCCTCTCTTAAAGGGACCGCGCGCGCCGTCCTAAGGAGTCCCCGGCCAATTGCCGGAGGACCTCCCATATAAAAGGCACCTCCTCCAAAATGGAGGTGCCCGAGCAATGTTGTAGCACTGTTCACTACTCTGCTTCAGCCCTCAGGTCCCGTTGCCAGTTACCTGCCAGATTCCTGCCAGTCTGCTGTCTAATTCCTGCCTGATATCCTGCTACCTGCCTGCTAGCCTGAGGTCCGACGGTCTGCCTTACTACTCCTGTCAGTCTGTCTAAGGACCAGCTTGCCCGTTCACCTGGGAGCGCACATCAACTACCTGCCTGCTTGCCTGAGGTCCGACGGTCTGCCTTCCAACTCTTGTCAGTCTGTCTATGGACCAGCTTGCCCGCTCACCTGGGAGCGCACATCTGCTACCTGTCTGCTAGCCTACCTGGAGGCTCTGCCGTCACGTGCTGTGACCACCTGCCTGTCCAGTGACTCCTGCCCGCTCACCTGGGAGCGCTCATCTGCCGCCTGTCTGTTGGTCTTCCTGGAGGCTCCGCCGTCACATGCTGTGACCACCCGTTTATCCAGAGACTCTCGCCTGCTCACCTGGGAGCTCACGTCTACCATCAGCCGCCACAGGTCATACCAACCCTTTACCCAGAGACTGCCCCGGTCACTTGCCGTGACCATCTGCCCGTTCACCCAGAGACTGCCCCGGTCACTTGCCGTGACCATCTGCCCGTTCATCCAGAGACTGCCCCGGTCACTTGCCGTGACCTCCTGCCCGTTCTTCTAGAGACTGTCCCGGTCACCTGCTGTGACTGCCTGCCTGGTCGCGACCCGCTCCCTTACAAGGACCGCCCCCTTGTATAGTAGCCCAGAGGTTCCGCCTCCCAGACCCGTTACAACAGGATTGTGAAATTTTAACCAGGGCAATCCCAATATTACTGGAGAAGGCAAGTTATTCAACACTACCAAATCCAATTTCTCATGGTGAACACCATTAATAGTGAGAGGAAATTCACAGACCTTGAGAGTAATATTCTTCAAAGGGGAACCATCCACAGAAACCACAGCAATGGGGGATGATAAAGGTTCGGGTTTTAAATTGAGTCTTTCCAAGAATCCCCCATCAATAACATTCAGAGTAGACCCACAATCAACAAACACCCGAAATTCCATTAATTTTTCCTGAGCAATCGTGGAAGCAGCTAAAAATACACCCTTGGAATTTAAACAGGCAATACGGGCATGACTGACCATTTTTTTTCTTTCTTGATACAAAGCTCACAGTCTTTAATTAAATGACCAGATTTTCCGCAATAGAAACACAAGCCTTCAGAAAATCTGCGATCTTTTTCTTGAGAGCGAGGTGCCATCGCTCCAATCTCCATCGATTCACCACTGTTAGTACACACATTCTCATAACCAGAAACTGACATAGCAGAGGATTTGCTCTCATTAACCCTTGCACGCAGTCTCCTATCCACCCGTATAGCTAATTGCATAGCCTGTTGCAAATCTTCAGGTGTAGGATAAGCTAATTAGCAGGTCTTTAACCCTTTCACTGAGCCCAGCAAGAAATAGACTTTTCAGAGCAGAATCGTTCCACCCTGTTTGAGTAGACCATCGACGGAAATGAGTACAATATTTTTCCACATTACCTGATCCGTGTCTCAAACGTCTTAACTCAGTCTCAGCTGATGAGACACGGTCAGGATCATCATATAATAGTCCCAAAGCAGAAAAAAAACTATCCACTGAACTGAAGCATGTATCACTAGGTTGCAAAGAAAAGGCCCACTCCTGAGGCTCTTTGCGCAAAAGTGACATTATAAACCCTATGCGCTGGGAATCATCCCCAGAGGACTTGGGTCTCAAACGAAAATACAATAAGCAAGCATTTTTAAATGAAAAAAATTCTCGGTGTTCACCAAAAAATAAATCCGGCAAACGTACCTTAGGCTCCAAGAAATGTGCTCCAGGACAGTTACTCACGTGTTGACGGAGCTCAGTCACCTCCAAAGAGAGTCCCTGCAGGTGTTTAGCCAAATCCAGAACCGACACCATGATGGAACAGAAAAAATCTTTCCTTAGAGCATTTGCTGGGCTGGACTTACTGTTATGTTCTGCTACCAGAGCTAAGGAAAGAGAGGAGATCTGTCCCTACGATAGAACTCAGCTTAATCCCTACGATGTAACAGGGAACCTGATCCTGCGATCAGACCTGCTAAAGTCCTAAGCTAGTCTGTACGGAGACCTATAGATGTGGGGAAGGAATCCCTACAAGTACTAAGGACTGGGAGGAAAATGGGACACCTCCTAACAGAAATAGTAGCAGACAGACGAACAAACAAAATATATAGAACATAGAGGTCCGTAGACCAAGCAAACTAACAGAGTTAGATACAGAGCACAGGCTAGCTAGAAAGTAGATAAACAATGAAGTCCAGCAAAGCCAGAAGGGCGGAGCAGGATAAATAGGCCAACAAGGTCATGTGACCAGCAAAGGAAAAAAAACCTAAGAACAAGGTTCTAACACACATCTCTTCAACAACTGTTAAGAGGAGACTTTGTGCAGCAGGCCTTCATGGTAAAATAGCTGCTAGGAAACCACTGCTAAGGACAGGCAACAAGCAGAAGAGACTTGTTTGGGCTAAAGAACACAAGGAATGGACATTAGACAAGTGGAAATCTGTGCTTTGGTCTGATGAGTCCAAATTTGAGAAAAGATGAACGGATGGACTCTACATGCCTGGCTCCCACCGTGAAGCATGGAGGAGGAGGTGTGATGGTGTAGGGGTGCTTTGCTGGTGACACTGTTGGGGTTTATTCAAAATTAAAGGCATACTGAACCAGCATGGCTACCACAGCATCTTGCAGCGGCATGCTATTCCATCCGGTTTGCGTTTAGTTGGACCATCATTTATTTTTCAACAGGACAATGACCCCAAACACACCTCCAGGCTGTGTAAGGGCTATTTGACCAAGAAGTAGAGTGATGGGGTGCTACGCCAGATGACCTGGCCTCCACAGTCACCAGACCTGAACCCAATCGAGATGGTTTTGGGTGAGCTGGACCGCAGAGTGAAGGCAAAAGGGCCAACAAGTGCTAAGCATCTCTGGGAACTATTGTTGGAAGACCATTTCTGGTGACTATCTCTTGAAGCTCATCAAGAGAATGCCAGGAGTGTGCAAAGCAGTCATCAAAGCAAAAGGTGGCTACTTTGAAGAACCTAGACTATAAGACATATTTTCAGTTGTTTCACACTTTTTTGTTAAGTATATAATTGCACATGTGTTAATTCATAGTTTTGATGCCTTCAGTGTGAATGTACAATTTTCATAGTCATGAAAATGCAGAAAAATCTTTAAATGAGAAGGTGTGTCCAAACTTTTTGTCTGTACTGTATCCCTTGCTCGCACATGATAGGCCAGGGAAGCAAAATTCTGGAAGACACAGCTGGTTAAATTCCTGCAGAGTCAGACTCTCAGCAACATGAGGATGCAGCAGTATTGGAATTGCTGCAAGAGGCAGTTCATTGTGATGGCCCTACACTGGGAGGAGCAGAGCGGTGAAGGCAGTGATTAGGATGGCACTGAGAAGGCATGCGCGTTACCAGAGTGACAAATGACATGTGTTGCCCCTCCCTCCACATTATATAGTAATGACCCCCTTCCTGGGCTCCTTCCAGGTATATATGTCCCCCATCCTGGGCCCCTTTCTGATATATATGTCCCCCATCCTGGGCCCCTTTCTGATATATATGTCCCCAGTATTGGTACATATGTCCCCCATCCTGAGCCTATCCTTATATATCTCTCCCTTATCCTGGGCCCCTTCTTGGTATGTCTGTCCCCCCTCCTGGGCTTGTCATAGTATATATGTCCCCGATCCTGGGTCCATCATAATATACATTTCTCTTAACTTGAACCCCTTCCTGGTATATTTTTCCCCCATCCTGGGCCCCTTCCTGGTATATACTGTATGTCCCCCATCCTGGGCCCAACCTAGTACATATGACTCCCATCCTGGTATATATGTCTCTCTTCCTGGGCTCATCCTGGTAAGACCATCATTAAGCTGAATAAAAAGGAGAAATCCATCAGCGAGTTAGCAGAAATGTTAGGAGTGGCCAAATCAACAGTTTGGTACAGTCTACAAAAAAAGAGCACACTGATGAGCTGGGGAACTCAAAAAGGCCTGGATGTCAGGAAGACAACAGTGCTGGATGATCACAGAATCCTTTCCATGGTGAAGAAAAACCCCTTCACAACATCCACTGAAGTGAAGAGCACTCTCCAGTAAGTATATAATTTTGTATCTAAGTCTACCATAAAGAGATAACTTCATGGGAGCTAATACAGATGGTTGACCACAAGGTGCAAGCCATTAATAAGCCTTAAAAATAGAAAGGCCAGATTATACTCTGTCAAAAAACATCTAAAGTAGCTATCCCAATTCTGGATGGCTTCCAGTTCCAATTCCAGTTCAAGCATTCTTTGGACAGGTGAAACTAAAATCAACCTGTATCAGAATGATGGGAAGAATAAAGTGGAGAAGGCTTGGAACGGCTCGTGATCCAAAACACACCACATCCTCTGTAAAACATGGTGGAGGAAGTGTGATGGCATGGGCATGCATGGCTTCCTGCATGCACTGGGTCACTAATGTTTGTTGATAATATGACTGAAGACAGAAGCAGCCTGATAAAATCTGAAGTGTACACGGCTATACTTTCTGTCACAGATTCAACCAAGTGCAGCAAGGTTGATTGGACGGCGCTTCATAGTACAGATGGACAATGACCCAAAACATATTGTGAAAGCAATCCAGGAGTTTTTTAAGGCAATGTAGTGGAATACTGGCCAAGTCAATCATGAGATCTCAACCCCATCGAGCATGCATTTCAAATGCTTAAGACAAAAAGGCAGAAAGGCTGAGAAACAAGCAACAACTGAATCAGCTGCAGTTAAGGCCTGGTAAAGCATCACAAAGGAGGAAGCTCAGTGTTTTGGTGATGTCCATGGCTTCCAGACGTCCAGCAGTCATTGCCTGCAAAGGATTATCTACAAAGTATTAAAAATTAACACTTTATTTATGGTACAGTTAATTTGTCCAATTACTTTTGAGCCCCTGAAATGAGGAGGCTGTGTAGAAAAGTAGTTGCAATTCCTAAACGTTTCACAGGATATTGTATGTTCCACCCTTTAATTGAACCTGAAAGATTGCACTTCAATTGCATCTCAGGTGTTTCATTTTAAATAGAAAATAGTTGCATGCAGAGCCCAAATCACAAAGATTCAGTCATTATCCAAATATTTCTGGACCTAACTGTATTTTGTTTGGGACATTTTTTTTTTAATTACAATGTGAAATAAAAAAATATATATTGATATACATATTTGGAAACATTTAACCCTTGGCATATTCCAAGTGGAATAGTCAGAAATAAAAAAAAAAATGTGAGTAGCTGGTTCTTTCCCATCCGCATTCATATTTTACAGAAGACGGAATCTCAGAAATGTCAGATTAAACTTTACAAATAGTACCAGTTCTTTCATAAGTGACTAAACAGTGTTATCAAAGAAAGGCGGGGGAACCTTTCCTTCATAATTATTAAGCCTTAAATCACTGAGCTTTCCATAGGGCATTATTATCCAGCACAGTAGAGTACGAAAATACATTATATGAATGATTAGTTTAGTAATTGCATGGTGCTTTGGCTTTTAAAAGTGGGCTGATGTAAAACTACTTAATAATGTAACCATATGAATACGACATCCAAATTTACTTGAAACAACACCTGGAATTTCATCTCCCTGGGGTGAGAATGTTCTCCCCTTCAGCAATAATTCAGTAGCTTTGATATTTTGTTTGTCAACAGTCAGAAAGAAAAATATCGTATAAAGTAGAGGAAGTTGTTTTTGTTGACTTTATTTGGCTTTTTATCAGCAGATGCTGTCTGTAGATATCATGTCATATTTATTCAAGGCTTGTTTTACGGTGGTGAAAACCTTGCTGGAAATGGCAACTTCCAGATGGAAACATCATCGAATCTTGAGTTGGAAACAAAAGACTTGGCAGTTCATAAGTAGCACTCTTGCTGGGAGCAGGTGTCTCCGGCTTGACAAGCTTGTGTTTTATTCATGGCTGCTTGCAGTGTACTTTTTGGTTGTTACTAGGTCATGAGTGTCTGAGGCTAAACTACTACTTTTGGAATGAATTGAATGTGCAGAACAATGGCATGCGAAACCAATTACTTGTTTACTGATGTCACAATAATTTAAGCACTCATGATTGGAACCACGCAGGCTTTGCCAGGTTGGTTTTCAAGAACAATAAAGGATCATATGCTAAGAAGTGCCATAAATTCGAGATCGTTTCTTTTTTTTTTTCCTATTTGCTTAAAATATGCATATAGTTAACAAAGCATAATCAGGCTTTAGACAGCTTCACATATTGCAGGCTATGTGACAGCATTCTGTTTTAACTCCAAGGCACTTACTCCGTCCAGAAGAGGCTTTAATTACATTGGTGATAATAGTCTTGCTAACCATTGCAATACATCAAAAAATACAAGTAATATACTGGTGCTGACGAGACCATAAAAACAAATGAGGTTTTAAGTTGTATTATTAAAACCCCATGTCTTTTTTGTAGCCCTACAATGAGGCACATTACTGATAGACACTAAAGGGTTGAAGGTTGCAGGAAACAGGCAATAAATTTCTTGGTGTGAGCTCCATATAGGCTGGTATTAATTTACGTAAAAGCAGCTTGGTGACATGATTTCAAATTTGTTATACGAAAATGTGAAATTTAATATGCATATCAGAGCTAAATGTCTACAGTCATTAAATGCTGTTTTAATAAGTCATATATTATAATTGCCTAGTTCTGTTTTGCCATTTTGTTTATTTTAGCAGAAGTGATCCGAGATAGAAATATTTATTCTTATGCTTAGCAATAAGTCTGTAATCACGTTACGACTAAAATACATTGAAAAATGGTAGTTAAAATTGTTAGTAGAGATGAGCGGATTAGGCAAAATTCAAATGTGTCTGTTCCTGCTTTTTTCCTGAGATATTCGATTTGTAGAGAAGTTTTCTCCACTGTCTTAATAATGAGGGACCCATTATGCTGTGTGGTCTCCTAAGACCCTAGAGCATAATAAACGTAATTTGTGAAAAAGTAAAAAAATAGGTATGCTCACAATATCACTATACTTATTATTATATAACAAGTCTTTGTTACCTTGAGACATTAATAAATTATTTTACAAAAGTAAAAGACAGCGTCCATGCCTGGGTGTTCAATTGCATAAGAGGTGTTTATTCTACCATCCCGAAACACACAACGTTTCGACCCTGTGTGGGTCTTTGTCAAGTATAAGTGAAAAAACATGGGGCCGTCCTTATGTAGTGTGGTTCTGTGATGTGGCAGGTCCTTCTGGTGTGATCCGATTGGAGTTCACGCAGATGCTTGTGGACATACTCCTTTAGTGCCTATCCATATACCTACGGCGATTGGTCTGGAGAGCCTCCATATTTAAGACCCCATATGAAGTGATTGGCGGGTGGTTGCTTAGATATCGTAATGCCAAGCCTGATAGGTGAACTGAGGTACAATACATATGTAAATAATGGTCTAAGAGATTTGTTTTTGAGAAAGATTTATGGATGTCGTATTTAAAATAACCTCTGTGTTAATGTATGGATCTATGGCTTTTGTACTATATTCTAATTATCTAAGCATTATTGATGTGGGAGTTGAACCTTTGCAGTGATTGGTGAGCTATTGTGAACCACACTACAGGACGGCCCCGTGTTTTTTCACCTATACTTGACAAAGACCCACACAGGGTCGAAACGTTGTGTGTTTTGGGATGGTGGAATATACACCTCTTTTGCAATTGAACACCCTGGCATGGACGCTGTCTTTTACTTTTGTATGCTGATATTTCCTCGAGTGGGTTCCTTGAGGATTATGGACGTGCATCCCTTGCAGTAAGTGCTGCTGACCACCATCTTTCCTGGACATTAATAAATTATTTATCTGATAACAGATAGAAAAACCATAATAGGGACCTTTTACATTTACTGCAATATAATCCTAGTGGTATTCTCTATCTCCAGCCTTCATCCACTTAGATTGGTTTCACCATCTTTATTTATTGTATTTGTAAACGGGGTCAACAGTGAGAAAAGATGCAAGCTATGGGCCCGATTTATCAAATCTTTTATGTCAGAATTCTGGCATAAATAGCTTTCAAAGGTAGCAAAATATTGGTGCAACATTAGACTGCTCTGAAATTTTGCACAATTTCACGGTCTCACTCAATTTTCGTCCAGCTCCGACAAAATGGGTGAAGCTTGGGCGAGATGGGGGCATACCAACCTATGCTTGTCAAATGCATGATGAACGTAGGCGTTCCTTAGGCCTCAAACCTTACTCCACTCTTCGACTGAGATAGGAGATGACAGTTACTACTGATGAGATTCTATGCAGGAGGAGGACGAGGAGCTCTGCCTCTAGCTCTTCCCTCTCCCACCGTCCCTTCTACATAGAATGATATAAGTAAAAATTGCCATTTCATATCTCAGTAATGTAACAATCTTTTTTCACTGAATTCAAATTTTACCTGTGAATTGAGAATTTTGAAAATGAATGATCAAGAAGCAGATTTCACCGATAAGATATATTGCAAAGTTTATTTTGTACTATTGATTTATGGAATAAATATTAAAATAATAGCTACTCTTTAAGAGCATCTTTATACAATTTCAAAGTTGCAATAGGCAGTAATAGGGTACTCACATACTACTGTATGTATTTCCATTTGTCTCCAATTTAATATGGAGAATAGAACTCAGCAGAAAATATATAATAGTTTAGAGATATTCACCCTTAAGCCTCATTCAGAATTGAGTATTTCTCACGTACGAGAAAAGCAGACTGATTTGATCAGACTTTGATCAGAGCGTGGTCCGAGTGCTTATCCGTTTTTCTCAGTAGGTGGAGAAAAAAAAGTCTCTTCGCCTTCTCCTATGTAACAATCCAATTTATTCATGGAGCCATAGACTTGCATTGATAATTTTGATCCAACCCTTGGATCAAAATCGGACGTGTCTCCACGATTATCCACAGACTATTTGAAAAACCACTCGTACGCAAAAATCAGAAGTTTGAATGAGTAGAATTGCATTTTAGAGAAGAACGTCCCTGTGGCTCTATGTAGGGGCGTAACAATCGCGGTTGCAGAGTGTGCAACTTTGACCAGGCCCATACGTAAAGGGTGCTCACTGATGCCAGCAGCTATTTCAGCTAGAAATACATCCAAAGGCACACATTCATCTGAAATGCAGTGTGGTGCAGAGACCCACCGGGACCCTACACTACAATACACACCGCCGGACAATCAGAAGCCAGCTGCTGACGTCGACGTGCCCGTGACTAGGGATGCATGGCAGTAACGTCATGAGCTGCCCATCGCTTGCACACTGAAGTTAGCTGCCGATTACAGAAGAGGACACCACGTGGCGTGGGCGCAGGGCAAGCTGAGAAGAATCATTTATGTTTTTTAATGCGTTAAAAAACAGCGGCAGAACGAGGAACATTTATGCCAGGATGGGCGACATATATACCAGGATGGGTAACATATCCACCATGAAGAGGTCCAGGATGGTGGACATATACACCAGGATGGGCCCAGGATGAAGGATATATACACCAGGATGGGCCCAGGTTGGGAGACATATAAACCAGGATGGGTCCAGAATGGGGGACATATATACCAGGATGGGACCAGTATGGGGTACATATATACCAGGATGGGCCCAGAATGGGAGACATATATTCCAGGAAGGGAAACATATACAATGAAGGGGTCCCGGACAGAGGACATATACACCAGGATGAGACAAGGATGGAGGACATATATACCAAGATGGGGGACATATATAACAGGGTGGGGAACAAATATACCAGGAAGGGAGGTATATACACCAGAATGAGAGACATATATACCAGGAAGGGGCCCAGGATGGGGAACATAAACAGTCATGGACGAAAGTGTTGGTACCCTTGAAATTGTTCAAGAAAATTAAGTATTTCTCCCAGAAAATTATTGCAATTACACTTTTTGTTATACATATGTTTATTTCCTTTGTGTGTATTGGAACAACACAAAAAAACCAGAGAAAAAAGGCAAATTGGATATAATTTCATACTAAACCCCAAAAATGGGCCGGACAAAAATGTTGGCATGTTCAACTTAATTTTGGTTGTACACCCTTTGGAATGAATAAGAAAATAAATAAAAACTTTATAAGGAAAGAAACTATTGTGAGGATAAAGAACGTTTTTACAATTATTTCTGCTCACATATTTATAACCATTAATATGAAGCTACAAAGCTGTGCCATGTTTCATATTGTTGTCTTCTATCTAAATGAAAGTTACAAGTAGCAGAAAATACAGCTCATGGCAAAAAATAAATGACAGTGCATTCTGGAGAAAGATTATAGATATGATCACCAGGAGTTGAAATACATTTGACAGCACCTAATTATAGAAAGATGAAGGACAGAGAGTAAAGACACCTGAAACACAGGAATTATCTTGTAGAATGAATCTAATTCCAAGTGGATCACATGACACAAATTGACGATCATTTGTTGATTGTTGAGTGAGATTAAATGACAGATTTAGTAACATCACAGGGAGCTTTTGTTTTGTTGCAAAAAAAAATACATGTCCTTGTTTTCAAGCTGATGATCATTAGTTTAAAAAAGGAAAAGAGTATTAGTGAGAACTGGGTCCTATATCGGCTTGTTTAAAAACCAACATTATGCTCCTATAGGTAGTAAAACTAGTGCAGATGATTTATTTACCTTATATATGAACATCTGAATGTTTTTCCATAATGTTGTGTTAACACATCACAATTGATTTACGTTTTTGCCATGATTTTAGCAAATTACAGGAAAAAAATGCATCACATTCTAGGGTTGAAAGAAGGCTGCAGGGTCATTTCACACAAAGCAATACTACTTTCTTAACAAGATGTATTGCCGTTTTGTCACAATCTCGCTCCCTGCTTCTTCTCAGAGCAGCTTTGGCTTTATTAGCAGTCAGTGTGGCTAGCAGACTACATTGCTGACATCTATGTAAGGCTTTTCCTCTCCCATTGTATTCTCCTGGTTTCTGAAGTGCAAGTTTCCACCTCCTATGGCAGAGTGCCAAATTTTGTGATTGTCCTACTCCCAAGGGCATCATATAATTTGAAGTGGTATTCTGATCCAAAGTTTTTATTAACAGTACTAGATACTATAATTTAATAAGTGGGAGTTCCATTTCTGAAACTTCCCCTATTGTAGACAAAGAGGGTCCTCTGTGCCTCTATTTGGCAGGTCAGAAAAAAAGGAGTCAAGGTGACCATACAAGGAGTGCAGATATCCCCATAGTTTATGTTACTTAACACAGAGAAGAAATTGACTGTTGGATGCCACACAGAATGGCATCACAAGACTCATGTGTCCCCTGGGCCACATGTTTTGCACCCCAATACTAAGACATTTCACATTGTGCTCCCTCAATGTTTAGCCTTTCATATAGGTACCCAGTCACAGCCTCCTATAGCTCCAAATGCAGGATCTGGGTATCTTCAGCTAACGAGTGATATGGACCTACAGGTCCTAATACCCGGCAAGCTATTTATCCCTATTGGGGCCAGTAAGTGATGACCATACATGAGGTAAACTAATAAAAAGATTTTTAGTTAGTGCTGCACATTTTTATTTAAAGTCAAGTTTTATCTGCCTCTAAAGTCGTTTTCTCATTCCAGGAATTAATGAGATTTGGCTAGAAGCTGCAGCCAGCCATACACTGCCCAAGCTGACGACACTACAGAGGAAATGTAGTATTGCTAGGTGGTGATGAATAGTCATCCATGTAATACATGAAGAATGTCATAATTGAAGGACACTCCTCTATAATGTCCATATGCCATATTACGCTTTTCTGGGAAAACACATTTTAAGGAAAATATTTAATCAAGCAATCATGTGGCAGTAACTCAGGAATAGCATGTAGCACATGGCCGAGGGTTACAATTATTGTTGACAGGTGAAGAATCTAAATTACTTTGACCATAAAATGTTTGTTGGTGTCTGATGGGTTGGTTTGTGAATGGTCTGACAAAATACAAAAAAAAGCTATTAAGAATTAATGCTAGAGAAATGTATGCAAAAAATTAGTATATTGCTCACACTTACTATTAGATAAAAACATTGGTTGCGGAATGTGAATCTTAGCGTTTGATCAATGGCTAACAAGTTCCACAAATGGTGCTACATATAGAGACAGATGAGAATGAGTAGATTGATAGTACACCATATTCCAAATTATTATGCAAATTGGATCTAAATGTCATAAAGAACTGATATTTTTTTTTCAAGAAAATTATGGATAGTATTGTGTCTCAGGGCTCTTTGGATAACTGAAATTAATCTCAAACACCTATGATCATAAGTTTGTCAGGTAAGCCCAATTAAAGGAAAACTACTTAAGAAGGACGCTCCACATTATTAAGCAGCCACAGGTTTCAAGCAATATGGGAAAGAAAAAGGATCTCTATGCTGCCAAAAAGCATCAAATAGTTCAAAGCCTTGGACAAGGTATGAAAATGAGATATTTCATGAAAACCTAAGCGTGATCACTGTACTGTGAAGAGATTTGTGGCTGATGCAGAGCACACACGGGTTCGTGGAGATAAAGGCATAATGAAGAAGGTTTCTGCCAGACAGATTCACCATTACAAAAGCATTACAAAGCCGCAAACAGGTATTTGAAGCTGCTGGTGCATTTGTGCATAAACCTACTGTTCAGCAACCCCTAAACAGTGCTTACAAGCCGAAAAGGTTGCAGTGGGCCTAGACATACATGAAGACTAATTTTAAAACAGTCTTGTTTATTGATGTGTGCCATGCAACAATGGATGGTCCAGATGGATGGAGTAATGGATTGTTGGTGGATGGCCACTATGTCCCAACAAGGCTGTGACGTCAACAAGGAGGTGGCAGAGTCATGTTTTGGGCTGGAGAGAAAGCTGGTAGGCCCCTTTAGGATCCCTTTAGGTGTGAAAATGACCTCGGCACAGTATATAGAGTTTCTTACTGACCACTTTCTTCCATGGTACAAAAAGAAGAACCGTGCCATCTGTAGCAAAATCATCTTCATGCATGATAATTCACCATCTCATGCTGCAAAGAATACCTCGGAGTTATTGGCTGCGATGGGCATGAAAGGAGAGAAACTCATAATGTGGCAACCATCCTCCCCTGACCTCAACCCTACTGAAAACCTTTGAAGTATCCTCAAAAAAATGATCTGAGGGTGGGGGGCAATTCACATCAAAACAGCAGCTCTGGGAGGCTATACTGACATCCTGCAAAGAAATTCAAGCAGAAACTATCCAACAACTCATAAGTTCAATGGATTCAAGAATTGTGAAGTGATATCAAAGAAGGGGTCCTATGTTAACATGTAACTTGGCCTGTTAAAATGTTTTTGATTGAAAATGATTTTCATTTCAGTAAATGTGGTCTCTTAATGCTGCAAATGACCATTTTAATTCCTTTCCAACCTATACAATATTTGGAAACACTGTTGTGCATAATAATTTGGAACAATGAATTTTGTGTTTTTTAGTTTTCAAAAAAATACTATCATTGGGAGATTTGTCCAATAAAATTTGATTTATACTCTAATGGTCCATGATTTCAACATTATACTAACTCATTTGCGTTGACCATTTAGGACAATCAAAGAAAGATAGCATTTGTATGATCATTTGGAACGTGGTGTATATATACAATAGATACAATAGACATTCTGCCTCCTGTATCTACGGTCAGCTCTCAGGAAAAGGAAAATTAGGACTTATTTATTTTTATAACCATAGTAAGGATTGGACAAGTAACATTTGCAGAAAGTAGTTGTAACTTAAGTCCTTTTGGTGATCCTTGTGCCCATCTGTCTTACAAATGGGCGAAATTTTTGTGTGCCATTTGGCACAATTCTATCTGACTTTTGTCCATGAGATGGAGTCCAGTGATGCCTTCTGCTTTTTCTTTCACAGTTTGTATGGAAAATTACTATTATTATAGTAACTTTGTAATTACTTTTATTATACTGCAAGTTTTACCTTTTTTGCAGGTAATATTCACTGCAGTAAATAGTGCCAATTGCGACTATAAGATTTTAAAAACCTCATCCATACACTGGACTTTTTCTATGTGGAAATCGACCTGTTGTGTCAAATTCATATCTGCAACATTACTAATGTCTATTGAGGATTTTCACAGCAGATATCAACACAAGGCTCTTTGATGATGTACCATAGGTTTGTAACGAAGTCTTTAGCTTATTTGTCTTGGAAATATCTGCCGCACATGGACGTACCATAGCAGGGTTTGTACTGTAATAGTAAATGTGAGCTCTGTATGTATGGGGGATTTCATCTGTATTTATATTATCCTATAAAACCTCTTTACATAGTTGAACATAATTAGACCTTATAAAGTAAAGCACAGAGCCAAACCATTAATTACAATTACTGCTCCCTGTTATCTTCTGTTTACTGCTTTTTATGTGATTAAATTTAATATGCAAGGCATGAAGTGAACAGTAAAAAAATACGTGCTTCGACATACAATGAAATAAAAGCTTTTATGTAAATAGGCTGTCGACAATGCTCCTTTCCAATTACGTAAGCACACACATTTATGGTATTTAATTGTGTAGCGCATTGTAAACATACAGCGAAAAGGGAAAAACGTCTAGACCAGACATGGCGATACAATGCAATGTCATAACCAGCGTTTTCAGAAGTCTGCTCCACAGCTTTGCTTCAGTTGTAGAATTCGGAACTTATGGTTTATTCATGATGCTTGCTGGTGTGTGGCTACGGACTGAAAATTTTGCTGATGGAAACCCTTCCTAAGAAACAGGCCAGACTCTTTTATAAAGGTGACCTCTACGGGGAAAAAAATGAAAGTGCTAAGCCAGCAGCTTTAGGAGAGGGCATGTAAAACTTGCATGTCTTTAGACTTCACATTTCGTCTCAAATATGAAAAAAACATTAACTTTTTTTCTAATACAATTGCTCTGAATTCAGCTATGGTAGATATATTATACGCAAATTAAAGGAAACATTCAACATATTTAAAGCCAGGAGCTTGGAGAATTTTCTACTCCTCTATGTGCACACAATGAGCCTTTTTTGAGTTTTGATGTTGCAGACTTTCTGCACTATTTATGCACCCATTAAGTAAATTAGATCACTTGCGTTTTTTAATTGCGTTTTCGTGCGCATTTTTTGCCTCATGTTCATATGTTTTTGTTACTTCCTTTTATTTGGCTTTGACAAAACATTATTGATATAGTCATGTGTGGATTACGTGCATTTTTGATGAGTTTCCACTGTGCAAACGCACTAAAAACGCATGTGCATTTTTTACTTGTGGATTTTCCGTATCTAATGCAAGTCTATGGGACAAATCTGCCCATAAAACTCAGCGTACCTGTAAGAGAAATTCACATGTTGCGGATTTGAAACGCACCGCAGGTCAATTTACGCAGTTTAAAAAAAGAAGCAAAGTGAAAGCGAGATCTCTGCAAATCGTATCCACTTTGCTGGAACTGTAACGCCACGTGCACATGTTGAATATTTGGTGAGGTTTTTTTACCTTGCCTAAGATGCTGGGTTTTTGATGCAACAAAATTACACCATGTCAAAACCTCACCAAAAAAGTATCGTGGCTACACAGTCTCAGACCTCCTTCACACGTCCTGATATTTTCGTGACAAGTACCCGTGTTATCCGTGTCTGTGTGTACCATCCATGTGCCATCATGTGCTAGCGGTGTGTCCGTTTGTACCATACATCTGGCATCCGTGTGCTGTCCGTGAGCACCATCAGTGTGACACGTAATGGAATAGAATGCAGAATAGAAATGACAGATGTTTAGGTGTTAGATGTGCAAAGATAGAGAACAGATAGATACATATCCGTGAGGTACATAATTAATGCCGTGCGTGTATAGTTTACTGTACATGTATTTAGAAATAAATAACGTCACCGCTCATCATTCCAGATTTCTCGCTGCCCTCATGAGACCCCGCGGCTGTGAACTGCGGTAACCTTCCTGATATCATCGCTCGTCACAGCAGCCGAGTTCTTGCGGAGTGCAGTTTATGGAACTTTGTTCTCTGAATGGGGCTCCATATGCTGGACGAAGAAGACGGAGATCATCGTGGGATCTCCATTTGGATTATGGCGGACCTATGTGGATTCTTTTTTTTTAATAAATGGGTGAAAGAGGGAAATTGTCAGGGAGTGATTTTTACAAATAAAGGAGTTTTGTGTGTGTGTGTTTATTTCTTTTGACTACAGGGTTAGTAATGGGGGTTTCTAACAGACACCTCTCCATTACTAACCCCAGGGCATGATGTCAGTGCCAGCTGCTGACATCAACCCCACAATTCCATTACCCCAATTTTCACCACACCAGGGCAGTCGACAAGAGCTGAGGCTAAGTGCCAGAATTGGCATCTCTAATGGATGTGCCATTTCTGAGGCGGCTAAGGGGTGGTCTTATTAGGCTGAGAAGGAGATAATATTTATGGACCTTCCCAGCCTATTAAAATCAGCCCACAGCTGTCTGCTTAGCTTTTGCTGGGCATTAAATATACTTTTATATATTTTATAATATTATATTTTTTTCATTTATTTATTTTTAGCAAAATACATGTACACACGGACATGCATGCAGCCCCATAAATTTAAGTGTGTCTACATGTGTAAGTGTCTCCAGTACTCGTGAAAACTGTCACCACACATACTGGAGACACTGATGTGTGAAGAGGGCCTTAGGCTGCGTGCCCACTATGCGTTTTTCAAGCATTTTTGGCGCTGAATTTCCGCAGTGAAAATGCTTAAAAAACGCTTGGTAATACGTGCCCCATGTTCCCCAATGATAATCCGCATGTGCTGTGCACATGCTGCTGAAATTTCCGCTGCAGATTATCATTGGGGAAAAATACGCAGCATGTCCATTAATTGTGCCGACCCGCAGCGTAATTGCCACCATTGACTTGCATTGAATCTCATAATATCCATATGAGCACCTGTTAAAAGAAGAATTTAAAATAAAAAATAAAGATTATACTTACCTTCCGATGGCCCCCGGTCTCCTCAGCGATGCGTCCGGTGTGTTGTATGGGTCGCGGTGGTGTGAAACGACCTGTCATGACGTCATTTAGTCATGTGACAGGTCACGTGACCGCTGACGTCGGCAGTTGCATGACCTGTCACATGGCTAAATGACGTCATAGCAGATCCTTTCACACCACCGCGAGCCATACAACAGACCGGACGTAGCGGAGAAAACACCGGGGGCTATCGGAAGGTAAGTATAGTCTTTATTTTTTATTTTTTACAATTCTTATTCTTTTTTTTAAACTATTACTTGGTCACACTATATAAATCCATGCCAGTTGCATGGATTTATAGGCTATGTGCCCATGTTGCGGAAATGAAGCATATTTTTTACGTTTCTCCCTGGCGGGAAAATCGCATGCGGATTTTACATGCGGTTTTCCCACCAGGTAGAAGCGCATGTGAGGCGTCTTTGCAGCGTCTTTGCATGCATTTCTGCATGCTGGTTATCAAGCACTTCTCCAAGTGATTTAAGCATCACTTGGAAAAGTGCTTGACAACTTGTTCACACTATATAAATCCATGCAACCGGAATGGATTTATATAGTGTGACCAAGTAATAGTTAAAAAAAAAGAATCAGAATGGTAAAAAATAAAAAAATAAAGTTTATACTCACCTTCCGATGCATTCTGTGCCCCGTCCGGAGTCTTGAGCGGCTCAGGCTGTTGTGTGCAGGACCTTCGGTGAAGTCATTGAGTCATGTGATGGGTCACATGACTCAATGACATGGCAAGTCCTTCCCACACCTCGCGACGGCGGGAAAACACCGGGAAGACATCAGAAGATAAGTATAAACTTTATTTTATTCTTTTTTTTCCAGGTTCTTTGGTACCCAGGTCTGGATGAGAGTCTCCTCTCCTCCAGACTTGGGTACCATCCGCATGCGGAAACGCAAAATTAATGAACATGCTGCGGATTTTTGACCGCAGCATATACGCTGCGGAAAATTCCGCAGCATGGGCATTGACATTGTGGAATGCCATTGGGGACCTCTCAGTCAAATATAGAGGCAGTCACCACCTCCAATAGTACAAAAAAAACAAAAACCCAGCAGCACCTTCCAATAGAATAAAGTAAATGTGAACAGATGCAAACTGCTATGATTGCATAATATACAAAGCAAAGAATACAGCCGCACTCTGTGGTGCTAGGAATATTTTTTCTATTCTTTCCTTAGGCCTATATTCAGAACACTGATATAACTGTGACATGATGAGGCTTTAGGTGCTTCAGTATAGAGCATGTTACTTATAATATGAGTTTGTATAGAGAATTAGCAAGATTTTCTCACTTGCATTCTAAAATATTAGACTTCACTGGTTTTATGGATGTATAGTACTGGGATGTCGGTTTGTAACTCTGGTCTGATTTATATTGAACGACACATCATTGGACGAGGATAATGAAAAACATGAGAAAATATGCTTGCTGTTTTTAATTAGCGAAAAACACTGTTCTTATTGTTTTAGAGGGTGAAAAACCTTGTGCACCATTCTACTTCTGAGCCATTTAATTTCCCCTATATCTGAGAAAGGATATTTTTTAACACATGTAACTAAAATACATATGAATTTGTGCCACATATCCTAGTTACTATGAACCAGCAGTGACACAGACTGAGCTCACAGCCTAGGCCTAGCACGCTATTCTAAATGACTTTCTCTTGGCACACTTTATATAGCAATCTTTGCTCAGCAGAGGCCAATTTGGAGGGCGTAGAAGGAAATAGTTGTTATTCTTGGTGCGGATGAGCTGTGCGTTGCACTCGGATGGGATGAGAAAGCATCTAATTAAAGCCCCATGTAGCACGGAGTGTGATTATGTTTGATATTTAGCAATGTAAAAATATTACAGTTTTAAAATAAATGAATTGTAATTATGTTAAATTTGACTTCTTGTTTTTGACATTTATGCAGCTGAAAACATACAAAGCGTTTTCCTGAAATGGTTCACATAGAGTTCTCTAAGACAGGCCCCTGTAGATTGAAATTGAGCAAATGGTTGTTAATTGCACCCAATATATTGACATAGAGCATCATCACCAATATATAAATAAGAAAGTATATGATATAGAGATGCATTACAGGCTACCCCATTAACTAGACTGGAAACACCCAAAGGTGTGTAGAACAGGTCACCCGATGTCCATGTCACCTATTAGGGGATATGAACTGCATAGAGTAGGATTCCCTGCTTGTGGCTTTACTCTTTCAACCAGTGCTCGGAGTACAGGGTGCTCTGGAAAAGTTGCACCATTTCATGTATTACATGGGTTATACGTTATTCGTATGGTTGACAACTTGCCATGTAATACTGAAGATGGATTGAATCTTTCTATGACAAAATCAGCTTTGCCAGACACGTCAGTTAATTTCTTCCGTGGCTCTCAGTTTAAAGGGGTTGTCTGTCATGAGTAAACCCCTTTAAATTGTGATAAATGCAGTGCTCAACCCTTTGTGCCTGTTAGCAAATTGTTATTGGTTGATATAAAGTTTTTCTTTTCCTGTCATGCAAAGTTTTTCTTTTATTTTGTGGATGCTCAATGTATAGATATGTCCAAATGTGGCCTCTTTCTTTCTGTTGGGTGTGTGTGGTTTTTAAAAATGTCATAAAGATGTATGGGACAGTCACAGAAATATCATCAACAAATCTGTCACGTGTGAACATACTTCATGCCAAATGCCCACACTGTATATGCTGTATGTTAGTTATATATTTGTGGAGTTTACACCTAAATTTTGTAACTAAAGTACAGTACAAGACATGTAGATTTGTGGCCACGCTCCAAGTTATTGGTGCAAAATCAAATGGATTATTTGACATGAAGGTGTCGAAGGTGATTACTACTACTTTTTTTTTTTTTTTTTACATTGGGCAACATAAAAGGGAATCTGTCACCTAATTCAGCCTACATGCACTTTATATACACTGCTCAAAAAAATAAAGGGAACACTCAAATAACACATCCTAGATCTGAATGAATGAAATATTCTCATTGAATACTTTGTTCTGTACAAAGTTGAATGTGCTGACAACAAAATCACACAAAATTCATCAATGGAAATCAAATTTATTAACCAATGGAGGCCTGGATTTGGAGTCACTCCCAAAATTAAAGTGGGAAACCACACTACAGGCTGATCCAACTTTGATGTAATGTCCTTAAAACAAGTCAAAATGAGGCTCAGTATTGTGTGTGGCCTCCACGTGTCTGTATGACCTCCCTACAACGCCTGGGCATGCTCCTGATGAGGTTGCGGAAGGTCTCCTGTGGGATCTCTTCTCAGACCTGGACTAAAGCATCCGCCAACTCCCGGACAGTCTGTGGTGCAACGTGACGTTGGTGGATGGAGCGAGACATGATGTCCCAGATGTGCTCAATCGGATTCAGGTCTGGGGGAACGGGCGGGTCAGTCCATAGCTTCAATGCCTTCATCTTGCAGGAAATGCTGACACACTCCAGCCACATGAGGTCTGGCATTGTCCTGCATTAGGAGGAACCCAGGGCCAACCGCACCAGCATATGGTCTCACAAGGGGTCTGAGGATCTCATCTCGGTACCTAATGGCAGTCAGGCTACCTCTGGCGAGCACAGGCTGTGCGACCCTCCAAAGAAATGCCACCCCACACCATTACGTTTGGTATCTGCATACTCATACTAACTTGGAGAATCATTTTGCTATGTCAGTTTTACCATAGTGAACATGGTAAATAAAAAAAAAAAAAATGGAATTGCACTTTTTTGCAATTTCAAAGCACTTGGAATTATTTTACCGCTTCTTTGTACATTACATGATAAAATGAATGATGTCATTTAAAAGTACAACTCTTCCCGCAAAAAACAAGCCCTTATATGGCTATGTGTATGGAAAAATAAAATTATGGCTCTTGGAAGAAAGAGAGGAAAAGAATAGATGAAAATTGCCCCGTGGTGAAGGGGTTAATATATGTAACAAAATTTTACAGTGCAAAATAATAGTACTATATTGAAAAGATCCTTAAAGAGAATCCGTTGTTTTAATTTTTATTTCACAAATCAATAGTGCACCTGAAAATAAGCAACTTTGTAATATAAATGTCCACCCCCTCACTTCCACATACAATCTTATCTTCTATCTGTCTTTACAGAATACAGGTTTTACCAGTGAATTTTGAAAAATGAATGAGTTCTGATGGCGAAAGCAGCAGATTTTTCTGATAAGATATATTACAAAGTTTATTTTTATGAGTACTAATGATTTATGAAATAAAAATTAAAATGCTGGTTACTCTTTAATAGAACCCGTTTCATTTCAATGCGTAAAGCTAGTCTGTCAGTAGATTTCTCCCTAATAAACCTATCAATTTCCAAATATATAACATAGCTATCTTCTTGTTGATTGACGTGTCATTACTAAGCAAACAAACTTTTAATATGTATGCAAATTAGGTTGCATTGTCCACTCAAGAATAAAAGTTATTTTTTTCTGCAACAGTACATAATTCAGCAATAAAATAGGTATTTTTTTTGCATATTTTTAAATAGATTTAAGGTGTTGTCCACTACTAAGACTTAGGACTCATACTCATCTGCGTTTAAAACGGACAAGTGCAATCCGATAAAAAATCGAATTGCACTCTGACTAATGTTAGTCAATTAATCTGTGTTCATCTGCAATTTTTTCTCAGTTCAGATCAAACTGAGAAAAAAATCGTAGCATGCTGTGAGTGGCTGCGTATATTGTATGAGACTCACAAGTCAATGGGTGCTACAAAAAAATTGCACGGCACATGGACCATGCGTGTGCCGTGTGATTTTTATGCATCCATATCATATTTCATCAGCCAAGTACAGTAAAATCACAGAGTGACAAGTCAGAATAGAATCAATATAGATAAAATAAAAGAAAAAAATGGCCTGCGGTCCCCCATATTATTTTTAACCAGCTGAGGGAAAGCCTATTAATATCAGCTCACAGCTGTCTACTTAGCCTTTACTGGTTATTAAAATTGTGCCCCCCCCCAAAAAAAATAACATGGGTTCCGACTTATAATTAATAACCAGCAAAGGCTAGGCAGACAGCTGCGGGCTCTCCCAGGCGCTGTCTTCACTCTCCCCTCCTTTGGACAAAACACATACTTCTGGAGGAAGTGAGAACAGCTGCTCTCTCACTTCCTCTGGCTGTGATACGTCTGACATAGTGGAGACTAAAGGCAGTGCCGATTGGCCGCAGAGATAGTGTGACATAGGGATTGAGAAGCGGTTGTCCGAGTAATGGACAGCGCATTTAACCAGTGCTGTTATTGGTCTTCTGACAGATTCCCTTTCTTTTTATAAATACGTTGGGGATATGATTCTGTGACACTCATACCTCATTCAATCATCCATGATTCACATATGTGTTCTATCAGTGTTTTTCCCATACAGAAACGAGCATCCATTATAGCGTGTGGTGCTGTTCACGTTTCTGTGATTTTTTACAGACCATGTGTCCAAAAAAAATCACGGACACATGTCTGACTTTGATCAATCAAAATCACCCATACAAGTCTATGGATCCATGATGTTATCTGTGTGCATTATATGTACTGCTCATTTTTAACATTGTAATGTGCAGGAGAAGATTTGCAATTTTGGTTTTCCTTTTTTTTGTTGCATATGAAAAAATAGCTGATGAAACATTGATGACAAGAATTTACACACTGAACAAACCTTGCTGAAAAAATCATCCAAAACGCTGATGAAAATTGGTCTGTTTTTTTGTGTATAAAAATAAGAATGTGTATAAGAATAATCTTTGATATCTGAATGAGGCCTAATAATATATACCGTATTTTTCAGACTATAAGACGCACCGGACCATAAGACGCACCTAGGTTTTAGAGGAGGAAAATAGAGAAAAAATGTAAGCAAAAAATGTGGTTATGATTAGTGTTGAGCGAGCACTAAAATGCTCGGGTGCTCGAAGCTCGGGCCGAGCTCACCGTGATACTCGGGTGCTCGACCCGAGCAACGAGCCCAATGTTAGTCTATTGGAGACCCAAGCATTTTTGCGGCGGCACCCCCGGCAGTCTGTAGAAAGCCTAAAAAGTGCCCAAAACGATTGTGACAGTGCTCAAAAGACATGGGGACAGCAGGAAGCAGGAAGCATTTCTGACCCCCAGGTCACTGCTGTCAACAACGTGGTTAGAGGTATTAAGCCACTTTTACGGGCTCACAATAAAACGTTCAAAAACGAAACTGAAACGGTTTTCCTGTGAATTATGTTAAGGAACTTTCTTTCCAGGGTAAAGACTTGTGTATAAGGTAAAATAAATAACCAAAAACAAAAATACTCCTCCACACCTTGGGCTATGTTCACAAGTAGCATTTTTTATGCGTTTTTGCACTTTTGCATTGCTTTCAACCGTGACAAATGCATTCACCAGGAAATGTTATCTTACCATTTTACAATCTTATCTGGCCATGTGCTGTGTGACACATGCATACAGTGCTGAAAAGACATGGGAACAGCATGGGGAAGACCCCTGGAAGCATCTCTGACACCCAGGTCACTGCCTAAAAGTGTGCCCATCAGAAGTGATCCTTGCCGCATCAGAAGATGCAGACTTGCAACTATCCCCGTGCAAGTCCTTGTCCCAGGGCAGTGTTCAATTGTACGTCCCCCATTCCTTGCAATGCAAGCTCAAGTATGCAGCCTGCTACCCACCCACCCCCAGGCTACAATATCATACTGCTAGCTTGCACTTGAAATGGGGCATTTTAGTTTGGAGGAGGCCGAAGCTGGCCACTACCTCATGGCTGCTTCGGCAGCGAGGTATCCATAATCAGTCCCCAGCCGCCCGGCGGCCGGGTGTCCACGCTCGGTCCCCAGCCGCCAGGGGGCGGTCGGGTGTCCATACTCGGTCCCCAGCCGCCCCGCGGCCGGGTGTCCACACACCGTCCCCAGCCGCCAGGGGGCGGTCGGGTGTCCATAAACGTTCCCCAGCCGCCCCTATTTCTCCTGGGAACTTCCCTCACACTTTTCTTAGCCTGGCCTGCTTTAGGGCAGCATTGGACGAGCCCACCAGAGAATCAGACTCCTCCGGTGGGCCCTGGCTTCTCCATCAGGGGAGTTGAGAGTGCCAAGGTGAGGAGCATGATGATTATGATAGAAGTTAGCATCTGCTTTGTTTTCTTGGAATGCAAGCGTAAGTGTGCAACCTGCCACCCACCCCCAGGCTGCAATACCATACTGTTAGCTTGCACTTGAAATGGGACCTATTAGTTTAGAGGAGGCCGAAGCTGGCCACTAACTCATGGCTGCATCGGCAGCGAGGTATCCATACTCAGTCCCCAGCCGCCCAGCGGCCGGGTGTCCACGCTCGGTCCCCAGCCGCCTGGGGGCGGCCGGGTGTCCATAAACGGTCCCCAGCCACCCCTATTTCTCCAGGGAACATCTCCCACACTTTTCTTAGCCGGGCCTGCTTTAGGGCAGCATTGGACGAGCCCACCAGAGAACCAGACTCCTCCGGTGGGCCCTGGCTTCTCCATCAGGGGAGTTGAGAGTGCCAAGGTGAGGAGCATGATGATGATGATAGAAGTTAGCGTCTGATTTGTTTTCTTGGAATGCAAGTGCATGTATCGGCTAGGCCTGAGGTGGTCAGCCTTTTGGCGCATATCCTACCTCCTCCGAGGATTGCTGGATGCTTTCCTGCTACTATCCCAGTTCTATGACTCCCGTTAAAACAAAGCTTCAGGTGATGAATGATGGATGAGGTGGTGGCAAAGGAGAAAGAGCAGGAGGAACAGGGACCATTCACATCAATATCAGGCCAGTCAACCACACATGTCTTGTAGGATATGTTTCTGTACCAAAAGGAGCGGTTCGGCTACACAGTTATAGGGCATGCAGTGAGTGCAATGCCTACCAAAAATTTCGAGGCACTTCAATGCCCCTTGGAAGTGACATGGAGGTCAGAGGGCCTTAACTAAACCGTTTTTTCCATTTATAGCAACTGGGTCTCCTGTGCACTGTTGGCCTAAGCAGTGAATGGAAGGCTTTCCAAAAATTATGAGGAACTGCAATGCCCCTTGAAACAGACGTGGATTATAGCATACTAAAAACCTTCTACCCATTATTGGGGAGTGGGTCTCCCTTAGTGTTCGCCTATGCATTGAAAAGCAAAAGCTGACTAAAATTAGGAGGAAATGCAATGCCCGTTGGAAGAATGGTGGAGGTCGCAGTAGCTTAACAAGATGGTTTTAATGCCCCTTGGAAAAGTGGTGGAGGTCGCAGTAGCTTAACAAGACGGTTTTAATGCCCCTTGGAAAAGTGGTGGAGGTCGCAGTAGCTTAACAAGGCGGTTTTAATGCCCCTTAGAAGAATGGTGGAGGTCGCAGTGGAATAAAAAGACAATATCAATGCCCCTTGGAAAAGTGGTGGAGGTCGCAGTAGCTTAACAAGATGGTTTTAATGCCCCTTGGAAGAGACTTGGAGGTCGTAGTAGCTTAACAAGACGGTTTTAATGCCCCTTGGATGAGAAGTGGAGGTCACAGTAGCTTAACAAGATGGTTTTAATGCCCCTTGGAATAATGGTGGAGGTCGCAGTGGAATAAAAAGACAATATCAATGCCCCTTGGAAAAGTGGTGGAGGTCGCAGTAGCTTAACAAGACGGTTTTAATGCCCCTTGGAAGAGACGTGGAGGTTGCAGTAGCTTAACAAGACAGTTTTAATGCCCCTTGGAAGAATGGTGGAGGTCGCAGTGGAATAAAAAGACAATATCAATGCCCCTTGGAAAAGTGGTGGAGGTCGCAGTAGCTTAACAAGATGCCCCTTACAAGAGCCATGCAGTGCAGCATATTAAAAACATTATTCCCATTATTGGGGAGTGGTTCTCCCATAGTCTTTGCCTATGCCTTCCAAGCAAAAGCTGCCAAAAATTAGGACGGAGGAACTTGCAATGCTGCCAACATGGACCACGGTCACCCTGGTGGTATAGTGGTGGTGGAGGCTGAGGATAAGGAGAAGAGCAAAATACAGCCGAAATGAGGAAGCGTATACCCATGTGTGGGTGTGAAGCGGTGCATGGGAATACACCTCCCGAAATAACACAGTGGATTTGACTTTATGTTACTCTGCTGTCATTTGGTGGTGATGAGAAGTCGGGCCCAATCCAGCCCTTGTTCATTTTGATAGGGGTCAGCTTGTCAGCATTGTCAGTTGACAGGCGAGTGCGCTAATCAGTTATAATTCCCCCAGCGGCACTAAAAACATGCTACGATAATACGCTAGCGGCAGGGCAGGCCAGGACCTCCAAGGCATACAGAGCGAGTTCATTCCAAGTGTCCAGCTTGGATACCCAATAATTAAAATGCACAGAGGAATCACGGAGGACGCTGGTACGGTCGGCAAGGTACTACCTCACCATCTTTTGAAACTTTCCACTCCTTGTGAGAGTACCCCGCGTCTCAGGGCCTGTAAGCTGGGTGGGTCTCAGAAAACTGTCCCAGAATGTTGACAGTGTTCCCCTGCCTCTGCTGGATTGGAGTTGCATCTCTCTCGCCTGTACGCCTTGGTTGGTCAACGAACTGTGACCTCTGCTGCTAGCGTGTTCAGATGGGAATTTTTTTACCAGTTCTGCAGCAAGGGCCTTCTGGTACTGCCACATTTTTGTAGACCTCTCCACTTCAGGAATAAGAGAGTGAAAATTATCCTTGTAGCGGGGGTCTAAAAGTGTCACCAACCAGTAATGACTGTCACCCAACATTTTGACAACACGAGGGTCATGGTTAAGGCAGCGTAACATAAAGTCAGCCATGCGTGCCAGACTGGTAACGGGCAAGACTTCCGTGTCCTCACCAAGATGATGACTGACCATGCTCTCCTCCTCCTCCTCCTCCCCCCTGTCCTCAGGCCACCCACACTGAACCGACTGTATGACAGTTGTACAGGTACTACCATCTACAGCGCATGATACAAGTTCCTGTTCTTCCTCCTCCTCTCCCTCATTGTCCCCCAATGCACGTTGGGATGAGATGAGGCTGGGCTGTGTGTAATCACCCATTACGGCTTCTTGATCCATCTCATCATACTCTGGCTGCAATGCCTCCTCTTTAATTCTCTGCAGAGAGCGTTGCAAAAGACAGACAAGTGGGATGCTGACGCTAATGATGGCGTCATCGCCACTCACCATCTTGATGGACTCCTCAAAGTTTGTCAGGATGGTACATATGTCAGACATCCAGGTCCTCTCCTGAGGTCTTATGTGTGGAGTCTGACCTGAATATCGACGGCCTTGTTGCAGCTGGTACGCCACAACTGCTCTCTTCTGCTCACAAATCCTTTGCAACATGTGGAAGGTAGAGTTCCAACGTGTGGGGACATCTCACACCAGTCGGTGAGCCGGAAGCTGCAAACGCTGCTGCAACACAGCAAGGTCGGCGGAAGCTGTAGCCGACTTGCGAAAATGAGCTGACAGGCGGCGTACTTTGACGAGCAGATCTGGCAACTCGGTGTACGATTTCCGAAACTGCTGAACCACGAGGTTAAGCACATGAGCCAGGCATGGTACGTGTGTGATCTCGCCTCACCTCAGAGCCGCCACCAGGTTACGGCCATTGTCACACACGACCATGCCTGGATGTAGGTTCAACGGTCTCAGCCACAGATCTGCCTGCTCTTTCACAGCTGTCCACAACTCACAAGCAGTGTGAGGTTTATCACCTAAGCTAATGAGTATCAGCACAGCCTGTTGCCTCTTGGCTGAGGCAGTACTGCAGTGCTTCCAGCTTGTAACTGATGTGGTGATATATGAGATGGAGGCTGAACATGAGAAGGAGGAGGAGGAGGAGCAGCAGGAGCTGTACACTGTGGGGGCAACTCTGACTGACATAAGGCCCGCAATCCTCGGTGTGGGGAGGCTGTGTTCCGTCCCAAGGTCCGACTGGGTCCCGGCTTCCGCTATGTTTACTCAGTGTGCCATCAGGGAGATGTACCGTCCCTGGCCACAAGCACTAGTCCATGTGTCTGTTGTCAGGTAGACTCTCCCTGCAACTGCGTTGATGAGGGCACGGCAGATGTTTTGGGACACGTGCTTGTGTAGTGCGGGGATGGCACACCGGGCAAAATAGTGTCGGCTGGGGACCGAGTACCGAGGGACGGTCACCGCCATAAGGTTGCGGAAGCATTCCGTCTCCACCAGCCTAAAAGGCAGCATTTCCAACGCAAGCAGTCATGAAATGTGCGAATTTAGGACTGTGGCCTGTGGGGCGTTGGCTGTGAATTTGCGCTTTCATTCAAAGCTCTGGGATATGGACAATTGAACGCTGCGGTGGGACGTGGACGTTGATGCTGTTTCTTGAGAAACTGCCATAACAAGTGAAGACTGAGAGGGGCATCTTTGCATGCAGTATGGACAGGGGATTTCCTTGCACACACAACAGGGGGTTCTATCAAACGCACAACAGTGGAAGAAGCAGTGGTGACACCCGCTGACACTGGTTGTGGACCCTGGGGTTCGCACCACAAAGTCGGGTGCTTTGCTGACATGTGCCTGATCATGCTGGTGGTGGTCAGGCTGGTAGTTTTGTCACCCCTGCAAATGCTGGCATGGCAGGTGGTACAAATGGCCTTTTTGGGGTTATCAGCAGAGTCTTTAAAAAAATTCCAGACTATGGAAGACCTACCGGTAGTACTGGCAACGTCCCTCGTGTTGATGTTACGGGGAATGGTTGCCCGCCTTCTGTGTGTGGCCACCTCACTGCTTCTTCCTGCCTGTTGGGGTACTCTACCTCCCTCCCCCTGTGTGCTGCTGGCCTCGCTCTGCATGTCCTCCTGCCACGTTGGGACAGTTACTAGATCATCCACCACCTCCTCCTCTTCTACTTGCGCACCACGATCCTTTTCCTCACTTGGTGGCAATTGTGTCTCGTTATCGTCCACCTCTTGTGACAAATTGCCAGCGTCGACTTCCTGTGGCTGTGGCTGTTCAAATATTTGCGCATCGCTACATGGGATCTCCTCTTCCACCACTTCAAGCGGAGCAGGCGAGGGGCACAAATATGGAAATGGACCAGTGAACAGCTCTTCAGAGTGTCCAAGTGTGGGATCAGTTGTTGTCTGACGACACTCGGCATGGTGGGAGGACTGAGCATCAGGGTGAGGAGGAGTATGCGGTCGAGACTCACGGCTACTAAAACTTGACCGTGTGGAAGACAGACCGGAGGTGGTGGTGCCCAGGTAATTGGAAGTATTATCTGCTATCCAATTAATAACCTGTTCACACTGATAAGTTCGCAATACTGGTGTTTTAGTGTGCTTCCCTAGTAATTCGGTCAAGAAGTGGGAGCGAGAAGATGTGGCTGTTGGTTGTGGCACATTTTCACCTTGGCCACGGCCCCGTCCTCTACATGTACCATCACCAGAACGTCCAGTTTCACGTCCCTTGCCACGCACCTTGCCCATTATAAATGAAGTAAAATAGCTTACACTCGCACTATCAATGGAAAAAGGGTAATAAAAAGGAGATTAGAACCGTGGAAGAGGATAACCACAGTTCTATTTCTCTGGCCTACACCAGACTGTTTTAAACAGATATATTGGTGTATGACCAGTCAGGGAGACACTGTTAGGAGGGCGGTTGCAGACAACTTTCTTTTAATGGAACGCAACCGACCCCGGGGTCCGCGATGCAGCCTGGAGGACTGCTGCCGAACACTTTCCGGGTGGAAAGCCAAGCGACAACTTAAATGTAAAACCCTTCCGTGTTTCCTCACACAGGAATGGGTAAAGCGATATGCTCTATCTCCGTTAACTGCACGGAGGGAGAGCGACCGGCGACGCACCTATCAACTATCTTAGCCCTTCGTGTTAATGCACACGGAAGGGTAAGACAGTTCGCACAATCTCCAAGAACCGCAGGGAGACGTGCGACTGTGGGAGAAGCAGTAGCCCTGTCTTTGATACAGGCGCTACGCTATGGGGTTTGGCGCTAGTATAACGGTTCACACAATCTCCAAGAACCACAGGGAGACGTGTGACCGTAGGAGAAGCAGTAGCCCTGTCTTCGATACAGGCGCTACGCTATAGGAGTTGGCGCTAGCGTGCGGGTGTGATTCCCGCCGGGTATTCGAGCACTCAGCCGGCGTGCTACCGGACTGAGCAAACCCGCTCTATATAGCTCACAGGCGGAACAGACTTTTCCTAACCTGCCTAACTAAAGCTATGGCTCTACGAGGAGCCCAAGAGTAAGCATGCACACCCCAAACAGCCAGCTCAAATGATCTGAGTGCGTCGCCATCTTTGTGGGCGGGCCTTTTAAAGACTAAGCCCTGCCCACCGACGCGCCATTGGTGACGTTACCCGTGGACCAATCAGGCGGTGCCAGGTCACCGGGTCAGGTGGGTGCCAACCCACCAATCATGATCCGCCAGGTCACGGACATGCTCAGTGCGACAAATCCTGGACTTAGATTCCACAAGCCCTGTCTCCCTCTGCAACCCAGGCTTAACATTGCTAGGCACCACTACCTGTGAGACAAACAGTGCTCACGGACCAGCTAGGCGTTGGGGCTGACGGCGATGCTGAGCAGCATCAGCCCCGGCTGGACTGAAATGGGACCCATTTAGAATCCAGCACCAGACCGACGCCTAACATTATCCCCCTCCACTTGACGTTCATTTTCCTCCATGAGCCGGGGGGCAAGGATGTGGTCCAACGGGTCACAGAGAGGATTCACGAAACAGTGACCCCTCTGGTGTACAGGGTGCCCTCTTTTAGGATGGGAAGCAGTGACAACTGGTTCTCTATGCGTAGGATCCTTCACGGGTGACAGGGAGGAAGGATCCGCTGGTCTCTGGCGAAAAGATTTATCTCTCACACAGAGGGGACACGCGAGAACAAAGTCCTTGACGTCCTGGCACCACCGGGGCCACCAATAGGACCGTAGAAGGGACTTAGTGGTACGTTTGACCCCCAGGTGAGCTCCGGTCTTAGGGACATGAGTCCCGGAGAGCACCATGCTTCGTAGATTAGGGGAAACAAACGTCCTCCCCGACGGAACCGGGTTGGAGGACACTGCAGTCACCCTCATCCCCTGAGAGTTCTTTGCGACAAAATCTGACAGGGCCCGGGGCCTGGAAACAGACAAGGAATCTGTACCGGATGTCGCAATAATAGGGGGATCAGAGACTACCCTCCGGGTGACTTTGACCAAACACTGAGATGTACAATTCTCACTCCAGGAAGAAATTCTCACCGTATTCCAGTCAATGTGTGTAGTATGGCAACGTAACCAGGGGAGCCCCAATAACACCTTGTCTAATCCACCGGGAATAATAAGAAATGAAATAACCTCCCAGTGGCCCTCAGGAAATGACATGGTGAGAGGAATCGACTGGTGGGTGATTTGTACATCCAGGAGTGAACCATTGACGATACTAATGTTCATTGGTCTAGAGAGTAACTCGATAGGGATGGCATGCCTCTGGGCGAACGTAGATGATAGAAAATTGCCATCAGCACCAGAATGCACCCATGCCTTGGCAGTGACTGCAGCTTTACAAAAGGACAAAGTCACATTATGTAATAATTTGGAGGAAGAAGTCCCGGAATTTAATACCCCTTCTCCAACGGTGGTAAGACCTACTCGTTTTACCGACTGCTTGGAGCCCTTATTTACGGGGTACTCCGAGATATGTGCAGAACGGGAACGAGAGGAACTAGACTTAGACCGGGGTACATCCGTAGCCTTAGGCTCCGGGTCGAGTGTATTGGGTTTGAAAATGGGTCTAAAGGCGGATGGTGCCAACAGATACTTAGGTCTGGCAACCTCCAGCTCTAACTTGTGTTCCGCATGACGCAAGTCAATACGGTCAGTGAGAGATATTAACTCCTCCAGAGAGGTTGGGATTTCTCTGGTAGATAAAGCATCTTTAATATGCCCAGCCAGACCCCTCCAGAATACCGGGATAAGCGACCCCTCAGACCAATCCATTTCAGCCGCTAGTGTTCTGAACTGGACGGCATAGTGGCTGGCGGTGGCTGAACCCTGGACCAACGCAAGAAGCTTAAGAGCCGTATCATGCGTGACCTGAGGACCCAGAAAAACACTCTTTAGAGTCTTAAGGAAAAGACCCGCATTTACTACAACCGGGTCGTTCCGCTCCCATAGAGGAGTAGCCCACTCCAGAGCCCTGTGAGAGAGTAATGAAATTATATATCCCACTTTGGCTCTTTCAGAGGGGAACTGTGCCTCCATCACCTCCAAATGAATGGAGCATACGTTAATAAAACCCCTGCAGAGTTTACTATCCCCAGAAAATTTCTCCGGGAGAGCAAACCGGGGTAATGGGGCACTTGCAGTGGTTGCAGTATTCACCGCAGCTGATTTAATAATATTGGCTGCTAGAGTAGCCACCTGGGAAGCTACTGCAGTGATATCAGCGACCGGAGCAGTTTGTTCCAGAGATTTAAGTCTGGTCTCCAGTTGCTGTATGTACCGCTGCAGTTGTTTATTGTCGGCCATGTTCGGCAAGACCCTGGCGCTCAGATACTGTTAGGAGGGCGGTTGCAGACAACTTTATTTTAATGGAACGCAACCGACCTCGGGGTCCGAGATGCAGCTTGGAGGACTGCTGCCGAACACTTTCCGGGTGGAAAGGCAAGCGACAACTTAAATGTAAAACCCTTCCGTGTTTCCTCACACAGGAACGGGTAAAGCGGTACGCTCTATCTCCGTTACCTGCACGGAGGGAGAGCGACCGGCGACGCACCTATCAACTATCTTAGCCCTTCGTGTTAATGCACACGGAAGGGTAAGACAGTTCGCACAATCTCCAAGAACCGCAGGGAGACATGCGACCGTGGGAGAAGCAGTAGCCCTGTCTTTGATACAGGCGCTACGCTATGGGGTTTGGCGCTAGTATAACGGTTCACACAATCTCCAAGAACCACAGGGAGACGTGTGACCGTAGGAGAAGTAGTAGCCCTGTCTTCGATACAGGCGCTACACTATAGGAGTTGGCGCTAGCGTGCGGGTGTGATTCCTGCCGGGTAATCGAGCACTCAGCCGGCGTGCTACCGGACTGAGCAAAACCAGGGGAGGAGTCCTGAGGAGATAATTTGCATATTCCCACTGCATTTTGGGGTAAGTGAAGAGTCTCCGCGAGCTCAAAGAACACTGGATTTTGGCTGTTGGAGCTGAAAAGAGGACATCGGTAATTTTGAAGCTTTTTTTTTAAGCTTTTTTACTGTTTTCAGAACATTAACAGTAAGAACATGGAAGAGTCCAGGAGCCATTTGGTGAGCTGCATATCCTGCTACATGTTCACAGACTTGCCAGTGGAAAAGCCAAACTTCACATGCCAGAAATGCAAGCTTGTGTCCCTGTTGGAGGAAAAGTTGCGAAAATCTAGAAGAGAGGTTAACTACCTTGAAAATCATTAAGGAAGGTGAAGAGTTCTTAGACAGAGCAGAATTATCTCTTCATGATTCAGAAAGAGAAGAAATTCGAACTGCACCTGAGGAAACAGAGGAATGGAAGCATGTGACCCAGAGAAGCTGGAGGATCGAGAGGCAGTCAGCACCCATACTGCTCAGGAACCAGTACCAGGCTCTCTCGCAGGAGAACCATGAAGAAATACAGCAAGATAAGACTTTGCCAGCAATGAATAACCTTGTAAGCACTCAGAATCCTCCTGGATGGAGAAAGAAGAATGTTGTGAAGAAAAAAAGGAGAGTTGTGGTCATGGGGGATTCCCTGTTAAGAGGAACAGAGGCCGCTATCTGCAGACCAGACATAACCTCAAGAGAAATGTGCTGTCTTCCAGGAGCAAAAATTAAAGATGTGTCTGACAGGATATCAAGACTCTTCAGACCTACAGATCACTACCCATTCCTGCTAATACATGTGGGGACAAATGACACCACAAGAAAGGACCTGGAAACCATCTGCAGTGACTTTGAAGACTTAGGCAAGAAAGTGAAAGAATTGGGAGTGCAGGTGGTCTTCTCATCCATCCTCCCAGTGGATGGCCATGGAACAATGAGGTGGAATAAGATTCTACAGGTGAACAAATGGCTACGTCGATGGTGCCGTCAACAAGGATTTGGATTTCTGGATCACGGGATGAATTACCTATACGATGGACTACTTGCTAGAGATGGGGTGCACCTTACGAAGACTGGAAAACATGTATTTGGAAGTCGCCTTGCTACACTCATCAGGAGAGCTTTAAACTAGAACAATGTGGGAAGGGAAGCAAAAGGCCAGAAAAAGCTATACAGCTGACAAATACTATTGAGATCTCTGCTACTGGAAGTGGAAAGGAAGAACAAAGACAAAACAATTTAAATAATAAAAATATGGGAGGAAGAGAAACCAATCACAAACTAAAATGTTTTTATACAAATGCACAAAGCATGGGCAACAAACAAGGAGACTTGGAACTACTAATGCAGGAAAAGAAATATGATGTCATTGGAATCACTGAAACTTGGTGGGACGATACACATGATTGGAATAAAAGGCTAAAAGGATACAACTTATTTGCAAGAAACAGACTTGATAAACGAGGAGGAGGTGTCGCATTGTATGTTAGAAAAGCGTATTTCTGCACAGAGATTGAAGCTTCAGAGGCTGGGAGTTCTGTGGAAACTGTTTGGGTAAGAATACAAGGAGAGAACAACGGAAAGGACACCATTGTAGGCATTTACTACAGGCCACCTGGGCAAGCTGAAGATATGGATGAACTCTTTATGTATCAAATGACCAAGTTCTCAAAAAAATATGACGTAGTGGTCATGGGAGATTTCAACTATCCAGACATTTGTTGGGAATCTCTCTCAAGTAAAACTAACAGGTCAAGCAAATTCTTATCCTCTCTTGCTGACAACTTTATCTTCCAAAAGGTAGGGGAGAAAACAAGGGGATCTGCTACTTTGGATCTAATCCTTATAAACAGGGAGGAAATGGTTGAGGAGGTAAAGGTGGCTGGGACCCTAGGAGGCAGCGATCATGCTATTATAGAATTTTGGATAACTAGAGGAGGAAAACATGTGAAGACTCAAACTTC
This sequence comes from Phyllobates terribilis, assembly GCF_046119375.1. Lineage (NCBI taxonomy): Eukaryota > Metazoa > Chordata > Amphibia > Anura > Dendrobatidae > Phyllobates > Phyllobates terribilis. The sequence continues at coordinate 409,555,672 of NW_027362771.1, read as the reverse complement.
AAGGTTAGATTTTAGAAAGGCAGATTTTAAGAGACTCAGAAAGAGAATAGGAGGGATCCAATGGCTGGATGTCCTTAAGGACAAAAATGTCCAGGAAGGATGGGAAATTTTTAAAAATTAGATTCTCAAAGTACAATCGTTAACAATCCCGAAAAGTAGGAAGAATGCGAAGCATTTAAGGAAACCAGGATGGATGAACACAGAACTTAAACACATGCTAAATGAAAGAAAGAAATGTTTATTAAATGGAAAGAGGGAGGCATATCTAAAGAAGATTATAATGCAGTCTGCAGATCCTGTAGGGCACGTATCAGGTTAGCTAAAGCTGACAATGAATTAAGGCTTGCAAGAGATGTCAAAAGCAACAAAAAAGGATTTTGGGGGTATGTCAAAAGTAAAAGAAAAGTCAAAGATGCTATAGGATTTTTACAGGATGAAAATGGAGAAATGGTAAGAGAGGATGTTGAGAAGGCCGAACTTTTTAATTCCTATTTTGCATCTGTTTTCTCTCAGAAAGAAAATGTATCATCAACTGATCTTCACTGTCCTTTTAAAGGAATAGAAGAATCCAAGTTATCTGTAAACAGAAAGATTGTGAGGGAATATTTAGCTAACATAAATGAGTTCAAGTCTCCAGGTCCAGATGAATTACACCCCAGAGTACTGAAGGAGATCGTAGAAGAAATTTTAGAACCACTCTCCATAATCTTTGAAAATTCTTGGAGAACAGGAGAAGTCCCAGAAGACTGGAGAAGAGCAAATGTTGTTCCTATCTTCAAAAAGGGGAAGAAGGTGAACCCAGGGAACTATAGGCCGGTGAGTCTGACTTCTACACCAGGAAAGATCTTTGAACAAATTATTAAACAACATGTATGTAAGTACATGGATAAGAATGAAGTGATTAACCAGAGTCAGCATGGGTTTGTAACTAACAAGTCATGTCAGACTAACTTAATTTCCTTCTATGACAGAATCACTGACTGGGTGGATCAGGGAAATGCTGTAGATATAGTATATCTTGACTTCAGCAAAGCATTTGACAAAGTATCTCACACCATCCTTATTGAAAAAATGACCAAGTATGCAATGGACCAGGCAACTGTTAGGTGGATTCATAACTGGCTTAGTGATCGGACTCAAAGGGTGGTTGTAAATGGCTTCACATCCAGCTGGATGAATGTCTCAAGTGGGGTACCACAGGGCTCCGTCCTGGGACCTGTATTGTTCAACATCTTTATCAATGATTTAGATGAAGGAATTGAGGGTAAACTGATTAAATTTGCTGATGACACAAAGCTAGGAGGGATAGCTAATACTAGAGAAGAGAGAGAGAGAATTCAAAAAGACCTAAATAAACTGGAGCAGTGGGCAGCAACCAACAGAATGGTTTTTAACAGGGAAAAATGCAAAGTACTACATCTGGGCAATAAAAATGAAAAAAGCATATACAGAATGGGAGGAATAGAGCTAAGCAACAGTACATGTGAAAAAGACTTAGGTATACTAATAGATCATAGACTGAACATGAGTCAACAGTGTGATGCAGCAGCAAAAAAGGCAAATACAATTCTGGGATGTATTAACAGAAGCATACAGTCTAGATCACGTGAAGTCATTATCGGACTTTACTCCTCTTTGGTCAGACCTCATCTGGAATACTGTGTACAGTTTTTGGGCACCACATTTTAAAAAAGACATAGACAAACTGGAGCAAGTTCAGAGAAGAGTGACCAGAATGGTGACTGGTCTGCAAACCATGTCCTATGAGGAACGGTTGCAGGATTTGGGAATGTTTAGCTTGCAAAAAAGAAGACTGAGAGGAGACCTAATAGCTGTCTACAAATATGTCAAGGGCTGTCACATTGTAGAAGGATCATCTTTATTCTCATTTGGGAGGAGACACAGATTAGATATTAGAAAAAACTTTTTGACAGTGAGGGTGATCAATGAGTGGAACAGGCTGCCACGAGAGGTGGTGAGTTCCCCTTCAATGGACGTCTTCAAACAGAGGCTGGACAGACATCTGTCTGAGATGATTTAGTGAATCCTGCTTTGAGTAGGGGGTTGGACCAGATGACCCAGGAGGTCCCTTCCAACTCTACCATTCTATGATTCTATGATTCTATGAAACCCGCTCTATATAGCTCACAGGCGGAACAGACTTTTCCTAACCTGCCTAATTAAAGCTATGGCTCTACGAGGAGCCCAAGAGTAAGCATGCACACCACAAACAGCCAGCTCAAATGATCTGAGCGCGTCGCCATCTTTGTGGGCGGGCCTTTTAAAGACTAAGCCCTGCCCACCGACGCGCCATTGGTGACGTTACCCGTGGACCAATCAGGCGGTGCCAGGTCACCGGGTCAGGTGGGTACCAACCCACCAATCATGATCTGCCAGGTCACGGACATGCTCAGTGCGGCAAATCCTGGACTTAGATTCCACAAGCCCTGTCTCCCTCTGCAACCCAGGCTTAACATTGCTAGGGAGACAAACAGTGCTCGTGGACCAGCTAGGCATTGGGGCTGACAGCAATGCTGAGAAGCATCAGCCCCAGCTGGACTGAAATTGGAGACCACATAAGGTCCTGGACCAATTTCAAATCCAGCACCAGACTGACGCCTAACAGACACTATTACAGTTTTTTTTACGGCAAAAAATGCCAAAAGCAGGATAATACAGAGATTTGACCCATGAAACTGCAAAACCACAGTTCTATTTCTCTGGCCTACACCAGACTGTTTTAAACAGATATATTGGTGTCTGACCAGTCAGGGAGACACTATTACATATTTTTTTTACGGCAAAAAATGCCAAAAGCTGGATAATACAGAGATTTGACCCGTGGAACTGCAAAAAAAACTGTTCTATTTCTCTGGCCTACACCAGAATCTTTTAAATAGATAAATTGGTGTCTGACCAGTCAGGGAGACACTATTACAGTTTTTTTTTACGGCAAAAAATGGCAAAAGCAGGATAATACAGAGATTTGACCCGTGGAACTGCAAAACCACAGTTCTATTTATCTGGCCTACACCAGACTCTTTTAAACAGATAAATTGGTGTCTGACCAGTCAGGAAGAAACTATTACAGTTTTTTTTACAGTAAAAAATGGCAAAAGCAGGATAATACAGAGATTTGACCCGTGTAACTGCAAAACCACAGTTCTATTTCTCTGGCCTACACCAGACTCTTTTAAACAGATATATTGGTGTCTGACCAGTCAGGAAGACACTATTACAGTTTTTTTATGGCAAAAAAATGCCAAAAGCAGGATAATACAGAGATTTGACCCGTGGAACTGCAAAACCACAGTTCTATTTCTCTGGCCTACACCAGACTCTTTTAAACAGATATATTGGTGTCTGACCAGTCAGGGAGACACTATTACAGTTTTTTTTTATGGCAAAAAATGCCAAAAGCAGGATAATGCAGAGATTTGACCCGTGGAACTGCAAAACCACAGTTCTATTTCTCTGGCCTACACCAGACTCTTTTAAACAGATATATTGGTGTCTGACCAGTCAGGGAGACACTATTACAGTTTTTTTTTACGGCAAAAAATGCCAAAAGCAGGATAATACAGAGATTCGACCCATGAAACTGCAAAACCACAGTTCTATTTCTCTGGCCTACACCAGACTGTTTTAAACAGATATATTGGTGTCTGACCAGTCAGGGAGACACTATTACATTTTTTTTTATGGCAAAAAATGCCAAAAGCAGGATAATACAGAGATTTGACCCATGAAACTGCAAAACCACAGTTCTATTTCTCTGGCCTACACCAGACTCTTTTAAACAGATATATTGGTGTCTGACCAGTCAGGGAGACACTATTACAGGTTTTTTTATGGCAAAAAATGCCAAAAGCAGGATAATACAGAGATTTGACCCGTGGAACTGCAAAACCACAGTTCTATTTCTCTAGCCTACACCAGACTCTTTTAAACAGATATATTGGTGTCTGACCAGTCAGAGAGACACTATTACAGGTTTTTTTATGGCAAAAAATGCCAAAAGCAGGATAATACAGAGATTTGACCCGTGGAACAGCAAAACCACAGTTCTATTTCTCTGGCCTACACCAGACTCTTTTAAACAGATATATTGGTGTCTGACCAGTCAGGGAGACACTATTACAGTTTTTTTTACTGCAAAAAATGCCAAAGCAGGATAATACAGAGATTTGACCCGTGGAACTGCAAAAAAACAGTTCTATTTCTCTGGCCTACACCAGACTCTTTTAAACAGATATATTCGTGTCTGACCAGTCAGGGAGACACTATTACAGTTTTTTTTCCGGCAAACAATGCCAAAAGCAGGATAATGCAGAGATTTGACCTGTGGAACTGCAAAACCACAGTTCTATTTCTCTGGCCTACACCAGACTCTTTTAAACAGATATATTGGTGTCTGACCAGTCAGGAAGACACTATTACAGTTTTTTTTACGGCAAAAAATGCCAAAAGCAGGATAATACAGAGGTTTGACCCGTGGAACTGCAAAACCACAGTTCTATTTCTCTGGCCTACACCAGACTCTTTTAAACAGATATATTGGTGTCTGACCAGTCAGGGGGACACTATTGCAGTTTTTTTTTACGGCAAAAAATGCCAAAGCAGGATAATACAGAGATTTGACCCGTGGAACTGCAAAACCACAGTTCTATTTCTCTGGCCTACACCAGACTCTTTTAATCAGATATATTGGTGTCTGAACAGTCACAGACACACTCAATTTTTTTTGGGGGGGGCGAATACCAAAAGGTTAATAATACCCGTATTTGTACAGTCTGGCTGAGGAAGAAAAAATACAGGATTTAGATTAAAAAAAAAAGGAATTTTCCTGGCCCCTGAGACCTGGGTGATAAGTCTAGCAATTTGACCAACAGGAGCACACAAGACTGTAATGCAGCGTTTGCAGGTATATCCACTGCGTCTCCTATACAGCCCACCTGCCTACCTGATATCTGGGATGGATATTAGTCCTCAGAAGGACTGTTTGTTTGATTTGGCAGGCTTTAGAGACCCTACGCTACCTATTTCGCACTTTATATCTCTCCCTAACTCAGCAGCACTCTCCCTACACTGTTTGATCCGGAGCGACTGTGTCCAAGATGGCGGTGCCCGGTTTTAAATACTCGAGGTGATGCTGTGCAGCCAGCCAGTCACTGTAATGCCCACAAACAACATGGCTGCGGCATTCCAGTGACTGTCTGGCAATCCCCGCATGTTCATTGGCTCTGTAAAGAGCGCCAAACATGCAGGGCGGAGACCCGAGCTCCCGTCCGAGTAACCTGGAAATGCTCGGTGCTCGCCGAACATCCCGAGTAGTGAGTAGAGATGAGCGTTGTTCTACTCGAACTGTTCGCCAATCTCAAATTCGAGCTGTTTTGGGCGGTGTTCGAGCCGTTCGGCGAACACGAACAATTTGAGAAAAATTCGGCTGTTCGAGGTTATGTTCGATAACTGTTCGTGCACCAAAATCATAACTGGATTTTTTCTCAGTAATGATGAAAATTAATGTTAATACGCAGTTTGAGTGTACAGCGGGGTGGGGGGAGGGGCAGGGGATGGATCTCTGCAGGAACAATGAAGATCTCCATTTTTTTTTTCTCTTTCCCGCATTTACAGTGGGGAGGTGCAATCTGTCAGCCTATAAGCAGCGCACACACGGAGCGAAGTGCTTTTTTTCACACAAGCAAGGGCATGTGTCATTGGCAGTGTATGTCACATGTCCTTGCCCTATAAGACCAAGCCATTTTCCCCGTCGCCACCATTTTCTCACTGCTGCAGCTGCGTGTTAGACGGCACCGCTGTTGCTGTGTGCGCTATACCTTGTTAATTTCAAGCCAATTTTCGCACAAATATACAGATAGCTTGGGAGTAGGGAATAGTTGTGATTGCAGTCCTTTTAAGGACTAGGTTACAGCATTTCCTACGACTTTTATCAGGCAGGTCTGTGCTCTTAAATAGATAGATTGTGGGAGTAAAGACTAATTGTAATTGGAGTCCTTTTCAGGACTAGGTTACATCAGTTCCTATCAGTTTTTGCCAGGCATGTCTGTGCCAGTGCTGTGCAAGTTTTTTTCACAGCATTTGGCTGAATCTAGCAAAGCTAATCCTTTTTGGCCTATTGCAGAGTGTGTTAGTCAGTGGAGTAGCCTATCTGTGTTGCAAGATATACCACCTGTGTATAGAATACCAATTTTTTTACTGCACCTAGTGAAGTAAAATCTTTTGGGCATAGCATCATTCTATTAGTCCATCTATACTGACCTCCATCAGGTTGCAAATTGAATATAATTTTTTTCTGCATCTACCTCTGAAAAAATATTGGGCTTCTAGCTGTGTGTGGGACTTGTTGTATTAGTCCATCTATACTGACCTCCATCAGGTTGCAAACTGAATATATTTTTTTCTGCATCTACCTCTGAAAAAATATTGGGCTTCTAGCTGTGTGTGGGACTTGTTCTATTAATCCATCTATACAGACCTCCATCAGGTTGCAAACTGAATATATTTTTTTCTGCATCTACCTCTGAAAAAATATTGGGCTTCTAGCTGTGTGTGGGACTTGTTCTATTAATCCATCTATACAGACCTCCATCAGGTTGCAAACTGAATATATTTTTTTCTGCATCTACCTCTGAAAAAATATTGGGCTTCTAGCTGTGTGTGGGACTTGTTGTATTAGTCCATCTATACTGACCTCCATCAGGTTGCAAACTGAATATATTTTTTCTGCATCTACCTCTGAAAAAATATGTGGCCTTCTAGCAGTGTGTGGGACTTTCTCTATTAGTCCATCTATACTGACCTCCATCAGGTTGCAAACTGAATATAATTTTTTTCTGCATCTAGCTCTGAAAAAATATTTGGCCTTCTAGCAGTGTGTGGGACTTTCTCTATTAGTCCATCTATACTGACCTCCATCAGGTTGCAAATTAAAAATAATTTTTATCTGCATCTACAGTACCTCTGAAAAAATATTTGGGCTTCTAGCTGTGTGTGGGACTTGTTCTATTAGTCCATCTATACTGACCTCCATCAGGTTGCAAATTGAATATAATTTTTATCTGCATCTAGCTCTGAAAAAATATTTGGCCTTCTAGCAGTGTGTGGGACTTTCTCTATTAGTCCATCTATACTGACCTCCATCAGGTTGCAAATTGAATATAATTTTTATCTGCATCTAGCTCTGAAAAAATATTTGGCCTTCTAGCAGTGTGTGGGACTTTCTCTATTAGTCCATCTATACTAACCTCCATCAGGTTGCAAATTAAAAATAATTTTTATCTGCATCTACCTCTGAAAAAATATTTGGGCTTCTAGCTGTGTGTGGGACTTGTTCTATTACTCCATCTATACTGACCTCCATCAGGTTGCAAACTGAATATATTTTTTTCTGCATCTACCTCTGAAAAAATATTGGGCTTCTAGCTGTGTGTGGGACTTGTTGTATTAGTCCATCTATACTGACCTCCATCAAGTTGCAAATTAAAAATAATTTTTATCTGCATCTACAGTACCTCTGAAAAAATATTTGGGCTTCTAGCTGTGTGTGGGACTTGTTCTATTAGTCCATCTATACTGACCTCCATCAGGTTGCAAATTGAATATAATTTTTATCTGCATCTAGCTCTGAAAAAATATTTGGCCTTCTAGCAGTGTGTGGGACTTTCTCTATTAGTCCATCTATACTGACCTCCATCAGGTTGCAAGTTAAAAATAATTTTTATCTGCATCTAGCTCTGAAAAAATATTTGGCCTTCTAGCAGTGTGTGGGACTTTCTCTATTAGGCCATCTATACTGACCTCCATCAGGTTGCAAACTAAAAATAATTTTTATCTGCATCTACCTCTGAAAAAATATTTGGGCTTCTAGCTGTGTGTGGGACTTGTTCTATTAATCCATCTATACAGACCTCCATCAGGTTGCAAACTGAATATAATTTTTTTCTGCATCTAGCTCTGAAAAAATATTTGGCCTTCTAGCAGTGTGTGGGACTTGTTCTATTAGTCCACCTATACTGACATCCATCAGGTTGCAAATTCAAAATAATTTTTTGTCTGCATCTAGCTCTGAAAAAATATTTGGCCTTCTAGCAGTGTGTGGGACTTTCTCTATTAGTCCATCTATACTGACCTCCATCAGGTTGCAAACTGAATATATTTTTTTTCTGCATCTACCTCTGAAAAAATATTGGGCTTGTAGCTGTGTGTGGGACTTGTTCTATTAATCCATCTATACAGACCTCCATCAGGTTGCAAACTGAATAAAAAATTTTTCTGCATCTACCTCTGAAAAAATATTTGGGCTTCTAGCTGTGTGTGAGACTTGTTCTATTAGTCCATCTATACTGACCTCCATCAGGTTGCAAATTGAATATAATTTTTTCTGCATCTAACCCAGCCAATAGTTTTGGCCTAATACCACAGTTTGGCCACTCAGCTCTGCTCGGTTCCCATCCATTGTTTTTTTGTGCAAACAACTCCAGAGTTGTGAATTAGTTAACCACCAAAATGAGTGGAAAAAGGCCTGCTGCTGGTGGAAAGGGGAATAGGCGTGTTGGGAAGGGGAAAAAAGGTTGTGTCCGTGGGGTAGGTGTTAAAGCAACAGTAACATCTGCAGAAGAAAGACCATCTTCCAGCCAAACTAAAATGTCTACTTCTTTTAGCGGACAATGTGATAAGATCCCTTTCTTACGGCCACTCCAATCGCTACAAATTCCAGATGAGGCACAAAAACAGCAGGTGCTTCAACGGATATCAAGTGCTCCTTTAAGTGGACTCTCCTCCACATCAACTTCAACATCACAAATACTCCAGTCCTCAAAGGTGTCACCCCAATCGCACTTGCTTCCTCACAGCTCCCAAATCTCCAGCTGCCCGTCTGAGTATGAGGTAGAACAGATGGTTGAGTCTGCAGAGCTGTTTACTCATACTATAGCCTGGGAATCAGAGGTCGACTCCAGCGCTTCTGTGAATCCAGACGAGGAAATGATCTGCACTGATGCCCAGAATCTTTATGAGTCGGATCCAGGACCAGACGCAGAAGGTTCTGACCATAATGTAGACCCTCATTCCCAAACTGTAACTCCTGTTGGTTGAGACAATGAGGAAGACGATGATAAGACTCAAATACCTGATTGGAGCGACAACTTTAGTTTTTTGTCAGGGCAGGAACAGGTTGGCTCTGAGGACGACGGGTGTGATAACGCACAGGGTGATGATGATGAGGTTGGAGATCCCACTTACTGTCAACCCACAGTCAGCCAAGAGATGAGGTCAGCAGAGGAGGTGGAGGAAGATGCTAGTGACGACGAGGTCAGGTTGCGCCTTCCTGGACAGAGACGTAGTACTGGAAGCACGTCAACAACTGCATCCTCAAACACAACTCTGCCTCTCACCACAAGTCGTGGTGGCTCTTCAGGTCGCATGGGTGCTAAGCCTTGCATAGCCTGGGCATTTTTTCAGATCGATAAAGATGACCCAACTCGTGTTATCTGTAACATTTGTCAGCAAAAGCTAAGTAGAGGCCAAAAAATACATAGTTTGAGTACTTCATGCATGAACCGGCACATGGACATGAAGCATAAGTTGCAGTGGGAAGCTCAGTGTGCTACAATGCGGCCTAGCCGGCCGGGCCAGCCACCGTCTGCCATATCTTGTGCATCCGTGGCCTCTTCATCCTCTGTGACCTGGGGGACAGCAGTCACACCTGTTTTGGGGCGCAGACCTGCCACCTCTTTACCCGCAACAGCCAGCGTGATTGGCAGGTCATCATTTTCTTTGGAGGTGGTAACACCAGCTGGTGTTGAGCGCTGTCCGACATCGATAGCACCACCTTTGGATCAAGGCAACCTAACATGTCCGCCTGCATCTTCCTCACAGACCGGCAGTTTGCCGGGGACACCCTTATCAACCCCGTCTAAGCACAATAGCCAGCCCTCGGTCCCTCAGATGTGGACAAGTAAAAGACCATTTCCTCCTAGCCATGAGAAAGCTAAGAGGTTGAATTTCACCATCTGCAAGCTCTTGGCTACAGAAATGCTGCCTTTCCGCCTGGTGGACACAGAGGATTTTCGAGACCTTATGTCCGTTGCAGTGCCCCAGTACCAGATGCCCAGTCGGCACTACTTCTCAAAGAAAGGTGTGCCTGCGCTCCACCAGCATGTCGCACACAACATCACCGCTTCTTTGAGAAACTCTGTGTGTGACAGGGTGCATTTCACCACAGACACTTGGACGAGTAGGCATGGACAGGGGCGTTACATGTCGCTGACTGGGCACTGGGTAACTATGGTGACAGCAGGACAAGGGGCTGCTGTCCAAGTCTTGCCGTCCCCACGAGTTGTGCGTCAATCCTCTTTATGTCAAAGTTCCTCCACTGCTTCTGCCTCCTCAACCTCCTCTCGGTCTTCCACCTGCACCCAAAGCCTGTCTGGTCATGCCACAAGCTTTCTAACTGCGCAGAAGGGATCCTGTACACCTCCTTACTATGCTGGCAGTAGGGCTCAACGTCATCAGGCGGTTTTTACATTGAAATGTCTGGGAAATGTGAGTCACACAGCTGAGGAGTTGTGGTCAGCTCTGGAGAACCAATTTCATGAATGGTTGTCTCCACTGGACCTGAAACCAGGGAAGGCCGTGTGCGACAATGCTGCAAACCTGGGTGCGGCCCTTCGCCGGGGCAATGTCACACACGTGCCTTGTATGGCTCACGTGTTGAACCTGGTTGTCCAGCAATTTTTAGCCCACTATCCCAGACTAGATGGCCTTCTGCAGAGGGCACGGTCGCTGTGTGCTCACTTCCGCCGTTCGCATCCCGCAGCTCAGCGACTTACATCTCTACAGAAGTCGTTGGGCCTGCCACTTCACCGGCTAAAATGCGATGTGCCTACCCGGTGGAATTCAACTCTGCACATGTTGCAGCGACTGTGGCAGCACCGACAAGCCCTGGTGCAATACGTTCTGACGTATAGCCTGGGCCAACGAGATCCAGAGGTGGGGCAAATCACGCTGGAGGAGTGGTCTCAGATCAGGGACCTATGCACCCTTCTGCACAGTTTTGAAATGGCGATGAATATGTTTAGTGCTGACGATGCCATTATCAGCATGACTATTCCGGTGATTTACATGCTGGAGCACATGTTAAACAGAATTCGGAGTCAGGTGGTGGCACAAGAGGAGGTGGAGGAAGTAGAGGAGGAGGAGTTGTATGCGGAAGGGCTAACATCTGCAAGGTCCAGACGGTCGGCAGCACCAAGGCGGCAGGCATGTGAGGGTCGGGGAGATGGTTTTACCAGGGCGCATGGTAGCAGCCAAACTAGTGAGGAAGGTGCAGGAGCCCAGGAAGAAGTGGAGGACGAACTGATGGAAGACTCATCAGATGAGGGAGACCTTGATCACATTTCTGTTGTGCGAGGTTGGGGGGAGAGGACAGAGGAAGGAAGCATGATTGTTACCTCGCCACCAACACAACAGGGACTTGGTGCTCCTGGATGCGCAACACACATGAGTGCCTTCTTGCTGCACTACCTGCAACATGACCCTCAAATTGTGAGAATTAGAAATAATCCTGACTACTGGGTTGCCACACTGTTAGATCCCCGGTACAAAAGTAAATTTGCAGAAATTATTCCTGCCATAGAAAGGGATGCACGCATGCAGGAGTATCAGCAGAGACTGTTGCAGAATCTTACATGTGCTTTTCCACAAAATACCAGTGGTGCACGTAGTGAATCTCACAGTTCCAACTTGCCAACCGTGGGACCGTCAAGTGTTCAGCACTCAAACCGTAACAGAACCACAGTATCTGCTGGTAACATCAATTTTGCGGAATCATTTCACCACTTTTTTAGCCCATCCTTTGCAAGGCCACAGGAGACAAGAAGTCTGACACATAGTCAACGCCTAGAGACGATGGTACAGGAGTATCTCCAAGTAAACATTGAAGCAATGACTGTGTCACTGGACCCTTGCTCTTTTTGGGCTTCCAATCTGGATAAATGGCCGGAGCTAGCCACTTACGCCTTGGAGATCTTGTCATGCCCCGCAGCCAGCGTTCTGTCTGAACGTGTGTTCAGCGCTGCTGGTGGTGTGCTGACAGATAAGCGCACGCGGCTCTCCACTGATAATGTAGACAGACTCACGTTCATAAAGATGAACAAATCATGGATCCGAAATGACTTTTCTACCCCTGTGTCATCCTGGGGAGAGTAAAAGCTTGATGATTGGTTAAAATCACCCTACCAACCGTTTTAAGCTTTCAAATTACTAATCATGTTTATCTGTATCTTGGCTGGAAAATAATTTGGGCTTTGTAGCAGTGTGCAGCACTGATTCTATTAGGCCATCTATAATAAGCTCCACCAGATTTAAAATTACTAATCATGTTTATCTGTATCTTGACTGGAAAATAATTTGGGCTTTGTAGCAGTGCGCAGCACTGATCCTATTAGGCCATCTATACTAAAGCTTCACCAGATTTAAAATTAATAATAATTTTTAGCTGCATCTAGCCCGGAAAATAATTTTGGGGCTCCGAGATGCGCAAGACACATAAGTGCCTTCTTGCTGCACTACCTGCAGCATGACCCTCATATTGTCAGAATTCGAAGTAATCATGACTACTGGGTTGCCACACTCTTAGATCCCCCAAACTTTTCGATCAACCTTTTCATTTTAATAAAGACCAAAAAAATGGTCATTTTTGAAATTATAAGCATTAGCAGGTTGTTAGAAACTGAAATCAAACAGTTTTCAACTCAAAACTTTATTCTAGGTGATGTTACATTTTCACATAGGACCCCTTGTTCGAAAGGAGCTTCTGAACTCTCTCGTCCATTGAATTTGTCAGGTTTTGGATTGTTTCTGCTTCAATTGTTTTGCATGAGGACAGAATACCCTCCCAGAGCTGTTGCTTAGATGTGAATTGCCTCCCGCCATCATAGACACTCCTTTTAATGATGCTCCAAAGGTTCTGAATGGGGTAGAGGTCAGGGGAGCATGGGGTCACACCATAAGTTTGTCCCCTTTTATGCCCATATCAGCCAGAGATGCAGATGTTTTATGTGCAGCATGAGATGGTGCATTATCATGCAAAAAAATGATCTTGCTGTGAAATACACGGTTCTTCTTCTTGAACCATGGCAGGAAGTGCTGTTTGAGAAAATCCACATACATTATGGAGTTCATCTTTAGCGCTTTCAGGGATCCTAAAGGGGCCGACAATCTCTCTCCCCATGATTCCAGCCCAAAACATTACTCCACCTCCTCCTTGTTGGCGCTGTAGCCGTGTTTGCGTGGGGTGTCCTTCAACCAGCCATCCTCCACTCCATCCATCTGGACCATCGAGCGCTGCACGGCACTCATCCGTGAACAAAACAGTTTTGAAATCAGTCTTCATGTAATGTTTGGCCCACTGGAGCCGTTTCTGCTTGTGTGAAGTGCATAGAGGAGGTCGACAGGATGGCGTATGCACAGCTGCAAACCTCTGAAGGACCCTGCATCTTGTTGTTCGGGGGACGTTGGAGGCAACAGCAGCTTCAAAAACTTGTCTGCTGCTATGACAAGGCTTTTTTGCTGCTGCTCTTTCAACCTGACGTAATTGCCTGTAGGAAAGAGTCCTCAATTTGCCCTTATCAGCACGCACACGTGTGTACTGTGAATCAGCTACATACTTCTTGATTGCCAAGACACTTCATCCTGATCATCGCACAATGTTGATTGTAGTCATGCCTTGACCTAAACACTCCACAATTTGTTGCTTCTCAGCAGCCGACACATCCTTTATCTTTCCCATTTTGGCAGAAAATGTAGGCTGCTTAATAATGTGAGACAGCCTTCTTAAGTAGTCTTGCCTTTCATTGGACACACCTGCCAAACTAATTAGCACAGGTGTCTGCAATTGCTTACAGTGATATAAAGAGCCCTGACACATATCACCATCAATGAGTTTAACTGACAAACAAACAAATTCTTCCCTTATCACTCCTAAACACTTTTTGCATAATAATTTGGAACACAGTGTACATGTGCTTTTCCACAAAACACCAGTGGTTCACGTAGTGAATCTTACAGTTCTAACTTGCCAACCGTGGTTTGTATGGAGTTGTTCAATAAAGGGCCCAAAATTAAGATAACATAGATGGGAGAGGTCTCTATGAATAGGAATTCCTAAGTATTTGATACCCTGTGAGGGCCAGGCAAAGGGAAAGTTGGACTGGATGGAATCCTATATGGATTTGGGGAGGGAGACATCGAGGGCCTCAGACTTCGCTGCATTGATTTTAAAATTTGACCATGTAACAAAGTGATCTATTTCAGCCATAACAGCATGGATGGATATATGTGATTGAGTGATATATACTAGGACATCATCAGCAAATAGAGAGCACTTGTACTCGGTGCCTCCCACCTCAATCCACCTAATATTGGGGTTATGGCGAATTGATGAGAGCAGGTGCTCCGTCACTAGGATGTATAAGAGAGGGGACAGAGAACATCCCTGCCTCGTCCCATTGGTGATTGTGAAAGGTGATGAAAATGTTCTGACGCGCCCCCTGGGCCATGGGACACCCGGACTCGGACCCTTTTTGGTGGATGCTGGTGGTTGTAGTCTCCGTGGCGGCGACCCGGTTCCGTGGCTCAGGGCGGTCAAACCAGTGGCGGAACTATTTATGTGGTTTTGATGTTTAAATGTCCGACTACACCACCCGTGGATTTCGGTCAGAGTGAATCGCCGCTCCAGGGCAGACCGCTGAGGCTGGTGTTGTGGGTGCAGCAGAGCGTAGCATAACTCCCCACGGGAGGACTATAGCCTCAGGGCAGTGTATGCGGAGGATGGGGGTGATGGTGCAGGGCAGCAGCAGTAACGACACGGAGTCAGTGATGCAGTCCAGGGCCTTTACTCACAGTTCTTATTATCCAGACCACGTCTGCAGGTAACGGCTGCCCACGTCGTACTGTGCTCACCAGGTGAGGGGCTCAGACAACTCCCAGATAACTTTGGAGCTCTTCACAGGACCCCCTTTGTGTGTCCTTTGTCTGGCCTTTCTTACCAACCCTTCTGTCCGGCTGCCTCGGGCCTCCTCTTGGTAAACTTGGCGCCAGTTTCCCTGACCCTATGTGGTGCCTTCCTAGCGGGTGTAGCGAGGGGCTGCGCCACATAAAATGTCACAGCCTCCTGTTTCTAGCTGAGGGTCGTTTCCTGCCTCCACTAGTTTCGGGGACCGGTCTCCCCCTTTGGCCTGACCCCTCCACGCAGGTGTATTCGGACGTGCGGTGGCGACTCGCCCGTCCGCACCCCTGGGATCCCTTCGTTCCTCGTTCCTGGAGCCTTCTCCGCTCCTCTTCCTTCCTTCTCCCTCTTCCAGGCCTGGGCCTCTGTTACTAGGCCCGCCTCCGGAGCAGAGCTCATGCAGAGCCCCTGCTCCCTGCCACTTCTGCTCAGACTTCTCTGCACTGAACTAAGATGATGCCCACCTTTTATACTCCCTTCTCAATGCACCCAGGAACTGCTTCCTCCCTGCTCCTGCACTACAGGGTTCCCCTTCCTCAGTGTTCCCTCCCCCCACTCCAGCCAGGGACAGGGACTGTCGTGCCCATCTCAGGGGCATATTGGTCGCCCTGCCCCACGGCAATGTGGTGTAATGCATGCAGGTGTCGGGTCCTGATCCACACTACATCCTTACCTGAGAGTGAGATATCACACCTCTGGGTGAGGTGCAATACGTCTGTAGCAACCGAGCCCTCAGGGTGCTACAGTTCCATTTATCTTCAGCCTAGGTGACGTATTGCGATACAGGGCCATGATTTTGGCTATAAAAGGGTCCCCTAGACCCCTACCCCAAGCTTTTTAAGAGAATCATATATGGCGTGCCAGGAGACTCTATGGAATGCTTTCTCAGCATCCAACGAGAGTATCTAATTACAAATTTTTAACTGCATCTAGCCCAGGAAATACTTTGTGGCTAGTAGCAGTGTCTGCTAGTCAGCGGATTATCCCGGCTGTTAAGCAAGCTACACCACCTGTAGTTTGGACACTTAATTTTTTCAAAGGAAATGCTTCGGGACCACGGGATACTCAGTGAAGAGCATCAGGAGGCACCCCAAGGCATAGGGGCTGGGACTGGCAGTAGGATGCCTTGCGGTGGACAGCCGAGCTCAATCCTTATAAAAGCTTTTTAACTGCAGCAGCTTTAGTGGACGCTACTGGAGCTGGAATTACGCGGCTGCTAGCATGAGACTTGCCCTCCAATAGATCCTTGTAAATGGATTTAAAGTGTATTCATTCAAATTAGAGAGACAATTTAAATTAAAAAGCTTAGAGCTGCCTCCACCACAGGGGGGCTTGCTCGACCCACCAGCGGACAGGCACCAGTATTGGGAGAGGGGGGCTGGCCGTCAGGGTTCACCGCGGCTCTGGCACAAACCCGGCGACGCGGAGGTGGCACGGTCAGGAGCGGACTGAACGTGTCGGCTTCTCACTTTTTGGATTTTAGAAGGGCAATACATGCCTATATCTGTGTCTCCCCCTCTTTTTACTCCTCCACCTCTTTTCTTTTCGCATGACTATATGTACTTGTCACTTTTCCATGTGTTAGTTGTGTCTTCTGAGCAGTTTGTCAGCTTTTGGACACCTTTGAAGGTGTTTTCTATGTGTTTCTATGTGTTTTTGTTTGCCTGCCATTGGTTTTAACGGTGTTCGAAGGTGTTCGACGAACAGTTCGACAAACAGTTCGGCGAACACACGGGTGTTCGACGAACCGAACCGAACTCGAACACTACGGGGGTGGCTCAACACTAGTAGTGAGATGCTCGGGTGAGTACCGAGCAGTGTCGAGCATGCTCGCTCAACACTAGTTATGATGCATTGTTAAGGAGGAGCGAGTCTGCTGTTGACATTGTTATAGGGGTAATAATATCCCCAATTCTGTTAATATCTCCCATCCTGGTATATATGGCCACCTCCTTCATGTTATATGTGGCCCCCATCCCCATCCTGATATGCATGGCACCCCTCATCCTCATCCCGGTATGCATGGCACCCCAATCCCCCATCTTGGTATGCATGGCACCCCAATCCCCCATCCTGGTATGTATGGCACCTCAATCCCCCATCCTCGTACGCATGGCACCCCTTGATATCCATCTTGGTATGCATGGCACCCCTTGATCCCGATCCTGGTATGCTAGGCACCCCTCATCCTGGTATGTATGGCACCTCAATCCCCCATCCTGGTATGCATGGCACCGCAATCCCCCAACCTGGTATGTATGGCACCTCAATTCCCCATCCTGGTATGCATGGCACCCCTTGATATCCATCTTGGTATGCATGGCACCCATTGATCCCCATGCTTGTATGCTAGGCACCCCTCATCCTGGTATGCATGGCACCCCTCATTCTGGTATACATGGCACCCCTTCATCGCCATCCTGGTATGCTAGGCACCCCTCATCCTAGTATGCATGGCACCCCTCATCCTAGAATGCATGGCACCCCTCATCCATGTATGCATGACACCCCTCATCCGAGTATGCATGGCACTTCTCATCCTGGTATGCATGGCTCCCCTCATCTTGGTATGCATGGCACTGCTCATCCCTCTTCCTGGTATGCATGGCACCCCTCATCCCTCTTCCTGGTATGTATGGCACCCCTTATCCCTCATCCTAGTATGCATGGCACCCCTGATCCCAATCCTGGTATGCATGGCACCCCCTGATCCCCATCCTGGTATGCAATGCACCCCTTGATCCCCATCCTGGTATGCTTGGCACTCTCTGATCCCCATCATGCTACACGCACAAAAATAAACCATTATACTCACCTCCTTTCTCCTCCAGCGCTGCGTCCCACTCTGCTGCTGATACTCTCACTGTGTGAGCCGCGTAACTGCCATGCGCCCTCACACAGTGTGAGATGCTGTGCCGGAATAGTCACTGCTGCCCATGCCAGAACTGTGTGCGTGGGGAGCAGTGAACATTCACTCACCTTAATAGCGCGCACACTGTACCCGCAGCGCGGCCCCAGCTGCGGGCGGCGGTCTGTGTGCCTGCTATAAAAGACCATGAATATTCACTACAACCCATGGGAGTTGACTGTAGTGAATATTCATGGTCTTTAATAGCGGTCATACAGGCCACAGAGTGGCAGCAGGAGCCGCACTGCAGGTACAGTGTGCGTGCTATTAAGGAAAATGAATATTCATTGCTCTCCACGCCCGAATACTGACCAAATACTGCTGTGGCCTTAAAAGGAGGACATGTAGGAAATCTTAACATCTATTGCACATACCCTTAATACAATACATAGTTTGGTTAGACCACCTATTATTGACCTGAGATCCCTTATACTTGTCAAAAAGTATTTTAGCATCTATTGCACAAACCCTCAGCCTGCTGCTGGTAGAATTTCTCATGTGTTTGTGCCAAAAAACCTATGCATTAATGTTAGCAGAAGGGAGGAAAACCTTGGCTTACTGCATTGGGGTTAGTCCTTTGTCATCCTATTAGTCAATGTCTGCTTGGTAAATAAATGCAGGATAATAAAGAGACAAGAAAATAAATTGAAAATGAATAATTCAATAACCCATATTTGTTGCCAGGAAAAAGTCCAGTGGATGGGCTATTTTTGCCCGAAGTGTGTCGTGACCCGTAGTGGGTTCATCAGGGGCTATGGGTTCACTTACAGCAATCTGTGATATTTTTATATACTACACCAGAAATGCGGTCTCTGCACCAGAAGTTCTCACCTCGCTCCCCAGCCATCGGCTGCATCAGGAGGCCGCATCTGCAAGTGCGTGACACTCTGTCCATAACTACCAAACCTGCGCATGCGCTGTGGGGAGCTATGCACTTCCTCTCTCCAAGGAAACCAACAACTCCCTTGGTGATTTTGAAGCGCATGCTGCATCTGTCATCTTACACTGCCCATGTCTCAGAGCTATAGCTCCATATGTAGCGCGCAGCTCAAATACCTTTGGGAAGCAAATATTCGCCCCAGAGTTCAAACCCAAACACCACCCCCACCGCTCTATATCAGAAAAAGGTAGAAAATACAGCAATAAACCATATAATTTCCTATCTTTTTCCTCATTATTTTTGGTTGTTCTTTGGAGAAAATCTCCAATTACAAAAATTATATCACATCAAACATAAATATTTCGGGGAAAGCGGGAAACACCTATTGTATCATGTGTCAGATCTGAGACCTGCATTAGTTCTATCCACCTATCATCAATTTAGGTCACTCACACCAAGTCTTCAATGCTTGTCTATCCTATGAGTCAACTACTCCTAAGCTATATCACCAGAAGTCCTACCAATTCTTGTTTCTTTCTAAGTCCAGGACCCCGAAAGAGAGACTATAGCCGGGATTCTGTACACCCTCCTCTAGGATTGCATTGTGAGCATATTGCTATGGGTCCACATCTCTCCTATTTTGAGTAGCACCGGGACATTGACCATCACAGACATGTTAATTTCATTAATAATTCTATATTGTTATACTAACATATTAATATACATGATAAAATTTCCCTAGTTTAAGTTAGTAGTTACATTTTAAGTCATAAGCCCTCTGCTTAAGTAGAGTGGCTCCATATTGTGTGTCCTCTTACAGAAAAGAATTGTTGATGACCTGTCTGGCCTCTCAGGAAATTACTTAGTGTATTTCTCCATCTCGGTGTGCCCACTCTTCAGACCGTTTTTTAAAAAGGTAAGTTCTTAAGTCTGATTTTAAGAGATTCAATTATTTCTTCTCAATCCATATAGTCCTTGACTCTATGTCCCTTGTAATAAGGAGCATTGGAGTACTCAGCTTAGTTCTCCCACGAGTCCATGGAATCCCCTGTCCAATTGGTTGCACTTTTCCAATTCTTCACACTTTTACAACAGTCTGCCCAAGTTTATATTACTCCTGATATACTTGCGTGGCCATGTTCTCATAATTGATGCAGATCGTGTCCATAAATCCACCTTCAATAGGGCCTATTTCGGCTGTTATCCATACATCCAATGGAGGAAACTCCGTTTTGCCTGTCCCCTATGGTGAAAGAGATGTCAATTAGTTACAGGTAATAATTTCATAGCTGTTTATAGAAACCCGTGAATTGCAATTCTCCATTGAGTCCATGGGGAGCTAGGCTATGTAGATTGTATATCCACTTAGACTCACATCTCAGGAGAGCATTTGTTATATTGCCTCCTCTGATATTCGTCCGCACCTCTTCTAATCCCATTACCTGTAGGCCCGACGCATTTCCTCCATGGAACTCCAGAAAATGCGCAGCCACTGTTGTAATTGCCTTGTTCTTGTCGTGGTCACGCTTTGCGGTTGATATATTTGAAAGATGCTGCTGAATCCTCTTCCTCAGTTCTTGTGTTGTCTGTCCAGTATAAACCTTTGGGCACCCACAGATAATAGCATACACTACATTTTGTGTCCTGCAATTAAAATAGGATCTCGATCGAATTTGATATGGATCCATGGGGAGCAATATCTCTTTCCTAGCTACAACATACTGACAAATATTGCAGCCACCAAAGGGATAAGTTCCAAACAGTTTTTCACCTCCCATAGTCCAAGTTTTGGGGTGCGTATAATGGCTCTGGCATAGGTTATCTTTAAGATTTTTTGCTCTACGTGCCACCATGCTCGGGGCTGATGCTAGATGTTTAGTTAATTTTGGTTCACTCAAGAGTATTCCCCAATTTTTTGTCAAAATCTCTCTGATATCCTGCCACTGGTTGTTAAATATGGTAATTACACTCAGTGGTCTACCGGTTCTCTGTGATTTAGTCTGTAGTAGCTCGTCCCGGTTCCTACCTTTTGAGCCTTGATAAGCATTGGAGATTATGCCTCGTGGATAGCCTCTCTTGTTAAACCGTTGGGTCAAGTCACCTGATTGCCATTTGAATTCCTTCGTTGTGGTGCAATTTCTTTTCAAACGGAGGAATTGCCCTTTCGAGATTCCCCGGTGCAGATGTGTTGGGTGGAAGCTGTTGAAATGCAACAAGTTATTAGTCGCAGTTGTTTTCCTATAGAAAGTGGTAGCAATCTAATTTCCAGTTTTTAATAATTTAAGGTCTAGATAGTCAATTTATGTTGTTGAAAGGCTATGGGTTAGTTTGATATTCAAATCGTTCCTGTTTAAATCACCGATAAAGGTTTCACAGTCACTTTGAGCACCCCTCCAAAGGAAAAAGACATTGTCTATAAACCTAAACCACATGGATACTGAATTTTTAAAGGCCTGATGTTTATACACCCACAGCTCCTCCCACCACCCTAGATAGAGGTTAGCATTAGTGTTGAGCGAGCACTAAAATGCTCGGGTGCTCGAAGCTCGGGCCGAGCTCACTGTGATACTCGGGTGCTCGACCCGAGCAACGAGCCCAATGTTAGTCTATGGGAGACCTGAACATTTTTGCGGCGGCTCCCCCGGCAGTCTGTAGAAAGCCTAAAAAGTGCCTAAAACGATAGTGACAGTGCTCAAATGACATGGGGACAGCATGGGGATCGCCCCTGGAAGCATTTCTGACCCCCAGGTCACTGCTGTCAACAACGTGGTCAGAGGTATTAAGCCACTTTTACAGGCTCACAATAAAATGTTCAAAAACGAAAGTGAAAGTGCTTTCCTGTGAAATATGTTAACCCCTTAACGACCATGGGTCTTTCTGTTTTTGTGTTTTCCTTTTTTGCTCCCCTTCTTCCCAGAGCCAGAACTTTTTTAATTTTCGTTCAATATGGCCATATGAGGGCTTATTTTTTGCGGGACGAGTTGTACTTTTAAACACCATCACTGGTTTTACCATATCGTGTGCTGGAAAATGGGAAAAAAATTCCAAGTGCAGTGAAACTGCAAAAAAAAATGCAATTCCACAGTTGTTTTTTGGGTCCTTTTTTTACCACGTTCACAGATTGCTAAAACTGACCTGCCATCATTATTTTCCAGGTCGTTACGAGTTCATAGACACCAAACATGTATAGGTTCTTTTTTATTTAAGTGGTGAAAAAAAAATCCAAAGCTTGCTGAAAAAACAAAAAAAAATGACGCCATTTTCCGAGACCCTTAGCTTCTCCATTTTTCGGGATCTGGGGCCAGTGGAGGGCTTATTTTTTGCGTGCCGGGCTGACATTTTTTTTGATACCATTTTGGGGTAGATCCAATGTTTTGATCGCCCGTTATTGCATTTTATTGCAAAGTTGTAGCGACCAAAAAAACTTAATTCTGGCGTTTAAAATTTTTTTCTCGTTACGCCATTTACTGATTGTATTAATTCTTCTTTTATATTGATAGATCGGGCGATTCTGAACGCGGCAATACCAAATATGTGTATGTGTTTTTTTTTTTATATATATATATATATATATATATATATTATTTTGAATGGGGCGAAAGGGGGGTGACTTAAACTTTTATATATTTTTTATTTTTTTAATTTTTTTAAAAACTTTTTTTTTACACTTTCTGCTTGCTTCTAGAGTCTCCAGAGGAGACTAGAAGCAGCAGTTGTCTGATTGCTTGTACTGCATACAAGCGATGAGCAGATCGCTTGTATGCAGGAGAAATGCTCACTTGCTATGAGCGCTGACCACTAGGTGGCGCTCATAGCAATTGATACATGACAACCACAGGCGTCTGCTGCAGACACTGAGTTGTCATGCCCACCCATTGGTGACCCGCGATCACGTGACGGGGTCACTGATGGGCGGGGCTTAGGACTCCCGGAAGCGCGAGTTAAATGCCACTGTCAGAGATTTAACATGTTAACAGCCGCGGGTGGATTGCGATTCCAATAATCAGCTGACATGTGCTCGCTTCAGTGCGGGCTCACCGCTGGAGCCCCCGCTGAACCGGCCTTCCCGACCTGGTGCGTACTATTACTGACCAGGTCGGAAAGGGGTTAAGGAACATCCTTTCCAGGGTAAAGACTTGTGTATAAGGTAAAATAAATAACCAAAAACAAAAATACTCCTCCACACCTTGGGCTATGTTCACAAGTAGCATTTTTTATGCGTTTTTGCACGTTTGTATTGCTTTCAACCGTGACAAATGCATTCACCGGGAAATGTCATTTTAACATTTTACAAACTTATCTGGCCATGTGCTGTGTGACACATGCATACAGTGCTAAAAAGACATGGGAACAGCATGGGGAAGACCCCTGGAAGCATCTCTGACACCCAGGTCACTGCCTAAAAGTGTGCCCATCAGAAGTGATCCTTGCCGCATCAGAAAATGCAGACTTGCAACTATCCCCGTGCAAGTCCTTGTCCCAGGGCAGTGTTCAATTGTACCTCCCCCATAACTTGCAATACAAGCGCAAGTATGCAGCCTGCCACCCACCCACCCCCAGGCTGCAATACCATACTGCTAGCTTGCTTGCACTTGAAATTGGGCCTTTTAGGCATGTGGAGGTGGAATCTGGCCACCACGTCATGGCTGCGTCGGTAGCCTGGTATTCATACTCAGTCCCCAGCCGCCCGGCGGCCGGGTGTCCACGCTTGGTACCCAGCTGCCAGGGGGCGGCTGGGTGTCCATACTCAGTCCCCAGCCGCCCCGCGGTCGGGTGCCCACACACAGTCCCCAGCCGAGTGAGGGTGGCCGGGTGTCCACAAACGGTCCCCAGCCGCCCCTATTTGTCCCGGTGTGCCTTATACACAAGTGCGCATACCAAAACATTACCTGTGCCCTCCCCAGTGCATTTAGTGGGAAGGACAGCCTAACCACAAACACGTGGACAAGTGAATGTGGCCAGGAATGGTCCATCTCACTGACGCCTTCACACTGGGTTAATATTGTGGAAGCCGGAACACAGTTGGACACTGGGATGCAACACGTCCTCCAGACATAGAGGATTGCGGGTCCTGGGTCAATCAGGCTTCAACACAAAGTTCAGAAGGTAGACAGCAGCAGTGGTCGGCCTCCTACACAACGAGTAAATTATTCATGATCATGAGGCCATCCACCTCAGTAGCTTTCTGTTCCTTGGAATGCAAGCGCATGTATGTAGTAGCAGCTAGGCCAGAGGTAGTCAGCGTTTTGGCGCATATTCTACCTCCTTCGAGGATTGCTGGATGTTTTCCTGCTACTATCCCAGTTCTATGACTCCCGTTAAAACAAAGCTTCAGGTGATGAATGATGGATGAGGTGGTGGCAAAGGAGAAAGAGCAGGAGGAACAGGGACCATTCACATCAATATCAGGCCAGCCAACTACACATGTCTTGTAGGATATGTTTCTGTACCAAAAGGAGCGGTTCAGCTACACAGTTATAAGGCATACAGTGAATGCAATGCCTACCAAAAATTTCGAGGCACTCCAATGCCCCTTGGAAGTGATATGGAGGTCAGAGGGCCTTAACTAAACCGTTTTTTCCATTTATAGCAACTGGGTCTCCTGTACACTGTTGGCCTAAGCAGGGAATGGAAGGCTTTCCAAAAATTATTAGGCACTGCAATGCCCCTTGAAACAGACGTGGATTACAGCGTATTAAAAACCTTCTACCCATTATTGGGGATTGGGTCTCCCTTAGTGTTCGCCTATGCATTAAAAAGCAAATGCTGACAAAAATTAGGAGGAAATGCAATGCCCGTTGCAAGAGTCGTGGAGGTTAGAGGTAATTAAAAACAACATGTCAATGCCCCTTGGAAGAGCTGTGGAGTTCAGAGTGGTTTAACAAGACGGTTTTAATGCCCCGTAGAAGAGACGTGGAGTTCAGAGTGGTTTAACAAGACAGTTTAAATGCCCCTTGGAAGAGATGTGGAGGTCACAGTAGCTTAACAAGATGGTTTTAATGCCCCTTGGAAGAGACGTGGAGTTCAGAGTGTTTTAACAAGACAGTTTTAATGCCGCTTGGAAGAGTGGTGGAGGTTACAGTGGAATAAAAAGACAATATCAATGCCCCGTGGAAGAGACGTGGAGGTCACAGTAGCTTAACAAGACGGTTTTAATGCCCCTTGGAAGAGTGGTGGAGGTCGCAGTGGAATAAAAAGACAATATCAATGCCCCTTGGAAGAGTGGTGGAGGTTACAGTGGAATAAAAAGACAATATCAACGCCCTGTGGAAGAGATGTGGAGGTCACAGTAGCTTAACAAGACGCTTTTAATGCCCCTAGGAAGAGTGGTGGAGGTTGCAGTGGAATAAAAAGACAATATTAACGACCCTTGGAAGAGACGTGGAGGTCACAGTAGCTTAACAAGACGATTTTAATGCCCCTTACAAGAGCCATGCAGTACAGCATATTAAAAACATTATTCCCATTATTGGGGAGTGGGTCTCCCATAGTCTTTGCCTATGCCTTTCAAGCAAAAGCTGCCAAAAATTAGGAAGGGGGAACTTGCAATGTCCCTTACAAGAGCCATGCAGTACAGCATATTAAAAACATTATTCCCATTATTGGGGAGTGGGTCTCCCATAGTCTTTGCCTATGCCTTCCAAGCAAAAGCTGCCAAAAATTAGGACAGAGGAACTTGCAATGCTGGCAACATGGACCACGGTCACCCTGGTGGTATAGTGGTCGTGAAGGCTGAGGATAAGGAGAAGAGCAAAAAACAGCCGAAATGAGGAAGCGTATACCCATGTGTGGGTGTGAAGCGATGCATGGGAATACACCTCCCGAAATAACACAGTGGATTTGACTTTATGTTACTCTGCTGTCATTTGGTGGTGATGAGAAGTCTGGCCCAATCCAGCCCTTGTTCATTCTGATAAGGGTAAGCTTGTCAGCATTGTCAGTTGACAGGCGAGTGCGCTTATCAGTTATAATTCCCCCAGCGGCACTAAAAACACGCTCCGATAACACGCTAGCGGCAGGGCAGGCCAGGACCTCCAAGGCATACAGAGTGAGTTCATTCCAAGTGTCCAGCTTGGATACCCAATAATTAAAAGGCACAGAGGAATCACGGAGGACGCTGGTACTCCCTCACCATCTTTTGAAACTTTCCACTCCTTGTGAGAGTACCCTGCGCCTCAGGGCCTGTAAGCTGGGCAGGTCTCAGAAAACTGTCCTAGAACATTGACAGTGTTCCCCTGCCTCTGCTGGATTGGAGTTGCATCTCTCTTGCCTGTATGCCTTAGTTGGGCAGCGAACTGTGACCTCTGCCGCTACCGTGTTCAGATGGGAATTTTTTTAATAGTTCTGCAGCAAGGGCCTTCTGGTACTGCCCCATTTTTGTAGACCTCTCCAACTCAGGAATAATAGAGTGAAAGTTCTCCTTGTAGAGGGGGTCTAAAAGTGTCATCAACCAGTAATGACTGTCACCCAACATTTTGACAATGCGAGGGTCACGGTTAAGGCAGCGTAACATAAAGTCAGCCATGGGTGCCAGACTGGTAACGGGCAAGACTTCCGTGTCCTCACCAAGATGACGACTGATAGTGTTGAGCGATCACTAAAATGCTCGGGTGCTCAAAGCTCGGGCCGAGCTCACCGTGATACTCGGGTGCTCGACCCAAGCAACGAGCCCAATGTTAGTCTATGAGAGACCCGAGCATTTTTGCGGCAGCACCCCCGGCAGTCTGTAGAAAGCCTAAAAAGTGCCCAAAACGATAGTGACAGTGCTCAAAAGACATGGGGGTAGCATGGGGATAGCCCCTGGAAGCATTTCTGACCCCCAGGTCACTGCTGTCAACAACGTGGTCAGAGGCATTAAGCCACTTTTGCGGGCTCACAATAAAACTTTCAAAAACGAAACTGAAACAGTTTTCCTGTGAAATATGTTAAGGAATTTCCTTTCCAGGGTAAAAACTTGTGTATAAGGTAAAATAAATAACCAAAAACAAAAATACTCCTCCACTCCTTGGGCTATGTTCACAAGTAGCATTTTTCATGCGTTTTTGCACTTTTGTATTGCTTTCAACCGTGACAAATGCGTTCACCGGGAAATGTCATTTTAACATTTTACAACCTTATCTGGCCATGTGCTGTGTGACACATGCATACAGTGCTGAAAAGACAAGGGATCAGCATGGGGAAGACCCCTGGAAGCATCTCTGACCCCCAGGTCACTGTCTAAAAGTGTGCCCATCAGAAGTGATCCTTGCTGCATCAGAAGATGCAGACTTGCAACTGTCCCCGTGCAAGTCCTTGTCCCAGGGCAGTGTTCAATTGTACCTCCCCCATTCCTTGCAATGCAAGCGAAAATATGCAGCCAACCACCCACCCACCCGCAGGCTGCAATACCATACTGCTAGCTTTCACTTGAAATGGGGCCTTTTAGTTTGGAGGAGGCCGAAGCTGGCCACTACCTCATGGCCGCTTCGGCAGCGAGGTATCCATACTCTGTCCCCAGCCGCCCGGCGGCCGGGTGTCCACGCTCAGTCCCCAGCCGCCAGGTGGCGGCCAGGTGTCCATACTCGGTCCCCAGCCGCCCTGATTTCTCCTGTCACCTTTCCCCACACTTTTCTTAGCCTGGCCTGCTTTAGGGCTGCATTGGACGAGCCCACCAGAGAACCAGACTCCTCCGGTGGGCCCTGGCTTCTCCATCAGGGGAGTTGAGAGTGCCTAGGTGAGGAGCATGATGATGATGATAAAAGTTAGCATTTTGTTTTCTTGGAATGCAAGCGCATGTACAGTACAGACCAAAAGTTTGGACACACCTTCTCATTTAAAGATTTTTCTGTATTTTCCTGACTTTGAAAATTGTACATTCACACTGAAGGCATCAAAACTATGAATTAACACATGTGGAATTATATACTTAACAAAAAAGTGTGAAACAACTGAAAATATGTCTTATATTCTAGGTTCTTCAAAGTAGCCTCCTTTTGCTTTGATGACTGCTTTGCACACTCTTGGCATTCTCTTGATGAGCTTCAAGAGGTAGTCCCCGGAAATGGTCTTCCAACAATCTTGAAGGAGTTCCCAGAGATGCTTAGCACTTGTTGGCCCTTTTACCTTCACTGTGCGGTCCAGCTCACCCCAAACCATCTCTATTGGGTTCAGGTCTGGTGACTGTGGAGGCCAGGTTATCTGGTGTAGCAACCCATCACTTTCCTACTTGGTCAAATAGCCCTTACACTGCCTGGAGGTGTGTTTGGGGTCATTGCCCTGTTGAAAAATAAATGATTGTCCAACTAAACGCAAACCTGATGGAATAGCATGCTGCTGCAAGTTGCTGTGGTAGCCATGCTGGTTCACTATGCCTTCAATTTTGAATAAATCCACAACAGTGTCACCAGCAAAGCACCCCCGCACCATCACACCTCCTCCTCCATGCTTCACAGTGGGAACCAGGCATGTAGAGTCCATCCGTTCACCTTTTCTGCGTCGCACAAAGACACGGTGGTTGGAACCAAAGATCTCAAATTTGGACTCATGAGAACAAAGCACAGATTTCCACTGGTCTAATGTCCATTCCTTGTGTTCTTTAGCCCAAACAAGTCTCTTCTGCTTGTTGCCTGTCCTTAGCAGTGTGGTTTCCGAGCAGCTATTTTACCATGAAGGCCTGCTGCACAAAGTCTCCTCTTAACAGTTGTTGAAGAGATGTGTCTGCTGCTAGAACTCTGTGTGGCATTGACCTGGTCTCTAATCTGAGCTGCTGTTAAACTGCAATTTCTGAGGCTGGTGACTTGGATAAACTTATCCTCCGAAGCAGAGGTGACTCTTGGTCTTCCTTTCCTGAGGCGGTCCTCATGTGAACCAGTTTCTTTGTAGTGCTTGATGGTTTTTGCAACTGCACTTGGGGACACTTTCAAAGTTTGCTCAATTTTTCGGACTGACTGACCTTCATTTCTTAAAGTAATGATGGCCACTTGTTTTTCTTTACTTAGCTGCTTTTTTCTTGCCATAATACAAATTCTAACAGTCTATTCAGTAGTGCTATCAGCTGTGTATCCACCAGACTTCTGCACAACACAACTGATGGTCACAACACCATTTATAAGGCTAGAAATCCCACTTATTAAACCTGACAGGGCACGCCTGTGCAGTGAAAACCATTTCCGGTGACTACCTCTTGAAGCTCATCAAGAGAATGCCAAGAGTGTGCAAAGCAGTCATCAAAGCAAAAGGTGGCTACTTTGAAGAGCCTAGAATATAAGACATATTTTCAGTTGTTTCACACTTTTTTGTTAAGTATATAATTCCACATGTGTTAATTCATAGTTTTGATGCCTTCAGTGTGAATGTACAATTTTCATAGTCATGAAAATACAGAAAAATTTTTAAATGAGAAGGTGTGTCCAAACTTTTGGTCTGTACTGTATGTAGTAGCGGCTAGGCCGGAGGTGGTCCGCGTTTTGGCGCATATCCTACCTCCTCCGAGGATTGCTGGATGTTTTCCTGCTACTATCCCAGTTCTATGACTCCCGTTAAAACAAAGCTTCAGGTGATAAATGATGGATGAGGTGGTGGCAAAGGAGAAAGAGCAGGAGGAACAGGGACCATTCACATCAATATCAGGCCAGTCAACCAGATATGTCTTGTAGGATATGTTTCTGTAACAAAAGGAGCAGTTCGGCTACACAGTTATAGGGCATACAGTGAGTGCAATGCCTACCAAAAATTTCGAGGCACTCCAATGCCCCTTGGAAATGACATGGAGGTCAGAGTGCGTTAACTAAACCTTTTTTTCGATTTATAGCAACTGGGTCTCCCGTGCACTGTTGGCCTAAGCAGTGAATGGAAGGCTTTCCAAAAATTATGAGGAACTGCAATGCCCCTTACAAGAGCCATGTGTGGCACCCCAGGGATCTGGTCACCACAGTAATAGAGATATTACGTCGGAGAGCAAGTGGGAGGTTTCCTGGTCAGGATCCCTTAAACATGCAACATCCTCCTGCCCCAGTCCTGGGAGGGGAGAATTCTGCCCTTATAAACTGGATCTGGGGTGGGGTTGAGTGAGTCAGAGAACAGTCAGAGTCAGAGTGAGAGCAAGGGAAAGTAACAGCAAGGAGCTCTGTAGGAGCTAGGAGCTAAAGACCAGGGGCTGGAAGCTGAGCAGAGCTCACCCTGGCAGAAGACAATAGGAACCGGACACAGGAGTCCGAAGCTGTGAGGACTTATATATCCAGCAGCAGAAACCAGTCGGCAGGGGATTTCAGGTCCTCTGGCCATAGAAGCCCGGAGGCTCAGTCACAAGCAAGGGACCAGCACCGCCGTCGTGGAGCGGAGGCTAACAGAAGGCCCCAAGTCACCAGCCATACGGGTGAGCACTACACGGTACACTCAGGGACGTGGGCTACTTCTACCCGCTTACAGCAAGGTAGCCAGGAAGAGTGCAGACAGACGGGGAGGCCTACAACTCCAAATAGCCAGGGGAACTCCTGCTTGCTCACAGACTGACCAGGCCTTTTATGCTAGCCAGTACTCCCGGGAGGGTCTACCTTATAATCATCAGTAAAGACCCTGAACTGCACTGCAAAGACTCTGAGTGGTTCCTGCTACGCTCGTGCACCATCACCCCCATCATCCACACTCACTGCCCTGAGGCTATACTCCTCCCGAGGGGAGTTATCCCATTCTATGCTGCGCACACAACACCAGCCTCAGCGGTGTGCCTCGCAGCGGTGGTACTCCCTGACCGCAATCCACGGGTGGCGCAGTCGGACAATTAACCTCAAAACCTAAGAAAGACTGCCACTGGTTTGACCAGCCTGAGCCACGTGACCGGGTCACCGCCACGGAGACAACAAAACCCAGAGACCCAGCACCGGGTATCCCACACACGTGTACACACGGCCCAGGGGGTGCGTCACATGCAGTACAGCATATTACAAACATATGTCCCATTATTGGGGAGTGGGTGTCCCATAGTATTTGCTTATGCCTTGCAAGCAAAAGCTGCCAAAAATTAGGATGGAGCAACTTGCAATGCCCCTTACAAGAGCTATGCAGTACAGCATATTACAAACATAAGTCCCATTATTGGGGAGTGGGTCTCCCATAGTATTTGCTTATGCCTTGCAAGCAAAAGCTGCCAAAAATTAGGACGGAGCAACTTGCAATGCCCCTTACAAGAGCCATGCAGTACAGCATATTACAAACATAAGTCCCATTATTGGGGAGTGGGTGTCCCATAGTATTTGCTTATGCCTTGCAAGCAAAAGCTGCCAAAAATTAGGACGGAGCAACTTGCAATGCCCCTTACAAGAGCCATGCAGTACAGCATATTACAAACATAAGTCCCATTATTGGGGAGTGGGTCTCCCATAGTATTTGCTTATGCTTTCCCAGCAAAAGCTGCCAAAAATTAGGACGGAGCAACTTGCAAAGCCCCTTACAAGAGCCATGCAGTACAGCATATTACAAACATAAGTCCCATTATTGGGGAGAGGGTGTCCGATGGTATTTGCTTATGCTTTCCCAGCAAAAGCTGCCAAAAATTAGGACGGAGGAACTTGCAATGCTGGCACCCTGGTGGTATAGTGGTGGTAGAGGCTGAGGATAAGGAGAAGAAGATTAAACAGCCGAAACGAGGAAGCGTATACCCATGTGTGGGTTTGAAGCGGTGCATGTGAATACACCTCCCGAAATAACACAGTGGATTTGACTTTATGTTACTCTGCTGTCATTTGGTGGTGATGAGAAGTCTGGCCCAATCCAGCCCTTGTTCATTTTGATAAGGGTCAGCTTGTCAGCATTGTCAGTTGACAGGCGAGTGCGCTTATCAGTTATAATTCCCCCAGTGGCACTAAAAACACGCTCCGATAACACGCTAGCGGCAGGGCAGGCCAGGACCTCCAAGGCGTACAGAGCGAGTTCATTCCAAGTGTCCAGCTTGGATACCCAATAATTAAAAGGCACAGAGGAATCACGGAGGACGCTGGTACGATCGGCAAGGTACTCCCTCACCATCTTTAGAAACTTTCCACTCCTTGTGAGAGTACCCCGCGCCTCAGGGCCTGTAAGCTGGGTGGGTGTCAGAAAACTGTCCCAGAACTTTGACATTGTTCCCCTGCCTCTGCTGGATTGGAGTTGCATCTCTCTCGCCTGTACGCCTTGGTTGGGCAACGAACTGTGACCTCTGCCGCTAGCGTGTTCAGATGGGAATTTTTTTACCAGTTCTGCAGCAAGGGCCTTCTGGTATTGCCCCATTTTTGTAGACCTCTCCACCTCAGGAATAAGAGAGTGAAAGTTCTCCTTGTAGCGGGGGTCTACAAGTGTCATCAACCAGTAATGACTGTCACCCAACATTTTGACAACACGAGGGTCACGGTTAAGGCAGCGTAACATAAAGTCAGCCATGCGTGCCAGACTGGTAACGGGCAAGATTTCCGTGTCCTCACCAAGATGACGACTGACCATGCTCTCCTCCTCCTCCTCTTCCTCCTCCCCCCTGTCCTCAGGCCACCCACGCTGAACCGACGGTATAACACTTGTACAGGTACTACCGTCTACAACGCATGATAGCAGCTCCTGTTCTTCCTCCTCCTCCTCCTCCTCCTCCTCTCCCTCATTGTCCCCCAATGCACGTTGGGATGAGATGAGGCTGGGCTGTGTGTAATCGCCCGCTACGGCTTCTTGATCCATCTCATCATACTCTGGATGCAATGCCTCCTCTTTAATTCTCTGCAGAGAGCGTTGCAAAAGACAGACAAGTGGGATGCTGACACTAATGATGGCGTCATCGCCACTCACCATCTTGGTGGCCTCCTCAAAGTTTGTCAGGATGGTACATATGTCAGACATCCAGGTCCACTCCTGAGGTCTAATGTGTGGAGTCTGACCTGAATATCGACGGCCTTGTTGCAGCTGGTACTCCACAACTGCTCTCTTCTGCTCACAAATCCTTTGCAACATGTGGAGGGTAGAGTTCCAACGTGTGGGGACATCACACACCAGTCGGTGTGCCGGAAGGTGCAAACGCTGCTGCAACACAGCAAGGGCGGCGGAAGCTGTAGCCGACTTGCGAAAATGAGCTGACAGGCGGCGTACTTTCACGAGCAGATCTGGCAACTCGGGGTATGATTTAAGAAACCGCTGAACCACGAGGTTATGCACATGAGCCAGGCATGGTACGTGTGTGATCTCACCTCGCCTCAGAGCCGCCACCAGGTTACGGCCATTGTCACACACGACCATGCTGGGATGTAGGTTCAGCGGTCTCAGCCACAGATCTGCCTGCTCTTTCACAGCTGTCTACATTTCACAAGCAGTGTGAGGTTTATCACCTAAGCTTATGAGTTTCAGCACAGCCTGTTGCCGCTTGGCGGAGGCAGTACTGCAATGCTTCCAGCTTGTAACTGATGTGGTGATATCTGAGATGGAGGCTGAACATGAGGAGGAGGAGGAGGAGGAGGATGCGCAGGAGCTGTACACTGTGGGGGCAACTCTGACTGACATAGGGCCCGCAATCCCCGGTGTGGGGAGGATGTGTTCCGTCCCAAGATCCGACTGGGTCCCGGCTTCCACTATGTTTACCCAGTGTGCCGTCAGAGAGATGTACTGTTCCTGGCCACAAGCACTTGTCCATGTGTCCGTTGTCAGGTGGACTCTCCCAGTAACTGCGTTGTTAAGGGCACGGCAGATGCTTTGGGACACGTGCTTGTGTAGTGCGGGGATGGCACACCGGGCAAAATAGTGTCGGCTGGGGACCGAGTACCGAGGGACGGCCATCGCCATAAGATTGCGAAGGATTTCGTCTCCACCAGCCTAAAAGGCAGCATTTCCAATGCAAGCAGTCGTGAAATGTGCAAATTTAGGACTGTGGCCTGTGGGGCGTTAGCTGCGAATTTCCGCTTTCGTTCAAAGGTCTGGGATATGGACAATTGAACGCTGCGGTGGGACGTGGACGTGGACGTTGATGCTGTTTCTTGAGAAACTGCCATAACAAGTGAAGACTGAGAGGAGGGGGCATCTTTACATGCAGTATGGACAGGGGATTGCCTTGCTCACACAACAGGGGGTTCTATTGCACGCACAACAGTGGAAGAAGCAGTGGTGACACCCGCTGACACTGGTCGTGGACCCTGGGTTTCGCCCCACAAGGTCGGGTGCTTTGCTGCCATGTGCCTGATCATGCTGGTGGTGGTCAGGCTGGTAGTTTTGTCACCCCTGCTGATGCTGGCATGGCAGGTGGAACATATGGCCTTTCTGAGGTTATCAGCAGAGTCTTTAAAAAAATTCCAGACTCTGGAAGACCTACCGCTTGTACTGGCAACGTCCCTCGTGTTGGTGTTACGGGGAACGGTTGCCTGCCTTCTGTCTGCGGCCACCACACTGCTTCTTCCTGCCTGTTGGGGTACTCTGCCTCCCTCCCCCTGTGTGCTGCTGGCCTCACTCTGCATGTCCTCCTTCCACGTTGGGTCAGTTACTAGATCATCCACCACCTCCTCCTCTTCCACTTGAGCACCACGATCCTCCTCCTCACTTCCTGGCAATTGTGTCTCGTCATCGTCCACCTCTTGTGACAGATTGCCAACGTCGACTTCCTGTGGCCGTGGCTGTTCAAATATTTGGGCATCGCAACATGGAATCTCCTCTTCCACCACTTCAAGCGTATCAGGCGAGGGGCCCAAATATGGAAATGGACCAGTGAACAGCTCTTCAGAATGTCCAAGTGTGGGATCACTTGCTGTCTGACGACACTCGGCATGGTGGGAGGAAGGAGCATCAGGGTGAGGAGGACTATGCGGTCGAGACTCACGGCTACTAAGAGTTGACCGTGTGGAAGACAGACCGGAGGTGGTGGTGCCCAGGTAACTGGAAGTATTGTCTGCTATCCAATTAATAACCTGTTCACACTGATCAGTTCTCAATACTGGTGTTGTTCTGTGCTTCCCTAGTAATTCGGTCAAGAAGTAGGAGCGAGAAGATGTGGCTGTTGGTTGTGGTACATTTTCACCTTGGCCACGGCCCCGTCCTCTGCACGAACCATCACCAGAACGTCCACTTCCACGTCCCTTGCCACGCGCCTTGCCCATTGTAAATGAAGTAAAATAGCTTACACTTGCACTATCAATGGAAAAAGGGTAATAAAGAGTAGATTAGAACCGTGGAAGAGGAAAACCACAGTTATTGTTTACTGGGGTATACCACACTTTTTTAAATAGAGATATTTGCGGCTGAACAGTGAGCGACACACTCAAACTGCTTTTTTTTTAGATACCAAAGGCCCAAAACTGGATAGTACAGCGATTTGACCCGTGGAACTGTGAAACCACACTGGGATGTCGGGCCTACACAAGACTATTTTCAACAGATATATCTTTGTGTCACAACAGTCAGGAGACACTACTGTTTTTCTTTACGGAAAAAACTACCAAAACCTGAATAATAGATATTTTTTACCGTGGAACAGCAAAACCACAGTTATAATTTACTGGTGTATACCAGGCTTTTTAAAATATATATATATTTGCGGCTGAACAGTGAGCGACACACTCAATCTGTTTTTTTTAGATACAAATGGCCCAAAAGTGGATAATACAGAGGTTTGTACCGTGGAACTGCAAAACCACACTTGTATTTCTCGGGCCTACACCAGACTATTTTCAACAGATATATTTGTGTCTGAAAAATCAGGGAGACACTATTTTTTTTTTTTTACAGCAAAAAATGCAAAAAGCAGGATAATAGAGATTTTTTACTGTGGAACAGCAAAAGCACACTTCTGTCTCTCTGGCCTACACCAGACTATTTTCAACAGATATATTTGTGTCTGAAAAATCAGGGAGACACTATTATTATTTTTATACAGCAAAAAATGCCAAAAACAGGATAATAGAGATGTTTCACCGTGGAACATCAAAACCACAGTAATAATTTACTGGTGTATACCAGGCTTTTTAAAATATATATATATTTGCGGCTGAACAGTGAGAGACACACTCAAACTGTTTTTTTTAGATACAAATGGACCAAAAGTGGATAATACAGAGGTTTGTACCGTGGAACTGCAAAACCACACTTGTATTTCTCGGGCCTACACCAGACTATTTTCAACAGATATATTTGTGTCTGAAAAATCAGGGAGACACTATTTTTTTTTTTTTACAGCAAAAAATGCAAAAAGCAGGATAATAGAGATTTTTTACCGTGGAACAGCAAAAGCACACTTCTGTCTGTCTGGCCTACACCAGACTATTTTCAACAGATATATTTGTGTCTGAAAAATCAGGGACACACTATTATTATTTTTATACAGCAAAAAATGCCAAAAACAGGATAATAGAGATGTTTTACCGTGGAACATCAAAACCACTGTAATAATTTACTGGTGTATACCAGGCTTTTTAAAATATATATATATTTGCGGCTGAACAGTGAGCGACACACTCAAACTGTTTTTTTTAGATACAAATGGCCCAAAAGTGGATAATACAGAGGTTTGTACCGTGGAACTGCAAAACCACACTTGTATTTCTCGGGCCTACACCAGACTATTTTCAACAGATATATTTGTGTCTGAAAAATCAGGGAGACACTATATATTTTTTTTTTTTACAGCAAAAAATGCAAAAAGCAGGATAATAGAGATTTTTTACCGTGGAACAGCAAAAGCACACTTCTGTCTCTCTGGCCTACACCAGACTATTTTCAACAGATATATTTGTGTCTGAAAAATCAGGGAGACACTATTTTTTTTTTTACAGGAAAAAATGAAAAAGCAGGATAATAGAGATTTTTTACCGTGGAACAGCAAAAGCACACTTCTGTCTCTCTGGCCTACACCAGACTATTTTCAACAGATATATTTGTGTCTGAAAAATCAGGGAGACACTATTATTATTTTAATACAGCAAAAAATGCCAAAAACAGGATAATAGAGATGTTTTACCGTGGAACATCAAAACCACAGTAATAATTTACTGGTATATACCAGGCTTTTTAAAATATATATATATTTGCGGCTGAACAGTGAGCGACACACCCAAACTGTTTATTTTAGATACAAATGTCCCAAAAGTGGATAATACAGAGGTTTGTACCGTGGAACTGCAAAACCACACTTGTATTTCTCGGGCCTACACCAGACTATTTTCAACAGATATATTTGTGTCTGAAAAATCAGGGACACACTATTTTTTATTTTTTTTACAGCAAAAAATGCAAAAAGCAGGATAATAGAGATTTTTTACCGTGGAACAGCAAAAGCACACTTCTGTCTCTCTGGCCTACACCAGACTATTTTCAACAGATATATTAGTGTCTGAAAAATCAGGGAGACACTATTTTTTATTTTTTTAACAGCAAAAAATGCAAAAAGCAGGATAATAGAGATTTTTTACCGTGGAACAGCAATAGCACACTTCTGTCTCTCTGGCCTACACCAGACTATTTTCAACAGATATATTTGTGTCTGAAAAATCAGGGAGACACTATTATTATTTTTATACAGCAAAAAATGCCAAAAACAGGATAATAGAGATGTTTTACCGTGGAACATCAAAACCACAGTAATAATTTACTGGTGTATACCAGGCTTTTTAAAATATATATATATTTGCGGCTGAACAGTGAGCGACACACTCAAACTGTTTTTTTAGATACAAATGGCCCATAGAACTGCAAAACCACACTTGTATTTCTCTGGCCTACACCAGACTATTTTCAACAGATATATTTGTGTCTGAAAAATCAGAGGCACACTTTTTTTTTGGGGGGGGTGGTGGGGCACCAAAAGGTTAATAAGATGGGTATTTGTACATTGTGAAGGAGGAAAAAAAAAAGAGGATTTAGATAAAAAAAAAGGATTTTTCCTGGCCCCCGGGACCTGGAGCTAAGTCCAGCAATTTCAGCAACAGGAGCAGCACACAGGACTGTAATGCAGCGTTTGCTGGTATAACCACTGCGTCTCCTATACAGCCTGCCTGCCTGCCTGCCTGATATACCTGGGATGGATATTAGTCCTGAGAAGGACTGTTTGTTTGATCTGGCAGCCTTTACAGACCCTACACTAACTATTTTGCAGGATATATCTGTTAGAACCTTGCTGTTAGGTTTTTTTTCCCTTTGCTGGTCACATGACCTTGTTGGCCTATTTAATCCTGCTCCGCCCTTCTGGCTTTGCTGGACTTCATTGTATATCTACTTTCTAGCTAGCCTGTGCTCTGTATCTAACTCTGTTAGTTTGCTTGGTCTACGGACCTTTATGTTCTATCTATTTTGTTTGTTCGTCTGTCTGCTACTATTTCTGTTAGGAGGTGTCCAATATTCCTCCCAGTCCTTAGTACTTGTAGGGATTCCCTCCCCACATCTATAGGTCTTCGTACAGACTAGATTAGGACTTTAGCAGGTCTGATCGCAGGATCAGGTTCCCTGTTACATCGTAGGGATTCAGCTGAGTCTTATAGTAGGGACAGATCTCCTCTCTTTCCTTAGCTTTGGTAGCAGAACATAACAGTAAGTCCAGCCAGCAAATTCTCTAAGGAAAGATTTTTCTGTTCCATCATGGTGTCGGTTCAGGATTTGGCTCATCGCCTGCAGGGACTCTCTCTGGAGGTGGCCGAGCTCCGTCAGCACGTGAGTAACTGTCCTGGAGCACATTTCTTGGAGCCTAAGGTATGTTTGCCGGATTTATTTTTTGGTGAACACCGAGAATTTTTTTCATTTAAAAATGCTTGCTTATTGTATTTTCGTTTGAGACCTAAGTCCTCTGGGGATGAATCCCAGCGCGTAGGGTTCATAATGTCACTTTTGCGCAAAGAGCCTCAGGAGTGGGCCTTTTCTTTGCAACCTAGTGATTCATGCTTCAGATCAGTGGATAGTTTTTTTTCTGCTTTGGGACTATTATATGATGATCCTGACCGTGTCGCATCAGCTGAGACTGAGTTGTGACGTCTAAAACAAGGATCGGGTAATGTGGAAAAATATTGTACACATTTTCGTCGTTGGTCCACTCAAACAGGGTGGAACGATTCTGCTCTGAAAAGTCTATTTCTTGCTGGGCTCAGTGAAAGGGTTAAAGACCTGCTAATTGCTTATCCTACACCTGAGGATTTGCAACAGGCTATGCAATTAGCTATACGGGTGGATAGAAGACTGCGTGCTAGGGTTAATGAGAGCAAATCCTCTGCTATGTCAGTTTCTGGTTATGATAATGTGTGTACTAACAGTGGTGAACCGATGGAGATTGGATCGGTGGCACCTCGCTCTCAAGAAAAAGACCGTCGTTTTTCAGAAGGCTTGTGCTTCTATTGCGGAAAATCTGGTCATTTGATTAAAGGCTGTGAGCTACGGATGAAGAAAGAAAAAAAAATGGTCAGTCACGCCCGTATTGCCTGTTTAAATTCCAAGGGTATATTTTTAGCTGCTTCCACGATTGCTCAGGAAAAATTAATGGAATTTCGGGTGTTTGTTGATTGCGGGTCTACACTGAATGTAATTGATGGGGGATTCGTGGAAAAACTCAATTTAAAACCTGAACCTTTATCATCCCCCATTGCTGTGGTTTCTGTGGATGGCTCCCCTTTGAAGAATATTACTCTCAAGGTCAGTGAATTTCCTCTCACTATTAATGGTGTTCACCATGAGAAATTGGATTTGGTAGTGTTGAATAACTTGCCTTCTCCAGTAATATTGGGTTTGCCCTGGTTAAAATTTCACAATCCTGTACTGGATTGGTCTACCAGTGAAATTAAATCCTGGAGCCATAAATGTTATGACAAGTGTTGTAATGGGCGTATTGCAGCTTTGGATAGGGGAGAATTGCCTGTTCCTATTCAGGATTTTTGGAGAGTTTTTTCTGAGAAGGAATCGCAGGTTTTGCCTCCCCATAGAGACTATGATTGTTCTATTGAATTTGTCCCTGGAGCGACTCTTCCTAAAAGTCGTTTATTTAACCTTACTATTCCTGAGAGGAAGGCTTTGGAGGAATACATACAGACAAGTTTGGCCGCCGGTCACATTAGGCCCTCTAAGTCTCCTGTGGCGGTTGGATTTTTTTTTGTAAAAAAAAAGGACGGCGGTTTACGTCCTTGTCTGGATTTTCGTGAGATTAACAAAATTACGGTACGCAATCCTTACCCACTGCCATTGATTCCTGATCTGTTTAACCAGTTATTGGGGGCCAAGTGGTTCTCTAAAATTGACCTTAAGGGGGCATACAATCTGTTGCGCATGAAGGAGGGTGATGAATGGAAGACTGCTTTTAACACTCCTGTGGGTCATTTTGAGAATCTGGTTATGCCTTTTGGTCTTACTAATGCTCCTGCATTTTTTCAGAATCTGATTAATGACATCCTTAGACCTTTGATCGGTAAAAATGTGGTTGTGTATCTGGATGACATTTTGATTTATTCGCCAGATCTGGAGTCTCATTGGCGGAGCGTGCGTGAGGTATTACAGTTATTAATGGACAATTCGCTTTTTGCTAAGCTGGAGAAATGTGAGTTCGCTGTACAGAGAATTAGTTTTTTGGGCTACATTATCTCCAGCAAAGGTTTTGAGATGGATCCGGTTAAGGTTCAGGCTGTGCAGGAATGGCCTAGGCCTATTGGTTTGAAATCGATACAGAGGTTTTTGGGTTTCGCCAATTACTACAGAAAATTCATAAAAAATTTTTCTAGTATTGTCAAACCTCTGACTGATCTCACCAGGAAAGGTGCTGATGCGGTTCAGTGGTCTTCTGAGGCCATTGAAGCTTTTGTGTATCTCAAGGAGAGGTTCACCTCTGCTCCCATCCTTATGCAGCCTGATGTTACTAGGCCGTTTTTGGTTGAGGTTGATGCTTCCTCTGTGGGGGTTGGCGCAGTATTGTCTCAGGATAACGGGGATGGATTACATCCCTGTGCCTTTTTTTCAAAAAAATTTTCGGAGACTGAACTGAATTACGATATTGGTAATCGGGAATTATTGGCTATTAAACTCGCATTTGAACACTGGCGCCACTTCTTGGAAGGTGCGGAATTTCCCGTTAAGGTTCTTACGGATCATAAAAATCTGATATATCTTGATGCTGCCAAGCGCCTGAATGCCCGTCAGGCTAGGTGGGCACTGTTTTTCTCGCGGTTTAATTTCTCCGTTACTTACATCCCTGGTACTAAGAATGTTAAGGCGGATGCCTTGTCTCGCAGTTTTTCTCCCATAGTCGGTGCTGAGAAAGAGGAAAACATTCTACAAGAAGGTGTTGTGATAGCTGCTTTAGACTCCGTTTTGGAAGATGAGATTCTTAAAGCTCAGGAGAATGCCCCATCTAACACTCCTCATGGGAGGTTGTTTGTGCCTGGGACCTTTAGGAGAGATTTGTTTGTTGAGTGTCACGAATCTCGATTGGCAGGTCATCCCGGAATCTCTGAGACCAAGAGACTGGTGGGTCGCAGTTTTTGGTGGCCTGGATGGCAGAAGGAAGTCATTAAGTGGGTGCGCCAATGTACTATATGTGCTAGATCTAAGTCCTCACATACTCCTGCTGCGGGGTTGCTTTGTCCTTTGGAGGTCCCCAGTGCTCCTTGGACACATTTGGCTATGGACTTTATAACTGACCTTCCCCCCTCTGAGGGTTTTACTGCCATCTGGGTGGTCGTGGACCGCTTTAGCAAGATGTGTCACTTGGTTCCCTTCGTCAAACTGCCCTGCGCTAAAACTCTCGCTAAGGCCTTTGTCAAGGAAATTGTCAGACTTCATGGCGTTCCTACTGACATTGTTTCTGATAGGGGTCCTCAGTTCGTGGCTCGTTTTTGGCGTGCCTTTTGTGACAGGTTGGGAATTCATTTGTCGTTTTCGTCCGGATATCATCCTGAATCTAATGGCCAGACAGAAAGGAAAAACCAGGATGTTGAGCAGTTCTTGCGTTGTTTTGTGGCAGACAATCAAGAGGGGTGGTCTGAGTTTCTGCCACTTGCCGAATTTGCTCTGAACAATCATACATCTTCTTCTGCTGGTTGTTCGCCTTTTTTTTGTTGTTCTGGGAGACATCCGTCGTTTGGGTCGTTCTCCAAGTTGGGATCTGCCGTGCCTGAGGAGGAGAATTTTTCCGGTGATTTGGAAAGAGTTTGGACGGATGTGCGTGGTAATCTTCAGGAGGCCAACAGAAAATCTAAAGACTACTTTGATAGGAAACGACAGGAGGTTTTGTTCGTTGTTGGTGACATGGTTTGGTTGTCCTCTAGGAATCTGCGGTTGAGGATTCCTTCTAAGAAATTGGGTCCCAAGTTTGTAGGGCCCTTTAAGGTGCTTCAGGTTGTCAACCAATCTGCTGTTAGGTTGGAGGTTCCTACCTCCTGGAGAATTAATCCGGTCTTTCATGTCTCTCTGTTAAAAAAAGCTGTTGTGTCGGATGGTGACGCCTCTGCCTCTGTTCCTCCGGTGGTGGAGGACGGGGAATATGAAATTTCTCGCATCCTTGACTCTAGACGGTATAGAGGTAGTTTGCAGTATCTTGTGGCCTGGAAAGGTTTCGGACCCGAGGATAACTCTTGGGTGAGGTCAGATGATGTTTCCGCGTCCAGACTTATCAGAGCGTTTCACAGGAGATTTCCTGATAAGCCTGGTCCTAGGGGATCCGGAGGATCCTCTTAGAAGGGGGGGTACTGTTAGAACCTTGCTGTTAGGTTTTTTTTCCCTTTGCTGGTCACATGACCTTGTTGGCCTATTTAATCCTGCTCCGCCCTTCTGGCTTTGCTGGACTTCATTGTATATCTACTTTCTAGCTAGCCTGTGCTCTGTATCTAACTCTGTTAGTTTGCTTGGTCTACGGACCTCTATGTTCTATCTATTTTGTTTGTTCGTCTGTCTGCTACTATTTCTGTTAGGAGGTGTCCCATATTCCTCCCAGTCCTTAGTACTTGTAGGGATTCCCTCCCCACATCTATAGGTCTTCGTACAGACTAGATTAGGACTTTAGCAGGTCTGATCGCAGGATCAGGTTCCCTGTTACATCGTAGGGATTCAGCTGAGTCTTATAGTAGGGACAGATCTCCTCTCTTTCCTTAGCTTTGGTAGCAGAACATAACAATATCTCTCCCTAAATCAGCAGCGCTGTCCCTACACTGTCTGATCCGGAGCGACTGTATCCAAGATGGCGGCGCCCGGTTTTAAATACTCGAGGTGACGCTGTGCGGCCAGCCAATCACGGTAATGCCCACAAACAACATGGCTGCGGCATTGCAGTGACTGGCTGGCAATCCCTGCATGTTCATTGGCTCTGTAAAGAGCGCCAAACATGCAGGGCGGAGACCCGAGCTCCCGCCCGAGTAACCCGGAAATGCTCGGTGCTTGCCGAACATCCCGAGTAGCGTGATGCTCGTGCGAGTACCGAGCAGTGTCGAGCATGTTTGCTCAACACTAGTTAGCATACGAAGGTGCACACCGTGCACCCATTGCTGTCCCCGCTATCTGTCTGTAAAATTTTCTTTGGAATCAAAATCATTTTTGTCCAAGATGAAATGCACTAATTCTAGGATGAAGGAGTCGTGCTTACGGTCCCCTGTTGTGTGTTGATCCGGAAAGTATGTGACTGCTTTTATTCCCAAGTCATGTGAAATGCCGTTATATAGGGATTCCACGTCTAAAGACACCAAAATGGTGTTGTTAGAACTCTCCTGTTAGGTTTTTTTAGTTTGCTGGTCACGTGACCATTTTTGCCTATTTAATCTGGCTCCGCCCTCCTGGTCTTGCTGGACTTCATTGTATTTACTACTCTTGAGCTAGCTTGGTGCTCTGTTGCCGTTCTCTGTTAGTTTTGCTAGGTCTTCTGACCTCTATGCTTTTTGTTGTGTGTTTGTCTTTGACTGCTACTATTTCTACTAGGAGGTGTCCAAACTTATCCCAGTCCCTAGTTCTTGTAGGGATCCCTCCCTCACATCTATAGGTCTTCGTTCAGACTAGCCGAGGACTTTAGCGGGTCTGATCGCAGGATCAGGTTCCCCGTTACATCGTAGGGATCTAGTTTAGTTCTATTGTAGGGACAGTTCTCCTATCTTTCCTTAGTCCCTGTAGCAGATCATAACAGTAAGTCCAGCCCTAAAAGAAAAAAAATAAATAAATTTTCTCTAAGGAAAGACCTCCCGTTTTCCATCATGGTCTCGGTTCAAGATTTGGCTCAACACTTGCAGGGACTCTCTCTGGAGGTGGCCAAGCTCCAACAACACGTGAGTAGCTGTTCTGGAGCACATTTTGTGGAACCAAAGGTACGTCTGCCTGATTTATTTTTTGGCGAACAACAAGATTTTTTTTCTTTTAAAAATGCTTGTTTATTGTATTTTCGTTTGAGACCCGGATCCTCTGGTGATGAATCACAGCGCATAGGGTTCATAATGTCACTTTTGCGCAAAGATCCTCAGGGATGGGCCTTCTCTCTCCAACCTAGTGATCCGTGCTTTAGATCAGTGGATAGTTTTTTTTCTGCTTTGGGTTTGTTGTACGATGATCCTGATCGTGTCTCATCTGCTGAGTCTGAATTGAGACGTTTGAGGCAGGGATCAGGTAAAAATATTGTTCTCACTTCCGTCGGTGGTCTGCCCAGGTGGGGTGGAACGATTCAGCTTTGAAAAGCTTGTTTCTTGCAGGGCTAGGTGAAAGGGTTAAGGATTTACTGATTGCTTATCCCACACCTGGAAACTTGCAGGAGGCAATGCAATTAGCTATACGGGTGGACAGGAGACTGCGTGCAAGGGTTAATGAGAGCAAATCCTCTGCTATGTCAGCTCCGAGTCTTGAGAGGGTCTGTGCTGACAATGGAGAGCCGATGGAGATTGGGGCGATGGCACCCCGCTCTCAGGAAAAAGATCGCAGGCTTTCTGAAGGCTTGTGCTTCTATTGCTAAAATTCTGGTCATTTTATTAAGAACTGTGTGCTTCGTTTGAAGAAAGAAAAAAAAATGGTCAGTTATGCCCGTATTGCCTGTTTAAATTCTAAGG
This sequence comes from Phyllobates terribilis, assembly GCF_046119375.1. Taxonomy (NCBI): domain Eukaryota; kingdom Metazoa; phylum Chordata; class Amphibia; order Anura; family Dendrobatidae; genus Phyllobates; species Phyllobates terribilis. The sequence continues at coordinate 409,510,910 of NW_027362771.1, read as the reverse complement.
GAGTATTCCTATCTGCCACTACTGCTGCTCAGGATGAATTAATTGAATTTCGGGTATTTGTGGATTGTGGTTCTACTCTGAATGTGATTGATGGGGGATTCTTGGAAAAACTTAGATTAGAACCTAAAACTTTGTCATCCCCTATTGCTGTGGTTTCTGTTGATGGCTCTCCCTTGAAGAGTGTTACTCATAAGGTCTGTGAATTTCCCCTCACTATTAATGGTATTCACCAAGAAAATTTGGATTTGGTGGTATTGGATAATTTGCCTTCTCCAGTAATATTGGGGTTACCCTGGTTAAAATTGCACAATCCTGTACTGGATTGGTCTACCAATGAAATTAAGTCCTGGAGCCCTAAGTGTTATGACCAGTGTTGTAACGGACGTATTGCTGCTGTGGATAAAGGGGAATTGCCTGTACCTATTCAGGATTTTTGGAGAGTTTTTCTGAGGAGGAGTCACAAATTTTGCCTCCCCATAGAGACTATGATTGTACCATTGAATTTGTCCCTGGAGCGACTCTTCCTAAAAGTCGTTTATTTAATCTTACTATTCCTGAGAGAAAGGCTTTGGAGGAATACATACAGACAAGCTTGGCCGCCGGTCACATTAGGCCTTCCAAGTCTCCTGTGGCTGTTGGATTTTTTTTTGTAAAAAAAAAAGATGGCGGTTTACGTCCTTGTCTGGACTTTCGTGAGATTAATAAAAATTACTGTACGCAATCCTTACCCACTGCCATTGATTCCTGATTTATTTAACCAGTTAGTGGGGGCCAAGTGGTTCTCTAAAATTGATCTCCGGGGGGCATACAATTTGTTGCGCATGAAGGAGGGTGATGAATGGAAGACTGCTTTTAACACTCCTGTGGGTCATTTTGAGAATCTGGTTATGCCTTTTGGTCTTACCAATGCTCCAGCATTTTTTCAGAATCTTATTAATGACATCCTTAGACCTTTAATCGGCAAAAATGTGGTTGTGTATTTGGATGACATTCTGATTTATTCGCCTGATCTGGAGTCTCATTGGCGGAGCGTACGTGAGGTATTACAGTTATTAATGGACAATTCGCTTTTTGCTAAGCTGGAGAAATGTGAGTTCGCTGTACAGAGAATTAGTTTTTTGGGCTACATTATCTCCAGTGAAGGTTTTGAGATGGACCCGGTTAAAGTTCAAGCTGTGCAGGAATGGCCTAGGCCTATTGGTTTGAAATCGATACAGAGGTTTTTGGGTTTCGCCAATTATTACAGAATATTCATAAAAAAAATTTCTATTATTGTCAAACCGCTGACCGATCTCACCAGGAAAGGTGCTTATGCTGTTCAGTGGACTTCTGAGGCCATTGAAGCTTTTGTGTTTCTAAAGGAGAGGTTCACCTCTGCTCCCATCCTTATGCAGCCTGATGTGACTAAGCCGTTTTTGGTTGAGGTTGATGCTTCTTCGGTGGGGGTCGGTGCGGTGTTGTCTCAGGAAAACAAGGATGGAGTACATCCCTGTGCCTTTTTTTCAAAAAAATTTTCTGAGACTGAACTTAATTACGATATTGGTAATCGGGAATTGCTGGCGATTAAACTCGCATTTGAACACTGGCGTCACCTCTTGGAAGGTGCTGAATTTCCCATTCAGGTTTTCACTGATCATAAAAATCTGATCTATCTTGATGCTGCCAAGCGCTTGAATGCCCGTCAGGCTAGGTGGGCACTTTTTTTCTCGCGGTTTAATTTTTCCGTTACTTACATTCCGGGTACCAAGAATGTTAAAGCGGATGCTTTGTCTCGCAGCTTTTCTCCCATGGTCGGTGTTGAGGAGGAAGAGGAGAGCATTTTACAAGAAGGTGGTGTGATTGCTGATTTGGACTCCGTTTTGGAGGATGAGATTCTTAAAGCTCAGGAGAATACCCCATCTAACACTCCCCATGGGAGGTTGTTTGTGCCTAGGACCTTTAGGAGAGATTTGTTTGTTGAGTGTCATGAGTCTCGGTTGGCAGGTCATCCAGGAATTTCTGAGACCAAGAGACTTGTGGGTCGCAGTTTTTGGTGGCCTGGATGGCAGAAGGAAGTCATTAAGTGGGTGCGCCAATGTACTGTGTGTGCTAGATCCAAGTCTTCGCATGCTCCTGCTGCGGGGTTGCTTTGCCCTCTGGAGGTTCCTAGTGCACCTTGGACACATCTGGCTATGGACTTTATTGCTGACCTTCTCCCCTCTGAAGGTTTCACGGTCATCTGGGTGGTCGTGGACCGTTTTAGCAAGATGTGTCACTTGGTTCCCTTCATCAAACTGCCTTGCGCTAAGACACTCGCTAAGGCCTTTGTCAAGGAAAGTGTCAGACTACATGGTGTTCCTACTGACATTGTTTCTGATAGGGGACCTCAGTTCGTGGCTCGTTTTTGGCGTGCCTTTTGTGACAGGTTGGGAGTTCATTTGTCGTTTTCATCTGGATATCATCCTGAGTCTAATGGCCAGACAGAAAGGAAGAACCAGGATGTTGAGCAGTTCTTGCGTTGTTTTGTGGCAGACAATCAAGAGGGGTGGTCTGAGTTTCTGCCACTTGCTGAATTTGCTCTTAACAACCATACATCCTCTTCTGCTGGGTGTTCGCCTTTTTTTTGTTGTTCTGGGAGACATCCGTCTTTTGGGTCATTCTCCAAATTGGTTTCGGCTGTGCCTGAGGAGGAGAGTTTTTCCGGTGATTTGGAGAGAGTTTGGACGGATGTGCGTGGTAATCTTCAGGAGGCTAACAAAAAATCTAAGAGGTACTTTGATAGGAAACGGCAAGAGGTTTTGTTTGCTGTTGGTGACATGGTTTGGTTGTCCTCTAAGAATCTGTGATTGAGGATTCCTTCTAAAAAATTGGGTCCCAAGTTCGTAGGGCCCTTTAAGGTGCTTCAGATAGTTAACCAATCTGCTGTTAGGTTGGAGGTTCCTACGTCCTTGAAGATTAACCCGGTGTTTCATGTTTCTCTGTTGAAAAAAGCTGATGTGTCTGATGGTGACGCCTCTGCCACTGTTCCTCCGGTGGTGGAGGACGGGGAATATGAAATTTCCTGCATCCTAAATTCTAGATGGTATAGAGGGAGTTTGCAGTATCTCGTCGCTTGGAAGGGTTTCGGACCTGAGGATAACTCATGGGTGAGGGCGGATGATGTTTCTGCTTCCAGACTTGTCAGAGCGTTTCACAGGAGGTTTCCTGGTAAACCTGGGCCTAGGGGATCCGGAGGATCCTCTTAGAAAAGGGGGTACTGTTAGAACTCTCCTGTTAGTTTTTTTTTAGTTTGCTGGTCACATGACCATTTTTGCCTATTTAATCCGGCTCCGCCCTCCTGGTCTTGCTGGACTTCATTGTATTTACTACTCTTGAGCTAGCTTGGTGCTCTGTTGCCGTTCTCTGTTAGTTTTGCTAGGTCTTCTGACCTCTATGCTTTTTGTTGTGTGTTTGTCTTTGACTGCTACTATTTCTGCTAGGAGGTGTCCAAACTTATCCCAGTCCCTAGTTCTTGTAGGGATCCCTCCCTCACATCTATAGGTCTTCGTTCAGACTAGCCGAGGACTTTAGCGGGTCTGATCGCAGGATCAGGTTCCGCGTTACATCGTAGGGATCTAGTTTAGTTCTATTGTAGGGACAGTTCTCCTGTCTTTCCTTAGTCCCTGTAGCAGATCATAACAGGTGTTCTCCAAGATGGTATAGCCCTTTAGTTGTTGAAATAGATGAGTGGAATCCCTAACATAAGATTCAGGGATAGGAGGGCTTTTTGAACTCCCATGCATATATTTGGATTATTATTTACAACCTTTGGCAACTGCTTTAAAATCTTATGTTAGGGATTCCACTCATCTCATTCAACAACTGAAGGGCTATACCATCTCGGAGGACACCATTTTGGTGTCTTTAGACGTGGAATCCCTATATACCAGCATTTCACATGACTTGTGAATAAAAGCAGTCACATACTTTCCGGATCAACCTACAACAGGGAACCATAAGCACGACTCCATCCTAGAATTATTGCATTTCGTCTTGGACAAAAATTATTTAGTCTTCGATAGAAAATTTTACAGACAGATAGCGGGGACAGCAATGGGTGTGCATGGTGTGAACCTTCGTACGCTAGCCTCTATCTAGGGTGGTGGGAGGAGCTGTGGGTGTATAAACATCAGGCCTTTAAAAATTCAGTATCCATGTGGTTTAGGTTTATAGACAATGTCTTTTTCCTTTGGAGGGGTACTCAAGTGACTGTGAAACCTTTATCGGTGATTTAAACAGGAACAATTTGAATATCAAACTAACCCATAGCCTTTCAACAACAGAAATTGACTATCTAGACCTTAAATTGTTAAGAACTGGAAATCAGATTGGTACCACTTTGTATAGGAAAACAACTGCGACTAATAACTTGTTGCATTTCAACAGCTTCCACCCAACACATCTCCGCTGGGGAATCCCGAAAGGGCAATTCCTCCGTTTGAAAAGAAATTGCACCACAACGGAGGAATTCAAATGGCAATCAGGTGACTTGACCCAACGGTTTATCAAGAGAGGCTATCCACGAGGCATAATCTCCAACGCTTATCAAGGGGCAAAAGATACGAACTGGGACGAGCTACTACAGGCTAAATCACAGAGAACCGGTAGACCACTGAGTGTAATTACCACATTTAACAAACATTGGCAGGATATCCGAGAGATTTTGACAAAAAATTGGGAATACTCTTGAATGGACCAAAATTAATTAAATATCTAGCATCAGCCCCGAGCATGGTGGCACGTACAGCAAAAAATCTTAAAGATAACCTATGCCGGAGCCATTATACGTGCCCCAAAACTAGGACTATGGGGGGTGGAAAACTATTTGGAACTTATCCCTTTGGTGGCTGCAATATTTGTCAGTATGTGGTAGCTAGGAAAGAGATATTGCTCCCCATGGATCCATATCAAATTCGATTGAGATCCTATTTTAATTGCAGGACACGAAATGTAGTGTATGCTATTATCTGTGGGTGCCCAAAAAATTATACTGGACAGACAACACAGGAACTGAGGAAGAGGATTAAGCAGCATCTTTCAAATATATCAACCGCAAAACGTGACCGCGACAAGAACAAGGCAATTACAACAGTGGCTGCGCATTTTCTGGAGTTCCATGGAGGAAAAGCATTGGGCCTACAGGTAATGGGATTATAAGAAGCGCGGACGAATATCAGAGGAGGCAATATAACAAATGCTCTCCTGAGATGTGAGTCTAAGTGGATATACAATCTACATAGCCTAGCTCCCCATGGACTCAATGGAGAATTGCTATTCACGTGTTTCTATAAACAGCTATGAAATTATTACCTGTAACTCATTGACATCTCTTTCACCATAGGATACGGGCAAAACGGAGTTTCCTCCATTGGATGTATGGATAACAGCCGAAATAGGCCCTATTGAAGGTGGATTTATGGACACGATCTGCATCAATTATGAGAACATGGCCACGCAGGTACATCAGGAGTAATATAAACTTGGGCAGACTGTTGTTGTACAAGTGTGAAGAATTGGAAGAGTGCAACCAATTGGACAGGGGATTCCATGGACTAGAGGAAGAACTAAGCTGAGTACTCCAATGCTCCTTATCACAAGGGACATAGGATCAAGGACTATATGAATTGAAAAGAAATACCGTAATTGAACTTCTTAAAATCTGACTTAAGAACTTACCTTTTTAAAAAACGGTCTGAAGAGTGGGCACACCGAGATGGAGAAATACACTAAGTAATTTCCTGAGAGGCCGGACAGGTCAACAACAATTCTTTTCTGTTATCGGACAGAACAATATGGAGCCACTCTACTTAAACAGAGGGCTTATGACTTAAAATGCAACTACTAACTTAAACTAGGGGAATTTTGTCATGTACTGTATATTAATATGTTAGTATAAAAATATAGAATTATTAATGAAATTAACATGTCTCTGATGGTCAATGTCCTGGTGCTACTCAAAATAGGAGAGATGTGCACCCAAAGCAATGTGCTCACAATGCAATCCTAGAGGAGGGTGTACAGAATCCCAGTTATAGTTTCACTTTAGGAGTCCTGGACTTAGAAAGAAACAAGAATTGGTAGGACTTCTGGTGATATAGCTTAGGAGTAGTTGGTTCATAGGATAGACAAGCATTGAAGACTTGGTGTGAGTGACCTAAATTGATGATAGGTGAATAGAACTAATGCAGGTCTCAGATCTGACACATGATACAATAGGTGTTTCCCGCTTTCCCCGAAATATTTATGTTTGATGTGATATAAGTTTTGTAGTTGGAGATTTTCTCCAAAGAACAACCAAAAATAATGAGGAAAAAGATAGGAAATTATATGGTTTATTGCTGTATTTTCTACCTTTTTCTGATAAAGAGCAGTGGGGGTGGTGTTTGGGTTTGAACTCTGGGACAAATATTTGCTTCCCAAAGGTATTTGAGCTGCGCGCTACATATGGAGCTATAGCTCTGAGACATGGGCAGTGTAAGATGACAGATGCAGCATGCGCTTCAAAATCACCAAGGGAGTTGGTGGTTTTCATGGAGAGAGGAAGTGCATAGCTCCCAACTGCGCAGGTTTGTTTTGGGTGTCTAAAGCACGTATGGATATGAAATAAAAATTTATATATTTATAATGAATCTTTAATATTTTGGGTGATCACTGCAAATATAGTGTACCTCTTTCTCTTTGTTGGATATAAAGTGCTGAACTTTGAGGACACAATTGAGTTTGTGTAGATGTCCGACTAGAGGACGGTTTACGAACTACCTGATATTTTTGTGTAGTATTCTGGTTCATTTGCAAAACCAGACTAATGCATGGTTAGAGTTTTCCACTCAGCCCTGATGGATGTGTGGGGAAAAGCCCATGTGCACTAGCACATAGGCTAACGTTGGTACTTGTATTGTCTGTGTGCAGTCTATTGTGCAAACAGACAGTACTTGAACTGAAAATACTCTTTTCCGAACTTAGCCTTGTTATATACAGTATATGCAGTGGGAAAAATAAGCATTTGATACATTGCCGATTTTGCAAGTTTTCCCACCTACAAAGAATGGAGAGGTCTGTAATTTTTATCGCAGGTACACTTCAACTGTGAGAGACAGAATATTAAAAAAATCCAGAAAATCACATTGCATGATTTTTACATAATTAATTTGCATTTTATTGCATGAAATAAGTATTTGATACAATAGAAAAGCAGAACTTAATATTTGGTTCAGAAACCTGAGTTTGCAATTACAGAGGACAGACGTTTCCTGTAGTTCTTGACCAAGTTTGCACACACTGCAGCAGGGATTTTGGCCCACTCTTCCATACAGATCTTCTCCAGATCTTTCGGGGCTGTCATTGGGCAACATTGAGTTTCAGCTCCCTCCAAAGATTTTCTATTGGGTTCAGGTCTGAAGACTGGCTAGGCCACTCCAGGACCTTGAAATGCTTCATACGGAGCAACTCCTTAGTTGCCCTGGCTGTGTGTTTCGGGTCATTGTCATGCTGGAAGACCCAGCCATGACCCATCTTCAATGCTCTTACTGAGGGAAGGAGGTTGCTCCAGACCGAGGAAGATTGACAGTCATTTTATTTTTTCTTGCATTTTCTAATAATTGTGCCAACAGTTGTTGCCTTCTCACCAAGCTGCTTGCCTATTGTCCTGTAGCCCATCCCAGCCTTGTGCAGGTCTACAATTTTGTCTCTGGTGTCCTTACACAGCTCTTTGGTCTTGGCCATGCTGGAGAGGTTGACGTGTGATTGATTGAATGTGTGGACAAGTGTCTTTTATACAGGTAACGAGTTCAAACAGGTGCAAGTAATACAGGTAATGAGTACAGAGTAGGAGGGTTTCTTAAAGAAAAACTAACAGGTCTGTGAGAGCCAGAATTATTGCTGGTTGGTAGGTGATCAAATACTTTTTTCATGTAATAAAATGCAATTTAATTATGTAAAAATCATACAATGTGATTTTCTGTTTTTTTTAAGATTCTGTCTCTCACAGTTGAAGTGTACCTACGATAAAAATTACAGACTTCTCCATTCTTTGTAGGTGGGAAAACTTGCAAAATCGGCAGTGTATCAAATGCTTATTTTCCAGACTGTATATATATTCACTAGATGGTGGCCCGATTCTAACGCATCGGGTATTCTAGAATATGTATGCGGCCGACCGGGCACGACTAATCAGCGAAGCAGTATTTAAATGGGTTGTGCACTACTTTAAATTAACCCCCCAATGTATCCCCCCGGGGCCCCTAATGAATTTTGGAGGACCGGGGAGCGGGGCCGCCGGTCGGGGTACTTCTGCTGCGAGCAGCCGGGAGATGACCGGCTAGCACAGGGTGAGCGGGTGAGCATGTGAGCGTGAGCGTGTGGAGGTGTGCGTGTGAGCGTATGAGGGTTAGCGCGTGAGCGTGTGAGGGTGAGCGTGTGAGGGTGAGCGTGTGGAGGTGTGCATGTGAGCGTATGAGGGCTAGCGCGTGAGCATGTGAGGGTGACCGTGTGAGGGTGTGCGTGTGAGGGTGTGCATGTGAGGGTGAGCGTGTGAGGGTGAGTGTGTGAGGGTGAGGGTGAGCGTGTGAGGGTGAGCGTGTGAGGGTGAGCATGTGAGGGTGTGAGTGTGAGCGTGTGCAGTTGAGCGTGGGAGCGTGTGAGTGTGAGTGTGTGTGGGTGAGGGTGAGCGTGGGAGCATGTGAGGGTGTGCGTGTGGAGGTGTGCGTGTGAGCGTATGAGAGTTAGCGCGTGAGCGTGTGAGGGTGAGCGTGTGAGGGTGAGCGTGTGGAGGTGTGCATGTGAGCGTATGAGGGTTAGCGCGTGAGCATGTGAGGGTGACCATGTGAGGGTGTGCGTGTGAGGGTGTGCATGTGAGGGTGAGCGTGTGAGGGTGAGTGTGTGAGGGTGAGGGTGAGCGTGTGAGGGTGAGCGCGTGAGGGTGAGCATGTGAGGGTGTGAGTGTGAGCGTGTTCGGTTGAGCGTGGGAGTGTGTGAGTGTGTGCGGGTGAGGGTGAGCATGGGAGCATGTGAGGGTGAGCGTGTGAGGGTGGGAGCATCAGAGGGTGAGCGTCTGAGGGTGAGCGTCTGAGGGTGAGCATGGGAGCATCTGAGGGTGAGCGTGGGAGCGTCTGACGGTGAGAGTCTGAGGGTGAGGGTGTGCCTTTGAGGGTGTGCGTGTGAGGGTGAGCGTGTGAGGGTTCGAGAGTCTGAGGGTGAGCCTGTAAGGGTGAGCGTCTGAGGGTGAGCGTGTGAGGGTGAGCGTGTGAGGGTGGGAGCGTCTGAGGGTGAGCATCTGAGGGTGAGCGTCTGAGGGTGGGAGCGTCTGAGGGTGAGCGTCTGAGGGTGAGCGTCTGAGGGTGAGCATGTGAGGGTGAGCGTGTGAGCGTCTGAGGGTGAGCTTGTGAGGGTGTGAGCGTGTGAGAGTGAGCGGGTGAGGGTGAGTTGGTGAGGATGAGCGTGTGAGGGTGAGGGTGAGCGTCGGAGGGTGAGGGTGTGCGGTTGAGGGTGGCATCTGAGGGTGTGCGTCTGAGGGTGTGCGTCTGAGGGTGAGTGTCTGAGGGTGAGCGTCTGAGGGTGTGAGCATCTGAGGGTGAGCGTCTGAAGGTGAGCGTGTGAGCATGTGAGGGTGTGAGCGTGTGAGCGTGTGAGGGTGTGAGGGTGTGAGCGTGCGAGGGTGAGCATGTGAGGGTGAGCGGGTGTGCATGTGAGGGTGAGCGTGTGTGGGTATGAGGGTGAACGTGGGAGCGTCTGAGGGTGAGCGTGGGAGTGTCTGAGGGTTAGCGTCTGAGGGTGAGTGTGTGCGGGTGAGGGTGAGCGTAGGAACATGTGAGGGTGAGCGTGTGAGGGTGGGAGCATCAAAGGGTGAGCATCTGAGAGTGAGCGTCTGAGGGTGAGCGTCTGAGGGTGGGATTGTCTGAGGGTGAGCGTCTGAGGGTGAGCATCTGAGGGTGGGAGCGTCTGAGGGTGAGCGTCTGAGGGTGAGCGTCTGAGGGTGTGCGTCTGAGTGAGTGATGGTGAGCGTGTGAGGGTGTGCGTGTGAGGGTGTGAGCGTGTGAGGGTGAGCGTGTGAGAGTGAGCGGGTGAGGGTCTGAGGGTGAGTGTGTGCGGTTGAGGGAGTGCGTTTGAGGGTGTACATCTGAGGGTGTGCGTCTGAGGGTGAGTGTCTGAGGGTGAGCATCTGAGGGTGAGCGTCTGAGGGTGAGCATCTGAGGTTGAGGGTGTGCGTGTGAGGGTGTGCGTGTGAGGGTGAGTGGGTGCATGTGTGAGCGTGTGAGGGTGTGCGTGTGAGGGTGTGCGTGTGAGGGTGTGCGTGTGAGGGTGTGCGTGTGAAGGTGTGCGTGTGATGGTGTGCGGGTGAGCGTGGGAGCGTGGTAGGGTGAGCGTGTGAGGGTGAGCGTGTGAGGGTGAGCGTGGGAGCATTTGAGGGTGAGCGTGGGAGCGTCTGAGGGTGAGCGTCTGAGGGTGAGCGTCTGAGGGTGAGCGTATGAGCGTGAGCATCTGAGGGTGAGCGTGTGAGAGTGAGCGTCTGAGGGTGAGCGTCCGAGGGTGAGCGTCTGAGGGTGAGCGTCTGAGGGTGAGCGTCTGAGGGTGTGCGGTTGAGGGAGTGAGCGTGTGAGGGTGCGAGCGTGTGAGGGTGAGAGCATGTGAGGGTGAGCGTGTGAGGGTGAGCGTGTGAGGGTGAGCGTGTGAGGGTCTAAGGGTGAGTGTGTGCGGTTGAGGGTGTGCGTCTGAGGGTGTGGGTCTGAGGGTGAGTGTCTGAGGGTGAGCGTCTGAGGGTGAGCGTCTGAGGTTGAGGGTGTGCGTGTGAGGGTGTGCGTGTGAGGGTGAGCGGGTGCATGTGTGAGCGTGTGAGAGTGAGCGTGTGAGGGTGTGCGTGTGAGGGTGTGCGTCTGAGGGTGTGCGTGTGAGGGTGTGCGTGTGAAGGTGTGCAGGTGAGCGTGGGAGCGTGTGAGGGTGAGCGTGTGAGGGTGAGCGTGGGAGCGTTTGAGGGTGAGCGTGGGAGCGTCTGAGGGTGAGCGTCTGAGGGTGAACGTCTGAGGGTGAGCATCTGAGGGTGAGCGTGTGAGAGTGAGCGTCTGAGGGTGAGCATCTGAGGGTGAGCGTGTGAGAGTGAGCCGGTGAGGGTCTGAGGGTGAGTGTGTGCGGTTGAGGGAGTGCGTTTGAGGGTGTACGTCTGAGGGTGTGCGTCTGAGGGTGAGTGTCTGAGGGTGAGCGTCTGAGGGTGAGCATCTGAGGTTGAGGGTGTGTGTGTGAGGGTGTGCGTGTGAGGGTGAGTGGGTGCATGTGTGAGCGTGTGAGGGTGAGCGTGTGAGGGTGTGCGTGTGAGGGTGTGCGTGTGAGGGTGTGCGTCTGAGGGTGTGCGTGTGAAGGTGTGCGTGTGATGGTGTGCGGGTGAGCGTGGGAGCGTGTGAGGGTGAGCGTTTGAGGGTGAGCGTTTGAGGGTGAGCGTGGGAGCGTCTGAGGGTGAGCGTCTGAGGGTGAGCGTATGAGCGTGAGCATCTGAGGATGAGCGTGTGAGAGTGAGCGTCTGAGGGTGAGCGTCCGAGGGTGAGCGTCTGAGGGTGAGCGTCTGAGGGTGTGCGGTTGAGGGAGTGAGCGTGTGAGGGTGCGAGCATGTGAGGGTGAGCGTGTGAGGGTGAGCGTGTGAGGGTGACCGTGTGAGGGTGACCGTGTGAGGGTGTGAGGGTGAGGGTCTAAGGGTGAGTGTGTGCGGTTGAGGGTGTGCGTCTGAGGGTGTGCGTCTGAGGGTGTGGGTCTGAGGGTGAGTGTCTGAGGGTGAGCGTCTGAGGGTGAGCGTCTGAGGTTGAGGGTGTGCGTGTGCGGGTGTGCGTGTGAGGGTGAGCGGGTGCATGTGTGAGCGTGTGAGAGTGAGCGTGTGAGGGTGTGCGTGTGAGGGTGTGCGTCTGAGGGTGTGCGTGTGAAGGTGTGCGTGTGATGGTGTGCGGGTGAGCGTGTGAGGGTGAGCGTGTGAGGGTGAGCGTGGGAGCGTTTGAGGGTGAGCGTGGGAGCGTCTGAGGGTGAGCGTCTGAGGGTGAGCGTCTGAGGGTGAGCATCTGAGGGTGAGCGTGTGAGAGTGAGCGTCTGAGGGTGAGCGTCTGAGGGTGAGCGTCTGAGGGTGAGCGTTTGAGGGTGTGCGGTTGAGGGAGTGAGCGTGTGAGGGTGTGAGCGTGTGAGGGTGTGAGGGTGAGAGCATGTGAGGGTGAGCGTGTGAGGGTGAGCGTGTGAGGGTGAGCGTGTGAGGGTGAGCGTGGGAGCGTGTGAGGCTGAGTGTGGGAGCGTGTGAGGGTGGGAGCATCTGAGGATGAGCGTCTGAGGGAGAGCGTCTGAGGGTGAGGGTGTGAGGGTAAGCGGGTGAGCGTGAGGGTGAGCATGTGAGGGTGACCGTGTGAGGGTGTGAGGGTGAGGGGGTGAGGGTGAGCGTGTGCGGGTGTGAGGGTGAGCTTTGGAGCGTCTGAGGGTGAGCATGGGAGCGGCTGAGGGTGAGCGTGGGAGCGTCTGAGGGTGTGCGTCTGAGGGTGAGCGTCTGAGGGTGAGCATCTGAGGGTGAGCGTGTGAGAATGAGCGTCTGAGGGTGAGCGTCTGAGGGTGAGCGTCTGAGGGTGTGCGGTTGAGGGAGTGAGCGTGTGAGCGTGTGAGGGTGTGAGGGTGAGAGAATGTGAGGGTGAGCATGTGCAGGTGTGAGCGTGTGAGGGTGAGAGTGTGAGGGTGAGCATGTGAGGGTGAGCATCTGAGGGTGAGCGTGTGAGGGTGAGCATGTGAGGGTGAACGTGGGAGCGTGTGAGGGTGGGAGCATCTGAGGATGAGCGTCTGAGGGTGAGCGCCTGAGGGTGAGAGTGAGCATGTGAGGGTGACCGTGTGAGGGTGTGAGGGTGAGGTTGTGAGGGTGAGCGTGTGCGGGTGTGAAGGTGAGCTTTGGAGCATCTGAGGGTGAGCATGGGAGCATCTGAGGGTGAGCGTGGGAGCGTCTGATGATGAGCGTCTGAGGGTGATCGTGTGAGGGTGAGCGTAGGAGTGTGTGAGGGTGAGTGTGTGAGGGTGAGCGTAGGAGGGTGTGAGGGTGGGAGCATCAGAGGGTGAGCGTCTGAGGGTGAGCGTCTGAGGGTGAGCATCTGAGGGTGAGCGTCTGACGGTGAGCGTCTGGGGGTGAGCATCTGAGGGTGAGCGTCTGAGGGTGGGAGCGTCTGAGGGTGAGCGTCTGAGGGTGAGCATCTGAGGGTGAGCGTCTGAGGGTGAGCGTTTGAGGGTGAGCGTGTGAGGGTGAGCGTGTGAGGGTGAGCGTGTGAGGGTGAGCGTGTGAGGGTGGAAGAGTCTGAGGCTAAGCGTCTAAGGGTGAGCGTCTGAGGGTGAGCGTGTGAGGGTGAGCGTGTGAGGGTGGGAGCGTCTGAGGGTGAGCGTCTGAGGGTGAGCATCTGAGGGTGAGCGTCTGAGGGTGGGAGCGTCTGAGGGTGAGCGTCTGAGGGTGAGCATCTGAGGGTGAGCGTCTGAGGGTGAGCGTCTGAGGGTGAGCGTGTGAGCGTCTGAGGATGAGCTTGTGAGGGTATGAGCGTGTGAGGGTGAGCGGGTGAGGGTGAGCGGGTGAGGGTGAGCGGGTGAGGGTGAGCGGGTGAGCGTCTGAGGGTGAGGGTGTGCGGTTGAGGGTGTGCGTCTGAGGGTGTGCGTCTGAGGGTGTGCGTCTGAGGGTGAGCGTCTGAGGGTGAGCGTCTGAGGGTGAGCGTGTGAGCGTCTGAGGATGAGCTTGTGAGGGTATGAGCGTGTGAGGGTGAGCGGGTGAGGGTGAGCGGGTGAGGGTGAGCGGGTGAGCGTCTGAGGGTGAGGGTGTGCGGTTGAGGGTGTGCGTCTGAGGGTGTGCGTCTGAGGGTGTGCGTCTGAGGGTGAGCGTCTGAGGGTGAGCGTCTGAGGTTGAGGATGGGAGCATCTGAGGGTGAGCATCTGAGGTTGAGCGTCTGAGGGTGAGCGTGTGAGCGTCTGAGGATGAGCTTGTGAGGGTGTGAGCGTGTGAGGGTGAGCGTGTGAGGGTGAGCGGGTGAGGGTGAGCGGGTGAGGGTGAGCGGGTGAGGGTGAGCGGGTGAGGGTGTGCGTCTGAGGGTGTGCGTCTGAGGGTGAGCGACTGAGGGTGAGCGTGTGAGCATGTGAGGGTGTGAGCGTGTGAGAGTGTGAGCGTGTGAGGGTGTGAGTGTGCGAGGGTGAGTGTGTGAGGGTGAGCCGGTATGCATGTGAGGGTGTGAGGGTGAGCATGTGCGGGTGTGAAGGTGAGCGTGAGAGGATCTGAGGGTGAGAGTGTGAGGGTGAGCGTGTGAGGGTGAGCTTCTGAGGGTGAGCGTGTGAGGGTGAGCGTGTGAGGGTGAGCGTGGGAGCGTGTGAGGCTGAGCGTGGGAGCGTGTGAGGGTGGGAGCATCTGAGGATGAGCGTCTGAGGGTGAGCGTCTGAGGGTGAGGGTGTGAGGGTAAGCGGGTGAGCGTGATGGTGAGCATGTGAGGGTGACCGTGTGAGGGTGTGAGGGTGAGGAGGTGAGGGTGAGCGTGTGCGGGTGTGAGGGTGAGCTTTGGAGCGTCTGAGGGTGATCATGGGAGCGTCTGAGGGTGAGCGTCTGAGGGTGAGCGTCTGAGGGTGAGGATGGGAGCATCTGAGGGTGAGCATCTGAAGTTGAGCGTCTGAGGGTGAGCGTGTGAGCGTCTGAGGATGAGCTTGTGAGGGTGTGAGCGTGTGAGGGTGAGCGGGTGAGGGTGAGCGGGTGAGGGTGAGCGGGTGAGGGTGAGCGGGTGAGCGTCTGAGGGTGAGGGTGTGCGGTTGAGGGTGTGCGTCTGAGGGTGTGCGTCTGAGGGTGAGCGACTGAGGGTGAGCGTGTGAGCATGTGAGGGTGTGAGCGTGTGAGAGTGTGAGCGTGTGAGGGTGTGAGTGTGCGAGGGTGAGCGTGTGAGGGTGAGCCGGTATGCATGTGAGGGTGTGAGGGTGAGCATGTGCGGGTGTGAAGGTGAGCGTGGGAGCGTCTGAGGGTGAGAGTGTGAGGGTGAGCGTGTGAGGGTGAGCTTCTGAGGGTGAGCGTGTGAGGGTGAGCGTGGGAGCGTGGGAGCGTGTGAGGCTGAGCGTGGGAGCGTGTGAGGGTGGGAGCATCTGAGGATGAGCGTCTGAGGGTGAGCGTCTGAGGGTGAGGGTGTGAGGGTAAGCGGGTGAGCGTGATGGTGAGCATGTGAGGGTGACCATGTGAGGGTGTGAGGGTGAGGAGGTGAGGGTGAGCGTGTGCGGGTGTGAGGGTGAGCTTTGGAGCGTCTGAGGGTGAGCATGGGAGCGTCTGAGGGTGAGCGTCTGAGGGTGAGTGTGTGCCATTGATCGTGTGAGGGTGAGCGTAGGAGTGTGTGAGGGTGAGCGTAGGAGCGTGTGAGGGTGAGCGTATGAGGGTGGGAGCATCAGCGGGTGAGCGTCTGAGGGTGAGCGTCTGAGTGTGAGCATGTGAGCGTCTGAGGGTGAGCGTCTGAGGGTGAGGGTGTGCGTGTGAGGGTGTGCGTGTGAGGGTGTGCGTGTGAGGGTGAGCGTGTGAGGGTGAGCGTGTGAGGGTGAGCGTGTGAGGGTGAGCGTGTGAGGGTGGGAGCATCTAAGGGTGAGCGTCTGAGAGTGAGCATCTGAGGGTGAGCGTCTGAAGGTGAGCGTCTGAGGGTGAGCTTGTGAGGGTGTGAGCGTGTGAGGATGAGCAGGTGAGGGTGAGCGGGTGAGGGTGAGCGTCTGAGGGTGAGGGTGTGCGGTTGAGGGTGTGTGTCTGAGGGTGTGCGTCTGAGGGTGTGCGTCTGAGGGTGAGCATCTGAGGGTGAGCATCTGAGGGTGAGCTTGTGAGGGTGTGAGCGTGTGAGGGTGAGCGGGTGAGGGTGAGCGTCTGAGGGTGAGGGTGTGCGGTTGAGGGTGTGTGTCTGAGGGTGTGCGTCTGAGGCTGTGCGTCTGAGGGTGAGCGTCTGAGGGTGAGCGTGTGAGGGTGTGAGCATGTGAGAGTGTGAGCGTGTGAGGGTGCGAGCGTGCGAGGGTGAGCGTGTGAGGGTGAGCGGGTGTACGTGTGAGGGTGAGGGTGAGCATGTGCGGGTGTGAGGGTGAGCGTGGGAGCGTCTGAGGTTGAGCGTGGGAGCGTCTGAGGGTAAGCGTCTGAGGGTTAGTGTGTGCGGGTGAGCATGTGAGGGTGAGCGTAGGAGCGTATGAGGGTGAGCGTGTGAGGGTGGGAGCATCAGAGGGTGAGCATCTGAGGGTGAGCGTCTGAGGGTGAGCGTCTGAGGGTGAGCGTCTGAGGGTGAGCATGTGAGGATGGGAGCATCTGAGGGTGAGCGTCTGAGAGTGAGCGTCTGAGGGTGAGCGTCTGAGGGTGAGCGTCTGAGCGTGTTAGGGTGAGCGTGTGAGGGTGAGCGTGTGAGGGTGTGCGTGTGAGGGTGAGCGTGTGAGGGTGTGAGCATGTGAGGGTGAGCGTCTGAGGGTGAGCGGGTGAGCATCTGAGGGTGAGTGTGTGCGGTTGAGGGTGTGCATCTGAGGGTGTGCGTCTGAGGGTGAGCGTCTGAGGGTGAGCGTCTGAGGGTGAGCGTCTGAGTTTGAGGGTGTGCGTGTGAGGGTGTGAGGGTGAGCGGGTGCATGTGTAAGCGTGTGAGGGTGAGCGTGTGAGGGTGAGTGTGTGAGGGTGTGCGTGTGAGGGTGTGCGTGTGAAGGTGTGCGTGTGAGGGTGTGCGGGTGAGCGTGGGAGCTTGTGAGGGTGAGCATGTTAGGGTGAGCGTGGGAGCGTTTGAGGGTGAGCGTGGGAGCGTCTGACTGTGAGCGTCTGAGGGTGAGGGTGTGAGGGTGAGGGTGTGGGGGTGAGCGCGTGAGGGTGTGCGCATGAGGGTGTGCGTGTGATGGTGAGCGGGTGCGGGCGTGTGCGGGTGAGGGTGAGCGTGGGAGCGTGTGTGGGTGTGCATGTGAGCGGGTGAGGGTGAGCGTGTGAGGGCGAGAGTGTAAATTTGGCGCCAATATCACTGATTGGTCGCGATGCATCGCCGCTGACCTTCGTGCGGCAGATGAGCCGCTAACAGCCGCCATCTTGTTCTGAAATCCCACGTCACTGATTGGCCACGGCCGGACCAATCAGCGACGTGGGATTTCCTGGACAGGAGATTAGATGCAATTGGAAACCATGGTAGCATAGAAATGCCCCTGGCAACATTTATGTAGTAGGCAATAATATTACAAGATCTTTTATAGAATCTAAATTACACTGCATTTTGTATCAACATGGAATGTTCTGGTTTATGACATCAAATATAATTTGTGATTATGTATAAATATATGTACCACAATATATTCCACATATATGTGTGTGAGTAATGTTGGTTTAGAGATAATCTGATGGAGTCAGTTTAAGTACTTAAAATTATTTACACAAATATAAAGATTAAAATTGGTGCCTGTTTATGAATGAATGAGAATATTTTATTTAGAGGTGGAATATGTTGAACTTCAGTTATTCTGTGGTCATTTAAATATGCACTTAGCAAGTACATCTAATATATATAATTGTCTTATCCCGTCTGTCTGTCTTTCTGAGATGTCTTGGAGCAGACTTATTTAGAACGAGAGTTTGCTCCGCTGGAAACCACAGTTGATCTCTGGAAAACCTCTTGGCAGAATTTGTGACAGAAACATTTTTTCCTTAAACTACATTTCAGAAGACTGTTATGTCCTCAGGAAAGTAATGTGAACACTAGCAGGGTAATGAAAACATCTGCATAACTAAGGAGTTATTAAAGATCATATATCATAGGTAATACAGTCATGTTTCTTCTCCAAGGATATTCTACTATATATATGTGTTTACAACAAATCAGCTGAAATTAATAATCACAATAAAGTGTATATGATATGTATGTATGTATATGTATATAGATATATGTATATATATATATATATATATATATATATATATATATATATATATATATATACACACCGTCTTGGCTGAAAATGTTGACACCCTTGAAATTGTTCAGGAAAATGAAGTATTTCTCCCCAAAAATTATTGCAATTACACATGCTTTGTTATACACGTTTATTTCCTTTGTGTGTATTGGAACAACACAAAAAACTGAGAAAAAAAGGCAAATTGGACATAATTTCAAACAAAATACCCAAAAATGGGCAGGTCAAAATTGTTGGCCCCTTTTCCATATTGTGGGTAAACAATAGTGTTGAGCGAGTATGTTCTATTAACCCTTTCGCCGAGTATGCTTGGGCCGAGCTCCGAGTATTTACAGCTGCTCAGTGATATGTTTGAATAGCTCCCATGTGCATGATTTGTGACTGTAATAAATCTGTCAAACAGTTGCAAATCATGCACACGGGAGCGATTCAAACATATCATCGAGCAGCTGTAAATACTCGGAGCTCGCCGGAGCATACTCGGAAGAGAACATACTCGCTCAACACTAGTAAGCAACTTTGTTTCAAGCATTTGATGCTCGTTCAAACTCAACTGTTGCAAGTAACCTTGAGGGCAATATGAAAATCAGACCTGAATCCAGATAAGAAGGGGAAAAGTTGACTCAATCTTTGCATTGTGTGTCTGTGTGTGCCACACTAAGCGTGGAGAACAGAAAGGGGATGTTATTACTGAGCCCTAACACTCACACGAAGATGAACAAACCAAGGGAGATGTTCAGCCTGCATACCAGAGGTTCGTATGCAGACTAGGCAAATCCCTAACCTGACCCTGATTTGTCCCTGCCTGACTGTGGAGGTTGGCACCATAAAAATACACAATGAAGTCCCCTCTCAAAGTCGGCTGAGCCAGAGTGTACTTAACTGCACTCTGAACTACAAATGGAGTGAAACCCAAAACCACAATAAAAGAATGGAGTGCACACAGACAGAGGGTGAGACACAGGGTTAAAGACGTGTTCACACAGTCATTCATTAAAGATGGTAGGAAAAGAAAGGAATCCAAAAAGACCTTTGGTATACGTGAAGACTCCCAGACCCTGAATGTAACCAAATGGGAAAAGCTGGGAAGGAGAAGACACAAACAAACTGCAGAAGAAGCAATAGATAAAACCTCAGCAAGATAATACTTAAATGGGGAGCTGGGACTCCAAACATCCATCTAACTTGGAATATACCCAGCAAAGACTGCATGTGCCAGGAGAGTATAAAAAGACCCTCCCAAGAAGTGATAGGACAAACCAAAACAAGGAAGTGAAAACACCCGCATAGAGGCAACACAGCAAATCAAAGAAGATAATTATCAGCAGTTGGACAGAAACAAAACAGGCTGTGGTCCAACAGAAAGATAAACTGACCCATGGCCAGAGATCACCAGATCAAGTCCCGGAGTGGAGCCATGACGGAGGAGAAGAGAACTGTCTGAGGACTTGAGAACCAAAATTGCTGAAAAATATCAACAATCTCAAGGTTACAAGTCCATTTCCAGAGATCCTGATGTTCTTTTGTCCATGGTGCGCAACATAATCAAGAACTTTACAGCCCAAGGCACTGTAGCTAATCTCCCTGGATATGGACAGAAGAGAAAAATTGATGAAAGGTTGCAATACAGGACAGTCCAGATAGTGGATAAGCAGCACCAATCAAGTTCCAAAAAAAGTCAAGCTGTCCTGCAGGCTCAGGGTGTATCAGTGATAGCGACTATCCGTCGACATTTGAATCAAATGAAATGATATGGCAGGAGACCCAGTAGGACCCCACTGCTGACACAGAGGCATAAATAAGCTAGACTGCAGTTTGCCAAAATGTACGTGAGTAAACCAAAATCCTTCTGGAAAAGCATCTTGTGGACAGATGAGAACAAGATAGAGGTTTTTGGTAAAGCATACAGTTGTGCTCAAAAGTTTACATACCCTGGCAGAGTTTTTCCTTTCTTGGTCTTGTTT
Organism: Phyllobates terribilis; assembly: GCF_046119375.1. NCBI lineage: Eukaryota > Metazoa > Chordata > Amphibia > Anura > Dendrobatidae > Phyllobates > Phyllobates terribilis. Next base: position 409,491,033 of record NW_027362771.1, on the reverse strand, counting down.
CAGAGAATATGAATGATAACAAAAAACTTTTTCTCACTCATGGTTATTGGTTGGGTGAAGCCATTTATTGTCAAACTACTGTGTTTTCTCTTTTTAAATCTTAATGAAAACCAAAAACATCCAAATGACCCTGATCAAAAGTTCACATGCCCCAGTTCTTAATACCGTGTATTGCCCCCTCTAACATCAATGACAGCTTGAAGTCTTTTGTGGTAGTTGTGGATGAGGTTCTTTATTTTCTGCCAATGTAATGCTGCCAATTCTTCTTGGCAAAAAGCCTCCAGTTCCGGTAAATTCCTCGGCTCTCTAGCATGACCTGCGCGCTTGAGATCTCCCCAGAGTGGCTCAATGATATTGAGGTCAGGAGATTGAGATGGCCACTCCAGAACCTTCACTTTGTTCTCCTGTAGCCAATGACAGGTCGACTTGGTTTTGTGTTTTGGATCATTGTCATGTTGGAACGTCCAAGTATGTCCCATGTGCAGTTTCTGGCCTGATGAGTGCAAATTTGCTTCCAGTATTTGTTGATAACGTGCTGCATTCATCTTTCCTTCAAGGTTTACCAAGTTTCCTGTGCCTTTGTAGCTCACATATCCCCAAAACATCAACGATCCAGCTCCGTGCTTTACTGTAGGAATGGTGTTCCTTTCATCATAGGCCTTGTTGACCTCTCTCCAAATGTAACGTTTATCGTTGTGGCCATAAAGTTCAGTTTTGGTTTCATCACTCCAAATTACCTTGTTCCAGAAGTTTTGAGGCTTGTCTCTGTGCTGTTTGGCATATTGTAGGCGAGATGCTTTGTGGCATTTGCGCAGTAATGGCTTTCTTCTGGCGACTCGACCATTCAGCCCATTTTTCTTCAAGCGCCTCCTTATTGTGCTTCTTGAAACAGCCACACTGCTAGTTTTCAGTGAGCACTGAATTTCAGCTGATGTTATTTGTGGGTTTTTCTTTGCATCCCGAACAATTTTCCTGGCAGTTGTGGCTGAAATTTTTATTGGTCTACCTGACCGTGGTTTGATTTTACCAGAGCCCTTGATTTTCCATTTCTTAATCACAGTTTGAATGTTGCTGACTGGCATTATCAATTCCTTGGATATTATTTTGTATCCCTTTTCTGTATTATACAGTTCAAATACCTTTTCCCATAGATCCGTTTACAATTCTTTTGCTTTTCCCATGACTCACAATCCAGGACCTCTAAGGCGTAGAGAGCCAGTTTATGCCACATGTCCAGCTTGGATACCCAATAATTATAAGGCACAAAGGAATCACGGAGGACGTTGGTACGGTCGGCAAGGTACTCCCTTAGCATTTTCCGAAACGTTTCCCTCCTTGGGAGAGTACCATGCGCCTCAGGGCCTGTGCAATGGGAAGGTCTGAGAAAACTGTCCCAGAACTTAGACAGTGTTCCCCTGCCTCTGCTGGATTGCATTTGTGTCTCTCTCGTCTGTACTCCTTGGTTGTCCAACGAAATGTGACCTCTGCCGCCAGCATTTTCAGATGGGAATTTTTTTAATAATTATGCAACAAGGGCATTCTGGTACTGCCCCATTTTATTAGGCCTGTCCAGTGTGGGAATAAGAGATATAAAGTTCTCCTTGTACCGTGGGTCTAGAAGTGTCACCAACGAGTAATGACTGTCACACAAAAATTGGACAAAGCTAGGGTCCTGGGAAAGGCAGCGTAACATAAACTCAGCCATGTTTGCCAGACTGCAAAGGGGCAAGACTTCCGTGTCCTCACAAAGAGGATGACTGACCATGCTCTCCTCCTCATCCTCCTCCCTGTCCTCAGGCCATCCATGCTGAACAGACCGTATAACAGTTGTGCAGGTAGTACCGTCTATAGCGCAGGAAACTAGCTCATGTTCTTCCTCCTCCTCCTCCTCTTTCTCATTGTCACCCAATCCACGTTGGAATGAGATGAGGCTGGGCTATGTGGAATCATCCTGCATGGTTCCTTGCTCCATCTCCTTATGCTCCACCTGCAATACATCCTCTTTAATTGTGAGCAGAGAGCGTTTCAGAAGACAGAGAAGCGGGATGGTGATGCTAATTATTTGCATAATACCTACTCAACGGGTAATAAACTCACATAATGTCCCATTCATGGGAGAAGCGGGGATTTTACCATATTATAATATATATGAACCTATAAGAGAGATGGTACACCCCAGAAAATACAATTAGTGCGAACAGATGAATTTAAAAGGTATATATTTTATTTAGGTATGTTAAGAACAAGAAACACTACAAAAGTATAAGATGAAGGTCAATAGGTATGAAAGTGAGAAATACATAAAAAAGACGATCACAGAAGGACATAAGGGCTCAATAGGCAGTGCATGAGGAATCCTCTATATAAATTAGCACAAAAAAGGACAGTGTACATCGTTAAAGGCTCAAACATGCATGGACCCATATGACGGTACCACTGTCATACGCATAATTACCAGTGTCAATTTAACGTATTGTCACTTTATATTATTAATTGTGTTATTAATTTATCAGTTTGATCATTATTTGCCAATTATTTGCACATTCATCTGCGATATTAGTATTCAAGCCACATTTGGTTTGAATTCATATAATTCTTATTTTTTATTTTCATCATTATTATTATATTTTTTTATTTCATTCTCTATTTATTTTTTTCTTTCATATATTGTTTTATATTCCTTTATTTTTATTTACACATCTATTCAGCCTTATATCATCCTCCTTTCATCTACTTTATTATTTTTCTTTTACTTGTTCCTATTTCGTTCATTCAAATCATTCCTCATCGTTCCTATCTATGATTTGCGCTCCTTGTGGTGAGTGCGCATGCACGGTCTGTTGCGGCCCCGAGTCCTGGATACCGTGGTCTTTTAATGCGGATCACGCCTCGCTTTCACTGGTTGTTGGGGGCGTGAGCGTCATCCAGCACGTGACCGCCGGTCACGGGACTCTTTTTCTGGATGCCGCCTCAGTCCTCGCACGCGCCATTGGATCCACGCTGTGAGTAGCATTGACTTTATCTCCGCCCACTATCCCCTTATTGGCTGGCTGCCATATAAAAAATGAGCACACCCTTTAGTGTGACACGCCTCCCGAAGAAGCTAATGCGAAACGTGCGCGTCGGGGCAGGAAGCAGGAGCATTTACACTGGTATGGAACAAGTACTTTATACCTTATTGTTTTGATATGTCTGTGTATTGAATGTACCCATTTAGTGTTAGGTGTTAGTGACAGCGGGAGATCCTTGTTTGTTTATTTATATGCATTTATCTATATGCACTGGTTCGATCACTTCGGCCGCAGATGCTGGTCATGCTATGAATGAATAGTGCTGGTCTATGCACTCATGTGCACGAGAGCACTAGTAAGCTACAGCGCTGCTGCCCTGTGGATTCGACCCAATGTGTGGCATTATGAATTAACTCCTTCTGACACTCCACGCTGCTATATATAACACCACTATATATATTTTTTCTATTTGTGATGAGTGCTTCATCCACAGCATAATCATAAGACTACTCAAGTTTTCCCAAAGATTTCAGTGTTGTTTCTCCTGCCTCCTCATGTTTGGTACCTTTCTCTTTTTATGATTCTATTTTGGATTTTTATATGTCTAAATAAAATACTTATTTTTAAATTATTTTTGGTACTTCATGTTTTACCTGGTAATAATAATTTATCCTGGTAAAAAAATTTTGTGTGGTAATAATTGATTGTTCGGAAGTACTATTATCTTAATTTGGACACTTTTTGTGAAACATCTTATACTTTTGTAGTGTTTCTTGTTCTTAACATACCTAAATAAAATATATACCTTTTAAATTCATCTGTTCGCACTAATTGTATTTTCTGGGGTGTACCATCTCTCTTATAGGTTCATACATGATGCTAATTATTGCGTCATCGCCGCTCACCATCTAGGTGGAGTCCTCAAAGTTTTGGAGGATGGTACATATGTCTGACATCCATGTCCACTCCTGAGGTCTTATGTGTGGAGACTGAACTGAATACCGATGGCCTTGTTGATGCTGGTAGTCAACAACTGTTCTCTTCTGCTCACAAATCCTTCCTAACATCTGCAATGTAGAGTTCCATTGCGTGGGGACATCACAGATTAGTCGGTGAGCTGGAAGCTGCAAATGCTGTTGAAGCACGGCAAGGACGGCGCAAGCTGTAGCTGACATTCTAAAATGGGCACAAACAGGCGTAGCTGACAAGCAGATCTGGCAGATCTGGGTAGGTTTTGAGAAACCGCTGAACCACGAGGTTAAGTACATGGGCCAGGTATGGTACGTGTGTGAGCTCGCCTCGCCTCACAGCCGCCACCAGGTTCCATCCATTGTCACACACAACCGTGCCTGGCTGTAGGGTCAGCGATGTCAGCCACTGTTCTGCCTGCTCTTTCAGAGCTGTCCACAACTCTTCAGCGTTGTGCGGTCTGCCACCTAAGCAAATTAGCTTCAGCATAGCCTGTTGCCGCTTGGCCAAGGCAGTGCTGCAGTGCTTCCAGCTTGCGACTGATGTGGTCATTTCAGAGATGGAGGCTGAAGAGGGGGACGAGGTGCAGGAGCTGTAGAATGTGGGGGCAACCCTGAGTGACCCAGGGCCCGCAATCCTCGGCGTCCGGAGGACATGTTCCACCCAAAGGTCCCTCTGGGTCCCTGCTTCCACTATATTAACCCAGTGTGCCGTCACCAAGATGTATCGTCCCTGCCCACAAGCACTTGTCCACATGTACGTGGTTAGGTGGACTCTCCCAGTAAGCACGTTGTTGAGGGCACGCCTAATGTTGTGGGACACGTGCTCATGTAATGCGGGGACGGCACACAGGAAGAAATAGTGCCGTCTGTGGACCGAGTACCGAGGGATGGCCACCGCCATCAGTTTGCAGAAACCTTCCATCTCCACGAGCCTAAAAGGCAACATTTCGAGAGCAAGCATTCGCTAAATGTGTGAATTTAGTAGTGTGGCCAGTGGGGTGTTGGCTGCGTATTTGCGCTTGCGTTCCAAGGACTTGGATAGGGACACTGAACGCTGCGCTGGGACAAGGACGTGGACATGCTTGCTGATGGTGCTAGTTGAGAGTGTTCAACGACAGGTGCAGAGCAGGAGGCATCTTGGCATGCGTCATGAACAGGGGATTGGCGTGCACGCACAACAGCGGAAGAAGCAGTGGTGTCACCTGCAGACACTGTTGCTGGACCCTGGGCTTTGGCCCACTTAGTGGGGTGCTTTGCTGCCTTGTGCCTGATCATGCTGGTGGTGGTCAGGCTGCTAGTTTTGTTACCCCTGCTGATGCTGGCCTGGTAGGTGGTGCAAATGGCCTTTTTAGGGTTATCTGCAGAGTCTTTAAAAAATAACCAGACTCGGGTAGACCTACCAGTAGTACTGGCAACTTCCGTCGTGTTGGCGCTATGAGGAACGCTTTCTTGCCTTGTGTCTGTGGACACCACACTGCTTCTTCCTGCCTGTTGTGATGCTATGCCTCCCTCCCCCTTTGTGCTGCTGTCCTTGCTCTGTATATTTCCCTGCCAGGTTGGGTCACTTACAATATCATCCACCACCTTGTCTTCCACTTCCACACCCTGGTCCTCCTCCTGACTTTCTGGCAATTGTGTCTCATCATCATCATTATCCACCTCTTGCGACAGTAATTACACTTTCCCACCATCGCCTTCATGTGACCGTGGCTGCTCCAATATATGGGCATCACTACATGCGTTCTCCTCTTGACTCGCTTGAAGCTGGCCGGGCGAGAGGCCCGAATCTACAAATGGAAAAGGGAACAGCTCTTCTGAGTGTCCAAATGTGGGATCAGTTGTCTCCATGCACTCGGCATGATGGCAGGAAGGAGGATCAGGGTGAGGAATATGCGGTCCAGACTCACGGCTACTTTGATTTGACTGTGTGGAAGACAGGATGGTGGTGGTGGTGGCAAAGTGATTGGAAGTATTATCTGCTATCCAACCAACAACCTTTTGACACTGCTCAGTGTTAAATAGTGGTGTTCTACGGTCCCCTTGTAATTGGGACAGGAAGGTCGAGCGACAAGATGTGGGTTTTGTTGTGGCACAATATCAGCTTGCCCACGGCCACATCTTCGGCCTCTGCATGCACCATCACGCTCACTTCCCCGTGCCTTGCCACGCACCTTGCCCGTTTTTAATAGAGGACAATATTTTCCACGTTCATGAGAAATGGCTGATTTTGAAAGGCAGTTATAAGTGATACATCTGACAGAGAACCACAATTTTAAATACCAGGCCTGTAATTTAAACAAACACCTAGTGTGAATAGCTTGACCGACACACTGCAACGAAATGAAAATGGAAGAAATGTCTAATTTTGGAACACTCTTAGAGGTGATATGTCTGACAGAGAACCATGGTTTAAAATAGCAGGCCTGTAATTTGTTAATACTAAGCTTGACCGACACACTGCAATGGGATAAAAATGGAAGAAATGTCTGATTTTGGAATAGTCTTATAGGTGATATGCCTGACAGAGAACCACGGTTTTAAATAGCAGACCTGTAATTTACTAATACTACTCTTCACAGACACCTAGTGTGAATAGATTGACCAACACACTGCAACAGAATGGAAAAGGAGGCCAATATTTTCCACGTTCAGTTTACATTTCTGGATTTTTATCGCTAAAATATGGAACAGATCTGGCTTTATTCTGCAGTGAGAACAAGCAAATGGAGCAGAAAAATGGTGTACTCTGGATTGCTTTTTAAGCAAAAAAACAGGATTAAGATAAAAAAAAAATTGCCCTGGCCCTTGATATCTGGGGCTATGTCTACAAATATCTGTAACTATTACAGCAGCAGCAGACAGGACGTTCAATGGACCCTCTTATGCTGTATAATACGCTGCAATCTGCCACATGCACTGCCTGCCTGCCTAGCACTGATTATATGCAGCAGGATTAGTCCTCAGAAGGACTGTTAGTTCAGTTGGATATATAAATATATATATGTTGTGGAATACCCATGCTAACTATAAAGAAGCAAATCTCTCCCTGACGCAGCAGTACCTCTCCCTATTCTGCCTGATTCCGGGGTACACTGTGACGAGCACAGCGGCGCCAGATCTTATATAGACAAAGACCATTCACTCCCAAATGTAATGCAAAATAGCAAAAATATTTTATTAATAATACATCAACAACCCACAAACAGACAAGTTTTTTTTAAAAACACATAACTTGTGTAGAAAATATTCAGATACAAGATGTATGGGAAAATAACCCAGCAATGCAGAAAACCTCTAAACTTTGTAGGTACTGTGAAAAGTCAACTATTTATTGAGTCCAGATAGAAAACAATACCTTAGCTCACTGACCACTGGATCAATATATTAATAAACAATCAATATTTGTGGTAAAAAACGTGACCTTGGCAGATGAAAGCATTATATATAGGATCAATACATATAGTTACGTACAAAGTGAATGGACCCAACGCGTGTCACTGCTCACCAGCAGCTTCGTCAGGGTGACGCGTTTCCCATACCTCTTGTATCTGAATATTTTCTACACAAGTTGTGTTTTAAAAAAAAACTTGTCTGTTTGTGTGTTGTTGATGTATTATTAATAATTTTTTTTTGATATTTTGCATTACATTTGGGAGTGCATGGTCTTTGTTTGCCCTATGCCCTTTTCTCTTCTGTATACCAATTGATTCCCAGCGTGGGTTTACTGTAGCACCCCTTTGTGTAAAATTTTTTATAGCTAATCATTGAGCGGTGCCGCCAAATGTGTTGTGTATATTTAGATCTTATATAGACCTGATGACGCTGTGCGGCCAGACAATCACTGTAATGCCCGCAACCAACATGGCCACGGCATTACAGTGTGTGGCAGGCAATCGCTGCATGCTCATTGGCTCTCTAAAGAGCATCAAACATGCAGGGTGGGTACCCGAGTTCCCGCCCAAAAAACCCGGAAAAACTCGCCAAGCGCCGACCTTGTCGAGCACAGTGATGATCGGGCGAGTAACGAGCAGTGGCGAGCACGTTCGCTCATCACTAGTCCTGATCTAAACCCCATTGAACATCTGTGGAAAGATCGTAAAATTGCTGTTGGGAGAAGGCACCCTTCAAATATGAGAGACCTGGAACAGTTTGCATAAGGAGAGTGGTCCAAAATTCCAATTCATATGTGTAAGAAGCTTATTGATGGTTATAGGAAGTGATTGATTGCAGTTATTTATTCCAAAGCGTGTGCAATCAAATATTAAGTTGAGGGTGCCAACAATTTTGTCCAGTTTAATCATAGAATCATAGAATCATAGAATGGTAAAGTTGGAAGGGACCTCCTGGGTCATCTGGTCCAACCCCCTGCCCAAAGCAGGATTCACTAGATCATCTCAGACAGATGTCTGTCCAGCCTCTGTTTGAAGACGTCCATTGAAGGGGAACTCACCACCTCTCGTGGCAGCCTGTTCCACTCATTAATCACCCTAACTGTCAAAAAGTTTTTTCTAATATCTAATCTGTGTCTCCTCCCATTTAGTTTCATCCCATTGCTTCTAGTCTTTCCTTGTGCAAATGAGAATAAAGATGATCCTTCTACAATGTGACAGCCCTTGACATATTTGTAGACAGCTATTAAGTCTCCTCTCAGTCTTCTTTTAGCAAGCTAAACATTCCCAAATCCTGCAACCGTTCCTCATAGGACATGGTTTGCAGACCAGTCACCATTCTGGTCGCTCTTCTCTGAACTTGCTCCAGTTTGTCTATGTCTTTTTTAAAATGTGGTGCCCAAAACTGTACACAGTATTCCAGATGAGGTCTGACCAAAGAGGAGTAAAGACCGATAATGACTTCACGTGATCTAGACTGTATGCTTCTGTTAATACATCCCAGAATTGTATTTGCCTTTTTTGCTGCTGCATCACACTGTTGACTCATGTTCAGTCTATGATCTATTAGTATACCTAAGTCTTTTTCACATGTACTGTTGCTTAGCTCTATTCCTCCCATTTTGTATATGTTTTTTTCATTTTTATTGCCCAGATGTAGTACTTTGCATTTTTCCCTGTTAAAAACCATTCTGTTGGTTGCTGCCCACTGCTCCAGTTTATTTAGGTCTTTTTGAATCCTCTCTCTCTCTTCTCTAGTATTAGCTATCCCTCCTAGCTTTGTGTCATCAGCAAATTTAATCAGTTTACCCTCAATTCCTTCATCTAAATCATTGATAAAGATGTTGAACAATACAGGTCCCAGGACGGAGCCCTGTGGTACCCCACTTGAGACATTCATCCAGCTGGATGTGAAGCCATTTACAACCACCCTTTGAGTCCGATCACTAAGCCAGTTATGAATCCACCTAACAGTTGCCTGGTCCATTGCATACTTGGTCATTTTTTCAATAAGGATGGTGTGAGATACTTTGTCAAATGCTTTGCTGAAGTCAAGATATACTATATCTACAGCATTTCCCTGATCCACCCAGTCAGTGATTCTGTCATAGAAGGAAATTAAGTTAGTCTGACATGACTTGTTAGTTACAAACCCATGCTGACTCTGGTTAATCACTTCATTCTTATCCATGTACTTACATCCATGTTGTTTAATAATTTGTTCAAAGATCTTTCCTGGTATAGAAGTCAGACTCACCGGCCTATAGTTCCCTGGGTTCACCTTCTTCCCCTTTTTGAAGATAGGAACAACATTTGCTCTTCTCCAGTCTTCTGGGACTTCTCCTGTTCTCCAAGAATTTTCAAAGATTATGGAGAGTGGTTCTAAAATATCTTCTACGATCTCCTTCAGTACTCTGGGGTGTAATTCATCTGGACCTGGAGACTTGAACTCATTTATGTTAGCTAAATATTCCCTCACAATCTTTCTGTTTACAGATAACTTGGATTCCTCTATTCCTTTAAAAGGACAGTGAAGATCAGTTGATGTTACATTTTCTTTCTGAGAGAAAACAGATGCAAAATAGGAATTAAAAAGTTCGGCCTTCTCAACATCCTCTCTTACCATTTCTCCATTTTCATCCTGTAAAAATCCTATAGCATCTTTGACTTTTCTTTTACTTTTGACATACCCCCAAAATCCTTTTTTATTGCTTTTGACATCTCTTGCAAGCCTTAATTCATTGTCAGCTTTAGCTAACCTGATACATGCCCTGCAGGATCTGCAGACTGCATTATAATCTTCTTTAGATATGCCTCCCTCTTTCCATTTAATAAACATTTCTTTCTTTCTTTTTAGCATGTGTTTAAGTTCTGTGTTCATCCATCCTGGTTTCCTTAAATGCTTCCCATTCTTCCTACTTTTTGGGATTGTTAACAATTGTGCTTTGAGAATCTCATTTTTAAAAATTTCCCATCCTTCCTGGACATTTTTGTCCTTAAGGACATCCAGCCATTGGATCCCTCCTATTCTCTTTCTGAGTCTCTTAAAATCTGCCTTTCTAAAATCTAACCTTGAAGTTTGAGTCTTCACATGTCTTCCTCCTCTAGTTATCCAAAATTCTATAATAGCATGATCGCTGCCTCCTAGGGTCCCAGCCACCTTTACCTCCTCAACCATTTCCTCCCTGTTTATAAGGATTAGATCCAAAGTAGCAGATCCCCTTGTTTTCTCCCCTACCTTTTGGAAGATAAAGTTGTCAGCAAGAGAGGATAAGAATTTGCTTGACCTGTTAGTTTTACTTGAGAGAGATTCCCAACAAATGTCTGGATAGTTGAAATCTCCCATGACCACTACGTCATATTTTTTGGAGAACTTGGCCATTTGATACATAAAGAGTTCATCCATATCTTCAGCTTGCCCAGGTGGCCTGTAGTAAATGCCTACAATGGTGTCCTTTCCGTTGTTCTCTCCTTGTATTCTTACCCAAACAGTTTCCACAGAACTCCCAGTCTCTGAAGCTTCAATCTCTGTGCAGATATACGCTTTTCTAACATACAATGCAACACCTCCTCCTCGTTTATCAAGTCTGTTTCTTGCAAATAAGTTGTATCCTTTTAGCCTTTTATTCCAATCATGTGTATCGTCCCACCAAGTTTCAGTGATTCCAATGACATCATATTCCTTTTCCTGCATTAGTAGTTCCAATTCTCCTTGTTTGTTGCCCATGCTTTGTGCATTTGTATAAAAACATTTTAGTTTGTGATTGGTTTCTCTTCCTCCCATATTTTTATTATTTAAATTGTTTTGTCTTTGTTCTTCCTTTCCACTTCCAGTAGCAGAGATCTCAATAGTATTTGTCAGCTGTATGGCTTTTTCTGGCCTTTTGCTTCCCTTCCCACATTGTTCTAGTTTAAAGCTCTTCTGATGAGTGTAGCAAGGCGACTTCCAAATACATGTTTTCCAGTCTTCGTAAGGTGCACCCCATCTCTAGCAAGTAGTCCATCGTATAGGTAATTCATTCCGTGATCCAGAAATCCAAATCCTTGTTGACGGCACCATCGACGTAGCCAGTTGTTCACCTGTAGAATCTTATTCCACCTCATTGTTCCATGGCCATCCACTGGGAGGATGGATGAGAAGACCACCTGCGCTCCCAATTCTTTCACTTTCTTGCCTAAGTCTTCAAAGTCACTGCAGATGGTTTCCAGGTCCTTTCTTGCGGTGTCATTTGTCCCCACATGTATTAGCAGGAATGGGTAGTGATCTGTAGGTCTGAAGAGTCTTGATATCCTGTCAGACACATCTTTAATTTTTGCTCCTGGAAGACAGCACATTTCTCTTGAGGTTATGTCTGGTCTGCAGATAGCGGCCTCTGTTCCTCTTAACAGGGAATCCCCCATGACCACCACTCTCCGTTTTTTCTTCACAACATTCTTCTTTTTCCATCCAGGAGGATTCTGAGGGCTTACAAGGTTATTCATTGCTGGCAAAGTCTTATTTTGCTGTATTTCTTCATGGTTCTCCTGCGTGAGAGCCTGGTACTGGTTCCTGAGCAGTATGGGTGCTGACTGCCTCTCGATCCTCCTGCTTCTGTGGGTCACATGCTTCCATTCCTCTGTTTCGTCAGGTGCAGTTCGAATTTCTTCTCTTTCTGAATCATGAAGAGATAATTCTGCTCTGTCTAAGAACTCTTCACCTTCCTTAATGATTTTCAAGGTAGTTAACCTCTCTTCTAGATTTCGCAACTTTTCCTCCAACAGGGACACAAGCTTGCATTTCTGGCATGTGAAGTTTGGCTTTTCCACTGGCAAGTCTGTGAACATGTAGCAGGATATGCAGCTCACCAAATGGCTCCTGGACTCTTCCATGTTCTTATTGTTAATGTTCTGAAAACAGTGAAAAAAGGTTCAAAAAAAGCTTAAAAATGCACACGCCGATAGGCGCGCAGTTTACCGATGTCCTCTTTTCAGCTCCAACAGCCAAAATCCAGTGTTCTTTGAGCTCGCGGAGACTCTTCACTTACCCCAAAATGCAGTGGGAATATAAGATAAGATAAGATAAGATATACTTTATTTTATCCCGGAGGAAATTGCGGTATCACAGCAGCAGAACACAGATCTCGAGCATGACACATATAATAACAAAACATTTGGAATGCTTTAGACATTGCTTTTCAGACATTTGTTAAACACCCCCATAGCTGTTGGAACAAACGATCTCCTGTATTTTTCCTTTTTACACCTTAGTTGTATTAGGCGATTGCTGAATGTGCTCTTCTGTTTCGCAAACAGTTCATAAAGCGGGTGTGTGTTGTTGCCCATTATAGCTCTGCACTTCTTCTTAATCCTATCCTCTACCACCTCTTCAAAAGTCCCAAGCTGTAGGCCCACCGTCGCGCTAGCCTTCTTTATAAGTTTGTTGAGCTTGTTGGCGTCAGCAACACGCACACTGTTACCCCAGCAAATTATTGCCGCAAAGGTGGCACTAGCCACAATGGATTGGTAGAACACCTCAAGCATTTTGCCACACACATTAAAAGACCTTAACTTCCTTAGGAAGTACAATCTACTCATCCCCTTCTTGTAGACCTTCTCCATGTGGCACTTCCAGTCTAGCTTGCTATCCAGGTAAACCCCCAAATATTTGAAACTGTCCACCATCTCCACATCCTGACCGTCAATGGTAACAGGTAGGCATACCTTCTTGCACCTTCCATAGCTCATCACCAACTCCCTGGTTTTCTTAACATTTAGTTCTAGATGGTTAGCCTGGCACCATACTACAAAGTCCGCAACCACCCTTCTATATTCCTCTTCGTCCTGGTCCTTCCCAATACCGCCAAATATCACAGAGTCATCCGAGTACTTCTGGAGGTGACAACGGTCTGATTTATACTGAAAGTCAGCTGTGTACAATGTAAAGAGGAATGGCGACAGCACTGTTCCCTGCGGGGCTCCGACACTGCTCAGTACACTATCTGATGTAGCCGTCCCCCACCTAACAAACTGTGGCCTATCCGACAGGTAGTCAATTATCCAATTCACAAGTCCCTCATCCACCGCCATTTTAATCAACTTTCCTCGCAGTAAGAGTGGCTGTAATGTGTTGAACGCACTAGAGAAATCAAAGAACAAAGCACGCACTGTGGTTCCATCATTGTCCAAAAAGGAATGTACTGTTTGTAGCAGAGATGCTACAGCATCGTCCACACCCAGTCCCTGCCGGTACGCAAACTGAAGAGCATCAGTATGCGCCATCACCCTCGGACACAAGTGAGCAAGTACTATTCTCTCCAAGGACTTCATCGCATGCGATGTTAAGGCCACCGGTCTATAGTCCCCCGGGGAAGCCGGGAAGGTAGTCTTGGGAATCGGCACCAGGCAGGAAGTCTTCCATAGCACTGGTACTCTCTTTGATTGTAAGCTCTGGTTAAAGAGATGCTGGAAGACAGTACATAACTCATTTGCACACACTCTGAGGACACGTGGACTGAGACCGTCAGGCCCTGCTGCTTTGCCAATGGCCAGCTTACTAAACTGGTCCCTCACGTCATTTTTGGAGACCGAGAAATGATCTATTTCACCCCCTGTTAATTTAGCTAGTTGTTCCCCGGCCTCCTCCCCCTTCCCTGCTGCTACCGCACCTTTATTGCTGAATCTATTGAAGAACTGATTCATTTCATTAGCCATTGTAAGTCCACCACCCCCCTGCTCCGACCTTGCCTTAAACCCAGTCACTAGCTTCATTCCAGCCCACACCTCTCTGGAGCTTTTTTGTGCAAATTGATTTTCTAATTTAACTCTGAATGCCTCACGGGCAATCTTAATTTTCCCCTTTAGGTCTCGCTGTATAATTTTCAATGCCTCCTTGTCCTTCCTTTTAAAAGCCAGTTTTTTCATGTTTAGTAAATGTTTCAACTCTTTTGTAATCCATGGCTTATTGTTTGCATAACACCGAATCTCTTGAACAGGTACTACAATGTCCATACAGAAGTTGATGTAATCAGTAACTCTGCCAGTAATCTCATTAACATTACATTTCTCTTTCATGGTACACAACACCTCCCAGTCTGTACAATCAAAGCAGTCTTGTAATGCCTCCTCTGCTGCTGGACACCACTTCCTTATCTTTTTAATTGTCACTGGTTGTTTGCGGACGTCTGGTTGGTAAGCAGGAGACAATAGTATGAGGTTGTGGTCAGATTTCCCCAGGGGGGGTAATGCAGCCGATGAATAAGCATTCTTAACATTAGCAAAGAGGAGATCCAGTGTGTTGTTGTCCCGTGTAGGACATTTGACATATTGATAGAACTTTGGTATTGCAGATGAGATCTTTACTCGATTGAAATCCCCAGAAATTACAGTTAGAGAGTTTGGGTGTTTAGTCTGAAGACGGGCCATCACCCCTGACAACACATCCCCAGCAGCCTCTGGGTTCGCAGATGGTGGTATATACATCACAACTACAATAACAAGAGTGAATTCTCTAGGCAGATAGTAAGGCCTGAGGCCCACTGCTAACAGTTCAATATTTGGACAGCAATGTTTCTCCTTAACAGTTACATGCCCCTGATTGCACCATCTGTTGTTAATGTAGAGTATCACTCCTCCACCTTTTTTCTTGCCGCATCTAACTCTCTCTCTATCAGCCCGAACCATTTGAAACCCTGGTACCGAGACACATGAATCTGGGACCTCCTCATGCAGCCAGGTTTCTGTAAAGCACATGAGACTGCATTCCCTAAACTCCTTCTGGGTCTTACTCAGAGCCAGCAGTTCATCCGACTTATTTCCCAGCGATCGTACGTTACCCATGATAATGGATGGGACCACTGGTTTAAACCTTCTCCTCCAGGACTTGATCTTCTTGCCTGCTCTGCAGCCTCTGAAAGGTCTCCTTATTTCCCGTGGAACATTCAGTATTGCCACTGCTGGAGAAGACTTTATCCTGCGCAGTTCCAGAAGACGATCCCTAGAATACACTGCTCGTTTAGCAACAGACCTAGGGTCCACCATCCCGTCATTATTCCCACCCGTCACACCAGTCCTCTCCATGGCAAATCGTATACAGTGACCTCCACCGCTCACATATGGCTGTATCCCTGTCACAGGCTGTGGGTAGCAGCATGCATCCTTCAGTAGCATTAGCTGAGATGGTCCGTATTGCTTGCCCCAGAGTGTCTGTACCTGCAGGAGACTTGTAAGTGGTGGAAGAAGATCCAGGTGCAGATCTCGTGCTGTGTGCCCAGCAGCAGTTGATAGTGTGGGAAGTGTTGTATCTTCCATCCCCAATAGACGAGTATACAGGAACGTTGCAATCCAGAGAAGGTAATAAAATAAAATAACTGTAACAAAACTGTAACTAAAATAAAGTAGAAGCTTCTGCTGCTGCAATGGGCTGCCAGTAGTCCGGCGCCGTATTGTCTCCACAATCTAGCAGAGAGGCAGACAGGCATGTCCACACCCTCCGGAGTCAGAAAGTGAATATGCAAATTATCTCCTCAGGACTCCTCCCCTGGTTTACCGATGTCCTCTTTTCAGCTCCAACAGCCAAAATCCAGTGTTCTTTGAGCTCACGGAGACTCTTCACTTACCCCAAAATGCAGTGGGAATATGCAAATTATCTCCTCAGGACTCCTCCCCTGGTTTAGTGTGAAATTATGTCCAATTTGCCTTTTTTTCTCTTTTTTTTGTGTTGTTCTAATACACACAAAGGAAATAAACATGTGTATAACAAAACATGATTAATTGCAATAATTTTCTGGGAGAAATACTTCATTTTGTGGAACAATTTCACGGGTGCCAACACTTTAGTCCATGATTGTATATATAGATATATAAACACGGTATATACACTGCTCAAAAAAATAAAGGGAACACTCAAATAACACATCCTAAATCTGACTGAATGAAATATTCTCATTGAATACTTTGTTCTGTACAAAGTTGAATGTGCTGACAGCAAAATCACACAAAAGTCATCAGTGGAAATCAAATTTATTAACCAATGGAGGCCTGGATTTGGAGTCACCCCCAAAATTAAAGTAGAAAAACACACTACAGACTGATCCAACTTTGATGAAATGTCCTTAAAACAAGTCAAAATGAGGCTCAGTATTGTGTGTGGCCTCCACGTGTCCGTATGACCTCCCTACAACGCCTGGGCATGCTCCTGATGAGGTTGTGGCTGGTCTCCTGTGGGATCTCCTCCCAGACCTGGACTAAAGCATGCCAACTCCTGGACAGTCTGTAGTGCAACATGACGTTGGTGGATGGAGCGAGTCATGATGTCCCAGCTGTGCTCAATCGGATTAAGGTCTGGGGAACGGGCGGCCCAGTCCATAGCTTCAATGCCTTCATCTTGCAGGAACTGCTGACACACTCCAGCCACATAAGGTCTGGCATTGTCCTGCATTAGGAGGAACCCAGGGCCAACCGCACCAGCATATGGTCTCACAAGGGGTCTGAGGATCTCATCTCGGTACCTAATGGCAGTCAGGCTACCTCTGGCGAGCACAGGCTGTGCGGCCCTCCAAAGAAATGCCACCCCACACCATTACGCCAACCCGGTCATGCTGAAGGATGTTGCAGGCAGCAGATCGCTCTCCATGGCGTCTCCATACTCTGTCACATCTATCATATGTGCTCAGTGTGAACCTGCTTTCATCTGAGAAGAGCACAGGTCGCCAGTGGCGACTTTGCCAATCCTGGTGCTCTGTGGCAAATGCCAAGCGTCCTGCACGGTGTTGGGCTGTGAGCACAACCCCCATCTGTGGATGTCGAGCCCTCATATCAACCTCATAGAGTTTGTTTCTAACCGTTTGTGCAGACACATGCACATTGGTGACCTGCTGGAGGTCATTTTGCAGTGCTCCTCCTGTTCCTCCTTGCACAAAGGCGGAGGTAGCGGTCCTGCTGCTGGCTTGTTGTTCTCCTACGGCCCCCTCCACGTCTCCTGGTGTACTGGCCTGTCTCCTGGTAGCACCTCCAGCCTCTGGACACTATGCTGACAGACACAGCAAACCTTCTTGCCACAGCTTGCATTGATATGCCATCCTGGATGAGCTGGGCTACCTGAGCAACTTCTGTGGGTTGTAGAGTCCGTATCATGCTACCACGAGTGTGAACGCACAACCAACATTCAAAAGTGACCAAAACATCAGCGAGAAAGCATTGGTACTGAGATGTGGTCTGTGGTCCCCACCGGCAGAAACACTCCTTTATTGAGTGTGTCTTGATAATTGGCAATAATTTCCATCTATTGTCTATTCCATTTGCACAACAGCATGTCAAATTGATTGTCAATCAGTGTTGCTTCCTAAGTGGACAGTTCGATTTCACAGAAGTTTGATTTACTTGGAGTTATATTCTGTTGTTTAAGTGTTCCATTTATTTTTTTGAGCAGTATATATATATATACAGTACAGACCAAAAGTTTGAACACACCTTCTCATTTAAAGATTTTCCTGTATTTTCATGACTATGAAAATTGTACATTCACACTGAAGGCATCAAAACTATGAATTAACACATGTGGAATTATATACTTAACAAAAAAGTGCGAAACCACTGAAAATATGTTTTATATTCTAGGTTCTTCAAAGTAGCCACCTTTTACTTTGATGACTGCTTTGCACACTCTTGGCATTCTCTTGATGAGCTTCAAGAGGTAGTCACCGGAAATGGTTTTCACTTCACAGGTGTGCCCTGTCAGGTTTAATAAGTGGGATTTCTTGCCTTATAAATGGGGTTGGGAACATCAGTTGTGTTGTGCAGAAGTCAGGTGGATACACAGCTGATAGTACTACTGAATAGACTGTTAGAATTTGTAATATGGCAAGAAAAAAGCAGCTAAGTAAAGAAAAACGAGTGGCCATCATTACTTTAAGAAATGAAAGTCAGTCAGCCCGAAAAATTGGGAAAACTTTGAAAGTGTCCCCAAGTGCAGTTGCAAAAATCATCAAGCGCTACAAAGAAACTGGCTCACATGAGGACCGCCCCAAGCAAGGAAGACCAAGAGTCACCTTTGCTTCTGAGGATAAGTTTATCCGAGTCACCAGCCTCAGAAATTCCAGGTTAACAGCAGCTCAGATTAGAGACCAGGTCAATGCCACACAGAGTTCTAGCAGCAGACACATCTCTTCAATAACTGTTAAGAGGAGACTTTGTGCAGCAGGCCTTCATGGTAAAATAGCTGCTAGGAAATCACTGCTAAGGACAGGCTACAAGCAGAAGAGACATGTTTGGGCTAAAGAAAACAAGGAATGGACATTAGACCAGTGGAAATCTGTGCTTTGGTCTGAAGAGTCCAAATTTAAGATCTTTGGTTCCAACCACCGTGTCTTTGTGCGACGCAGAAAAGGTGAACGGATGGACTCTACATGCCTGGTTCCCACCATGAAGCATGGAGGAGGAGGTGTGATGGTGTGGAGGTGCTTTGCTGTTGACACTGTTGGGGATTTATTCAAAATTGAAGGCATACTGAACCAGCATGGCTACCACAGCATCTTGCAGCGGCATGCTATTCCATCCGGTTTGCGTTTAGTTGGACCATCATTTATTTTTCAACAGGACAATGACCCCAAACACACCTCCAGGCTATTTGACCAAGAAGGAGAGTGATGGGGTGCTATTCCAGATGACCTGGCCTCCACAGTCACCAGACCTGAACCCAATCGAGATGGTTTGGGGTGAGCTGAACCGCAGAGTGAAGGCAAAAGGGCCAATAAGTGCTAAGCATCTCTGGGAACTCCTTCAAGATTGTTGGAAGACCATTTCCGGTGACTACCTCTTGAAGCTCATCAAGAGAATGCCAAGAGTGTGCAAAGCAGTCATCAAAGCAAAAGGTGGCTACTTTGAAGAACCTAGAATATAAGACATATTTTCAGTTGTTTCACACTTTTTTGTTAACTATATAATTCCACATGTGTTAATTCATAGTTTTGATGCCTTCAGTGTGAATGTACAATTTTCATAGTCATGAAAATACAGAAAAATCTATAAATGAGAAGGTGTGTCCAAACTTTTGGTCTGTACTGTATATATATACTAATAATGGGCGAGCACTAAAATGCTCGCGTGCTCGATGCTCGGGTTGAGCAAATTGGAATACTCGGGTGCTGGAACCGAGCAATGAGCCCAATATAAGTCTATGAGAAACTCAAGAATTTTTCAGGCGGCTCCCCTGGAGGGCCTAAAAATTGCCCAAATCGATGGGAACAGTGCTCAGATTACATGGGAACAGCATGAGGAAGACCCCTGGAAGCATTTCTGACTCCCAAGTCACTGCTGTCAACAACTTTTACTGACTCACAATAAAACATATAAAAACGAATCCAAAATGTATTTTCCTGGGAAATTTGTTAAGGAACATCCTTTCCAGGGTAATGAC
Organism: Phyllobates terribilis; assembly: GCF_046119375.1. Classification (NCBI taxonomy): domain Eukaryota; kingdom Metazoa; phylum Chordata; class Amphibia; order Anura; family Dendrobatidae; genus Phyllobates; species Phyllobates terribilis. Next base: position 409,471,271 of record NW_027362771.1, on the reverse strand, counting down.
TTGTATATAAGGCAAAATAAATAACCAAAACCAAAAATATCTTCCACACCTTGGGCTATGTTCACACGTAGCGTTTTTGATGCGTTTTTGCACTTTTGCATTGCTTTCAACCAAGACAAATGCATTCACTGGGAAATGTTATTTTAACATTTTACAACCTTATCTGGCCATGTGGTGTGTGACACATCATCAGACACATGCATACAGTGTTGAAAAGACATGGGGACAGCATGGGGAAGACCCCTGGAAGCACCTCTGACTCCCAGGTCACTGCCTAAAAGTGTGCCCATCATAAGTGATCCTTGGCGCATGCGAAGATGCCTCCCGCCATGCACCTGTTGTTGCAGACTTGTAACAATCACCGTCCACGTCCTTGTCCCAGTGCAGCGTTCAGTTGTCCCTCCCTACCCCATTCCTTGGAATGCAAGTGCAAGTATACAGCCAGCCACCCACCCACCCACAGGCTGCAATACTATACTGCCAAATTTTTGACAGCTGCTTGCACTTGAAATGTGGCCTTTTAGGCTCGTGAAGGTGGAAGCTGTCCACAATCTTATGGTGGCGGCGACCAAGTATCCATACTCAGTCTTCAGACGCCACTATTTCGTCTCCGCCTTCAACAAGTACGGGTCCTACAACATTACCCATGCCCTCCCCAGTGAACTTACTAGGAAGGACCGCCTACCCACAAACACGTGGTCAAGTGAATATGGCCAGGGATGGTACGGAGCCAGTCCACAGCTTTTTTTGCTGAGAGTTGTATTTCACCACAGCCATATTCTTTAGCTTGGTGAAAGGACGTGGGAAACCATATCTACTCCAGCTGTCTATTCTCCCAGGAAGTCCTCTAAAGCTGCTTTCACTTGTGGCCTTTAGGCTCATGCCGGCGGCGGCCAGGTGTCCATACTCGGTCACCAGCCGCTACTGTTTCTCCCGGTATCGTCTCCGCCTTCCACAAGCACGGGTCCCACAACATTACCCGTGCCCTCCCCAGTGCACTTACTGGGAAGGACCGCCTAACCACAAACACGTGGACAGGTGAATGTGGCCAGGGACGGTACGGAGCCAGTCCACAGCTTTTTTTGCTGAGAGTTGTATTTCACCACAGCCATATTCTTTAGCTCGGTGAAAGGACTGGCATAGAGGGAAACTGTATCTACTCTGGGTGTCATTTCTCCCAGGAAGTCCTCTAATGCAGCTTGTTGCAGAAGCAATGGCAGCCCGTCCGACATCAGCTGGCACTTGTCGGTGGTGCTTCGACACACAAACATCTTTCTTTGCGCCTTTAATTTCATGACTACAGAGTTGGACAATGGACTGATCTGCAATGCGGTTTGAGAAATAACATGCATAAGCACGTCCAATCCACATTAAAAAAGCTGCTATAGAGTGTCTGGGAACCTTCCCACACACTTTTCTTAGCCAGGGCTGCTTCTCGGCAGGGTTGGACGGGCCCACCAGAGAACCGGAGACTCCTCCGGTGGGCCCTGGCTTCTCCTTCAGGAGAGTTCATAGTGCCGAGGTGAGGCCATGATGATGATAGAGGCCACCATCTGCTTAGTTTTCTGTTACTTGGAATGCAAGCGCAAGTATGCAGCTAGCCACCCACCCACCGACAGGCTGCAATACTAAACTGCCAGATTTCTGGGCAGCTGCTTGCACTTGAAATGTGGCCTTTTAGGCTTGTGGAGGCGGAAGCTTTTCACAACCTCATGCTGGCGGCGGCTGGATATCCATACTCGGTCCCCAGCCGCCACTATTTCTCCTGGTATCGTCTTCGACTTCTACAAGTGCGGGTCCCTGAACATTACTGCTGGTACTTTTCTGTGGGAATATGCTTGCCTCCTACCAGCCTGGAATATTTCCAGTAAACTATGGTACGGCACCATGGTATTAGCACTGCCCCCAGTACCAGTAGCGAAGCCATACCCAATTTCCTTCTCAGGAATTTTATTTGGTAGACTGAGTGGCTGTCCAAACACATTAGTTTCTCACAAAGGAGCTGAATATAGAGTGGCAATAGGTGCAAGTTTCTCCAGCCTGTTAGATATCAGAGGGTGAACGGCAGCACATTGGATCAGCGGTTAGCACTGAAGCCTTGCAGCGCTGGGATCCTTGGTTCAAATCCCAGCAAGGACAACATCTGCAATGATTTTGTATGTTCTCCCCTTGTTTGCGTGGGTTTCCACCTCAGTAAAAAAACAGCCATAGAGTGTCCGGGAATCTTCTCACACACTTCTCTTAGCCAGGACTGCTTCTCGGCAGGGTTGGACGGTCCCACCAGAGAATCCTCTGGTGTGCCCTGGCCTCTACATCAGGAGAGTTCATGATAGCGCTAACTTTGCAGCAGCTGTGGGGTTCTTGAGTGGGGGGGGGCAGAAAGGTGAGCCCTCAGAATCAAATCCTCTGGTGGGCCCAATGTTTTGTAATCTGAAACAGCTTCTCAGTGGGAGTTGTATTTCACCACAGCCATATTTTCCTTAGCTCGGTGAACTGACTGGCATAGTGGGAAACCGTATCTACTCCGGCTGTCATTTCTCCGTCACCAGGTTCCGCCCATTGTCACACACGACCATGCCTGGCTGTATGTTCAGCCATGAGAGCCACATATCAGGCTGCTGTGTTACAGCTTTCAACAACTCTGCAGCGCTGGGCAGTTTGTCACCTAAGCATGTTATCTTCAGCACAGCCTGTTGCCGCTTGGCCAAGGCAGTGCTGCACTGCTTTCAGTTTCTGACTGATGTGGTCATTTCGGACATGGAGGAGGAGGAGGTGCAGGAGCTAAACAATATGATTACATTGAGGTTACATTGGCGACTCTTTTTTTATACTAAAGAAAGATCCTAAGACAAATGCATTCACCTGGAAATGTCATTTTAACATTTACAACCTTATCTGGCAATGTGGTGTGTGACACATCACACTTTCAGGGATTCTGAAAGTCACAAAGCCTATTTTTATAGGGCCATCAGGTGGCCCTTACTATTCTTAAAAGGCCAGCAATTGGCCCTCGCTATTGTTAGAGAGCCATCAGCAGTAGGGATGAGCGAGTAGTGAAATAATCGGACTCGCTATACTCGTAACGAGTTGGTCCCAATACTCGGGTACTCGTTACGAGTAGCGAGTCCAATGTAAGTCAATGGGAAAAGCGAGTAAGCCGAGTAAGTATCTGCTGGAGCCTATAAAGTGGTCTGGGGGCTGAGGAAAAGGCTGAAATTGGTGCAAGATTGTTTAAAAGCCGGCGGTAAAAAGCCGCTGGCTTTTAAACAATCACTCAGCCTCATACTTGCTTCCCCGCAGCCTCCCATCCCGATCCTCCGCTCCACCAGGGAGAGGGGAGCGCAGCACAAGTGAGCGGGGAGCGAATGTAATACTATTGTAGGAACTCGAGGATTCTGGTAGTGTGGGGCAATGAACAATCAGAGACTGGTTTCTTTAATGCAAATAGTGTATTTGTGCAACAGCAATAACACCCAAAAACAATATACAGATAACCCGTAGTGACATGCAATGAAAAGTCCAGCGATATTAAGTCTTTAGAACCTACATAGCAAAGTCAGCAAGGTTCTTACGACGGAGTCCTCACACAAATGTGATCAAAAGGTAAGTCTGACACACTGGTGATGTGGCTTGATTCAAACACTGCTGGTGTAGTAAGAGTTATATCTAGGTATGCAATAGCCACAGGGAAGTCCAAAAACAAGTTCACAAGTTAATCCCAGATGCGCCGTAGATTCAGGGAAGTCCAGAAACAAGTTCACATTTAAGTATTATTCCAGTAAATAGTTCCAGCAGCCCTCAACGGAGGGAGTGAACGAAGGGTTAAACAGCAACACACAGTTCAGAAACACAGTTCTTACCAGGTAGAGTGAGCCAAGGGTTAAATTCCAAAGTCAACAGGTTAATGATAACACAGTGAGTGTAGCTTAAATATGCAGACAATGTCCAGAGCCACAGGTAGAAGCTCACTGCTGCTGAGAATCACCTGAAGATTAACCTGGTAAATATACAAGAGATCTGGGAGATAATAGAAGGACAAGGCAGCTGGACTGAAGGGAAAAGGAAGCAGAATACTCCAGCAAGGAAGCCAGCACCTGAGCCGGGTTTTAAACAAACGAACAGGAAGTAGGGCACACAAGAACAGTAAACTCCATTTTAACAAAGGGCAAAATCATTCATAAGGTTACCTAGAAAACCCGGAATACTGACAGCAAAGGACCTGGGCGGGGAGGCCGGCAGTGAAAAGACTTCACCGCCGGCTTTCCCATTCAGTGCTGCACTCCCGCTCCCGGGCGGGGAGCGAAGCACCAGGGAGCGGGGAGCGTACATCAGGGAGCGGGGAGCGCAGCACCGAACGGGACAGCTGGCGGTGATGTCTTTACACTGCTGGTTTCCGCCTGGGTCCTTCGCTTCCGCTCACTGGTGCTGTGCTCCCCGCTCCCTGGTGCTTCGCTCCCCGCCCGGTCCTAACTTAGGATCGGGATGGGAGGCTGCGGGTAAGCGAGTATGAGGCTGAGTGATTGTTTAAAAGCCGGTGGCTTTTTACCGCCGGCTTTTAAACAATCATGCACCCATTTCAGCCTTTTCCTCAGCCCCTAGACCGCTTTATAGGCTCCAGCAGACACTTACTCGGCTTACTCGCATATCCCATTGACTTACATTGTACTCGTTACTCCTAGCGAGTAATCACAAGGAAACTCGGAGAGTAATGAGTAGCCCGAGTATCGTACTATTCGGCGAGTACTGAATAGTAACGAGTATACTCGCTCATCCCTAATCAGCAGGCTATGCTTTGATGTTCCCATTATTAACGAGTTGGTCTCCTATACTGTTATTGCATATGCAGTGACTGCAAGGGCTGCCAAAAATTCGGACGCAACCCAATACCCCTTTGAGGGGACATAGAGGAGGGTCTCAGTAAAAAAAATGTTCCCATTATAAAGGACCGGGTCTCCTATTCTGTTATTGTGTATGCAGTGACTGCAAGGGCTGCCAAAGATTGGGATGCAACCCAATACCCCTTTGAAGAGACGGAGGAGGGTCTCAGTAAAAAAAAATATTCCCATTATAAAAGAACGGGTCTCCTATAGTGGTAATGCCCATGCTGTTACTGCAAGGGCTGCCAAAATTTGGGAAAAACCCCACTAACAATTTAAAGACACATAGAGCAGGGCCACAATAATGAGTGCGACATGTTCCCATTAGAAAGGAGAGGGTCTGCTATACAGTTATAGAGTATGCAGTGAGTCCAACGGCTGACCAAATTTAGGAAAAACCCCACTAACAATTTAAAGACACATAGAGCAGGGCCACAGTAACGAGTACGACATGTTCCCATTAGAAAGGAGAGGGGCTGCTATACAGTTATAGGGTATGCAGTGAGTCTAACGGCTGACCAAATTTAGGAAAAACCCCACTAAGAATTTAAAGACACATAGAGCAGGGCCATAGTAACGAAAAATTCCCATTAGAAAGGAGAGGGTCTCCCATAGTATTGGAATATGCAGTGAATGCAAGGGCTGCCAAAAATTGGGAGGCACTCCAATGCCCCTTGGAAGAGACGTAGATGGCCTCATGAAAAAAATTTCCCATTATTAGGACGTGGGTCTCGCACAGTGTTGGCCTATGCAGTGAATGCAAGGGCTGCCAAAAATTGGGAGGCACTCCAATTACCATTGGAAGATACTTAGAGGGCCTCATAAAAAATTTTTTCCATTAGAAAGTATCGGGTCTTCTATACTTGTAATGCCCATGCACTAAGTGTATGGGCTGACAAACATTTACCCCTGAGGGGTATACATGAACATACTGTATAGAATTTTTTTTTACGGGCATCATAAATACCCTTTAAAAAAATTATGTGGGTGTTGAATCACGGACCACGGTCACCTTGATGATATGGTGGTGGAGGATGAGGATGAGGAGAAGGAGGAGGACAAGAGCAAATAGACAAAATCAGGAAGCGTATACCCATGTGTGGGTGTGAAAAGGTGCATGGGAATACACCTCCCAAAAAACGACACTGGATTTGAGTTTATGTTACGCTGCTATTATTTGGTGGTATTGAAAAGTCTGGCCCAAATCAGCCCTTGTTCATTTTTATAAGAGTCAGTCTGTCAGCATTTTCAGTTGACAGGCGGATGCGCTTATCAGTTATAATTCCACTAGGGGCACTAAAAACACGCTCTGATAAAACGCTAGTGGCAGGGCAGGCCAGGACCTCCAAGGCGTAGAGAGCCAGTTCATTCCACGTATCTACCTTGGATGCCAAATAATTATAAGGCACAGAGGAATCACGGAGGACATTGGTACGGTCAACAAGGTACTCCCTCAGCATCTTCCGAAACTTTGCACTCCTTTTGAGAGTACCCTGTGCCTCAGAGCTTGTGCGATGGGAGGGGCTGAGAAAATTCTCCCAGATCTTTAACAGTATTCCCCTGCCTCTGCTGGACTGCATTTGTGTCTCTCTTGGCTGTACTCCTTGGTTGTCCAACGGACTATGACCTCTGCCGCCAGCGGTTTCAGATGGGAATTTTTTTAATAGTTCCAAAACAAGGGCCTTCTGGTACTGCCCCATTTTTGTAGACCTGTCCACATCAGGAATAAGAGATATAAAGTTCTCCTTGTAGCGTGGGTCTAGAAGTGTCACCAACCAGTAATGACTGTCACCCAAAATTTTGAGAACGCGAGGGTCATAAGAAAGGCAGCGTAACATAAACTCAGCCATGCATGCCAGACTGCTAACAGGGAAGACTTCTGTGTCCTCACCAAGAGTACGAGTGACCATGCTCTCCTCCTCCTCCTCCTCCTCTCTGTCCTCAGACCATCCACGCTGATCAGACGGTATGACAGTTGTGCAGGTAGTACTGTATATAGCGCATGAAACTAGCTCCCCCTCCTCTTCCTCATTGTCACCCAATCCACTTTGGGATGAGATGAGGCTGGGCTGTGTGTAATCACCCTGTATGGTTCCTTGCTCCATCTCATCGTGCTCCACCTGCAATGCTCCACCTGCAGAAGACTGAGAAGCGGGATGTTGACACTAATTATGGCGTCATCGCTGCGCCCCATCTTGGTGGAGTCCTCAAAGTTTTGGAGGATGGTACATATGTCTGACATCCATGTCCACTCCTGAGGTCTCATGTGTGGAGTCTGAACTGAATACCGACGGCCTTGTTGATTCTGGTACTCAACAACTGCCCTCTTCTGCTCACAAATCCTTCCCAACATCTGCACTGTAGAGTTCCAACGCGTGGGGACATCACACACCAGTCTGTGAGCCGGAAGCTGCAAACGGTGCTGAAACACGGTGTAGCGTCGGCGTCCCTGCCTCCTGCTAGGCAGGGACGCTGTTCCCCTCACCTCTTCGCTCCGTGCCCGGCGTCCTCCTCCCGCTCTGCTGGCAGCGCGCGCTGCTTCCCGGCCACTGTGTTTAGGGCGCGCGCGCGCTCCCCCTCTCTTAAAGGGGCCGCGCGCGCCGTCCTAAGGAGTCCCCGGCCAATGGCCGGAGGACCTCACCATATATAAGGCACCTCCTCCAAAATGGAGGTGCCCGAGCAATGTTGTTGCAAAGCCTTCACTCTGCTTCAGCCCTCAGGTCCCGTTACCAGTTACCTGCCAGTCACCTGCCATATTCCTGCTTGTTACCTGCCAGTCACCTGCCAGATTCCTGCTTGAAACCTGCCTGATATCCGCTTACCTGCTTGCAAGCCTTCGTTCCGACGGTCTGCCTTCCGACACCTGTCAGTCTGTCTATGGACCAGCCTACCCGCTCACCTGGTAGCGCTCACCTGCTACCTGCCTGCTAGCCTACCTGGAGGCTCTGCCATCACTTGCCGTGACCACCTGCCTGTCCAGAGACTCTTACCCGCTCACCTGGGAGCGCTCACCTGCTACCTGCCTGATTGCCTACCTGGAGGCTCTGCCGTCACTTGCCGTGACCACCTGCCTGTCCAGAGACTCTTGCCCGCTCACCTGGGAGCGCTCACCTGCTACCTGCCTGCTAGCCTACCTGGAGGCTCTGCCATCACTTGCCGTGACCACCTGCCCGTCCAGAGACTCTTGCCCGCTCACCTGGGAGCGCTCACCTGCTACCTGTCTGCTAGTCTACCCAGAGACTGTCCCTGTTACTTGCCGTGACTACCTGCCCTTCTACCCAGAGACTGTCCCTGCCACTTGCCGTGACTACCTGCCCTTCTACCCAGAGACTGTCCCTGTTACTTGCCGTGACTACCTGCCCTTCTACCCAGAGACTGTCCCTGTCACTTGCCGTGACTACCTGCCCATCTTCCCTGGGAGCCACCCGCTTCCTTACAAGGACCGCCCCCTTGTATAGTTGCTCAGAGGTTCCGCTTCCCAGACCCGTTACACACAGCAAGGGCGGCGGAAGCAGTAAGGGGCACACAGGCGGCGTACTTTAACAAGCAGATCCGGCAGCTCTGAAGAGGATTTGAGAAATCGCTGAATCACGAGGTTAAGCACATGGGCCAGGCATGGTACGTGTGTGAGCTCGCCTCGCCTCAGAGCCTCCACCAGGTTCCGGCCATTGTCACACACGACCATGCTTGGCTGTAGGTTCAGCGGTGTGAGCCACAGATCTGCCTGCTCTTTTAGAGCTGTCCACAACTCTTCAGCATTGTGCAGTTTGTCACCTAAGCATATTAGCTTCAACACAGCCTGTTGCCGCTTGGCTGAGGCAGTGCTGCAGTGCTTCCAGCTTGTGACTGATGTGGTCATTTCGGAGATGGAGGCTGAAGAGGAGGATGAGGACGAGGAGAATGAGGTGCAGAAGCTGTAGACTGTGGGGCAACCCTGATTGACCTAGGGCCTGCGATCCTTGGAGTTGGGAGGACGTGTTCCGTCCCAAGGTCCTACTGGGTCTTGGTTTCCACTATGTTAACCCAGTGTGCCGTCACCGATATGTACCGTCCCTTCCCACAAGCACTTGTCCACGTGTCCGAATGTTTTGGGACATGTGCTTGTGTAATGCGGGGACGGCACACCGGGAGAAATAGTGGCAGCTGGGGACCGAGTACCGAGGAATGGCCGCCACCATCAGGTTGCGGAATGTTTCCATCTTCACGAGCCTAAAAGGCAACATTTCTAGCGCAAGCAGTCGCGAAATGTGGGAATTTAGTAGTGTGGTCTGTTTGGCGTTGGCTGCGTATTTGCACTTGCGTTCCAAGGACTGAGGTATGGACAAATGAATGTGTAATGCACACGCCCGGGCTGAGCGGCGTGTGCGTGTGATTCCACTGGACCATGCCGGAGAGTGAATGCCTGGAGGGGCGTAACTAGGTATTCACCCGATCCGACCAGGGTCGCACGACGGCATACGACGCCAGTGCACCAAGGAGGAACCGAGCAGAGGGACCAGGTGCTACTCCAGGACAGACCCCGGACACGGCTGTTGACCCACACAGGGGAATACAGGAACAGACTGGTTAGGCTGGCACACAGACTGGTGGGAATAGGCAGGCACGACTGGTATGCAGGCAGGCGGGTATGCAGGCAGGGGGGTACAGGCAAGCACGGCTAGAGTGCAGACAGGAAGGCACTAGCAGGTAGGAACACAGGCGGGATAGGACCCAGTACACACTGGGACTCTGGAACAGAACCACAGATGTGGCGGACAAACACAGCAGAGTGAGGCCGCCCAGAGAGGTGAGCGAGAGCAGGGCAGGACGAGACCGCCCGGAGCGGTGAGCAAGAGCAGGGCAGGACGAGACCGCCTGGAGAGGTGAGCAAGAGCAGGGCAGGACGAGACCGCCTGGAGCGGTGAGCAAGAGCAGGGCAGGACGAGACCGCCTGGAGCGGTGAGCAAGAGCAGGGCAGGACGAGACCGCCTGGAGCGGTGAGCAAGAGCAGAGCAGGATGAGGCCGCCTGGAGCGGTGAGCAAGAGCAGAGCAGGACGAGACCGCCTGGAGCGGTGAGCAAGAGCAGAGCAGGACGAGACCGCCTGGAGCGGTGAGCAAGAGCAGAGCAGGACGAGACCGCCTGGAGCGGTGAGCAAGAGCAGAGCAGGACGAGACCGCCTGGAGCGGTGAGCAAGAGCAGAGCAGGACGAGACCACCTGGAGTGGTGAGCAAGAGCAGAGCAGGACGAGACCGCCAGGAGCGGTGAGCAAAGGGTCAGAGCTGAGCGAGACTGCCGGAGCAGTGAGCAAGGAGTCAGAGCAGGACGAGGCCGCCTGGAGCAGTGAGCAAGGAGTCAGAGCAAGACTGCCGGAGCAGTGAGCAAAAGGATAAGAGCGGAGCGAGACTGCCGGAGCAGTGAGCAAGGAGTCAGAGCAGGACGGACAGGGCTCTGTTCACACGGAACAGACAGGAAGGGAAAGGCAGAGCCAGACACCCACAGGGCACCCGCAGTGAAGCAGCGAGTGGACCACAAACTCACAAACGGGAGTACAGAGACAACAAGCAGGAGTTAGGTACGAGTTCAGACTCTGCAGAAAAAGGAAAGGAACGGACATAGAGGCAAAACAAAACAGGTAAAGGATAGGAGAGAGTTCAGACTGGAACTGAGTGTACGGAAGAGACCGACACTGCAGCGGGATACAGGAGCGGGTCTGGGAATACGGCCCCCAGAGAGGCGGGACGAACAGGCAAGGAGCGTGTACAGACAGGACAGACAAGATACAGGAGCGGGTCTAGGTAATCGGCCCCTAGAAGGTGGAAGGAACAGGCTAGGAGCGTGTTCAGACAGGACAGACAAGATACAGGAGCGGGTCTAGGTAATCGGCCCCTAGAAGGCGGGGGGAACAGGCTAGGAGCGTGTCCAGACAGGACAGACAAGATACAGGAGCGGGTCTAGGTAATCGGCCCCTAGAAAGCAGGAGGAACAGGCTAGGAGCGTGTTCAGACAGGACAGACAAGATACAGGAGCGGGTCTAGGTAATCGGCCCCTAGAAGGCGGGAGGAACAGGCTAGGAGAGTGTTCAGACAGGCCTGGAAATACAGCCTCCAGGACAGGCAGACAAGAGAAACACAGAACGGGACCTGGCACCTTCAGAGTGCAAGCACACACTGAATGAAGCACAATGCTCAGGCAGGGATTGATTGGAGCAGCTGGGTTATATACCAGGTGACAGACAGCAATAGGCTGAGGACGCACAAGGGGTGTGACCCACAGCAGGTACAAAAAGCAGGAAGTGATCGTGCACCGCCCTTAAGCAGCAGAAACAGACACAAACAGACGGCATGGAGGGAAGCCAGAGAGACATTCTGGACTGGAGATCAAGTGCGCGCTCTTGCACAGTGGGAGATGGACCACTATGCAAGGACGCCGCCAGGTATGTTACAGTACCCCCCCCCCCTTACGCCCCCTCTTCTTCAGGCCTGCCAGAATCTTCCGCAGGGAATTCGAGGGCCAATCCTTCACTTCAAGGAGATCACTTCCACTGTCCACAGGAAAAACTGGTCTCATCTGGTTAGCTAGGATGCTACCTCCTATCTAGCCATCCTCAGCAACAGACGAAACGGGTGGAGTACCAGGAACAGCACACAAGGAAGTCTCTCTCCACATATTTTCAGGTGGCACCCCAGAGGGTACAGGAGACAACTGGAAGTCCTCCACCGGGTTGGAGGGGAGCAGAGACTTGGGGGTAATCTCTGCTTCGAGGTACATCTTGTCAAATTCACAGGAAGACATAGACGGGTTATCAGGTACAGGGTGAGAAAAAGTCACTGTCTCTTTGTTATCTGGTGGTACCCCGGAGGAGTCAGGAAACAACTGGAGGTCCTCTGCCGGGTCAGAAGAGTGCAGAGGCTCAGGGAAAACATCTGCTTCAGAGTACACTAGGTCAGACTCACTGGACGAAGCAAGCGAGGTATCAGATCCAGGATATAGGAAAGTCTCTGTCCATTCACCACCAGGTGGCACCCTGAAGGGTTTTGGAGACAACTGGAGGTCCTCCGCCTGGTCGGAGGGGTGTAGAGACTCGGGAATAACCTCTGCTTCGGAGTACACTAGGTGGGACTCACTGGACGAAGCGAGCAAGGTATCAGGTACAGAGTATAGGAGCATCTCTGTCCTTTCGCTACCAGGTAGCACCCCGAAGGGCTCAGGAGACAACTGGAGGTCCTCCGCCAGGTCGGAGGGGTGAAGAGACTCATGGGTAACCTCTGCTTCAGAGTACACTAGGTCGGACTCGTTGGATGAAGCAGCCGAGGTATCAGGTACCGAGTATAGGAAAGTCTCTGTCCATTCGCTACCAGGTAGCACCCCGAAGGGTTCAGGAGACAACTGGAGATCCTCCGCCTGATCGGAGGGGTGTAGAGACTCAGGGGTAACCTCTGCTTCGGAGAACACTAGGTCGGACTCACTGGACGAAGCGGGCGAGGTATCAGGTGCAGGGTATAGGGAAGTCTCTCTCCAATTGTCCTCAAGTGGTATCTCGGGGGATTCAGGAGGCAACAGGGGGTCCTCCGGTGTGAATTCTGGGTGGGCAGCAGTCTCGTCGGGCAGGAGAACTGGTGCACTACCCACGCACATTACCCGTTGGGGCTTCTCCGGGATACAGGGAGATGAAGCTTCAGTAGGGACTTCAAGGTTGGGGTCAGGAGGTCTCAGGGAGGACAGACCCTGGCGTGACGGCTTGCCTCTACGTCTAGCACGTCTGGACTGCCTCTTGAGGTTGGGAGAAGTATTCCGGAGAGTGTAGTCACCCTGTGAGGATTCTGGGTGGGCAGTAGTCTCATTGGGCTGGAGGACTATTGCGCTACCCACACACATTACCCATCGGGGCTGCTCCGGGATACTGGGAAGTGAAGCTTCAGCAAGAGCCTCCGGGTTAGGATCATCGAAGACCATTAGAAAGGCCACCAGGAAGGCCATTATGTCTAGGACGATAGGATCCTGTGCGTCCCATAGGGGAATGATCCAATTCAAGGCATCACCCGCTAGGTAAGACATCATGAATCCCACCTTAACCCGATCTGTGGGAAAACATAGAGGGTAGAACTTGAAGTGTAGCATGCATTGCTCCACAAATGCACGACTCTGTCTTGGATCCCCATAGTAACGTGGCGGATCCGCAGGAACGAGAGCTGATAGATCCATCTGGACGGGTGCGTAATTCGCCTGGAACTGAGCTAAGGAAAAAAAAATTTATTTATTTATTTTTAATGCACGTATTCGCTGGAAAACATCTCAGAGAGCGAAGGCCGTGGGGCTCAACGGGAACCATGGCCTGAGCATGCTGTAATGCACACGCCCGGGCTGAGCGGTGTGAGCGTGTGATTCCACTGGACCGTGCCGGAGAGTGAATGCCTGGAGGGGCGTAACTAGGTATTCACCCGATCCGACCAGGGTCGCACGACGGCATACGACGCCAGTGCACCAAGGAGGAACCGAGCAGAGGGACCAGGTGCTACTCCAGGACAGACCCCGGACACGGCTGTTGACCCACACAGGGGAATACAGGAACAGACTGGTTAGGCTGGCACACAGACTGGTGGGAATAGGCAGGCACGACTGGTATGCAGGCAGGCGGGTATGCAGGCAGGGGGGTACAGGCAAGCACGGCTAGAGTGCAGACAGGAAGGCACTAGCAGGTAGGAACACAGGCGGGATAGGACCCAGTACACACTGGGACTCTGGAACAGAACCACAGATGTGGCGGACAAACACAGCAGAGTGAGGCCGCCCAGAGAGGTGAGCGAGAACAGGGCAGGACGATACCGCCCGGAGCGGTGAGCAAGAGCAGGGCAGGACGAGACCGCCTGGAGAGGTGAGCAAGAGCAGGGCAGGACGAGACCGCCTGGAGCGGTGAGCAAGAGCAGGGCAGGACGAGACCGCCTGGAGCGGTGAGCAAGAGCAGGGCAGGACGAGACCGCTTGGAGCGGTGAGCAAGAGCAGAGCAGGACGAGGCCGCCTGGAGCGGTGAGCAAGAGCAGAGCAGGACGAGACCGCCTGGAGCGGTGAGCAAGAGCAGAGCAGGACGAGACCGCCTGGAGCGGTGAGCAAGAGCAGAGCAGGACGAGACCGCCTGGAGCGGTGAGCAAGAGCAGAGCAGGACGAGACCGCCTGGAGCGGTGAGCAAGAGCAGAGCAGGACGAGACCGCCAGGAGCGGTGAGCAAAGGGTCAGAGCTGAGCGAGACTGCCGGAGCAGTGAGCAAGGAGTCAGAGCAGGACGAGGCCGCCTGGAGCAGTGAGCAAGGAGTTAGAGCAAGACTGCCGGAGCAGTGAGCAAAAGGATAAGAGCGGAGCGAGACTGCCGGAGCAGTGAGCAAGGAGTCAGAGCAGGACGGACAGGGCTCTGTTCACACGGAACAGACAGGAAGGGAAAGGCAGAGCCAGACACCCACAGGGCACCCGCAGTGAAGCAGCGAGTGGACCACAAACTCACAAACGGGAGTACAGAGACAACAAGCAGGAGTTAGGTACGAGTTCAGACTCTGCAGAAAAAGGAAAGGAATGGACATAGAGGCAAAACAGGTAAAGGATAGGAGAGAGTTCAGACTGGAACTGAGTGTACGGAAGAGACCGACACTGCAGCGGGATACAGGAGCGGGTCTGGGAATATGGCCCCCAGAGAGGCGGGACGAACAGGCAAGGAGCGTGTACAGACAGGACAGACAAGATACAGGAGCGGGTCTAGGTAATCGGCCCCTAGAAGGTGGAAGGAACAGGCTAGGAGCGTGTTCAGACAGGACAGACAAGATACAGGAGCGGGTCTAGGTAATCGGCCCCTAGAAGGCGGGGGGAACAGGCAAGGAGCGTGTTCAGACAGGACAGACAAGATACAGGAGCGGGTCTAGGTAATCGGCCCCTAGAAGGCAGGAGGAACAGGCTAGGAGCGTGTTCAGACAGGACAGACAAGATACAGGAGCGGGTCTAGGTAATCGGCCCCTAGAAGGCGGGAGGAACAGGCTAGGAGCGTGTTCAGACAGGCCTGGAAATACAGCCTCCAGGACAGGCAGACAAGAGAAACACAGAACGGGACCTGGCACCTTCAGAGTGCAAGCACACACTGAATGAAGCACAATGCTCAGGCAGGGATTGATTGGAGCAGCTGGGTTATATACCAGGTGACAGACAGCAATAGGCTGAGGACGCACAAGGGGTGTGACCCACAGCAGGTACAAAAAGCAGGAAGTGATCGGGCGCCGCCCTTAAGCAGCAGAAACTGACACAAACAGACAGCATGGAGGGAAGCCAGAGAGACATTCTGGACTGGAGATCAAGTGCGCGCTCTTGCACAGTGGGAGATGGACCACTATGCAAGGACGCCGCCAGGTATGTTACAGAATGCTGCACTGGGACTAGGACGTGGACTTGTTTCCTGATTATGCTACTTGAGAGTTTGCAATGACAGGTGCAGGGCAGGAGGCATCTTCGCATACACCATGGACAGGGGATTGGCTTGCATGCACCCGCAGACACTGTTCCTGGACCCTGGGGTTCGGCCCACAAAGTTGGGTGCTTTGCTGCCATGTGCCTGATCATGCTGAAGGTGGTCAGGCTGGTCGTTTTGCCACTCCTGCTGATGCTGGCCAGGCAGGTGGTGCAAATGGCCTTTTTGGGGTTATCGGTAGAGTCTTTAAAAAACAACCAGACTCAGGAAGACCTAACAGTTGTACTGGCAACTTCCTTCGTGTTGGTGTTATGGGGAACGGTTGCCTACCTTCTTTCTGTGGCAACAACACTGATTATTCTTGCCTGTTGGAGTGCTCTGCCTCCCTCCCTCTGTGTGCTGCTCTCCTCGCTCTGCATGTCCTCCTGTCAGGTTGGGTCAGTTACTATATCATCCACCACCTCGTCCTCCACTTCCGCACTCTGGTCCTCCTCCTGACTTCCTGGCAATTGTGTCTCATCATCGTCCACATCTTGTGACACTTTCTCACCGTCGCCTTCTTGTGACCATGGCTTCTCAAATATTTGGGCATCGCTACTTGCGATCTCCTCTTGCCCCGCTTCAAGTGGACCGGTTGAGAGGCCAGAATTTATAAATGGAAAAGTGAACAGTTCTTTGGAGTGTCCAAGTGGGGGATCAGTTGTCTCTGGGCACTCGGCATGGTGGGAGGAAGGAGGTTGACCGTGTGGAAGACAAGGTGGTAGTGGTGGTGGCTAAGTGACTGGAAGCATTATCTGCTATTCAACCAATAACCTTTTCACACTGCTCTGTGTTCAATGGTGGTGTTCTGCGGTCCCCTATTAATTGAGACAGGAAGGTCGAGCCAGAAGTTGTGGGTGTTTGTTGTGGCACAATTTCATCTTGCCTACGGCCTCGGCCTCTGCATGCACCATTACCATCACATCCAGTTCCCCGTCCCTTGCCACGTGCCTTGCCCATTTTAAACAGAGGACAATATCTTCCACGCTCACTACAAATGACTGAATTTGAAGCGAATTTATATGTGATCCATGTGACGGACAAACCAGTTTTAAATACCTGGCCTGTAGGTAACTATTTTGAACAGCAAACGGGTGTCATTTGCTTCACTGACACACTGAAACAAATTTTTAATGGAAGTCAGAAATGGCAGTATTTTCTGAAAACGTATATGTGATCCGTGTGACGGAGAAGCCACGGTTTTAAATACCTGGCCTGTAGGTAACTATTTTGAACAGCAAACTGGTGGCAATTGCTTCACCGACACACTGAAACAAATTTCTAATGGAGGTCAAAAATGGCAGTATTTTCTGAAAACGTATATGTGATCCGTGTGACAGAGAAGCCACGGTTTTAAATACCTGGCCTGTAGGTAACTATTTTGAACAGCAAGCTGGTGTCAATTGCTTCACCGACACACTGAAACAAATTTTTAATGGAGGTCAGAAATGGCAGTATTTTCTGAAAACGTATATGTGATCCGTGTGACGGAGAAGCCACGGTTTTAAATACCTGGCCTGTAGGTAACTATTTTGAGCAGCAAACTGGTGGCAATTGCTTCACCGACACACTGAAACAAATTTTTAACGGAGGTCAGAAATGGCAGTATTTTCTGAAAACGTATATGTGATCCGTGTGATGGAGAAGCCACGGTTTTAAATACCTGGCCTGTAGGTAACTATTTTGAGCAGCAAACTGGTGGCAATTGCTTCACCGACACACTGAAACAAATTTTTAATGGACGTCAGAAATGGCAGTATTTTCTGAAAACGTATATGTGATCCGTGTGACAGAGAAACCACGGTTTTAAATACCTGGCCTGTAGGTAACTATTTTGAACAGCAAACTGGTGTCAATTGCTTCACCGACACACTGAAACAAATTTTTAATGGAGGTCAGAAATGGCAGTATTTTCTGAAAACGTATATGTGATCCCTGTGACGGTGAAACCACGGTTTTAAATACCTGGCCTGTAGGTAACTATTTTGAACAGCAAACTGGTGTCAATTGCTTCACCGACACACTGAAACTAATTTTTAATGGATGTCAGAAATGGCAGTATTTTCTGAAAACGTATTTGTGATCCGTGTGACGGAGAAACCACGGTTTTAAATATTTGACCTGTAGGTAACTATTTTGAACAGCAAACTGGTGTCAATTGCTTCACCGACACACAAACAAATTTTTAATGGAGGTCAGAAATAGCAGTATTTTCTGAAAACGTATACTGTTAGGTCCATATATATTTGGACAGAGACAACATTTTTCTAATTTTGGTTCTAGACATTACCACAATGAATTTTAAACAAAACAATTCAGATCCAATTGAAGTTCAGGCTTTCAGCTTTCATCTGAGGGTATCCACATTAAAATTGGATGAAGGGTTTAGGAGTTTCAGCTCCTTAACATGTGCCACCCTGTTTTTAAAGGGACCAAAAGTAATTGGACAATTGACTCCAAGGCTATTTCATGGACAGGTGTGGGCAATCCCTTCATTATGTCATTCTCAATTAAGCAGATAAAAGGCCTGGCATTGATCTGAGGTGTGGTGCTTGCATTTGGAAGGTTTTGCTGTGAAGTAAACAGGTGTGGGCAATCCCTTCGTTATGTCATTCTCAATTAAGCATTCTTTCTGCCTTTCCTGGAGGCTGTATTTCCAGGCCTGTGTGAACACGCTCTTAGCCTGTTCCTTCTGCCCTCTAGGGGCCGCATACCTAGATCTGTTGTCTGTGTCTTTTCCCAGTGTCTGTTCCTGCCCTAACTATCTTCCAGCCTGTTTCCCGTCTCTCTCTACGCCCATATCTTCCCTTTTTCTGCAGAGTCTGAACTCGTACCCAACTCCTCCTCGTTGTCACTGTACTTCCGTTTGTGAGTTTATGGTCCACTCGCTACTTCACTGCAAGTACCCTGTGGTTATCCCGTTCTGCCTTTCCCTTCCTGTCTGTTCCGTGTGAACAGAGCCCTGTCCCCTCTGCCCGGCCTTGCTCGCCGCTCCGGCGGTTTCTGCCTGCTCTGCCTTGTTCACCGCTCCGGCGGCTCTTGCCTGCTCTGCCTTTGCTCACCGCTCCAGGCAGTCTTGCTCTGCTCTGACCCTTTGCTCACTGCTCTGGCAGTCTCGCTCTGCTCTGACCCTTTGCTCACTGCTCCGGCAGTCTCGCTCTGCTCTGACCCTTTGCTCACTGCTCCAGGCAGTCTCGCTCTGCTCTGACCCTTTGCTCACTGCTCCGGCAGTCTCGCTCCACTCTGACTCTTGCTCACTGCTCCGGCAGTCTCGTCCTGCTCCACTCATGCTCACCGCTCCAGACGGCCTCGTCCTGCTCTACTCTCGCTCACCGCTCCAGGTGGTCTCGTCTTGCTCTGCTCTTGCTCGCCGCTCCGGGCAGCCTCACTCTGCTCTGTTTGTCCACCGCATCTGCGGTTCTGTTCCTGAGTCCCAGTCTGTACTGGGACCTATCCACTCTGTGCTCCAACCTGTCGTACCTGCCAGTACCTCCCTGCCTGAATACCAGTCGTGCTTACCAGCCTCCACCTGCCTGCATACCGGCCGTACCTGTCAGTACCTCCCTGTTTGCATACCAGTCGTGCTTGCCAGCAGCCACCCGACTGTGTACCAGCCTAACCTGCCTGTTCCTGTATTCCCCAGTGTGGGTCAACAGCCGTGTCCGGGGTCTGACCTGGAGTAGACCCTGGTCCCTCTGCTCGGTTCCTCCTTGGTGCACTGGCGCCGTATGCCGTCGTGCGACCTTGGTCGGATCGGGTGGATACTTAGTTACTCCCCTCCAGGCATTCACTCTCCGGTACGGTCCAGTGGAATCACTACATATACACGCACACGCAAGTCAGTCCGGGCGTGTGCATTACAGCATGCTCAGGCCATGGTTCCCGTTGAGCCCCACGGCCTTCGTTCTCTGAGACGTTTTCCAGCGAATACGTGCATCTAGAAGAAATGTATTTTTTTTTGCTACTAGCTGAGTTCCAGGCGAATTACGCATCAGTCCAGATGGAGATTTCTGCACCCGTTCCTGCGGATCCGCCACGTTACTATGGGGATCCAAGACAGAGTCGTGCATTTGTGGAGCAATGCATGCTACACTTCAAGTTCTACCCTCTTTATTTTCCCACCGATCGTGTTAAGGTGGGATTCATGATGTCTTACCTAGCGGGTGATGCCTTGAAATGGATCACCCCCCTATGGGACGCACAGGATCCTATCGTCCTGGACCTGCAGGCCTTCCTGGCATTTCTAATGGTCTTCGATCATCCTAACCCGGAAGCCCATGCTGAAGCTTCACTTCCCAATATAACGGAGCAGCCCCGATGGGTAATGTGTGTGGGTAGCGCACTAGTCCTCCTGCCCGAAGAGACTACTGCCCACCCAGTATCCACACAGGATGACTACGCTCTTCGGAATACTTCTCCCAACCTCAAGAGGCAGTCCAGACATGCTAGGCATAGAGGCAAGCCGTCACACCAGGGTCTGTCCTCCCAAAGACCTCCTGACCCCAACCTTGAAGTCCCTGCTGAAGCTTCACTTCCCAGTATCCCGGAGCAGCCCCGACAGGTAATGTGCGTGGGTAGCGCACCAGTTCTCCTGCCCGAAGAGACTGCTGCCCACCCAGAATCCACACAGTAGGACTTCCTGCACCCGGTATCTGATACTTCGCGCACTTTACCCAGTGAGCCTGTCCAAGAGTACTCCGAAGCAGTGATTACCTCCGAGTCCGTGCATCTCTACAACCTGGCGGAGGACCCCCTGTTGCCTCCTGAATCCTCCGGGATACCACTTGATGACAAATGGAGAGAGACTTCCCTACACCCCGTACCTGATACCTCGCCCGCTTCGTCCAGTGAGTCCAACGTAGTGTACTCCGAAGCAGAGGTTACCCCCGAGTCTCTACACCCCTCCGACCAGGTGGAGGACCTCCAGTTGTCTCCTGAACCCTTCGAGGTGCTACCTGGTAGCGAATGGACAGAGACTTTCCTATACTCTGTACCTGATACCTCGCCCGCTTCATCTAGTGAGTCCGACCTAGTGTACTCCGAAGCAGAGGTTACCCCCGAGTCTCTACACCCCTCCGACCAGGCGGAGGACCTCCAGTTGTCTCCTGAACCCTACGGGGTGCTACCTGGTAGCGAATGGACAGAGACTTTCCTATACTCGATACCTAATACCTCGCCCGCTTTGTCCAGTGAGTCCGACCTAGAGTACTCCGAAGCAGAGGTTACCCCCGAGTCTCTGCACTCTTCCAACCCGGCGGAGGACCTCCAGTTGTTTCCTGAATCCTCCGGGGTACCACCAGATAACAAAGGGACAGTGACTTTTCTACACCTTGTACCTGATACCTCGCCCATTTCATCCTGTGAGCTTGACAAGAGATACCCCGAAGCAGAGGTTACCCCCGAGTCTCTGCACCCCTCCAACCCGGCGGAGGACTTCCAGTTGTCTCCTGAACCCTCTGGGGTGCTACCTGATAATAAGTGGAGAGAGACTTCCTTGTGTGCTGTTCCTGGTACTTCACCCGTTTCGTCTGTTGCTGAGGATGGCTGGATAGGAGGTAGCATCCTAGCTACTCAGATGAGACCAGTTTTGCCTCTTCCTGTGGACAGTAGAAGTAATATCCTTGAAGAGAAGGATTGGCCCTCTAATTCCCTGCGGAAGATTCTGGCAGGCCTGAAGAAGAGGGGGCGTAAGGGGGGGGGGTACTGTAACATACCTGGCGGCGTCCTTGCATAGTGGTCCATCTCCCACTGTGCAAGAGCGCGCACTTGATTTCCAGTCCAGACTATCACTTTGGCTTCTTTCCATATGGTCTGCTGTGCTCTGCTCTGTCTGCTTAGGGCGACGCCCGCTGAACTTCCTGTTTCTTATAGCTACTGCAGACACACACCTGATGCTTCCTCAGCCTATTGCTGTCTGTCACCTGGTATTTAACCCAGCTCCTCCCTGGAATCCTTGCCTGAGCAGCTTGTTCTGTCAGTTGGCTTCTAGTCACTGATGTGCCAGGTCCTGTCTATGTTTCCTGCCTTGCGGTATCAGTTCCCATGTCTGAACTGTGTCCTGTCTGTGTACTCTAGCCAACTGTCTTTCTGCCTTTCCTGGAGGCTGTATTTCCAGGCCTGTGTGAACACGCTCTTAGCCTGTTCCTTCTGCCCTCTAGGGGCTGCATACCTAGATCTGTTGTCTGTGTCTTTTCCCAGTGTCTGTTCCTGCCCTAACTATCTTCCAGCCTGTTTCCCGTCTCTCTCTATGCCCATATCTTCCCTTTTTCTGCAGAGTCTGAACTCGTACCCAACTCCTGCTCGTTGTCACTGTACTTCCGTTTGTGAGTTTGTGGTCCACTCGCTACTTCACTGCAAGTACCCTGTGGTTATCCCATTCTGCCTTTCCCTTCCTGTCTGTTCCGTGTGAACAGAGCCCTGTCCCCTCTGCCCTGCCTTGCTCGCCACTCTGGCGGTTTCTGCCTGCTCTGCCTTGTTCACCGCTCCGGCGGCTCTTGCCTGCTCTGCCTTTGCTCACCACTCCAGGTGGTCTCGCTCTGCTCTGACCCTTTGCTCACTGCTCCGGCAGTCTTGCTCTGCTCTGACCCTTTGCTCACTGCTCTGGCAGTCTCGCTCTGCTCTGACCCATTGCTCACTGCTCCGGCAGTCTCGCTCTGCTCTGATCCTTTGCTCACTGCTCCGGCAGTCTCACTCTGCTCTGACCCTTTGCTCACTGCTCCAGCAGTCACGCTCTGCTCTGACCCTTTGCTCACTGCTCCGGCAGTCTCGCTCTGCTCTGACCCTTTGCTCACTGCTCCGGCAGTCTCGCTCTGCTCTGACCCTTTGCTCACTGCTCCGGCAGTCTCGCTCTGCTCTGACCCTTTGCTCACTGCTCCGGCAGTCTCGCTCTGCTCTGACCCTTTGCTCACTGCTCCGGCAGCCTCGCTCTGCTCTGACTCTTGCTCACTGCTCCGGCAGTCTCGTCCTGCTCCACTCTTGCTCACCGCTCCAGGCGGCCTCGTCCTGCTCTACTCTCGCTCACCGCTCCAGGGGGTCTCGTCTTGCTCTGCTCTTGCTCGCAGCTCCGGGCGGCCTCACTCTGTTGTGTTTGTCCATCGCATCTGCGGTTCTGTTCCTGAGTCCCAGTCTGTACTGGGACCTATCCACTCTGTGCTGCAACCTGTCGTACCTGCCAGTACCTCCCTGCCTGCATACCAGTCGTGCTTACCAGCATCCACCTGCCTGCATACCGGCCGTACCTGTCAGTACCTCCCTGTTTGCATACCAGTCGTGCTTGCCAGCAGCCACCCGGTACGATCCAGTGGAATCACTACATATACACGCACACGCCAGTCAGTCCAGGCGTGTGCATTACATAATCAGTTCATGTGCATACTAAATGTTGTCATCAGTGGTGGACATAGACGGGCGATTGTCTCCTTCTTCATGGCTGACACTTGTGCGACCTTCCTTGAACCTTTCTATCTATTCATAAACACTTCTTTATGAAAAACACTTTCTCCATACTGTACACAAAGTCATTGATAAATATTGAAGCCAAACAAATCACTGCACAATGCTCTCCTTTCTTGCAAATATCAACGTTCAAAACAGCACAGCAGTGACTGGGGAGACAGTAAACTGGTATAGAAAACGCTGAAAAGCAGGTGCAGCCAACTGAAGTTTTAATGTAACCGGAATTCAAAATTTTTTTGACTCACCCTTGTATATACAAGGTATAAAATATTTGTGACATGTTTTCCCTCAATGGCAATGCATCTATTTTCTAAGATGTTTGTCCTGAACTTGGGTGTATATTGTAATCCTAATACATAATGCCGACTTTGCTATAATGGCTCTAGAAATAAGATGTCGACATGCTGAGAACATGTGCAGTTAAATTTCCTCTGGCCATATTTAGCATTAGAAATACATTTTGAGAGGTTCATCATTGGCATCATCTTTAGCTGTTACACTTTCAGTCGTACACATAGAGACTAGAGATGAGCGTTGTTCTACTCGAACTGTTCGCCAATCTCAAATTCGAGCTGTTTTGGGCGGTGTTCGAGCCGTTCGGCGAACACGAACGATTTGAGAAAAATTCGGCTGTTCGAGGTTATGTTCGATAACTGTTCGTGCACCAAAATCATAACTGGATTTTTTCTCAGTAATGATGAAAATTAATGTTAATACGCAGTTTGAGTGTACAGCGGGGTGGGGGGAGGGGCAGGGGATGGATCTCTGCAGGAACAATGAAGATCTCCATTTTTTTTTCTCTTTCCCGCATTTGCAGTGGGGAGGTGCAATCTGTCAGCCTATCAGCAGCGCACACACGGAGCGAAGTGCTTTTTTTCACACAAGCAAGGGCATGTGTCATTGGCAGTGTATGTCACATGTCCTTGCCCTATAAGACCAAGCCATTTTCCCCGTCGCCACCATTTTCTCACTGCTGCAGCTGCGTGTTAGACGGCACCGCTGTTGCTGTGTGCGCTATACCTTGTTAATTTCAAGCCAATTTTCGCACAAATCTACAGATAGCTTGGGAGTAGGGAATAGTTGTGATTGCAGTCCTTTTAAGGACTAGGTTACAGCATTTCCTACGACTTTTATCAGGGAGGTCTGTGCTCTTAAATAGATAGGTTGTGGGAGTAAAGACTAATTGTAATTGGAGTCCTTTTCAGGACTAGGTTACATCAGTTCCTATCAGTTTTTGCCAGGCAGGTCTGTGCCAGTGCTGTGCAAGTTTTTTTCACAGCATTTGGCTGAATCTAGCAAAGCTAATCCTTTTTGGCCTATTGCAGAGTGTGTTAGTCAGTGGAGTAGCCTATCTGTGTTGCAAGATATACCACCTGTGTATAGAATACCAATTTTTTTACTGCACCTAGTGAAGTAAAATCTTTTGGGCATAGCATCATTCTATTAGGCCATCTATACTGACCTCCATCAGGTTGCAAATTAAAACTAATTTTTATCTGCATCTAGCTCTGAAAAAATATTTGGGCTTCTAGCTGTGTGTGGGACTTGTTGTATTAGTCCATCTATACTGACCTCCATCAGGTTGCAAACTGAATATATTTTTTTCTGCATCTACCTCTGAAAAAATATTTGGGCTTCTAGCTGTGTGTGGGTCTTGTTCTATTAATCCATCTATACTGACCTCCATCAGGTTGCAAACTGAATATAATTTTTTTCTGCATCTAGCTCTGAAAAAATATTTGGCCTTCTAGCAGTGTGTCGGACTTTCTCTATTAGTCCATCTATACTGACCTCCATCAGGTTGCAAATTAAAAATAATTTGTATCTGCATCTACAGTACCTCTGAAAAAATATTTGGGCTTCTAGCTGTGTGTGGGACTTGTTGTATTAGTCCATCTATACTGACCTCCATCAGGTTGCAAATTAAAAATAATTTTTATCTGCATCTACAGTACCTCTGAAAAAATATTTGGGCTTCTAGCTGTGTGTGGGACTTGTTGTATTAGTCCATCTATACTGACCTCCATCAGGTTGCAAACTGAATATATTTTTTTCTGCATCTACCTCTGAAAAAATATTGGGCTTCTAGCTGTGTGTGGGTCTTGTTCTATTAATCCATCTATACTGACCTCCATCAGGTTGCAAACTGAATATAATTTTTATCTGCATCTAGCTCTGAAAAAATATTTGGCCTTCTAGCAGTGTGTCGGACTTTCTCTATTAGTCCATCTATACTGACCTCCATCAGGTTGCAAATTAAAAATAATTTTTATCTGCATCTACAGTACCTCTGAAAAAATATTTGGGCTTCTAGCTGTGTGTGGGACTTGTTGTATTAGTCCATCTATACTGACCTCCATCAGGTTGCAAATTAAAAATAATTTGTATCTGCATCTACAGTACCTCTGAAAAAATATTTGGGCTTCTAGCTGTGTGTGGGACTTGTTGTATTAGTCCATCTATACTGACCTCCATCAGGTTGCAAACTGAATATATTTTTTTCTGCATCTACCTCTGAAAAAATATTTGGGCTTCTAGCTGTGTGTGGGACTTGTTGTATTAGTCCATCTATACTGACCTCCATCAGGTTGCAAATTAAAAATAATTTGTATCTGCATCTACAGTACCTCTGAAAAAATATTTGGGCTTCTAGCTGTGTGTGGGACTTGTTGTATTAGTCCATCTATACTGACCTCCATCAGGTTGCAAATTAAAAATAATTTTTATCTGCATCTACAGTACCTCTGAAAAAATATTTGGGCTTCTAGCTGTGTGTGGGACTTGTTGTATTAGTCCATCTATACTGACCTCCATCAGGTTGCAAACTGAATATATTTTTTTCTGCATCTACCTCTGAAAAAATATTGGGCTTCTAGCTGTGTGTGGGTCTTGTTCTATTAATCCATCTATACTGACCTCCATCAGGTTGCAAACTGAATATAATTTTTATCTGCATCTAGCTCTGAAAAAATATTTGGCCTTCTAGCAGTGTGTCGGACTTTCTCTATTAGTCCATCTATACTGACCTCCATCAGGTTGCAAATTAAAAATAATTTTTATCTGCATCTACAGTACCTCTGAAAAAATATTTGGGCTTCTAGCTGTGTGTGGGACTTGTTGTATTAGTCCATCTATACTGACCTCCATCAGGTTGCAAATTAAAAATAATTTGTATCTGCATCTACAGTACCTCTGAAAAAATATTTGGGCTTCTAGCTGTGTGTGGGACTTGTTGTATTAGTCCATCTATACTGACCTCCATCAGGTTGCAAACTGAATATATTTTTTTCTGCATCTACCTCTGAAAAAATATTTGGGCTTCTAGCTGTGTGTGGGACTTGTTGTATTAGTCCATCTATACTGACCTCCATCAGGTTGCAAATTAAAAATAATTTGTATCTGCATCTACAGTACCTCTGAAAAAATATTTGGGCTTCTAGCTGTGTGTGGGACTTGTTGTATTAGTCCATCTATACTGACCTCCATCAGGTTGCAAATTAAAAATAATTTTTATCTGCATCTACAGTACCTCTGAAAAAATATTTGGGCTTCTAGCTGTGTGTGGGACTTGTTGTATTAGTCCATCTATACTGACCTCCATCAGGTTGCAAACTGAATATATTTTTTTCTGCATCTACCTCTGAAAAAATATTGGGCTTCTAGCTGTGTGTGGGTCTTGTTCTATTAATCCATCTATACTGACCTCCATCAGGTTGCAAACTGAATATAATTTTTTTCTGCATCTAGCTCTGAAAAAATATTTGGGCTTCTAGCTGTGTGTGGGACTTTCTCTATTAGTCCATCTATACTGACCTCCATCAGGTTGCAAATTAAAAATAATTTGTATCTGCATCTACAGTACCTCTGAAAAAATATTTGGGCTTCTAGCTGTGTGTGGGACTTGTTGTATTAGTCCATCTATACTGACCTCCATCAGGTTGCAAACTGAATATATTTTTTTCTGCATCTAACCCAGCCAATAGTTTTGGCCTAATACCACAGTTTGGCCACTCAGCTCTGCTCGGTTACCATCCATTGTTTTTTTGTGCAAACAACTCCAGAGTTGTGAATTAGTTAACCACCAAAATGAGTGGAAAAAGGCCTGCTGCTGGTGGAAAGGGGAATAGGCGTGTTGGGAAGGGGAAAAAAGGTTGTGTCCGTGGGGTAGGTGTTAAAGCAACAGTAACATCTGCAGAAGAAAGACCATCTTCCAGCCAAACTAAAATGTCTACTTCTTTTAGCGGACAATGTGATAAGATCCCTTTCTTACGGCCACGCCAATCGCTACAAATTCCAGATGAGGCACAAAAACAGCAGGTGCTTCAACGGATATCAAGTGCTCCTTTAAGTGGGCTCTCCTCCACATCAACTTCAACATCACAAATACTCCAGTCCTCAAAGGTGTCACCCAAATCGCACTTGCTTCCTCACAGCTCCCAAATCTCCAGCTGCCCGTCTGAGTATGACGTAGAACAGATGGTTGAGTCTGCAGAGCTGTTTACTCATACTATAGCCTGGGAATCAGAGGTCGACTCCAGCGCTTCTGTGAATCCAGACGAGGAAATGATCTGCACTGATGCCCAGAATCTTTATGAGTCGGATCCAGGACCAGACGCAGAAGGTTCTGACCATAATGTAGACCCTCATTCCCAAACTGTAACTCCTGTTGGTGGAGACAATGAGGAAGATGATGATAAGACTCAAATACCTGATTGGAGCGACAACTTTAGTTTTTTGTCAGGGCAGGAACAGGTTGGCTCTGAGGACGACGGGTGTGATAACACACAGGGTGATGATGATGAGGTTGGAGATCCCACTTACTGTCAACCCACAGTCAGCCAAGAGATGAGGTCAGCAGAGGAGGTGGAGGAAGATGCTAGTGACGACGAGGTCAGGTTGCGCCTTCCTGGACAGAGACGTAGTACTGGAAGCACGTCAACAACTGCATCCTCAAACACAACTCTGCCTCTCACCACAAGTCGTGGTGGCTCTTCAGGTCGCATGGGTGCTAAGCCTTGCATAGCCTGGGCATTTTTTCAGATCGATAAAGATGACCCAACTCGTGTTATCTGTAACATTTGTCAGCAAAAGCTAAGTAGAGGCCAAAAAATACATAGTTTGAGTACTTCATGCATGAACCGGCACATGGACATGAAGCATAAGTTGCAGTGGGAAGCTCAGTGTGCTACAATGCGGCCTAGCCGGCCGGGCCAACCACCGTCTGCCATATCTTGTGCATCCGCGGCCTCTTCATCCTCTGTGACTGGGGGGACAGCAGTCACACCTGTTTTGGGGCGCAGACCTGCCACCTCTTTACCCGCAACAGCCAGCGTGATTGGCAGGTCATCATTTTCTTTGGAGGTGGTAACAGCAGCTGGTGTTGAGCGCTGTCCGACATCGATAGCACCACCTTTGGATCAAGGCAACCTAACATGTCCGCCTGCATCTTCCTCACAGACCGGCAGTTTGCCGGGGACACCCTTATCAACCCCGTCTAAGCACAATAGCCAGCCCTCGGTCCCTCAGATGTGGACAAGTAAAAGACCATTTCCTCCTAGCCGAGAGAAAGCTAAGAGGTTGAATTTCACCATCTGCAAGCTCTTGGCTACAGAAATGCTGCCTTTCCGCCTGGTGGACACAGAGGATTTTCGAGACCTTATGTCCGTCGCAGTGTCCCAGTACCAGATGCCCAGTCGGCACTACTTCTCAAAGAAAGGTGTGCCTGCGCTCCACCAGCATGTCGCACACAACATCACCGCTTCTTTGAGAAACTCTGTGTGTGACAGGGTGCATTTCACCACAGACACTTGGACGAGTAGGCATGGACAGGGGCGTTACATGTCGCTGACTGGGCACTGGGTAACTATGGTGACAGCAGGACAAGGGGCTGCTGTCCAAGTCTTGCCGTCCCCACGAGTTGTGCGTCAATCCTCTTTATGTCAAAGTTCCTCCACTGCTTCTGCCTCCTCAACCTCCTCTCGGTCTTCCACCTGCACCCAAAGCCTGTCTGGTCATGCCACAAGCTTTCTAACTGCGCAGAAGGGATCCTGCACACCTCCTTACTATGCTGGCAGTAGGGCTCAACGTCATCAGGCGGTTTTTACATTGAAATGTCTGGGAAATGTGAGTCACACAGCTGAGGAGTTGTGGTCAGCTCTGGAGAACCAATTTCATGAATGGTTGTCTCCACTGGACCTGAAACCAGGGAAGGCCGTGTGCGACAATGCTGCAAACCTGGGTGCGGCCCTTCGCCGGGGCAATGTCACACACGTGCCTTGTATGGCTCACGTGTTGAACCTGGTTGTCCAGCAATTTTTAGCCCACTATCCCAGACTAGATGGCCTTCTGCAGAGGGCACGGTCGCTGTGTGCTCACTTCCGCCGTTCGCATCCCGCAGCTCAGCGACTTACATCTCTACTGAAGTCGTTGGGCCTGCCACTTCACCGGCTAAAATGCGATGTGCCTACCCGGTGGAATTCAACTCTGCACATGTTGCAGCGACTGTGGCAGCACCGACAAGCCCTGGTGCAATATGTTCTGACGTATAGCCTGGGCCAACGAGATTCAGAGGTGGGGCAAATCACGCTGGAGGAGTGGTCTCAGATCAGGGACCTATGCACCCTTCTGCACAGTTTTGAAATGGCGACGAAGATGTTTAGTGCTGACGATGCCATTATCAGCATGACTATTCCGGTGATTTACATGCTGGAGCACATGTTAAACAGAATTCGGAGTCAGGTGGTGGCACAAGAGGAGGTGGAGGAAGTAGAGGAGGAGGAGTTGTATGCGGAAGGGCTAACATCTGCAAGGTCCAGACGGTTGGCAGCACCAAGGCGGCAGGCATGTGAGGGTGGGGGAGATGGTTTTACCAGGGCGCATGGTAGCAGCCAAACTAGTGAGGAAGGTGCAGGAGCCCAGGAAGAAGTGGAGGACGAACTGATGGAAGACTCATCAGATGAGGGAGACCTTGATCACATTTCTGTTGTGCGAGGTTGGGGGGAGAGGACAGAGGAAGGAAGCATGATTGTTACCTCGCCACCAACACAACAGGGACTTGGTGCTCCTGGATGCGCAACACACATGAGTGCCTTCTTGCTGCACTACCTGCAACATGACCCTCGAATTGTGAGAATTAGAAATAATCCTGACTACTGGGTTGCCACACTGTTAGATCCCCGGTACAAAAGTAAATTTGCAGAAATTATTCCTGCCATAGAAAGGGATGCACGCATGCAGGAGTATCAGCAGAGACTGTTGCAGAATCTTACATGTGCTTTTCCACAAAATACCAGTGGTGCACGTAGTGAATCTCACAGTTCCAATTTGCCAACCGTGGGACCGTCAAGTGTTCAGCACTCAAACCGTAACAGAACCACAGTATCTGGTGGTAACATCAATTTTGCGGAATCATTTCACCACTTTTTTAGCCCATCCTTTGCAAGGCCACAGGAGACAAGAAGTCTGACACATAGTCAACGCCTAGAGACGATGGTACAGGAGTATCTCCAAGTAAACATTGAAGCCACGACTGTGTCACTGGACCCTTGCTCTTTTTGGGCTTCCAATCTGGATAAATGGCCGGAGCTAGCCACTTACGCCTTGGAGATCTTGTCATGCCCCGCAGCCAGCGTTCTGTCTGAACGTGTGTTCAGCGCTGCTGGTGGTGTGCTGACAGATAAGCGCACGCGGCTCTCCACTGATAATGTAGACAGACTCACATTCATAAAGATGAACAAATCATGGATCCGAAACGACTTTTCTACCCCTGTGTCATCCTGGGGAGAGTAAAAGCTTGATGATTGTTTAAAATCACCCTACCAACCGTTTTAAGCTTTCAAATTACTAATCATGTTTATCTGTATCTTGACTGGAAAATAATTTGGGCTTTGTAGCAGTGTGCAGCACTGATCCTATTAGGCCATCTATAATAAGCTCCACCAGATTTAAAATTAAAAATAATTTTTAGCTGCATCTAGCCCGGAAAATAATTTTGGGGCTCCGAGATGCGCAAGACACATAAGTGCCTTCTTGCTGCACTACCTGCAGCATGACCCTCATATTGTCAGAATTCGAAGTAATCATGACTACTGGGTTGCCACACTCTTAGATCCCCCAAACTTTTCGATCAACCTTTTCATTTTAATAAAGACCAAAAAAATGGTCATTTTTGAAATTATAAGCATTAGCAGGTTGTTAGAAACTGAAATCAAACAGTTTTCAACTCAAAACTTTATTCTAGGTGATGTTACATTTTCACATAGGACCCCTTGTTCGAAAGGAGCTTCTGAACTCTCTCGTCCATTGAATTTGTCAGGTTTTGGATGGTTTCTGCTTCAATTGTTTTGCATGAGGACAGAATACCCTCCCAGAGCTGTTGCTTAGATGTGAACTGCCTCCCGCCATCATAGACACTCCTTTTAATGATGCTCCAAAGGTTCTGAATGGGGTAGAGGTCAGGGGAGCATGGGGGTCACACCATAAGTTTGTCCCCTTTTATGCCCATATCAGCCAGAGATGCAGATGTTTTATGTGCAGCATGAGATGGTGCATTATCATGCAGAAAAATGATCTTGCTGTGAAATACACGGTTCTTCTTCTTGAACCATGGCAGGAAGTGCTGTTTGAGAAAATCCACATACATTACGGAGTTCATCTTTAGCGCCTTCAGGGATCCTAAAGGGGCCGACAATCTCTCTCCCCATGATTCCAGCCCAAAACATTACTCCACCTCCTCCTTGCTGGTGCTGTAGCCGTGTTTGCGTGGGGTGTCCATCAACCAGCCATCCTCCACTCCATCCATCTGGACCATCGAGCGCTGCACGGCACTCATCCGTGAACAAAACAGTTTTGAAATCAGTCTTCTTGTAATGTTTGGCCCACTGGAGCCGTTTCTGCTTGTGTGAAGTGGATAGAGGAGGTCGACAGGATGGCGTATGCACAGCTGCAAACCTCTGAAGGACCCTGCATCTTGTTGTTCGGGGGACGTTGGAGGCACAAGCAGCTTCAAAAACTTGTCTGCTGCTATGACAAGGCTTTTTTGCCGCTGCTCTTTCAACCTGACGTAATTGCCTGTAGGAAAGAGTCCTCAATTTGCCCTTATCAGCACGCACACGTGTGTACTGTGAATCAGCTACATACTTGATTGCCAAGACACTTCATCCTGATCATCGCACAATGTTGATTGTAGTCATGCCTTGACCTAAACACTCCACAATTTGTTGCTTCTCAGCAGCCGACACATCCTTTTTCTTTCCCATTTTGGCAGAAAATGTAGGCTGCTGAATAATGTGAGAGAGCCTTCTTAAGTAGTCTTGCCTTTCATTGGACACACCTGACAAACTAATTAGCACTGGTGCCTGCAATTGCTTACAGTGATATAAAGAGCCCTGACACACATCACCATCAATGAGTTTAACTGACAAACAAACAAATTCTTCCCTTATCACTCCTAAACACTTTTTGCATAATAATTTGGAACACAGTGTACATGTGCTTTTCCACAAAACACCAGTGGTTCACGTAGTGAATCTTACAGTTCTAACTTGCCAACCGTGGTCTGTATGGACTTGTTCAATAAAGGGCCCAAAATTAAGATAACATAGATGGGAGAGGTCTCTATGAATAGGAATTCCTAAGTATTTGATACCCTGTGAGGGCCAGGCAAAGGGAAAGTTGGACTGGATGGAATCCTATATGGATTTGGGGAGGGAGACATCGAGGGCCTCAGACTTCGCTGCATTGATTTTAAAATTTGACCATGTAACAAAGTGATCTATTTCAGCCATAACAGCATGGATGGATATATGTGATTGAGTGATATATACTAGGACATCATCAGCAAATAGAGAGCACTTGTACTCGGTGCCTCCCACCTCAATCCACCTAATATTGGGGTTATGGCGAATTGATGAGAGCAGGTGCTCCGTCACTAGGATGTATAAGAGAGGGGACAGAGAACATCCCTGCCTTGTCCCATTGGTGATTGTGAAAGGTGATGAAAATGTTCTGACGCGCCCCCTGGGCCTTGGGACACCCGGAGCCGGACCCTTTTTGGTGGATGCTGGTGGTTGTAGTCTCCGTGGCGGCAACCCGGTTCGGTGGCTCAGGGCGGTCAAACCAGTGGCGGAACTACTTATGTGGTTTTGATGTTTAAATGTCCGACTACGCCACCCGTGGATTGCGGTCAGAGTGAACCGCCGCTCCAGGGCAGACCGCTGAGGCTGGTGTTGTGGGTGCAGCAGAGCGTAGCATAACTCCCCACGGGAGGAGTATAGCCTCAGGGCAGTGTATGCGGAGAATGGGGGTGATGGTGCAGGGCAGCAGCAGTAATGACACGGAGTCAGTGATGCAGTCCAGGGCCTTTACTCACAGTTCTTATTATCCAGACCACGTCTGCAGGTAACGGCTGCCCACGTCGTACTGTGCTCACCAGGTGAGGGGCTCAGACAACTCCCAGATAACTTTGGAGCGCTTCACAGGACCCCCTTTGTGTGTCCTTTGTCTGGCCTTTCTTACCAACCCTTCTGTCCGGCTGCCTCGGGCCTCCTCTTGGTAAACTTGGCGCCAGTTTCCCTGACCCTATGTGGTGCCTTCCTAGCGGGTGTAGCGAGGGGCTGCGCCACATAAAATGTCACAGCCTCCTGTTTCTAGCTGAGGGTCGTTTCCTGCCTCCACTAGTTTCGGGGAGCGGTCTCCCCCTTTGGCCTGACCCCTCCACGCAGGTGGATTCTGGCGTGCGGTGGCGACTCGCCCGTCCGCACCCCTGAGATCCCTTCGTTCCTCGTTCCTGGAGCCTTCTCCGCTCCTCTTCCTTCCTTCTCCCTCTTCCAGGTCTGGGCCTCTGTTACTAGGCCCGCCTCCGGAGCAGAGCTCATGCAGAGCCCCTGCTCCCTGCCACTTCTGCTCAGACTTCTCTGCACTGAACTAAGATGGTGCCCACCTTTTATACTCCCTTCTCAATGCACCCAAGAACTGCTTCCTCCCTGCTCCTGCACTACAGGGTTCCCCTTCCTCAGTGTTCCCTCCCCCCACTCCAGCCAGGGACAGGGACTGTCGTGCCCATCTCAGGGGCATATTGGTCGCCCTGCCCCACGGCAATGTGGTGTAATGCATGCAGGTGTCGGGTCCTGATCCACACTACATCCTTACCTGAGAGTGAGATATCACACCTCTGGGTGAGGTGCAATACCTCTGTAGCAACCGAGCCCTCAGGGTGCTACAGTTCCATTTATCTTCAGCCTAGGTGACGTATTGCGATACAGGGCCGTGATTTTGGCTATAAAAGGGTCCCCTAGACCCCTACCCCAAGCTTTTTAAGAGAATCATATATGGCGTGCCAGGAGACTCTATGGAATGCTTTCTCAGCATCCAACGAGAGTATCTAATTACAAATTTTTAACTGCATCTAGCCCAGGAAATACTTTGTGCCTAGTAGCAGGGTCTGCTAGTCAGCGGATTATCCCGGCTGTTAAGCAAGCTACACCACCTGTAGTTTGGACACTTCATTTTTTCAAAGGAAATGCTTCGGGACCACGGGATACTCAGTGAAGAGCATCAGGAGGCACCCCAAGGCATAGGGGCTGGGACTGGCAGTAGGATGCCTTGCGGTGGACAGCCGAGCTCGATCCTTATAAAAGCTTTTTAACTGCAGCAGCTTTAGTGGACGCTACTGGAGCTGGAATTACGCGGCTGCTGGCATGAGACTTGCCCTCCAATAGATCCTTGTAAATGGATTTAAAGTGTATTCATTCAAATTAGAGAGACAATTTAAATTAAAAAGTTTAGAGCTGCCTCCACCACAGGGGGGCTCGCTCGACCCACCAGCGGACAGGCACCAGTATTGGGAGAGGGGGGCTGGCCATCAGGGTTCACCGCGGCTCTGGCACAAACCCGGCGACACGGAGGTGGCACGGGCAGGAGCGGACTGGCCGTGTCGGCTTCTCACTTTTTGGATTTTAGAAGGGCATGACATGCCTATATCTGTGTCTCCCCCTCCTTTTACTCCTCCACCTCTTTTATTTTCGCATGACTATATGTACTTGTCACTTTTCCATGTGTTAGTTATGTCTTCTGAGCAGTTTGTCAGCTTTTGGACACCTTTGAAGGTGTTTTCTATGTGTTTCTATGTGTTTTTGTTTGCCTGCCATTGGTTTTAACGGTGTTCGAAGGTGTTCGTCGAACAGTTCGACGAACAGTTCGGCGAACACACGGGTGTTCGACGAACCGAACCGAACTCGAACACTACGGGGGTGGCTCAACACTAATAGAGACACATTCACTAAGCTAACAAGTTCATGTGAAGGCAAACATCAATGGTGCATTTATGTTTTAGAGGAATCTGTCACTAAGTCTGACCTTACCTTTTCCAAGTAGTTTTGTATATTCACTCTCCAGCGGCATAGACTATCCCCAATCTAACGGCAAATCATGCAGCAGAGCCAGCTGCCATTAATTGGATATTTGTTCCATGGCACGAGGCGGTAGCCGTGGGCAAGGTATTTGTCTGTTGTGCCCCGGCACATTACATGAAAGTGGGGCTCTTGGCTGGGTGTGTGGACTTGTGCTGTGAGGGCACTACTCCCGTGCAGGCCACATGCAACTGATGTTGCTGGTTTGCCAGGACAAGATGATGACTTGTTTCCATGAGAAAACCATCAGTTCACATCTGCAGTTCCACCTGGATTGTTTCTGTTCTTACTGGTGCTGTGAGTGCCAACACCACCCAGCCTAGCTCAACAGTCCAACACTACGTAACAGTCACTTTCCTTTTCCACACTTCCACTTGAGACGGGGTAAGGGATTTGGTCACTATGGCCAGAGAAGACCCTTGCGCTCCCAGACGTATCAGTATCCACATCTCTTTTCCTCGTAGAGGAGGGGGATTTGGGGTAGCCAGTAGTGTCCGAGCAGAGCCTTGCACTCTCAGATGCTTAGAGAGAATCCGCCCTGCAAATTCGACTCAGTTCACATACCAGTCTGTTTCGACTCTAATATCCTTGCCTCTAATGTCCCATCCTATGGACTATTATCACTTTGTCACTCTGTTTTCTGGTTTGTTTTCTGAGCTGGCACTGTCCTCGCTGCGTCTCTGTAACTTTCTCTCTCGGTCTGTTCCTCAGGATCACACTATCTCTGTGCTGATATCCTTTCTCTCTTGCCACAAAACACCCACTGGATGTGGCCTTGCTGAACACTCACACCAAACGTCTGCTCTAGCTTCAAGCTAGGCCCTGTCTGACATTCTAACAGGACATTATCACTGATGTGGCTACATAGCCCCTCGCTCTCCGGGCTAGTCCCAGCACTTAACTCTACCTTACCCTACTCACTGTCTGTTCCTGGGCAGAACTCAGTTTCTTCACAGTACAGGGCAAAACATTACAAGGAAAACATTAACTCTATCTTGCCATACTGTCTGGCACAATACAGGTTAAAACTAACAGCAGGTATTACAATTCACATTGCAC
Organism: Phyllobates terribilis; assembly: GCF_046119375.1. Classification (NCBI taxonomy): domain Eukaryota; kingdom Metazoa; phylum Chordata; class Amphibia; order Anura; family Dendrobatidae; genus Phyllobates; species Phyllobates terribilis. The sequence continues at coordinate 409,435,014 of NW_027362771.1, read as the reverse complement.
ATCTTTAACACTTATCACATTACATTACAACAATAACATTGATGTCTTCAAGGGGGAACAAGACAATATGTCCATCTCCTTACATATTCATCTCACCTTTCTCATGTGAGAGGGACCTGAGATAATCAATTCTCTCCTGCTAAGCACAACTTTCACTTTGAGTATAGTTTCACATTTGCTTCCACATTTGGATCCACATAAGGATGATTAAATATAAAATGATGTTAGCACAAATATTATGACAGCTAAGCCCGATTTATTGTCAGATTATAGTCAATCAATACTAACTGACCCTGACTGACCACATTGACCTTAGTTATGCTTCTGTTAGCCTTGTAGCATGGATTTATATAGTGTAATCAAGTTGTCAAGCACTTTCCAAGTGATGCTAAAATCGCTTGGAAAGTGCTTGTCAACCCGCATGCGGAAATGCAAGTGAAAAATGCTTCACATCAAGAGAATGCCAAGAGTTTGCAAAGCAGTCATCAAAGCAAAAGGTGGCTACTTTGAAGAACCTAGAATATAAGACATATTTTCAGTTGTTTCACACTTTTTTGTTAAGTATATAATTCCACTTGTGTTAATTCATAGTTTTGATGCCATAAGTGTGAATGTACAATTTTCATAGTCATGAAAATACAGAAAAATCTTTAAATGAGAAGGTGTGTCCAAACTTTTGGTCTGTACTGTACATACACGCATAAACACATTTGAAACACAAAAATACATATAAACAGACATCACACAATGATATCTTCCTGCACACACACACACACACACATATACACATACATACATACACACATATACATACACACACATACATACACACACATACACACACATACACGCACACATACACACACATACACACACACACACACACACACACACATACACACACACACATACACACACATATACACACATATACACACATATACACACACATATACACACATACACACACAGACTCACCATCCCCCGGCCCCATTCTTCCTGCCTGCTCTCTCTTCTCCGTTGCAGCAGTGCAGGCCGGGCGCGCACTGCGTGACGTCACAGCTAGGAGACACGGCCGCGCACAGGGCCGTGTCTCCTAGCAGTGACGTGGCTGGGCCAGCACAGGGAAGTTAACTGCTGCAGTGCTGGCCCGGCCGATGAAGAAGTAGCGGCGGCCGCTGCTGGGGGAGCGGTCTGGTGCCCCCCCTCCCGCCACTGCTACCGGTATGTGCCACGGCGGCCCGCACATATAATGAGGGCAATCCGGCATTAGACACCCCGCCCGGAGCCGCAGGCCCCCTGCAGGCTCGGGGCCCCGGGCGGTAGCCCGGATTGCCCTCATTATAATTCACCTATGAGTGTCACCCTGTCTCCCCTAACAACCCTATATTGGCTCACCCTGTCTTTCCCTGGCATATGGCTAAGGCTATGGAAGGGAGGAGATGAGCACTAGTCGATCCCCATTGAACGCTAAAAACAACAAGGGAGGACAAACAGGGGGAAATTGCTTAGCTTTAGATGGCTCCAGACAAATGCACTCACGTCCTCAAGCTCAAGCTCCAGAGAGGAAGAAGTACTGCTCTTGCTAAAGCCTTCACAAGGAGTAATGAATATCGCCGGCACCTCCCTCTGGAACACAGCCGGTATTTATACAACCAGGCCAGGGTGTTAATTAGCAACAGGAAGGTGGCCCCTGGGTACTAGAGACAGCCTCTAAGAAGATGTCTGTAATGCCAAACTTAGAGATCTCCTGCAACCCATTGCAGGGCAACTGTCTGTCACTTCTGACACACCCGTGACAGTACTCCCCCTCTTCAAGTGATCTCCAGACACTCAGGACCAGAGTTCTCAGGATAAGAGGTGTAGAATGAACAAACCAACCTGGGAGCGTTCACCTCTGATGCTGAAACCTACATCCTCTCCTCTGGACCATAGCCTTTCCAGTGTACCAAGTATTGTAGAGAACGACGTTGGAGACGAGAATCTACAATCCTCAAAATCTGGAACTTCAGATTACCATCAACCATTACTGGGGGCGGTGGTAGAGGTGAGGGCGCAAGAGGTTCCACATACTTCTTGAGTAAGGACCTATGGAACACATTGTGGACTTTAAGAGCCTGAAGAAGTTCAAGACAAAACGCTGCTGGGTTAATGACGGCGGTTATTTTATAGGGACCTATAAACCTAGGTCCCAGCTTCCAAGAAGGAACTTTCAATCTTATATTCCTGGTAGACAACCACACAAAGTCATTCACATTCAGGTCCGGACCTGGAAAGCGTTTTCTGTCAGCCATATGTTTATACCGGTGTCCCATGATCTTTAAATTACTCAGAACATCCTGCCATACCGAGGAGAGCGACAAAGAAAACCGTTCCTCCTCAGGAACTCCTGAAGCTCCTTCCCCACTAAAGGTACCAAACTGTGAGTGATAATCATATGCACTGAAGAACGGTGACCTGCCAGTGGATTATTGACGAAGATTATTAATGACAAATTGTGCCAACGGTAAGTAGGATGCTCAATCCTCCTGATTTACAAAGATGAAACACCTAAGGAAGGCCTCCAAATTCTGATTGACACGCTTGGTCTGTCCATTTGACTTAGGGGGGAAGGCAGAGGAAAAGGAGAGCTGCACCCCCAGTCAAGAACAAAATGCCTTCCAGAACTTGGAAACAAACTGGGTCCCCCGATCTGACACCACATCGGAGGGAACCCTGTGAAGCTTCACGATCTCATTTATGAACACCTGAGCAAGTGTTTTGGCATTTTGAAGTGCAGGCAATGCGACAAAGTGAACCATTTTACTGAACCTATCTACTACCACCAAAACCACTGTTTTGCCTGCAGAAACTGGTAGGTCAGTAATGAAATCCATGGACAAGTGTGTCCATGGCCTACTAGGGATAGGTAGTGGAAGAAGAGTACCAGACGGATGGGTATGTGAAACCTTAGAACGTGCACAAATACTACAAGCAGCTTCATGTTCAATCACATCCCGGTGCAACCTCGGCCACCAAAAATGACGAGAGAAGAGGTCCGCGATTGCCTTAACACCTGGATGCCCAACAAGCATAGAGTTATGATGTTCCTTAACTACTTTGCAGCGCAGATCAGATGGTACAAATAACCTTCCTGAAGTGCAGTCCCCCTAAGCCTCCAACACCTCACCCTCCAGTTCAGGATACAGTGCCGAAATGACAACCCCTTTCTGTAATATCGGGGCAGTGTTCTCATGGTCACCACCACCAGGGAAGCTCCGGGACAAACCATCAGCCTTGACATTTTTGACCCCTGGACAAAACGTGACAACAAAATTGAACCTACTAAAAAACAGGGACCATCTGGCTTGCCTAGGGTTGAGATGTTTAACTGACTGGAGATATGACAGGTTCTTATGGTCAGTTATAGCAGTAATAGGATGGACAGCCCCCTCCAACCAATGTCACCATTCTTCGAATGCCAATTTGATCACCAAAAGTTCCCTATTACCCATGTCATAATTTCTCTCAGCCAAAGACAATTTTTTAGACAAGAAGGCGCATGGACGCCATTTACCAGGGGACGAACCCTGAGACAACACAGCCTCAACCGCAACATCCGACACATCAACCTCGACAATAAAGAGTTTAGTAAACACCGGGAAAGGCGCAGTGGCAAAATGATTCTTTAAGGAAAAAAAAACCTGGAGGGAAGCATCTGACAATTTGGGAAAATCAGACCCATTCTTAGTCATGTCAGTAAGGGGTTTTACAATTACAGAGTAATTTTGGATAAATTTTCAGTAAAAATTAGTAAAGCCCAGAAAACGTTGTAGAGCCTTCAGGTTCTTGGGACGTCCCCAAACAAGGATTGCATGGATCATCTCCGGATCCATCCGAAAACCCAAAGACGACAACAAGTATCCAAAAAATTGCACCTCCTGAACTGCGAAAACACATTTTTCCAGTTTGGCATAAAGTTTGTTATCTCTTAATATCTGGAGCACCTGCTTAACATGCCCCCGATGTGTCTCAAAATCAGGTGAGTAAACCAAAATATCGTTCAGATAGACCACCACAAACCTCACCAAATGATGGAAAATATCATTTATGAAATGTTGGAATACAGCAGGTGCATTGGTCAAACCAAAAGACATAACCAGACTCTCAAAATGTCCTTCCGGGTTATTAAATGCTGATTTCCATTCGTCCCCTTCTCTGATTCTAACCAGATTGTAGGTTCTCTTTAAATCCAACTTGGAGAATACCTTAGCTCCTACAACCTGGCTGAACAAATCAGGAATCAGACGAAGAGGGTATTGATCACGGATGATAATTTGATTTAATTCCCGGAAATCTAAACAGGGAAGTAGACTGCCATCTTTTTTCTTCACAAAGAAGAACCCTGCTGCCACGGGCAAAGATGAGGGTCTGATATGTCCCTTCTCCAGACTTTCCACAATAAAATCCTTCATGGCTTGTCTCTCAGGGCCAGAAATATTTTACAGTCTGGACTTTGGTAGCTTAGCTCCGGGGCTCAGGTTAATAGGACAGTCATAAGCACGATGAGAAGGCAAATTCTGACACCCCCTCTCAGAAAAAATGTCCTCAAAACAAGACAGAAAAGCAGGCAATTTTTCCATAGAGACAGTAGCAAGGGAAATATTTAAACAGTTCTGATGGCAGTAATCTCCTCATTCAATAATCTCCCCGATTGGCCAACCCACCAACAGATTATATTTAACAAGCCAAGGAATACCCAAAGCAATAGGTGTGGGAATATTGTCCAGGACATAGCAAGGGATTATTTCACAATGAACTGACCCCACCCTCAGTTTTACATTATGTACAATCTGAGTAAATGCTTTCTGTGCAAGTGACGCTGAGTCGATGGCAAAGATGGAAATAGGTTCAGCTAAAGAACAGCAAGCTAGACCATGAATCTTCACAAACTCAGCATCAACCATGCTGACTCCGGCCCCACTGTCAACAAACACAGAAATTTTCTCAGTTTTGCTCTCTAGCACCACCTCTGCTGACAGGACATAGCAGGAACTGCAGGTTGGTAACAAATGAACCCCTTGTTTATCCAACTCCAGACTACCAAGAGTTAATCGAGTCTCCTTTTGTTTAGGAATTGAAGGACAGGTCCCAACAAAATGTCCCTTTTTCCCATAAAAAAATACCCCTTTTTTCCTGCGAATCTGAGATGTATGATGTAGAGACACCCCCTAACTGCATGGGTTCCTCCACCTCCACCAGTACTGGCTTAACCCCCGACTGCTCCCCTGACCGAGATACACAACCCCAACAAGAAGGCCCCAGAGAAGGTGGTCTCACCCGTCTATCCCGAAGGCGTCTATCAAGACGTATGGCTAATGACATGGCAGTATTCAAGGACTGAGGGGTTTCATATACTGCCAAGGCATCTTTCAACCTTTCCATATGGCCATTCCATTTGGAAACCGTTGCCCATCTACGGAATTCTGAACTGTACGTATCCACTGACCGATTCCCCTGCTGGGCGTAGCCTAGACTCAGCCAAGGAGACTTGGTCAGGGTCATTAAAGCTGAGGGCCAGAGCCCCAAAAAACCCCTCCACAGACTGGAGACAAATTGAGTCCTGCGGTAAGGAAAACACCCACGACTGAGGATCTACCTGCAATAGAGAGATCACAATACCAACCCATTGCTCCTCATTTCCGGAAGAGTAAGGACAAAGTTTAAAATACAGTTTGTATGCCTCTTTAAATGCAAAAAAACTGTCCCTACCTCCTGAAAACCTGTCCAGGAGGGCAGCCTTGGGTTCAGGCTGGTCAGGCCTACCTACAGAGACCCCTACATTGGCGACCTGTAACCGCTGACTGATGCTGCTGCTGAACCTCACAGCAGAGGTTATTCACCTCCAGAGACAGACAGTGGAACTGCTCTGTGAGCTCTGCAACTGAACCCATACCAAGGGAGAAAGGTAAAAAAAGTCCACGCCAAAAAACACACGAGAAAAAAACAAAGTGTCATGTTTTTTTTTTCCTTTTCAAAATGTGCTCGGCTGGCGATAATGTCACGCAAGGTGTGGGAAAGACTTAGTGCAATACAAAGGGAAGAGGGAAAGGGAGTGCAGACTCTAGGTAAAGGGGGGAGTGATGACCTCCTAGGCTGGTCTAGCGTCACCCTGTCTCCCCTAACAACCCTATATTGGCTCTTAACCAGTCGCCGCAGGCGTGCCTCGCCCTGTCTTTTCCTGGCAAAGCTCCAGAGAAGGGGGCGGTGGTAGAGGCGAGGGCTCAAGAGGTTCTACACACTTCTTGAGTAAAGACCTATGGAACACGTTGTGAACCTTAAGGGCCTGAGGAAGTTCAAGATAAAACACTGCTGGGTTTATGACGGTGGTTATTTTATAGGGACCAATAAACCTAGGTCCCAGCTAGTAATGAATATCGCTGGCACCTCCCTCTGGAACACAGCAGTATTTATACACCCAGGCCAGGGTGTTCATTAGCCAGAGGAAGGTAGCCTCTGGGTCCTAGAGACAGCCTCTAAGAATATGTCTGTAATGCCAAATGTAGAGATCTCCTGCAACCCACTGCAGGGCGACTGTCACTTCTAACACACCCGTGACACACAGGTTCCCTGTCTACAATATTCAGTATGTGAATGGTGAAGGCCTATGCAGGTTCAGACTAGTTTATCAGCGTTCACTCTTTGAATTAACGGTAGTAAAAAGAAGGATAAAAGGGGAGACAAGAGGCGCAGAGTCTAAGTGTAGATGAATATGTGCATTTGCCACAACAATATTTGTTTTTTGCACTCACCCTTTAGATGTCTTGTGTTTTCACTCAAATGATCCGTATAGTGGATCAGCTCTTTGCAATCCTCCGGTCTGCAGCACAAATGCGGGAACTATATCAGCCCTGGTATAAGGCTTGCATGTTGGATAGTGTAGTAGCAAGAAGGTTTCCCTTTTTGGGCGCTTCTAGAGGATAAGGATGGTTAAAGATGAATTATTTTACTCAATATCAGATTTAGTTATATAGTAACCAGTCTATAAAGATTGTCTTCTTTTTAAGTCCTTACAAGTGCATATTATACCTGATGAAGGCCGTTGCTGGCTGGCAGAAACACGTTGTTTGTTCTTAGAAAAATGTTCGAATAAATCTGATTTTGAGAAAAATAATTAATCTTTAACCATCCTTATCCTCCGGAAGCGCCGAAAAAGGGAAACCTTCTTTCTACTACACTCTCTGAATTAAAGAAAACCTGTCATGCCATAAATAAGTAAAAAATGTTTTATTGCCTGATGAAAATGTCACTGTTTTCATGAATCTGGCAATGATTTTTTTTGTTCCAACCCTAATATAATTTTTTACTCTTTACCATGGGTGTCTTCATAAGGATCATGCCACCTTGGCTAGTAAGACTTGATTAATATACATGAAAGTGTTTTTGGCAATTAAATATTTTAAAAATAGACCTCAAATATCTAACATATCTAGCAGAAGGCAACCCAATCACTTGCTACAGTATTTCTTTTTGATGATATCATCATGTTGTGTATATGCATTTTTATTCCTCATTTCCCCTGGAGGATCCAAGGGACCCCAGTCCAACAATGTGACAGATAAATATGATCAGTCAACTGATTCAATATGATCCATTTACATTGGGCTGCCAGTTTGTGATTCTTGCATGTGATTGGTTGGAGCAATTGGACGATTATCAAGCCACAACTGCATATACCAACAATAATTGTGTTGATCCCTATTGCTATGATGTAAAGTCATGGGCACTGTTCACTGACCACAACTTGAAGGGGTTGTCCGACCTTAGGCTACAAGTCTGCAGTCATTCTTTGTGTCTGCAGGCTTGTGATTCCTCACAACGAGTAAGCTGTGCGCTGTGAGGATTTACCGGTGCCGGCGCCCAGAACCACCAGTCATGTGATCGCATGTAATTGACATGCACCACAACCACGTTCCGACTTGTCTGGCCTCGCTCAATACACTTGCATTGAGCAAGGCCGCGTCCATTTAGTCGGCATGTGACCTCATGTATGCAAATCACATATTTGCGGCCTCGCGCCTGCCGCTTCCATACCAGCATCGGAGAATGATCAGAATGCGCAGTGCAGACTTGTAGCCTAAGGCCGGACAACTCCTGTAATTGTAGTATTTTAATGGACCAGTTCTAATAAATCAGTGGGTTGTTTTTCCATGATGCAGGGCTAAAGGATCAGGGGTGGACCTACCGCCCGTGCAGCCGGTTCATTGAACGGGGGCCCCCGAGGGAGAAGGGCCCCTCCAGCCTCCAGCAGGGCCGCCATCAGGGCATGACTGCCCTGACTCCAGCATGGGGTCCGGCCAGTTCGGGGGCCCCTCGGAGCCCCGTTGGGGCCCCCCTCTTGTGCGTCTCCTCGTGGGGCCCCCCCGCAGGACCCTCCGCTGTCACATGACCGGAGATGTCCCTGTGCTCAGCATGGGCCCCCGGCCCCATGCTGAGCGCAGGGACATCTCCGGTCATGTGACGGCACCGGCACAATACTTACCCCTCCCTGTTCCTCCGCAGCGTCTTGTCTTCCACGTCCTCTGACTGTGACGTCTCAGGTCAGAGGGCGCGGTGATATGTTTACACCGCGTGCGATCTCTCCTGAGCTGTCACAGCACGAAGATGCGGGCGATGCTGGAGTCCGGATCAGCATCAGGTGAGAAGTGAGGTGAGTATTTGATTTTTTTTTTTTATGTATGGGGGCATGGGGCATTACATGGTGGATGGAGAGTGGGTGTGACATCCTGCATGGGGCATTATATGGGGGGGTGACATCCTGCATGGGGCATTATATGGGGGTGTGACATCCGGCATGGGGCATTATATGGGGGGAGAGGTGACATCCTGCATGGGGCATTATAAGGGAGGGGGGTGTGACATCCTGCATGGGGCATTATATGGGGGGGTGTAACATACTGCATGGGGCATTATATGGGGGGGTGACATCCTTCATGGGGCATTATAAGAGGGGAAGGGGGGAATTGACATCCTGCATGGGGCATTATATGGGGGTGGGGGGGAATGTGACATCCTGCATGGGGCATTATAAGAGGGGAAGGGGGGAAGTGACATCCTGCATGGGGCATTATAAGAGGGGAAGGGGGTAAGTGACATCCTACATGGGGCATTATAAGAGGGGGAGGTAGGAATTGACATCCTGTATGGGGCATTATAAGGAGGGTGGGTGTGTGACATACTGCATGGGGCATTATAAGGAGGGGGGGTGTGTGACCTCCTGCATGGAGCATTATAAGGGAGGGGGTGGTCTGACATACTGCATGGGGCATTGAAAAGGGGGGAAGTGACATCCTGCAAGGGGCATTATATGGGGGGGAGAGTTGACATCCTGCATGGGGCATTTTATTGGGGGTAGAGGTGACATCCTGCATAGGGCATTAAAAGGGGGGGTGTCATCATGCATGGGGCATTATAAGGGGGGAAACATTCTGCATGGAGCGTTACATGGGGGCCAATATTCTGTATAGAGTGTTATATGGGGGTCAGTATTCTGTATGGAGCGTTATATGGGGACCAGTATCCTGTATGGAGCATTATATGGGGACCAGTATCCTGTATGGAGCATTATAAGGGGGTCAGTATCCTGTATGGAGCATTATATGGTGCCTATAATACTGTATGGAGGACTATACTGTCCGGTCTGCACTGTGCGCTGTGAGGATTCGCCGGTTTCTGAGCTATTGTAGAATTTACAATAGATATCGCTTGTGTAATGGGGCATTATAAGGGGGGAACAGCCTGCATGGAGCGTTATATGGGGGCCAATATTCTGTATCGAGCGTTATATGGGGGTCAGTATTCTGTATGGAGCGTTATATGGGGGACAGTATTCTGTATGGAGCATTATATGGGGGACAGTATTCTGTATGCAGTGTTATATGGGGACCAGTATCCTGTATGGAGCGTTATATGGGGACCAGTATCCTGTATGGAGCATTATATGGGGACCAATATCCTGTATGGAGCATTATAAGGGGGTCAGTATCCTGTATGGAGCATTATATGGTGCCCATAATACTGTATGGAGGACTATACTGTCCAGTCTGCACTGTGCGCTGTGAGGATTCGCCGGTTTCTGAGCTATTGTAGAATTTACAATAGATATCGCTCATGTAATGTAGTAAGTGAAATCCTTGGCCTTGTACTATATATATATATTTCTCTGTGGTATCTGTCGCCCAGGGCCCACAAAAACCTCGAGCCGGCCCTGGGGGTAAGTATAACAAGTTTTATTTTTTTAAATACAATTAATTAACTAGGAGTGGGGGGAATCAGAGATGCATGGGGGGATGAGAGATGCACGGGGGGGCCCTTCATGCCCCCTATGAAGGGCGGGGGGGGCCCCAAAAAATTCTTGCACAGGGGCCCACTACAGTCTGTGTCTGCCCCTGTATAGGATCCCTATGCTCCCAGTCTTAGAGGTGCCATGCAGTACAGGCCTCACACTATATGGAGATGAGATGAGAAATACTTAAAAAGCTTTTTCGTGCTCTTCTGTACCACGGATGATTCATTGTTTACTGTCGGGTACCAAATGATGTTTCATGAATTAATTATGTTTCATTACAGTGTAATTTTATCATTTGCTTTTTGGTTCGGTATAAGAACCGCACCGGGTACAGGACAATTTGTATTCCAGGCAAGGCTCTATTGAGTTAATTATAGCATGATTGATCATATACATTTTTGTTCCTCTCTAATGCATATAATTTACAGCGAGCAATGTATAAATGTATGGCTGAGGCTGCCAGATTCTTCATGTCATGGTCAAATTGGATTGTTGGAGCAAGAGAGAAAAACATATTTATAAGACATCGAGTCTATCTAAGATGCTTCACATAAGTAAGAAAAGAATCATTGTGAAAATGTATTTTTGTGTAATTATGTGTAATTTCTAAAGGTGGTTGGAGCAGAATTTATAGAAGACTGAGCATTCAGATATTTTTTGCTAATCATATGTTTTGTCACATTCAAATTGTGGAAAGCAGATACAGATTCAAGAAAGCTGTTTAACTGCGTTCACTGCAATTGCTGCTTATTTCAATGAATCTCATCAAAAATGTCATATATAGAATGATATTGTGCTGTCCTGTCTTAAAAGACAGGACACTTTTGTACCGCTACAAAACCAGTAGAAATGGTCGGCACTCCGTTCTGGAAAAGGTGGTGCACGTGGAAAACCAGAATTTGCATCAGTAGAGTAAAATCCCGGCACTCACATATGTTTTCAATGCTTCTTTTAATGAACAACCACAGAAGACTTTTCAGCCCATCCCGAGCTTTTGTCAATTGAAACTTGTTCTGTGGTTGGTCATTAAAAGTAGCATTGAAAACATATGTGAGAGCCGGGATTTTACTCTACTGATGCAACTTTTGTACTATTAGACTGCAGGTCCAGATTTCCTAAAAATTATTTTACCATAGATTGTCGTGAAGTATACAGCATTTCTTACTGATGGTGAAAAGTAAAAAAGCACAAACAGCATGGTTTTAGATATAGAATCACTTGTAACCTCATAGAGTTTTATTTACTTTAAAGGTCCCATATAAGTCAGATGGGAACCCAATCTTTCCGGACATGAGCATCAGAATTACAGAATTGGCAGAATTAAATTGATTGTCCTAATTGGATATGTAGCCCCCCACCTCAGTAATTAGCTGATAAAGCCATTCTTTTGCACCTGCAGAGAAAATATGGTATTGGTGCCCGTTGACTGTATAGTGGACCATCTATTGCTTAAAGGGAATATGTCACCACATTTGACCTATCTAAACTATTAATATGGGCATACTGGTTATAGACTGCTGAGAAAAGTCCTACCTGTATGCCTCATATCAGTAGCCTTGTTGCTGAGAAATCATCTTTTATCACTTTATATATATTACCTCTTCCATCCATGGGGAAGATGCTGCCTGGAAGATAACTCTGCCTCCAGAGCTTATTTTACATTTTTCTTCCCTTTAGTTTTAACTGGGGGAGGAAGAGGTGGGTGATTTGAACTTTTATAGTTTTTAGATTATTTTTATAATTGTAAAACTTTTTTAAAAATATTTTTTAATATTATTTACTAGTCACCTAAAGGGATTTTAAGCTGCGATTGTTTGATTGCTTGTACTAGATACTGCAACATTGTAGTATTGCAGTAAATAGGGAAAATCTGTCTCCAATGGAAGTCATAATGTGGCTGAGCTTCACAGCATACAGAGCTGACATCAATGAGGGCCTTCAGTAGACCACAATTGCCATTGTAACCCATGATTGCATCGCAAGTGGCCAATGATAGCCCATGCAGGCAAGAACCAGTGTGCATTCCATTTAAACGGTGGTGTCTGAGATGGACAGTGGTGTGTAAATGGTTAACATCCACAACTGGAGCGTTAGAGATGCTGTCTATGGAATATAGCCGGATTAAGCTCCTGAGCTCCCTCTACATATTCAGTTTTTTCCAGGACAATAATTCACATCCTATCAGGAAGTGGTTAGTGATACTTCTTCTGACATAAAATTGCTCCCTTGTCTCTCTATAACTTTTAATATCTGTGACCCCTATTTTTCTTCTTTATCCATTTTTGCCCTGTTTGTTTTCTTTTTGGCAGCTTCCTTTCAATTTCTCCCTTATGTACCCTATGGTAGCATTGTGTATATACAGTATATTGATTAAAAAATGACCTGGTTTAGTACTCAGCCTTTGAAACTATGCAGATTTTTACTGCTATAATAGAGATGATAAAATAATCGAGAGTGAACAAAAGATTTCAAAAGGCTAAAAATGTCACATGCCCCACAATTCTACCAGGAACAGGCAGAACTCACTGATTATTATTTAGGACTTTTAACAATTTGGCAAATAAGGAATACTAATTAATAAGACCATTTGAGGTTTTATTTTAACATCTAAATTTGACTAAAATCCTGTACTGACTGTTTTCTTATATTTTCTAGAATCATAGAGACATAGACCCTGATTTATTAAGATTTTCATTTTGTAAGCCAGTTTTAATGAGGGGTGTGCATGAAATGGCGGTCAATGAATTTGACACGTTTTGTCAGTGGCATGTGCCTCCATGCTCCTTGCCAGAAATGTTACTTCATTCAGGGACTGAGTAACATTTCTGGCACAACAAATGTTGCTACTTTTAATGAATTTGACGAATTTGAGCAACACTCCGTCCTGACTTGGCACCTCCACAACTCCACCTATTTTGGAGAAGCTGCATGGAAATGCCAAAAATTGCAACATTTTTGTGCAACTTTTGGGTCACTTCAAAATGTTATATGCTATTAATGAATTGGGACCATACATTTAAATGTTACATTTCTGCCACGACTATAGGTAACTTAAATGGACCTGCCGTCTCTCCTGACTTGTCTGGTTTAATAAACTCTTCTGCTCCACATAAAATTAAAATTCTGGAGCATCTGTCTTCATATCTGTGTGTGATCCCAATGCTCTGGTTATTAGAAAATATGTATATATTGATAACTGGGTGTTACACCCCTTTTACAAGGGGAATAGTATTTCTTCACTGTCAGCATTGAGTGGATAGTGTCATATTGTGTAAGAATACCCTTCCAACTGATAACACTCAGTTGTTATCTTTTATACAATTCTAGTAGTAATAATAGAGGAACTCTACAGCTCAGACTTATAGGCAAGTTAGAAGACAAGTTCCAGAATCATGAGATCATGAGCCCTGCAACAGAAGAAAAGAACTCTGACTGTTATAAAGTAGGATTTATTTCACTTATCTACTGAGGAATATACCCGTGTTCCTGATTCCAGTCATTAGAAGACAGATGTGTTTGTAGAAGTCTTTATGAATGACAGGTGTATCTACAAAGTGGAACAGAATTGATAATACTTCTGTTTCATATCACAATACAACGGCCCTAATGGCACCACTTCTATGTTGATGGAAAAGAACGTTTAGTAGTAGTGATTTTGTAAAATGAAATAATAATAAGCTCAGTGCAAGGTGCTGAGCAGTCATGTTTTGCTGGGATACAAATGTGTTTTGTGGCATTCTTGCTTAAAATGAAATTGCTTTTATTGACCGCCACTTTTGGCAGTTGGATAAAAGTGCTGAGTCAAACATATTTCATTGTTTTTTCAGTATTTTACTACTAGATGGGATGAAATTTGCTTTGTGAAATGCCTGTTAATTTAGTTTGCTGCTTCTTTGCATTGTGCGTTGATCTGACACCCTTTTAAGAAGCAATTGTATATATTTTTTCCGTTTCCTTTATGGATCCTTTATGCATCTCTTCCTTTGTGTGCTGTTCATGAGAAGGACATGATTCTTTTGTTGGTCTGTCAATACCCATCCAGCAAGGGATTGACACATTTTGTTTTGTTTTCATGTTTCTTCAATAGACAAATCACTTACCCAGTAATTGCTTCCAATATTCAGGGAAATTATCCAATTACAAAACATACAATGCTCAGCATAAATGAGTACACCCCCTTTGAAAAGTAAGATTTTTATCAATATCTCACTGAACACAAGAATAATTTCCAAAAATTTGACAAAACTGAATTTCATAGAACATTTTTTATCCCATAAAATGAAGTAAGGTTAATAATATAACTTCCATTATAAATCTTCAGCTTAACATAAATTAGTTGATGCCAAAATGAATACACCCCCACATCAATTAATACTTTATCTAGTATTTTGCATGACCTCCATGATTTTAAGGACAGCACCAAGTCTTCTAGGCAGGGAATCAACAAGTTGGCGACATATTGCAACAACTATCTTTTTCCATTCCTCAAGAACGACCTCTTTTAGAGCCTGGATGCTGGATGGAGAGTGAGGCTCAACATGTCTCTTCATAATTCCCCACAGGTATTTGATTGTGTTCAGATCAGGAGACATACTTGGCCACTCAATTACTTGCATCCTGTTTTTCTTTAGAAATGTAATAGTGGCCTTAGATGTGTGTTGTGGATCATTGTCATGTTAGATAAGTGCACGTCTACAAAGGGCATGAAGTGATGGTAGCATCTTCTATATTAACCGCTTCCCGACCACCCACTGTAAATAAACATCAGCATTTGCTGGACTCTGTGCACATTTGTCTATGGTCGATGGTCTCGCAGCGCTCAGGACCCCCAGGGTCCTGCAAGTGCTGCGATTCCAGTGAAGAGCGACAGCTCTGACAGGTGACATCATTGGGACCTGATTGGATCAGGTCCCCATGATTTTAACCCTTTGCTATCTTCTTGATGTTCGCGGCATTTAGAAGATAGTGAGAGGGAGAGAACTGCTTCATTCACCTCTCCAACGCCGCCTGTGATGAGATGTGATCACATCACGGGGGATCCGAGCATTGCCATGGCAGCCGGAGGTCAAATGATTACCTCCGGGTCTGCCAAATATGGTTGTCTGTTAGACTCAGCCAGCAGCTGAGTCTAGCAGGCGATGTGACAGTGGAAAACTGACATGTCTCATGCAATGCAATACATGTGTAATGCAATGCATGAGACCAGTGATCAGTAAAATAAAAATTGAAGTCCCACACAGAGACTAAGTAAAAAAGTAAAAAAAAAGTTAAAAAATATTTTCAAACTATTAAAAAAAAATCACAAAATAAATAAATAAATAAATAATAATAAAAAAAATATATATATATATATTAAATCAATAAATACGTATATTTATTAATATAAAATGTCATCATGTCTCTCAAAAAAGCAAGCCATCATACAGCTTCATCAGTGGAAAAATAAAAAAGTTATAGCTGTCAGAATAAAGTGATGCAAAGAAACAATTCTATTTTTTATATAATAGTTTTTATTGTGTAAAAGCGCCAAAACATAAAAAAACTTTATAATTGTGGTACCGCTGTAATCGTAAAGACCCGAAGAACAAAGCTGCCTTATCCATTTTACCACACACGGAATAACATTAAAAAAAATCAAAAAAACAAATCCTGAATTGCTGGTTTTTTTTCATTCTGCCTCCCAAAAAATCTGAATAGAAAGCAATCAAAAAATGTCATGTGCCCGAAAATGGTATTAATAAAATCGTTAACTCATCCCGCAAAAAACAAGCCATCACATGACATGGAAAAATTATAGCTTTCAAAATATGGCGATGCAAAAAATTGTTTTAGTATAAAAAAAAGTATTTTAGTGTTGACAGCAGCACATAAAAACCCAATATAAATCTGGTATCACTGTAATCGCACCGATCCGAAGAATAAAGTCATCTAATCACTAATACCGCACGAGGAACGGCATAAAAATTAAATAAAACCAATACTTCATATGCTGTTGATTTGTTCATTCTGTCTCTCCGCAGTAAGGCTCGGCTTACATTTATTCTACGCTCTGAGCTAACTGCGTACACCTGGTTTTCCATGTAAATCTCTGAAATACATGATGTAGATGGAACCCCCAGTGGAAGTTTCTCTATGAGGCAGATGGAGATTCTGTGGATGCCGTCTGGCCTGTTATTCGGCAGTGTCTGTCTTTTTAGGCATGCATAAAATTACCGTCGGCCACTGTTTTATGCAACTCTGACAAAAAAGGACAACATTGAACAGAGGCCAGACGAAACCAGAGTAACTCTGCTTCTTCATTATTGTGAATGGATCCCTCGGGGGTTTCATCTGAATCACATTACTCTAAGATTTAGATGGAAACCCCAAAGTAAGTGCTCAGCATAGAGTGCAGGATAAATGTGATCCAAAACTTTAAGCAAAATGTTGCTATTAAATGCTTCAGATCAATCCACAAAAGAAACCCCTTTTAAGTCCATCATCTGTTATCAGAAATATAGGGGGCTTCTACATTACTGGTAGTACAAAGGCTCTGGAAGAGCATTATGGGTCCTCGCCCCACCAAAAGAAATCCAGCAAATTCTGCGCTCCCAAATCCAAATGCTCCTCTCCCTTCTGAGCCCCAGTGTGCCTAAACCACATTTAGCATCCACATGTTTGGCATTTTTGTAGCGATGAGAGCCCGCCTAATTTATGGGTGTGTGTCTCCAGATGAACGAGCCGGGCACAATGTACTGGGCACTACAATGTGCGGGTACTACAACATACTGGTCACTACAATGTACTGGTCACTACAATGGCAGTTCGTAATTTTCACTCAGCAACATCCACTGCTGTTTGTTCCTGGAAAACACTCATGGAGTTAAAATAATCACTACACCTTTAGATAAATTCCCAGAGGGTGTAATTTCCAAAATGGGGTCACTTGAGGAGGGATTTTGCTCTTCTGGCACTTAAGGGCTCTGCATATGGCGTGACCAAACTATTCTACAATAATTTGTTCTCCAAGAGTCAAAAAGCGTTCCATCCCTCCCTAATCTTCCCGTGTGGCTAAACAGTACTGTACAGCTATATATGGGGTATTGCAACAGTCAGCAGAAATTGTGTGATACATTTTAGCAACATTTTTACCCATTTCCCAGTGTAAAAATGTAAAATCTGGGGCTAAAAATTTTTTGGGGGTAAAAATGTAATTATTTTTTCTTCACCACCCAATGGTATGATCACTGCACCCTAGATGAATTCATTGAGAGCTTTAGTTTGTAAAATAGGGTCACTTATGGCTTTTTGTGCTGTTCTGGAACTTCAGGGGCTCTACCAATGTGACATGGCACCTGCAAACCGTAAAAGCAAAATCTGCACTGTAATATGGTGCTCTTTCACTTATGAGCTATGCATTGTGTCTCAAAAGTAGTTTTTGACCACTTATGAGGTATTGATGTACTCAGAAGAAATTGCATAACAAATTGTACTGTTCATTTTCTCCTATTATCCCATTTGAAAATCACAAACTTGGGGTCAAAGCAACATTTTAGTGGAAAAAATAGTAATATTTAATTTACTCAGCCCAATGTTATACAAGTTTGTGAATCATATGAGAATTAAAAATTTTGACTACTCCCTTTGATTAATTCCTTGAGGGGTGTAGTTTACAAAATGGGGTCATTTTGGGGGGTTTCTGCTGTTTGGCATGTCAGGGGCTCCTCAAATGTGACATGGTGTTCGCAACCTATTCCAGCCAAAACAGCACTCCTTTGCTTCCGAGCCCTACCGTGCGCCAAAACAGTAGTTTTCCACCACATATGGGGTAACGGTGTATAAAATTGCACAACAAATTTTGAGGTCCATTTTTTTATTGCTATCCTTGTGAAAATAAAATATTTGGGGCAAAAAGAAAATTTTTGTGGGACAAATGTGTTTTTTAATTTTCACGGCTAAGCATTATAAAATTCTGTGAAGCCCATAAGGGTTCAAGCTGGTGACCTCAAATCTAGGTCAATTCCTTGAGGGTCTAGTTTCCAAAATGGGGTCACTTGTGGGGGGTTTCTACTGTTTAGGCACATCAGTGGCCCTCCAAACGCGACACGGTGTCCGCTATTGATTCCAGCCAATTTCGCATTCCTAACTCAAATGGTGCTCCTTCCCTTCTGAGCCCTGCTGTGCGCCCAAACAGTAGTTTTACACCACATATGGGGTATCGGCATACTCAGAAGAAATTTCACAACAACTTTATAGTGCGTTTTCTCCTCTTAATCTGGTGAAAATGAAAAATTTGGGGCTAAAGTAACATTTTTGTATGAAAAAGTAAAGCTTTCATTTTTTTCCTTCCATATTCCACTAATTCCTGTGAAGCACCTGAAGGGTTAATAAACTTCTTGAATGTGGTTTTAAGCACCTTGAAGGGTGCAGTTTTTAGAATGGTGTCAATTTTGGGTATTTTCTGTCATATAGACCCCTCAAAGTAACTTCAAATGTGATGTGGTCCCTAAAAAAAATGGTTTTGTAAATTTTGTTGTAAAAATGAGAAGTCGTTGATCAATTTTAACCCTTTTAACGTCCTAGCAAAAAAAAATTATGTTTAAAAAAATTGTGCTGATATGAAGTATACTTGTAGGAAATGTTATTTATTAACTATTTTGTGGGACATAACTCTCTGATTTAAGGGCATAAAACTTGAAAGTTTGAAAATTGCTACATTTTCAACATTTTTGCCAAATATCTGTTTTTTTCACAAATAAACGCAAGTTGTATCGAAGAAATTTTAACACTATAGTTAAGTAAAATATATCATGAAACAACAGTCTCAGAAACAGTGGGATCCGTTGAAGCGTTCCAGAGTTATTACCACGTAAATTGACACTGGTCAGAATTGAAAAAATTGATCACGAAGGTGAAAAAGGCTCTGGCGCGAAATGGTTAATATAAAGCAATACATCTGTGGATTCATGATACCATCATCGAAATGTAGGTCCCTGGCACCAGCTGTACTCATGCACCCCCACAAAAGGACACTGTCACCACCATGTCTCACTGTAGGTACCTTGCATTGCATTTTTCTTTGAACTCCTCACCTTTGCGACGCCATACAGTTTTAAAGCCATCAGTTCCAAAAACATTTATCTTGGTCTCATCACTCGAGAGTATAGAGTCTCAGTAGTTTTCATATTTTTCAGCAAGGGCCCTGGCAAATTGCAGGTAGGCTTTTGTGTGCATGTGGTTTAGTAGAGGCTTCCTTCATTGACGACACTCATGCATGCCATTCCTATGCAGTGCGCGCTATATTGTGTCATGAGAAACACTCACGCTGGTTTGACTTTCTACTTTAACACAACACAGCAGCACACATTTGACTTTGTACTTTTTTATCTAACTGCAGTAAACTTGCATGTCAATTTTCTTCAACCCTGCTTATAAGAAGACACTCCTGTTTAGGTGTTAACTTCCATGGTAAACTTGGATTTCTCTATGAGATGACTGCAGTTCCATCTTTGCTACATTATGGTATCAAATTTGCTACAGTATCCCAACCGATAAGTAAAGCCTTGCTGATCTTCTTGCAGCCTTCACCTTTCTTATGTAAAGAAATTATTTTATTTCTCAGGTCTTGTGTACAGTGTCCATTTTAGGACATGATCAGATATCAAAATCAAACATCAGAATGATGTCAGTTTGAGGCTAAATACCCTGTCTGAGAACTGATTCTGACAAGTGATTTTGACGAGTGATTTTGATGAGTGATTCTGACGAGTGATTCTGACGAGTGATTCTGACAAATGATTCTGACGAGTGATTCTGACAAATGATTCTGACGAGTGATTCTGACGAGTGATTCTGACGAATGATTTTGACGAGTGATTTTGACGAGTGATTCTGACGAGTGATTTTGACGACTGATTCTGACAAGTGATTTTGACAAGTGATTCTGACAAATGATTCTGATGAGTGATTCTGACGAATGATTTTGACGAGTGATTCTGACGAGTGACTTTTACAACTGTAATAATAATAATAATAAAAAAAAAAAAGTAACTGTTCGCTTATGGGACTTGAACCCAAAATTCTGTGTCCCAAAGCCAGTGCACAAACCACTAAGCTATTAATTTAGTTGTAAAAACTTGGGAGTTCTATTTGGTTATATAATTTTCAGTGCAAACTTGTCTAAAACTCATTGGAATGTATGCACAGACTGCAAGCAAGCCAAATTCAAATGATGTTTGATTCTGATGTGTGAGTCTGATGTGTGACTTTCTTCAAACATCAGAATCAGAATCACAATGACTGTTAGTCACCCTGAGTATTTTCATGGTTGATCTCATAAGACAAGAAAAGCTAGCAGCTACTATCATTAGACTGGATAGTAGAGATGAGCGTTGTTCGACTCGAACTGTTCGCCAATCTCAAATTCGAGCTGTTTTGGGCGGTGTTCAAGCCGTTCGACAAACCCGAATGATTTGAAATAAATCCGGCTGTTCGAGGTTATGTTCGATAACTGTTCGTGCACCAAAATCATAACTGGATTTTTTCTCAGTAATGCTGAAAATTAATGTTAATACGCAGTTTGAGTGTACAGCGGGGCAGGGGATGGATCTCTGCAGGAATAATGAAGATCTCCATTTTTTTTCTCTTTCCCGCATTTACAGTGTGGAGGTGCAGTCTGTCAGCCTATCAGCAGCGCACACACGGAGCGAACTGCTTTTTTTCACACAAGCAAGGGCATGTGTCATTGGCAGTGTATGTCACATGTCCTTGCCCTATAAGACCCAGCCATTTTCCCTGTCGCCACCATTTTCTCACTGCTGCAGCTGCGTGTTAGACGGCACCGCTGTTGCTATGTGCGCTATACTTTGAGTGTTAATTTCAAGCCAATTTTCGCACATATCTACAGATAGCTTGGGAGTAGGGAATAGTTGTGATTGCAGTCCTTTTGAGGACTAGGTTACATCATTTCCTACGACTTTTATCAGGCAGGTCTGTGCTCTTAAATAGATAGGTTGGGAGTAGGGACTAATTGTAATTGCAGTCCTTTTGAGGGCTAGGTTACATCAGTTCCTATCACTTTTTGCCAGGTTGGTCTGTGCCAGTGCTGTGCAAGTTTTTTTCACAGCATTTGGCTAAATCTAGCAAAGCAAATCCTTGCAGTGTGTGTCAGTCAGTGGAGTAGCCTGTCTGTGTTGCAAGCTACACCACTTGTGTATAGAATAAATTTTTTTTACTGCACCTAGCCAAGTAAAACCTTTTGGGCATAGCATTATTCTATTAGTCCATCTATACTAACCTCCACCAGGTTGCAAATTCAAAATAATTTTTATCTGCATCTAGCTCTGAAAAAATATTTGGGCTTGTAGCAGTGTGTGGTACTCATTGTATTAGGCCATCTATACCAAGCTCCACCAGCTTTGAAATTAATAAGAATTTTTAGCTGCATCTAGCCCAGAAAATAATTTTTCTTCCCAATAGTGGTAGCAATAGAAATATGGGGCGCGTGCCTGGCTAACCAAAATATACGCTTCATAACAAAAAACACCAGCCTAGCGCACTGCATTAATAAGATGGCATCATCGTCACTCCCAGTGCTAGGCCTACTACGCCGGCTAGCATTCCTGTGCCTAAAACACAATGTATGGGTCCGCGCTAGCCACGATGATGAGGGATCTAAAGCTGCTGCTAAAGCTTTATCACAATTCAATTGGCAGATTTTCACAGAGCTCCTCCCCAACGCCCACCCATCGGGCAACAGTTGCCCACCCTCCGTATGGGATCTAGTGGCAAATAGTTGATGCCATTAATCAGAGCGTCAGTTGCCCCGTCGACGTGGCAAGCATACGGTAAGACATGGGAAGAGTGGACACAACTAGTAGCAGGCAGACGGGTAGACCAATGTGAACAAGCCAGATTACAAGTCACCAATCATAGAATTTCTCCACCAGCTAATGATGAGGGGCATATCAGGGGCGTCAGCGCAGCGGTGTCTGACCGGAGTAGCATTTCACTTCCAACTACTGAATTGGGGAGATGTGACAAAGAGATTCATCATCAGACAATCCATAAAAGGGTGGAAAAGGGGTCAGCCAAGTCAGGAGTGTATTTGGCCCGTCCCGTGTCACTAAAACTGATTTCTCACATCCCTAACACCATTAACATGACACTCACAATTTGAAGCAACACTACTGTCTACTGCATTTGCAATCGCCTTCTTCGAGGCGCTATGCACAAGAGAATTAGTCCCTCAATCCAAAATTACCACCAGTGGAGGCTTAATACACCAGGACGTAGTCATAGCCATAATGCAATACGTCTACGCATACGCCAATCGAAAACGGTTCCAGCGGGCAGGGGCACTTGGGTACTTCTACAACCCACAAACGGTACACTGAGTCGGGTAACAATAGTAAAAACATATATAACCATCAGATCACAAAGTAATTTCTTCCTATCACACATTGATGGAATGCCATTATCAAGATACCAGTTCCAAGCTATATTTAATAAATGCATAACATCGGCAGGGGACCACCCCAAAGATTATGGGACACACTCATTCCACATAGGCGCGGCCATGGAAGCAGCAAGAGCAGGACTATCAGAAACGGAAGTTCAGAGGATAGGGAGATGGCGATCCAAGTGTTTGGCGAGATACATAAGACCGGACTTGTGATCCTAGCGTGGTTTGTTTCTTTTACAGGTGACGCTAAGGCAACAGTGTGGGTGATAGGCCACTCGTATATATATTGGGCAGAAAAAAGGGCGAAAGTCTGCCCAGGCGGGAGGAAATTAGAGTTTTATAACACATATTTCAACTGGAGAGGTATTAGAGGCCAGCTATGGCCACAGGTACTAATGGAGGTAATCAAGGTAGGGAGAGAGGCAAGAGGTCCGGTCATCTTAGTTATACAGGCCAGGGGAAATGACCTAGGTCATCACAAGAGCGCATAACTAATGGCAATAATGAAACTAGACACTGAGCGCTTCAGAGAATTTTTCACAAAACTAACTATAGTATGGTCAGAGATTGTGCCGATAGCGGTATGGCAAGGTGCGCGAGACATCACGGTCATCGAACGGACAAGGCGGGTAATAAATATTCGGATGGCAAAATTTAGAAGAGACAGAGGCGGTGTAGTGATACAACACCGACAACTGGAAGGAGATAAAGCAGGCCTCATACAGCCCGACGGTGTTCACTTAATGGATATTGGACTGGACATATTCCTGTCAGGACTCCAGGACGGAGTGGAAGAAGCGTTAAGAGTAGTGTTGAGCGATACCTTCCGATATCAGGAAATATCGTATCGGATTGGATCGGGCCGATACCCAAAAAGTATCGGATATCGCCGATTCCGATACCGGAAACCAATGCAAGTCAATGGGACACAAATATCGGAATGAAAATAAACCCTTTCTTTCCTTGTAGGTTAATTCTACATGAAGGAAAACAACTAACAATAATGTAGAATGACATGAAAAGCCGGCAATTCATCAGCGGCATACACCGGTACCCGACAATTTACAACAGAAAGAATAGAGCATCACACATAGATTAGATAGATAGAAACATGTCAGTCACATATACATGAAGTACAGTGATAGTGTTGCTTACTGTACTTGTCATTTAGTGTAAAGGATTTATTTAAAAAAATAATAGTGTTTTCATGCACCGTCTCTTTAAGAAAGCCGGCCGGCAATTCAGCATCTGTACCCGACAATTTAGAATAGAAAGAATAGAGAATCACACATAGATTAGATAGATAGAAACATGTCAGTCACATATATATGAAGTACAGTGACAGTGTTGCTTACTGTACTTGTCATTTAGTGTAAAGGATTTATTAAAAAAAATATTAGTGTTTTCGTGCACCGTATCTTTAAAAAAGCCGGCCGGCAATTCATCAGCGGCATACACCGGTACCCGACAATTTATAACAGACAGAATAGAGCTTCACACATAGATTAGATAGATAGAAACATGTCAGTCACATATATATGAAGTACAGTGACAGTGTTGCTTACTGTACTTGTCATTTAGTGTAAAGGATTTATTTAAAAAAATAATAGTGTTTTCATGCACCGTCTCTTTAAGAAAGCCGGCCGGCAATTCAGCATCTGTACCCGACAATTTAGAATAGAAAGAATAGAGAATCACACATAGATTAGATAGATAGAAACATGTCAGTCACATATATATGAAGTACAGTGACAGTGTTGATTACTGTACTTGTCATTTAGTGTTAAAATAAAGGATTTATTTTAAAAAAAATTGGCGTGGGGTTCCCCTTAATTTTAGGCTCTAGCGGAGGTTAAGCAGACAGCTGGGGCAAATGTTTGAAGCCTGGGAAGGGGGTAATACCCACGGAGCTTCCCAGGCTACTAATATCAGCCCCCAGCTGAATACCTAGCCTTTACTAGCTATTAAAATGGGGGAACCCCCCCCAAAAAAATAACGTGGGGTCCCCCATAATTTAATAGCTAGCACAGGCTAGGCAGACAGCTGGGGGCTGATATTAATAGCCCAGGAAGGGTGCCATGAATATTGGCCCCCTCCCAGGCTAGAAACACCAGCCGTCAGCCGCCCCAGAAATGGCGCATCCATAGGATGCGCCAATTCTGGCACTTAGCCTCGCTCTTCCACGCTGCCCTGGTGCGGTGGCAGGGGGTAATAGGGTTGGGGTTGATGTCAGCTTATAATGCCAGCTGACATCAAGCCCAGGTTAGTAATGGAGAGGCGTCTATAAGACACCCCCATTACTAACCCCATAGTCAAAGTTAAAAGAAAACACAAACACCCAGAATAAAGTCCTTTAATTGAAATAAAGACACAATTCTTTATTGTTCTAAATTAAACCATACTTACCATCACGCCCATTCCAGCTGAAGCCAACGATCTCCTGCAATAAAAGTAAAATAATAAAGCAACCTCATCCTTACCTTTCCATGGTTCCCAGGACAGCTTCAGCTCTGCTACATCGAGATGACAGGCTGGACCGCAGCAGAACGCTGCCATCCAGCCTGTCATCCCGCAGACACTGAGAAGCGCAGGCATGCTTGCGCTCCTCAGTGTCTCTCTGTGACGTCATCCAGATGAGCCGAGTTCATGTCCAATGAACTCAGCTCACCTCATGCACGTCACTGACAGCGTGGGAAAATTCTCCTGCACTCAGCGCTTCAGCGTGAGAATTCTCCGACGCTGTCAGTGACATACATGAGGTGAGGTCATGTCCAATGAACTCCGCTCACCTCATGCACGTCACTGACAGCGTGGGAAAATTCTCACGCTGAAGTGCTGAGTGCAGGAGAATTTTCCCACGCTGTCAGTGACGTACATGAGGTGAGCTGAGTTCATTGGACATGACCTCGGCTCATCTGGATGCCGTCACAGCCAGACACTGAGGAGTGGAAGTATGCCTGCGCTTCTCATTGTCTGCGGGATGACAGGATGGATGGCAGCGTTCTGCTGCGGTCCAGCCTGTCATCTCGATGTAGCAGAGCTGAAGCTGTCGTGGGAGCCATGGAAAGGTAAGGATGATGTTGCTTTATTATTTTACTTTTATTGCAGGAGATCGTTGGCTTCAGCTGGAATGGGCGTGATGGTAAGTATGGTTTAATTTAGAACAATAAAGAATTGTGTGTTTATTTCAATTAAAGGACTTTTTTCTGGGTGTTGTGTTTTTTTAAATACTTTACTAGAAATTCATGGTGGTCATGTCTAATATTGGCGTGACCCCATGAATTTCGGGCTTAGGGCCAGCTGATAATGCCAAGCTGGCCTTAACCCCTTTATTACCCAGTGAGCCACCGCACCAGGGCCCTGGATGAGTTGGGTACAGCGCCAGAAGATGGCGCTTCTATGAACGCGCCATTTTCTGGGGCGGCTGCGGACTGCAATTTTCAGCGGGGGGAGGGGGGGGGGCAGAAAGCTTGGGCCTCCCTGCGCTGCAGATTCCAGCCCCCAGCTGCCTAGTTGTACCTGGCTGGACACAAAAATAGGGAGAAGCTTCACGTATTTTTTTTTTTTAATTATTTCATGAAATTCATGAAATAATTAAGAAAAAAAGGGCTTCCCTATATTGTTGTGTCCAACCAGGTACAAATAGGCAGCTGGTGGTTGGGGGCAGCCCGTTCCTGCCTGCTGTACCTGGCTGGACACAAATATAGTGCGAAGCCCCACGTCAATTTTTTTTAAATCATTTCAGGAAATTCATGAAATAATTAAAAAAAATTGATGTGGGGCTTCGCCCTATATTTGTGTCCAGTCAGGTACAGCAGGCAGGAACGGGCTGCCCCCAACCACCAGCTGCCTATTTGTACCTAGCCGGACACAACAATATAGGGAAGCCCTTTTTTTCTTAATTATTCCATGAATTTCATGAATTTAAAAAAAAACGTGGAGCTTCGCCCTATTTTTGTGTCCAGCCAGGTACAACTAGGCAGCTGGGGGCTGGAATCTGCAGCGCAGGGAGGCCCAAGCTTTCTGGGCCCCACCCGCTGCAAATTGCAGTCCGCAGCCGCCCCGGAAAATGGCGCGTTCATAGAAGCGCCATCTTCTGGCGCTGTACCCAACTCATCCAGGGCCCTGGTGCGGTGGCTCACTGGGTAATAAAGGGGTTAAGGCCAGCTTGGCATTATCAGCTGGCCCTAAGCCCGAAATTCATGGGGTCACGCCAATATTAGACATGACCACCATGAATTTCTAGTAAAGTATTTAAAAAAAACACAAACACCCAGAAAAAAGTCCTTTAATTGAAATAAACACACAATTATTTATTGTTCTAAATTAAACCATACTTACCATCACGCCCATTCCAGCTGAAGCCAACGATCTCCTGCAATAAAAGAAAAATAATAAAGCTACCTCATCCTTACTTTCCATGGCTCCCACGACGGCTCCAGCTCTGCTACATAGAGATGACAGGCTGGACCGCAGCAGAACGCTGCCATCCAGCCTGTCATCCCGCAGACACTGAGAAGCGCAGGCATACTTCCACTCCTCAGTGTCTGGCTGTGACGGCATCCAGATGAGCCGACAATGAACTCGGCTCACCTCATGTACGTCACTGACAGCGTGGGAGAATTCTCCTGCACTCAGCGCTTCAGCGTGAGAATTTTCCCACGCTGTCAGTGACGTGCATGAGGTGAGGTCATGTCCAATGAACTCGGCGCACCTCATGCACGTCACTGACAGCGTGGGAAAATTCTCACGCTGAAGCGCTGAGTGCAGGAGAATTTTCCCACGCTGTCAGTGACGTGCATGAGGTGAGCTGAGTTCATTGGACATGACCTCGGCTCATCTGGATGCCGTCACAGCAAGACACTGAGGAGCGCAAGCATGCCTGCGCTTCTCAGTGTCTGCGGGATGACAGGCTGGATGGCAGCGTTCTGCTGCGGTCCAGCCTGTCATCTCGATGTAGCAGAGCTGAAGCTGTCCTGGGAACCATGGAAAGGTAAGGATGAGGTTGCTTTATTATTTTACTTTTATTGCAGGAGATCGTTGGCTTCAGCTGGAATGGGTGTGACTGTAAGTATGGTTTAATTTAGAACAATAAAGAATTGTGTCTTTATTTCAATTAAAGGACTTTTTTCTGGGTGTTTGTGTTTTTTTTAAATACTTTACTAGAAATTCATGGTGGTCATGTCTAATATTGGCGTGACCCCATGAATTTCGGGCTTAGGGCCAGCTGATAATGCCAAGCTGGCCTTAACCCCTTTATTACCCAGTGAGCCACCGCACCAGGGCCCTGGATGAGTTGGGTACAGCGCCAGAAGATGGCGCTTCTATGAACGCGCCATTTTCCGGGGCGGCTGCGGACTGCAATTTGCAGCGGGTGGGGCCCAGAAAGCTTGGGCCTCCCTGCGCTGCGGATTCCAGCCCCCAGCTACCTTGTTGTACCTGGCTGGACACAAAAATAGGGCGAAGCCCCACGTATTTTTTTTTTTAATTATTTAATGAAATTCATGGAATAATTAAGAAAAAAAGGGCTTCCCTATATTGTTGTGTCCGGCTAGGTACAAATAGGCAGCTGGTGGTTGGGGGCAGCCCGTTCCTGCCTGCTGTACCTGACTGGACACAAATATAGGGCGAAGCCCCACATAATTTTTTTTTAATTATTTCATGAATTTCCTGAAATAATTAAAAAAAAATTGACGTGGGGCTTTGCACTATATTTGGGTCCAGCCAGGTACAGCAGGCAGGAACGGGCTGCCCCCAACCACCAGCTGCCTATTTGTACCTGGTTGGACACAACAATATAGGGAAGCCCCTTTTTTCTTAATTATTCCATGAATTTCATGAAATAATTAAAAAAAAAAAAACGTGGAGCTTCTCCCTATTTTTGTGTCCAGCCAGGTACAACTAGGCAGCTGGGGGATGGAATCTGCAGCGCAGGGAGGCCCAAGCTTTCTGCCCCCCGCTGAAAATTGCAGTCCGCAGCCGCCCCGGAAAATGGCGCGTTCATAGAAGCTGGATGCTGTACCTGGCTGGCATACAAAAATATGGCGAAGCCCACGTCAAAAGTTTTGGGAAAAATTAATTAAAAAATAAATAATAATTTAGGGACTGCATCTTTATTAACTCCTCAAATGTCATTTTATGTTAAAATAATGGATTTATTTTAAAAAAAAATGGCGTGGGATCCCCCATAATTTTAGTCTCTAGCGGAGGTTAAGCAGACGGCTGGGGCAGATGTTTGAAGCCTGGGAAGGGGGTAAAACCAACGGAGCTTCCCAGGCTACTAATATCAGCCCCCAGCTGAATACCTAGCCTTTACTAGCTATTAAAATGGGGGACCCCCCCCAAAAAAATGACGTGGGGTCCCCCCTATTTTAATAGCTAGCAAAGGCTAGGCAGACAGCTGGGGGCTGATATTAATAGCCCAGGAAGGGTGCCATGAATATTGGCCCCCTCCCAGGCTAGAAACACCAGTCGTCAGCCGCCCCAGAAATGGCGCATCCATAGGATGCGCCAACTCTGGCACTTAGCCTCGCTCTTCCACGCTGCCCTGGTGCGGTGGCAGGGGGTAATAGTGGTGGGGTTCATGTCAGCGCCAGCTGCCATGAAGCCCAGGTTAGTAATGATGGGCGTCTATAAGACACCCCCATTACTAACCTACAAAGTGTTAAAAAGAAAAAACACACTACACCCAGAAAAAAATAATTTATTTGAAATAAAACACACA
Source organism: Phyllobates terribilis (assembly GCF_046119375.1). Classification (NCBI taxonomy): domain Eukaryota; kingdom Metazoa; phylum Chordata; class Amphibia; order Anura; family Dendrobatidae; genus Phyllobates; species Phyllobates terribilis. The sequence goes on along the minus strand of NW_027362771.1, from coordinate 409,405,521 downwards.
ATTTTATTTAATTCTTAGTTTACTAAAAATAATAGTTACCTGTCCACGTTCCTGCGCTGATCACCCATGCACAGCTGTCACATCTGGAGATGGTGACAGCTGTGCATGGCTGCTGTAAGCTCACGCTGCCGGGAACACGTCCGCTCCCGGCAGCGGGAGCCACTGACTGAGGTCACCGGAGTGCATTCAGGCAGCGCAGCTCCGGAGACCTCCTTTACGGCACTGCTGTACCGTGGGAATTTCTCACGATACAGCAGGGCCGTAAAGGAGCTAACCGGAGCAGCGCTGCCTGAACTCCGGTGAACCCTTACGGCCCCGTCATTCTAGCGGCGGCAGCGGTTCAGAGCGGTCACATTCTATGTGGCTGCTCTGAACTGGAGATCTTCGTGAGACACTCGTGGACTGCTACGGAGGGGTAAGGATAAGGTTGTGGTTTATTATTTTATATTTTATTACAGGAGATCGATGGCTTCGGGGAATTAGGTGTCTAGGTGAGTATAGGTGTCGTTTTTTATTTTTTACTTTATTTTAGGTGGCGATCGGCGGGGACAGGTAATGTATGAACTAATTTCTTTTAGGTAACCACTGGCCACCAATGACATGTATTTAACATTTATTGGGGACACAGTAGGGCAATTTAAATAGCAGGATCAGTCTGATGGGAACTACTGCTCCCATCGAGCTGATCCTGCTGGCAGGAGTGGACGGGGGACAGACATAGGCCGATGGGAGTAGTAGTGTCACATCGGCCTATGTCTGCCTGCACGCACACACCCGCACACACACCGCACACACCCGCACACATCGCACAGACACCGCGCACACCCGCACAAACATCGCGCACACACCCCGCACACACACCCCGCACACACACTAATCATGACGGTCTGATCGTCTGGGAGGTGAGGCTGACCTGTGCGGCCGTGGGAAAGTTCATGTGAGTTCATGCAGTCAAGCATGAACTCACATGAACCCTCTGAGGGCACCGCGGCTAATTCAAATGAACAGCTGATCGGCATCAGCTGATACCTCAGCTGTTCATTTGAAATAACCGGCGGGAAAGCGCAGCACAGAACGGGAAAGCCGGCGGTGAAGTCTTTTCACTGCCGGCTTCCCCGCCCGGGTCCTTCACTCCCCGCTCCTTGGAGCTGCGCTCCCCGCCCGGTCCTAACTTACGATCGGGATGGGAGGTGGCGAGGGGAGCGGAGGATCGGGGTGGGAGGCTGCGGGGAAGCAGTATGGGGCTGTGTGATTGTTTAAAAGCCGGCGGCTTTTTACCACCCGCCGTCTTTTAAACAATCAGGAGAATTCTCCCCCGCTGGGATGGCATTCTGATGACAGGCTGGATCGCGCTGCCATCCAACTTGTCATCCTTCACAGACACTGCAGAGCGCAGGCATTATGGGAACTTCCGATTCCGGTATCCGATATTGTAAAAGTATCGGAATTAAGTATCGGAATTCCGATACCGCGAATATCGGCCGATACCCGATATTACAGTATCGGAATGCTCAACACTAGTTAAGAGTGATGGATGGGGGTCAGAGTCCTGCATACGAGTATGCAGGATCCTCCGTGGCCTGGAAATAGAAAGGACATGTTGGAGAGTTACACTTGTTGGCCAACTTGCCGGTGTGGAGACCCAGGGCATGGTGCAACAAGCTGAATTATTTTAGAAATAAAATGGCTTTCTAATGGAATGAGTATAAAGAGTTAATAAAGCTGTGACCGATCCTCACCCATCCAGTTGTAAGAGTTACATTATTGTATTGTCAAGGAAAGGGGGGCGGTAGGGGGGCTGAGTATCTGGGTTTGGTTGGGGGTCCCCATTGTCTGCCTAGGCTACATGCATTTAAAAATTCTTATTAGATACACAGGCGGTGCAGCTTGCTTCGCAGCTGGGCTACTACGCCCAAAGTATTGCCTAGGATAGATGCAGTTAAAAATTCTACGCTGACTAGCAGACACTGAAGCTTTGGAGCAGACCTCTGAGTAAACAGCTCTTCAGACTCAACCATCTGTGTTACCCCAAGCCATAGTGTATGTAGTTTCTTACAGTTAAAAGGGGGGGGCCACCCAACCCACCTGGAATTGACGATGCCAACGTCACGTAAAACACAGCAAGGGGACTCCAAAAAGAGTCTCTATTTTTTCCAAAAATTGTGGCACAGGCACCACTTAAGTGGCATCAATTGCCCCAGAGTTGCTTAAAACGGTTGGTGAGGTGATTTTACCAAATCCTCAAGCTTTTAGTCTCCCCAGGAAGACTCAGGGGTAGAAAAGTACTTGCGAATCCATGATTTGTTCATCTTTATGAACGTGAGTCTGTCTACATTCTCAGTGGACAGCCACGTGCGCTTATCTGTCAGCACACCGCCAGCAGCGCTGAACACACATTCAGAGAGAATGCTGGCTGCAAGGCATGACAAGATCTCCAAGGCGTGAGTGGCGAGCTCCGGACTTTTTTCCAGATTGGAAGCCCAAAATGAGCAAGGGTCCAGTGACACAGTTATGGCTTCGATGTTCACATGGAGATACTCCTGTACCATCCTCTCTAGGCAATGACTATGTGTCAGACTTCTTGTCTCCTGTGGCCTTGCAAAGGATGGGCTAAAAAAGTGGTGAAACGATTCCACAAAATTGCTGTTACCAGCAGATACTGTGTTACTGTTACGGTTTGAGTGATGAAGACTCGACAGTCCCACGGTTTGGAAGTTAGAACTGTGAGATTCACTACGTGCACCACTGGTGTTTTGTAGAAAAGCACATGTAAGATTCTGCAACAGCCTCTGCTGATACTCCTGCATGCGTGAATCCCTTTCTATGGCAGGAATTATTTCAGCAAATTTACTTTTGCACCGGGGATCTAAGAGTGTGGCAACCCAGTAGTCGGGAGTACTTTGAATTCTGACAATCCAAGGGTCATGTTGCAGGTAGTGCAGCAAGAAGGCACTCATGCGTCTTGCGCATCCAGGAGGACCAAGTTCTTGTTGTGTTGGTAGTGAGGTAAGTATCATGCTTCCTTCCTCTGCCCTCTCCCCCCAACCTCACACAACAGAAATGTGATCAAGGTCTCCCTCATCTGATGAGTCTTACATGCCCATCGCCAGTTCGTCCTCCACTTCTTCCTCGGCTGCTGCACCTTCCTCAACAGTTTGGCTGCTACCATGCGCCCTGGTTAATCCCTCTCCCCCACCCTCCCATGCCTGCCGCCTTGGTGCTGCTGACCGTCTGGACCTTGGAGATGTTATCCCTTCCGCATACGACTCCTCCTTTACTTCCTCCACCTCCTCTTGTCCCACCACCTGACTCTGAATTCTGTTTAATGTGTGCTCCAGCATGTAAATCATTGGAATAGTCATGCTGATAATGGCATCGGCATCAGCATTAAACATCTTCGTCGCCATTTCAAAACTGTGCAGAAGGGTGTGTGGCTCCCCTGAGGGTTCAGCCGCCACAGAGGTACTGCATCTCACCCAGAGGTGTGGTATCTCACCCTCAGGTAAGGAAGGAGTATGGCTCGGGACACTAACACCTGCATCCAACACATACCCGCAGTGGGGGTAGGGCGAAATTGCTCCTAAGGGAGAGCACAGTCCCAGGTCCCTAGCTGGCGGGAGGGTCCTATGTAGTGGGTGTGGGTGGAGAAAGCAGCTTAGGGGAGCACATGACAGGGAGAGTATAAATAGGAAGCCATCTTAGAAAGAGCAAGCCAGTCAGAGGAGGAGAAGTGACAGGAGCAGAGGCTCTGCATGAGCTCTGCTCCGGAGGCGGGCCTAGCCTGGGAGGCCCAGGACTGAAGGAGAGAAGAGAGGAGTGGGAGTAGGAAGGCTCCAGGAATCAAAGGGACCCTTGGGGTACGGGCCGTGCAGAAGGCCACCCGTACGCCCGCTTCTACCAGGAGGTAGAGGGGTCAGGCCAGATAAGGGGAACCGGTCCCTCAACTAGCGGAGAAACAGCAAGGCTCAAGTAGAAACCGGAGGCTGCAGCATTTCATGTACTGCAGGCCAAAGTCCACACCAGTCTCACTAAGAAGGTAGCCACATTGGACCCAGGGGACGGAACACACGTCGCCCGCCAAGGCCCGAGGATACCGGATAGAAGTGTCACTGGGTGTGAGGTGCAGGGAGAAGGCCAGAGAAAGGACACACAGAAGGGGGTCCTGCTAAGTACTCCAGAGCTATCTGGGGGTGGACTGAGCCCCTCACTGAGTACGCACAGCATGACGGGGGAGATTGCTCTGGTACCTGTAATCTGGACTGTAACAACTGTGAGCAAAGTTCTTGGGACTGCATCACACGGACTCTGTGTTCATTACTGACTCCCTGCACTACAACCACCATCATCCATCCACACTGCCCTGAAGCTACACTCTTCCTGTGGGGAGTAATAATACCATTGCTGCAAAACCACCAGCTTCAGAGGACTGTTCCGCAGCGGCGGCCCCTTTGGCCGCACTCCACAGGTGGAATAGTCGGACATTATAAAACCCATATATACAAATTACCCTTGGATTGACCGCCCTGGGTCATGGACCGGGTCACCGCCACAGTGACTACAACCCTCAGCGTCTACCAGCCCGGCTCCGGGTACCCCACGGCCCAGGGGGTGCGACAACTTCATAGGTCCCTGATCTGAGACCACTCCTGCAGCGTGATTTGCCCCACCTCTGGATCTCGTTGGCCCAGGCTATACGTCAGAACGTATTGCACCAGGGCTTGTCGGTGCTGCCACAGTCGCTGCAACATGTGCAGAGTTGAATTCCACCGTGTTGGCACATCGCATTTCAGCCGGTGAACTGGCAGGCCCACCGACTTCTGTAGAGATGTAAGTCGCTGAGCTGCGGGATGCGAACAGCGGAAGTGAGCACACAGCGACCGTGCCCTTTGCAGAAGGCCATCTAGTCCGGGATAGTGGGCTAAAAATTGCTGGACAACCAGGTTCAACACGTGAGCCATACAAGGCATGTGTGTGACATTGCCCCGGCGAAGGGCCGCACCCAGGTTTGCAGCATTGTCGCACACGGCCTTCCCTGGTTGCAGGTCCAGTGGAGATAACCATTCATGAAACTGGGTCTCCAGAGCTGACCACAACTTCTCAGCTGTGTGACTCACATTTCCCAGACATTTCAAAGTAAACACCGCCTGATGCCGTTGAGCCCTGCTGCCAGCATAGTAAGGAGGTGTGCAGGATTCCTTCTGCGCAGTTAGAAAGCGGGTGGCATTACCAGAGAGGCTTTGGGTGCAGGTGGAGGACCGAGAGGAGGTTGAGGAGGCTGAAGCAGTGGAGGAACTTCTAGATAAAGAGGATTGACGTACAACTCATGGGGATGGCAAGACTTGGACAGCAGCCCCTTGTCCTGCTGTCACCATAGTTACCCAGTGCCCAGTCAGCGACATGTAATGCCCCTGTCCATGCCTACTCGCCCAAGTGTCTGTGGTGAAATGCACCCTGTCACACACAGAGTTTCTCAAAGAAGCGGTGATTTTGTGTGCGACATGCTGGTGGAGCGAAGGCACACCTTTCTTTGAGAAGTAGTGCCGACTGGGCATCTGGTACTGGGGCACTGCGACGGACATAAGGTCTCGAAAATCCTCTGTGTCCACCAGGCGGAAAGGCAGCATTTCTGTAGCCAAGAGCTTGCAGATGGTGAAATTCAACCTCTTAGCTTTGTCATGGCTAGGAGGAAATGGTCTTTTACTTGTCCACATCTGAGGGACCGAGGGCTGGCTGTTGTGCTTAGACGGGGTTGAGTAGGGTGTCCACGGCAAACTTGCCGGTCTGTGAGGAAGATGCAGGCGGAAAAGTTAGGTTGCCTTGATCCAAATGTGGTGCTCTCGATGTCGGAGAGCGCTCAACACCAGCTGGTGTTTCCACTTCCCAATGAAATGATGACCTGCCAATCACACTGGCTGTTGCGGGTAAAGAGGTGGCAGATCTGCGTCCAAAAACATGTGTGACTGCTGTTCCCCAGTCACAGAGGATGAAGAGGCCGTGGATGCACAAGATGGGGCAGACGGTGGTTGGCCCGGCCCGCTAGGCCGCATTGTAGCACACTGAGCTTCCCACTGCAACTTATGCTTCATATCCATGTGACGGTTCATGCATGAAGTACTCAAACTATGGATTTTTTGGCCTCTACTTAGCTTTTGGTGACAAATATTACAGATAACACGAGTTGGGTCATCCTTATCGATCTGAAAAAATGCCCAGGCTATGCAAGGCTTAGAGCCCATGCGACCTGAAGAGCCACTATGACTTGTGGTCAGAGGCAGAGTTGTGGTTGAGGATGCAGTTGTTGACGTGCTTCCAGTACTCCGTCTCTGTCCAGGAAGGCGCAACCTAGCCTCGTCGTCAATAGCATCTGTGACGCCCAGCTGCGCTTGGTATCACAGATCCTAGAAGAGTGCATTGAGGGAATCCTCCACAAGAGGCCCCCATAAACATTCACACATCTCCACCTTCCACCCGTTAGGGATATAAAGAGGGAAGATGGAGCTAGGCAGTTCAGTTCCTCTGAAGAATTCCTGCAGTAGAGAAGCCTAAGAGAGGTCAGTCTGCAGTGGAGCTCAGTCTAGTCTAGAGAACTCAGTTAATAGTTCAGCAGTGGAGCACGAGGCTCCTGTTAGCTAGATTCAGGGAGCCCAGTTAGAGCTTAAGGTCTGCTGGCGCCATAAGATCGGTGAAGCGCGGCAAGCTGCCGTTAGTGTGTATAGCCTAGTGAGGGCCCGAGTAGGCCGAAGGCGAGTGGAGAGTTAGTACATAGGGGGCAGAGGAGCTTAACCAGCTCACCCCGAAGCATTTACCGGACACCGGATCCGAGCTTACCGGGATCTCTATGACCCAGTAAGGCATAACCGGAATCCCTGGAGAACTACAAGTCCCAGGATTGCTAAGGTGCTGATACTTAACAGAGCCAGGAGACGCTTAGGCCCCACATACTGGGAGTGTGAACTCCAAGACAAGGCCCTACCACAAGGTCAGCCAGCGTAGGACAGAGACAAAGTTAGGCCTAGCTCCTGGCAGGTCAGAAACTTACTACGCAGAGGCAAGAAACAGGAGGCCCTACACCAGCTCATTGGGGAGAATCCTGATATGCACCCTTCACCCTACAGTGCTCCGGGATGTGCCTGAATCTCCACCAGTAAAAGGTACTGAAGTGACTACCGTGTCCTTTTCCTTTCTTGCTCTGACCCAGCTGGGTCTCACCTGTCCTGCATTCCCCCTGCATACGCTTTTCTGAGGCCTAGCTCCACCTGTGGGGAGCTATACCATCGAGCTGCCTTATCACCGGCGTCAGTGGACTGCTGCAGCGCTGGTGCTTCTCACCAGATACCACAGATGGCATCACAAACTCTTCTAAATTTAACAATTATCCACCCTTTTAAAGAGTGACCCCAGGGTACGGGCCCGGGAGCCGACCAACGCGACATCCCAAAGGCCAGGCAAAGGCCCGGGTACCGAGTCATCCCCATCCCCTGGGCTAGTCACATCCTCCTCCACCTCCTCTGCTGACCACATCGACTGGTTGACTGTGGGTTGACAGTAAGTGGGATCTCGAACCTCGTCATCATCACCCTGTGTGTTATCACACCCGTCGTCCTCAAAGCCAACCTCTTCCTGCCCTGACCGAAAAGTCAAGTTGTCGCTCCAATCAGGTATTTGAGTCTCATCATCGTCTTCATCATTGTCTCCACCAACAGGAGTTACAGTTTGGGAACGAGGGTCTACATTATGCTCAGAACCTTCTTCATCTGGTCCTGGATCCGACTCATAAAGATTCTGGGCATCAGTGCAGATCGTTTCCTCATCTGGATTAACAGAAGCTCTGGAGCAGACCTCCGTTTCCCAGGCTATAGTATGAGTAAACAGCTGTGCAGACTCAACCATATGTGTTACCCCATACACAGACGGGCAGCTGGAAACTTGGGAGATGTGAGGAAGCAAGTGCGATTGGGGTGACACCTCTGAGGACTGGAGTATTTGTGATGTTGAAGTTGAGGTGGAGGAGAGCCCACTTGAAGGAGCACTTGATATCCGTTGAAGCACCTGCTGTTTTTGTGCCTCATCTGGAATTTGTAGCGATGGGCGTGTCCGTAAGAAAGGGATCGTATCACATTGTCCACGAAAAGAAGTAGACATCTTAGTTTGGCTGGAAGATGCTCTTTCTTCTGCAGAAGTTACTCTCCCCCACCGCGGGGGGGTTCGACCCACCAGCGGACAGGCACCAGTATTGGGAGAGGGGGGCTGGCCGTCAGGGTCCACCGCGGCTCTGGCACAAACCCGGCGACACTGAGGTCGCACGGGCTGGAACGGACTGGCCGTGTCGGCTTCGCACTCCAGCGTAGTCCCTCTGCCCGCTCGCGCCCGTAACCTCAAAGGGATGCGCAAGCGGCTTTTCTTCCCAGGGCTGTTCCCGGCCCAGCAGGAATGTGGGGGAGCTCAGGTCGGCCTTCCACTGTACTCCCTTACCTCCCTCGCCCTCTTTCCTTCTTCCGTTCTCCATCTAACCCCTCGGCTCTGTGGTGTCCGCTCTCCCTCCAGCTCTCCTTCTCACAGGTGGACTACCGTGTGTATTCACACTGTGGCGAATCTTTTGGGCCCAGGCATAAGAAGTTGTCGAGGTAATGGATAATATGTGCCCCCTTAGAAACGTCCATTACAATCCATTCGAGGAAGCAACTAAATGCCTCAAATAGTGAGCAGGATCTGGAGCACCCAATGGGCAAACAGTGATCTATATAGTATGCTCCTTCCCAGAAGCAGCCCAATAGGTGGACACTATTTGGAGGCACAGGTAGTAAGTAACCGGAACGCCGCATCAATGTCTGTTTTGGCCATTAGGGTGACCCTTCCCAACTTCTTGATCCGCCTGATTGCCTTGTCAAAGGATGTACAGTATATACTACTGTACTTGGTTTTGCGTCGATGTTGTCGTTTACGGACCTGCCCCTTGGATATGACAAATTGTGGATTAGTCCGAATGTATTGGGTTCCGTTTTTGGCACAACTCACAACGGGGATACCACTACGTCTTGTAAGGAAAGTGTTCTGAATGGAACCGCCATTCTATCTAATGATATTTCTTTTTTTAATTTTCTTGTCACGACGTCTGGGTGTTGGTAGGCTGATTTTAGATTTTTACTCCAGCCTTTCTTGATTTTAGAAGGGCATGACATGCCTATATCTGTGTCTCCCCCTCCTTTTACTCCTCCACCTCTTTTCTTTTCGCATGACTATATGTACTTGTCACTTTTCCATGTGTTAGTTGTGTCTTCTGAGCAGTTTGTCAGCTTTTGGACACCTTTGAAGTGTTTTCTATGTGTTTTCAATGTGTTTTTGTTTGCCTGCCATTGGTTTTAACGGTGTTCGAAGGTGTTCGACGAACAGTTCGACGAACATATGGGTGTTTGATGAACCGAACCGAACTCGAACACTATGGGGGTGGCTCAACACTACTGGATAGTGCAATGGTAAGGCATTAGTCTCTGAAACTACAGTGTCAGAGTTCAAATCCTGACAGGAATAAGATTATTATTATTATTTTTTTTTAAATTATGACTATTTAGCACACAAACTACAGGGGTGTTTTACTTTTAATATCTGACACTCTAATTGTCATCCTGATGTGTTAAGAGTTTCAGACACGCTGTCTATTTGCATGGTAAATTACATAGCCAAAGTAAATTGGGAGGCAATAATTTACTACATATTTATTTCCAAGTGACTTTATATTTGCATAATTTCTTAAAGGGGTCTAATGATAAAATGACTTTATTGTAAATTTTTTATTTCCATCCACCCAAGTACTGGCTGCAAACTCCCAATTTACTTTGGCTATATAATTTACCATGCAAATATACAGCATGTCTGAAACTCTTAACACATCAGTATGACAATCAGAGTGTCAGATATTAAAAGTAAAACACCCCTGTAGTTTGTGTGCTAAACAGTCATAATTAAAAAAAAAAACATTCTTTTTCCTATCGGGATTTTAACTCTGATACTGCAGTTGGAGAGACTGATACCTTACCATTACACTATCCAGTCAAATGATAACAACAGTCAAATGATAGCAACTAGTAGCTTTTCTTGTCTTATGAGATCAACCATGAAAATACTTAGGGTGACTAACAGTCATTGTGATTCTGATTCTGATGTTTGAAGAAAGTCACACATCAGACTCACACATTAGAATCAAACATCATTTGAATTTGGCTTGCTTGCAGTCTGTGCATATGTCCCAATGAGTTTTAGACAAGTTTGCACTGAAAATCATATAACCAAATAGAACTCCAAGGTTTTTACAACTAAGTTAAAAGCTTAGTGGTTAGTGCACTGGCTTTGGGACAAAGAATGTTGGGTTCAAGTCCCATTAGCAAATAGTTACTTTTTTTTATTATTATTATTACAGTTGTAAAAATCACTTGTCAGAATCACTCGTCAAAATCATTCGTCAGAATCATTTGTCAGAATCATTCGTCAGAATCACTCGTTAAAATCACTCGTCAAAATCACTCGTCAGAATCACTCGTCAGAATCATTCGTCAGAATCACTCGTCAGAATCACTCATCAAAATCATTCATCAGAATCACTCGTCAGAATCACTCGTCAAAATCATTCATCAGAATCACTCGTCAGAATCACTCGTCAGAATCACTCGTCAGAATCACTCGTCAGAATCACTCGTCAGAATCACTCATCAAAATCATTTGTCAGAATCATTCGTCAGAATCACTTGTCAGAATCACTCGTCAAAATCACTCGTCAAAATCACTATTCAAAATCACTCATCAAAATCACTCATCAGAATCACTCGTCAAAATCATTAATCAGAATCATTCATCAGAATCACTTGTCAAAATCACTCGTCAGAATCACTTGTCAGAATCACTTGTCAAAATCACTTGTCAAAATCACTCGTCAGTATCACTCGTCAAAATCATTTGTCAGAATCATTCGTCAGAATCACTTGTCAAAATCATTCGTCAGAATCACTCGTCAGAATGACTCGTCAGATTCACTCGTCAAAATCACTTGTCAGAATCACTCATCAAAATCACTCGTCAAAATCATTCGTCAGCATCACTTGTCAAAATCACTCGTCAGAATCACTTGTCAGAATCACTCATCAAAATCACTCGTCAGAATCACTCGTCAGAATCACTCGTCAAAATCATTCGTCAGAATCATTCGTCAGAATCACTTGTCAAAATCACTGGTCAGAATTACTCGTCGGAATCACTCATCAAAATCACTCGTCAGAATCACTCGTCAAAATCATTCGTCAGAATCATTCGTCAGAATCACTCATCAAAATCATTCATCAGAATCATTTGTCAAAATCATTCATCAGAATCACTTGTCAAAATCACTCGTCAGAATCACTCGTCAGAATCACTCGTCAAAATCATTCGTCAGAATCTCTCGTCAGAATCATTCGTCAGAATCATTTGTCAATATCATTCATCAGAATCACTTGTCAAAATCACTCGTCAGAATCACTTGTTAAAATCACTCATCAGAATCACTCATCAAAATCACTCGTCAAAATCACTCGTCAAAATCACTCATCAAAATCACTTGTCAGAATCAGTTCTCAGACAAGGTATTTAACCTCAAACTGACATCATTCTGATGTTTGATTTCGATATCTGATCATGTCCTAAAATGGACACTGTACTTGTGAAATTTCTCTTCCGTGTGGTGCCATTGCTGACAGCATGAAACGGGTAAGTCGTTTTTCTTAAAAAATTGTCCACTAGTTTTTCATTGATGTCCTATTCGTAGGAAAGGGCATCAATGTTTGATCGTCTCAGGTCACGCACCCAGCACACACGCCAATCAGCTGTTATCGGTGCAGGCGCCAGCGGTCACCGGCCGGAAGTACATACTTGTGGTGCTTGTCCGTCTAGCTGTAGTGGCCACAGTGGGGTACTGCACATCCGCCTCCCATTGAATTGAATAGAAGGCAGATGTGTAGTACCCCACGGCCGCCACTACACTTAGACTGTGGATAGGGCGTCAATGAAAAAGTAGTGGACTACTTCTTTAATTAACACCCTTTTATAGTCAACTGTTTGCTGCACACCTGTTTGTGAATGATTAGCTTTACCTGTGTAATTATTGTTAATAAGAATTTTGCACTGTAAACTTTAGCTTTTCTCCTAAGACTTTCATTTGGGTGTATTCATTTTTGCAACATAGTCTTGAACGAATTTGTTCAGAAAATTACTTTTTTGGGTGTGCAAAATAACAAATCTTGTTTATATGTCATATTTATGGGAATATTTTGTAGTATGGTATCACGTAGAAAATATTGATTCTGAAAGGAAACTAGGTTTTCTGAGAAATCGGTTAGGGTGTACTCAGTTATGCTGAGCACTGTACACTTCCATCGCTTGTTAACAGTAATATATAAGACATTACTAAAGTCTTCCCTATTTCTGAAATTCTCCTGGTCTCATTAAGGGAAATAAGGTGATGGTCACATTGTGTTTGTGGCTTCACATTCAGCATAGGCATTTTAAGAATGCTACTGATAAAGAAAATAATCAATATATTATTATAAACTACAAATTGCCAATGTTCCTTAGCTTAATTTATAAGTTATTATGCTCCTATTAGTATATATATATATATATATATATATATATATATATATATATATAATACTACATAGCACATTTCTCTGTTCAACTGTGAAAGTGTTTTGAATGATTTAAGATATAGAGACTTCTTGTCTATAACTGAAGGACAAATGCTGACTTGGTTAACATTATGAGAGCTTTATGTGGATCTTTTGGACATAGAAATTATCTTCTTTGTGATGTGCAATATTATTTTCGTTTAGGCATGTGTAGATGACCTATTGACTTTGAGTCTCCATACACATACTGTATTTCTTTTAACTCTTATCTTTAACTATCACTTTTTAATTGTTACTTTTATTCTAAGTTTTCTTTTTATTCAAAGCAACTGTGAAGGTGGGATCTTTGCTAGGTGCACAAATTTCTATATCACTACCGATATATATACCCTTATGCACATACAATTGTATCCAAAAGTTTTGAGAATGACACAAATTTTGTATTTCGCACAGCTTGCTCCTTTGGTGTTTTTAGATCCTTTAGTCAGATGTTTCGCTGGTTACTGAAGTAGAGTTCTAAGCATTTCATAGGTTTTTAGACTTTTATTAACAAATCTCGTGTTTATGCAAATACTCAATATTTACAGAGTTGTTACACGACTCTACGCTATATGTACAAAAGTATTGGCACACACATTTTAATCAGGGAACTCATGTTTTTCATTCAGTCCCATTGCCATAAAATCCAGAAAGCAAAATGGATGATCTGGTTAAAATGTCCAATTTTTATTTAGTTTTAAAAATCTGATTCCAGAGTAAATGAGCAGATAAACATGTGGAAAGAAAGGCAACATGTTTAAAAGCCAGCCCTCAGCCATGCAATCTTCTTTTCTAAGCATCTTTTTGAGACAGTGGGTCATTCTTAAGAGCTCACTGAATTCGAGCATGACCCTGTAATAGGATCCTACCATTGTATCAAGCCAGTTCATGAAATTTCTCCCTAAATATTCCACTATGAAATATGAGTGGTATTATTGAAAAGAGGAAACGCTTAGGAGCCACAAGAAGATCAAAGCCAAAAATAAGGTCCAGCAAACCTGTTAGTATACGTGTAATATGCAGGAGCACATGTACGCTGTGGTCATTAGCAAACAAATATAACCTAGGATAAAAGCATAATGGCAGTAAGTAAATAAATAGTAACACATGTAAAAAACAAAGGCTAATTAGTTGACTATTTTTATCAAAAAGCATAAAAACCATCCAACAAGGTGTTACAAATAGGATGCTATCTAAAGCTAATGACTCACCTTGCTACGTGCCGTCCAGGCCTCAAAATACAACTCATTTGCCTGTAGTCACACAACATACAGGCTGTCAGTCAAGCAGGAGGAGTCCCAGGCTATAGCGGTCATATCGGATAAGACATCATCACAGAGGGCTGTGTTGTACCAAGATTAGAAAGATATGAGCACTAAGATTGTTGAGGTTAATGTTTGTTTGTTTTTTTCTTTATTTTGCTCTCTTATTCTTGGCATGGAAATCAGAAACAAAAATCTGCTTGTTTTGGTGCCGACATCTCTCTGCAGATTGTCATGCAGATTTTTGTGTGTTTGCTGGGGAAACTTCCCACAGCACATTGGTTATTTGTGAATAAACCCTTAGAAAAAGATATTCTGTGCAACAATCTATTTTACTGAGTGCAGCAGACACATTTTTATAAAATAGATGTCAGTAATTTGATTTTTCCTGGTTGTTATCAGATTAAGTTGGTCATATATTATACATTAATGTCTTGCAAATTGCTTGATTTCAACAATTTACAATGTAATGTGTATTGGTACCTCATAACTCTTGACACTTGGAGTTCAATATACCTAATCTTCTTGGAATGATAAGTCACTAAAGGTGTCTGGTAGAAGCTTATTCCTCTTTCCCCACAGACATGTAGAGCTAAATGAGCATGTACATAGGGGGCTCGGGAGAGACAGTTGCCAACTAATGATGAGCGCAAGTGCTCGTTACTCGAGTTTGCCGAGGGTGCTCAAGTATGCACTGAGTAGTGCGGGTGTTCGACTGACACGTTCGTGTCTCCGCCACTGCATGTTTCGTGGCTGTTAGATAGCTACAAAACATGCAGGGATTTCCCGAAACATGAGGCCGTGGGGACGCGAACATCTCTGAAGAGCACCCACGCTACTCAGTGCATACTTGATCACCCTCGGCAAACCCGAGTAACGAGCACTTGCGCTCATCACTTCTGCCAACCAATTGATTATTTGGGCAGTAGGTAATGTGTATGGCCATCCTTACTCCTAAAAACTGAGCACATTTAGGAATTATTATGAATGTCATTGTCTCTGTACTGGGGTTCTATGGCACCTAGTTATCTATACACCTGAATAAACTGAAAACCTAAAAAGAAAATGATAAAAAATAACCATTGAGGTCGGTTATGCATCATAAAGGTGACTTTGCTAATCACTACAGTACAAAAAGAATGTAATTTTGCACATGAAAAAAGACTGATGGCCAGGAAGAAAACCCATTTACAGATAATTAGGCTTAGTTTGTATTTAGAATTTACTTTTCTATTCAAGTGGTTAATTTACTAAGCTATTGGTGTCCAGGCCTGATCTCCACAAAGGCACCTTAGTGAGTAAAAGGTTTAGCTATGATTTTGATTGAATTTTTATATGGCTTCATCCTCTCTACACCCCCTCGTTCAATACTTATCAGTGTACATAATTACATAGTATTAATATATAGCTCTATCCCACACAAAATAAATCCGGATTAGCGTTATAAATGGAGTAATAAATAATGAAAGTCATTTCTTTCACTCCGAGATGGGGCTGTGAATACTTAGAAATATACATGTAAAGAACTAGGATATTTCACACTGTAATAAACCATTATGTAATCAGCAAGCCAACTAGGGGGAGTTCCAATGTACTTCTACATTAGTTTTTTTCTGTATCATAAATATAGTGATATTATTGTGATCCAAAACGTGATATTATAGGTAATGTACAGTAATTGGACATGACAATCCAAATACTGCCCAAGTGACTCCAATGTAGAGAGCTGGATTACAATCAGGGTAAAAGAGACAGTTTTCCAGGGGCCTCAACCATCTACCGTATATTCTGGCGTATAAGACGACCTGGTGTATAAGACGACCCCCCTACTTTCCTGTTAAAATATAGAGTTTAGGATATATTCACCGTATAAGACTACCCCTTTTCCAACGCATACCAAACACCGGTAAAAATTTAAAAAAAACAGATTTGAATTTAACATGGTCCTTTTTTAATTTAAATTCTTATGACATGCAGGTATATAGCAGGAAAACTGTCACTCATAAACATAAGGCATACAACAACAACATTACTATCATCCATTTTCATCAGCGGCATACACCGGTACCCGACAATTTACAACAGAAAGAATAGAGCTTCACACATAGATTAGATAGATAGAAATATGTCAGTCACATATATATGAAGTACAGTGACATTGTTGCTTACTGTACTTGTCATTTAGTGTAAAGGATTTATTAAAAAATATAATAGTGTTTTCGTGCACCGTCTCTTTAAAAAAGCCGGCCGGCAATTCAGCATCTGTACCCGACAATTTAGAATAGAAGGAATAGAGAATCATACATAGATTAGATAGATAGAAACATGTCAGTCACATATATATGAAGTACAGTGACAGTGTTGATTACTGTACTTGTCATTTAGTGTTAAAATAAAGGATTTATTTAAAAAATTGGCGTGGGGTTCCCCTTAATTTTAGTCTCTAGCGGAGGTTAAGCAGACAGCTGGGGCAGTTATTTGAAGCCTGGGAAGGGGGTAATACCCACGGAGCTTCCCAGACTACTAATATCAGCCCCCAGCTGAATACCTAGCCTTTACTAGCTATTAAAATGGGGGACCCCCCCAAAAAAATGACGTGGGGTCCCCCCTATTTTAATAGCTAGCAAAGGCTAGGCAGACAGCTGGGGGCTGATATTAATAGCCCAGGAAGGGTGCCATGAATATTGGCCCCCTCCCAGGCTAGAAACACCAGCCGTCAGCCGCCCCAGAAATGGCGCATCCATAGGATGCGCCAATTCTGGCACTTAGCCTCGCTCTTCCACGCTGCCCTGGTGCGGTGGCAGGGGGTAATAGGGCTGGGGTTCATGTCAGCGCCAGCTGCCATGAAGCCCAGGTTAGTAATGATGGGCGTCTATAAGACACCCCCATTACTAACCTACAAAGTGTTAAAAAGAAAAAACACACACTACACCAAGAAAAAATTATTTATTTGAAATAAACCACACCATTTTATTTAATTCTTAGTTTACTAAAAAAAAAATAGTTACCTGTCCACGTTCCTGCGCTGATCTCCCATGCACAGCTGTCACATCTGGAGATGGTGACAGCTGTGCATGGCTGCTGTAAGCTCACGCTGCCGGGAACACGTCTGCTCCCGGCAGCGGGAGCCACTGACTGAGGTCACCGGAGTGCATTCAGTCAGCGCAGCTCCGGAGACCTCCTTTACGGCACTGCTGTACCGTGGGAATTTCTCACGATACAGCAGGGCCGTAAAGCAGCTAACCGGAGCAGCGCTGCCTGAACTCCGGCGAACCCGCTTATGCAATGACGGGGCTGCTTTACGGCCCCGTCATTCTAGCGGCGGCAGCGGTTCAGAGCGGTCACATTCTATGTGGCTGCTCTGAACTGGAGATCTTCGTGGGACACTCGTGGACTACTACGGAGGGGTAAGGATAAGGTTGTGGTTTATTATTTTATATTTTATTACAGGAGATCGATGGCTTCGGGGAATTAGGTGTCTAGGTGAGTATAGGTGTAGTTTTTTATTTTTTACTTTATTTTAGGTGGCGATCGGCGGGGACAGGTAATGTATGAACTAATTTATTGTAGGTAACCACTGGCCACCAATGACATGTATTTAATATTTATTGGGGACACAGTAGGGCAATTTATATAGCAGGATCAGGCTGATGGGAACTACTGCTCCCATCGAGCTGATCCTGCTGGCAGGAGTGGACGGGGGACAGACATAGGCCGATGGGAGTAGTAGTGTCACATCGGCCTATGTCTGCCTGCACGCACACACCCGCACACATCGCACAGACACCGCGCACACCCGCAGACATCGCACAGACACCGCACACATCGCACAGATACCGCACACACCCCCAGACATCGCACAGACACCGCGCACACCCGCACACACTCGCAGACATCTCACAGACACCGCACACACCCGCAGACATCGCACAGACACCCCACACACACTCGCAGACACACGCACAGACATCCGCACACACCAATCATGACGGGTCTGGGAGGTGAGGCTGACCTGTGAGACCGTGGGAAAGTTCATGTGAGTTCATGCAATGCAGTCAAGCATGAACTCACATGAACCCTCTGAGGGCACCGCGGCGACTTCAAATGAACAGCTGATCGGCATCACCTGATACCTCAGCTGTTCATTTGAAATAACCGGCGGGAAAGCGCAGCACAGAACGGGAAAGCCGGCGGTGAAGTCTTTTCACTGCCGGCTTCCCCGCCCGGGTCCTTCGCTCCCCGCTCCTTTGTGCTGCACTCCCCGCCCGGTCCTAACTTACGATCGGGATGGGAGGTGGCGAGGGGAGCGGAGGATCGGGGTGGGAGGCTGCGGGGAAGCAGTATGGGGCTGTGTGATTGTTTAAAAGCCGGCAGCTTTTTACCGCCCGCCGGCTTTTAAACAATCAGGAGAATTCTCCCACGCTGGGATGGCATTCTGATGACAGGCTGGATCTCAGCTGAGCTCTGCCATCCAGCTTGTCATCCTTCAGAGACACTGCAGAGCGCAGGCATTATGGGAACTTCCGATTCCGGTATTCGATATTGTAAAAGTATCGGAATTAAGTATCGGAATTCCGATACCGCGAATATCGGCCGATACCCGATATTACAGTATCGGAATGCTCAACACTACTTTTCACAGAAGCGATGCGAACTTCCCAGCTCCGGACACAGCGCAGCGCTTCTGTGACAAGTGAAAGCTGTCGGCACAGAAGCCCTGCGCTGTGTCCGGAGCAGGGAAGACACTGCGATGTGTCAGAAAAGTTCGCTAGGTTCTGTCTGTCTCCGCTGCTGGGAATACGCTGCGCTGTGTCCCTGGCCTGAGAAGACACAGCGCAGCGATGCGTCAGTTTCAGCACAGAAGCGCTGACTGTCTGGACCTACCGCCGCCGTATTTTAACTCCCTCCACCTTATATTAACTCCCACATGGCAGGGATACGGCCACGGCAGCTTATTAACACCCCCAGAGTATCCCCGCATGTCAATTTCTGAAAGTTCAAAAACATTACCGGCGTATAAGACGACCCCAGACTAGACAGAAGATTTTTCAGTCTTCAAAAGTCGTCTTATACGCCGGAATATACGGTAAATCCCTCCACACCAAGTTCCTTATATGAGACATTCTAGCAGAAGGATTTTGGATGGAAAAGATTTGAAGCCTACTTCAAACAATACAAAATTATTGAATTGCTGCTGAACAGGTGATTATGCATGTTTTGCTAATGTTTATAAAGTCCGAGCTCTATTTTTGTTTCTTGGGCTTCTAAATAGGAGAAATCCAGTCTTCAAGCATGCAAGTTTATTGTCATAGGGAAATGGAGATAACAAGCTGCCATATAACTGTGGCAACGCCTGACATGTTAAAAATGGCGTTTACGAGCTAAGAAATGATGGTAAAAATCACATTGTTTCTTTTGAGTGATTTTCCCAAAACCGCAGTGTTTATGCCATGATTTTGGAAAATCATAGAAAAAAAGCATGACATGTTACCATAATTTGGTGAGATATGAATGCAGCCAAAAATCCAACATACAAATATTAGTGTCACTGGCAAACCAGGGTAAAATGATATACATATACACTGCTCAAAATAATAAAGGGAACACTTAAATAACAGAATATAACTCCAAGTAAATCAAACTTCTGTGAAATCAAACTGTCCACTTAGGAAACAACACTGATTGACAATCAATTTCACATGCTGTTGTGCAAATGGAATAGACAATAGATGGAAATTATTGGCAATTATCAAGACCCACTCAATAAAGGAGTGCTTCTGCAGGTGGGGACCACAGACCACATCTCAGTAAGTACCAATGCTTTCTGGCTGATGTTTTGGTCACTTTTGAATGTTGGTTGTGCTTTCACACTCGTTGTAGCATGAGATGGACTCTACAACCCACAGAAGTTGCTCAGGTAGTGCAGCTCCTCCAGGATGGCACATCAATGCGAGCTGTGGCAAGAAGGTTTGCTGTGTCAGCGTAGTGTCCAGAGGCGCTACCAGGAGACAGGCCAGTACACCAGGAGAGGTGGAGGGGGCCGTAGGAGGGCAACAACCCAGCAGCAGGACTGCTACCGCCGCCTTTATGCAAGGAGGAACAGGATGAGCACTGCCAGAGCCCTGCAAAATGACCTCCAGCAGGCCACAAATGTGCATGTGTCTGCACAAAACGGTTAGAAACCAACTCCATGAGGGTGGTATGAGGGCCTGACGTCCACAGATGGGGGTTGTGCTCACAGCCCAACACCGTGCAGGACGCTTGGCATTTGCCATAGAACACCAGGATTGGCAAAGTCGCCACTGGTGCCCTGTGCTCTTCACAGATGAAAGCAGGTTCACACTGAGCACATGTGACAGACGTGACAGAGTCTGGAGCTGCCGTGGAGAGTGATGTGCTGCCTGCAACATCCTTCAGCATGACCGGTTTGGCAGTGGGTCAGTAATGGTGTGGGGTGACATTTCTTTGGAGGACCGCACAGCCCTCCATGTGCTCGCCAGAGGTAGCCTGACTGCCATTAGGTACCGAGATGAGATCCTCAGACCCCTTGTGAGACCTTATGCTGGTGCAGTGGGCCCTGGGTTCCGCCTAATGCAGGACAATGCCAGACCTCATGTGGCTGGAGTGTGTCAGCAGTTCTTGCAAGTTGAAGGCATTGAAGCTATGGACTGGCCCGCCCGTTCCACAGACCTGAATCCGATTGAGCACATCAGGGACATCATGTCTCGCTCCATCCACCAACGTCACATTGCACCACAGACTGTCCAGGAGTTTGCGGATGCTTTAGTCCAGGTCTGGGAGGAGATCCCACAGGTGATCAGAGATCATCCGCAACCTCATCAGGAGCATGCCCAGGCATTGTAGGGAGGTCATACAGACATGTGGAGGCCACACACAATACTGAGCCTCATTTTGACTTGTTTTAAGGACATTACATCAAAGTTGGATCAGCCTGTAGTGTGTTTTTCCACTTTAACTTTGGGGGTGACTCCAAATCGAGGCCTCCATTGGTTAATAAATTTGATTTCCATTGATGATTTTTGTGTGATTTTGTTGTCAGCACATTCAACTTTGTACAGAACAAAGTATTCACTGAGAATATTTCATTCATTCAGATCTAGGATGTGTTATTTGAGTGTTTATAAAAAAAAAAAAATGTAGCGAAAAAGGTGGTACCCAATATTAGAATATAATTAGCAAAAGATAAAACAATGTCTCTTTATTATACCTTATTTAAAACAGCTGGATGCTGGACAATACTAGACACAAAGCATGTAAAAAGACACACCCAGTGTACTGATTGAAGAAATGATCACAAATGTTAGGTCAGCCTAATTGAGACTTGACCTGACTAAACAAAATGGTATAATGTGGTGGAACCCCTAACAATATAAGGCCCTCCAGGCAAATATGTGTCTCACCAATGGTCATAAGGACCCATACAATATGAAAATCATGTGACACATACATTACCACAAATTAAAAAGACAGTACACATAGACCAACAACACTAAATGCATGATAATACCAGATAATTATTAGAGTATGACAATGGATAGTGGTTAGGCAATGTCATATACCACCCGGACCATACAGATCTACCATCTCTAATTGCACCAAAAAATAGACCAGTGCACATTGAAGGCTACTTGGTCATATAGTCACAGCAATATATCTGAGTCAGTGGGTACAGCTACCTCTCACAAACTGCTGTACATCCACACAATCACTAGATTTGCAAAAAAATAAGAGACACTCATAGCTCAATAGAAAGAAACCACTACTTAGCTTTCCAGTATTATTAGCAGTGCTCCAATATTAAAGGCGGGCTCTCGACGCGTTTCTCCTTCATCATCAAGGGAGTGCATAGCCCATTTATAGCCCAATGTTCTGCACCATCACAGAGGTACATACAGTACAGACCAAAAGTTTGGACATACCTTCTCATTTAAAGATTTTTCTGCATTTTCTTGACTATGAAAATTGTGCATTCACACTGAAGGCATCAAAACTATGAATTAACACATGTGGAATTATATACTTAACAAAAAAGTGTGAAACAACTGAAAATATGTCTTATATTCTAAGTTCTTCAAAGTAGCCACCTTTTGCTTTGATGACTGCTTTGCACACTCTTGGCATTCTCTTGATGAGCTTCAAGAGGTAGTCACCGGAAATGGTCTTCCAACAATCTTGAAGGAGTTCCCAGAGATGCTTAGCACTTGTTGGCCCTTTTGCCTTCACTCTGCGGTCCAGCTCACCCCAAACCATCTTGATTGGGTTCTGTTAGAACCTTGCTCTTAGGTTTTTTCCTTTGCTGGTCACATGACCTTGTTGGCCTATTTAATCCTGCTCCGCCCTTCTGGCTTTGCTGGACTTCATTGTATAACTACTTTCTAGCTAGCCTGTGCTCTGTATCTACTCTGTTAGTTTGCTTGGTCTACGGACCTCTGTTCTTTATATTTTGTTTGTTCGTCTGTCTGCTACTATTTCTGTTAGGAGGTGTCCCATTTTCCTCCCAGTCCTTAGTACTTGTAGGGATTCCTTCCCCACATCTATAGGTCTCCGTACAGACTAGCTTAGGACTTTAGCAGGTCTGATCGCAGGATCAGGTCCCCTGTTACATCGTAGGGATCAAGCTGAGTTCTATCGTAGGGACAGATCTCCTCTCTTTCCTTAGCTCTGGTAGCAGAGCATAACAGTAAGTCCAGCCTGCAAATTCTCTAAGGAAAGATTTTTCTGTTCCATCATGGTGTCGGTTCAGGATTTGGCTCATCGCCTGCAGGGACTCTCTCTGGAGGTGGCCGAGCTCCGTCAGCACGTGAGTAACTGTCCTGGAGCACATTTCTTGGAGCCTAAGGTATGTTTGCCGGATTTATTTTTTGGTGAACACCGAGAATTTTTTTCATTTAAAAATGCTTGCTTATTGTATTTTCGTTTGAGACCCAAGTCCTCTGGGGATGAATCCCAGCGCATAGGGTTCATAATGTCACTTTTGCGCAAAGAGCCTCAGGAGTGGGCCTTTTCTTTGCAACCTAGTGATACATGCTTCAGATCAGTGGATAGTTTTTTTTCTGCTTTGGGGCTATTATATGATGATCCTGACCGTGTCGCATCAGCTGAGACTGAGTTAAGACGTTTGAGACAGGGATCAGGTAATGTGGAAAAATATTGTACTCATTTCCGTCGTTGGTCTACTCAAACAGGGTGGAACGATTCTGCTCTGAAAAGTCTATTTCTTGCTGGGCTCAATGAAAGGGTTAAAGACCTGCTAATTGCTTATCCTACACCTGAAGATTTGCAACAGGCTATGCAATTAGCTATACGGGTGGATAGGAGACTGCGTGCAAGGGTTAATGAGAGCAAATCCTCTGCTATGTCAGTTTCTGGTTATGAGAATGTGTGTACTAACAGTGGTGAACCGATGGAGATTGGATCGGTGGCACCTCGCTCTCAAGAAAAAGACCGTAGATTTTCTGAAGGCTTGTGTTTCTATTGCGGGAAATCTGGTCATTTGATTAAAGGCTGTGAGCTTCGTATGAAGAAAGAAAAAAAAATGGTCAGTCATGCCCGTATTGCCTGTTTAAATTCCAAGGGTATATTTTTAGCTGCTTCCACGATTGCTCAGGAAAAATTAATGGAATTTCGGGTGTTTGTTGATTGTGGGTCTACTCTGAATGTAATTGATGGGGGATTCTTGGAAAGACTCAATTTAAAACCCGAACATTTATCATCCCCCATTGCTGTGGTTTCTGTGGATGGTTCCCCTTTGAAGAATATTACTCTCAAGGTCTGTGAATTTCCTCTCACTATTAATGGTGTTCACCATGAGAAATTGGATTTGGTAGTTTTGAATAACTTGCCTTCTCCAGTAATATTGGGATTGCCCTGGTTAAAATTTCACAATCCTGTACTGGATTGGTCTACCAGTGAAATTAAATCCTGGAGCCATAAATGTTATGACAAGTGTTGTAACGGGCGTATTGCAGCTTTGGATAGGGGAGAATTGCCTGTTCCTATTCAGGATTTTTGGAGAGTTTTTTCTGAGAAGGAATCGCAGGTTTTGCCTCCCCATAGAGACTATGATTGTTCTATTGAATTTGTCCCTGGAGCGACTCTTCCTGAAAGTCGTTTATTTAACCTTACTATTCCTGAGAGGAAGGCTTTGGAGGAATACATACAGACAAGTTTGGCCGCCGGTCACATTAGGCCCTCTAAGTCTCCTGTGGCGGTTGGATTTTTTTTTGTAAAAAAAAAGGACGGCGGTTTACGTCCTTGTCTGGATTTTCGTGAGATTAACAAAATTACTGTACGCAATCCTTACCCACTGCCATTGATTCCTGATCTGTTTAACCAGTTAATTGGGGCCAAGTGGTTCTCTAAAATTGACCTTAAGGGGGCATACAATCTGTTGCGCATGAAGGAGGGTGACGAATGGAAGACTGCTTTTAACACTCCTGTGGGTCATTTTGAGAATCTGGTTATGCCTTTTGGTCTTACTAATGCTCCTGCATTTTTTCAGAATCTTATTAATGACATCCTTAGACCTTTGATCGGCAAAAATGTGGTTGTGTATTTGGATGACATTTTGATTTATTCGCCGGATCTGGAGTCTCATTGGCGGAGCGTACGTGAGGTATTACAGTTATTAATGGACAATTCGCTTTTTGCTAAGCTGGAGAAATGTGAGTTCGCTGTACAGAGAATTAGTTTTTTGGGTTACATTATCTCCAGCGAAGGTTTTGAGATGGACCCGGTTAAAGTTCAAGCTGTACAGGAATGGCCTAGGCCTATTGGTTTGAAATCGATACAGAGGTTTTTAGGTTTCGCCAATTATTACAGAAAATTCATAAAAAAATTTTCTAGTATTGTCAAACCTCTGACCGATCTCACCAGGAAAGGTGCTGATGCGGTTCAGTGGTCTTCTGAGGCCATTGAAGCTTTTGTGTATCTGAAGGAGAGGTTCACCTCTGCTCCCATCCTTATGCAGCCTGATGTGACTAAGCCGTTTTTGGTTGAGGTTGATGCTTCCTCTGTGGGGGTTGGCGCGGTATTGTCTCAGGATAACGGGGATGGATTACATCCCTGTGCCTTTTTTTCAAAAAAATTTTCGGAGACTGAACTGAATTACGATATTGGTAATCGGGAATTATTGGCTATTAAACTCGCATTTGAACACTGGCGCCACTTCTTGGAAGGTGCGGAATTTCCCGTTCAGGTTCTTACGGATCATAAAAATCTGATATATCTTGATGCTGCCAAGCGCCTGAATGCCCGTCAGGCTAGGTGGGCACTGTTTTTCTCGCGGTTTAATTTCTCCGTTACTTACATCCCTGGTACTAAGAATGTTAAGGCGGATGCCTTGTCTCGCAGTTTTTCTCCCATAGTCGGTGCTGAGAAAGAGGAGAACATTTTACAAGAAGGTGTTGTGATAGCTGCTTTGGACTCCGTTTTGGAAGATGAGATTCTTAAAGCACAGGAGAATGCCCCATCTAACACTCCTCATGGGAGGTTGTTTGTGCCTGGGACCTTTAGGAGAGATTTGTTTGTTGAGTGTCACGAATCTCGGTTGGCATGGCATCCCGGAATCTCTGAGACCAAGAGACTGGTGGGTCGCAGTTTTTGGTGGCCTGGATGGCAGAAGGAAGTCATTAAGTGGGTGCGTCAATGTACTATATGTGCTAGATCTAAGTCCTCACATACTCCTGCTGCGGGGTTGCTTTGTCCTTTGGAGGTTCCCAGTGCTCCTTGGACACATTTGGCTATGGACTTTATAACTGACCTTCCCCCCTCTGAGGGTTTTACTGTCATCTGGGTGGTCGTGGACCGTTTTAGCAAGATGTGTCACTTGGTTCCCTTCGTCAAACTGCCCTGCGCTAAAACTCTCGCTAAGGCCTTTGTCAAGGAAATTGTCAGACTTCATGGCGTTCCTACTGACATTGTTTCTGATAGGGGTCCTCAGTTCGTGGCTCGTTTTTGGCGTGCCTTTTGTGACAGGTTGGGAGTTCATTTGTCGTTCTAGTCCGGATATCATCCTGAATCTAATGGCCAGACAGAAAGGAAAAACCAGGATGTTGAGCAGTTCTTGCGTTGTTTTGTGGCAGACAATCAAGAGGGGTGGTCTGAGTTTCTGCCACTTGCTGAATTTGCTCTTAACAACCATACATCTTCTTTTGCTGGTTGTTCGCCTTTTTTTTGTTGTTCTGGGAGACATCCGTCGTTTGGGTCGTTCTCCAAGTTGGGATCTGCCGTGCCTGAGGAGGAGAATTTTTCCGGTGATTTAGAGAGAGTTTGGACGGATGTGCGTGGTAATCTTCAGGAGGCCAACAGAAAATCTAAAGACTACTTTGATAGGAAACGACAGGAGGTTTTGTTCGCTGTTGGTGACATGGTTTGGTTGTCCTCTAGGAATCTGCGGTTGAGGATTCCTTCTAAGAAATTGGGTCCCAAGTTTGTAGGGCCCTTTAAGGTGCTTCAGGTTGTCAACCAATCTGCTGTTAGGTTGGAGGTTCCTACCTCCTGGAGAATTAATCCGGTATTTCATGTCTCTCTGTTGAAAAAAGCGGTTGTATCGGATTGTGACGCCTCTGCCTCTGTTCCTCCGGTGGTGGAGGACGGGGAATATGAAATTTCTCGCATCCTTAACTCTAGACGGTATAGAGGTAGTTTGCAGTATCTTGTGGCCTGGAAAGGTTTCGGACCCGAGGATAACTCTTGGGTGAGGTCGGATGATGTTTCCGCGTCCAGACTTATCAGAGCGTTTCACAGGAGATTTCCTGATAAGCCTGGTCCTAGGGGATCCGGAGGATCCTCTTAGAAGGGGGGGTACTGTTAGAACCTTGCTCTTAGGTTTTTTCCTTTGCTGGTCACATGACCTTGTTGGCCTATTTAATCCTGCTCCGCCCTTCTGGCTTTGCTGGACTTCATTGTATAACTACTTTCTAGCTAGCCTGTGCTCTGTATCTACTCTGTTAGTTTGCTTGGTCTACGGACCTCTGTGTTCTTTATATTTTGTTTGTTCATCTGTCTGCTACTATTTCTGTTAGGAGGTGTCCCATTTTCCTCCCAGTCCTTAGTACTTGTAGGGATTCCTTCCCCACATCTATAGGTCTCCGTACAGACAAGCTTAGGACTTTAGCAGGTCTGATCGCAGGATCAGGTCCCCTGTTACATCGTAGGGATCAAGCTGAGTTCTATCGTAGGGACAGATCTCCTCTCTTTCCTTAGCTCTGGTAGCAGAACATAACAGGTTCAGGTCTCATGACTGTGGAGGCCAGGTCATCTGGCGTAGTACCCCATCACTCTCCTTCTTGGTCAAATAGCCCTTACACAGCCTGGAGGTGTGTTTGGGGTCATTGTCCTGTTGAAAAATAAATGATGGTCCAACTAAACACAAACCGGATGGAATAGCATGCCGCTGCAAGATGCTGTGGTAGCCCTGCTGGTTCAGTATGCCTTCAATTTTGAATAAATCCCCAAGAGTGTCACCAGCAAAGCACACCCACACCATCACACCTCCTCCTCCAAGCTTCACGGTGGGAACCAGGCATGTAGAGTCCATCCGTTCACCTTTTCTGCATCGCACAAAGACACGGTGGTTGGAACCAAAGATCTCAAATTTGGACTCATCAGACCAAAGCACAGATTTCCACTGGTCTAATGTCCATTCTTTGTGTTCTTTAGCCCAAACAAGTCTCTTCTGCTTGTTGCCTGTCCTTAGCAGTGGTTTCCTAGCAGTTATTTTACCATGAAGGCCTGCTGTTCAAAGTCTCCTCTTAACAGTTGTTGAAGAGATGTGTCTGCTGCTAGAACTCTGTGTGGCATTGACCTCTAATCTGAGCTGCTGTTAACCTGCGATTTCTGAGGCTGGTGATTCGGATAAACTTATCCTCAGAAGCAGAGGTGACTCTTGGTCTTCCTTTCCTGGGGCAGTCCTCATGTGAGCCAGTTTCTTTGTAGCGCTTGATGGTTTTTGCAACTGCACTTGGGGACACTTTCAAAGTTTTCCCAATTTTTCGCACTGACTGACCTTCATTTCTTAAAGTAATGATGGCCACTCGTTTTTCTTTACTTAGCTGCTTTTTTCTTACCATAATATAAATTCTAACATTCTATTCAGTAGAACTATCAGCTGTGTATCCACCAGACTTCTGCACAACACAACTGATGGTCCCAACCCCATTTATAAGGCAAGAAATCCCACTTATTAAACCTGACAGGGCACACCTGTGAAGTGAAAACCATTTCCGGTGACTACCTCTTGAAGCTCATCAAGAGAATGCCCAGAGTGTGCAAAGCAGTCATCAAAGCAAAAGGTGGCTACTTTGAAGAACCTAGAATATAAGACATATTTTCAGTTGTTTCACACTTTTTTGTTAAGTATATAATTCCACATGTGTTAATTCATAGTTTTGATGACTTCAGTGTGAATGTACAATTGTCATAGTCAGGAAAATACAGAAAAATCTTTAACCCCTTAATAACATCTGACGTACTAATACGCGTCTGTGCCCTGGGACTTAAGAGCCAGACCCGTATTAGTACGTCATCGCGATCGCGCGCGCACACAGGCTGTGCGGGCGCGATCGCCGCCGGGTGTCAGCTGATTGTCACAGCTGACACCCGGTACTATGTGCAGGGAGCGGTCACGCACCGCTCCCAGCACATTAACCCCCGCGATGCTGCGATCGAAGTCGATCGAAGTCGATCGCGGCATTGCGGGGGCAAGGGGAGGTGATTGGCGATACTCACCTCCTCTTCCGGCTTCCAGCGCAGTCTGCAAAGGCTTCCCGGGTGTTGCCATGACGACCCGATGTCGTCATGACAACATCCGGGTCACCAGAGAGCAGGAAGATTGCTTGGACATGCGCAGTGCATCTCCAAGCAATCTTCACACTGTGCACTTCTGACAGTCTTCATGGCATAGGGATGGTGCTCCATTCCTGTGCCATGCAGGCGATCAGAAAAAAAAAGTGAAAGTCCCAGAGTGGGACAAAGTAATAAAGTGGTAAACTGTGTGAAAGTGGAAAAAAAAAAAAAAAATGTGCAAAAATATTATAAAAAAATATAAAAAAATAATACACCAAAAATAAAAATATAATGTACCCATCAATAAATATTATTATAAAAAAAATAAAAAAAAACCAATAAAAGTACACATATTTGGTATCGCCGCGTCCGGAACAACCTGACCTATAAAACTGTCCCACTAGTTAACCCCTTCAGTGAACACGGTAAAAAAAAAAAAAAAAAACAAGCAAAAAACAATGCTTTATCACCATACCGCCAAACAAAAAGTGGAATAACACGCGATCAAAAAGACGCATATAAATAAAAATGATACCGCTGAAAACGTCATCTCGTCCCGCAAAAAACAAGCCGCCATATAGCTCCATCAGCCGAAAAATAAAAAAGTTATAGCTCTCAGAATAAAGCGATACTAAAAAATATTTTTTTCTATAAAATAGCTTTTATTGTGTATAAGCGCCAAAACATAGAAAAATGATACAAATGTGGTACCGCTGTAAACATACTGACCCGAAGAGTAAAGCTGCCTCATCAATTTTACCACACGCGGAACAGAATAAAAAAAAAAAAAAAACAATTCCTGAATTGTTGGTTTTTGTTTATTCTGCCTCCCAAAAATCGGAACAGAAAGCGATCAAAAAATGTCACGTGCCTGAAAATGGCACCAATAACAACGTCAAGTCATCCCGCAAAAAACGAGCCGTCACATGACTGTCTGCCAAAATCTGGAAAAATTATAGCTCTCAAAATATGGCGATGCAAAAACTAGATTTTACAAAAAATGCGTCTTTTAGTGTGTGACAGCTGTCAGTCATAAAAACCCCATATGATTCTGGCATTGCTGTAATCACACCGACCCGAAGAATAAAGTCGTCTAATCACTTATACCGCACAAGGAACGGCGTCAAAAATAAACTCTTGGGTTAGGATTGGGCTAGGGTTAGGGCTGGGTTTGGGGCTAGGGTTGTGCTGGGGCTAGGGTTGTGCTGGGGCTAGGGTTGTGCTGGGGCTAGGGTTGTGCTAGGGTTAGGGCTGGGGTTGGGATTTTTTTCAAAAGTAAGAAAAAAAGATGACGATATGGCGACTAGTGTTGAGAGCAAGTGCTCGCTACTTGAGTTTGCATCGGGTGCTCTGGTATGCATTGAGTATCGTGGGTATTTGAGTGACATGCTCGAGTCTCTGCCCCATATGCTTCGCGGCCAAAAAACTTTACGGGGATTGCCTGCCATGCACGAGCGATCCCCGCATGTTTTTTTTTGGGTGTCTAATAACCGTGAAACATGCGGAGCAGGGACTCGAGCATGTCACTCGAGCACACGCTGTACATGGTGCATACCTGAGTACCCGATGCAAACTAAAGTAGCGAGCACTTGCGCTCAAGAATAATGACAACTTATTCAATATGATGACCTAATGTAAACAAATAATGTGCCGTACCTCTGGGTTCAAAATGTTCACTATACACCTTAATAAAATCCTTGAGGGGTATAGTTTCCAAAATGGGGACACTTGTGGGGGAGCTCCACTGTTTAGGCACATCACGGGCTCTCCAAACGCGACATGGTGTCCGCTAACAAATTGAATGGAAAATCGGCTCAAATTGTTAGCGGACGCCATGTTGCGTTTGGAGAGCCCCTGTGTGCCCAAACATTGGAGCTCCCCCACAAGTGACCCCATTTTGGAAACTAGACCCCCCAAGGCACCTATCTAGATGCATAGTGAGCACTTAGAGCCCCCAGGTGCTTCACAAATTGATTCGTAAAAATGAAAAAGTGAAAATAAAACACTTTTTCATTTTTATGAATCAATTTGTGAAGCACCTGGGGTTCCAAGTGCTCACTATGAATCTAGATAGGTGCTTTGGGGGGTCTAGTTTCCAAAATGGGGTCACTTGTGGGGGAGCTCCAATGTTTGGGCACACAGGGACTCTCTAAATGCAACATGGTATCCGCTAACAAATTGAATGGAAAATCGGCTCAAATTGTTAGCGGACACCACATTGCGTTTGGAGAGCCCCTCTGTGCCCAAACTTTGGAGCTCCCCCACAAGTGACCCCATTTTGGAAACTAGACCCCCCAAGGCACCTTTCTAGATGCATAGTGAGCACTTGGAACCCCCAGGTGCTTCACAAATTGATTCGTAAAAATGAAAAAGTGAAAAAAAAAACACTTTTTCATTTTTATGAATCAATTTGTGAAGCACCTGGGGTTCCAAGTGCTCACTATGAATCTAGATAGGTGCCTTGGGGGGTCTAGTTTCCAAAATGGTGTCACTTGTGGGGGAGCTCCAATGTTTGGGCACACAGGGACTCTCCAAATGCAACATGATATCCGCTAACAAATTGTCGGCTCAAATTGTTAGCGGATATCATGTTGCATTTGGAGAGTCCCTGTGTGCCCAAACTTTGGAGCTCCCCCACAAATGACCCCATTTTGGAAACTAGACCCCCCAAGGCACCTATCTAGATGCATAGTGAGCACTTGGAACCCCAGGTGCTTCACAAATTGATTCATAAAAATGAAAAAGTGTTTTTTTTTTCACTTTTTCATTATTACGAATCAATTTGTGAAGCACCTGGGGGTTCCAAGTGCTCACTATGCATCTAGAAAGGTGCCTTGGGGGGTCTAGTTTCCAAAATGGGGTCACTTGTGGGGGAGCTCCAAAGTTTGGGCACAGAGGGGCTCTCCAAACGCAATGTGGCATCCGCTAACAATTTGAGCCGATTTTCCATTCAATTTGTTAGCGGATACCATGTTGCATTTACAGAGTCCCTGTGTGCCCAAACATTGGAGCTCCCCCACAAGTGACCCCATTTTGGAAACTAGACCCCCCAAGGCACCTATCTAGATGCATAGTGAGCACTTGGAACCCCTAGGTGCTTCACAAATTGATTCGTAAAAATGAAAAAGTGTTTTTTTTTTCACTTTTTCATTATTACGAATCAATTTGTGAAGCATCTGGGGGTTCCAAGTGCTCACTATGCATCTAGAAAGGTGCCTTGGGGGGTCTAGTTTCCAAAATGGGGTCACTTGTGGGGGAGCTCCAAAGTTTGGGCACAGAGGGGCTCTCCAAACGCAATGTGGTGTCCGCTAACAATTTGAGCCGATTTTCCATTCAATTTGTTAGCGGATACCATGTTGCATTTAGAGAGTCCCTGTGTGCCCAAACATTGGAGCTCCCCCACAAGTGACCCCATTTTGGAAACTAGACCCCGCAAGGCACCTATCTAGATGCATAGTGAGCAGTTGGAACCCCCAGGTGGTTCACAAATTGATTCATAAAAATTAAAAAGTGTTTTTTTTTTCACTTTTTCATTGTTACGAATCAATTTGTGAAGCACCTGGGGGTTCCAAGTGCTCACTATGCATCTAGATAGGTGCCTTGGGGGGTCTAGTTTCCAAAATGGGGTCACTTGTGGGGGAGCTCCAATGTTTGGGCACACAGCAGCTCTCCAAACGCAACATGGTGTCGCTAACAATTTGAAACAATTTTGCGTTAAATTTGTTAGCGGACACCATGTTGCATTTAGAGAGCCGCTGTGTGCCCAAATATTGGAGCTCCCCCACAAGTGACCCCATTTTGGAAACTAGACCACCCAAGGCACCTATCTAGATGCATAGTGAGCACTTGGAACCCTCAGGTGCTTCACAAATTGATTCATACAAATGAAAAAGTGTTTTTTTTTTCACTTTTTCATTGTTACGAATCAATTTGTGAAGCACCTGGGGGTTCCAAGTGCTCACTATGCATCTAGATAGGTGCCTTGGGGGGTCTAGTTTCCAAAATGGGGACACTTGTGGGGGAGCTCCAATGTTTGGGCACACAGGGACTCTCTAAATGCAACATGGTGTCCTCTAACAAATTTAACGGAAAATCGGCTCAAATTGTTAGCGACACCATGTTGCGTTTGGAGAGCCGCTGTGTGCCCAAACATTGGAGCTCCCCCACAAGTGACCCCATTTTGGAAACTAGACCCCCCAAGGCACCTATCTAGATGCATTGTGAGCACTTGGAACCCTCAGGTGCTTCACAAATTGATTCATAAAAATGAAAAAGTGTTTTTTTTTTTCACTTTTTCATTGTTACAAATCAATTTGTGAAGCACCTGGGGGTTCCGAGTGCTCACTATGCATCTAGAAAGGTGCCTTGGGGGGTCTAGTTTCCAAAATGGGGTCACTTGTGGGGGAGCTCCAAAGTTTGGGCACACATGGGCTCTCCAAACACAACATGGCGTCCGCTAATTATTCAAGCAAATTTTACAATCAAAAAGTCAAATGGCGCTCCTTCCCTTCCGAGCCCTGCCGTGCGCCCAAACAGTATTTTTTCCCCAAATATTGGGTATCTGCGTGCCCAGGGGAAATTGCACAACAAATTTTGGGGTCCATTTTTTCTTGTTACCCCTGTGAAAATAAAAAAATTGGGTCTAAAGTAACATTTTTGTGAAAAAAGTTAAATGTTCATTTTTTTCTTCCACATTCAAAAAATTCCTGTGAAGCACCTGAAGGGTTAATAAAGTTATTGAATGTGGTTTTGAGCACCATGAGGGGTGCAGTTTTTAGAATGATGTCACTTTTGGGTATTTTCTGTCATAAAGACCTCTCAAAGTGACTTCAAATGTGATGTGGTCCCTAAAAAAATGGTTTTGTAAATTTTGTTGGAAAAATGAGAAATCGCTGGTCAATTTTTAACCCTTATAGCTCCCTAACAAAAAAAAATTTTGGTTCCAAAATTGTGCTGATGTAAAGTAGACATGTGGGAAATGTTATTTATTAACTCTTTTGTGTGACATATCGCTCTGATTTCAGGGCTTAAAAATTCAAATTTTGAAAATTGCAAAATTTTCAAAATTTTCGCCAAATTTCCATTTTTTTCACAAATAAACGCAAGTGATATCGAAGAAATTTTTCCACAATCATGAAGTACAATATGTCACGAAAAAAAAATATCAGAATCAGGGGGATCCCTTGAAGCGTTCCAGAGTAATTACCTCATAAAGTGACAGTGATCAGAATTGTAAAAATTGGCCCGGTCATTAACGTGCAAACCACCCGCGGGGCTTAAGGGGTTAAATGAGAAGGCGTGTCCAAACTTTCGGTCTGTACTGTATGCTGAGAAGAGATTGTCCTGGTGTCTTTTATAAACGCCGCACGCTGACCGCCGGCGTGCGGCATGCTTCTGGGTTGTCATGTGTCAGCTGGGTGACGCACATCCTGCCGGATGCATACTCACATCCGGCTCTGGCAGTGCACCGTGGAACGCATAGTACTGCGCATGCACGGGCACAGATCCCACAGTCATCTCGTGCGCACGCGCACCCGCTCAGATCAGAGGCAGCTATACCTCCAAGCAATCCGCCATGGAGACAGCTCCAGCCCCAAACATAAACCGCATTAGAAGAACCGCCGGTCCGGTATGTTGGATGTCTATTTATCATGTCCAGGAACTGACCTCTACCCTGTGGTTTATGATCATTTTGACAGGCCTATGTGGGTGGGCGTGATCATCTACATTGGCATTAGTGCTGTCTTATAAGGCGGTACAATTAGAGATGGTAGATCTGTATGGTCCGAGTGGTATATGACATTGCCTAACCATTATCCATTATCATACTCTAATAATTATCTGGTATTATCACACATTTAGTGCGTCGGTCTATGTGTACTGTCTTTTTTATTTGTGGTAGTGTATGTGTCACATGATTTTCACATTGTATGGGTCCTTATGACCATTGGTGAGACACATATTTGCCTGGAGGGCCTTATATTGTTAGGGGTTCCACCACATTATACCATTTGGTTTAGTCAGGTCAAGTCTCAATTAGGCTGACCTAACATTTGTGATCATTTCTTCAATCAGTACACTGGGTGTGTCTTTTTACATGCTGTGTGTCTAAAACCTACAAAAGACAAAACACAAAAATATATCTCATACCCTACCATCATTATATATAAATGTAAAGCAAAGTTGCATAATAAATATAGGGTACTTAGTGAACTATTTTTGATCAAAAAAAGTATACAAGCCGTCCCACCAGCGGCAAGGTGACCCTAAATTGGGACGGTACCTATACTGCCTATATTAAAAACCTTACTGTATATCAAAGTTGAAGCAATGCATATAAAAGGGTAGACAAATAGGACCGGGTCCCAACTCCAGACCACCCAGGCCCGTGGTAAGCTACATATATACCAGTCAGCTCAACAAAGGGGATGCCACACCCTTAAATTGCACAGAATGCAAACAAGACAAAAAACCAGGCAATGTGAACTGAGGTCTAAGATGGTAGACATGCAAGAAATAGGAGCATGTTCACACTAGCAAAACAGAAACAAAACCTACAAAAGACAAAAGACAAAAATATATCTCATACCCTACCATCATTATATATAAATGTAAAGCAAAGTTGCATAATAAATATAGGGTACTTAGTGAACTATTTTTGATCAAAAAAAGTATACAAGCCGTCCCACCAGCGGCAAGGTGACCCTAAATTGGGACGGTACCTATACTGCCTATATTAAAAACCTTACTGTATATCAAAGTTGAAGCAATGCATATAAAAGGGTAGACAAATAGGACCGGGTCCCAACTCCAGACCACCCAGGCCCGTGGTAAGCTACATATATACCAGTCAGCTCAACAAAGGGGATGCCACACCCTTAAATTGCACAGAATGCAAACAAGACAAAAAACCAGGCAATGTGAACTGAGGACTAAGATGGTAGACATGCAAGAAATAGGAGCATGTTCACACTAGCAAAAAAGAAACAAAACCTACAAAAGACAAAAGACAAAAATATATCTCATACCCTACCATCATTATATATAAATGTAAAGCAAAGTTGCATAATAAATATAGGGTACTTAGTGAACTATTTTTGATCAAAAAAAGTATACAAGCCGTCCCACCAGCGGCAAGGTGACCCTAAATTGGGACGGTACCTATACTGCCTATATTAAAAACCTTACTGTATATCAAAGTTGAAGCAATGCATATAAAAGGGTAGACAAATAGGACCGGGTCCCAACTCCAGACCACCCAGGCCCGTGGTAAGCTACATATATACCAGTCAGCTCAACAAAGGGGATGCCACACCCTTAAATTGCACAGAATGCAAACAAGACAAAAAAACAGGCAATGTGAACTGAGGTCTAAGATGGTAGACATGCAAGAAATAGGAGCATGTTCACACTAGCAAAAAAGAAACAAAACCTACAAAAGACAAAAGACAAAAATATATCTCATACCCTACCATCATTATATATAAATGTAAAGCAAAGTTGCATAATAAATATAGGGTACTTAGTGAACTATTTTTGATCAAAAAAAGTATACAAGCCGTCCCACCAGCGGCAAGGTGACCCTAAATTGGGACGGTACCTATACTGCCTATATTAAAAACCTTACTGTATATCAAAGTTGAAGTAATGCATATAAAAGGGTAGACAAATAGGACCGGGTCCCAACTCCAGACCACCCAGGCCCGTGGTAAGCTACATATATACCAGTCAGCTCAACAAAGGGGATGCCACACCCTTAAATTGCACAGAATGCAAACAAGACAAAAAACCAGGCAATGTGAACTGAGGTCTAAGATGGTAGACATGCAAGAAATAGGAGCATGTTCACACTAGCAAAAAAGAAACAAAACCTACAAAAGACAAAAGACAAAAATATATCTCATACCCTACCATCATTATATATAAATGTAAAGCAAAGTTGCATAATAAATATAGGGTACTTAGTGAACTATTTTTGATCAAAAAAAGTATACAAGCCGTCCCACCAGCGGCAAGGTGACCCTAAATTGGGACGGTACCTATACTGCCTATATTAAAAACCTTACTGTATATCAAAGTTGAAGTAATGCATATAAAAGGGTAGACAAATAGGACCGGGTCCCAACTCCAGACCACCCAGGCCCGTGGTAAGCTACATATATACCAGTCAGCTCAACAAAGGGGATGCCACACCCTTAAATTGCACAGAATGCAAACAAGACAAAAAACCAGGCAATGTGAACTGAGGTCTAAAATGGTAGACATGCAAGAAATAGGAGCATGTTCACACTAGCAAAAAAGAAACAAAACCTACAAAAGACAAAAGACAAAAATATATCTCATACCCTACCATCATTATATATAAATGTAAAGCAAAGTTGCATAATAAATATAGGGTACTTAGTGAACTATTTTTGATCAAAAAAAGTATACAAGCCGTCCCACCAGCGGCAAGGTGACCCTAAATTGGGACGGTACCTATACTGCCTATATTAAAAACCTTACTGTATATCAAAGTTGAAGCAATGCATATAAAAGGGTAGACAAATAGGACCGGGTTTTTTGTCTTGTTTGCATTCTGTGCAATTTAAGGGTGTGGCATCCCCTTTGTTGAGCTGACTGGTATATATGTAGCTTACCACGGGCCTGGGTGGTCTGGAGTTGGGACCCGGTCCTATTTGTCTACCCTTTTATATGCATTGCTTCAACTTTGATATACAGTAAGGTTTTTAATATAGGCAGTATAGGTACCGTCCCAATTTAGGGTCACCTTGCCGCTGGTGGGACGGCTTGTATACTTTTTTTGATCAAAAATAGTTCACTAAGTACCCTATATTTATTATGCAACTTTGCTTTACATTTATATATAATGATGGTAGGGTATGAGATATATTTTTGTCTTTTGTCTTTTGTAGGTTTTGTTTCTTTTTTGCTAGTGTGAACATGCTCCTATTTCTTGCATGTCTACCATCTTAGACCTCAGTTCACATTGCCTGGTTTTTTGTCTTGTTTGCATTCTGTGCAATTTAAGGGTGTGGCATCCCCTTTGTTGAGCTGACTGGTATATATGTAGCTTACCACGGGCCTGGGTGGTCTGGAGTTGGGACCCGGTCCTATTTGTCTACCCTTTTATATGCATTGCTTCAACTTTGATATACAGTAAGGTTTTTAATATAGGCAGTATAGGTACCGTCCCAATTTAGGGTCACCTTGCCGCTGGTGGGACGGCTTGTATACTTTTTTTGATCAAAAATAGTTCACTAAGTACCCTATATTTATTATGCAACTTTGCTTTACATTTATATATAATGATGGTAGGGTATGAGATATATTTTTGTCTTTTGTCTTTTGTAGGTTTTGTTTCTTTTTTGCTAGTGTGAACATGCTCCTATTTCTTGCATGTCTACCATCTTAGACCTCAGTTCACATTGCCTGGTATGCTGTGTGTCTAGTATTGTCCAGCATCCAGCTGCTTTAAATAAGGTATAATAAAGATACATTGTTTTATCTTTTTCTAATTATTTTCTGTTATTTGAGTGTTCCCTTTATTTTTTTGAGCAGTGTACATTATAACATTGTTCAATTTTACCAAAATAAGAAAGAAACAAAGAAAAAAACGCTTTATATTATTATGACTCTCCAGCCATAGCATATTGCATTTCTTCCATATGACTTTGTGTTCCACACAAATTTAAGAAATAAGAAGTCCAAATTTGCTAATTGATTCACTGCAAATTGCCATGAAATAAAGTGTATAACACTCTAAGGTCTACTAGGACTTTATCCAAACCCTTTCAAGCTCTTTAACGCAAACACAGCTTTAGTAATGTCAAAGTGGCGACAAAATATCTAACTATAGGTAAATGAATGATAACTGGTGGTGATAAACAACCATTTTAATAACACTGCAAATTTTTTGTGTTTTCTAAAATGAAAAAAAAATCCAACAATGTTTCCTTTTGGGGGACAGATGCCTGCCATGCTGTTGTTTTCTACACATACAGTGTATACTGAAGAAGTCATGGCTTTTTGATAAGTGGTGGTCCAAAAATTATCCCATTTTGGGGTGTAGCTACAGGTTTAGTGTTTACAAACTTAAGAAGCAATGGCTTGGCTTCTTTTCACCATCAAAAATGTATTATCCCTTTTTGTAGTATAGGTTCGGTATGTGTTCATACAGTGAACAAGCAGTGTGGGAAAAACCATGCTCATACAGTATGGCCAATGAAAAAGCAGCATGAAGCACCAGTTCAGTGCCCAAACACTATGGCCCATGAAAAAGCTATTGCTTATTATTTTTGGTGTGGCACTTCAAAAAAATTATTCTTTATTTGGACAGCAGTAAAGGTTTTTTTTTTTCTAGACCGCACCTAAAAGCATGATAAAGCAATGGCTTATTTCAGCGGCTTATGATAGCAACATTGAAAAATATTTGGGTAGCAGAGCAGCAAACATTTGGAAAAAATCCAAAATTTCTTGGGGATAGAGTGGATTGTCAATAAGCAATTACTTATTTTAACCTCCCGTTGGCTATTTTACGTTTTTTTTTCCTTATTTTAGTAGCAAGAAAGTTTACTAAAAGTAGTAAAAGAAAGCTTGTTTTCAATTCATGAAACGAGAATGAAGAAGTAATGGCTTATTTCAGTCATGGCAACAAACTTGAAAACATTTTTTGCAGCAGTATCTTTGTTGTAAAAATTATAAAATTTCTTGCCCA
Source organism: Phyllobates terribilis (assembly GCF_046119375.1). Lineage (NCBI taxonomy): Eukaryota > Metazoa > Chordata > Amphibia > Anura > Dendrobatidae > Phyllobates > Phyllobates terribilis. Next base: position 409,366,045 of record NW_027362771.1, on the reverse strand, counting down.
CTGCACAAAAACAGTGTGACCTATGAAGAAGCAAGTACTTTTAACAAGGTGGCTAAAATTGTTCCCTTTTTTTGGGAAGAGCAGCAGGTTTCTTGTTTTGAAAGTGAAGAAGCGATGGCTTTTTTATCCCCTTTTTCGGATGAACAACAATCATGTTATTTGGAAAATGAATAAGCAATGGCTGGGGTAGGGTAAGTAGTCCCAGCACCATTGTAGTATAGAGAAAGAACACAATGGAAAGGCTGAAGCATCACACTAAAAGATTATTGTGATGAGTGGTTTTTATTCACCAAAATCCATTATAGAGACCAGCCATGTTTCATACCCTCATTTCACCATTTTCAAGCTTTATGATTAAGTGTTTTAATCATTTTACTTTGTTAAATATTCAGATTTCAGGTTTAATAAACTTTTGGATTGACCAACAGTACTGTAGTTGTTCAATAATAAAATTAATCATCATCAAAAATACAAATTGTCTAATAATTGTGCACATAGTGTAGATGCAAAAAATGATGTGATAGAATTGCAGCAGCATTATAATCACACTACTAAAACATGCAGCATCAGCTGCGTTATGTGTCCCTCCCAAGCCCTGCCCTACAGTGTATCAGACACACTGACACTCCTATTTCTTTTTCCCTATAAATTTAATCTGTTGTTCTCTTTTCCTTACTCACTAATCTTATTCACTGCTGTGCTGTCAAACACTATCTGTTCACCTTCTTTAGTATTGTATGGCTTTTTCTCATTATCTGTATGATTAAGCTGTGACCTATGACATACTCCCACTTTCCAGATTCACAAAAATATGGCTGATGCATTTCAGGCTTATACTTTTATCCAGGCTATGATAGTTCCTCATGATTCGCTGTGCTATACCATTTGATGAGATAGTTACTAAGCATTATGGGGAAGTCTATCTGGCCATGTGCAGGATCTTGTGGTCTTTTTCTCGCTAATACAATCTTCTGTAACGTATAAAATGCTATTTATCATTTCAGGCAATTTGTGCTATACGAGCTACATTTTTTTCACCAGCTTCAGTGAATTGCTAAAACTTTGACATAAATTTGATTTGATGATTCGCTCATCATTACAGTACTGATCAAAAGCTTGTAAACACTTTTTATGCAATGGTTTTCCTAGTTCTTGTTACTGATGCTTTTCAGCGCTGGGTCCTACGTTCATATCCCCCCAAAGACAACATCTGCAAGGAGTTTGTGTGTTCTCTCCGTATTTGAATGGGTTCCCTCCGGGGTTTCTCCTTTCATCCCACCCTCCAAAGGCATACTGATAGGGAATTTAGATTGTGAGCCCCAAATAGGACAGTCATGATGATGTGTATAAAGCGCTGTGGAATTAATGGCGCTATATAATAAATAAAATAAATAAATGTGTTAAACCTTAGATTTCTCAAAGTATCCCCTTTTACTCCCCTGCCAACTTTACATACGCTTGGCTTTTTCTTACAATCCACAGTTTCCACAGTTTCTTACAGTCCAACTCATTGTTAAATAAACATTTCCAGATATTGATTTATTTACTTATTCGGGACTTCTTACCAGATACTATACTTCCCTATTCAACAGGAGCACATGTCAGTCTCTGTGTCTTAAGGCCCAAAATGCTGCAAGGACAAGAGCACAAGTCAGCTCCTGAATGTTGATTTCCTGAGTGGAGAGAAAGAGAGAAAAGTGACCCCCTTTAGTATGTCACGTACTCTGTACTGGGTACATTGCTTCACCCTAATGGAAAGTTTTGCTGACAATACATGTAGTATTTTTGTACACTTAGCACAGGGTAGATGGTAACGTCATACATAGAAACATATACAACTCTGGCAAAAATTAAGAGACCACGGCAAAATTTTTAGTTTCTCTGATTTTTCTCTTTATAGGTATATTTTTGAGTAAAATGTACATTGTTGTTTTAGTCTATAAAAGAATGACAACATGTCTCCGAAATTCAAAGCTAAAAATGTAGTATTTATTTGCAGCAAATGATAAAGCGTCAAAATACTAAAAGAGAAACAGTGCTTTCAGACCTCAAATTACTCATGTTTTAACTCAGGAACAGTTCAGAAATCAATATTTGTCCAACAAGAGAAAATATTTTAAAGTTTGTGAATCAAGCCACGTAGATGATCATCTGTCCCTAGGAATAAGCCATTGTATTCCTGTTATTGAAGACCATGTAGATGTAAGATATGCAGAAAAGCAGCACAGGATTAGGGCTGGGATCAGGAAGTTCCAATAAATACACTGTACCGACGCCATACCTATTGGCATAGTATTCTCTACTACACTGTGTTCCAAATTATTATACAAATAATATTTTCTCAGATTTTCCCAAATTACCTATATGAATTGCAATCATTGTAATTTTCCAGTCAAATAACTATTAGAGTACAATTGAAAGGTTTTTGTACAAACTGCCTATGATAACAGTATATTTTTTAAAAAATAAAAAAACTCAAACTGCACTCAAAATGCATGTTCCAAATTATTATGCACAGCAGAGTTTTCAACCTTTTCATTTTAATAAAGAACAAAAAATGGTCATTTTTGAAATTATAAGCATTAGCAGGTTATTACAAACTGAAATCAAACAGTTTTCAACTCAAAACTTTATTCTAGGTGATGTTACATTTGCACATAGGACCCCTTGTTCGAAAGGAGCTTCTGAACTCTCTCGTCCATTGAATTTGTCAGGTTTTGGATGGTTTCTGCTTTAATTGTTTTGCATGAGGACAGAATACCCTCCCAGAGCTGTTGCTTAGATGTGAACTGCCTCCCGCCATCATAGACACTCCTTTTGATGATGCTCCAGAGGTTCTCAATGGGGTTGAGGTCAGGGGAGCATGGGTGCCACACCATAAGTTTGTCCCCTTTTATGCCCATAGCAGCCAGAGATGCAGATGTGTTAGGTGCAGCATGAGACGGGGCATTATCATGCATGAAATGATCTCGATGGTCCAGATGGATGGAGTGGAGGATGACAGGTTGATGGACACCCCATGCAAACACGGCTACAGCGCTAACATGGAGGAGGTGGAGTAATGTTTTGTGCTGGAATCATGGGGAGAGAGATTGTCGGCCCTTTTAGGATCCCTGAAGGGGTAAAGATGAACTCCATAATGTATGTTGAGTTTCTCAAACAGCACTTCCTTCCATGGTTCAAGAAGAAGAACCGTGTATTCCGCAGCAAGATCATTTTCATGCATGATAACGCCCCGTCTCATGCTGCACATAACACATCTGCATCTCTGGCTGCTATGGGCATAAAAGGGGACAAACTTATGTTGTGGGACCCATGCTCCCCTGACCTCAACCCCATTGAGAGCATCATCAAAAGTAGTGTCTATGATGGCGGGAGGCAGTTCACATCTAAGCAACAGCTCTGGGAGGGTATTCTGTCCTCATGCAAAACAATTGAAGCAGAAACCATCCAAAACCTGACAAATTCAATGGACGAGAGAGTTCAGAAGCTCCTTTCGAACAAGCGGTCCTATGTGCAAATTTAACATCACCTAGAATAAAGTTTTGAGTTGAAAACTGTTTGATTTCAGTTTGTAATAACCTGCTAATGCTTATAATTTCAAAAATGACAATTTTTTTGTTCTTTATTAAAATGAAAAGGTTGAAAACTCTGCTGTGCATAATAATTTGGAACATGCATTTTGAGTGCAGTTTGAGTTTTTTATTTTTTTAAAAATATACTGTTATCATAGGCAGTTTGTACAAAAACCTTTCAATTGTACTCTAATCGTTATTTGACTGGAAAATTACAATGACTGCAATTCATATAGGTAATTTGGGAAAATCTGATAAAATATTATTTGCATAATAATTTGGAACACAGTGTAGATGTTTCTGTGAGTGTGACCATGTGTAGTCGGCGTGCATGTCACGATGGACTGCACAGCCGGAAATGCCATCATTGAATGAGTCACATGGAGTTCCTGTGGATATAACCCTTGTGACAAAGTCACTGGCAGTGTGGGAAATATGTTTCACTAAGGCAATTAGCTGCAGCGATATGAAACATGGAAGTTTTTCCTGCATATTAGGTGCATAGAGGGCTAACGAGCCAGGTTTACAAGGACATGTTTTTAGTTTATGGCGAAGCACAGGGCAGGAAGCCTTCCACCTTATCTCCAATCCAGGGCGAGTGGTGTGGGCTTTAAGTAGCCAGCCTTTACATTAAGGTGTGTTCAGTGTCTGGGGAAACCTGCTCCAGAGAGGAACTTGCTTATGTTGTGCTGAACCATGTGTGCCTAACCCTGAGTGGCCAGACTCCGCCCGATATACTGACTGTGCTGCATCTTTGCATTTGTTTTGTCGTTATGCCGAATGGGCCGTGTTTAATTTATGGACTCCAGGGTGATTTATGACGTTTAATATATCAACCCAAAATTTAAAGAGATAGTGTACCATGTCTACCTCTGCATATAGCCAAGCTTGTCGCTTTACCACACCCTGTAGAGCCGGAGTGAATGACACAGCTAATCCTGTGAAGCTTTTCTGGATATCTTACATCTAATATCTTACAGATGTGATTTTTGCTATTTATACCACGTTTTATCAAGCAATAGCACTTTACCCCTGAGGAAGCCATGTGGATGTGGCGGCGTAACGCATAGGGTCTGTTACCCTCTCCCCCACATATCCTGGTGGTTTGTATGGATTTTCTAATGTCCAACATTATTTCTATGTGGTTGTTATCAAGGGTTTTTATTAGAGATGAGCGGTGTTCGAATTGAACTATTCGCCAATCTCAAATTCGAGCTGTTTTGGGCGGTGTTCGAGCCGTTCAGCGAACACAAACGATTTGAAAAAAATTCGGCTGTTTGAGGCTATGTTCGATAACTGTTCGTGCACCAAAATCGTAACTGGATTTTTTCTCAGTAATGCTGAAAATTAATGTTAATACGCAGTTTGAGTGAACAGCGGGGCGGGGGAGGGGGCAGGGGATGGATCTCTGCAGAAATAATGAAGATCTCCATTTTTTTTCTCTTTCCCGCATTTACAGTGGGGAGGCGCAATCTGTCAGCCTATCAGCAGCGAACACACGGAGCGAACTGCTTTTTTTCACACAAGCAAGGGCATGTGTCATTGGCAGTGTATGTCACATGTCCTTGCCCTATAAGACCCAGCCATTTTCCCCGTCGCCACCATTTTCTCACTGCTGCAGCTGTGTGTTAGACGACACCGCTGTTGCTGTGTGCGCTATACTTTGTTAATTTCAAGCCAATTTTCGCACAAATCTACAGATAGCTTGGGAGTAGGCAATAGTTGTGATTGCAGTCCTTTTAAGGACTAGGTTACATCATTTCCTACGACTTTTATCAGGCAGGTCTGTGCTCTTAAATAGATAGGTTGGGAGTAAAGACTAATTGTAATTGCAGTCCTTTTCAGGGCTAGGTTACATCAGTTCCTATCACTTTTATCAGGCAGGTCTGTGCTCTTAAATAGATAGGTTGGGAGTAAAGACTAATTGTAATTGCAGTCCTTTTGAGGGCTAGGTTACATCAGTTCCTATCACTTTTTGCCAGCCAGGTTGTGCCAGTGCTGTGCAAGTTTTTTTCACAGCATTTGGCTAAATCTAGCAAAGCAAATCCTTTTTGGCCTCTTGCAGTGTGTGTTAGTCAGTGGAGTAGCCTATCTGTGTTGCAAGCTACACCACCTGTGTATAGAACACCAATTTTTTTACTGCACCTAGTGAAGTAAAACCTTTTGGGCATAGCATCATTCTATTAGTCCATGTATACTAACCTCCACCAGGTTGCAAATTCAATATAATTTTTATCTGCATCTAGCTCTGAAAAAATATTTCGGCTTGTAGCAGTGTGTGGGAATTGTTCTATTAGTCCATCTATACTAACCTCCACCAAGTTGCAAATTCAATATAATTTTTTTCTGCATCTAGCTCTGAAAAAATATTTCGGCTTGTAGCAGTGTGTGGGACTTGTTCTATTAGTCCATCTATACTAATCTCCACCAGGTTGCAAATTCAATATAATTTTTATCTGCATCTAGCTCTGAAAAAATATTTCGGCTTGTAGCAGTGTGTGGGACATGTTCTATTAGTCCATCTATACTAACCTCCACCAGGTTGCAAATTCAATATAATTTTTATTTGCATCTAGCTCTGAAAACATATTTTGGCTTGTAGCAGTGTGTGGGACTTGTTCTATTAGTCCATGTATACTAACCTCCACCAGGTTGCAAATTCAATAAAAAAAATTTCTGCATCTAGCTCAGAAGAAATATTTCGGCTTGTAGCAGTGTGTGGGACTTGTTATATTAGTCCATCTATACTAACCTCCACCAGGTTGCAAATTCAATATAATTTTTTTCTGCATCTAGCTCAGAAGAAATATTTCGGCTTTTAGCAGTGTGTGGGACTTGTTCTATTAGTCCATCTATACTAACCTCCACCAGGTTGCAAATTCAATATAATTTTTTTCTGCATCTAGCTCTGAAAAATATTTCGGCTTGTAGCAGTGTGTGGGACTTGTTCTATTAGTCCATCTATACTAACCTCCACCAGGTTGCAAATTCAATATAATTTTTATCTGCATCTAGCTCTGAAAAAATATTTCGGCTTGTAGCAGTGTGTGGGACTTGTTCTATTAGTCCATCTATACTAACATCCACCAGGTTGCAAATTCAATATAATTTTTATCTGTATCGAGCTCTGAAAAAATATTTCGGCTTGTAGCAGTGTGTGGGACTTGTTCTATTAGTCCATCTATACTAACCTCCACCAGGTTGCAAATTCAATATAATTTTTTTCTGCATCTAGCTCTGAAAAAATATTTCGGCTTGTAGCAGTGTGTGGGACTTGTTCTATTAGTCCATCTATACTAACCTCCACCAGGTTGCAAATTCAAAATAATTTTTATCTGCATCTAACCCAGCCAATAATTTTGGGCTAACACCACAGTTTGGCCACTCAGCTCTGCTCGGTTCTCATCCAATGTTTTTTGTGCAAACAACTCCAGAGTTGTGAATTAGTTAACCACCAAAATGAGTGGAAAAAGGCCTGCTGCTGGTGGAAAGGGGAATAGGCGTGTTGGGAAGGGAAAAAAAGGTTGTGTCCGTGGGGTAGGTGTTAAAGCAACACCAAAGCGTTCTGTCTGAACGTGTGTTCAGCGCTGCTGGTGGTGTGCTGACAGATAAGCGCACGCGGCTCTCCACTGATAATGTAGACAGACTCACGTTCCTAAAGAAGAACAAATCATGGATCCGAAACGACTTTTCTACCCCTGTGTCATCCTGGGGAGACTAAAAGCTTGATTTGTTAAAATCACCTCACCAACCATTTTAAGCTTTCAAATTACTAACCATGTTTATCTGTATCTTGGCTGGAAAATAATTTGGGCCTTGTAGCAGTGTGCAGTACTGATTCTATTAGGCCATCTATACTAAGCTCCACCAGCTTTCAAATTAATAATAATTTTTAGCTGCATCTAGCCCGGAAAATAATTTTGGGGCTCCTAGATGTGCAAGACACATGAGTGCCTTCTTGCTGCACTACCTGCAACATGACCCTCAGATTGTCAGAATTCGAAATAATCCTGACTACTGGGTTGCCACACTCTTAGATCCCCCACACTCTTCGATCAACCTTTTCATTTTAATAATGAACAAAACAATGGTCATTTTTGAAATTATAAGCATTAGCAGGTCATTAGAAATTTAAATCAAACAGTTTTCAACTCAAAACTTTATTCTAGGTGATGTTACATTTGCACATAGGACCCCTTGTTCGAAAGGAGCTTCTGAACTCTCTTGTCCATTGAATTTGTCAGGTTTTGGATGGTTTCTGCTTCAATTGTTTTGCATGAGGACAGAATACCCTCCCAGAGCTGTTGCTTTGATGTGAACTGCCTCCTGCCATCATAGACACTCCTTTTGATGATGCTCCAGAGGTTCTCAATGGGGTTGAGGTCAGGGGAGCATTGGGGTCACACCATAAGTTTGTCCCCTTTTATGCCCATATCAGTCAGAGATGCAGATGTGTTATGTGCAGCATGAGACGGTGCATTATCATGCATGAAAATGATCTTGCTATGGAATACACGGTTCTTCTTCTTGAACCATGGCAGGAAGTGCTGTTTGAGAAACTGTACATACATTATGGAGTTCATCTTTACCCCTTCAGGGATCTTAAAGGGGCCGACAATCTCTCTCCCCATGATTCCAGCCCAAAACATTACTCCACCTCCTCCATGTTGGTGCCGTAGCCGTGTTTGCATGGGGTGTCCATCAACCAGCCATACTCCACTCCATCCATCTGCACCATCGAGCGTTGCACTGCACTCATCGGTGAACAAAACAGTTTTGAAGTCAGTCTTCATGTATTGTTTGGCCCACTGGAGCCGTTTCTGCTTGTGTACAGTGGATAGAGGAGGTCGACAGGATGGCTTACGCACAGCTGCAAACCTCTGAAAGACCCTGCATCTTGTTGTTCGGGGGACGTTGGAGGCACCAGCAGCTTCAAAAACTTGTCTACTGCTATGACAAGGCTTTTTTGCCGCTGCTCTTTTAACCTGACGTAATTGCCTGTAGGAAAGAGTCCTCAATTTTCCCTTATCAGCACGCACACGTGTGTACTGTGAATCAGCTACATACTTCTTGATTGTGCGATGATCAGGATGAAGTGTCTTGGCAATGTTGATTGTAGTCATGCCTTGACCTAAACACTCCACAATTTGTTGCTTCTCAGCAGCCGACACATCCTTTTTCTTTCCCATTTTGGCAGAAAATGTAGGCTGCTTAATAATGTGGGACAGCCTTCTTAATTAGTCTTGCCTTTCATTGGACACACCTGCCAAACTAATTAGCACAGGTATCTGCAATTGCTTACAGTGATATAAAGAGCCCTGACACACATCACCATCAATAAGTTTAACTGACAAGCAAAAAAATTCTTACCTTATCACTCCTAAACACTTTTTGCATAATAATTTGGAACACAGTGTACATGTGCTTTCCACAAAACACCAGTGGTTCACGTAGTGAATCTTACAGTTCTAACTTGCCAACCGTGGTCTGTATGGAGTTGTTCAATAAAGGGCCCAAAATTAAGATAACATACACGGGAGAGGTCTCTATGATTACGAATTCCTAAGTATTTGATACCCTGTGAGGGCCAAGCAAAGGGAAAGTTGGACTGGATGGAATCCTGTATGGATTTGGGGAGGGAAACATCGAGGGCCTCAGACTTCGTTGCATTGATTTTAAAATTTGACCATGTAACAAAGTGATCTATTTCAGCCATAACAGCAGGGATGGATATATGTGATTGAGTGATATATACTAGGACATCATCAGCAAATGCAGAGCACTTGTACTCGGTGCCTCCCACCTCAATCCACCTAATATTGGGGTTATGGCGAATTGTTGAGAGCAGGTGCTCCGTCACTAGGATGTATAAGAGAGGGGACAGAGGACATCCCTGCCTTGTCCCATTGGTGATTATGAAAGGTGATGAAAATGTTCTGACGCGCCCCCTGGGCCTTGGGACACCCGGGGCCGGACCCTTTTTGGTGGATGCTGGGGGTTGTAGTCTCCGTGGCGGCGACCCGGTTCCGTGGCTCAGGGCGGTCAAACCAGTGGCGGAACTATTTATGTGGTTTTGATGCTTAAATGTCCGACTACGCCACCCATGGCTTGCGGTCAGAGTGAACCGCCGCTGCAGGGCAGACCACTGAGGCTGGTGTTGTGGGTGCAGCAGAGCATAGTATAACTCCCCACGGGAGGAGTATAGCCTCAGGGCAGTGTATGCGGAGGATGGGGGTGATGGTGCAGGGCAGCAGCAGTAACGACACGGAGTCAGTGATGCAGTCCAGGGCCTTTACTCACAGTTCTTATTATCCAGACCACTTCTGCAGGTAACGGCTGCCCACGTCGTACTGTGCTCACCAGGTGAGGGGCTCGGCCAACTCCCAGATAACTTTGGAGCGCTTCACAGGACCCCCTTTGTGTGTCCTTTCTCTGGCCTTTCTTACCCCACCAGTGACCACGCTTCTGTCCGGCTGCCTCGGGCCTCCTCTTGGTAAACTTGGCGCCAGTTTCCCTGACCCTATGTGGTGACTTCCTAGCGGGTGTAGCGAGGGGCTGCGCCACATAAAATGTCACAGCCTCCGGTTTCTAGCTGAGGGTCATTTCCCGCCTCCACTAGTTTCGGTGACATGTCTCCCCCTTTGGCCTGACCCCTCCACGCAGGTGGATTCGGGCGTGCGGTGGCGACTCGCCCGTCCACACCCCTGGGATCCCTTCGTTCCTCGTTCCTGGAGCCTTCTCCGCTCCTCTTCCTTCTCCCTCTTCCAGGCCTGGGCCTCTGTTACTAGGCCGGCCTCCGGAGCAGAGCTCATGCAGAGCCCCTGCTCCCTGTCACTTCTGCTCAGACTTCTCTGCACTGAACTAAGATGGTGCCCACCTTTTATACTCCCTTCTCAATGCACCCAGGAACTGCTTCCTCCCTGCTCCTGCACTACAGGGTTCCCCTTCCTCGGTGTTCCCTCCCCCCACTCCAGCCAGGGACAGGGACTGTCGTGCCCATCTCAGGGGCATATTGGTCGCCCTGCCCCACGGCAATGTGGTGTAATGCATGCAGGTGTCAGGGTCCTGATCCACACTCCATCCTTACCTGAGAGTGAGATATCACACCTCTGGGTGAGGTGCAATACCTCTGTAGCAACCGAGCCCTCGGGGTGCTACAGTTCAATTTATCTTCAGCCTAGGTGAAGTATTGCGATACAGGGCCGTGATTTTGTCTATAAAAGGGTCCCCTAGACCCCTACCCCAAGCTTTTTAAGAGAATAATATATGACGTGCCAGAAGACTCTATGGAATGCTTTCTCAGCATCCAACGAGAGTATCTAATTACAAATTTTTAACTGCATCTAGCCCAGGAAATACTTTGTGCCTAGTAGCAGTGTCTGCTAGTTAGCGGATTATCCCAGCTGTTAAGCAAGCTACACCACCTGTAATTTTTTTCAAAGGAAATGGTTCGGGCTCCCGGGATACTCAGTGAAGAGCATCGGAAGGCACTCCAAGGCACAGGGGCTGGGACTGGCGGTAGGACGCCTTGCAGTGGACCGCCAAGCTCGATCCTTATAAAAGCTTTTTAACTGCAGCACCTTTAGTGGACGCTACTGGAGCTGGAATTCCCACAGCTGCTGGCATCAGACTTGCCCTCCAATAGATCCTTGTAAAAGGATTTAAAGTGTACTCATTCAAATTAGAGAGACAATTTAAATTAAAAATCTTAGACCTGCCTCCACCGCAGGGGGGCTCGCTCGACCCACCAGCAGACAGGCACCAGTATTGGGAGAGGGGGGCTGGCCGTCAGGGTCCACCGCAGCTCTGGCACAAACACGGCGACACGGAGGTCGCACGGGTAGGAACGGACTGGCCGTGTCGGCTTCGCACTTTTTTGGTTTTAGAAGGGCATGACATGCCTATATCTGAGTCTACCCCTCCTTTTACTCCTCCACCTCTTTTCTTTTCGCATGACTATATGTACTTGTCACTTTTCCATGTCTTAGTTGTGTCTTCTGAGCAGTTTGTCAGCTTTTGGACACCTTTGAAGTGTTTTCTATGTGTTGCTATGTGTTTTTGTTTGCCTGCCATTGGTTTTAACGGTGTTCGTCGAACAGTTCGACGAACAGTTCGTCGAACATACGGGTGTTCGACGAACCGAACCGAACTCGAACACTACGGGGGTGGCTCAACACTAGTTATTATCGCATGAATTTATTGCATGGGTCACTTCTTTTTGACATGTATTTAATAAAAACCTTGGCATAGACATTCTTATATGTAAATCACTCTACTTGGTAGTGATAAACACATCATCCATATATATAGAATTAGCCTTTATTTGATATGCGATTTCTCTACCCTTATACCACACAGTATATATCATCTAATTGCGGGAGTTAGTTTTTGTGTCTGAATTTTGTACATTGACATATATATCAAGTTTTTGTGCTTGAATTTTGTATATTGACATATATATCTATGCCTTATTATAAGGGGATAATTTTTTGTATTTTTTTTTTCCATTTTCTTGTTTTTAATTATGTTTTAATAGATTAGTGTTTGTTTGTGGTATCAATAAAATTTGTTTGCTATATAAACATTCTCTCAAATTGATATTTATCTTGGATGTTTGGTGCCTGCTATACACCTTGTTCCACTTCCTACATAATTGGTTTTCCTTTGGTGTTTGACACAACTTTCTGTTCTATAAATACAGTGGGTACAGAAAGTATTCAGACCCCTTTAAATTTTTCACTCTTTGTTTCATTGCAGCCATTTGGTAAACTCTAAAAAGTTCATTTTTTTCTCATTAAAGTACACTCTGCACGCCATCTTGACTAAAAAAAAAAACAGAAATCTAGAAATTTTTGCAAATTTATTAAAAAAGAAAAACTGAAATATCAATATAAATTAATGAGAAAAAATGAACTTTTTAGAATCTACCAAATGGCTGCAATGAAACAAAGAGTGAAAAATTTAAAGGGGTCTGAATACTTTCTGTACCCACTGTATGTTTCACTGAGGCTAATAGCTTCAGTGATGTAAAACCAAGAAGTCTTCTCCAGCATGTTATGTGCTGAGAGGATTAATCAGCCATTTTAATGGGACTTTTTTTTGTGAAAGACTATAGAGCAGATGGGAGGTTGTTCACCATGTCAGCATTTAAGGCCCCAGTGTGCCCAGTTTGTCTAAAACTGGGCCTGTGAAACACCCTTTATTTGAAAGAGATAAGGGTGTTTCATAAAAAACAGTCAATAGTGGACAGAAATGTATAATTTATGATATTCTGCAGCAGGCAGTCCAGGTGTGTATTATAGAAAATAATTTATTTGTTAGTGTACATTATAAAGAATATTCATAAGTTTTGTGTCGTCTTCAAATATATGAAATTGTGTGCCTATAGAAATGCAATGCGGCACGTTAGGATCTCCTATTAGAAGACATGACATACCAGTACTGGCAAGCTGAGTAATGCAAACTGGCATCAGGATTATAAGCCATGCAATGCTTCTCTTAGAAATTAAATATACAAATACCCTCTGTGATACTTATTGAGGGTAGTAACCCTAAAAGTCAATACTGACCCTTTAACGAGCCTTGCCACATGACTAAGAAAAAAAGCCAAGCTAGAAACTCCATTTGCAGACACGTGTTTTGGAGTGTCTACCCTTCATCACTAAGTGAATGGCCTTTGACAGGGGGTATAGTTCATGTGGCAGGGCTTGTTAAAGGATCAGTACTGACTTTAAGTATTGCTACTATCCCCTCAATAGGTGGCACTAGAGTTCTAGTCTTCTTCCTCTCTAAAGAAGATATTTGCATATAACACTTTGGCCTCCTATACCACATGACCCAGCATCCTGAGTGTCCCGTGAACTCATTAAACATTCATCTGAACTGTGATTAGATAACATCCGTTGTTACAAGAACATATTTTGAATTTCATAATTTCATGACACTTTAAAGTAATGTTTGCGTATCTATTTGGTCTACAGAATAAATGGCAAACAATTGTGATGAACGAAAATCACAACAAGTGACATACAGGATTGCCTTAGTTGCTTTTTGAGTATATTTCTTCATCCTTATCATTCTCTGGCCAATAATGTCACAACCATACAAGCTTCTCTTTCTTCGGCTCCATTAGTTATTTGACTGTTATTCTTGCCAGCAATTAAACTTAATGAAGCCATTTGTTTTGTATTTATATTGGGTTTCCTCTGTGCCCTTGTGGCTGCTGGCGAATGATGCTCGGTGTAGCATTACAAACAGAATAAATGTTCTCATAGATCTGATTCCTCATACTGTCATGCAATAAACTTGTCAAGGAAAAGTTAACTTTTATTAAATTATTATATATTTCATCAAGTCCAATTCATACTTATAGAAATCTTCATTCCTTTGGGTCTTTACCTGAAAAAAATAGCACTGGTGGCAGTTTACAGTCTATTCCTGGCAATGGTATATTCACTGGCAGACACGGACTGAAAAGGGCCCCTGTGCAAAAACAATATATGGGCCTTTTGTAGTCTAATAACTCATCATAATGCACAATAGCACCTGATTTGAAGGTGGAAGTGGCCCCCTTACCTCATGGGCTCCTGTGCGACTGCACAGGTTGCATTAATGAAATGTCCTCCCCTGGGTATATTCACATGTACTTTGGAAGGAAGCAGTTCAACTACCATAAAGGAAAAGATATTTGATTTTACATCTGCGTAGGACATTATACTTTTAGCTATAACTCATTCATAAGAATACCTCTGTTTGCCTTCTTTGCCTTCTTCTTCACGTTTCTTAACCTCATCCATCTCCTCAACATTGCTCTACATTAATTGATCGCCCCTATGCATATAAGCTGATACAGAATTGCTATCAATATTGGTGGAAGGAGGCATTCTTTTCATAAATTCTGTAACATCCCTGGCGGCGTGCTTGCATGGCTTACCATCTCCCTCCATGCAAGACCGCAATCTTACCTTCCAGGCCAGGCTGCACACTTTTTCTCCAGTACCTGCTGTTTGTATGTCTTTTGTCTGCTGGCTTAGGGCGTCGGTGCTGTTGATTTCTGATTCTTAAAGCTACAGTGTGCGCACTCCTAATGCGTCCCCAGCCTATTGCTGTGAGTCACTGGATACTTAAACCCCCTCCACCCAGTGGGAGGTGCCTGAGCAACACTTTCTTACAGTCTGTGTTCTGTGCAACTGTTAGTTGCCAGGTCCTGTCCTGACTCTAGTCTGTCCGCCACCCTGGGGGCTGAGTACCCAGGCTCGTTCCTGTATCTTGTTCTCGGTTCAGTTCCTGTCTGAACAGTGTCCTAGCCCGTTACCTGTTTGTCTCTATGTCCGAATCTTCCCTTTTCCTGCAGTGTCTGAACCTGCACCTAACTCCAATTCGTTGTCTCTGTACTTCTGTTTGTGAGTTTTGTGTCCACTCGCTACTTCATTGTAAGTACCTTGTGTGTATCTGGCTCTGCTTGTCCCTTTTCCCTTCCTCCGTATATACCTCCTGTGTTCTAACCATCTTCCTGTATTTTCCAGTCTGTTCCATGTGAACAGAGCCCTGTCCTGTCTGCCTGCACCTTCTTCTCTGTTCTGCTTGTTCACTGCACCCGCGGTTCCACTCTGCTTGTTCACCGCACCTGCGGTTCCGCTGTGCTTGTTCTCCGCACCTGTTGTTCCGCTCCACTCTGCTTGTTCACCGCTCCGGCGGTTTTGCTCTGCTTGTTCACCGCACCTGCGGTTCCGCTCCGCTCTGCTTGTTCACCGCTTCGGCGGTTTTGCTCTGCTCAGCTTGTTCACCCCACCTGCGGTTTTGCTCCACTCTGCTTGTTCACCGCACTTACGGTTTTGCTCCGCTCTGCTTGTTCACCGCATATGCAGTTTCGCCCTGCTCTGTTTGCTCACCGCTCTGGCAGTTCTGCTCTGCTTGTTCACCGCATCTGCGGTTCCGCTCCGCTCTGCTTGTTCGCCGCACCTGCGGTTTTGCTCTGCTCTGCTTGTTCACCGCACCAGCAGTTTTGCCCACTTTCTTTGTTCGCCGCACCTGCGGTTTTGCTACGCTCTGCTTGCTCAACGCACCTGCGATTTTGCTCTGCTCTGCTTGTTCACCGCATCTGTGGTTTCGCCCTGCTCTGTTTGCTCACCGCTCCGGCGGTTCTGCTCTGCTTGTTCACTGCATCTGCGGTTTCACTCTGCTCTGCTGTCCTCCGCACCTGCGGCTCTGTTCCTGTGTCCTAGTCTGTACTGGTCCCTATCTTGCCTGCGTTCCTACCTGCCAGTACCCGCCTGCATGCATACCAGCTGTGCCTGTCAATATTCATCTGTCTGCATACCAGCCGTGCCTATCAGTGCCCACCTGTCAATATGCCAGTGTAAACTGCCTGTTCCTGCATTTCCCGGTGTGCGTCAACAGCTGTGACCGGGGTCTGACCTGGAGTGGCACCTGGTCCCTCTGCTCGGTTCCTCCCTGGTTCACGGAGTCGACTGAGCCGCCGTGCGACCTTGGTCAGACCGAGTTGATACTTAGTTACGTCCCTCCAGGCGCTCCTTGGTTCATGGTACAGTGGGATCACTAATCAAGCTCACACCAGTCAGTCCGGGCGCGAGCGTAACAAATTCTCTGCCTAAGACCTCTTAATAATGGCTGGTACTAGTATTTAACCATCTCCGGCAACAACCACTACATATGTCTTCTGTTTAGCAAGCAGCCCACCCCACCATTCCATATACGCAGTACACTCTTTGCGTATGTGCATTCTATGCAGATGCATCAAAGACATTCAACTGAGCAAGCATACACAAAAAAATGGAAAGAAAAACTGCCTTTCCTGCCTATCACAACTAATCAGAGTTCAGGTTTAATTTCATCTTCTCCTGTAAAATGAATGCTGTGCTGTGATTGGCTGATATAGGCAAAAAAGCCAATTTTTATTTTAGACAGTTTTGATAACTTTAACAGTTCTGCTCATCGTAAGGCCGGTTCACTTGTTCGACGTTCACTGTTCTGTAAGGATTGAACTGACTGCAGGTATTCTGCCCCAAAAAAAACATAGGCAAAGAGATATGTGAGAGGGAGTAGTGTGGACATTGCTGCTTTACCAGCCTCCGGCCACCAGAGGCCCCTGTTGCCTCTAAAAGAAAGGAACTCTTTGGAGAACTTGTTGGTGTGAGTCAGCAAAAAGAGAAGCAGGAGTGGAGAGAGGAGAGACATGGTGGAGCTGCATCCTAAGAGTTGGTGTGTGCAGCATGCAGAGAGTCTAATAAAACTTTGCCTGAACGAGGAGCTTTGCCTGTGGCTCTGGGCAGAGAGAAGGTACTACCTTAAAGGGACAACTGTTGTTGGATACAGAGGTGGATTCCTCCCCAGTGCATCTGAGTGACAAGGAGGACCCTCTGCTGACCTTACAGACTGAAAACGGCACTCCTGAGACTAGTTCAGGACCCTCTCCTCAGACTCCAGCTTCTTCAGAGAACAGTTACCAGCCAGTAAGACCTGAGCTCAGATTCCACCATAGGATCCTGTTGGTACATGCAAATAGCAGGGTTTGTTTGGCGCCAAACACCAGTTCTCAAAGACATTGGTTGTGGGCAGGTTTTGGGCAAACCTTAGTTAGAGACTCCCCACTGTAGGGAGATTGTGTATAGTTAGAATAACAGGATTGTAAACATAGAGATTTGTTAAGTTTGTTAACTGTTGCGCTACACCACTGTACGAGCCCTCTTGTGAACCCATCTGTTCTTATCATTTATCTGGGTAACGCACGGTTACTGCATTAGGCGGAACCATTGGGTAGGCAAATTATAGTTCTGTTGTTAGTACATCCTAGCCCTGCCGGTTGTGTAGCGCAAGGGTCCTAGCTGCCTTGAGCTAGGTGTGTGTGAGGTTTACTGCTGTTCCTTTCTTGCATTGCCGGGGCAACCCAGTTCCAGTCCTTAGTAAAAAGGTGTTACCCCAACAAATTGATTCTAGTATCCTCTGTCCACGGTCGGCTGTATTCTGTGAAAGACCTCCTCGGTACGCGGTCTACACATATATGAGGCATAGGCAAATATGAGGCTATTTATTTCAGGTCAGACACACGGCTGATCTGGACATTGCTGTTTTCATTTGGGCGGTGAATATTGAACATGTGAAACCGGCCTAAGTATGACCATGTACAGCAGTGCTGGTATCTATGACGATGTATGCATTAAAGGGGGTCTGTCAGTAGGATCAACCCTCCTAAGCTGTCTATATGGGCATGCAGGTCATAAAAAAGTTGAATAAAAGGATAGCTTGATATCTGTGATCCGATGTCTTATTCCTGAGAAATCCACATTTTTGTTAATGTAAATAAGTTGTTAAGATTTATTGGCCGGACATAGATCTCCCTGAGAATCTGTCACCAGAGCTTATTTTAAATAAAAATGGGAGTTACCAGTATGAGACATGTAGAGTAGGAGAGCAGACTGTCAGTCATTACATGTGTCACTTTGGTTAAACATCCCATTTAATTTAAAATAATCTCTGGATGAAGATTCTCATGGAGATCTATGCCCAGCCATTAGAACTTAAGAGCTCATTTACTTATGAACAAAAACTTAAATTTCTCAGCAATAAGACATCGGATTGCAGATATCAAGGTATCATTTTATTCAGCCTCCTATGTCTTGCATTGCCATATAGATAGCTTAGGAGACTTGATCCTACTAACAGATTCCCTTTAAGGCAGCTGGAAGAGTGGACGAGCAGAGCAATGGACGGATTTCACCAGAAGACAAGAAAAGTTCGGGGGATTTCATCACATGACCTGCAGTATGATCAAGAAATGGAAGGCATTGCAATAAAGTAAATAAATGTAAAAGTGCCTTCTTTTTTTAGAGCAGGGTGGACTAAGGCTGAACTAAGGTGGTTCTAGGAAAAACCCTTTAAAGGAAATCTTACCAGGATTTCTACCCAAACTATTTATTTGTTCATGTAGCGCTTTCAAAGACAAATCCAGTAATATTGTTTTGTATTCTCCAGTTTGTTCCTGCATTACTGAGAAATCAGTGTTTGAGTTGATTCGCAAATGACTATGGTAGATCTGAAGTCTCTGTCATTCCAGCCATATCCCTCTCCCAGCATAGCCTCCTCTTCACAAACAGTTTCTATGCTGTGTGACTTTAGGTAAAGAAGTTATCAGTCAAGGAGGAGTAGGCAGCACCGGGCAGGGAATAGAGCTGGAGTGACAGAGGCTTCAGATCTACTAATAGCTCTTCAGCTTCATTTTCATATTAATGTAAACACTGATTTCTCTGTAACGGATTAGTGGACTAGCCATGCAAACATATTGTTGAACTTGCATCTGAAAGAACTACATCCTCATATAGATAGTTTGGGGTGTGAAATCTCTCTGACAAATTCACTTTAAGAAAATAATTTTTGCACACTGTGTTGTTAAATTCCCATCATTTTCTAGGCTTTTCCCTTCTTGTAATGAGTTTCCATTTCATTCCAGCAATCTCAAAAGTGCTGAATCTATGAAGCTGTTAGTAAATGTAAGTGAATACATTTGAAATTATTAATATGAAATATAGTCAGAGTAAACTCGTCATTACATAAATAACCTACAGGCTATGTCTGATTTATCCATACGCTGTGACAATGCGTCGGTTGTGTTCTCTGGTGTGTTTAGGATGCTGCTTCAGACATTATTACACAATTTATCAGTCAGGACAGTATCAGAGCTCTTCTGGGGGTAGAATTATCTCCAACTATTGTTTCACACTGCGATAATGTAATATGAATTTGTGCATTATGTAGATTGTTGTGTTATTGCCTGCACCCCTGGCCGTGCCTTGAAATATACTCATCCTACGAGTTGTAACAAGGTAACCTAATCTCACAGATTGCAATTTATATTTACTGTAGATTTATCAGAGTGTCACATACCTTGTTTCTATTCGTGCTATACCTAGATCGTATTCTATTCTTTATTTCAAGGCTATCTCACTGTGAGAATGTGTAATCTCATAGCGTAATAACAATCTACATCTACCGCTGGTAAAATAAGATTTTAGGGTTATAGCTTAAAATTACTGATTACTTTTAGAAGCAAAATAGTTTTTTTTTTAATAAAATATTTAGCAGAAAGTCGTATTATAGAAATGTACAGCACCCTGTGAGATCAGCTTATGCCTATGCTACACAGTAGGATTAGTGGTATTATGCACAGTAGCATTTCCTAGTTGTGTTAACCAAAGCAATACTTCAGGCAGGGGTGAAGGGTCAAATCAATAAAATGTCAGAGTCTATATAGTTAAATGACGGCCTATGTTTTTCCATGTATACTATGTACATTGTCTAATAGCTTGCAGCACACACTGTAACCAGTATATTGATACTGACTGCTCCTTTCCTCAAAAGAGCAAGTAGCAATCTGAGACCTTTGCCTTAGCGTGTGCTGGGGCTCAATAAAATAAATAAATGGGTTAGGAAGACACATATGAAGTAAAGTATATTGTGTACGTGCATCTTCCTAAAGGGTTGACTCAGTCTAATGTTGTAGAGAAATATTGTTTTTCATGATGCAATTTCATGAATATATTGTATGTCATTTACACAGCCAACTTTCTAGGGTAACCTTCAAAACTATGTCCAGGGCATCTCATTAAGCTAGCCAAACCCTGCTCTACATAAACGTGGTTCAGGCTTAGATAACATCCCTAATCATTTTAATAAAGGTTGAGAAATTAACTTATGGGTAGCAAAATCCAAAGGTGAGATATTTTACTTTCCTTACGGGAGATATCGAATTTGTATATTTCTTCCCATGAAGTATTGGCCTTAGAGGAGTACTCCAGGGAGATAAAAAAAATTGTACTGTCCCTTCCCTCAAACTATAAAGATTAGTTGCTCAGTGCACTTTAAATATCTTTATAACACTTGTAATTCCATGTGACAAGAGCTGCTCCTACCTGCTCCTCCCTCCTCTCTGGGACATTATATTACACACTAGTGTGAAGCTCCCTGCTGTGAGTAACAGCCAGTCTGAGAAGAGGGGGTGTGGCCTCACCCCCTGTTCTCTACAGAGAAACAGCTATTATCAGTAGAATGGCTAATAGTAACAGCATTACTGCTGTAATGTCCCAGACAAGAGGGATGAGCAGTGCAGCGAAGAGCAGCTGCTGTCACACCAGCCCCCTGATAATGTCTCCCTATCTGTAGGCTGAGGTGAGGCGGTGTGTCCTACCCCTGGCTTTTAGTAGCAGCAGCCAGCCCCTTGATAATGTCTCCTTCACTGCAGTACTACTAGCAGGTAGCAGGCTATACCCTCACCACACCCCCTTCTTTCAGACTGGGCGTTACTCATGGAGGTGAGCTGCACACTCCTGTGTGCAGTAAAGTACCAGATGGGAGGGGGGAGCAGTGAGGAGCAGCTGCTGTCACACCGAATTACATATGTTATAAAGATAATTAAAGTGTACTGGGCATCTCATCTCTATAGTTTATGAGGGCTTGGACAGTATAAATTCTTTTTATCTCCCTGGAGTACCCCTTTATGACTCAATACACAGCTGAGTTGGTCTCTTTAATGTATTTCCAGATAATAAGAAAGATTTCTGAACTTTCACAGCATTTCTATGTGATTTTTTTATTTTCCTAGTCCAAAAAGGATTGAAGAAGGTAGCACAGAGGACCAAGATATTGACAACCTATGTGTCGTTCTGCTAAGAGGATCGAAGGCAAGCGTCAATGCTAGACTACTTGAGTGTATAGATTATAGTGAGAAGACTTATGAGCTTTGTTTCTCTCAGCTAGGTGCAACAGAGCCATAGGGAAGCTGCTCTGAAGCTAGTAACTGTTCCTCACAGTCAAAGCATTCCCAGCTTCCTACAGCTAGATGATGTTTTTATGTATACAGACAGGCCAATTGCATTAAGTAGGTGGCAGTTCAATATCTAAAACCTTTATTTATACTGAATTTAACTGCTACTTATTAAAGAGAACCTGTCAGCATGATTTTGTACTATAAAATAAAGGCATGTCTGTAATGGTGCTGTAATATTAATTAGACTGATAACTTTGGTGAAGAAATCCGCTCTGTGGTTCTTCTTTAATCACCATTTGAAGTTTTCTGCTAATTAGATTTCGGTGCACAGGGGCCGGACTGTGCACTGGGTCTTCTCCTCCCTGTCTGTGATTTCCCGGCCTCTCCACCTGCCTACGGTCTTTGAATGACCTACCTCCTGTTTGAAATCTCAGCAGTGACCTGTCATTCACAGACCGAAGGCAGACGGAGGAGCCAGGGAATCCCAGACAGAAGGAGAAGACCCAGTGCACAGTCCGGCCTCTGTGCACCGAAATCAAATTAGCAGAAAACTTCAAATGGTGATTAAAGAAGAACCACAAAGTAGATTTTTTCTCCAAAGGTATCAATGTAATTATTTACCAGCACCATTACAGACATGTCTTTATCTTACAGTACAAAATTATGCTGGCAGGTTCTCTTTAAACTTTAAACAGTAATTTGATGTATCTAGTATAACTAGAAAATGTAAGGCTGAGTCCACATGTTAAGATAACTGATTGCTGCTGGATCCATTTCTGAACAAAAACCTATAAGAAACGGAAGATTATCAATCAAATCAAAGGAATCTTTATTAATCCAAACAAGAGACAATAAACATACATGTATAGTAAAAGGAAAAACAAATGCAGAGTATGCTAAATTACTCAGAAACATAATTGCAACAATCTCTCCCAGACAGAATCCGACAAAAAGGGAGTGCCTTAAAAAATATTCATGCAAGTCAAATATAGCTGATAAGTAAACAGAATGAAAAGTAC
Source organism: Phyllobates terribilis (assembly GCF_046119375.1). Lineage (NCBI taxonomy): Eukaryota > Metazoa > Chordata > Amphibia > Anura > Dendrobatidae > Phyllobates > Phyllobates terribilis. The sequence goes on along the minus strand of NW_027362771.1, from coordinate 409,343,672 downwards.
ATAGTCCTATACAAAAGTATTGTGCAGTATGGCTGACAAATAGTAAACTTATCAATAAAGTGCAGAGAAATAAATTAGACATACCATGATCCATTCATACAAATAAGTGGTCACTACATGAGGTATGAATTATGCAGTACTATGACAAAAAAATGAACCGAACACCATGGTACATAATGATAATCAATAAGCAGGGTACTCCTTAGTCAAACATAGAGCCTAGAAAAATTGGAGTGGGACACCCAACAGGTCAAAGATAGGACAAAAATGATGTATTTAAAAAGACACTTTTATTTAGTAGAAACATTAAAAAATATATATGTATAGCAATAATAGAAAAGGTCGTACAGGGTAGGAAATACACAAACAGCAGATACTGCAGTTTATAAGTGGGTCCCCCGGGAACAGGGTAAAATAATCCCATCAATAGATAAGTAGTTCATGGAGCAAATAGAATGGTATCTACACAATGTAAACAACTATAGGGCATGTGTGCAAGCTCAGAATCTAAATGGGAGGAGTACAGTGAGATATAAAGGATGGCCATTGCTCAGAGTGGAAGAAAAAATGACCAGAACAGAAAAAACGGTACAGAGTCAGGGACTCACCCATGGGGACTAAAGTGACCTCGTCGCCGTACTGCAGCCCCGACGCGCGTTTCGCGTGGCTTCCTCGGGGGGCTGTGGTTGTGGATAGGGTGGGCGCCTTTAAATATCCTCCCAGGTGGATCGCTGATTGATGCAGCGCATGCGGAGCGGCAGCGTCCCCCCGCACCGCGTCACGTCCGGCCAGTTTCCCGGGGGACCGCGGGCAGTGACGTACTGCGGTGACGTCACTACCTACAATCCCCACGTACGGAAGCCCGACGGGACGCGGCCAAAGGAGGATGGCACTGCGCATGCGTGGCTCAGCGGCGGCCATAACAGATGAGGGCAAGGGTGAGGGCAGAAATACCTCTTAAACAAAGAAGGTACTAGCTATCAAAAGACGAGGTGCAGGTAGAATAAATGCCCCATTCGTGCTACAAGTATAGTAATGTCACTATAAATATATATTAGAGAGTAGATATAAGTAAATATGTATATTTATGAGTCAAACAGGGACAATATTGCACATACATAGCACGATAGTAACTACGACAGCTAGAAAGAGAAACGAAGGCAAGCATGTTCAAATGTCTAGAGCAATACATAAATTGCCACATTAAAAACAAGTACAAAGTATATAGAAGTCCAATACATGCCCAATTACTGATATTAAAAAGAATAAATTTATCAAGGGGCAAAGAAAATGGTAAGTAGCAATAAGTCGACTCATAGGAATTATTTGTGGAGTTGAATATTCATAATCACTGTAAATGCCCATCCCATATGAGTCCAAAAGCATCCTAGATGGTATGGAGGTATAGATGATGGCGCCTGGATATGAAAGAATAATAGGGGAAACAGAGGAAAAATTAGACAATAAGAAAAATAAATAAAAATCCACATTAAAAACAAAGGAGAAGAGAACCTACAAGAATGAAGAAAAACTATTGTGTTCATTAAGACCACCAGGGGTCACTGTGTCCAGTACCGCAATCCAGCGGCACTCCAGCTGCGCCAAAATGCGTTTATAGTTACCTCCCCTGGTGCCTAAATGTACCATGTCAATACCAATGAATTTGAGGAGTGAAGGATCGCAATTATGGCGCTGTCTGAAATGTCGCGGGATGGTCTTGAGTATTGATACGTTCAGCACATCCCTTGCTGCCACCACATCCCTAACGTGTTCCCTAACACGAACCCGAAATTCACGGGACGTAAGTCCCACGTAATTCAAATTACATGGGCAAGTGGCCATATAAACAACATGTGTAGAACTCCAGGAGATGTGGTGAGTGATTTTAAATTCCCTGCCCTGATTCGCAGAGAATGACTTGGCCCTGACAATGTTACGGCAGGCCATGCATGATCCGCAGGGATAGCATCCCCATCGCGTGTACTGTCCTGGCCAGATCTTCCACGTTTCCCCCCTTCTCCCTCTGCCCACAGGTAGAGATATTTAATAAACTGGTCAGTAGGGACCTCAGGGCCTTATCCGGGGGACCCAAATATCACAACCTTACGACTGAACAGAAAGAAGCTTTAAATGAACTACAATCTTTTAAAGATGTGGTTTTCAAACCTGCGGACAAGGGGGGAAATGTTGTGATCTGGCCGGTCACGAAGTATGAGAAGGAAGCCTTCAAACTCCTCAGGGACCGTGCGTCTTATAGCACCTTACGGATAATCCCATGATATCCTTCAGCGCCGACCTCTCTGACATCTTGGAGCGAGCATATGAACAGGGTATCATCCCCAAAAAAGTCTTTGATGGCCTTTGTACTAAACATCCAGTAATTCCCACTTTTTATTTACTCCCTAAGGTCCACAAAAATCTGTTGGACCCACCGGGACGTCCCATTGTCTCTGGCATTGGAGGACTATGTGACCCCATTTGCAAATTCATTGAGCACTATTTGCATCCACTTGTGGAGACACTTCCCTCCTATGTCAGGGACACTGGAGACGTCCTTGGTAAAATTGAGGGTGTGTATCTTGATCCGGGTAGTCTGTTGGTGGCTGTTGACGTCGAATCATTGTATACCAGCAATGGTCACACAGATGGATTACGTGCAGTGAGTTTTTTTCTTGAGACCATCAGTCAGGATGTCTCTCTCCGTGCACTGGTCCTGGAACTATTGGAGTTCATACTTACTCACAACTTTTTCAAATTTAAAGATCGTTTTTTTCTTCAGAAACGTGGCACTGCGATGGGCGCGGCGTGCGCGCCATCCTATGCTACCTTTTCCTCGGCTTTTGGGAGAGGGAGGTTTTCGGGGATGGCGCTTGCGCCGCCTCCCATGCGCAGTGCTGGTACAGATACATAGATGATATTTTTATCATCTGGCAGGTCTCCGAGACTGAACTTCAGAACTTCATTACCTCTCTGAATATCAATGAAATTAATATCAGACTCACGTATACATGGGACCCTAGCCACATTGACTTTTTGGACATTGGTTTTACTATCCAGCAGGATGGCCTGTTACAGACGGATGTTTTTCGCAAGAAAACATCGGTCAACGCACTCTTGCATGCAACATCAGCCCATACACCGGCCACTATTGGGGCCATTCCTGTTGGACAGTATCTTAGAGCCAAACGCATTTGTTCCACCGATGCGACGTTTGAGGCTCAGTCTCGGGACCTCCATCAAAGATTTCAGGAACGGGGCTACAGTGCACATAGCATTAAGAGAGGCTACAGATGTGCAAAGGGGACTCCACGTGATCTCCTTCTGACCAATGTTGGTAGACCGTATGAAAGAGACCCCCCGATAAGATTCATATTGACGTACAACAGCCACTGGCAGACTATTCGAGGGATTCTTGAGAGGCATTGGTCTATCCTTAAAATGGAACCAGTGCTTAGCAGGATCTTGCCTGACAGACCATTAATGATGGCCCGAAGGGGGAAAAGTTTGAAGGACTCATTGGTCAGGAGCCATTATGTCGCCCCTACTCCCACCCCATTTGGGGTGACTAAATCGCGATGGGGATGCTATCCCTGCGGATCATGCATGGCCTGCCGTAACATTGTCAGGGCCAAGTCATTCTCTGCCAATCAGGGCAGGGAATTTAAAATCACTCACCACATCTCCTGTAGTTCTACACATGTTGTTTATATGGCCACTTGCCCATGTAATTTGAATTACGTGGGACTTACGTCCCGTGAATTTCGGGTTCGTGTTAGGGAACACGTTAGGGATGTGGTGGCAGCAAGGGATGTGCTGAACGTATCAATACTCAAGACCATCCCGCGACATTTCAGACTGCGCCATAATTGCGATCCTTCACTCCTCAAATTCATTGGTATTGACATGGTACATTTAGGCACCAGGGGAGGTAACTATAAACGCATTTTGGCGCAGCTGGAGTGCCGCTGGATTGCTGTACTGGACACAGTGACCCCTGGTGGTCTTAATGAACACAATAGTTTTTCTTCATTCATGTAGGATCTCTTCTCCTTTGTTTTTAATGTGGATTTTTATTTATTTTTCTTATTGTCTAATTTTTCCTCTGTTTCCCCTATTATTCTTTCATATCCAGGCGCCATCATCTATACCTCCATACCATCTAGGATGCTTTTGGACTCATATGGGATGGGCATTTACAGTGATTATGAATATTCAACGCCACAAATAATTCCTATGAGTCGACTTATTGCTACTTACCATTTTCTTTGCCCCTTGATAAATTTGTTCTTTTTAATATCAGTAATTGGGCATGTATTGGACTTCTATATACTTTGTACTTGTTTTTAATTTGGCAATTTATGTATTGCTCTAGACATTTGAACATGCTTGCCTTCATTTCTCTTTCTAGCTGTCGTAGTTACTATCGTGCTATGTATGTGCAATATTGTCACTGTTTGACTCATAAAAATACATATTTACTTATATCTACTCTCTAATATATATTTATAGTGACATTACTATACTTGTAGCACGAATGGGGCATTTATTCTACCTGCACCTCGTCTTTTGATAGCTAGTACCTTCTTTGTTTAGGAGGTATTTCTGCCCTCACCCTTGCCCTCATCTGTTATGGCAGCCGCTGAGCCGCGCATGCGCAGTGCCGTCCTCCTTTGGCCGCGTCCCGTCGGGCTTCCGTACGTGGGGATTGTGGGTAGTGACGTCACCGCAGTACGTTGCTGCCCGCGGTACCCCGGGAAACTGGCCGGACGTGACGCGGTGCGGGGGGACGCTGCCACTCCGCATGCGCTGCATCAATCAGCGATCCATCTGGGAGGATATTTAAAGGCGCCCACCCTATCCACAACCACAGCCCCCCGAGGAAGCCAAGAGAAACGCGCATCGGGGCTGCAGTACGGCGACGTGGTCACTTTAGTCCCCATGGGTGAGTCCCTGACTCTGTACCGTTTTCTCTGTTCTGGTCATTTTTTCTTCCACTCTGAGCAATGGCCATCCTTTATATCTCATCGTACTCCTCCCATTTAGATTCTGAGCTTGCACACATGCCCTATAGTTGTTTACATTGTGTAGATACCATTCTATTTGCTCCATGAACTACTTATCTATTGATGGGATTATTTTACCCTGTTCCCGGGGGACCCACTTATAAACTGCCGTATCTGCTGTTTGTGTATTTCCTACCCTGTACGACCTTTTCTATTATTGCTATACATATATATACTTTTTAATGTTTCTGCTAAATTAAAGTGTCTTTTTTAATACATCATTTTTGTCCTATCTTTGACCTGTTGGGTGTCCCACTCCAATTTTTCTAGGCTCTATATTATGCAGTACTAGTAGGATAACACTTGTGAGCGTTGTAAATAAAATATATAGGCCACGTAAATAAAGTGCATACAGTATATAAATAATTAATACCATAAAACAAAATCATCAGAAAACCTTTTGTAATAAAAAAATGATCACTCATATGCTTGAGGTGGAGTGCAAGATATGACCCAGTGATCCACAGAGAACACATGATGCACAACGTGCTTGATGAGAAAATGCTAAGTAATCAATAAATACAATTATTTGATCACATGAATAAAGTGCAGTGCAGAAAACTCCTCAGTCCAAGTGACCAAATATAATGACATACCATAATGGGTACAAGGAAAAAGTACTGTAATGCTGCATCGCACTTTACTTATGTGATCCATTTGGGTTGAAGTGTTTCTCCTTTTACCCATTATGGTATATCATTATATTTGGTCACTGGGACTAAGGAGTTCTTTGCACTGCACTTTATTCATGTGATCAAATCATTTTATTTATTGATGACTTGACATTCTCTAATATCAAGCACTTTGTGCATCACGTGTTCTCTGTGGATCACTGTGAAATCAGATCCATTTTTTTTTCTTTCATTTGAAAAAAATCCATTTACTTGCATACTGAATCCATTTCAAATGGATGATTACTGGACATGTTAACTTAGCCTAAGATAACTGATTGCTGCTGGATCCACTTCCAAGAGATGATTACTGCACATACTGTATGTTCATAAATGTATTTGTCTAAAAATAAGCAATGCTTTGGGGCTTAGAAGACCAGAGATAGCCTAAGAATACAGAAGTGGATCTTGAGGGTAAGGTCACATGTCCGGTAATCATCAATTAGAACTGATCCAGCAGAAATCAGTTGACAACAAAGTTGTGCAGACACAATTCTTTTGTCTGGCTAAAAAAACTGATTTCAACTGGATCCATTTTTTAAACATTGGATCCGTTAAATAGCCATCTGTTTTTTTTCCATTTGAAAAGGATCTATTTTTTGCTTACTTTATCAGTTTTAAATGGAAGAAAATGGACTGCTATTTAACGCATCCATTTTTCATACACTTCAATGTTAAAAAAGCGGATCCAGTTGAAATAATTTTTTTTAGCCGAACAAAAACTTGTGTCTGCACCACTTTTTTGTCAATGGATTGCTGCTGGATCCATTTTAACTGATGATTACTGGATATGTGAACATAGCCTTAATGGTTTTGCTGCACTTTGTTTTCTGAGTCAATGTAATATGTAGTAAAAAACAATTTCAGATATCTTAAATCTCTAGTCTTTGTTAACCTTTGTTTATTTAGCATTTTGACCTTTCATTTTAGATCAAGTATTTTAGTTCCATTCCATTAGGATTTATTGATTTTCTGCAGTCATGATCTATCAATACCTAAGGTGACAGTTCTTAGTAGCCATTACCTTCTCTAGAAAGTAGATAAATCTAGAAGATATGTTATGCTTTTATAGGGCACCGTATTCATCTTATTGACCATAACTTTTCATGGCCTCGTTTTATGAACTTTGCTCTGGATTGCTTTATGAACACCTACCAGATTTATCCACTGAGATGTTGTAATTCAATGTAACCCTTTGCAAATGGAGAGGTTAGGTCAATAGATTAATATGCTATATGGCCTCCTGATACCATACACTGTGAGTCGAGTGGAGGAAGATGTTAAAAGAATTTCAGAGGTATATTTCTAGCATGTTTAAAGTATGGTGACTTAAGTACCAAACATGACTTGTGACCTTCTGATTTATCCATCCAGACCCCTCAGGATTAGAATTGATTTTTGTTGTCTTTGTATATGAGATTTTAGCTCGGCCTCTGGTTTCATTGACTGGGAAGCGTTTAACGGCGATGGCAGTACAGTATGTATAGACAGTTGAAGGTAGTAAATTCAGCAGAAATCTGGTTCATTATCATATATTGATGATCTTAGGTCACTTCAAGAAGTAGAGGTTCTAGTTACACAAAAATAAAAGCATCAATTTTTACAAGATTTTTAAATTATGACTTATCTTTACACTGGTAGGAAAAAGTAATAAAACCTCTGACTCTTCAACACAGATCTATATACATTGAAATAGAAAAATAGATTGAAAATGTAAATTGTTGAAGCACACAGCTGAAAATGCCTTTGTAAATGGCAGTGAAAATGGCATTGGATTCTGTACATTCTGATACAATGGAGTAGGTCGCTCTGGGCAAGATCCTCTAATATGAGGGACTGGTGGTAACTTGTATTTTCTGTATATAATAGAATGAATGAGGAAAATTCTCCATTCAACACCTGGTACTATAGTTGTATCATGTTGAACATTTTATATTAGCAATCCTATTCTGACTTATCTGTTGTATATCTTATTTCATTAACATTCTTCATTCTGTGATGCAAGGTCAGAAAGGTTATTGTCCTTGAAAGGTGTCACAATCCTATTGAGCCTTTACTGTGGTTCTTGTGTTTTTAGAAAGCACATCATTGTATGGCATTCTTGTAATGGCTTTAACACTGCTAAAAGTATGATTTTCAGAAAAATATGCACAGAATAAATGAAATCTGTACAATAATTCTTAAAAAATACAGATTAAATATTAGTTGATAGACCCAGCATATAAATATAGGGACTTGCCTGTGATATAAATTACTTTATTTAAACCCTTCTTGCCATATCCAATTTTTTATTTTTGTGTTTTAATTTTTACCTCCCCTTATTTCAACAGCCATTGTTATGTCCCATGATTGGGAAATTTACAGACTATATTGGACTTTTACAGTTGATATGTATTACTGTCTTATTTCATTGCTGTAATGTTTACTTTCCTTAAGTTTGTCCTTTCTCTCTCCCTGTCTCCCTCTCATGTGGCTGTGATGCAACTAACCCCTCCCTTCTTCTTCCTGCTTCTCCTCATTCTCCATCTTACCACCATTAGAAGCTCATGTGCTCACAGCCTGTCTTAGGAAAAGTTATTTTTACCTGCTGCTGATTTATGCACTCTTACAAGATTTCTGCAAGGAAAATAAAGCTTTTTCTAAATCTTCACAACGTGCCTGCCTGCAACTGAGTTAAAGCTACCTGCGACCATCGCCCTTGTAAGTAATGTGAAGAGATAGTCTGGAAACAGCATCTCACAGCGCCATATATTTACTGCAGAGCCATGGGGACAGAATAGCCATAACTTTATTTTATTATCCACTGACAACTATATGAAGACTTTTTTCTTGAAGAACTCATTCTGAATGACAACATTCATTATACCGTTTGATGGTAGAAAAAATTCCAAGTGGGGTGAAATAGTGAAAAAAATGCCATTGTTTTTGGGCTTTAATTTTTACAACATTTAACAACATTGTAACAGCATGATATTCAAGGCTAAATTTTTAAATATATATGTACGGCTCTGGCAAAAAAGAACGAGACCACTGCACAGTTTTCTAAAAATCACCATCTCTATTGTACATGTCTGACAGCCATTCCATTCCAGTGTCAGTTGAATTCGAATCAAAGTACACCTCATTCTTCTTAATGTGCTTCTGATTAGGTGATCACCTGAACCAAATCTTATGTAATGAGGGAAAGTATAAAAAACACTGCTGTGGTCTTCATAATGCTCTTGCAATAGATGGATGGCAAAACAAGTGCTAGGAATCGCCCAAAAGTAATTTGAATGAAAAAATAACTTTTAACCATGCCAAAGGAGTTGAAAAGAAAAGTCTTGAGTGAGTAAAAGAAGGGCTCTATTCCGGCTTTACTAGCATAAGGATACAGTGAGCATCATGTTGCCTCCATCCTTAAAATTTCGAAGACGGCAGTCCATTACAACAAGGTCCAGCAGCAGACATTGGGGACAACAAAGCTACAGACCGGCAGAGGGCGAAAGCGACTCTCCACTGACCGGGATGACCGTCATCTTATTCGAATGTCACTCAGCAACCGCAGGATGACATCAAGTGACCTACAAAAGGAATGGCAAATGGCAGCTGGGGTGAAGTGCACGGCAAGAACAGTTCATAACAGGCTCCTAGAGGCAGGCCTCAAGTCATGTAAAGCTAGAAAAAAAATCTTTAATTAATGAGAAGCAAAGGAGAGCCAGGTTGAAGTTTGCCAAAAACTATAGGGATTGGACCATAGAGGACTGGAGTAAGGTAATCATCTCTGATGAGTCTAATTTTCAGCTTTGCCCAACACCTGGTCGTCTAATGGTTAGACGGAGACTGGAGAGTAGTGATGAGCGAGCATGCTCGATACTGCTCGGTGCCCGCCCGAGCATCTCACTGCTCGAGATGCTTGGTGCTCGCCGAGTATTTTCAGGGTTGCTCGGCAGAAGCTCGGGTCCCCTCCCTGCATGTTTGGCGCCCTTTACAGAGCCAATGAACATGCAGGGATTGTCTGCCACTCACTCTAATGCTGCAGTCATGTTGATTGTGGCATTACAGTGATTGGCTGGCCGCACAGTGTCATCAGGTCTATATCAGACCTGGCGCCGCCATGCTCATCACAGTCACTCCGAAATCAGACAGTGTAGGGAGAGGTGCTGCTGAGCTAGGGAGAGATTTGGTTGTTTATTAGTTAGTGTAGGTGTACCAAACTATATTAGAGACACATATTCATCTCAACAAACAGTACTTCTGAGGACTAATCCAGCTGCAGAGATATCAGGCAGGCTGTGTATATAGGCAGGCAGGTAGGGTATATAGCAGACTGCAGTGCATATAGCACAAGAGGCTCAATTCCAGTTTTGTCTGCTGCTGTTAGATATTTATACAAATAGGCCCAGGTCTCAGGGGTCAGGATTAATTTTTTTGGGGATCTTAATGCTCATTATTTGCTTAGAAAGCAATCCAGGGAACACCGTTTTTCTGCGCCATTTGCTTTTTGGCTCTGCAGAATACAGCCAGGTCGTTTTCATATTACAGTGCTAAAAATCCAGCCATTTAAAACTGTAGTTTGTCCGTCACACGGATCACATATAATTGCGCTGAAATACTGCCATTTCTGGCCTCCAATGAAAATTTGTCTCAGTGTGTCAGTGAAGCTATTGATACCAGTTTGCTGTTCAAAATAGTTACCTACAGGCCGGGTATTTAAAACTGTGTTTTCTCCGTCACACAGATCACATATAAGTTCGCTCCAAATTCAGCCATTTGTAGTGAGCATGGAAGATATTGTCCTCCATTTACAATTGGCAAGGCACATGGCAAGGGACGGGGAACTGGACGTGATGGTGCATGCAGAGGCCGAGGCTGTGGGCAAGCTGAAATTGTGCCACAACAAACACCCACATCTTCTCGCTCGACCTTACTGTCCCAATAATCCGCAGAACACCACTATTGAACACAGAGCAGTGTGAAAAGGTTATTGGTTGGATAGCAGATAATGCTTCCAGTCACTTAGCCACCTCCACCTTGTCTTCCACACGGTCAAGTCTCAGTAGCCATGAGTCTGGACTGCATATTCCTCACCCTGAACCTCCTTTCTCCCACCATGCCGAGTGTCCAGAGACAACTGATCCCACACTTGGACACTCCGAAGAGCTGTTCACTTTTCCATTTATAGATTCTGGCCTCTCGCCCGGTCCACTTGAAGCGGGGCAAGAGGAGATCGCATGTAGCGATGCCCAAATATTTGTGCAGCCACGGTCACATGAATGCAATGGTGGGAAAGGGTCACATGAGGTGGATGATGATGGGACACAATTGCCAGAAAGTCAGGAGGAGGACCAGGGTGCGGAAGTGTAAGACGAAGTGGTGGATGATATAGTAACTGACCCAACCTGGCAGGAGGACATTCAGAGCGAAGAGAGCAGCACACAGGAGGAGGATGGTAGAGCACCCCGACAGGCAGGAAGAAGCAGTGTGGTGGCCGCAGACAGAAGGCAGGCAACTGTTCCCCTTAAGAGCAACACAAAGGAAGTTGCCAGTACAATTGTTAGGTCTTCCCAAGTCTGGTTGTTATTTAACCCCTTCCCGTCCCATGTCACAGCATCTGTGACATGGAAATCAGTTTGTTCCCGACCAGTGTCACAGCGTCTGTGACATGGAGGGATCGCGCCCCTGCAACGCCTGCGAGCGGGGTCGCTCAGGTGTCACAGTTGCTACTGCAACTGGACATCCTGAAGTTGACCCCACGGGGGGTGGATTAACCCCCCCGTGCCTGGGACCCCTCCGATTGGCAGTTTCATTTTCACTTTTAGTGAAACTGCCAATCGGAATGAATGAAATATTTCACCAATGAAAATTGGTGAAATATTTAAATCTGGACATGGCCTGATGCTTATAGCATCAGCCATTGGTTGGGGGGAGTGTCACCTCTGTCCCCCCCCAGATCTGATTGGGGCTAGTGTCCATGTGACGCTAGCCCTCCAATCAGATGTGGAGGAGGATCTTCACTATGGCTAATCAAACTGCCCAGCTTTCCCCTCCGTGGAAGCTGAGAAGTTTGATTAACCACATCTAACGTCGACCCCAGAGACCTGCCAGAGACCTGCCAGAGACCCGCCAGCGACCCCCGCCGCCAGCGATCCACCGCCGCCAGCGATCCGCCGCCGCTGTCACTGCCAGTAATTATTTCCCCCCTTGTCCGATTTCAGACTTTTTTTTTTTTTTTTTACACACGCACACAGCACACAAAATGTCCCGCCCGTCCCGCTCATCCCAGTCTAGGGTGTACTCAGCTGAGGAGGCTATGTCAGGTTGGTGTGTGTGTTGTAGTGTATGTGAGGTTGTGTGTGAGTGGTGTATACACTACACTATACCAAACCGCACACCAACCTGACATACACTACACAATTTGTGAAGCACATGGGGGTGCTCACTATGCATCTAGATAAGTTCCCTGGGGGGTCTAGTTTCCAAAATGGGGTCACTTGTGGGGGAGCTCCAATGTTTAGGCACACGGGTTCGCCAAACACGACATGGTGTCCGCTAACAAATTGGAACCATGTTGCGTTTGAAGAGCCCCTGATATGCCTAAACAGTGGAGCTCCCCCACAAGTGACCCGATTTTGGAAACTAGACCCCCCAAGGCACCTATCTAGATGCATAGTGAGCACTTGGAACCCCCAGGTGCTTCACAAATTGATGCGTAAAAATGAAAAAGTGGAAAAAAAAACACTTTATTTTTACGGATTAATTTGTGAAGCACCTGGGGGTTCCAAGTGCTCACTATGCATCTAGATAGGTGCCTTGGGGGGTCTAGTTTCCAAAATGGGGTCACTTGTGGGGGAGCTCCACTATTTAGGCACATCAGGGGCTCTCCAAACCCGACATGGTGTCCGCTAACAAATTGAATGGAAAATCGCTCAAATTGTTAGTGGACACCATGTTGCGTTTGGAGAGCCCCTGTTGTGCCTAAACATTGTAGCTCCCCCACAAGTGACCCCATTTTGGAAACTAGACCCCACAGGGAACTTATCTAGATGCATAGTCAGCACTTTAAACCCCCAGGTGCTTCACAAATTGATCTGTGAAAACAAAAAGTACTTTTTTTTTCACAAAAATTTTCTTTTAGCCCATTTTTTTTAATTTTCCCATGGGTAACAGGATAAAATGCATCCTAAAATTTGTTGGGCAATTTCTCCTGAGTACACTGATACCTCATATGTGGTCATAAACCACTGTTTGGGCGCATGGCAGGGCTCAGAAGGGAAGGAGCGCAATTTGACTTTTGGAGCTAATTTTCCATTCAAAAAGTGAAATGGCGCTCCTTCCCTTCTGAGCCCTGCCGTGCGCCCAAACAGTGGTTTATGACCACATATGAGGTATCAGGGTACTCAGGAGAAATTGCTCAACAAATTTTAAGATGCATTTTATCCTGTTACCCATGGGAAAATTAAAAAATTTAGGCTAAAAGAAAATTTTTGTTTGAAAAATTAAAATGTTCATTTTTTTCTTCCATGTTGCTTTAGTTCCTGTGATGCACCTGAAGGGTTAATAATCTTCTAGAATGTAGTTTTGAGTAGCTTGAGGGGTGCAGTTTTTGGAATGGTGTCACTTTTGGGTGTTTTCTGTCATGCACACCCCTCAAAGGGACTTCAAATGTGATGTGGTCACTAAAAAAATGGTTTTGTAAATTTTGCTGGAAAAAAGATAAATTGCTGATGAACTTTGAACCCTTCAAACTTCCTACCAAAATTTTTTTTTTTTCAAAAATTGTGCTGATGTAAAGTAGACATGTGGAAATTTTATTTATTAACTATTTTGTGTCACATCACTCTCTGGTTTAGCAGAATAAAAATTCAAAATTTGAAAATTGTGAAATTTTCAAAATTTTTCCCATATTTTTGATTTTTTCACAAATAAACGCAAATATTATCGACCTAAATTTAATACTAACATGAAGCCCAATATGTCACGAAAAAACGATCTCAGAATCGCTATGATCCATTGAAGTGTTCCAGAGTTTTTACTTCGTAAAGTGACACTGGTCAGAATTGACAAAAATGCCAAGGTCTTTAGGGTCAAAATAGGCTGGGTCCTGAAGGGGTTTTAAAGACTCTGCCGATAACCCCAAAAAGTCCACTTGCACCACCTGCCAGGCCAGCATCAGCAGGGATGGCAAAACTACCAGCCTGACCACCACCAGCATGATCAGGCACATAGCAGCAAAGCACCGGACTTTGTGGGCCGAACCCCAAGGTCCAGGAACAGTGTCCGCGGAGGCACCACTGCTTCTTCTGCTGTTGTGCATGCAAGCCAATCCCCTGTCCATGGTGCATGCGAAGATGCCTCCTACCCTGCACCTATCATTGCACACTCTCAAGTAGCAGCAACCAGAAGCAAGTCCACGTCCTTGTCCCAGCGCGGCATTCAGTTGTCCCTACCCCAGTCCTTGGAACGCAAGCGCAAATATACATCCAACGACCCGCAGGCCATACTACTAAATTCCCACGACTGCTTGCACTTGAAATGTTGCCTTTTAGGCTCGTGGAGATGGAAGCATTCCGCAACCTGATGGCGGCGGCCGTTCCTCGGTACTCGGTCCCCAGCCGCCACTATTTCTCCTGATGTGCCGTCCCCGCATTACTCAAGCACATGTCCCAAAATATTAATCGTGCCCTCAACAACGCAGTTACTGGGAAAGTCCACCTAACCATGGACACGTGGACAAGTGCTTGTGGGCAGGGACAGTACATCTTGTTGACAGCACACTGGGTTAACATAGTAGAATCCGGGACCCAGTCGGACCTTGGGATGGAACACGTCCTCCCGACACCAAGGATTGGAGGCCCTAGGTCAATCAGGGTTGCCCCCTCAGTATGCAGCTACTGCACCTCATCCTCCTCAGCCTCCTCCTCCTCTTCAGCCTCCATCTCCAAAGTGACCACATCAGTCACAAGCTGGAAGAACTGCAGCACTGCCTCGGCCAAGCGGCAACAGGTTGTGCTGAAGCTAATATGCTTAGGTGACAAACCACACAATGCTGAAGAGTTGTGGACAGCTCTGAAAGAGCAGGCAGATCTGTGGCTTACACCGCTGAACTTACAGCCAGGCATGGTTGTGTGTGACAATGACCGGAACCTGGTGGCGACTCTGAGGCGAGGCGAGCTCACACACATATCATGCCTGGCCCATGTGCTTAACCTCGTGGTTCAGCGATTTCGCTAATCCTACCCGGAGCTGCCGTATGTGCTTGCTAAAGTATGCCGCCAGTGTGCCCATTTTAGAAAGTCACCTACAGCTTCTGCTGCCCTTGCCGTGTTTCAACAGTGTTTGCAGCTTCCGGCTCACAGACTGGTGTGTGATGTCCCCATGCGTTGGAACTCTACACTGCAGATGTTGGGAAGGATTTGTGAACAGAAGAGGGAAGTTGGGTACCAGCATCAATAAGGCTGTTGGTATTCAGTTCAGACTCCACACATAAGACCTCAGGAGTGGACATGGATGTCAGACATATGTACCATCCTCCAAAACTTTGAGGACTCCACCAAGATGGTGAGCGGCGATGACGCCATAATTAGCCTCACCATCCTGCTTCTCTGTCTTCTGAAACGCTCTCTGCTCACAATCAAAGAGGATGCATTGCATGCGGAGCACGATGAGATGGAGCAAGGAACAATACAGGGTGATAACACACAGCCCAGCCTCATCTCATCCTAACTTGGATTGGGTGACAATGAGTAAGAGGAGGAGGAGGAGGAAGAACAGGAGCTAGTTTCATGCGCTATACACGGTACTACCTGCACAACTGTCATACCGTCTGGTCAGCGTGGATGGCCTGAGAACAGGGAGGAGGAGGAGAAGAGTTTGGTCAGTTGTCCTCTTGGTGAGGACATGGAAGTCTTGCCTGTTAGCAGTCTGGCACACATGGCTGAGTTTATGTTACGTTGCCTTTCCCATGACCATCGCGTTCTCAAAATTTTGGGTGACAGCCATTACTGGTTGGTGACACTTCTAGAAACACGCTACAAGGAGAACTTTATATCTCTTATTCCTGAAGCAGACAGGTCTACAGAAAAGGGGCAGTACCAGAAGGCCCTTGTTGCGGAACTATTTAAAAAATTCCTATCTAAAAATGCTGCCGGCAGAGGTCATAGTTCATAGGACAACCAAGGATTACATGCGAGAGAGACACAACTCCAATCCAGCAAAGGCAGGGGAACACTATCAAAGTTCTGGGAGAATTTTCTCAGCCCCTCCCATCGCACAGGCCCTGAGGCGCAGGGTACTCTCACAAGGAGTGCAAAGTTTGGGAAGATGCCGAGGGAGTACCTTGCCGACCGTACCAACGTCCTCCGTGATTCCTCTGTGCCTTATAATTATTGGGTATCCAAGCTGGATATGTGGACTGAACTGTCTCTCTACGCCTTAGAGGTCCTGGCCTGCCCTGCCGCTAGCGTTTTATCAGAGCGGGTTTTTAGTGCCGCTGGTTTAATTATAACTGATAAGCGCATCTGCCTGTCAACTGAAAATGCTGACAGGCTGACTCTTATAAAAATGATCAAGGGCTCGATTGGGCCAGACTTCTCAACACGACCGAATGATAGCAGTGAAACAAACTCAAATCCAGTGTCTTTTTTTGGGAGGTGTATTCCTATGCACCTTTTCACAGCCACACATGGGTATACGCTTCCTGATTTTGTCTATTTGCTCTTGTCCTCCTCCTTCTCCTCATCCTCATCCTCCACCACCATATCACCAGGGTGACCGTGGTACGTGATGCAACACCCACATAATTTTTTTAAAGGGTCTTTATGATGCCCATAAAATTTTTTTTTTATACAGTATGTTCATGTATACCCACCAGGGGTAAATGTTTGTCAGCCCATACACTTAGTGCATGGGCATTACAGGTATAGGAGACCCGCTGCTTTCTAATAGGAACCTTTTTTTATAAGGCCCTCCTCCACTCCTTTTCCAAGGGACTTTGGAGTGCCTCCCAATTTTTTGGCAGTCCTTGCATTCACTGCATAGGCCAACACTATGGGAGACCCACTTCCTAATAATGGGAACATTTTTTCATGAGGCTCTCTACGTCTCTTCCAATGGGCATTGGAGTGCCTCACAATTTTGGGCAACCCTTGCATTCACTGCATAGGCCAACACTATGGGAGACCCACTTCCTAATAATGGGAAAAAATTTTCATGAGGCCCTATACGTCTCTTCCAAGGGGTATTGAAGATCCTCCAAATTTTTGGCAGCCGTTGCTTCACTGCATAGGTAAACAGTATGGGAGACCCTCTCCTTTCTAATTGGAATTTGTTGTTACTGTGGCCCTGCTCTATGTGTCTTTAAATTGTTAGTGGGGTTTTTCCTAAATTTTGTCAGCCGTTGGACTCACTGCATACAATATAACTGTGTAGCATACCCGCTCCTTTGTAATGCAAATATGTCATTACTGTGGCCCTGCTCTATGTGTCTTTAAATTCTTAGTGGAGATTTTCCTAAAGTTCATCTCAATACTTTGTTATATATCCTTTGTTGGCAATGACAGAGGTCAAACGTTTTCTTTAAGTCTTCACAAGGTTGGCACACACTGTTGCTGCTACGTTGGCCCATTCCTCCATGCAGATCTCCTCTAGAGTAGTGATGTTTGGAGCTGTTGCTGGGCAACACGGACTTTCAACTCCCCCCAATAGTTTTCTATAGGGTTTAGATCTGGAGACTGGCTAGGCCACATTCCAGGACCTTGAAATGCTTCTTACAAAGCAACTCATTTGTTGCCTTGGCGGTGTGCTTGGGATCATTGTCATGCTGAAAGACCCAGCCACATTTCATCTTCAATGCTCTTGCTGATGGAAGGAGGTTTGCACTCAAAATCTCACAATACATGGTCCCCTTCATTCTTTCATTTATACAGTCATCCTGGTCCCTTGGCAGAGAAACATCCCCAAAGCATGATGTTGCTACTCCCATGCTTCACAGTAGGTATGGAGTTCTTTGAATGCAACTCCTCATTCTTTCTCCTCCAAATTTGATGAGTTGTGTTTCTACCAAATAGTTCTACTTTAGTTTCATCTGACTATATGACATTCTCCCAATACTCTTCTGGATCATCCAAATGCTCTCTAGCAAACTTCAGACGGGCCCAGACATGTAATGACTTAAGCAGGGGGACACGTCTGGCACTGCAGGATCTGAGTCCCTGGAGGCGTAGTGTGTTACTGATGGTAAGCTGTGTAACGTTGGTCCCAGCTCTCTGCAGGTCATTCACTAGGTCTGCCCGTGTGGTTCTGGGATTTTTGCTCACCATTCTTGAGATCATTTTGACCCCATGAGGTGAGCTCTTGTGTGGAGCCCCAGATCGAGGGAGATTATCAGTGGTCTTGCACGTCTTCCATTTTCTAATTATAGCTCCCACAGTTTATTTCTTCACACTAAGCTGCTTGCCTATTGCAGATTCAGTCTTCCCAGCCTGGTGCAGGGCTACAATTTTGTTTCTGGTGTCCTTCGACTGCTCTTTGGTCTTCACCATAGTGGAGTTTGGAGTGTGACTGTTTGAGGTTGTGGACAGGTGTCTTTTATACTGCTAAGAAGTTCAAACAGGTGCCAGTACTACAGGTAATGAGTGGAGGACAGATGAGCCTCTTAAAGAAGAAGTTACAGGTCTGTGAGAGCCAGAAATCTTGCTTGTTTGTAATTGACCAAGTACTTATTTTCCACCAATATTTGAAAAAAATGTCTTTCCAAATCAGACAATGTGATTTTCAGGATTTGTTTTCTCATTTTGTCTCTCATAGTTGAGGTCTACCTATGATGTCAATTACAGGACTCTCTCATCTTTTTAAGTGGGAGAACTTGCACAATTGGTGGCTGACTAAATACTTTTTTTCCCCATTGTAACTATATAGCACAACAGCTCCATTTTAATGGAAACATGTTACTACTGTGGTCCTGCTCTATGTGTCTTTAAATTGTTAGTGGGGTTATTCCCAAATTTTGGTAACCCTTGCAGTCAAAGCATGGGCATTACCACTATAGGAGACCCGCTCCTTTATAATGGGAACATTTTTTTTTACTGAGACCCTCCTCTATGTCTCTTCAAAGGGGTATTGGGTTGCGTCTGAATTTTTGGCAGCCCTTGCAGTCATGCATATGCAATAACAGTATAGGAGACCCACTTGTTAATAATGGAACAAAAAAGCATAGCCGGCTGATGGCTCTCTAACAATAGCGAGTGCCGACTGCTGGCCTTTTAAGAATAGTAAGGGCCGCCTGATGCCTATAAAAATAGGCTTTGTGACTTTCAGAGTCCCTCCATCATAAATGAAACAGGATGTGTCTGATGATGTGTCACACACCACATGGCCAGATAAGGTTGTAAAATGTTAAAATGACATTTCCCGGTGAATGCATTTGTCTTAAAAAATAACATAGAAAAATAAACCAACAGTAGGATCTTTCTTTAGTATAAAAAAATGAGTCGCCAATGTAACCGCAATGTAATCACATTGTTCAGCTCCTGCACCTCCTCCTCCATCTCCGAAATGACCACATCAGTCAATAAATGAAAGCACTGCAGCACTGCCTTGGCCAAGCGGCAACAGGGTGTGCTGAAGATAACATGCTTAATGCTTAGGTGACAAACCGCCCAGAACTGCAGAGTTGTTGAAAGCTGTAACACAGCAGCCTGATCTGTGGCTCTCACCACTAAACATACAGCCAGGCATGGTCATGTGTGACAATGGGCGGAACCTGGTGACGGAGAAATGACAGCCAGAGTAGATAAGGTTTCTCTCTATGCCAGTCCTTTCACCGAGCTAAAGAATATGGCTGTGGTGAAATACAACTCCCACTGAGAAGCTGTTTCAGATTGAAAAACATTGGGCCCACCAGAGGATTTGATTCTGAGGGCTGATCTTTCTCCCCTGCTCAAGAGCCCCATAGCAGCTGCAAAGTTAGCGCTATCATGAACTCTCCTGATGTAGGAGCCAGGCAACGCCAGAGGATTCTCTGGTGGGACCGTCCAACCCTGCCAAGAAGCAGTCCTGGCTAAGAAAAGTGTGTGGGAAGGTTCCCGGACACTCTATGGCTGCTTTTTTACTGAGGTGGAAACCCATGCAAACACGGGGAGAACATACAAAATCCTTGCAGATGTTGTCCTTGCTGGGATTTTGACCCAGGTTCCCAGCGCTGCAAGGCTTCAGTGCTAACCACTCATCCAATGTGCTGCTGTTCACCCTGTGATATCTAACAGGCTGGAGAAACTTGCACCTACTGCCACTCTATCTTCAGCTCCTTTGTGAGAAACGAATGTATTTGGGCAGCCACTCAGTCTACCAAATAAAATTCCTGAGAAGGAAATTGGGGATGGCTTCGCTACTGGTACTGGGAGCAGTGCTAATACCATGGCGTCATACCATAGTTTACTGGAAATATTACAGGCTGGTAGGAGGCAAGCAGATTCCCACAGAAAAGTACCAGCAGTAATGTTCAGGGACCTGCGCTTGTGGAAGGCGGAGACAATACCGGGAGAAATAGTGGCGGCTGGGGACGGAGTATGGACAACCGGCCGCCGCTGCCATGAGGTTGTGGACAGCTTCCACCTCCATGACCATAAAAGGCCACATTTCAAGTGCAAGCAGCTGCCCAGAAATCTGGCAGTTTATTTTTGTGGCCTGTGGGTGGGTGAGTGGCTGGCTGCATACTTGCGCTTGCATTCCAAGTAACAGAAAACTAAGCAGATGGTGGCCTCTATCATCATCATGGCCTCAGCTCGGCACTATGAACTCTCCTGACAGAGAAGCCAGGGCCCACCAGAGGAGTCTCCGGTTCTCTGGTGGGCCCATCCAACCCTGCCGAAAAGCAGCCCTGGCTAAGAAAAGTGTGTGGGAAGGTTCCCAGACACTATGACTGCTTTTTTAATGTAGATTGGACGTGCTTATGCATGTTTTTTTCAATCCGCATTGCAGATCAGGCCATTGCCTAACTCTGTAGTCATGAAGTTAAAGGCGCAGAGAAAGATATTTGTGTGTCGAAGCACCACCGACAAGTGCAAGCTGGTGTTGGACGGGCTGCTATTGCTTCTGCAACAAGCTGCATTAGAGGACTTCCTGGGAGAAATGACATCCAGAGTAGATACGGTTTCCCTCTATGCCAGTCCTTTCACCGAGCTAAAGAATATGGCTGTGGTGAAATACAACTCTCACTGAGAGTTGACTGAAAAACATTGGGCCCACCAGAGAATTTCATTCTAAGGGCCCACCTTTCACCCCCGCTCAAGAGCCCCATAGCAGCTGCAAAGTTTGCGCCTATCATGAGCTCTCCTGATGGAGAAGCCAGGGCCCACCCGAGGATTCTCAGGTGGGCCCGTCCAACCCTGCTGAGAAGCACCCCTGGCTAAGAAAAGTGTGTGGGAAGGTTCCCGGACACTCTATGGCTGCATTTTTAAGGTGGACTGGCTCTGTACCGTCCCTGGCCACCTTTACTTGACCACGTGTTTGTGGTTAGGCGGTCCTTCCCAGTTAGTACACTGGGGAGGGCACGGTAATGTTGTGGGACTCGTGCTGTGGAAGGTGGAGACGATACCAAGAGAAATAGTGGCGGCTGGGGACAGAGTATGGACACCCGGCCATCGCCGGCATGAGGTTGTGAAAAGCTTCCGCCTCCACGAGCCTAAAAGGCCACATTTCAAGTGCAAGCAGCTTTAGAGGACTTCCTGGGAGAAATGACAGCTGGAGTAGATATGGTTTCCCAAGTCCTTTCACCAAGCTAAATAATATGGCTGTGGTGAAATACAACTCTCAGCACAAAAAGCTGTGGACTGACTCCGTACCGTCCCTGGGCACATTCACTTGACCACATGTTTGTCGTTAGGCAGTCCTTCCCAGTAAGTGCACTGGAGTGGTCACTGGTAATGTTGTGGGACCCGTGCTTGTAGAAGGCGGAGAGGATACCGGAACAAATAGTGGCGGCTGGGGACAGAGTATTGATACCTGGTCGCCGCCATCATAAGGTTGTGGACAGCTTCTGCCTCCACGTGCCTAAAAGGCCACATTTCAAGTGAAAGCAGCTGTCAAAACTTTGTCAGTATAGTATTGCAGCCTGTGGATGGGTGGCTGGCTGCATACTTGCGCTTGCATTCCAAGGAATGGGGTAGGGACAACTGTACGCTGCACTGGGACAAGGACATGGACGGTGATTGTTGCAAGTCTGAAATGACAGGTGCATGGTGGGAGGCATCTTCGAAAGCGCCAAGGATCACTTATGATGGGCACACTTTTAGGCAGTGACCTGGGAGTCAGAGATGCTTCCAGGGGTCTTCCTAATGCTGTTACCATGTCTTTTCAGCCCTGTATGCATGTGTCTGATGATGTGTCACACTACACAAGGCCAGATAAGGTTGTAAAATGTTAAAATGACATTTCCTAGTGAATGCATTTGTCTTGGTTGAAAGCAATGCAAAAGGGCAAAAACACATCAAAAACGCTAAGTGTGAATATAGCCCAAGGCGTGGAGGAGTATTTTTGTTTTTGGTTATTTATTTTGCCTTATATACAAGTCATTACCCTGGAAAGGATGTTCCTTAACATATTTCACAGGAAAATCCATTTTGGTTTAGTTTTTGTATGTTTTATTGTGAGTCCGTAAAAGTGGCGTAATACCTCTGACAACGTTGTTGACAGCAGTGACCTGGGAGTCAGAAATGCTTCAAGGGGTCTTCCCCATACTGTTACCATCGATTTGGGCAATTTTTAGGTCCTCTGCAGACCGCCTATGGGAGCCGCCTGAAAAATGCTCGAGTTTCCCATAGACTTACATTGGGCTCGTTGCTCGGGTCGAGCATCCGAGCATTCCAATTTGCTCGACCCAAGCATCGAGCAACCAAACATTTTAGTGCTCGCCCATCACTGCTATAGAGGCATACAAGCCACAGTGTCTTGCACCCACTGTGAAATTTTGTGGAGGATCGGTGATGATCTGGGGATGCTTCAGAAAGGCTGGAATTGGGCAGGTTAATCTTTGCGAAGGATGTATGAATCAAGCCGCATACAAGGTTTTCCTTGAAAAACACTTGCTTCCTTCTGCTCAGGCAATGTTCCCCAACCCTGAGGTCTGGATTTTCCAGCAGGACAATGCCCCATGCCACACAGGTAGGTCAATCAATGTGTGGATGAAGGAGCACCACATCAAAACCCTGTCATGGCCAGCCCAATCTCCAGACCTGAACTCCATTGAAAATCTCTGCAATGTAATCAAGAGGAAGATGGATAGTCACAAGCCATCAAACAAAGAATAACTGCTTAAATTTTTGTGCCAGGAGTGGCATAAGGTCACCCAAAAGCAGTGTGAAAGACTGGTGGAAAGCATGCCAAGATGCATGAAAGCTGTGATTAAAAATCATGGTTATGCCACCAAATATTGATTTCTGAACTCTTCCTGAGTTAAAACATGAGTATTGTTGTTTCTTAAGATAAGATAAGATAAGATATACTTTATTTATCCCGGAGGAAATTGCGGTATCACAGCAGCAGAACACAGATCTCGAACATGACACATATGATAACATAACATTTGGAATGCTTTAGACATTGCTTTTCAGACATTTGTTAAACACCCCCATAGCTGTTGGAACAAACGATCTCCTGTATTTTTCCTTTTTACACCTTAGTTGTATTAGGCGATTGCTGAATGTGCTCTTCTGTTTCGCAAACAGTTCATAAAGCGGGTGTGTGTTGTTGCCCATTATAGCTCTGCACTTGTTCTTAATCCTATCCTCTACCACCTCTTCAAAAGTCCCAAGCTGTAGGCCCACCGTCGCGCTAGCCTTCTTTATAAGTTTGTTGAGCTTGTTGGCGTCAGCAACACGCACACTGTTACCCCAGCAAATTATTGCCGCAAAGGTGGCACTAGCCACAATGGATTGGTAGAACACCTCAAGCATTTTGCCACACACATTAAAAGACCTTAACTTCCTTAGGAAGTACAATCTACTCATCCCCTTCTTGTAGACCTTCTCCATGTGGCACTTCCAGTCTAGCTTGCTATCCAGGTAAACCCCCAAATATTTGAAACTGTCCACCATCTCCACATCCTGACCGTCAATGGTAACAAGTAGGCATACCTTCTTGCACCTTCCATATCTCATCACCAACTCCCTGGTTTTCTTAACATTTAGTTCTAGATGGTTAGCCTGGCACCATACTACAAAGTCCGCAACCACCCTTCTATATTCCTCTTCATCCTGGTCCTTCCCAATACCGCCAACTATCACAGAGTCATCCGAGTACTTTTGGAGGTGACAACTGTCTGATTTATACTGAAAGTCAGCTGTGTACAATGTAAAGAGGAATGGCGACAGCACTGTTCCCTGCGGGGCTCCGACACTGCTCAGTACACTATCTGATGTAGCCGTCCCCCACCTAACAAACTGTGGCCTATCGGACAGGTAGTCAATTATCCAATTCACAAGTCCCTCATCCACCGCCATTTTAATCAACTTTCCATGCAGTAAGAGTGGCTGTAATGTGTTGAACGCACTAGAGAAATCAAAGAACAAAGCACGCACAGTGGTTCCATCATTGTCCAAAAAGGAATGTACTGTTTGTAGCAGATACGCTACAGCATCGTCCACCCCCAGTCCCTGCCGGTACGCAAACTGAAGAGCATCAGTATGCGCCATCACCCTCGGACACAAGTGAGCAAGTACTATTCTCTCCAAGGACTTCATCGCATGCGATGTTAAGGCCACCGGTCTATAGTCCCCCGGGGAAGCTGGGAAGGTAGTCTTGGGAACTGGCACCAGGCAGGAAGTCTTCCATAGCACTGGTACTCTCTTTGATTGTAAGCTCTGGTTAAAGAGATGCTGGAAGACAGTACACAACTCATTTGCACACACTCTGAGGACACGTGGACTGAGACAGTCAGGCCCTGCTGCTTTGCCAATGGCCAGCTTACTAAACTGGTCCCTCACGTCATTTTTGGAGACCGAGAAATGATCTATTTCACCCCCTGTTAATTTAGCTAGTTGTTCCCCGGCCTCCTCCCCCTTCCCTGCTGCTACCGCACCTTTATTGCTGAATCTATTGAAGAACTCATTCATTTCATTAGCCATTCTAAAGGCCCTGTCACACATAACGAGATCGCTAGCGAGATCGTTGATACGTCACGGGTTTTGTGACGCAACAGCGACATCGCTAGCGATCTCGCTACGTTTGACCGGTAGCAACGATCAGGCCCCTGCTGCGAGATCGTTGATCGTTACAAAGCTCCCTGGACCATTCCTGGGTCGTTGCACTCCCGCTGGGCAGTGTGCATCGCTGTATTTGACACCTAGCCAACGACCTCGTCCAGCGATTCAGAACTGAGACACGTAGGCGTGTATAAATTGGACTATTCCGCGCCCCTCGTCCCCGATTGGTGGTCGCTACGGCGTTCTCATTTCCGGACGCGCATAAAGAAGGCAACAGAATAGCGATTCCGTCCTTTGTTTCTGACCTCGTGCTTTATTGCAGATCCTACCAGAGTTCTCCGGGCTGCTAATATCCGTTCATTGGACTAGTGCTGATTTTTGCGGATCATTGCAGCGTTCTCCAGCTGTGACTCCGCTTTGAACATATCAGACATCTTTAGTAAGGTAGGTATTGTTTGAGGTCTCAGATGCGTTTCCATTTTTATTCTTTTATCACATTTACTAATTATCTGTTATCTTTGCTTTTCAGGGAGGGAGGGCTTGGCTTCTATTTGTATATATATATATGTATGCTTTTGCATGGGCAGATATTTTAGGGGTCTCGTGCACATGCACCCACATAGCGCATTTTCTGTCATGCTCACTAACAGAATGGAATATGGTTTTCCATGATATTTTTTATATACAGTTTCAATACTTGTGTTAATTGTTTTGTTGAAAGTGTTCTCATCTTTTCATGTTATGTTTGCAGTTTGCACATCATGGACGACGGGCAGTGTGCTATTGTGGTTGCTGCATTGCTGGTTGAGGAAGCTCGGCGTCAAGATGAGGCACGAGAGCTACAGAGGCGTTCCAAACGAAAGCGTCGCATGTGGACCAGAGAGTGGCTGCAGAAGAGGTCTGAATTGTCCCACATGCAACTTGTAAGAGAGCTTCAGGAGAAGAATCCTCATGATTTCCGCAACTATCTGAGGATGTCAGAGGAATCTTTTAAAGAGTTATTGGAACGAGTTACGCCACGTATTCAACGGAAGGATACAGCGATGCGTGCTGCCATTCCGGCAGATGAAAGATTGGCAGTCACACTGAGATTCCTGGCCACCGGACGCTCATTCCAAGACTTGCATTTTTCTGCAGCCATTTCCAGGCCCATGCTCAGTGTTCTAATCCCGGAGACATGTAATGCAATTTACCACAGTCTACGTAGTTACATACAGTTTCCCAACACGGAGGAGGAATGGAAAAAGATTGCCTCTGATTTTGAGCAGCTGTGGCAGTTCCCTAACTGTGGTGGGGCTTTGGACGGGAAACATGTCCGAATCACTCAGCCACCAAATAGCGGATCCTATTTTTATAATTATAAGGGCTATTTCAGCATCATCATGATGGCCCTTGTTAATGCCAATTACGAATTTATAAATGTAGATGTTGGCATGAACGGCAGGGTTTCTGATGGTGGTGTTTTAGAGCACACACTTTTTGGAGAGCGATTGGACAACTGTGACCTACACTTGCCTCCCAACTCAGAGACTACAGGTAACCTTAATTTTGTTTTTGTCGGCGATGAAGCCTTCCCACTTCATCCCAATCTTATTAAACCGTTCCCCCAAAAAAGTCTTACCCAGGAAAGAAGAATTTTCAATTATCGTTTGTCAAGGGCACGTCGTGTTGTCGAAAATGCCTTCGGTATCATGGCCAACCGCTTCAGAGTTTTTCACACGCCAATTAACATGAAGCTTACATCAATAGACTCTGTTGTTTTGGCCTGTTGCACACTTCACAACTTTCTTCGTCGACGTGATGCAATTACGTACTGTCCGCCTGGCTTCGTGGACTCTGTGGACCTAGCCAATGGGGAAGTGGAGCTCGGTGAATGGCGTGCAAACAATCCTGTAATTGCAGGCCTTCAACCAGTGGGATATGGCAGAAACACCCAGGATGCGAAAACCAGCCGCGACAACTACTGCCAGTATTTTAACGGTCCTGGTGCTGTTACTTGGCAACATCAGAACTTATAGTGGGCAACTACTGACAATTATACACTACTTTCAGTTTTGTATTGATTTGTGTAATAAACTGTGTTTAACTTTGCAAAAGATTTGTTTATCATTGTTTCAATAGTAAGGGCCCGTATACACATACGTGTACTCCAGGGGCGGACATAGGAATCATGGGAGCTCATAGCAGAAGTTATAATTGGGACCCCCCCCACAAAAAAAAAAAAAATAATAATTGTTGGGGACACAGAAGAGCAGATCCCACAACCTTCCAGCCTTTCTTCCTTTCTGAACTCCTAAATTACTCTTTCATAGCCCCATAAAAATGTGATGGAAATTGAGTAATGGAAATTGAGGAGTCGGTTTGGCTTATCGACTCCGCAGCCCTGTATACCAGGATGGGAGAGCACACAGTATAATGCAGCCCCCCATAGGGTAAAAGGCAGCCCCAGTCCTCCAGTATTATCAGTACTGACTGATTTACAAAAATATATAAATACATACTTACTACTCCAGAATGGGGGAGACTGCTATGGGGTCCGCTGGCTCACGGGCCCCCTACGGCCACGGGCCCCATAGCAGTTATGTGGCCTGCCACCAATGGTGGTACGCCACTGTTGTACTCGTCTGTATACATCCATATACACATCCATATACACATACATATTCAGATACATAAAAATCTACACCCATATCCACACTTATATACAGATAACCAGATATACACACACATACTCACAGACACAGAAGTATGCATACCTACATAAAAATATAGATACATATTTCTACATAAAACCACCTAAACACCAGTATTCCTGTGTGACCGTCACAATAGAGACACTGCTGCGTTCTACAGACGTCGCATTATCAATACAGCGTCTCTAGTCCGACACGCTAATAATTCAAGTCATAATAGGGTTCTCTAATAAACCGCGGGTTTATTGGCGACGTTCATGCGTCGTGGGCGTGGTTACCGACGTTCATGCGTCGTGGGCGGGTCTAACGACGTAGTTGCGGCCTAGCTTATTAAGAGCATTATGGCATCCAGGGTCAGGGCATCTCCTTGGGGTGATGCTGAGGTGTGCTACCTTGTGGAGCACCTGGATGCACTTGATTATGAGTGCCATGTGCACTCTGAGCATCCAGTGCTCCATAAACAGGCGGTGCTGCAGAGGATCGGTCGGGGCCTGGTCCGCAGATTTGAGGTGCAGCGCTCTGCACCCCAAATCCGTAAAAAGCTGGCGGACCTGAAATATAGGTCTGCCGACCGAATTGTCAGCATCCGGTCACGGACCCTGCCCCGCCGTGGTGAGTGGTTTTAAAATATGTTAACACAATATATGGCAGCACATTAGTTACAACTGCAATCACCTTAGGTATCTAATGTTATTTGTTTTCCAGCGCCTGCAGCCCCAGAGCCCCCAAGGGAGTCACCTCCAGCCCTGGAGCCCCAGCAGCATTCCTCTGCCAGCTCGCCAGCATCACTCCGTGATATAGGTGCAGCTTCATCTTTCGGTAATGCTTTGACATAAAATACGGTCCATACAACTTGGAAAGTATAGGGCTGTCATGTACTATTAAGTGTTGTGTCTTTCTCTAGCCGGTGGTGCCAGGGGATCCGGGTGGTCCTTAAGCTCGTCATCATCCGAGCAACCTGAAAACCGTAAGTGTTAAATACCAAACATGTACCTGATAGGCTGTGTGCCCACGATGCGTTTTTTAAGGTGTTTTTGCTGCTGTGGAAACGCATTAAAAGCGCATGGTAGAAGGTCTGCCATGTTCCCCAATGATAATCCGCATGTGCTGTGCACATGCTGCGGAAATTTCCGCTGCACATTATCATTGCGGAAAAAAACGCAGCACTACCAATTATTTTGCATAAGGTGGTTTTTTTGCGCCGCCATTGACTTGCATTATAATGCGCCAATTCCGCAATACTGCATCTGTACTTGCGTAATTAGCGCGTTCTAATGTGCGGATGGTACCCGGGAGTGGTGCATCGTGGGCACATAGCCTTAATTTGATGAATGTACAGAATTATTGGACTTTTAAGTTTAACTATTACCTCCGTAGAAATCCCAACACTACAAGATCTCCTGGCGTCACAACGGAGACTGAGTGAAGAGATCCACCAGCACGGAGTGATGCTGGCAAGATTTGTGGCAGCCCATGACCGTCACGGCAGCCAATAACTTATTTTTTGTTATGTAGTTGATATTATTTGGTTGGTTATATTTTTTATATTTTTATAAAAAAAAATTAGTTTATATCCACTATTGTCTACACTTTGTTACATCTAATCCTATCCTGTGTGATACTGCCTGACGGGTTGTGTATCTAATCCTATCCTGTGTGATACTGCCTGACGGGTTGTGTATCTAATCCTATCCTGTGTGATACTGCCTAAAGGGTTGTGTATCTAATCCTATCCTGTGTGATACTGCCTGACGGGTTGTGTATCTAATCCTATCCTGTGTGATACTGCCTGACGGGTTGTGTATCTAATCCTATCCTGTGTGATACTGCCTAAAGGGTTGTGTATCTAATCCTATCCTGTGTGATACTGCCTGACGGGTTGTGTATCTAATCCTATCCTGTGTGATACTGCCTAAAGGGTTGTGTATCTAATCCTATCCTGTGTGATACTGCCTAAAGAGTTGTGTATCTAATCCTATCCTGTGTGATACTGCCTGACGGGTTGTGTATCTAATCCTATCCTGTATGATACTGCCTAAAGGGTTGTGTATCTAATCCTATCCTGTGTGATACTGCCTAAAGAGTTGTGTATCTAATCCTATCCTGTGTGATACTGCCTGACGGGTTGTGTATCTAATCCTATCCTGTATGATACTGCCTAAAGGGTTGTGTATCTAATCCTATCCTGTGTGATACTGCCTAAAGAGTTGTGTATCTAATCCTATCCTGTGTGATACTGCCTGACGGGTTGTGTATCTAATCCTATCCTGTATGATACGGCCTAAAGGGTTGTGTATTTAATCCTATCCTGTGTGATACTGCCTGACGGGTTGTGTATCTAATCCTATCCTGTGTGATACTGCCTGACGGGTTGTGTATCTAATCCTATCCTGTGTGATACTGCCTAAAACAAGCAGTGCAGGGGCAGTAAAGCCCACTCCAAAGTCGGCTTTCACACCCTCCTGCTTATTGATGTTATCAGCTGAAGTTGTGTAGGGGCAGGAAAGCCGTCTGAAGTCGGCTTTAATAGCCGCCTGCAAATTGATGTTATCAGCTGAAGTTGTGTGGGGGCATGAAAGCCGTCTGAAGTCGGCTTTAATAGCTGTCTACTAATTGATGTTATCAGCTGAAGTAGTGTAGGGGCAGGAAAGCCGTCTGAAGTCGGCTTTCATTGCCGCCTACTTATTGATATTATCAGCTGAAGTTGTGTGGGGGCAGGAAAGCCGTCTGAAGTCGGCTTTAATAGCTGTCTACTAATTGATGTTATCAGCTGAAGTAGTGTAGGGGCAGGAAAGCCGTCTGAAGTCGGCTTTCATTGCCGCCTACTTATTGATATTATTAGCTGAAGTTGTGTGGGGGCAGGAAAGCCGTCTGAAGTCGGCTTTCACAGATGCCAGCTAATTCAAGAAGAAGAGAGAAGAGGAAAGAATAGGAACATAGTATGAAAACTATAAGGAAGACCTAACATGTTGATCCAGAGGAAGGCAAAAAAAACCCATGCTCCGTTTTGGGAAAAAAAATTCCTTCCTGACTCCACATACGGCAATCAGACTAGTTCCCTGGATCAACGCCCTATCAAGAATCTAATATATACAACCTATAATCTGAGTCAGACTCATAGTGCATGGTATGGCAGATCATTGCCATACCGTGCACCATGACTATGACCCCAAAGACTAAAAGAAGGGAAGTAGGAAGAGGAGGGGAAGAAAACCAGCTGTGAAGAAGACCAGAGGACACAGGGAAAAGACAGAAGACAGGTGATAAAGCCTGGAGCCGGAGGAGGAGAAGGGGAGGAGGTGATCACCAGCGGAGAGCAGGGATGGGAATAGACGGTAGAGAATGGAGGGGAGGGAACGGAGATTGGGAAGGGATCGGAGGGCAGGGGTGAGGGGTCCCACCCTCGGGAAGAGGTAAAGCAGAAAATAAGGCAACCAAAAAACATTTTTATTTCAATCAGGGTGAGATCAGAGGGCAGGGGTAAAGTTAAAAAAGAGGACAATAAACCTTGTTTTTATAAACAAACAAAAATATAAACAATTTTAACAATTTAAATAAGTATTAAATTAACAATATTTACAAAATGATAAAAAAAAATTGAAATGAAACATCACTACAGTTCTTCATATCGATTACCTGTATTTGTGTATCCGTGCCTGGGGGAAACAAAAGAATCAGAACACATGGGATACTGTGGGGGGGGGGCAAGGCTTTGTGGACGCCGGATCCTCTGCACTGGTGTGCTGTGAAGTGGGTCCGGCCTATGGGTCCAAGAATGTTGTTGAAAATGGCCAGGGTCAATCAGAGTATGTACAGTAGACGTTTCATTAAGTTCACCGGCTGCCGCTTTATTTAAAGTCTCAAACATGACCCTTTCTGCATGCGCCCTCTGTCGGTCATCCAGCCTCTGTAGTCTCTCGCCAGCATATGTTGCAAAGCTGTCCCGCTTGGCCTGGGTCTGCAGAAGTAGAATCTTGTTCGCCAGAGATACTAGATCTGGCGATGGCGGCAAGCTGGCCTTTCTTTTCCTTGATTTTCTCTGTCGCCGAGGCACAAGGTCTTCACTTGTAGAGGCCATAGGGTCTTCATTCACCGATGCCATAGGTTCCTCATTCCTTGACATAACACTCGCCTCCTCCATACCACGTTCCGTAGCCGAGATGTCGTCATCTTGCCAATGGTGCTGTGGGAACACAAAAATAAAGTTAAGATTTGGTTACAACATCCAGCAGGTATGTTATGACCAGCATGGGTACACGTGCACTAAAAAACAAATATGAGGGGCGGCTAAACTAGGGCATGTACAGTGAAAGTATAAATGCTATTTACAGGGAAGCAAAGAAGGTACTTACATCTTCAACAGGGGAGTCAGTCCGTATGTCGGGGTCTTCTTCCGGGGTCTGCCGTATCGTACACACCATTCGCCGAGGTAGCTCCTGGTCACGGGTGAAGGCAAGCAAATCATAATACCATAATGTCGGCACATAAACCTCATCTGTGCCGGTACCTGACTTCTTTGATTTCTCCACCCGGTTGAGTTCTTTCTTATATACGGTACGTAGACCCTGGATCTTTCTCTTCACCAGCTCTTCATCCACCTTCTCGTTGGGGCCATGCCTTTTAAAGAGGGAAATCAATTGCTGGTAGGCCTCCCTCTTTTTCTCTCTATTGCAGTAGTCTGTTGATTTTATTTGCCAAAGGCACGGCAGGGAGCGGTAGAGGTCAATCATTTCCCTCACAAACTCTTCACTTTTGAAAGCCATCTGAAAAGGATAGCAATACAGTGAGCATACATGAAACATTTTCAAACAAAGTAAAAAGTACTACACACCATTTGCTGACTAAAAATGGCCTCCAATATATAAGCAAATATATACTTATTGAGTGTGATAAAAATCCACTAAAATAACTTACCGTGGAAACAAAGCAATACAGTGCCTGAAAAACCCAAAAGTCAATGTTCAGTCACAGCTGAAGAAAATCCACAAATGAATGGAATCACAGCAGTAGATCGCAACTAGGATCCAAAAATCAGGACGCTGACAAGGCTTCAACAAATCCCAGATGGACGAAACTTGCCCGGAGAACACTGCTACGATCCGAAAGCAAAGCGCAGATAGGAACAAGGGAGCGGAATTGCCCCAACGTCGCCTTTTTAAAAACCCCCGGCCAATCAGAACGCAGTAGCGTCCACCAATCGAAGATGAGTGGGCGCGGAAAGGTAATTTTATGTACGCCTTTCTGTCACAGTACAGTCCCTCAAAGTGTGTATCGTTGAGTGTGGATCGTTGAAATAGCTGCTGTGTGACAGCGTCCCAGCGACCAACGAGATCGTTAGTTAGATCGCTGGGGCGGCCGAAATCGTTGGCAAGTTTACATGTTTGACGGCTCCCGAACGATCTCTCCAGCGATCTCAAAACTGTGACGTAGTAACGATCTCGCTAGCGATCTCGTTATGTGTGACAGGGCCTTAAGTCCACCACCCCCCTGCTCCGACCTTGCCTTAAACCCAGTCACTAGCTTCATTCCAGCCCACACCTCTCTGGAGCTTTTTTGTGCAAATTGATTTTCTAATTTAACTCTGAATGCCTCACGGGCAATCTTAATTTTCCCCTTTAGGTCTCGCTGTATAATTTTCAATGACTCCTTGTCCTTCCTTTTAAAAGCCAGTTTTTTCATGTTTAGTAAATGTTTCAACTCTTTTGTAATCCATGGCTTATTGTTTGCATAACACCGAATCTCTTGAACAGGTACTACAATGTCCATACAGAAGTTGATGTAATCAGTAACTCTGCCAGTAATCTCATTAACATCACAATTCTCTTTCATGGTACACAACACCTCCCAGTCTGTACAATTAAAGCAGTCTTGTAATGCCTCCTCTGCTGCTGGACACCACTTCCTTATCTTTTTAATTGTCACTGGTTGTTTGCGGACGTCTGGTTGGTAAGCAGGAGACAATAGTATGAGGTTGTGGTCAGATTTCCCCAGGGGGGGTAATGCAGCCGATGAATAAGCATTCTTAACATTAGCAAAGAGGAGATCCAGTGTGTTGTTGTCCCGTGTAGGACATTTGACATATTGATAGAACTTTGGTATTGCAGATGAGATCTTTACTCGATTGAAATCCCCAGAAATTACAGTTAGAGAGTTTGGGTGTTTAGTCTGAAGCCGGGCCATCACCCCTGACAACACATCCCCAGCAGCCTCTGGGTTCGCACATGGTGGTATATACATCACAACTACAATAACAAGAGTGAATTCTCTAGGCAGATAGTAAGGCCTGAGGCCCACTGCTAACAGTTCAATATTTGGACAGCAATGTTTCTCCTTAACAGTTACATGCCCCTGATTGCACCATCTGTTGTTAATGTAGAGTATCACTCCTCCACCTTTTTTCTTGCCGCATCTAACTCTCTTATCAGCCCGAACCATTTGAAACCCTGGTACCGAGACACATGAATCTGGGACCTCCTCATGCAGCCAGGTTTCTGTAAAGCACATGAGACTGCATTCCCTAAACTCCTTCTGGGTCTTACTCAGAGCCAGCAGTTCATCCGACTTATTTCCCAGCGATCGTACGTTACCCATGATAATGGATGGGACCACTAGTTTAAACCTTCTCCTCCAGGACTTGATCTTCTTGCCTGCTCTGCAGCCTCTGAAAGGTCTCCTTATTTCCCGTGGAACATTCAGTATTGCCACTGCTGGAGAAGACTTTATCCTGCGCAGTTCCAGAAGACGATCCCTAGAATACACTGCTCGTTTAGCCACAGACCTAGGGTCCACCATCCCGTCATTGTTTCCACCCGTCACACCAGTCCTCTCCATGGCAGATCGTATGCAGTGACCTCCACCGCTCACATATGGCTGTATCCCTGTCACAGGCTGTGGGTAGCAGCATGCATCCTTCAGTAGCATTAGCTGAGATGGTCCGTATTGCGTGCCCCAGAGTGTTTGTACCAGCAGGAGACTTGTAAGTGGTGGAAGAAGATCCAGGTGCAGATCTCGTGCTGTGTGCCCAGCAGCAGTTGATAGTGTGGGAAGTGTTTTATCTTCCATCCCCAATAGACGAGTATACAGGAACGTTGCAATCCAAAGAAGGTAATAAAATAAAATAACTGTAACAAAACTGTAACTGAAATAAAGTAGAAGCTTCTGCTGCTGCAATGGGCTGCCAGTAGTCCGGCGCCGTATTGTCTCCACGATCTAGCACAGAGGCAGACAGGCATGTCCACACCCTCCGGAGTCAGAAAGTGAAATAATGAATAAGAACTTGTTTTCTTTGCATTATTTGAGGTCTGAAAGCACTGTTTCTTTTTTAGTCTTTTGACGATTTCTCATTTGCTGCAAATAAATACAAAATTTTTAGCTTTGAATTTCAGAGACATGTTGTCAGTAGTTTATAGAATAAAACAACAATGTACATTTTACTAAAAAATATACCTATAAAGAGAAAAATCAGAGAAAATGAAAATTTTGCAGTGGTCTCTTAATTTTTGCCAGAACTGTATTTATAGCTATATTTCTATATATCTATATAGATATCTATATACAATTTAAACCAGAAGTTTACATACATTATATAAAAAGACAATGTCAATATCTGACATGAAATCAGAATAAACCTTTCCCGCTTTAGGTCAATTAGGATTACCAAAAATTTTTAATATTTGCCAAATGCCAGAATAATGGGTGAGAGAGAATGTTTTAACATTCTCTACACGTCACCGAGCAGGTCTTATGTAGTTCTGGGCTAATTCCTTACCTTTCTCAGAATCATCCTTACCCCACGAGACATGGAGCCAAAAACTAAGGAAGATTGACAGTCATCTTAGGTTTCTTCCATTTTCTAATAATTGTGCCAACAGTTGTTGCCTTCTCACCAAGCTGCTTGCCTATCGTCCTTTAGCTCATCCCAGCCTTGTGAAGGTCTACAATTTTGTCCCTGGTGTCCTTAGACAGCTCTTTTGTCTTGGCCATGGTGGAGAGTTTGTTGTATGATTGATTGATTGATTGTGTGAACAGGTGTCTTTTAGACAGGTAACGAGTTCAAACAGGTGCAATTAATACAGGTAATGAGTGCAGAGTAGGAGGGTTTCTTAAAGAAAAACTAACAGGTCTGTGAGAGCCAGAATTCTTTCTGGTTGGTATGTGATCAAATACTTTTTTCATGCAATAAAATGCAACTTAATTATGTAAAAATCATACAATGTGATTTTCAGTTTTTTTTTTATTTTAAGATTCTGTCTCTCACATTTGAAGTATACCTACGATAAAAATTACAGACCTCTCCATTCATTGTAGGTGGGAAAACTTGCAAAATTGGCAGTATGTCAAATATTTATTTTCCCCACTGTATAATATATATACACATACATATATACACACACATTTGTTTTTTATTCCAACTTTACAGAAAATGTGGATTGTGTTGCCAACATATTTTTTGTGTGGTGAGCTGTATATTCTATTGGTACCATTTTGGTGTACAAACTGAGGTTTTGAATGCTTTTCATCTAGTTTTGGGTACATGAGATGATTTTGATATCTTGTTTCTGTATAATGGTTAGGCCACTTTTACACATTCAGTATTTGGTGAGTTTTTTACCTCAGTATTTGTAAGACAAAACCAGGAGCCAAGAGTGGGTGAAAAATGCAGAAGTGTTGAACATGTTTCTATATACTTTTCCTCTGATTGTTCCTCTCCTGATTTTGGCTTAGAAATACTGATGTAAAATACTGACCAAATACTCAATGTGTGCACTTGACCTTCCTGTACAGATTAATTTGTTTTATAATTTCATAGATCTGACTTTTTTTTGACTTTTTTGGACACAGTAATATCAAATATAGTTTTTTGCTTTTGAGAAATGGGGATGATTACATTTTTATTACTTTTTAAAAATGTTTTTATTAACTTTTACAAATTTTTTTTAGTCTACCTAGGGGAGTTAAACTTCCAATTGTTTAAACTCTTGTACTATTTACTGCAAAAGTTTGGTATTCTACTGTATATAAATGGTTACTGCAACCTGCAGAATTCTGGCGTAAAACTATTTGAATTGCATGAACTTTTTAAGCAACTTGTAGTTGTGTTAAAAATGCACATCTTTTAAAATTTTGCACCAGTCCCATCTTCAGCAATTTTTTCTAAGTGGGTGGAGATTCACTGGAGGGGGTATTTCCGAGAGCAGCTGGAAAGCTCATCATCATTTACACCATGAAAGTGGCATAAATTTCTACAGAAATGTGAGCTTATTTCTTATGCTGGCGCACAGTAGCTGAATTATGCCCCAAAGTCATTAGGAGCCACGCACCTCATAATGAATCAAGGCCATCTTGATTACACAACACCATTGAGGTTACTTTTTAAGACTATGTACAATACTGACACCCTGTATTGTATATAGTCTTAAAAAGTAACCCCGATGATGCGAGTGGTCAGCACTGTTGTTTTACAGGACTGGGGTTCTAGGTTGAAATCCAAACTAGGGAAACATCTGCATGAAGCTTGTCTGTTCTCCATGTGTTTGCATTGTTTATTTTTTGTTAATTTATTATGCTTTGCTTATATAGCACCATCATATTCCACGGCACTTTACAGACATCATCATCACTGTCCCCATTGGGGTTCACAATCTAAATTCCCTATCAGTATGTCTTTGGAGTGTGGGAGGAAACTGGAGTTAATTATCATAGCAATTATGTGAGAATTTATAAACAACCTTTAATTATAATACTCATTAAAAATCTGTGAAAACCTAGACAGACAAAGAAAAGGGTGATGAATCCTTGTAAATCCACTCACCCTTATATTGAAGGTTGCTAGCAAACAATACTGTCAATCTAATCACTACAATAAGAAATACAGACTGAGCTATAAACTTCTATCAAGTATCTCCTTCACAAATATCAAAATCAGAGGTGTC
Source organism: Phyllobates terribilis (assembly GCF_046119375.1). Lineage (NCBI taxonomy): Eukaryota > Metazoa > Chordata > Amphibia > Anura > Dendrobatidae > Phyllobates > Phyllobates terribilis. The sequence goes on along the minus strand of NW_027362771.1, from coordinate 409,306,135 downwards.
CGGTTTTAGATCATAAACTAATCAACAAAAATAATCACACAGGTGTGTAGATATATACAAACAGTGGTCCATACATATGCCCGTCCTGCAAAAAGGTACCACATTAACAATGGGGAATGGGATAACATTGATTCATTTAAATGTCCACCTCAACAGTGGTCAGAAGGACAGATTAAACTATTAGGTCTATGTATTCAAATACAACGCTACACATCATCACACAAAAGACATTCCTTAAATATTGCACGTGTATCTGTTCTCACGAGCGTGCATATCAAAATTAGAATACCATCTGTGAGACAAGTAAATTACATTTATGCCAGCTCAATTTTGGTGACTCATAAAAATGGAAAGATCTCACCTTATTAGCTGATACTTTCACAGATAAGGGAGACAGAAGTTTCTTGTGAATGGCTTCAAACAAGGATAGTTTTCATGCTGTCTGACCCTATACTCCATAAACTCCCGCCCTTACAGGGGCAGTCCACAGCTGACCCTTAGTAGTTATTCCATATCCTGATATTCCCTATGCGCCTCCCGACGCGTTTCCTCCACCATAGGTTCCTCAGGGGTATAGCATGCATGTCTTGATTAGTCCATAGGGGATAACAAAGAAGGAATCTCCTATACACCAGTCCAGTATCTGTTTTAGTGCTTCTATTATCAACCACTGCCTGGGGCTACTTATATGCAATATTATCACCAGCATGTGTGTCAAATGTCTATTCAGATCAGTTGTAATTACCTTAAAACGCAGTAGTTTCCCCTTAATCTTCCCCGCCACCATGCTTGCAATGTGTGTATGGCAGGTGACATCATTTCCAGTTTCTCCGCCACCCCTTTATTATGTTCCACCTTGGAGCGCACCTCTGATCATGTGACTTCCGATCACATGTTCAATCTCCCATCTCTATCTCCTGATGCTTGCGTTTCATCATGGAACGCATACTCGTAACGTCATTTCCGGTCACATGGTCTCGGTGGTCACTTCCCGTTGCGCAATATAGACATGTATATGCCGGAAAATGAAGCTCCAAAGCGTTCCAACGTGGAACGCATTATTCATAATGCTGTGGGAGATAGTTAACCCCTAAGTTCCTGATCCATTCTATTCAGGCTAATGACCACCATATATCCACATATTCATATTGTTTTGATGTGGGTAGTCAATTTAGGATCAGAGAATAATACCTGGGGAACTTTACCAGGTTGATTTTTAAAACATGATATTAAAGGCATCTCAAGTATATCCTCAAGGTGACACAAGCCTTGTTTCTCAGAAGACAAACAACCATGCAAGTAGAAATAATTAAGTCTGGAGCATCCAGGCTAAAAATAATCTCAGAATAATCTCTGTATGGTCTTAAAGTTACACACACCTTATTACTCATCTGTCTCATATAGTAACAGGAACTTTATGTGACTGATGAGAGTTTGCTTACAGCTTTGCAGAATCTAGCTCTATGTGGATCTACTTCAGGTAAAATATAGTAAAACTGCAGCCAACAGCGCAGTAAGTGATACATCACTGGAATCAGGGTCTCCATCCCTGCATCATGCTGCATCATGCTGTTCTCAGATGGAATATCACAAACCTGGTAACAAATTCCCTTTAAAGTTTGGTCTCTCTTTTTTTCTCTATATTCTTTGGATTTTTATGAGACACCCTAAGTACACAGAACAAACGCCTATATATCTCAACATTTTAAAAAATATACACTAAAAAGCAAAAGGGTAACAATATTTTCAATTTTTAATAGTTTATTTTAGTATATAGGAAGAAAAAGATTTTTCCACCACCAGGGGCAAACAGAAATAATGCAGTGACATGACAAGACTCTTGCATAACTAATCATATGCTAAATAGTTGTAAGTCAAATTTATGTATGAGATAACCAAGATGATTATCTATAAAATGATGGTAGTCTCATGTTCCAAGCAGTATTGGATGGTGAGATATGGAGCCTGAAAATCAAAAGTTCAAAGCATTGTTACCCTTCAGTGTATTTATAATCCAAGACAACTATCCGTTTGGCTTAATGTCTGGCTTCAATGAAATATAAGAATTATATCTACATTTTTTTTTTGTCTAAATGTTCTGATTTTTCACGTATTTAATTCTACATGACAAAAACTGGTAATCTTACTTTCATTTATGTCCCCTGAAACATTTGTTTCCTTTTACTAGAAAAGGACTGCATATGAAAACCCATTTTAACTGGATTTATTGGTGAATTTACTATAATAAATTAATATTTGCATAAACTGAGATGCAAAATACTAAATAGTTAAATACTTCTTAGTTTGTGTTCCCCATGAATAGTCCTAATTCTGTAAAAATGGTAAATTCAGAAATCTGTGGAAAGTTACTCTTAGAATATAGATATATTTTTGAGCATAACATTTTTTATATCCCACTTGGTATCAATAAAAAAATTTTTTATATTGTATTACATATATTATTACCTCTTAGCTTTTACATTTCTCAACTGAATACAACAATTCTCTGTCTTGATTGGTAGATCTGTCTCCAAAAGAAGGACTGACTATTCAATATTACTCCAGAAAGACGCATTTGTTGCATGCAGAATATTGGTTATGACATTTTAAGTTGCTAAAGAAGAATGAAGCCTGGGTGAGGAAGAAATTACATTTCGATGTACTATAACCTCTGACCAGCTAGATAAATCATGGAACTTGGACTTCTGACAGGTGAGGCTGAAAGACCTAAGATTCCTAAGTAAAATCTGTATTTCTCTCTTAATCCTGTGACTGTATTGACTGGAGAAGAAATGCCAGTTTTGTACAGATATTGGTAAGATCTAATAATAGCTGTCATAAATCATTTATTACTTCCTAATCTAGAAGCCTTACATTTTTCTGCTTTTATTAGATTTCATAATGCAATTGGAATCTAATCGTGTCTGAATTTAAAAACAAATTTGAATGTTAGGATAGAAACAAAGTAACTGTGGCCATAAGTGGACCGATTGTCTGTAATAAACAATGCCAACAAAAACGTAAAAACTAAAATTAAGAGTATATAAGGATTTCCTACAGTCAGAGTAAAATTATTGTAGGAAAAGTTTTTACATATCCTCATGGATATCGCAACCCTGAAGGCTCATTTCAAAGGAAGTACATACAGTGGGGAAAATAAGTATTTGATACACTGCCAATTTTGCAAGTTTTCCAACCTACAAAGAATGGAGAGGTCTGTAATTTTTAAAGTAGGTACACTTCAACTGAATCTAAACAAAAATCATATTGTATGATTTTTAAATTTTTAAATTGCATTTTAATGCATGAAATAAGTATTTCATCACCTACCAACCAGCAAGAATTCTGGCTCTCACAGACCTGTAAGAAGCCCTCCTACTCTGCACTCATTACCTGTATTAATTCCACCTGTTTGAACTCATTACCTGTATAAAAGACAACTGTTCACACACTCAATCTCTGTAATGATCTGCAACATAAACTAGGGAAAGAAGGGGAGAGCTGTCCCTACAGTAAGACTAAGCTGAGTCCCTACGTTGTAGCGGGCGACCTGTTCCTTGTGAACAGACCCGCCTTCGTCCTCGGCTAGTCTGAACAGAGACCTATAGAGAGGTCCCTAAAAGAACTAAGGACTGGGACAAAAATGGGACACCTCCTAACAGAAGTTGTTGTAGAGCAAAAGATAAACTGACAAAAGTACTAGAGGTCCAGAGGACCAAGCAAACTAGAGATAGATAGGCACAAAATCACCTGGCTAGAGAGACAGTCAAAACAACACTGAAGTCCAGCAAGGCCAGAAGGGCGGAGCTGGAATATATAGGAAGATGGTCACGTGACCGCAAAACACAAGATAGAAACAAAAACAAACAGGAGGGCTCTAACAGTACCCCCTCTTTTATGAGGATCCTCCGGATCCTCCAGGCCCAGGCCTATCCGGATGTCTCCTGTGGAAAGCTCTGACAAGTCTAGGGGCAGAGACATCATCCGCCTTAACCCAGGAGTTCTCCTCGGGACCAAAACCTTTCCAAGCGACGAGATACTGCAATCTCCCTCTATGCTCTCTGGAATTCAAGATACGAGAAATTTCATATTCGCCGTCTTCCACCACCGGAGGAACTGTGACAGTGGTTTCCCTATCCGATACATCAGCCTTTTTTAACAAGGAAACATGAAACACAGGATTAATCTACCAGGAGGAGGGAACCTCCAACCTAACAGCAGACTGGTTAACCACCTTAAATGGCCCCACAAACTTCGGACCCAATTTTTTAGAGGGAATCCTCAACCGCAGATTCTTTGAGGACAACCAAACCATGTCACCCACAGTAAACAAAACCTCTTTACTTTTCCTGTTAAAATACTTCTTGGACTTTTTGTTAGCCTCTTGAAGGTTACAACGTACATTAGTCCAAACTCTCTCCAAATCACCGGAAAAATTCTCCCCCTCCGGCACCGCCAACCCCAATTTGGAGAACGAACGAAAAGATGGATGCCTCCCAGTACAACAAAAAAAGGAGAACACCCAGCAGAGGAGGATGTATGGTTGTTGAGAGCAAATTCTGCGAGTGGCGGAAACTCTGACCACCCCTCTTGATTGTCTGCCACAAAACAACGCAAAAACTGTTCAACATCCTTGTTCTTTCTTTCAGTCTGTCCATTAGACTCAGGATGATAACCAGACGAAAATGAAAAATGGACTCCCAACCTGTCACAAAAAGCACGCCCAAAGCGAGCCACAAACTGAGGTCCTCTATCAGAAACAATGTCGGTGGGAACGCCATGGAGCCTGACAATTTCCTTAACAAACGCCTTAGCGAGTGTCTTAGCGCAGGGTAGCTTAATGAATGGAACCAAATGACACATCTTGCTAAAACGGTCCACAACCACCCAGATGACAGTGAAACCCTCGGACACAGGAAGGTCAGTAATAAAATCCATTGCCAGATGCGTCCAAGGCGCACTAGGAACCTCCAGAGGGCAAAGCAACCCCGCAGCAGGGGTATGGGAAGCCTTTTACCTAGCACACACCGTACATTGACGCACCCACTTGATGACTTCCTTCTGCCACCCAGGCCACCAAAAACTGCGACTGATAAGTCTCTTAGTCTCAGAAATTCCTGGATGACCTGCTAACTGAGACTCATGATACTCCACAAACAAATCTCTCCTAGAGGTTCTAGGCACAAACAACCTCCCATGAGGAGTGTTAGATGGGGTATCCTCTTGGGCTTTCAGAATCCCATCTTCCAAAATGGATTCCAATGCTGCTACCACAACTCCTTCCTGTAAAATGCTCTCCTCCTCCTCGGTACCAACCGTGGGAGAAAAGCTGCGAGATAAAGCATCGGCTTTAACATTCTTAGTACCAGGGATATAGGTAACAAAAAAATTAAACCGATAAAAAAAAAAAGTGCCCACCTAGCTTGACGGGCATTCAAGCGTTTGGCAGCATCCAGATAGATCAAATTCTTATGATCTGTGAAAACCTGAACAGGAAATTTAGCACCTTCCAAGAAATGACGCCAATGTTCAAACGCAAGTTTAATAGCCAGCAATTCCCGATTACCAACATCGTAATTAAGTTCGGTTTCTGAAAATTTTTTCGAAAAAAAAGCACAGGGATGTACTCCATCCTTGTTCTCCTGAGACAAAACTGCACCAACCCCCACCAAAGAAGCATCAACCTCGACCAAAAAAGGCTTGGTCTCATCAGGCTGCATAAGGATAGGGTACACATGCAAGAAATAGGAGCATGTTCACACTAGCAAAAAGAAGCAAGACCTACAAAAGACAAAAAATATATCTCATAGCATACCATCATTATATATAAATGTAAAGCAAAGTTGCATATTAAATATAGGTTACTTAGTGAACTATTTTTGATCAAAAAAAGTATACAAGCCGTCCCACCAGCGACAAGGTGACCCTAAATTGGGACGGTACCTACACGGTCTATATTAAAAACCTTACTGTATATCAAAGTTGAAGTAATGCATATAAAAGGGTAGACAAATAGGACCGGGTCCCAACTTCAGACTACCTAGGCCCGTGGTAAGCTACATATATACTAATCAGCTCAACAAAGGGGATGCCACACCCTTAATTTGCACAGAATGCAAACAAGACAAAAAACCAAGCAATGTGAACTGAGGTCTAAGATGGTACACATGCAAGAAATAGGAGCATGTTCACACTAGCAAAAAGAAGCAAAACCTACAAAAGACAAAAAATATATCTCATACCCTACCATCATTATATATAAATGTAAAGCAAAGTTGCATATTAAATATAGGGTACTTAGTGAACTATTTTTGATCCAAAAAAGTATACAAGCCGTCCCACCAGCGACAAGGTGACCCTAAATTGGGACGGTACCTACACTGTCTATATTAAAAACCTTACTGTATATCAAAGACAATATAGAAAATGTAGGTACCATCCCAACTTTGCTTTATATTTATATATAATGATGGTAGGGTATGAGATATATTTTTTGTCTTTTGTAGGTTTTGCTTCTTTTTGCTACTGTGAACATGCTCCTATTTCTTGCATGTGTACCATCTTAGACCTCAGTTCACATTGCTTGTTTTTTTGTCTTGTTTGCATTCTGTGCAAATTAAGGGTGTGGCATCCCCTTTGTTGAGCTGATTAGTATATATGTAGCTTACCACGGGCCTAGGTGGTTAGAAGTTGGGACCCGGTCCTATTTGTCTACCCTTTTATATGCATTACTTCAACTTTGATATACAGTAAGGTTTTTAATATAGACAGTGTAGGTATCGTCCCAATTTAGGGTCACCTTGTCGCTGGTGGGACGGCTTGTATACTTTTTTTGATCAAAAATAGTTCACTAAGTACCCTATATTTAATATGGAACTTTGCTTTACATTTATATATAATGATGGTAGGGTATGAGATATATTTTTTGTCTTTTGTAGGTTTTGCATAAGGATAGGGGCAGAACTGAACCTCTCCTTGAGATACACAAAAGCTTCAATGGCCTCAGTAGTCCACTGGACCTTATTCGCACCTTTCCTGGTGAGATCGGTCAGCGACTTAACATTTCAAAGGAGTGTTATCAATTGCAATCACAGAAATAGGTGATGACAAAGGTTTGGATTCCAATTTAAGTTTTTCCAAAAACCCCTTATCAATCACATTAAGAGTTGAACCACAATCCACAAATACCTGAAATTCAATCAAATCTTCCTGCAAAGAGGTACTCCCTGAAAGAAATACTCCCTTAGAGTTCAAACAAGCAATACGGGCGTAACTGATCTTTTTTTTTTCTTTACTTAAACGAAGCTCACAGTTCTTAATCAAATGGTCAGGTTTACCACAATAAAAACACAATCCCTTGGAAAACCTGCGGTCTCTTTCCTGAGAGCGGAGTGACATCGCTTCAACCTCCATCGGTTCTCCGCCGTCCGAGCAGACCCTCTGGGGACTAGGAGCTGCCATTGCAGGAATTTTTTCATCATTAACCCTGGCACGCAGTCTCCTGTCCACACGTATAGCTAATGGCATGGCTTATTGCAAGGACTCTGGTGCAGGAAATGCAATCAGCAGATCCTTAACCCTTTCACTTAGACCAGCAAGAAAAAAACATTTTAACGCCGAATCATTCCATTTCACTTCTGAGGATCACCTTCTGAAGTGTGTACAATAATTTTCAACATCACCTGACCCCTGATTCAAACGCCTCAGTTCTGCCTCATCAGATGAGACTCGATCAGGATCATCATACAATAGCCCCATGGCAGAAAAAAAATCCTCCTCTGACCTAAAACATGGATCATTAGGTTGGAGAGAAAAGGCCCACCCCTGTGGTTCCTTGCGCAAAAGTGACATGATAAACCCAATGCGCTGTGATTCATTCCCAGAGGACCTTGGTCTCAAACGAAAATATAATAAACAAGCATTTTTAAAGGAAAAAAAATCTTGTTGTTTACCATAAAAAATATCAGGGAGTCCTACCTTGGGTTCGACAAAATGCACTCCAGAACAGCTACTCACGTGTTGCCGGAGCTCGGACACCTCCAGAGACAATCCCTGCAGGCGTTGAGCCAAATCTTGAACAGAAACCATACTGATTCCCGGATTTCTTTCCTTAAAGTTTTTTTATTTTTGTTTGGGCTGGACTTACTGTAATGATCTGCAACATAAACTAGGGAAAGAAGGGGAGAGCTGTCCCTACAGTAAGACTAAGCTGAGTCCCTACGTTGTAGCGGGCGACCTGTTCCTTGTGAACAGACCCGCCTTCGTCCTTGGCTAGTCTGAACGGAGACCTATAGAGAAAGGGAGGGGTCCCTAAAAGAACTAAGGACTGGGACAGAACTAAGGACTCCTAACAGAAGTTGTTGCAGAGTAAAAGATAAAGTGGCAAAAGTACTAGAGGTCCAGAGGACCAAGCAAACTAGAGATAGATAGGCACAAAAGCACCTGGCTAGAGAGACAGTCAAAACAACACTGAAGTCCAGCAAGGCCAGAAGGGCGGAGCTGGAATATATAGCAAGATGGTCACGTGACCGCAAAACACAAGATAACAACAAAAACAAACAGGAGGGTTCTAACAATCTCAAACGAACTGCTCCACAATGGCCAAGACCAAAGAGCTGTCTAAGGACACCAGGCTAGGTGGGGACACTTGCAAAATCAGCAGTGTATCAAATGCTTTTTTTCCCCACTGAAAGTTGATTCATGAATGATATAACCCTGTGTGCCTTATAAAGTCTTAACGGGTTGGACTGAAGTACTAAGAGAAATGGGACCCATCCTTCAGCTACATGGAAAAAATACTCAGTACATGAATATGGTATCAGAACAAAGCTGATTATATACAGTACTGTGCAAAAGTTTTAGGCAGGTGTGGAAAAAATGCTGCAATGTCAGAATGCTTTAAAAAGTGAAGTGTTTAATAGTTTATTTACAGTTAGGTCCATATATATTTGGACAGAGACAACATTTTTCTAATTTTGGTTCTAGACATTACCACAATGAATTTTAAAGAAAACAATTCAGATGCAGTTGAAGTTCAGACTTTCAGCTTTCATTTGAGGGTATCCACATTAAAATTGGATGAAGGGTTTAGGAGTTTCAGCTCCTTAACATGTGCCACCCTGTTTTTAAAGGGACCAAAAGTAAATGGACAGATTAAATAATTGTAAATAAAATGTTCATTTCTAGTACTTGGTTGAAAACCCTTTGTTGGCAAAGACTGCCTGAAGTCTTGAACTCATGGACATCACCAGACGCTGTGTTTCCTCCTTTTTGATGCTCTGTCAGGCCTTCACTGTGGTGGTTTTCAGTTGCTGTTTGTTTGTGGGCCTTTCTGTCTGAAGTTTAGTCTTTAACAAGTGAAATGCATGCTCAATTTGGTTGAGATCAGGTGACTGACTTGGCCATTCAAGAATAATCCACTTCTTTGCTTTAATAAACTCCTGGGTTGCTTTGGCTTTATGTTTTGGGTCATTGTCCATCTGTAGTATGAAACAACGACCAATCAGTTTGGCTGCATTTGGCTGGATCTGAGCACACAGTATGGCGCTGAATACATCAGAATTCATTCGGCTGCTTCTGTCCTGTGTCACATCATCAATAAACACTAGTGACCCAGTGCCACTGGCAGCCATGCATGCCCAAGCCATCACACTGCCTCCACCGTGTTTTACAGATGATGTGGTATGCTTTGGATCATGAGTAGAGATGAGCGTTGTTCGACTCGAACTGTTCGCCAATCTCAAATTCGAGCTGTTTTGGGCGGTGTTCGAGCCGTTCGGCGAACACGAACGATTTGAGAAAAATTCGGCTGTTCGAGGTTATGTTCGATAACTGTTCGTGCACCAAAATCATAACTGGATTTTTTCTCAGTAATGATGAAAATTAATGTTAATACGCAGTTTGAGTGTACAGCGGGGTGGGGGGAGGGGCAGGGGATGGATCTCTGCAGGAATAATGAAGATCTCCATTTTTTTTTCTCTTTCCCGCATTTACAGTGGGGAGGTGCAATCTGTCAGCCTATCAGCAGCGCACACACGGAGCGAAGTGCTTTTTTTCACACAAGCAAGGGCATGTGTCATTGGCAGTGTATGTCACATGTCCTTGCCCTATAAGACCAAGCCATTTTCCCCGTCGCCACCATTTTCTCACTGCTGCAGCTGCGTGTTAGACGGCACCGCTGTTGCTGTGTGCGCTATACCTTGTTAATTTCAAGCCAATTTTCGCACAAATCTACAGATAGCTTGGGAGTAGGGAATAGTTGTGATTGCAGTCCTTTTAAGGACTAGGTTACAGCATTTCCTACGACTTTTATCAGGCAGGTCTGTGCTCTTAAATAGATAGATTGTGGGAGTAAAGACTAATTGTAATTGCAGTCCTTTTCAGGACTAGGTTACATCAGTCCCTATCAGTTTTTGCCAGGCAGGTCTGTGCCAGTGCTGTGCAAGTTTTTTTCACAGCATTTGGCTGAATCTAGCAAAGCTAATCCTTTTTGGCCTATTGCAGAGTGTGTTAGTCAGTGGAGTAGCCTATCTGTGTTGCAAGATATACCACCTGTGTATAGAATACCAATTTTTTTACTGCACCTAGTGAAGTAAAATCTTTTGGGCATAGCATCATTCTATTAGTCCATCTATACTGACCTCCATCAGGTTGCAAATTGAATATAATTTTTTTCTGCATCTAGCTCTGAAAAAATATTTGGGCTTCTAGCAGTGTGTGGGACTTGTTGTATTAGTCCATCTATACTGACCTCCATCAGGTTGCAAACTGAATATAATTTTTTTCTGCATCTAGCTCTGAAAAAATATTTGGCCTTCTAGCAGTGTGTGGGACTTGTTCTATTAGTCCATCTATACTGACCTCCATCACGCTGCAAATTCAAAATAATTTTTTGTCTGCATCTAGCTCTGAAAAAATATTTGTCCTTCTAGCAGTGTGTGGGACTTTCTCTATTAGTCGATCTATACTGACCTCCATCAGGTTGCAAATTAAAAATAATTTTTATCTGCATCTAGCTCTGAAAAAATATTTGGCCTTCTAGCAGTGTGTGGGACTTTCTCTATTAGTCCATCTATACTGACCTCCATCAGGTTGCAAATTAAAAATAATTTTTTGTCTGCATTTAGCTCTGAAAAAATATTTGACCTTCTAGCAGTGTGTGGGACTTTCTCTATTAGTCCATCTATACTGACCTCCATCAGGTTGCAAATTCAAAATAATTTTTTGTCTGCATCTAGCTCTGAAAAAATATTTGGCCTTCTAGCAGTGTGTGGGACTTTCTCTATTAGTCCATCTATACTGACCTCCATCAGGTTGCAAACTGAATATATTTTTTTTCTGCATCTACCTCTGAAAAAATATTTGGGCTTCTAGCTGTGTGTAGGACTTGTTCTATTAGTCCATCTATACTGACCTCCATCAGGTTGCAAACTGAATACAATTTTTTTCTGCATCTACCTCTGAAAAAATATTTGGGCTTCTAGCTGTGTGTGGGACTTGTTCTATTAGTCCATCTATACTGACCTCCATCAGGTTGCAAATTCAATATAATTTTTTTCTGCATCTAACCCAGCCAATAGTTTTGGCCTAAAACCACAGTTTGGCCACTCAGCTCTGCTCGGTTCCCATCCATTGTTTTTTTGTGCAAACAACTCCAGAGTTGTGAATTAGTTAACCACCAAAATGAGTGGAAAAAGGCCTGCTGCTGGTGGAAAGGGGAATAGGCGTGTTGGGAAGGGGAAAAAAGGTTGTGTCCGTGGGGTAGGTGTTAAAGCAACAGTAACATCTGCAGAAGAAAGACCATCTTCCAGCCAAACTAAAATGTCTACTTCTTTTAGCGGACAATGTGATAAGATCCCTTTCTTACGGCCACGCCAATCGCTACAAATTCCAGATGAGGCACAAAAACAGCAGGTGCTTCAACGGATATCAAGTGCTCCTTTAAGTGGGCTCTCCTCCACATCAACTTCAACATCACAAATACTCCAGTCCTCAAAGGTGTCACCCCAATCGCGCTTGCTTCCTCACAGCTCCCAAATCTCCAGCTGCCCGTCTGAGTATGAGGTAGAACAGATGGTTGAGTCTGCAGAGCTGTTTACTCATACTATAGCCTGGGAATCAGAGGTCGACTCCAGCGCTTCTGTGAATCCAGACGAGGAAATGATCTGCACTGATGCCCAGAATCTTTATGAGTCGGATCCAGGACCAGACGCAGAAGGTTCTGACCATAATGTAGACCCTCATTCCCAAACTGTAACTCCTGTTGATGGAGACAATGAGGAAGACGATGATGAGACTCAAATACCTGATTGGAGCGACAACTTTAGTTTTTTGTCAGGGCAGGAACAGGTTGGCTCTGAGGACGACGGGTGTGATAACGCACAGGGTGATGATGATGAGGTTGGAGATCCCACTTACTGTCAACCCACAGTCAGCCAAGAGATGAGGTCAGCAGAGGAGGTGGAGGAAGATGCTAGTGACGACGAGGTCAGGTTGCGCCTTCCTGGACAGAGACGTAGTACTGGAAGCACGTCAACAACTGCATCCTCTAACACAACTCTGCCTCTCACCACAAGTCGTGGTGGCTCTTCAGGTCGCATGGGTGCTAAGCCTTGCATAGCCTGGGCATTTTTTCAGATCGATAAAGATGACCCAACTCGTGTTATCTGTAACATTTGTCAGCAAAAGCTAAGTAGAGGCCAAAAAATACATAGTTTGAGTACTTCATGCATGAACCGGCACATGGACATGAAGCATAAGTTGCAGTGGGAAGCTCAGTGTGCTACAATGCGGCCTAGCCGGCCGGGCCAACCACCGTCTGCCATATCTTGTGTATCCGCGGCCTCTTCATCCTCTGTGACTGGGGGGACAGCAGTCACACCTGTTTTGGGGCGCAGACCTGCCACCTCTTTACCCGCAACAGCCAGCGTGATTGGCAGGTCATCATTTTCTTTGGAGGTGGTAACACCAGCTGGTGTTGAGCGCTGTCCGACATCAATAGCACCACCTTTGGATCAAGGCAACCTAACATGTCCGCCTGCATCTTCCTCACAGACCGGCAGTTTGCCGGGGACACCCTTATCAACCCCGTCTAAGCACAATAGCCAGCCCTCGGTCCCTCAGATGTGGACAAGTAAAAGACCATTTCCTCCTAGCCATGAGAAAGCTAAGAGGTTGAATTTCACCATCTGCAAGCTCTTGACTACAGAAATGCTGCCTTTCCGCCTGGTGGACACAGAGGATTTTCGAGACCTTATGTCCGTCTCAGTGCCCCAGTACCAGATGCCCAGTCGGCACTACTTCTCAAAAAAAGGTGTGCCTGTGCTCCACCAGCATGTCGCACACAACATCACCGCTTCTTTGAGAAACACTGTGTGTGACAGGGTGCATTTCACCACAGACACTTGGACGAGTAGGCATGGACAGGGGCGTTACATGTCGCTGACTGGGCACTGGGTAACTATGGTGACAGCAGGACAAGGGGCTGCTGTCCAAGTATTGCCGTCCCCACGAGTTGTGCGTCAATCCTCTTTATGTCAAAGTTCCTCCACTGCTTCTGCCTCCTCAACCTCCTCTCGGTCTTCCACCTGCACCCAAAGCCTGTCTGGTCATGCCACAAGCTTTCTAACTGCGCAGAAGGGATCCTGCACACCTCCTTACTATGCTGGCAGTAGGGCTCAACGTCATCAGGCGGTTTTTACTTTGAAATGTCTGGGAAATGTGAGTCACACAGCTGAGGAGTTGTGGTCAGCTCTGGAGAACCAATTTCATGAATGGTTGTCTCCACTGGACCTGAAACCAGGGAAGGCCGTGTGCGACAATGCTGCAAACCTGGGTGCGGCCCTTCGCCGGGGCAATGTCACACACGTGCCTTGTATGGCTCACGTGTTGAACCTGGTTGTCCAGCAATTTTTAGCCCACTATCCCAGAATAGATGGCCTTCTGCAGAGGGCACGGTCGCTGTGTGCTCACTTCCGCCGTTCGCATCCCGCAGCTCAGCGACTTACATCTCTACAGAAGTCGTTGGGCCTGCCACTTCACCGGCTAAAATGCGATGTGCCTACCCGGTGGAATTCAACTCTGCACATGTTGCAGCGACTGTGGCAGCACCGACAAGCCCTGGTGCAATACGTTCTGACGTATAGCCTGGGCCAACGAGATCCAGAGGTGGGGCAAATCACGCTGGAGGAGTGGTCTCAGATCAGGGACCTATGCACCCTTCTGCACAGTTTTGAAATGGCGACGAAGATGTTTAGTGCTGACGATGCCATTATCAGCATGACTATTCCGGTGATTTACATGCTGGAGCACATGTTAAACAGAATTCGGAGTCAGGTGGTGGCACAAGAGGAGGTGGAGGAAGTAGAGGAGGAGGAGTTGTATGCGGAAGGGCTAACATCTGCAAGGTCCAGACGGTCGGCAGCACCAAGGCGGCAGGCATGTGAGGGTGGGGGAGATGGTTTTACCAGGGCGCATGGTAGCAGCCAAACTAGTGAGGAAGGTGCAGGAGCCCAGGAAGAAGTGGAGGACGAACTGATGGAAGACTCATAAGATGAGGGAGACCTTGATCACATTTCTGTTGTGCGAGGTTGGGGGGAGAGGACAGAGGAAGGAAGCATGATTGTTACCTCGCCACCAACACAACAGGGACTTGGTGCTCCTGGATGCGGAACACACATGAGTGCCTTCTTGCTGCACTACCTGCAACATGACCCTCGAATTGTGAGAATTAGAGATAATCCTGACTACTGGGTTGCCACACTGTTAGATCCCCGGTACAAAAGTAAATTTGCAGAAATTATTCCTGCCATAGAAAGGGATGCACGCATGCAGGAGTATCAGCAGAGACTGTTGCAGAATCTTACATGTGCTTTTCCACAAAACACCAGTGGTGCACGTAGTGAATCTCACAGTTCCAACTTGCCAACCGTGGGACCGTCAAGTGTTCAGCACTCAAACCGTAACAGAACCACAGTATCTGCTGGTAACATCAATTTTGCGGAATCATTTCACCACTTTTTTAGCCCATCCTTTGCAAGGCCACAGGAGACAAGAAGTCTGACACATAGTCAACGCCTAGAGACGATGGTACAGGAGTATCTCCAAGTAAACATTGAAGCCATGACTGTGTCACTGGACCCTTGCTCTTTTTGGGCTTCCAATCTGGATAAATGGCCGGAGCTAGCCACTTACGCCTTGGAGATCTTGTCATGCCCCGCAGCCAGCGTTCTGTCTGAACGTGTGTTCAGCGCTGCTGGTGGTGTGCTGACAGATAAGCGCACGCGGCTCTCCACTGATAATGTAGACAGACTCACGTTCATAAAGATGAACAAATCATGGATCCGAAACGACTTTTCTACCCCTGTGTCATCCTGGGGAGAGTAAAAGCTTGATGATTGGTTAAAATCACCCTACCAACCGTTTTAAGCTTTCAAATTACTAATCATGTTTATCTGTATCTTGGCTGGAAAATAATTTGGGCTTTGTAGCAGTGTGCAGCACTGATTCTATTAGGCCATCTATAATAAGCTCCACCAGATTTAAAATTACTAATCATGTTTATCTGTATCTTGACTGGAAAATAATTTGGGTTTTGTAGCAGTGTGCAGCACTGATCCTATTAGGCCATCTATACTAAGCTCCACCAGATTTAAAATTAATAATAATTTTTAGCTGCATCTAGCCCGGAAAATAATTTTGGGGCTCCGAGATGCGCAAGACACATAAGTGCCTTCTTGCTGCACTACCTGCAACATGACCCTCATATTGTCAGAATTCGAAGTAATCATGACTACTGGGTTGCCACACTCTTAGATCCCCCAAACTTTTCGATCAACCTTTTCATTTTAATAAAGACCAAAAAAATGGTCATTTTTGAAATTATAAGCATTAGCAGGTTATTAGAAACTGAAATCAAACAGTTTTCAACTCAAAACTTTATTCTAGGTGATGTTACATTTTCACATAGGACCCCTTGTTCGAAAGGAGCTTCTGAACTCTCTCGTCCATTGAATTTGTCAGGTTTTGGATGGTTTCTGCTTCAATTGTTTTGCATGAGGACAGAATACCCTCCCAGAGCTGTTGCTTAGATGTGAACTGCCTCCCGCCATCATAGACACTCCTTTTGATGATGCTCCAGAGGTTCTGAATGGGGTAGAGGTCAGGGGAGCATGGGGGTCACACCATAAGTTTGTCCCCTTTTATGCCCATATCAGCCAGAGATGCAGATGTTTTATGTGCAGCATAAGATGGTGCATTATCATGCAAAAAAATGATCTTGCTGTGAAATACACGGTTCTTCTTCTTGAACCATGGCAGGAAGTGCTGTTTGAGAAAATCCACATACATTATGGAGTTCATCTTTAGCGCCTTCAGGGATCCTAAAGGGGCCGACAATCTCTCTCCCCATGATTCCAGCCCAAAACATTACTCCACCTCCTCCTTGTTGGCGCTGTAGCCGTGTTTGCGTGGGGTGTCCATCAACCAGCCATCCTCCACTCCATCCATCTGGACCATCGAGCGCTGCACGGCACTCATCCGTGAACAAAACAGTTTTGAAATCAGTCTTCATGTAATGTTTGGCCCACTGGAGCCGTTTCTGCTTGTGTGAAGTGGATAGAGGAGGTCGACAGGATGGCGTATGCACAGCTGCAAACCTCTGAAGGACCCTGCATCTTGTTGTTCGGGGGACGTTGGAGGCACCAGCAGCTTCAAAAACTTGTCTGCTGCTATGACAAGGCTTTTTTGCCGCTGCTCTTTTAACCTGACGTAATTGCCTGTAGGAAAGAGTCCTCAATTTGCCCTTATCAGCACGCACACGTGTGTACTGTGAATCAGCTACATACTTCTTGATTGCCAAGACACTTCATCCTGATCATCGCACAATGTTGATTGTAGTCATGCCTTGACCTAAACACTCCACAATTTGTTGCTTCTCAGCAGCCGACACATCCTTTTTCTTTCCCATTTTGGCAGAAAATGTAGGCTGCTTAATAATGTGAGACAGCCTTCTTAAGTAGTCTTGCCTTTCATTGGACACACCTGACAAACTAATTAGCACAGGTGTCTGCAATTGCTTACAGTGATATAAAGAGCCCTGACACACATCACCATCAATGAGTTTAACTGACAAACAAACAAATTCTTCCCTTATCACTCCTAAACACTTTTTGCATAATAATTTGGAACACAGTGTACATGTGCTTTTCCACAAAACACCAGTGGTTCACGTAGTGAATCTTACAGTTCTAACTTGCCAACCGTGGTCTGTATGGAGTTGTTCAATAAAGGGCCCAAAATTAAGATAACATAGATGGGAGAGGTCTCTATGAATAGGAATTCCTAAGTATTTGATACCCTGTGAGGGCCAGGCAAAGGGAAAGTTGGACTGGATGGAATCCTATATGGATTTGGGGAGGGAGACATCGAGGGCCTCAGACTTCGCTGCATTGATTTTAAAATTTGACCATGTAACAAAGTGATCTATTTCAGCCATAACAGCAGGGATGGATATATGTGATTGAGTGATATATACTAGGACATCATCAGCAAATAGAGAGCACTTGTACTCGGTGCCTCCCACCTCAATCCACCTAATATTGGGGTTATGGCGAATTGATGAGAGCAGGTGCTCCGTCACTAGGATGTATAAGAGAGGGGACAGAGGACATCCCTGCCTTGTCCCATTGGTGATTGTGAAAGGTGATGAAAATGTTCTGATGCACCCCCTGGGCCTTGGGACACCCGGAGCCGGACCCTTTTTGGTGGATGCTGGTGGTTGTAGTCTTCGTGGCAGCGACCCGGTTCCATGGCTCAGGGTGGTCAAACCAGTGGCGGAACTATTTATGTGGTTTTGATGTTTAAATGTCCGACTACGCCACCCGTGGATTGCGGTCAGAGTGAACCGCCGCTGCAGGGCAGACCTCTGAGTCTGGTGTTGTGGGTGCAGCAGAGCGTAGCATAACTCCCCACGGGAGGAGTATAGCCTCAGGGCAGTGTATGCGGAGGATGGGGGTGATGGTGCAGGGCAGCAGCAGTAACGACACGGAGTCAGTGATGCAGTCCAGGGCCTTTACTCACAGTTCTTATTATCCAGACCACGTCTGCAGGTAACGGCTGTCCACGTCGTACTGTGCTCACCAGGTGAGGGGCTCAGACAACTCCCAGATAACTTTGGAGCGCTTCACAGGACCCCCTTTGTGTGTCCTTTGTCTGGCCTTTCTTACCAACCCTTCTGTCCGGCTGCCTCGGGCCTCCTCTTGGTAAACTTGGCGCCAGTTTCCCTGACCCTATGTGGTGCCTTCCTAGCGGGTGTAGCGAGGGCCTGCGCCACATAAAATGTCACAGCCTCCGGTTTCTAGCTGAGGGTCGTTTCCTGCCTCCACTAGTTTCGGGGACCGGTCTCCCCCTTTGGCCTGACCCCTCCACGCAGGTGGATTCAGGCGTGCGGTGGCGACTCGCCCGTCCGCACCCCTAGGATCCCTTCATTCCTCGTTCCTGGAGCCTTCTCCACTCCTCTTCCTTCCTTCTCCCTCTTCCAGGCCTGGGCCTCTGTTACTAGGCCCGCCTCCGGAGCAGAGCTCATGCAGAGCCCCTGCTCCCTGCCACTTCTGCTCAGACTTCTCTGCACTGAACTAAGATGGTGCCCACCTTTTATACTCCCTTCTCAATGCACCCAGGAACTGCTTCCTCCCTGCTCCTGCACTACAGGGTTCCCCTTCCTCAGTGTTCCCTCCCCCCACTCCAGCCAGGGACAGGGACTGTCATGCCCATCTCAGAGGCATATTGGTCGCCCTGCCCCACGGCAATGTGGTGTAATGCATGCAGGTGTCAGGTCCTGATCAACACTCCATCCTTACCTGAGAGTGAGATATCACACCTCTGGGTGAGGTGCAATACCTCTGTAGCAACCGAGCCCTCAGGGTGCTACAGTTCCATTTATCTTCAGCCTTGGTGACGTATTGTGATACAGGGCCGTGATTTTGGCTATAAAAGGGTCCCCTAGACCCCTACCCCAAGCTTTTTAAGAGAATCATATATGGCGTGCCAGGAGACTCTATGGAATGCTTTCTCAGCATCCAACGAGAGTATCTAATTACAAATTTTTAACTGCATCTAGCCCAGGAAATACTTTGTGCCTAGTAGCAGTGTCTGCTAGTCAGCGGATTATCCCGGCTGTTAAGCAAGCTACACCACCTGTAGTTTGGACACTTAATTTTTTCAAAGGAAATGCTTCGGGACCACTGGATACTCAGTGAAGAGCATCAGGAGGCACCCCAAGGCATAGGGGCTGGGACTGGCAGTAGGATGCCTTGCGGTGGACAGCCGAGCTCGATCCTTATAAAAGCTTTTTAACTGCAGCAGCTTTAGTGGACGCTACTGGAGCTGGAATTACGCGGCTGCTGGCATGAGACTTGCCCTCCAATAGATCCTTGTAAATGGATTTAAAGTGTATTCATTCAAATTAGAGAGACAATTTAAATTAAAAAGCTTAGAGCTGCCTCCACCACAGGGGGGCTCGCTCGACCCACCAGCGGACAGGCACCAGTATTGGGAGAGGGGGGCTGGCCGTCAGGGTTGACCGCGGCTCTGGCACAAACCCGGCGACACGGAGGTGGCACGGGCAGGAGCGGACTGAACGTGTCGGCTTCTCACTTTTTGGATTTTAGAAGGGCATGACATGCCTATATCTGTGTCTCCCCCTCCTTTTACTCCTCCACCTCTTTTCTTTTCGCATGACTATATGTACTTGTCACTTTTCCATGTGTTAGTTGTGTCTTCTGAGCAGTTTGTCAGCTTTTGGACACCTTTGAAGGTGTTTTCTATGTGTTTCTATGTGTTTTTGTTTGCCTGCCATTGGTTTTAACGGTGTTCGAAGGTGTTCGACGAACAGTTCGATGAACAGTTCGGCGAACACACGGGTGTTCGACGAACCGAACCGAACTCTAACACTACGGGGGTGGCTCAACACTAATCATGAGCTGTACCACGTCTTCACCATACTTTTCTCTTTCCATCATTCTGATAAAGGTTGATCTTGGTTTCATCTGTCCAAAGAATGTTCTTCCAGAACTGTGCTGGCTTTTTTAGATGTTCTTTAGCAAAGTCCAGTCTAGCCTTTTTATTCTTGATGCTTATGAGTGGCTTGCACCATGCAGAGAACCCTCTGTATTTACTTTCATGCAGTCTTCTCTTTATGGTAGATTTGGATATTGATACGCCTACCTCCTGGAGAGTGTTGTTCACTTGCTTGACTGTTGTGAAGGGGTTTCTCTTCATCATGGAGATTATTCTGCGATCATCTACCACTGTTGTCTTCCGTGGGCGCCCAGGTCTTTTTGCATTGATGAGTTCACCAGTGCTTTCTTTCTTTCTCAGGATGTACCAAACTGTAGATTTTGCCACTCCTAATATTGTAGCAATTTCTCGGATGTTTTTTTTCTGTTTTTGCAGCTTAAGGATGGCTTGTTTCACCTGCATGGAGAGCTCCTTTGACCACATGTTTACTTCACAGCAAAACCTTCCAAATGCAAGCACCACACCTCAGATCAATTCCAGGCCTTTTATCTGCTTAATTGAGAATGACATAATGAAGGGATTGCCCACACCTGTCCATGAAATAGCCTTGGAGTCAATTGGCCAATTAATTTTGGTCCCTTTAAAAACAGGGTGGCACATGTTAAGGAGCTGAAACTCCTAAACCCTTCATCCAATTTTAATGTGGATACCCTCAAATGAAAGCTTAAAGTCTGAACTTCAACTGCATCTGAATTGTTTTGTTTAAAATTCATTGTGGTAATGTCTAGAACCAAAATTAGAAAAATGTTGTCTCTGTCCAAATATATATGGACCTAACTGTATATCAATTAACAAAATGCAAAGAGAATGAACAAAAGACAAATCTAAACCAAAGTCAATAATTGGTGTGACCACTCTTTGCCTTCAAAACAGCATCAAAGCATCACATTTCTAGGTACTCTTAGGCTATGTTCACACATTGCATTTTTGGTGCGTTTTTTTATGTTTTTTAAGCAAATTTTCAGCTGCATTTTACAGTACCAGCAAAGTGAGATTTCAGAACTCTCATGCACACAGCTTGGTTTTCTTGTCCTCAGTACTTTGTGCAAAGCCTTGGGCTTTGCAAAATGCAGCATGACACTTCTTTCAGAGTTTTTGCAGCGTTTTTCATCTATTGAAAGTAATGAGCAGTGAAAAAATACTGAAAAAAAATGCTGCAAAAATGCAGGTATCAGGTTTTGCTGCATTTTTATGCCAAGACCTTAGGGAGTTGAATTAAATAATTTTTGTGTCACTGAACTTTATCAGCATGCATAAGAGACAAATGGACAGTGACAAAAAAGCTGTAAAAACTGCACCAAAACACATAAAAAACACAACAAAAACCAAGGAAAACCTGCTTTTTTGAGGCAGCAACTTTGCTGTCAAGAGAGCAGGTTTTGCTGCAGAAAAAAACCGCACCAAAAACGCAACGTGTGAACATAGCCTTACATATGTTTTTTTGAAAAAAAATCAGCAAGAAAGTTGTTCCAAACATTTAAGAGAACTAAAAACCCCAGATCTTCTGTGGATGTAGGCTTGCACACATCCTCCTATCTCTTTATATAATCTCAGACAGACTCAATGATGTTGAGATCAGGGCTTTTTGGGGGTTTTATCATCACTTTTACGACTTCTTATTCTTCTTTCTGCTAAAGATACAACCAATATCATTGAGAAGTATGTTTGGAGCCAAAAATAAGGTCAACCATATAAGGGAAGTATTTACTGTCCATCCACCACAACCCCTACATATAACAGACCACTGACCTTCCCCCATAATCTTCCTCTCCACCATCACTGAAGAAAAGCTCACTCATCTTCTCTCCAAATCGCACCTCACCACTTGTGTACTTAACCACATCCCACTTCCTACCCAACCACACCACCTGGTTTATCCCAGCCCTAAGCCATCTTTTCAACCTAACGCTAACCTCTGGAACCTTCCCTTCTAGTTTCAAACATGCCACTATCACAACTATCCTAAAGAAGCCATGACTCGACAAGACCTTTTCGTCCAGCTATCAACCCATATCGCTGCTCCCATTCACCTTCAAACTCCTCTAACGGCATGTCCATCTCTCATCCAACTCACTCTTTGACAACCGACAGTCTAGCTTCCATCCCGACTCCCCACCACTCCACCAAAACTCACTGGCCAAAATGACTAATGACTTATTTACTGCCAAAGATAACAAACAATACTCTATACTCCTCCTTCTAGACCTGTCCTCTGCCTTTGACACAGTCGACCACTTCCTCCTACTAAAAATCCTCTCTTCCCTTGGTGTCAAAGACCTCGCCCTCTCCTGTATCTCCTGGATCTACTCATACTTCCCCAACTACACATTTAGCAGCTCCAACTTTCACACTACCTCTTAATCCAAACCTCTCTCTGTTGGTGTCCCTCAAGGCTCTGTTCTGGGACCGTTACTCTTCTCAATCTATACCTTTAGATTGGACAACTCATAAAGTCCCATGGCTTCCTGTGCCAGCTATACGCTGATGAAAGGGAAATAATGGGGGGCAAAGAAAGCACAAAATAGGGTTTTAACCGATTAACAGAAAAAGCATGAAAATGAATGCAGGCTCACCTGGTGCTGTTGTGCATTGCAACATTCAAAAGCATATATATCAGCTGCTGCAGGACATGAGTTGTCATAACGAGAAAGGGGGCTGTTCAGAGTGTTTTTTTCTGCACTGCTGATGGACTCACAAGGAGGAGCTTGAGTATTGATGGAATTAAAGATGTATTGTTTATTTGGACGTTGACAAAGTCAACGCGTTTTGAAGTTATCAAAACCTCTCCCTCAGGACATAACCTTATTCATCATCTCCCACCTCGACTACTGCAATATTTTCCTCTGTGGCCTCACTGCTAACACTCTCACCTCTCCAGTCCATTCTTAACTCTGCTGCACAACTAATCTCTCTCTCGCCATGCTATACCTCCGCTTCTTCCCTCTGCAAATACCTTCATTGGCTCCCAATTCCCCAAAGTATCCAGTTCAAACTATTAACATTGACCCACAAAGTCATCCATAATCTGTCTCCTCTATATATCTCCAAACTAATCTCCCATTACCTACCAACATGTAATCTCTGGGCATCTCAAGACCTTCCTCTCTCCTCCACACTTATATGTTCCTCACCCAATCACCTACAAGAATTCTCTCCAGCATCCCCCATACTCTGCAATTCTGTGCCCCAACATGTCAAATTATCCACCAGTTTCATAACTTTCAGACAGAACTTGAAAACACATCTCTTTAAGCAAGCTTACAGCCGGCCATGACCTTGCTTACTGCTATCTCACCACCACTGGAGCTGTTGCAACCCCTCAACCTACTGTCTCCTTCCCCATTATCTTCTTTAATGCCCACAAGGACAGGATCCTCTTCCCTGTGTAACAGTCTGTCATTGTTAGTTTGTTCACTGTAACTTATATTTGTATTTTGTATGCAACCTTCTCTTATGTACAGCATCATGGAATTAATGGTGCTCTAAAAATGGATGATAATTTTCCTGCTGCAGAATAAATTTGGAAATGTCTCTTTGTTGATGTTGCATGATGGATAAGTATTTGCCTGTATTTCTCAGCATTGAGGACACCAAGAAATCGCCAATGTTGAGGTCTGTAAATACAGTGGTTTGCCAAGAAAACAGTGCAGCAGATGAAAGACTCATCAATAATACTTTCCTTTCAATTTGGAAAATGTCCAGCAGTGCCATCAGCTCAAAACTGGTGGGACTACACCGATCTACTGTTTAGAGAATTTTGGCCAAAAGTGGTCTTCATGGAAGAATTACAGTAAAAACACCCATACCTTCCACATGGAAACAGGGCCAAGCGACTCAACCCTGCACAGAAACATAGGAACTAGGGTTCAGAAAATGCCAGCAGGCACATTGATGAGTCACACTCACAATATGAAATATTTGGCTGTAACAGAAGGCAGTTTGTTTCTGAAGAGCTGGTGAGCAATGCAATAATAAGTGTGTGTAGGCAACACTGAAGAATGCTGAAGCTTCCTTGTGTTAGAACCTTGCTCTTAGGTTTTTTCCTTTGCTGGTCACATGACCTTGTTGGCCTATTTAATCCTGCTCCGCCCTTCTGGCTTTGCTGGACTTCATTGTATAACTACTTTCTAGCTAGCCTGTGCTCTGTATCTAACTCTGTTAGTTTGCTTGGTCTACGGACCTCTGTGTTCTTTATATTTTGTTTGTTCGTCTGTCTGCTACTATTTCTGTTAGGAGGTGTCCCATTTTCCTCCCAGTCCTTAGTACTTGTAGGGATTCCTTCCCCACATCTATAGGTCTCCGTACAGACTAGCTTAGGACTTTAGCAGGTCTGATCGCAGGATCAGTTCCCCTGTTACATCGTAGGGATTAAGCTGAGTTTTATCGTAGGGACAGATCTCCTCTCTTTCCTTAGCTCTGGTAGCAGAATATAACAGTAAGTCCAGCCTGCAAATTCTCTAAGGAAAGATTTTTCTGTTCCATCATGGTGTCGGTTCAGGATTTGGCTCATCGCCTGCAGGGACTCTCTCTGGAGGTGGCCGAGCTCCGTCAGCACGTGAGTAACTGTCCTGGAGCACATTTCTTGGAGCCTAAGGTATGTTTGCCGGATTTATTTTTTGGTGAACACCGAGAATTTTTTTCATTTAAAAATGCTTGCTTATTGTATTTTCGTTTGAGACCCAAGTCCTCTGGGGATGAATCCCAGCGCATAGGGTTCATAATGTCACTTTTGCGCAAAGAGCCTCAGGAGTGGGCCTTTTCTTTGCAACCTAGTGATACATGCTTCAGATCAGTGGATAGTTTTTTTTCTGCTTTGGGGCTATTATATGATGATCCTGACCGTGTCTCATCAGCTGAGACTGAGTTAAGATGTTTGAGACAGGGATCAGGTAATGTGGAAAAATATTGTACTCATTTCCGTCGTTGGTCTACTCAAACAGGGTGGAACGATTCTGCTCTGAAAAGTCTATTTCTTGCTGGGCTCAATGAAAGGGTTAAAGACCTGCTAATTGCTTATCCTACACCTGAAGATTTGCAACAGGCTATGCAATTAGCTATACGGGTGGATAGGAGACTGCGTGCAAGGGTTAATGAGAGCAAATCCTCTGCTATGTCAGTTTCTGGTTATGAGAATGTGTGTACTAACAGTGGTGAACCGATGGAGATTGGATCGGTGGCACCTCGCTCTCAAGAAAAAGACCGTAGATTTTCTGAAGGCTTGTGTTTCTATTGCGGAAAATCTGGTCATTTGATTAAAGGCTGTGAGCTTCGTATGAAGAAAGAAAAAAAAATGGTCAGTCATGCCCGTATTGCCTGTTTAAATTCCAAGGGTGTATTTTTAGCTGCTTCCACGATTGCTCAGGAAAAATTAATGGAATTTCGGGTGTTTGTTGATTGTGGGTCTACTCTGAATTTAATTGATGGGGGATTCTTGGAAAGACTCAATTTAAAACCTGAACCTTTATCATCCCCCATTGCTGTGGTTTCTGTGGATGGTTCCCCTTTGAAGAATATTACTCTCAAGGTCTGTGAATTTCCTCTCACTATTAATGGTGTTCACCATGAGAAATTGGATTTGGTAGTTTTGAATAACTTGCCTTCTCCAGTAATATTGGGATTGCCCTGGTTAAAATTTCACAATCCTGTACTGGATTGGTCTACCAGTGAAATTAAATCCTGGAGCCATAAATGTTATGACAAGTGTTGTAACGGGCGTATTGCAGCTTTGGATAGGGTAGAATTGCCTGTTCCTATTCAGGATTTTTGGAGAGTTTTTTCTGAGAAGGAATCGCAGGTTTTGCCTCCCCATAGAGACTATGATTGTTCTATTGAATTTGTCCCTGGAGCGACTCTTCCTAAAAGTCGTTTATTTAACCTTACTATTCCTGAGAGGAAGGCTTTGGAGGAATACATACAGACAAGTTTGGCCGCCGGTCACATTAGGCCCTCTAAGTCTCCTGTGGCGGTTGGATTTTTTTTTGTAAAAAAAAAGGACGGCGGTTTACGTCCTTGTCTGGATTTTCGTGAGATTAACAAAATTACTGTACGCAATCCTTACCCACTGCCATTGATTCCTGATCTGTTTAACCAGTTAATGGGGGCCAAGTGGTTCTCTAAAATTGACCTTAAGGGGGCATACAATCTGTTGCGCATGAAGGAGGGTGACGAATGGAAGACTGCTTTTAACACTCCTGTGGGTCATTTTGAGAATCTGGTTATGCCTTTTGGTCTTACTAATGCTCCTGCATTTTTTCAGAATCTTATTAATGACATCCTTAGACCTTTGATCGGCAAAAATGTGGTTGTGTATTTGGATGACATTTTGATTTATTCGCCGGATCTGGAGTCTCATTGGCGGAGCGTACGTGAGGTATTACAGTTATTAATGGACAATTTGCTTTTTGCTAAGCTGGAGAAATGTGAGTTCGCTGTACAGAGAATTAGTTTTTTGGGTTACATTATCTCCAGCGAAGGTTTTGAGATGGACCTGGTTAAAGTTCAAGCTGTACAGGAATGGCCTAGGCCTATTGGTTTGAAATCGATACAGAGGTTTTTAGGTTTCGCCAATTATTACAGAAAATTCATAAAAATTTTTTCTAGTATTGTCAAACCTCTGACCGATCTCACCAGGAAAGGTGCTGATGCGGTTCAGTGGTCTTCTGAGGCCATTGAAGCTTTTGTGTATCACAAGGAGAGGTTCACCTCTGCTCCCATCCTTATGCAGCCTGATGTGACTAAGCCGTTTTTGGTTGAGGTTGATGCTTCCTCTGTGGGGGTTGGCGCAGTATTGTCTCAGGATAACGGGGATGGATTACATCCCTGTGCCTTTTTTTCAAAAAATTTTTCGGAGACTGAACTGAATTACGATATTGGTAATCGGGAATTATTGGCTATTAAACTCGCATTTGAACACTGGCGCCACTTCTTGGAAGGTGCGGAATTTCCCGTTCAGGTTCTTACGGATCATAAAAATCTGATATATCTTGATGCTGCCAAGCGCCTGAATGCCCGTCAGGCTAGGTGGGCACTGTTTTTCTCGCGGTTTAATTTCTCCGTTACTTACATCCCTGGTACTAAGAATGTTAAGGCGGATGCCTTGTCTCGCAGTTTTTCTCCCATAGTCGGTGCTGAGAAAGAGGAGAACATTTTACAAGAAGGTGTTGTGATAGCTGCTTTGGACTCCGTTTTGGAAGATGAGATTCTTAAAGCACAGGAGAATGCCCCATCTAACACTCCTCATGGGAGGTTGTTTGTGCCTGGGACCTTTAGGAGAGATTTGTTTGTTGAGTGTCACGAATCTCGGTTGGCAGGTCATCCCGGAATCTCTGAGACCAAGAGACTGGTGGGTCGCAGTTTTTGGTGGCCTGGATGGCAGAAGGAAGTCATTAAGTGGGTGCGTCAATGTACTATATGTGCTAGATCTAAGTCCTCACATACTCCTGCTGCGGGGTTGCTTTGTCCTTTGGATGTTCCCAGTGCTCCTTGGACACATTTGGCTATGGACTTTATAACTGACCTTCCCCCCTCTGAGGGTTTTACTGTCATCTGGGTGGTCGTGGACCGTTTTAGCAAGATGTGTCACTTGGTTCCCTTCATCAAACTGCCCTGCGCTAAAACTCTCGCTAAGGCCTTTGTCAAGGAAATTGTCAGACTTCATGGCGTTCCTACTGACATTGTTTCTGATAGGGGTCCTCAGTTCGTGGCTCGTTTTTGGCGTGCCTTTTGTGACAGGTTGGGAGTTCATTTGTCGTTCTCGTCCTGAATCTAATGGCCAGACAGAAAGGAAAAACCAGGATGTTGAGCAGTTCTTGCGTTGTTTTGTGGCAGACAATCAAGAGGGGTGGTCTGAGTTTCTGCCACTTGCTGAATTTGCTCTGAACAATCATACATCTTCTTCTGCTGGTTGTTCGCCTTTTTTTTGTTGTTCTGGGAGACATCCGCCGTTTGGGTCGTTCTCCAAATTGGGATCTGCCGTGCCTGAGGAGGAGAATTTTTCCGGTGATTTGGAGAGAGTTTGGACGGATGTGCGTGGTAATCTTCAGGAGGCCAACAGAAAATCTAAAGACTACTTTGATAGGAAACGACAGGAGGTTTTGTTCGCTGTTGGTGACATGGTTTGGTTGTCCTCTAGGAATCTGCGGTTGAGGATTCCTTCTAAGAAATTGGGTCCCAAGTTTGTAGGGCCCTTTAAGGTGCTTCAGGTTGTCAACCAATCTGCTGTTAGGTTGGAGGTTCCTACCTCCTGGAGAATTAATCCGGTATTTCATGTCTCTCTGTTGAAAAAAGCTGTTGTATCGGATTGTGACGCCTCTGCCTCTGTTCCTCCGGTGGTGGAGGACGGGGAATATGAAATTTCTCGCATCCTTAACTCTAGACGGTATAGAGGTAGTTTGCAGTATCTTGTGGCCTGGAAAGGTTTCGGACCCGAGGATAACTCTTGGGTGAGGTCGGATGATGTTTCCGCGTCCAGACTTATCAGAGCGTTTCACAGGAGATTTCCTGATAAGCCTGGTCCTAGGGGATCCGGAGGATCCTCTTAGAAGGGGGGGTACTGTTAGAACCTTGCTCTTAGGTTTTTTCCTTTGCTGGTCACATGACCTTGTTGGCCTATTTAATCCTGCTCCGCCCTTCTGGCTTTGCTGGACTTCATTGTATAACTACTTTCTAGCTAGCCTGTGCTCTGTATCTAACTCTGTTAGTTTGCTTGGTCTACGGACCTCTGTGTTCTTTATATTTTGTTTGTTCGTCTGTCTGCTACTATTTCTGTTAGGAGGTGTCCCATTTTCCTCCCAGTCCTTAGTACTTGTAGGGATTCCTTCCCCACATCTATAGGTCTCCGTACAGACTAGCTTAGGACTTTAGCAGGTCTGATCGCAGGATCAGGTCCCCTGTTACATCGTAGGGATTAAGCTGAGTTCTATCGTAGGGACAGATCTCCTCTCTTTCCTTAGCTCTGGTAGCAGAATATAACAGCTTGCAAGTTTAGGGCTGCATTCCAGCAAATGGAGTTCAGAAATTGTCCCAGATTAATGCTGTATCAATGCTGAGAAATACAGGCAGATACTTATACATCATGCAATGCCATCAGGGAATTATCTGCTTGCCTCCAAAACTACTCTGCAGCAGGACACTGACTCTAAACATAAAGCCAATATAACCAAAAACTATCTTCAGCACAAAGAGCAAAGTCCTGGAAGTGATTATATGGCCCCCCACAGAGCCATGATCTCAATATCACACAGTGTTTGTAGGATTACATGAAGAGACAGAAATATCTGTGCACAAGCCTACATCCACAAAAGATTTGTGGTTACTTCTCCAAAATGTTTGGAATAATTTATTCCTTCAACTGTGTGCAAGTGTACGGAGATGAATTTATGCTGTTTTGAAGGGAAAAGGCAATCACACCACATATTGATTAGATTTAGATTTCTCTTTTGTTTATTCACTTTGCATTAGTAACATAGTAACATAGTTTGTCAAGCCGAATAAAGACTCCATCAAGTTCGACCTGTTAGTTCTGTAATTGCTAAAGTTGATCCAGAGGAGGGCAAAAACCCCAAATGATTTAGCCAATCTTCACCTGAGGAAAAATTCCCTCCCGACTCTGAAACCAGCAGTCAGAATAAATCCCTGTATCAACCTACTATTTTATTTTATTTTTAAGTATATGCTGAAATCTGCCTGGTATCTAGAAATGCATCCAGTCCCCACTTGAACTGGTGTAGTGAATCCGACATTACCGTCTCCTCACTCAGTGAATTCCATATTCTCACTGCTCTTACCGTAAAGAACCCCTTCTTATGCTGGTGCTGAAACCTTTTCTCTTCCAGTCTTAGTGAATGCCCTCTTGTTACTGTAATATCCCTCCTTTTGAACAAATCCCGGGCAAGATCTCTATACTGTCCCCTAACATATTTGTACACATTTATTACGTCCCCCATCAACCTTCTCTTTTCCAGGCTGAATAGTCCTAGTTTTGCCAACCTCTCTGGGTATTGCAGTCCCTCCATTCCCTTTATTAATTTTGTTGCCCTCCTTTGTACCTTTTCAAGCTCATTTATATCCTTTCTATATATTGGGGCCCATAACTGAGCACAGTATTCCAAGTGTGGTCTGACCAGTGCTTTGTACAGTGGAAGAGCAATGTTCTCATCCTTTGCAGCTATACCTCTTCTGATACATCCCATTACCCTGTTTGCCCTTACAGCAGCGGCCTGACTTTGGGCACTCCAATTTAGTTTGCTATCAATCAAGATGCCCAAGTCCTTCTCCATCTCTGAATTCCCCAATGATTTCCCATTCAGTGAGTACTGGTGACTTCCATTTTTCCTTCCCATATGTATGACCTTACATTTCTCCTCGTTAAACCTCATTTGCCATTTAATGCTCCACCTACCCAGCTTATCCAAATCCCTCTGTAGGTCTGCACTGTCCTCTTTTGTATTAATTGTTTTACATAACTTTGTGTCATCTGCAAATATTGATATTTTACTATTTATCCCGTTGACTATGTCGTTAATAAAGATATTAAATAACATTGGGCCTAGTACAGACCCCTGTGGTACCCCACTAGTGACGCTTACCCAATCTGAGTATATTCCATTTATAACCACCCTCTGCCTTCTATCCTTTAGCCAGTTAGCTACCCACTTGCAGACATTTTCCCCCAGCCCCATCATTCTCATTTTGTATACCAACCTATTATGTGGCACGCTATCGAACGCTTTTGAGAAGTCGAGATACACGACATCCACTGGTTCCCCCTTATCTACTCGAGAGCTAACCTCCTCGTAGAAGTCAATCAGGTTTGTTTGGCAGGAGCGATTCCTCATGAATCCATGTTGGTTCGGGATTAAAAGATTATTAGCATCAAGATGCTCTGTAATTGCCTCTTTAATGAAGCTTTCAAAAATTTTGCCCACAACGGACGTCAGACTCACCGGCCGATAGTTTCCGGCGTCACTTTTCGCTCCCTTTTTGAATATTGGCACTACATTCGCCTGTCGCCAATCAAGTGGTACAGACCCAGTCTCAACAGAGTCCTTAAATATAAGATATAACGGCCTGTCTATCACATTACTTAGTTCCCTTAGTAGCCGTGGGTGTATGCCATCAGGTCCTGGTGATTTGTTTATTTTAATGTTACTGAGGCGTTTCTGTACCTCAACTTGGGTTAGATTAGTCATACTTAGTGGAGGATTAAGCTTGTCACTTCTCATTTCTCCTGTTAGTTCTATTTCCTTTGTGAAAGTTGTCGAAAAAAAATTATTTAATAGATTAGCTTTATCCTCATCTTTCTCTATGATTTTGCCTTCCTCACTTTTTATCGGTCCAATATTATCCGATTTAATCCTTTTACGGCTTATATACGTAAAGAACAGTTTGGGATTTGATCTACTTTCCCTAGCAATACGTTTCTCTGTTTCCTCCTTCGCTATTTTTATTTGTTTTTTACAGGTTCTCATTTTTTCCTTGTAACACATTAGTGCCTCCTTACTGTTTTCCTGTTTTAATCTCTTGAATGCCTCTTTTTTGCTATTTAACGCCCCTTTTACGTTCTTGTTCAACCATACTGGTTTCCTCTTATTTCTGGCCCTTTTATTCCCATACGGTATATACCTCTCGCACTGAGTATTCAGAATTCTTTTGAAGGTTTCCCATTTACTATTCGTATTCCATTGATTAAGTACTTTGTCCCAGTCAATAAGTTGAAGGTTTTCTATCAGCTGATCAAACTTCGCCCTCCTAAAGTTTAATGTTTTTGTTGTTCCCTTATTGATAACCCTACTGAAGGGCATTTTGAAGTCGATAATATTATGATCGCCATTACCTAGGTGCCCCCCTATCTGTACCTCAGTTATTCTATCAGGCCTATTAGTCAATATTAAGTCCAACACGGCCTTCCCTCTCGTTGGTTCCTGCACTAGTTGGGAGAAATAATTATCCTTAATATTTGTCAAGAACCTTTTTCCTTTCTGAGATCTACAGGTTTCTGTTTCCCAGTCAATATTCGGGTAGTTGAAATCCCCCATTACAATCACTTCATTATGTTTTGCTACTTTGTCTATTTGTCCTAATAGCAGATTCTCATTCTCCTCTGTTATATTTGGTGGCTTATAGCAGACCCCCAGTAATATTTTATTATTATTTTTTGCCCCCTCTATCTCTACCCACATGGACTCGACCCCCTCTTCTCCCTCTCCTATATCTTCCCTTAGTCTGGGTTTTAGACATGACTTTACATATAAGCAGACTCCTCCACCTTTCCCCTGTTTCCGGTCCCTTCTAAATAAACTATAATCTAATAAATTTACCGCCCAGTCGTAGCTATCGTCTAGCCAAGTCTCTGTTATACCTACGATGCCATACCTCTCCTCCGATATAAGCGCCCGCAGCTCATCCGCCTTATTGGTCAGGCTTCTTGCGTTGGTCAGCATGCAAGATAAAACTTTGGGGTTATTTAGCATCCTATTCTTCTCTAACGATCTAACTGTACTATCCCCACCCCCCTCTCCACCCTCATTATATTCACTTCTCCCCTTCCCCCTTGCTTGCCTCACATCCCACCTATTTCCTTGGTTTCCCCCCCCCGTCTCTAGTTTAGAAACTCCTCCAACCTATTAGCCATCTTCTTCCCCAGCACCGCTGCACCCTCCCCATTGAGGTGCAGCCCGTCCCTACGGTAGAGCCTGTAGCCGACCGCGAAGTCGGCCCAGTTCTCCATGAACCCAAACCCTTCTGCCTTGCACCAACTCTTTAGCCACTTATTCACCTCCCTAACTTCCCGTTGGCGCTCCTGTGTGGCTCGCGGGATTGGTAGTATTTCTGAGAAAACTACCTTGGAGGTCCTTGCCCTAAGCTTCCTACCTAGGTCCCTGAAATCATTTTTAAGGACCCTCCATCTACCACTCACTTTGTCATTGGTGCCGATGTGGACCATGACCGCTGGGTCTTCGCCAGCCCCACCCAGTAACCTGTCAACCCGATCTTCGATGTGCCGGACTCGAGCACCAGGGAGGCAGCACACCGTTCGGCGATCCCGGTCTTTGTGACAGATTGCCCTGTCTGTCCCCCTAATAATAGAGTCACCCACTACCAGAACCTGTCCTGCCTGCCCTACACTTCTCCCCTCCCCCTCATTACTGGAGCATACACTCCCCCGGCGGTCAGAGGATCTGTCGTGCTCCAATAATGCCGGTTCTGAACCAGCCTTCCTATACTTCTTCCCTCTATCCCTCCTAACTGTTATCCAGCTCCCTGCCTGTTCAGCCTGCACTTCCCCTCTATGCTCCACCCCCAGTATTGACCCATTGAGTGTCTGCTCGGTGAGCAGCAAACTCCGTTCCATGTTGTCGATGCTCCTCAGTATCGCTATCTGAGCACTTAGATCCAGAATTTGGGCTTCCAAGTGCACGATATGCTCACATCTCTCGCAGCGGTATGGATCCTCGAGCGGTTGCTCACGGAATGCATACATTGCGCAAGATGTACACTGCACGGCTCCGGCCAACATGGATGTCATTCTAAATATGGGGATACAGTCAGTATATATATACAAGTACAAAACACAATTATTTATATATAGGTGTATGGACGGGGATCAATTAGGGATGTGCAAGTGTATCAATTAGATATCGGCGGGGGATCAGTTAAGTATGGACGGGGGATCAATTAAGTATCAAGTATGGACGGGGGAATCAGCCAAGTAGGTCAGGTGGATTAATTAAGTATGGACGGTGTGTCAATTAACTATGGACTGAGGATCAATAAATATGGACTGGGGAAATAATTAATTGTGGACTGGGGAATCAATCAATTAATTATGGACAGGGGGTTAATTAAATATGGATGGGGATAAGGCAAATAAATAGGGACTGGGGATCAGTAAAAGTGGACAGGGGGAATCTATTAAATATGGACAAGGGGGATCAATTGATTATGGGCTGGGGGGGATCAATCAGTTAAATGTGGTCGGGGGGATCAATTTAATATGGACGGGGGTGGTTGGGGGATCAAGTAAATGAGGACGGGTGGGTCAATTTAAATGTGGTCAGGGGGATCAGTTAAATATGGACGGGGGGTGATCAGGGGATCAATTTAAATATGGACGGGGGGTGATCAATTAAATATGGACTGGGGGATCACTAAAGATGGCCGGGGGAGTTGTATTAAATATGGATAGGGGGGAGATCGATCAAGTATGGACAGGGGATTAATTTAAATAAGGCCGGGGGGGGGAGCACTTAAATATAATATAATTACAATACAAATACAAATACAATACAGTACAGTACAGTACACACTCGGGTTCAGTAGGGCCGCTTATCGCGGCCTCCTGCCCCTCACTCACCTCCCCTAGGGACGCTGCACGCTATCACAGCGCGCTTGCCCCTCCGGTCGCCTCTTACC
Organism: Phyllobates terribilis; assembly: GCF_046119375.1. NCBI lineage: Eukaryota > Metazoa > Chordata > Amphibia > Anura > Dendrobatidae > Phyllobates > Phyllobates terribilis. Next base: position 409,271,647 of record NW_027362771.1, on the reverse strand, counting down.
GGTCCTCCTGGTCACCTCCTGGTCACCACCACCTGGCGCCCTCCGCCGGCCGGCGCTGCACGCTATCACAGCGCTCTCTTGCGCTCGTCCCTCCGGTCGCCTCCTACCGGTCCACCCGGTCCACTCTTTCACCTCCGCCTGGCTCCCTCGCCGGAGGGCCGCGAGCCGAGTCGGACCTCGCCGCCCGCCGCTCACCACAGCCACACCACAGCCCACGTGCTCACACCCCACGCGCGCTCTCACTGTCACGTGCTCTCTCTGTAGCTGGGAAGGGGTCAGATGAAAAAGTCCTGGACATGTTTTTCCCTCCTTCCCAGCTCCTACAGCAGCACAAAGTCCCAGCACCAACAGGCTCCTCCTCTTCCTCTTCCTGTCTGGAGCTCAAAGCACAATGCACATTTTGTTAACTGATATAAATAAACTATTAACATAATAACACTTCTATTTTTGAAAGCATTCTTGTTTTGCAGCATTTTCTCCATACCTGTTTTTAACACATTTACACAGTACTGTATAAATACGGTATTAGAACCAAGCTCAATTCAGAAGGATATAAATATAGTAGCAGAACGTAGCACAATAAACACATAAAAAGAACAGATTTCAGTAAATAAAATAAATGCTATGAGATTCAAGCACAGTTAATAAATACAGTAACATAACTTAGGACCGTAAATAAGTAGCTTATCAGAATGAAGTGCAATATAAAAATACCAGAACCAAGCTTTACTCAAAAATGGTTCCTGAACTAAGGCCTGTAAATAGATATGACACTAGAATGAAGCTCAGTTTATTAATATAGTGCCATAACAACATGCAGTACATAAGTATGCCAAAACCAAGATCAGTACATATATACCATACCATGACAAAACTAAAAATAGTTAATTATAGCACAAAAACTAAACTCGGTAGAGAAATGCTTACATATTTAGTTTAACAGTCATAGTTTACAAAATATAAACCTGCAGCTCACAGTATGGTCTGAATAAGGCTATGTGCCCACGATGCAGAAATGCTCTGGATTTTTCCTGAGCGTTTCTGCATCTCCCCTGGCAGAAAAAACGCATGCGGATTGTACATGTGGATTGTACATGCGTTTTTCCTGCCAGGGACATGCGGATGTGAAGCGTTCTTCACAAGCATTTCCGCATGCGGGTTGACAAGCGCTTTCCAAGCGATTTTAGCATCATTTGGAAAAGTACTTGACAACTTGGTCACACTATATAAATCCATGCAACCAGCATGGATTTATATAGTGTGACCGTAAAAGAATGGTAAAAAATAAAAAATAAATATATACTTACCTTCTGATGGCCCCCGGGTGTGCTCGTCTCCGCTTGCCGGCAGCTCGCTGTAGATTTAAGGACCTGCCGACGTCAGCGGTCGCGTGACCAGTCACATGACTAAATGAAGTCAGCGCAGGTCCTTTAGTCTACCGCGAGCTGTCGGCAAGCAGAGACAAGGACACCGGGAGCCATCAGAAGGTAAGTATAATATTTATTTTTTATTTTATTCTTTTTTTTTTATTTTATTTTTTTACAGGTACCATGGTACCCGGGTCTGGAGGAGAGTCTCCTCTTCTTCAAACCCAGGTACCATCCGCACATTGAAACGCATGGAATCCGCATGTACAGATGCAGTAATGCGGATTCTATGCTTTCCAATGCCAGTCAATGGCGGCGAAAACGCAGCACTTCCGCAAAATAATTGGTAGTGCTGCGTATTTTTCCGCAATGATAATCCACAGCGGAAATTTCTGCAGCATCTGCACAGCACATGCGGATTATCATTGGGTAACATGGCAGGCCTTCTACCAAGCATTTAAGCGTTTCTGCAGTGGAATTGCCGCTGCGGAAACGCTTAAAAAATGCATAGTGGGCACACAGCCTAATGTTAAAGATATGTTGTTGTTCAAAACTGGTACCACACTTTAGTTCACTGTTGACTAAAAATTGAACGCGGAACTGATCAAACAGAGTTCAGGAGAGAACAAACCTATACATCCAGTGATTTAGAGGTGATGTCTTCTCTGATTAGAGTAGTTCTTATTGTTCTTCTCTACCTAACCCAGACTGCTATGACAACTTCTGTTGACCATTGCAAAGTTTGCCACCCAGATATCTTTTGCTCCTCTTAAAGAGGTTATCCACTACTATTAACATTGCCCCCCATCGATTTAAATTGTGGCAACAAGCCTTTTTGTAAATACCTTGCGTGCTCTTTATTGCCTGTGAGCAGCGCTATTGCTGGCCGCTTACCATGCATCACGTGACCCCGGCTGCAGCCGGCTCCGACATCCGCTGATTTCATATCAAGTTCCAGTTCTAGCCGGGTGTGACCCAGTGACGTCTACCCCCTAATTGTTGGCCTTGGGCGGAGTTTCACCGCACGTCACAGCCCAGCATCCACCGCACGCTTTCCCTCTCCTCTACTTTTGTTGGGAGAGCGTGCGGTTAAAGAGGTAAGAAGTAATGCTGATGCAACCTGTTGTCATATGCTTGGTGAGATGGGACTTTGGGTATATTCAGCATATGTTCCAGAAGCTTTTAAAGTTCATGTGCTGAACATAGTTCATAAAAGCTTTATGAAAAAAGCTTTACTGAAGGCCCATTGCCTACATCTATAGACTTGCCAAAGAGGTCCCCATCACTCATAAATTAAGGCCTTACCCCATCCCTACCCCATTTAGTGAGAACCTCCCCCTCTATTCATACACTTAAGGGAATCACCTTAAAACCCATAGAATGGCTGAAGAAGTCCCCCATTCTCTACCACATGTACTCTTACTGAGGGCTTCCATCACAACCAAGAAATCCTCACACATCCACCTATATATTTTAAAAGAACAGACAGCAGAGCAGAAAGGAACTGGAATGGAGTCTGTTTTCCCTGATTCGGCATACCCCACAGCACAAGACAATCAGCACTGAACTGTGTGATGTTGAGCTGTGGGGTGGAGTTAAAAAAAAAAAGCTAGAGCAGGTTTGCTTAGACTGTGCCAAACTGCTATACGTAATTTCAGCACCTCTCACATTATGGATTCTATAACACTACTTTAAGTGTGCTCATTACAAGTAAACATTGTCTTTGTATGGAAAGGCTGAATGCTGTTCTAAGACTAATTTCTCAGCCCAGACGACTTTCAGTAAGATACAGTTTACTTCACCACGTGGTGATCAGCAGTTTACTGATCAGCCGTTATCACGGAGGGAAGTTGGAGTCATCCATTTTACCTGCTTTGGCTGCTGTGAGAAATGTTGTATTTCATGGCAGAAATTAAATCAATAACAATCTATGTGATAGATGCATAGTCTGTCTCTAACAGTGCTGGGGGCCTACTGATATATTTAGCAGTTTTCTGTTTCACACCCCCGGAGGAAGCATGGTGCGAAACTGCATAGGAGTTTGAGAGGTCAAGCTACACCAAATGATTGTTTTCCTATCCACTTTACTTCAATAAGCAGAGATTTTGGATCTTTTGGTATTTATTTTTTGTAGGCACATTGCACTTTATATATGAATTGATGACATGTATTGGTATATAGTTGGTTTATCTGAGAGAGACTATCTATGGTTGCACTAGTGGCACTTTGAAGTTCACATTTCATTCAGATATCACTATATCTTCCTAATTTTCATTATATTCTGCTGACAATTCTATTTACCTGTGGGTTATCTGTAGTTATTATACTTCTATACAACCTAGCTTTACTGTACATCTCTCTGCATTTGGAGGTTTCTTGTCCCTATTTTTTAATTTTACTCTTGTTACCTTATTGTTGTTTTTAATTAAATATATATTTAATAAAAATTTAATTTTAATTAAGCTAGAGTTTCTGTTATCCTGTAGTACAATATTAGGCTACATGGGATGGAGTGGATATTATTGACATTATAGTGTCTACTGTATCTTTTGACCCCTTTTGGACATTTATGAAAAATAATGAAAAACAGTCAACTAAGTCAAGTCAGATGACTGTGTATAAAGAGCATGTTAGAGAACCAGAGAATGAACTGGCCACCTGCAGTCCAGACCTTTCACGAATAGAAAACATTTGGAGCATTGTAAAATTAAAAATTAGGCAAAGACCTAGGATTGTTCAGCAGGTAGACACCTACATCAGACAAGAACAGGACAACATTCCTCTCCCAAAACTCCATCAATTGTTTTTTTTTCATACCCAGATGTTTACAGACTGTTGTAAGAAGAATGGATGCTACACAATGGTAGACATTGCCTGTTCTAAATTTTTTTTGAGCTACAGTGGGTACGGAAAGGTATTCAGACCCCTTTCAATTTTTCACTCTTTGTTTCATTGCAGCCATTTGGTAAATTCTAAAAAGTTCATTTTTTTATCTCATTAAAGTACAGTCTGCACCCCCTCTTGACTAAAAAAACCCAGAAATGTAGAAATTTTTGCAAATTTATTAAAAAAGAAAAACTGAAATATCACATGGTCATAAGTATTCAGACCCTTTGCTCAGACACTCATATTTAAGTCACATGCTGTCCATTTCCTTGTGTTCCTCCTTGAGATGGTTCTGCTCCTTCATTGGAGGCCAGCTGTGTTTAATTAAACTTGATTTGGAAAGACACACCTGTCTATATAAAGACCACACAGCTCACAGTGCATGTCAGACCAAATGAGAATCATGAGCTCAAAGGAACTGCCCAAGGAGCATAGAGACAGAATTGTGGCAAGGCACAGATCTGGCCAAGGTTACAAAAGCCTTAGTTACTTACCGGTAACGGGATTTTTCGGAGCCCATGACAGCACCACGAGAGAGAGAGGAACAGCCCATCATGGACAGGAAACCTATAGGTTAAAAAGGGCGGCACCTCTCTCCCGCCTCAGTTTAGTTAACAGAGCATGAGAGGATCACCAAGGTTAATAACAACAAAACAAATTCATTTTAAGCCAATTACTTTAAGTAACTTCCCCCGAAGGTGCAAAAAAGGAAGAAATAACTCTACGGGAGTGCAAAAAAAAACAAAAATGCCAGTATAGGGAGGGAATATAAGGATACTGTCATGGGCTCTTAAAAATCCCGTTACTGGTAAGTAACTAAGGCTTTATTCGTACTCCCATGACAGCACCACGAGAGAATTACAGAGACGAAAGGAGTTTAGGGAGGGACCACTGCTTGAAGCATCCTTCTCCCAAAGGTGAGATCAGAAGAGTCACCCAAGTCCAATCTATAATGCTTATAGAAGGTGGAGGGAGAAGACCTGGTGGCAGCCTTACATATGTCTTCGATGGAAACCCCCGTCTTCCCGGCCCAGGAAGTTGCTACTGCTCTGGTGGAGTGTGCTCTCAACCCTTCCGGTACTTCCCTATCCCCCGAGGAGTAGGCGAGGGAGATGGCCTCTCTAATCCACCTCGCAATTGTGGATTTTGAAGCTTTACAACCCCTTCTAGCCCCCTGATGGCATATAAATAGGGAACTATCTTTCCTAAAACTGTGAAACCTCCAAATATTTAAGCACGCACCTTCTAACATCTAATGTATGTAGTTTCTCCTCTTTCTGATTCTTAGGGGGGAAACAAAAGGTTGGAAGATTTACCTCTTGAGTTCTATGAAACCGTGAGACTACTTTAGGGAGAAAAGCTGGATCAGGCTTTAACACAATTCTATCATCCATAATTTGGGTAAATGGTGGGGATATAGAAAAGGCCTGAATGTAATTTACTCTTCTGGCCGAAGTCAGGGCCACTAACAGGGCTCTTAAGAAAAATAATTTTATGGGTGGCTGAATCTAGGGGCTCGAAGGGGGGGTTAGTCAAGGCATTTAAGACCAGGTTTAGATCCCAGGGAGAGGGTTTAGTTTTAATGATAGGTCTACATCTGAAAGAGGCCTTTATACACCGAGCTACCCAATAATTTGCTGCTATATCAAATGCAAATAAGGCTCCTAAACCCGAAACCTGTACCTTCAAGGTACTAGTGGTTAGACCTTGTTCTAACCCCCGTTGTAGGAACTCTAGTATCTTCCCAATAGGAATCCCATCCTCTAGTTTGAATTCTGCAAAGGATAGGAATTTTCTCCAAGTTCTAGCATAGATGCGGGTAGTAACGGGCTTTCTGCTACTTAAGAGAGTGTTTACCAAATTTGAAGAAAACCCTCTGCTGGTTAACAGTGCCCTCTCAAATTCCATGCCGTTAAATGGAGATTTGGGGCTGGAGGATGGGAAACTGGACCCTGAGTAAGAAGGTCCGGGATTTCCGGAAGGATCCACGGGTCTGATATTGACATCCTGCGGAGACAAGAAAACCATGGCCTCTTGGGCCAAAAGGGGCATATGAGGATCACTCTGGCTTCGTCTGTTCTGATCTTTCTTAGGACTGACGGAAGCAGGACCATAGGAGGGAAGGCGTACGCCAAAGGAAACTCCTAGGGAATCATGAAGGCATCCACCGCCAGGGGCATTTCTCTGGGGTTTAGAGAGCAAAATGTTGTCACCTTCTGATTGGACTTTGTCGCCAACAAGTCCACTGCTGGAAGACCCCACATTGGCATGATCTTGGAGAATATTCGAGGTTTCAAGGACCATTTTCATTCTTTTAGGGAATTGCGGCTGAGAGAATCTGCCCTGATGTTTTCTTTTCCTCTTAGATGAACCGCAGAAAGGGAGAGAAAATGATCTTCTGCTTTTTGAAGAAGTCTGTCTGCTACTCTCATTAAGTCTCTTGAACGGGTCCCCCTTGATGATTTATATACGCTACTGAGACTTGATTGTCCGAGAGTATACGGACATCCTGGCCCTGTAAATATACAAGGAACCCATTGAGCGCATAATCAATCGCCAAAAGTTCCTTGACATTCGAGGAAAACCGTACTTCATTTTCTGACCAGGTTCCCAGAATTAAGCTGTTTTCAAAATGAGCTCCCCAACCTGTAGCACTCGCATCTGTAGTTAAAACTGCCGTAGGTTTATTTTCCCAAGGGACTCCCCTAGAAAGATTAGTATAAACTAACCACCAGCGAAGGGATTGTAAGGAGCGAGGGCCCAAGGTAAACTCCCGGTCTAGATGTCCATCTAGGATTGAGTCATTATACAACACATCCCATTGAAGAGCCCTTGAATGAAATTGGGACCAGCGTACTGCCGAAAAACATGAGGTCAGGGTCCCCAATAAAGACATGGCTTTGCGCAGTGTCATGGAGGGTCTATCCATACAATGTTTCACTAGTCCCTGAATTTTCGTAATTTTGTCATCTGATAAATGACATAACTGCCTATCTGAATCTAAAATGACCCCCAGGAACTGTTGGGCTTTTTGTGGAATCAACCTAGATTTTTCTAAATTTAGAAACCAACCTAGGTCTTGTAGGATAGAAATTGTTACCTGAAGGTGGGCTTCGCATTGTGTAAAGGAATTCCCCACTATCAGGAAATCATCGAGGTATGGGATTATTAAAATATCTTTTTCTCTTATGTGGGCCATCACTTCTGCCACCAGTTTAGTAGAAACTCTGGGGCTATAGCCAACCCAAAGGGAAGGGCGGTATACTGGTAGTGTTTTACCACCCCTTTAATTTCGATGGCCAATCTTAAATACTACTCCTGTAGTGGTCTCCCAGGTACCCTTTAAAAAGGTATCTGCTCGTCTGTCCAGGGGGTCTCTTAAAGCTCCCATGTCGTCGAAGGGGAGGGAAGCCTTTTTTGAAGCTTTAGCAATGGCCACATCAAGCCTTGGTGCCTTTGACCAGGAGGAGCATGCGGAATAATCAAACGGATATCTCCTTTTGAAAGAGGGAGGGATGCTGCCCTTTCTGACCGGCTTCTGCCACTCTCTTTCAATAAGATCCTTAACCTTCGTATTCATGGGAAAGGATCTTTTCTTTCTTTGACCTAAACCTCCAAACATAACATCCTCTAGGGATTTCTCTGGTCTAGCATCCACAATGCCCATAGTAGAACGGACAGCTTTCACCAAGGCATCTACCTTATTTAAAGGAAAACATTGTCTCTCAGATTCGCTGTCAGAGGAGGATAGGGAAGAGGAAGAAATGTCCGAGATGTCGGAATCTGAGCCTAGTCGAGGGTCCTGAGGGGAATGCCTGACCTCAGAATTCTGTCGCAAAGCCTTGCCTACTTCTTCTTTAATTAAAGTTTTTAGTCCCAAAGAAAACCCCAGGGTTTCTTCCACCATCACCTCGTCAATACAAGGCTGGCACAATTTTTTAATATATGCATCAGGGAGCGGACTGCTGCATAGGACATATTCTTTATGCTTTGATTTAACCGAACATTTCTTGCTCTGAAAGATTTCATAGACAGAGAAGAAAAAAGGGAGCAATTAGTAGAACTTTCACGAAGATTCCACTTACCCCCTGGCATATGCGGTACCGTAGAAGCAGGGGAATCCTTCTTAACCGGCAGAGGATCACGCCGAACGACAAGACCTTCCTTCCTGCCCTTAGCGGTGAACTTCTTAGTTGAACGGCTGGACCCGGTTCGGGAACGACGTTGTACTGCCTGTTGTGAGGGCTCCCCAGAGGGCTGCTCCTGCAGCAGTTGCTCTTGCTGAGGTGAAAGCTCCTGTGTATCTCCCATTGTTTAAGAGAAAACAAAGGGCTGGGAAGCACCTCTGCATGCAGCCAGGCCGATTTTATACTGGCCATGCAGGTACATGTGTGGCTTTACTTTTTTTTTTTTTTTTTTTTTTACAGGGGGGGGGCCTCTTTTTCCCCCTTCCCGGGTTGGGCAGAATACTACATGTAGCAGTACTTACGGAACGCTCATACTGTTCCGGGCTCCGACGTCCCCACTGCTCGCATGCGGCCCGTACTTCCTGGCCGCGCGCGAACTGCGCCCACTTTCGGTGGAGGCCGGCGCACCGGAAATACATCATAGGCCCGCCGCAACATGGTCGTGCCTGACACGTTCCCCACCGGCGCGGCCCCGATCTCTTGTAGGAAGCGGGGTGGGGGATTCTTACCAGCATGCGGCACACACACACAGCGGCCCATCCAGCTCCAGCGAGGGGATGTCATGCTGACTGCAAAGCACACGGAGGTGCCCCAATGAGACCTGCCAGGGGAGGAACCTCACCGCTCCAGGTACCCTGTCTATCCCTCTGGTCAAGAGACCGCTCCAATATTCCTCCTGCAGGAACCTAATAGGTCTCCCATCATGGACAGGAAACCTAAACTTAGGCGGGAGAGAGGTGCCGCCCTTTTTAACCTGTAGGTTTCCTGTCCATGATGGGCGGATCCTCTCTCTCATGGTGCTGTCATGGGAGTACGAATAAAGAATTTCTGCATTATTCAAGGCTCCTAAGAGCACAGTGGCCTCCATAATCCTTAAATGGAAGAAATTTGGGACCACCAGAGGTCTTCCTAGACCTGGCCGTCCAGCCAAACTGAGCAATCGTGGGAGAAGAGCCTTGGTGACAGAGGTAAAAGAGAACCCAAAGATCACTGTGGCTGAGCTCCAGAGATGCAGTAGGGAGATGGGAGAAAGTTCCACAAAGTCAACTATCACTGCAACCCTCCACCAGTCGGGCCTTTATGGCAGAGTGGCTCGACGGAAGCCTCTCCTCAGTGCAAGACATATGAAAGCCCGCATAGAGTTTGACACATGAAGGACTTCCAGACTATGAGAAATAAGATTCTCTGGTCTGATGAGTCGAAGATAGAACTTTTTGGTGATAATTCTAAGCGGTATGTGTGGAGAAAACCAGGCACTGCTCATCACCTGCCCAATACAATCCCAACAGTGAAACATGGTTGTGGCACCATCATGCCAGGAGGGTGTTTTCAGCTGCAGGGACAGGTCAACTGGTTGAAATTGAAGGAAACATGAATGCGGCCAAGTACAGAGATATCCTGGATGAAAACCTCTTCCAGAGTGCTCTGGACCTCAGACTTGGCCGAAGGTTCACCTTCCAACAAGACAATGACCCTAAGCACACAGCTAAAATAACAAAGGAGTAGCTTCAGAACAACTCTGTGACCATTCTTGACTGGCCCAGCCAGAGCCCTGACCTAAACCGAATTGAGCATCTCTGGAGTGACCTGAAAATGTCTGTCCACCAACGTTCACCATCCAACCTGATGGAACTGGAGAGGATCTGCAAGGAAGAATAGCAGAGGATCCCCAAATCCAGGTGTGAAAAACTTGTTCCATCATTCCCAAGAAGACTCATGGCTGTACTAGCACAAAAGGGTGCTTCTACTCAATACTGAGCAAAGGGTCTGAATACTTATGACTATGTGATATTTCAGTTTTTCTTTTTTAATAAATTTGCATAAATTTCTACATTTCTGGGTTTTTTTAGTCAAGAGGGGGTGCAGAGTCTACTTTAATGAGAATAAAAATGAACTTTTTAGAATTTACCAAATGGCTGCAATGAAACAAAGAGTGAAAAATTTAAAGGGGTCTTGAATACTTTCCGTACCCACTGTATGTTCCTGCCATTAATTTCTAAATGAGTTAGTTTTTTCAAATGAAATTTAAAAAAAAATGTCTAGCATTCAACTTCTGTTCTATGTTCTGTTGTGAATAACATATGGTTATATGAGATTATCCAGATCAGTGCGTTCTTGTTTTCTTTACATATTACACAATGTCCCAACTTTTGGAATTGGGGTTTTACAAGCAAGTCTACACTAATGTAGAAGGGCTCCCAAACACTGGTAACTTTACAGACTGTTTTTGTTTTTTAAATTGATATGTGACATTGTAATGATGTTTATGTAAAATGCATAAGAATCAGATATTGCAGAGTATGTATATTGTTGTGACTTACACGAGGATCTAGTATATAGAGTTAGTATATAGAGTTTGGTGTGTTCCCAGTATATGGACTAGCTCACGGCATGATAAACCATATGCTAGTATTCGAAATCTAAAGCATGAGTCAAATATCCAGCACATATTTTGATCAAAGCTTGATGAAATGCATAGAAGAAATGTAAATGTGAGAGATGCAGTTAGTGAAAATTAAGTTTCAGAATATCAAAATTGGACTCAATAGTTACTAAGACTATTTCTGCTGGTAAATGTGTGTTTTCACTTGTTTTTTCCATGTTTATGCAGGTGTATTGCCTTTATGCACCGCTGCGTGTACTGTGTATGCTTTATGGTCATCACACTCACTGAGCATTGTAAAATTCAGCCACATCACAATGTTGAAAAATATGTAAAGAAGATGTTAAAGAGAACCTGAGAGCTAACAAATGCTGTCCAAACCATGGGAAGCATGTAACAGACACTGGCTATAGTATTTCTGTCAGGAATGTTTGTGATGTTTTAGAGGATATACATTTAAAGGCCGGCTGGGGACTTTACCGCTTGGGTGACTAGTGTAAAAGGCTGTTCCCTGGTGGCTCCCCTTTGAGTGTCAGGTCTCTCCCTATGTCTGTGTAGAAGGAGAGACATGTCACTCAAGGGGAGCACGTCTGGGAGACCAGAGACCAGTTTCTTATACTAGTTACCCATGCGGTAGTGTCCACACCCAGCTTTTAAATGTATGTGTAATGTCGTTCTGCCAGTGGTCACCTGGCAGCTCTAATATGGCTACCACTGACAGGCTTAGGACAAGCCACTCTGCTTAACAGATCCCAGGGGTTACCCTGGCCTTCACCCTTAAACCCCTGTACAGGGATCTGGACTTACACAGGGTCCCCTGGACTTGGGCCACTAAATAAGCTGCTGTACGGTGGTGCAGGCTGGCAGGAATGGTCAGGCAGCTGGGTCAGAAACAAGATGGCAGGAAAAGTACAAAATCAGAATCCGTAAGAATAGTCAGAAACACAAGCCAAGGTCAAAACAAGGAACAATGATAACAACAAGGTGTTTAACAGACAGGACTGAACCAGCAGTAAACTGGAGGCTTAGGTAGGGTGTGGGGCTCTCCAGTTGGCTGAAGCAAGATGCTGATAACTCTAGCTGGACAGCACAAGCACCAATACTGTCAGATTGGACGGCACTGCAGATCCTAGCCACCCAAATCTAAGTGGCTGGACAGAATCTGTGCTGTCCAGGGCTTATGGTTCCAACGTCTCTTCTATCACCAGCGCCACCGCAGAATGAATATGGCAGCGCGTGGCGATAGAAGCAGACATTGCAGGAGCGGTTCCTAGTGAAGATGTGACAGTATGAAAACTGCAATATTTCAGAGAAAAACAAAGTCAAACATACCTGGTTGACATGAGTTAGTGTCTGGAACATGATGCCCATGGATTGGGCAGCCTGTATCAGCAGTCATGTTCTTTTTAAGGGTATAGGGCAGAAAAAAGAATAAAGAATGGTGCCACATTAGGTCAGTGCGTCATAAAAAGAATATAAACTTGACAGACTATGTGTGCAGTGATGGATTTGCTAGGATAGGCACAACACTATGAACAGCATTCATTAAAGTGGTGCACAATGTTGTTGGTGCTGTGATTTCTCTAGCTTAGGTCATCAGCCTTCCTCGGGATAGAAGGTGTAGAAGAAAATGGTCATAAAAGTAAGGAATCAATAGAAAGCCAGTACGACCTCGGCGCAGTCATCCACAGGAAACAGAATTTATTTATCAAGTTTACAAACAGCTGGTTAAAATTGATATCCACCATAAATATTTAAATTGTAAAATGACACCAAAAAATGCCCCCATATAATTCACTCCCAAAGTGCTAGTATTATAGAAAGTGCACCAATGGAGACCAGCATCTTGGGGGTTGCCAATGTCACAATTAGTCATATTAACAAAAACTAGAGCTAAATCAGTCTAGTTTCAAAAGGAAGATATAAACACAATCATTAAAAATAAATATTTTTTTATTTCCATTCAATTAAAAAAGTTTTCTTGTTTCTTAAAATACAGGTACTTTCAAAATCAAAAGTCAAACATCAATCACGAACCTATGTTATTACGGTAAATTTTCTCCATAGATACAGTTAACAATATTAGAGTACTCAAATATCCAATTCTATTGCATCCATTCCCTGATAATAAAGTGCTGAAAGCTATTTTTTAGAAAAATTTAAAAAAAATTTAATTATAGCCAGAGATTCAAAAAAATGTAAAGTGCAAGTGCCAAAAAATGATATCTCTGTATGCTACAAATAAATCTCTTATATGTTATTAATTATATTTAGAGCAGTGCAATGTCAAAAGGTCAGCAGCAAAGTAATTTCATAGGGAACATGATGCGCACACAAGGACAAAGTCACTAAAGTTCACTGAAAGTAAGCGTAATGATTCTAAGGAGAGTACTTACATGACTCAATTGCTGACTCGTGAGTGATAAGACTGTGATTTTACCACGATGACGCCATTTCGCCTTGGGCTTCTTCAATAGGGGGCGTCCCCAAACGTATCTATGGAGAATCATTATTTATTTTAATGATTGTGTTTATATATTCCTTTGAAACTGGGCTGATTTAACTCTAGTTTTTGTTGATATGATACCTTGAATGGGAAGTTGTAATTTATATGTGACCTCTTTTTTGATATATATTAAAGTCACAAATATGTTCATGAAGCCTTTTGTTTCTAGGCATGAAGCTTTGGAGCATAAATTGTAAATTTTCTCATGAGTCAAGGCTATTAAACAAATATCTGATACACACTGGGACCGATTCCAACATCTCCAAAAACAGGAGCTGTTTTGGATTTACAAAATTGAAAGGAACCTGTCATGTGAAAAAAAACGCTATTAACCTGCAGATGTAGGGTAAATCTGCAGGTTAGTCACGTTCTCAAGCTGCAATGAAAGCCCCGCTGCTGGGAGGAAATGAACTTTATTCCTCATGTCAGCCTTGGTCTTTCAGTTATAGGAGTGCGACCGGCAGTGCTTCAGTCAAAGCTCAGTACATAGTGACTGGCAGCCAACTCCGTAGTGACATTGGCTGCTCTTCTATGACTGACAGCCAAAGGCTGCTGGGAGAAAAAAAACATTGTTTCCTCCCAGCAGCTGAGCTCTCAGTGTGGTAGCTGCATGGCTTCAGAATATTAACCTGCAGATTAACCCATTATCTGCAAGTTAAGTGTTTTTCACATGGCAGGTTCTGTTTAAATGTCTAGTCTTATTAGGGTTGAATGAGTCTTTGGAGAGCAAAATATACTAAAACCTTCTCTGAACACTTTTAGTTCATTTTATTGTATCCTTATGCTTTATCTTAATATGTCTTTTTTTTCCTTTTTGTCAATTTTATGGTTGAGAAAGATGGTCTACTATATTCCTGGGATAAGCTTTTCTTGATTAGATGCTCCAAACTTCTGTTGCAATTTTGTTCTTTATATCATTGCTTCTATCTTTTTAGCTAAACATCCTTATTTATACATGTATAGAAAAAAAAAAAGATGTGGAGAAAGTGCTGTATAAGTGCGCTGTATTGATCTCTGTGTTTCATTTTTTTTTTGTAAAATGAACTGAAATTCAGAACTAAAAGTAGTCTGCATGCGGTACAAAATGTCAAAAAGGCGATATTTTCATAATTTTATTGACCCTGCAGTCTAGATCAAAGTGACCCTGCCTTTAAAATATTATTTTTAGTTGGGTATTTGCTGATTGAATTTAGCATTTGACATTCTTGCTGAGTCCCAGTGTTTATGCGAGTATTCTTTATAAAGGCACTTATGTGAAGAGTGGTTAAACCCATAATGACTGCCAATATGCCTTATTATGTCTATGGCTAATGGACTTTATTTTAGAGCAACGTATTTTCAGAGAGCAGTAGAATAGTGGCCTCACATAAGATTGTGCATCTGTAGGTCACATCTGCCTGTAAGAAAGTCATGCACCCACAAAAGATTGCAGGAACTGCATTTTACCGCTTCTGCCTTTCTGATCTTCCTATACACAGCTCTGTGTACACAATGAAGGCTGGGGCACTGCTGATTCTTTTGGTCTGAGCAATCAAATGACTGCTGACTGACAGGGAACATTGAATATGCTGTTGGATCTAACTAGATTCAATCCAGTCTTGCAAATCATTATTATCACTTTTCAGGGGCTGCTCTACTTTGGAACAGGGTCTTCCACGGCTGCTCCAAGTACAGGGTAATAATAACAAAAGTAAAATAAAGTTAAAACAAACAAAAAACAAAAACAAATCATCAATATTTTAAAATCACATTTTTTTTCAAAGTAGATACATCTAGATTTTGTAACAATAGGGTTAGGCTATGTGCCCACGATGCAGAAATGCTCCGGATTTTTCCTGAGCGTTTCTGCATCTCCCTGGCAGAAAAAACGCATGCGAATTGTACATGCGGATTATACATGCGTTTTTCCTGCCAGGGACATGCGGATGTGAAGCGTTCTTCACATGCATTTCTGCATGCGGGTTGTCAAGCGCTTTCCAAGCGATTTTATCATCACTTGGAAAGTGCTTGTCAACTTGGTCACACTATATAAATCCATGCAAGCAGCATGGATTTATATAGTGTGACCCCAAAGAATGGTTACAAATAAAAAAATAAATCTTTAGTTACCTTCTGATGGCCCCCGGAGTCTTGCTTCGCTCCGTCCTCCCTTGCCGGCAGATCGCGGTACACTGAAGGACCTGCCGTCACATGACTATGACGTCAGCGCAGGTCCTTCAGTACACCGCGATCTGCCGGCATGGGAGGACGAGCGCAGCGGGGGGCCGTCAGAAGGTAAATATAATTATTTTTTATTTTATTCTTTTTTTACAGGTTCTATGGTACCCGGGTCCGGAGGAGAGTCTCCTGTCCTCCACACCCGGGTACCATCCGCACATTGAAACACATGGAATGCGCATCTACATATGCAGTGATGCGGATTACATGCGTTCCAATGCAAGTCAATGGCGACGAAAACGCAGCGCTTCCGCAAAATAATTGGTAGTGCTGCGTTTTTTTTCCGCAATGATAATTCGCAGCGGATATTTCCGCAGCATGTGCACAGCACATGCGGATTATCATTGGGGAACATGGCAGGTCTTCTGCCATGCGTTTTTTAAGCATTTCTGCAGCGTTCTTGCCGCTGCGGAAACGCTTAAAAAACGCATCCTGGGCACACAACCTTACGGTTATGGAGAATGAAAAGGGGAGAGGATATGGATGAGAGTAAATATAATAAAGTATGAGGAGGGGAGGGTGGGAGAAGGGTTGTAAGGGATAGAAGTGAGTTTACAGGGGTATCAATATAAAACAGATTTTTTAGAATATAATGTCATATTGTTATTTAATGGTCTTTTGTGACCTTTTGGGGACACCTTATAAGAAAATAAAGTAAAATAAAAAAAGGATATACTGTGGCCTTAAAAATGGTAAGAATTTTTATTTTACTTTAATAAAAATATATATTTCAAACATGAAGAAAAATGTATTGAAAATTATTGCTAGAACCACCATGTGCTACATGGTTGAATAAGGTAATATAGTAATGGCATATTTGTCATGAAATAAAAAAAGATGCAAAAATTATTGTAATAACCATAAAAAAGCTATAGGCATTTGACTAACAGATTTGAAAAACAATCTAGTCAATGAGGCCCAGAATTCTTAATTACAAAGTTTCATCGAAAAGCATTGTCTATACCTGATAATCCCAATAACTTTCCAGCAGTTGAAAATATTTTTTTGTGATTTAAATAAAGTCGGCTAGCTTCCATTTCTTCCTTTTACAAAGAAGAAGGCATATTTGCCACACAATGGTACATTTGTTCCTTCATGTAGCGTTGAAGACGACATTGTCATTCATAACTCTTCAAGTGTTCAAGTGGCTGCTATCAATATACATTTTTTAATCAAATAAATTTTTATTAAACATATTCTGATCTTACAATATTACTCAAGCCATTTAATTGCAATGGAAAAACATAACATAACCAAACATCCCCTCAATCCCTCGCCCCCCCTCCCCACCCATTCTGACAGCATTCCCTTCCCCTATGTTATATCTTAAAAACAAAATATTCACATTTACCCGTTATGGTAGAAAACCAGAGGTGCATTATGCAAGTATTAGTTTATACTGTGTGTTACAGGTTTGAAATCAATCCTCTCACATTCCCTTATATTGTATCCAAGGCGTCCATATTTTCCCATATATATTCTGTTTCCCTCTTTTTTCATATATACCTCTTTCCAACTGTATAATGTACGCTACCCGATTAGAAAATTCTTCACCCGAGGGGGGATCAACTCCAGTCCAATTTCTTGCAATTACTTTCCTGGCGCA
Organism: Phyllobates terribilis; assembly: GCF_046119375.1. Classification (NCBI taxonomy): domain Eukaryota; kingdom Metazoa; phylum Chordata; class Amphibia; order Anura; family Dendrobatidae; genus Phyllobates; species Phyllobates terribilis. Next base: position 409,254,495 of record NW_027362771.1, on the reverse strand, counting down.
GTAAAGTAGCCTAGCAATGGCTATTTTAATATTTTTATCAGCTAAGATTTCTTCCACGTAGCCAAGCAAGCATGTAACAGGGTCACCAGAGACACCGCATCCATACGCCCCTTCAATCATAGCGAGAACCCCAGACCAAAACATTAATAGTCTAGGGCACTCCCACATCATGTGAAATATACCCGCCTCCCCTTTTCCACATCTTGGGCACTCTGAGTTAACCCTCAGCCCCATTATGTGCATTATTAGCGGTGACCTATAAACTCTATGAATTACATAAATGTGTGACAATCTTGCAGGTTCGCTCATGGAAAGCTTAGGTTTATACTCCAGGATGTTTTCCAAAATATCATCTCTTATGTATCCCACTTCCTCTTCCCATTTACTTTTAGCTCTCAGTGGAAACTCCAGGAGAAATGTATGCAGCAAATCTCTATACGTGCCCGAGATTACTCCCCTGGTACCCCCCTCCTGACAAATATACTCCAATACTAAATCTGCTTCCACTACCAGTCGTTGTTTGGCTCTTAGGGATTTAATTGCATGTTTAACCTGCTCATAGTGATACCATTCTGTTTTTGGCAGCAAGAATTCACTCTGCAACTGCGAGAAAGGTTTAAGATCTTCCCCCTCCATTATTTGATACATAAAATTAATTCCTCTACCTGTCCATTCTCTTATAGTACCAATCTTTTGTATCTCTGGGAGATTATTATTATTCCATATAGGTGTAAACTTGGTTAGTCCCCTAACCCCCCTCACCTTCTTTAGTGTGTTCCAGGTTTTATGTATGAGATCTATTGTAGGCATTTCTTCTCCCAACCTTTTCATGTCTCCTCCCTCCAGGCCCTCAAGTATCTGTCTTTTCTCCATGGAGTGCTCCAACATTCTTTAAATAGATCCACCAGACCCGGAACATGACCACCCTCTAAAATGCTGACTCTGAGCCGCCAGAAAATATATTTCCGGGTTTGGCAGCGCCAATCCGCCCTCATCTTTGGGTCTTTGAAGAATTTCTAGTCTTATTCTTGCCTGCTTCTTCCCCCATACCAGAGCTCTGATCATCACATTTAAGGACTTAAATCTCTTTTTAGATATTATTATTATTATATATTTATATAGCGCCATTAGGTTCCATGGCGCTTTACAAGTGTAGGGGAGACAGGGACACGAACATGAAGCATCAGACGAGGCGCACTGGTACAGTAGGGCAGGGGGTCCTGTCCACGAGGGCTCACAGACTATAGGGAGTGGGTGGGGAGACAGGAGGAAGGGGGAGAGGGTGTAGCGGATGGGTCTCAGCGTGGGCTGTAGGCCTGAAGGAAGAGGTGGGTCTTTAGGTTTTTCTTGAAGGTTCCCAGGGTGGGGGAGTGTCAGATGTGATGGGGCAGACAGTTCCAGAGTATGGCGGATGCACGAGAGAAGTCTTGTAGGCGCTTGTGGGAGGAAGAAATGAGAGGGGAGAAGAGGAGAAGTTCTTGAGAGGAGCGAAGATCGCGTGGGGGAACATATCTGGAAACCAGGTCGGAGATGTAGGGGGGGGGACAGGTTATGTATGGCCTTGTATGTTAGGGTTAGGGTTTTGAACCGTGATCTCAGGGCAATGGGGAGCCAGTGAAGGGCTTGGCAGAGGGGGGGAGGTGGGGGTGAAACGTGAAGATAGGTGGGCAGCGGAGCAGCGGAGTTGAGGATGGTGCGGAGAGGTGCGAGGGAGGAAGCGGGGAGGCCAGTGAGCAGGGGGTTGCAGTAGTCGAGACGGGAGATGATGAGGGCGTGGATGAGTGTTTTTGCCGAGTCCTGGTCGAGGAACGAGCGGATTCGGGCAATGTTCCTCAGTTGGAGTCGGCAGGCGGTGGCGAGGGCTTCGATGTGGGGCTTGAAGGAGAGGGCGGAGTCGAGGATTACCCCGAGGCACTTGGCGTGGGAGACGGGTGAGAGGGTGCAGTCGTTGATTGTGATGGATAGGTTGTTCAGCTGGGGAGAGCGGTTAGGGGGGGAAGACGATTATCTCGGTCTTGTCCATGTTGAGTTTGAGGAAACGGGCGGAGAAGAAGGATGAGATGGCGGATAGGCGTTGGGGAATTTGGGATAATAAGGCGGAGATGTCGGGGCCAGAGAGGTAGAGCTGGGTGTCGTCGGCGTAGAGGTGGTATTGGAGGCCGTGGGATTCGATGAGTTTCCCCAGGCCGAGGGTGTATATGGAGAAGAGTAGTGGTCCCAGGACTGAGCCTTGGGGAACTCCAACAGAATTCCCACATAGGAGCGTTATGTAAGACATACAACAGCTTGGGCATCAAGATCATTTTAAAAAGGTTTATTCTCCCTATCACCGTTATATATGTAGCTTAGTCCATATATCTATTTTGGCTTTCAATTTTTGAAGTAATGGTGATAAATTGATATTGAGGTAATCTGATACTGGTAAAGATACTTGTATTCCCAAATATTTAAATACTTTTTTACACTGCAAATTATTGGCTTCCTTCTCTCTATCTGTCCATTCCACCTCTCGATCCACTTTAAACAAAACTGATTTGGACCAGTTAATCTTCAGCCCCGATATTGCCCCAAACCTCTCAATTATCTGCATGGCACAACTCAATGACTCAGATGGATCACCTAGAAACAATAAGAGATCATCCGCATACAGAGCAATTTTTTCCTCTAATATTCCATACTTGAACCCATGGACCTCCTTTGTTTCCCTGATGACTGCAGCCAGAGGTTCGATTGCTATGGCAAAGAGGAGCGACGACAGTGGGCATCCCTGCCTGGTTCCCCTGCCCAAATGGAACGAGGGGGATATCGCTCCGTTAACTCTAATTTTGGCAGTAGGTTGGGAATACAACAATTGCACCCACTCGATAAACCTTGGTTCAAAGCTGAATTTTTGCATGACTCTCCACAAATATTCCCATTGTACGCTATCAAACGCCTTTTGGGCATCCAGTGAGGCGATTACTCTACGACCTGGATTATCAGCCTGCAATTGGAGATTGAGATACAATCTTCTTATATTTACCGCAGTAGATCTATTGGGCATGAATCCCGATTGATCCAGATGCATCAAGTAAGAAATGACCCCAGTCAACCTATTAGCCAAGACTTTGGCCAGGATTTTAACATCAGCTGTCAATAAAGAGATTGGTCTATATGATTCAGGTATTCTAGGGTCCTTCCCCTCCTTGGGAATCACCACTATCACCGCCTCCCTCATAGAATCCTGCAGCAACCCTCTCTCATTGGCCTCTTCAAATACTTTCAGTAGTTTAGGCATCAAAAGTTCTGCAAATTGTTTGTATACTTCTGACAGTAGACCATCCATACCCGGGGCCTTCTCATTAGTCATGCCATGCAGAGCAATCTCCATCTCCTCCAAAGTAATGGGGGAATCCAACCTCTCTCTACTCTCATTGTATAGCTTAGGGAGTGACACTAAACCCACAAAATTATCAGTCTCCTCAAATGCTACTATCCCTTCCGAGGAGTAAAGTTTTTTATAAAAGTCTCTAAAGATTTTCAGTATCCCCTCCAGTTCTGTAACAGCCCTCCCCTTATCATTTACCATTTCATGGATAAACAAACTACTCCTTTGTGCCGAGGCTATAACAGATAATAGATGTCCCACCTTCTCCCCCTCAGCATAGAAACTGGCTTTCTGGAACACCTGTATTTTTTGTCATTTTATCTAGTAAAATCTTATTTATCTTATCCTGTGCACTCCTAAGGCCCCGCTGTGCTTCAGGTGTATTATTGTTTATAGCTTCTTCCTCCGCCCTTCCCAATGCTTCCAGACTTTCTGCTTCTTCTTTAGTTTGTGATTTACGTCTACAGATATCTCTAAATAAGAGCCCTCTAAGAAAGGCCTTCATCGCATCCCACTCTATTAATTTATCTGTACTACCGTCATTATGAATAAAAAATTCTTCCACTTCTTCCTCTATCTTCTGGACATTAAGATGTTGTAACCAGATAGGATGCATTTTCCACCCTTCCCTAACTACACCCCTCTGGGGCCCATACCTAATGTTTACCATAACTGGACTATGGTCTGAGATTACTCTAGGGAGATATTGTACCTCTATTATCATAGAATACGCTAAATAATCCGCCAATGCTAAATCTATACGTGATAACGTGCCATATGATGTAGAGTGGCATGAGTAGCACCGTTTTCCTGTATTCCTGACCCTCCATGTATCAATCAATCCAATTTCTTTCATAAAATTACCAAAAACTGTATTGGTGCTTTCCTGTACACCCGGTTGCCTCTTACTCCGGTCCCAAAAAGTGTCCATTACATTATTAAAGTCCTCTACCATCAGAAGCGGCATCACTCTACCTCTTTCAGCATACTCTCGCATTACTCTAATTTTAGTGCTAGAATAAGGGGGGGGCATGTAAAGTGCCACTATACACATCGGCCGTCCAAAAAATATCCCTTTAACTGCCACCCCTTGCCCATCTGGATCAATATAGACATCAATTTCTTTAAAGGGTGTGGATCTATTAATTAAAATTGATACTCCTCTAGCATAATTAGAGAAGTTAGAATGATATGCCCTCTGTATCCACCTTCTGTTTATAATCTGAGTTGTTTCCTTTTGTAAATGGGTTTCTAAAAGGCATATCACTGAGGCCCCCCGATCCTGCACACATTTAAATATTGTCGCCCTTCTGGTTTTCTCCAACAAACCCCTAACGTTCCAACTTATAACTCTAAAACTACCCATTATAAGTAATTAGCAACATTTCCTTTATTTTATCATTTCTCTCCCCTGCTGTCGGTGCTCTCCCCCCTCCCCCTCCCTTCCTCCCCTCCTTGTATGCTCTCTGGGAGCTGTGGGTTCTCCACTCCTGGCCCAGACTTCCAACTGGAGTCCTCCACCCCTAACCTCTTTTTAGTATAGCAACACATACCAAATATACCTCTCCTTTCACGTTATCCCCCCTCCCGCCATGCCTTAGAATACTTTACACATTTTGTCTCAGTAAAAATGAAGAAAGTTAGAACCATGTACATTTCACATTAGTGCAATATATCTTTGGTATCAAATATTATTATTCGACACCGCCCTGCCCTCCAACAAGGGCTCATATCTGAAGTCCGTATGCTCCGCAACGACTCCTTTCTTCTTTATCCACTATTTCTCTTCTGAAAAAGAAAGTGTCATGACACAATAGACCAACAATAGGAATCAGATTAGTCCCGAACCCCCCCCCCCAAAAAAAGGGACTAAGGTAGAAAAAAGGAGGTGAGGGGCGAAAAATAAAAGCCCCCCCTCCTACTCACTTGTCCAAGACTATATAAAATTTTGCATAGTGTGCTCTACAGGTGTCCTCTACTCGAGCAAGCAATCCCAATTGCCAAATAGTCACTGCAAAGTAATAAAAAGTCCGTTAACAAGTGTCCTCACCCGACCGTTCAATTAAGGAGTATTTTAAAATACCGTGGTAGTATCTCAATCTTTGGCTTGTAAAGATTTCACATTAATGTCAATCCATTCTGTGGCCTCCTCTGTCTTCACAAAAAAGAAAACTTTATCCATAGCTACCACTCGCAGTTTGGCAGGGAACAACATTGAGTACATTGCACCCAGTTCTCTTAGGTGTCTTTTAACTCCTCCGAATTGCATTCGCTGCTTCTGGACAGCTACCGAATAATCAGAGTATATGACAATCCGTTGGCCATTTATTGTAATCTCATCACACTCCCTTGCTTTACGGATAATGATGTCCGTATCCCTATAGTGGAGTAGCTTTGCAATCATAACTCGAAGTCCTTTGCCCGGGGGTTGAGGCTGCGTCGGTACTCTGTGCGCTCACTCCACAGTCTGCTCCAATCTTCTCTCTCAGCCACTTCTCAACAAATTCAGTGGGATCTCTTCCTTCAGACTTTTCCGGAAGTCCTACTATTCTAATATTGTTTCTTCTGGAGCGGTTCTCCAGATCGTCGTTTTTGGCCATAACTTCAGAAATTTGTTGTTTAAACAGTTTTTCAGACTTTGTGAGTTTAGTAATCCGATTCTCAGCCTCTCCCACTCTGGTTTCCACCTCTCCAGTCCTGGTATTAACCTTGTGCATATCTTTTTTAATGGTGGCCACTTCAGATTGTACACCCAAGACTTGCTGTGTTAATGTAGTTAGTGCCTGTTTTCAGAAAGACCCCACAGCAAACACATCCTTAATAGTGGGGTTCTCCTGTATATCACACTCCTCCTGTGTGGTCACAGACATCATCTCCCCATCAGTGTAATTACTCCCTGTGGACGTTCCTCCTTCCCCCTCAGCCTGTGGCGCCGTCACTTCTTCCCAGTCCACCTCCTCCCCTCTATCCGACTCCTGCTGATCGGTGCACTCCTCGTTGTGGGCATACCTCTCCAGCTTCGCCGCTACATTCATACGGCGTTGGTAGTCTGCATTAGCTTTGGCCGCCTCCTCCCTCTTCTCGGCGCCATCTTGGGAGCTGCTTCATTCTCTCCAGCCCGCGTCTTTCTGTCTCCGGCAGGTCATTCCGGCTCACCTCAACACGCTGCAGCCCTCCCGATAATCCGCAGCACTTCACACTCCTTCCAGTCGGCTGAAGCTGGCGGTGGCGGCGACGGATCTTCCTAATTAACTAGGCACCGGCGGGAGAGCGCAAAAACACGTCCTCTCACATTGCCTACCACGCTATCGATATACATACATTAGGATAGATTTTTATTTTTTTTGTTCAAGAATTAAAAAAAAAAAATAACACCGTGCACCTAGAATAAACAATGCCACATGATGGCTGCAGCCAATCATTGCTTGTTGATCATCCTTCACATCACACTGTTTATGCCAAGACACCGGTGGGGTACACAGTGGTCAGTGCAGAGCAGTGGCGCTGATCCAAGGGGCGCGCATAGTTTTTTAATTCTCAACTTGTCATAAAGCAGCGGAAAACCCCGATGAAAATTTTCTGGCATGAATCAAGGTCCCCCCATTAGGGCATTAAAGGTAATAACTAATGTTAGGAGGTGGACATTGTCTTGTCAATTAGCCCATCTCAATTCACCAGTCACAGTATATTACATAAATGGGTCCTAATAAAAATATTTTCATTATATTGTGTAAAGATGAAAAGGTACATGAAGGTCACATTACCCTTATTTCTTCCTTTCATAGGAACCCACATAGAAATACATTCTCATATTCCATGTTCCCCATAATCATCTGCATTGTGACGCTCTAAGGGTATTTACACTCAACTTCTTTAGAAGGCAGCTATGCTCCATAACTAGTGATGAGCGAGCACTAAAATGCTCGGTAGTCGTTGCTAGGGTCGAGCAAATTGGAATACTCGGGTGCTCGACAGGAGCAACGAGCCCAATTTACGTCTATGGGAAACTCAAGCATTTTTCAGGCGGCTTCCCCCGGCGGTCTGCAGAGGGCCTAAAAATTGCCCAAATCGACGGGAACAGTGCTCAAATGACATGGGAACAGCATGGGGATGACCCCTGGAAGCATTTCTGACTCCCAGGTCACTACTGTCAACAACGTTGTCAGAGTATTATGCCACTTTTACGGACCCACAATAAAACATACAAAAACGAAACCAAAATTGATTTTCCTGGGAAATATGTTAAGGAACATCCTTTCCAGGGTAATGACTTGTATATAAAGGCAAATAAACTAGTGGAGAACAACCAGGCTCAGCTAAATAACTGGAGCCTACTGTACTTTCAAGGTGCAGCTGCCCACTACCACAATTGCATCGCCGAAAAGGTGGCCGCATAGGGTCCAGGGGACTGCACGTCGCCCGACAAGATCCGAGGCTACTGGCTTGGGACACCGATTGTGAGGTGCATGGCAGGAGGGTGAGAGCCAGCGCAGGAAGACGACCGAGGAAGGAACATAGAACGGGGTCCCGTTTAAGTGCTCCTGAAATACTTGAGAGCTGCTGAACCCATTCCTTGGTGAACGCAGGACGACGTGGGTGGTTATAATCTGGCAGTGATAACCAGGAGCAGCGCGATAACTATGAGTAAACCTTGAAGACGGCACCCCACTGTGTCCTGGAATTATTGCTGCACCATCACCAGCCCTGCACTACACCGCACCATCAACAACTACCTCATCAAATCACCACTACACTGCCCTGCAGCTTAGCTCTAACTGTGGAGAGCTGAACCAACTCTGCTCTGCTCCAGAGGATCTGCACCGCAGCAGCGGCTCCATATAGCCGCATACCACAGGTGGCGTCACAAACATTATTTCTATAAAAACTTTATTCCCCTTTTACCTTTCCCTTTAATTGACCGCCCTGGGTCACGAACCGGGTCACTGCCACCCCTCAGAATCGACCGGCCCGGCTACCGAGTACCCCACGGCCCAGGGGACGCTTCACTATTTACACACATAGCGTTTTTGATCCATTTTTTGCACTTTTGCATTGCTTTCCACCGTGACAAATGCATTCACTGGGAAATTAAAAAGTGGCCTTTAAGGCTCGTGGAGGCAGAAGCTGTCCACAATCTAATGGCAGCAGTGACCGGGTATCCATACTTGTTCCAGCCGCCACTATTTGTCCCGGTGGACAGGTGAATGTGGCCAGGGATGGTACGGAGCCAGTCCACAGCTTTTTTTGCTGAATTGTATTTCACCACAGCCATATTCTTTAGCTTGGTGAAAGGACTTGGGAAACCATATCTACCCAGCTGTCATTTCTCCCAGGTAGTCCTGTAAAGCTGCTTTCACTTGAAATGTAGCCTTTTAGGCTCGTGGTGGCCGAAGCTTTTCATAACCTCATGCCGTCGTTGGCCAGGTGTCCATACTTGGTCCGCAGCCGCCACCATTTCTCCCGGTATTGTCTCCGCCTTCTACAAGCGTGGGTCCCTGAACATTACTGCTGGTACTTTTCTGTGGGAATTTGCTTGCCTCCTACCAGCCTGGAATATTTCCAGTAAATTATGGTACGATGCCATGGTATTAGCACTGCCCCCAGTACCAGTAGCGAAGCCATCCCCAATTTCCTTCTCAGGAAATTTGGTAGACTGAGTGGCTGCCCAAATACATTAGTTTCTCACAAAGGAGCTGAAGATAGAGTGGCAGTAGGTGCAGGTTTCTCCAGCCTGTTATATATTCTGTCCCAATCCAGCCCTTGTTCATTTTTATAAGAGTCTACCAGCGGCACTAAAAACCCACTCTGATAAAACGCTAGCGGCAGGGCAGCCCAGGACCTCCAAGGTGTAGAGAGCCAGTTCATTCCACGTATCCAGCTTGGATACCCAATAATTATAAGGCACACAGGAATCACGGAGGACATTGGTACGGTCGGCAAGGTACTCCCTCAGCATCTTCCCAAACTTTACACTCCTTGTGAGAGTATCCCGTGCCTCAGGGACTGTGCGATGGGAGGGTCTGAGAAAACTCTCCCAGAACTTTGACAGTGTTCCCCTGCCTCTGCTGGATTGCATTTGTGCCTCTCTCGCCTGTACTCCTTGGTTGTCCAACGAACTGTGACCTCTGCCGCCAGCATTATCAGATGGGAATTTTTTTAATACTTCCGCAACAAGGACCTTCTGGTACAGCCCCATTTTTGTAGACCTGTCCACCTCAGGAATAAGAGATATAAAGTTCTCCTTGTAGCGTGGGTCAAGGAGTGTCACCAACCAGTAATGACTGTCACCCAAAATTTTGAGAACGCAAGGGTCATGGGAAAGGAAGCGTAACAAACTCAGCCATGCGTGCCAGACTGCTAACAGGCAAGACTTCCGTGTCCTCACCAAGAGGATGACTGACCATGCTCTCCTCCTCCTCATCTCTTTCCTCTGGCCATCCACGCTGAACAGACGGTATGACAGTTGTGCAAGTAGTACCGTCTATAGTGCATGAAACTAGCTCCTGTTCTTCCTCCTCCTCCTTACCCAATCTACATTGGGATGAGACTGGGCTGTGTGTAATCATCCTGTATGGTTCCTTGCTCCATCTCATCGTGCTCTGCCTGCAAAGCATCCTCTTTGATTGTGAGCAGAGAGCGTTTGAGAAAACAGAGAAGCGGGATGGTGACGCTAATTATGGAGTCATCGCCGCTCACCATCTTGGTGGAGTCCTCAAAGTTTTGGAGGATGGTACATTTTTCTGACATCCATGTCCACTCCGGAGGTCTTATGTGTGTAGTCTGAACTGAATACCGATGACCTTGTTGATGCTGGTACTCAACAACTGCCCTCTTCCGCTCACAAATCCTTCCCAACATCTGCAGTGTAGAGTTCAACGCATGGGGAAATTACATACCAGTCTGTGAGCCAGAAGCTGCAAAAGCTGCTGAAACACGGCAAGGGCGGCGGAATCTGTAGGTTACTTTCTAAAATGGGCACAGTGGTGGCGTACTTTAACAAGCAGATCCGGCAGCTCCGGGTAGGATTTGAGAAACCGCTGAACCACGAGGTTAAGCACATGGGCCAAGCATGGTACGTGTGTGAGCTCGCCTCAGAGCCGCCACCAGGTTCCGCCTATTGTCACACACGACCATGCCTGGCTGTAGGTTCAGCGGTGTGAGCCACAGATCTACCTGCTCTTTCAGAGCTGTCCACAACTTTTCAGCATTGTGCGGTTTGTCACCTAAGCATATTAGCTTCAGCACAGCCTGTTGCTGCTTGGCCGAGGCAGTGCTGCAGTGCTTCCAGCTTGTGATTGATGTGGTCATTTCGGAGATGGAGGATGAGGTGCAGGAGCTGTAGACTGTGGGGGAAACCCCGATTGACCTAGGGCCCGCAATCCTTGGCGTCGGGAAGACGTGTTCCATCCCAAGGTCCGACTGGGTCCAGGCTTCCACTATGCTAACCCAGTTTGCCATCAACAAGATGTACCGTCCCTGCCCACAAGCACTTGTCCACGTGTCCGTGGTTAGGTGGACTTTCCCGGGAACTGCATTGCTGAGGGCATGGCTAATGTTTTGGGACACGTGCTTGTGTAAGGCGGGGATGGCACATCGGGAGAATTAGTGGCGGCTGGGGACCAAGTACCGAGGGATGGCCGCCGCCATCAGGTTGCGGAATGCTTCCGTCTCCACGAGCCTAAAATGCATAATTTCGAGCGCAAGCAGTCGTGAAATATGGGAATTTAGTAGTGTGGCCTGTGGGGCGTTGGCTGCGTATTTGCGCTTGCGTTCCAAGGACTGGGGTATGGACAACTGAACACTGAGCTGAGAGAAGGACGTGGACTTACTTCCTGATGCTGCTACTTGAGAGTGTGCAATGACAGGTGCAGGGCAAGAGGCATCTTTGCATGCACCATGGACAGGGGATTGGCTTGCATGCCCAACAGTGGAAGAAGCAATGGCGCCACCCGCAGACAGTGTTCCTGGACCCTGGGGTACGACCCACAAAGTTGGGCGCTTTGCTGCCATGTGCCTGATCATGCTGGTGGTGGTCAGTCTGGTCGTTTTGCCACCCCTGTTGATGCTGGCCTGGCAGGTGGTGAAAATGGCCTTTTTGGGGTTGTCGGCAGAGTCTTTAACAACCAACCAGACTCGGGAAGACCCAACAGTTGTAATGGCAACTTCCTTCGTGTTGGTGTTACGGGGAATGGTTGCCTGCCTTCTTTCTGCAGCCACCACATTGGTTCTTCCTTACTGTTGGGGTGCTCTGCCTCCCTCCCCCTGTGTGCTGCTGTCCTCGCTCTGCATGTCCTCCTGCCAGATTGGGTCAGTTACTATATCATCCACCACCTCGCCTTCCACTTCCGCACTCTGGTCCTCCTCCAGACTTTCTGGTAATTGTGTCTCATAATCGTCCACCTCTTGTGACATTTCCCACCGTCGCCTTCGTGTGACTGTGGCTGCTCAAATATTTGGGCATTGCTACATGCGATCTCCTCTTGCCCCGCTTCAAGTGGACCGGGTGAGAGGCCTGAATCTATAAATGGAAAAGTGAACAGCTCTTTGGAGTGTCCAAGTGTGGGATCAGTTGTCTCTGGGCACTCGGCATGGTGGGAGGAAGGAGGTTCAGGGTGAGGAATATGCGGTCCAGACTCACGGCTACTGAGACTTGACCATATGGAAGACAAGGTGGTGGTGGTGGCTAAGTGACTGGAAGCATAATCTGCTATCCAACCAATAACCTTTCACACTAATCTGTGTTCACTAGTGGTGTTTTGCGGGCCCCTAATAATTGGGACAGGGAGGTCGAGCGAGAAGATGTGGGTGTTTGTTGTGGCACAATTTCAGCTTGCCCACGGCCTCGGCATGCACCATCACGTCCAGTTCCCCGTTCCCTGCCCATTTTAAATCGAGGACAATATCTTCCACGCTCAAATGACTGAATTTGGAGCAAACTTATGTGATCCGTGTGACGGACAAACCACAGTTTAAAATACCTAGCCTGTAGGTAACTATTTTGAACAGCAAACTGGTGTCAATTGCTTCACTGAAACAAATTTTTAATGGAGGTCAGAAATGGCAGTATTTTCAGCACAGTTATATGTGATCCGTGTGACGGACAAACCACAGTTTTAAATAACTGGATTTTTAGTGCTGTAATATGGAATGGACCTGGCTGTATTCTGCAGCGCCAACAAGTAAATGGCGCAGAAAAACTGTTCTCTGGATTGCTTTTTAAGCAAATAATGAGGATTAAGATCCAAAAAAAAATTATTCCTGGCCCCTGAGCCTTTTTTTTTTAGAAATATCTAACAGCAGCAGCAGACAGAACTGGAATGGAGCCTCTTGTGCCATGTGCACTGCAGTCTGCTACATACCCTGCCTGCCTGCCTGATATCTCTGCAGATGGATTAGTCCTCAGAAGGACTGTTTGTTGAGATGGATATGCGTCTCTAATATAGTTTGGTACACCTACACTAACTAGAAACAAGCAAATCTCTCCCTAGCTCAGCAGCACCTCTCCCTACACTGCCTGTTTCACCAGGTCTTATGTAGACCCGGTGACGCTGTGCGGCCAGCCAATCACTGTAATACCACAACCAACATGGCTACGGCATTACAGTGAGTGGCAGGCAATCCCTGCATGTTCATTGGCTCTAACATCAATTACAGCTTGAAGTCTTTTGTGGTAGTTGTGGATGAGGTTCTTTATTTTCTAAGATGGTAAAGCTGCCCATTCTTCTTGGCAAAAAGCCTCCAGTTCCTGTAAATTTCTGGGCTGTCTAGCATCAACTGCGTGCTTGAGATCTCCCCAGAGTGGCTTAATGATATTGAGGTCAGGAAAATGAGATTGCCACTCCAGAACCTTCACTTTGTTCTGCTGTAGCCAATGACAGGTCGACTTGACTTTGTGTTTTGGATCGTTGTCATGTTGGAATGTCCAAGTACGTCCCATGCACAGCTTCTGGGCTGATGAGTGCAAATTTGCCTCCAGCATTTGCTGATAATGTGCTGCATTCATCTTTCCTACAACTTTCACCAAGTTTCCTGTGCCTCTGTAGCTCACACATCCCCAAAACATCAGCGATCCACCTCCGTGCTTTACTGTAGGAATGGTGTTCCTTTCATCATAGGCCTTGCGGACCCCTCTCCAAGTGTACCGTTTATTGTTGTGGCCAAAAGGTTCAATTTTGGTTTCATCACTCCAAATTACCTTGTTCCAGAAGTTTAGATGCTTGTCTCTGCTGTTGTAGGCTAGATACTTTGTGGCATTTGCGCAGTAATGACCTTCTTCTGGCTACTTGACCATGCAGCCCATTTTTTTTCAAGTGCATATTGAAACAGCCACGCTGCTAGTTTTCAGAGTGTCATAAATTTCAGCTGATATCATTTGTGGGTTTTTCTTTGCATCCCAAACAATTTTCCTGGCAGTTGTGGCCGAAATTTTTGTTGGTCTATCTGACCATAGTTTGGTTTTTACAAAGCCCCTGATTTTCGATTTGTTAATTACAGTTTGAACGCTGCTGACTGACATTATCAAATCCTTGGATATCTTTTTGTAGCACTTTCCTGTGTTAAACAGTTCAACTACCTTTTCCCGTAGATCCGTTGACAATTCGTTTGCTTTCTCTATGACTCACAATCCAGAAATGTCAGTGGCTGGATGAAAGATGCAAGACTCTGTCTGGATTCCAGAAACTCACTCAGCTTTTATGCTCACACACCGATTACAAGCAAACAGGTCACAGGTGAGGATGTTACCTTTAGTAGCCATTCAAACCCATTTGTGTCAAATTCTGTGCATGTTATCAGGCCAAAATCAACAGGGTATATGAACTTTTGATCAGGGTCATTTGGATGTTTTTGGTTGTCATTAAGATTTAAAAAGAGAAAACAGTAGTTTGACAATAAATGGTTTCACCCAACCAATAACCATGAGTGGAGAAAACGTTTTTTTTGTTATCACTCATATTCTCTGAAACAAGGCCAAGAAAGCAGAAATTCTGCCAGGGTATGTAAACTTTTGAGAACAACTATATGTTCAGAAACTTCAGCTTTTTAACAGCTTTAAATTTGTAGAGATGCAAAGTTGTTAAAAGAAGTGACCTGACCATTCTTCAGGTGACTTCCTCTTTGAAGTCGCTCACTATTTTATTCTTACAATTAAAAAAACATGCTGGTGGTGAAGCTACCGCAAAATACAGTAAGATATACAATAAGGCCACGGCCCCATAATCAGTATTTAGTCAGTATTTTTTCTCAGGAGTGGGAGCCAAAACAAGGAGTGGGTGATAAATGCAGAATTGGTGACTTGTTTCTATTATACCTTTTCTCTGATTGTTCCTCACCTGGTTTTGGCTCCCACTCCGGAGAAAAAATACTGACCAAATACTGATACTGGGGCCGTGGCCTAAAAGATGCTTCAGGAAAATCAGCACCATACGGAAGCAAGTTCTGCTCACAAGACACAGCCTGTATACTGGCATCTAAATGCTAAATGATGTTGGGTGCACATGTACTAAGGGAAACCACAGCACATGGCCTTTATTTTTACAATACCAGGGCAGGTTTAGGCCTACGCCATTCTCTCTTCATTTGTATTCCTTCCCTGCCAGTGAATTCAGTCTCTATCAATGGCAGAGTGTTTGTTAATTAGTATCACCTTGACAAATCCATCTCATCCTTTGTTATTCAGCTGGAAAAGAAGGAATGAATTGCTGCCTGTCATTACAATACTGTGATAAAATGTGGAAGCCGCTCGCAGGAACTGACTGCAATAGATGAGTTCATTGCCATCCTGCAGCAAGCAGCGCACCGCCGCTCAGTGTCACCAATGGCAGGAACAGCGCAACCTGCAGAGGCTGAAATTCAGGCATAATACATTTGTTCTGGGAAATGATTTTTAATCAGTCAGATGGGTTTGGAATTGCAGCTTTTCTACTGTAATCAGTGTCTCTGCCGCCTCATTCAGCCTGCACAACCTGCAGATAGGATGACATCTGGATTTTTTTCTTGTTTACAGAGCATAGATCATGTCACTTCACAAGTGGTAAAATATGCTGATTCTTGTAGTGCTCGCTGTGTTTTTATGGACCATGATTAGTGTGTAAACAGGTATTGACAGAAAAACATCAAAAGGTATTAGCCTAGCGATCACGTCAGTCTTATTGGCAGTTCTGCAAGGACCCAACTAGAAAAGGATTGATGCTTCAGTCAAAGGAGAGCTAATGTTTTGTATTGGCCTTCTAAGCACATGTAATTAAGGGTTTTAGTCCCCCCCCCCAAATAGCTAAACTGGAATATGGAGTTCTGCACACTAGACTTAAAATAATTTATGCTGAACTGATGAAACCACATTTTACATAAGTATATGCTTACAATCAAAAAACAAGGGGGAAATTGGGTGAAAACAGTTACCCATCAAATAGACTACATACTGTACATAGATACAGTAGATCAGGGGTGGGGAACCTCAGGCCTGCGGGCCGTTTAAGGTCCTCAATGACCTTTTATCTGGCCCCCAGGCTGATTACCAGGGACCACAATGCTTGAGCCAGCAGCTGTATTTTGCTGGCCATTAGTTTCTTCTTGCTCTGTTGTGTTCACTACTGAGCGCTGAGGTGTGTGCAATGAAAGATTATGTCCTGACACCAGTGCCAGGACATACAAATTGTGTGGTATCTCCGCCCACAAAGTATGGCCCCCAAAGGATGGTCTAAACATCCAAATGGCCCTTGGTAGAAAAAAAAAGATTCCCCATCCCTGCAGTAGATATATAGTATTTGGTACTCACTCAGACACGTTAGATGTAGGCACAGGATACTGTTCCTTTAAAAACGTCCAAGGCAGGTTTATTATACCTTCATAAACCGCACTTTTAGAAGTAAGCAAAAGACAGCCTTGTCCGGCACAGTGTAACAAAACAGAAAATAAACAGTCCATACAATATGGCGGGTTCGCCCGCTCACGGTCAGTGTCCATTAGCACAAACACTCTGGGAGGTCTCCAGCCACAGACACTGAATGAGACACTCGGTCTCCATTTTATACACACGCCCTGGGTTGGGGATATGTGAGTAGCCAATCCCCTCCGTCTCTTATGACTGCTCATAAAAACCGGCCCTGATACGCCCTCTAATGATACTGTGGGCCCCCCTCCCCCACTATCACCTCTAATGTTACTGTGGGCACCCCTCCACCACTATCACCTCTAATGTTACTGTGGGCCTTCTCCCCCACTGTCACCTCTAATGTTACTGTGGGCCCCCCTCCCCCACTGTGTCACCTCTAATGTTACTGTGGTCCCCTCTCCCCCACTGTCACATCTAATGTTACTGTGGGCCCCCCTCCCCCACTATCACCTCTAATGTTACTGTGGGCCCCTCTCCCCCACTATCACCTCTAATGTTACTGTGGGCCCCTCTCCCCCACTGTCACCTCTAATGTTACTGTGGGCCCCTCTCCCCCACTGTCACATCTAATGTTACTGTGGGCCCCCCTCCCCCACTGTGTCACCTCTAATGTTACTGTGGTCCCCTCTCCCCCACTGTCACATCTAATGTTACTGTGGGCCCCCCTCCCCCACTATCACCTCTAATGTTACTGTGGGCCCCTCTCCCCCACTATCACCTCTATTGTTACTGTGGGCCCCTCTCCCCCACTGTCACCTCTAATGTTACTGTGGTCCCCTCTCCCCCACTGTCACATCTAATGTTACTGTGGGCCCCCCTCCCCCACTATCACCTCTAATGTTACTGTGGGCCCCCCTCCCCCACTATCACCTCTAATGTTACTGTGGGCCCCTCTCCCCCACTGTCACCTCTAATGTTACTGTGGGCCCCACTCCCCCACTATCACCTCTAATGTTACTGTGGGCCCCCCTCCCCCACTATGTCACCTCTAATGTTACTGTGGTCCCCTCTCCCCCACTGTCACATCTAATGTTACTGTGGGCCCCCCTCCCCCACTGTGTCACCTCTAATGTTACTGTGGGTCGCCCTCCACCACTGTCACCTCTAATGTTACTGTGGGCCCCCCTCCCCCACTGTGTCACCTCTAATGTTACTGTGGTCCCCTCTCCCCCACTGTCACATCTAATGTTACTGTGGGCCCCCCTCCCCCACTATCACCTCTAATGTTACTGTGGGCCCCTCTCCCCCACTGTCACCTCTAATGTTACTGTGGGCCCCCCTCCCCCACTATGTCACCTCTAATGTTACTGTGGGCCCCCCTCCCCCACTATGTCACCTCTAATGTTACTGTGGGCCCCCCTCCCCCACTATGTCACCTCTAATGTTACTGTGGTCCCCTCTCCCCCACTGTCACATCTAATGTTACTGTGGGCCCCCCTCCCCCACTGTGTCACCTCTAATGTTACTGTGGGTCGCCCTCCACCACTGTCACCTCTAAAGCTACTGTGGGCCCCCTTCCCCCACTGCCACCTCTAATTTTACTGTGGTTCCACCTCCCCCATTGTCACCTCTAATGTTACTGTGGGTCGCCCTCCCCCACTGTCACCTCTAAAGCTACTGTGGGCCCCCCTCCCCCATTGTCACCTCTAATGTTACTGTGGTTCCACCTCCCCCATTGTCACCTCTAATGTTACTGTGGGCCCTCCTCCCCCATTGTCACCTCTAATTTTACTGTGGGCCCCCCTCCCCCACTGTCACCTCTACTGGTACTATGTGTGCTGGAGCATGGTTTCCTGGTTTTACATCACTGAAGCTCCCAACCTCAGCGATAAAGATCTCCCCTCAAGGACATGTCCGGCGGCCATCTTACAATAGACACTAGCAGGGTTGGACTTGGGCTCCAGCCCCCAGCTGGAGCTCCTGCCTCCTTCAGTCATGCCTGCCCTGCATGCTAATAGCGTGTGCACACTTTATTTGGTAGTCGGCATCGGCAGGCAGCCTGCACAAGTGAAGTGAAGCGCAGGAGCAGCGCCTTCACATCACCTGCCTCAGCTGCCGGCTTCTATTAATCTGCGGTGAATGCTGCCCTCACAGCAGCCGGCACAGGCACATCTGACTGCCTGTGGCTGATTGGACAGCTGATCTGCCGTCACTTGTGCTGTGCAGTGTCTGGTCTCCAGCTCCCCTTCACTGTTTTCCCTAACCTGGACAGCATGGCATAGCCTAACATTGATTGCAATGCAGCCAATCAGCATTTGTTTTCTTAGTATGACAGCTGTGATTGGTCCAGCACCTGCTGCCACAGAACCTTCTGAACATCGTGGAGGAGCAAAGGGAGATACATGTCTACAGGCAGTGTGTGTAAGTAACATATGTGCCTAACTAGTTCTCTAGCCACTGCCATTAAGTGCTCTCAGGCAATTTAAAGGTGACACAAGTGGAAAGGGGCCACAGTAAATTTGAATGTCTAATGTTACTGTGGGCCCCCTCCCCCACTGTCACCTCTAATGATACTGTGGGTCCCCTTCCCCCACTGTCACCTCTAAAGCTTTTAGATTGTGAGCCCTCGCGGGCAGGGTCCTCGCTCCTCCTGTACCAGTCGCTGTCACATTGTGTTCAAGATTATCGTAATTGTTCTTGTATTATACCACCTTTTTCACATGTAAAGCGCCATCGAATAAATGGCGCTATAATAATAATAATAATAATAATACTGTGGGCCCTCCTCCCCCACTGTCACCTCTAATGTTACTGTGGGTCCCCCTCCCCCACTGTCACCTCTAATTTTACTGTTGGCCCCCCTCCCCCACTGTCACCTCTACTGGTACTGTGGGCCCCCCTCCCCCACTGTCACCTTTAATTTTACTGTAGGCCCCTATCCCCCACTGTCACCTCTAATGTTACTGTGGACCCCACTATCACATCTAATGTTACTGTGGGCCCCCCTCCCCCACTGTGTCACCCCTAATGTTCCTGTGAGTCCCCCTCCCCCATTGTGTCACCTCTAATGTTGCTGTGGGCCCCCCTCCACCACTGTGTCACCTCTAATGCTCCTGTGGGCCCCCCTCCCCCACTGTGTCACCTCTAATGTTCCTGTGCTGTGTCAGCTCTCCTATATTGTGTAGTATATAGAGGATGTGTCCCGTCGTGCGGTGTAGTATATAGAGGATGTGTCCCGTCATGCGGTGTAGTATATAGAGGATGTGTCCCGTCACGCGGTGTAGTATATAGTTGATGTGTCCCGTCGTGCGGTGTAGTATATAGAGGATGTGTCCTGTGTGGTATTTTTACATAACTGCATGTTGGGCCCCAAGAATGATTTTTCTCTGGTGGGCCCAAGGTAGTCCAGTCCGACGCTGGATGCTAAATAAATAGTAGAGATGAGTGAATAATATTGAGGCCAATTGAATTAGCCTCTGATTTTACAATAATATTTGGTTTAGCAAAAATTCGATTTTTTTTTTTGTGATTGGATTCTCTCAAATTCAGTAAAATAATAGGTGGCCAGGAAGGGATTGCAAAAATTAAAAAAAAAACTAATACTCGCCTTATCACTGTTTTCGGTCACTGGTGCTGTCTTCATTTCTTCACCCGTGCAACTTTACTGTCTCCAGCGCTGACTAGGACATGATGTTATAATGCTGTGTAATATCATAACATGGCAGCTTGGTTAGAGCGGAAGATGACCAAGATTCTGGGCGCAAGCAAATGGCGTAGATAGTGGCCCAGGAAGTCCACACTATTGACCGGTCCAAAGAAGACAGATGAATCTTCTGAATCCACCAAAGTTGTGACACAGCCTGCTGTCAAGCTGTTATATACCTTTTTAGGCTACAATCCCTAGATGAGCTTTTGGTGAGTTTTTGATGTTGCAGAATTTATGCACCATTTTTACACCTATTATGTAAATTAGATTACTTGAGGTTTTTTTTTTGCGTTTTTGTGTTCGTTTTCTTAACATGCATTTTTATAGCGTTTTTGACTGTTGGTGTGTCATGCTTTAAAAAAAAGACTGTTTTGTTTTTGATACTCCCTTGTTTTGTCCATTGACAAAACTTTAATGACATACTCAGGTGCGGATTACATGCATTTTTTATGCATTTCCGCAACGGAAACACACTAAAAACGCATATGTGTTTTTTACTATCACTGCAGCCCTCCACCAGTCAGGCCTTTATGGCAGAGTTGCCCGATGGAAGCCTCTCCTCAGTGCAAGACATATGAAAACCCGCATAGCGTTTGCTCAAAAACACATGAAGGACTCCCAGACTATGAGAAATAAGATTCTGGTCTGATGAGATGAAGATACCACTTAGAATTATCACCAAAAAGTTCTATGTGTGGAGAAAACCAGCCACTGCTCATCACCTGCCCAATACAATCCCAACAGTGAAACGTGGTGGCAGCATCATGCTATGGGGGTGTTTTTCAGCTGCAGGGACAGGACAACTGGTTGAAATTGAAGGAAACATGAATGCAGCCAAGTACAGAGATATCCTGGATGAAAACCTCTTCCAGGGTGCTCTGGACCTCAGACTTGGCTGAAGTTTCACCTTCCAACAAGACCATGACCCTAAGCACACAGCTAAAATACCAAAGGAGTGGCTTCAGAACAACTCTGTGACCATTCTTGACTGGCCCAGCCAGAGCCCTGACCTAAACCCAATTGAGCATCTCTGGAGACACCTGAAAATGGCTGTCCACCAACGTTCACCATCCAACCTGACGGAACTGGAGAGGATCTGCAAGGAAGAATGGCAGAGGATCCCCAAATCCAGGTGTGAAAAACTTGTTGCATTATCTCCAAGAAGACTCATGGCTGTACTAGCTCAAAAGGGGGCTTCTACTCTATACTGAGCAAAGGGTCTGAATACTTATGACCATGTGATATTTCAGTTTTTCTTTTTTTATTAAATTTGTAAAAATTTCTACATTTGTTTTTTTTCAGTCAAGATGAGATGCAGAGTGAACTTTAATGAGAAAAAAATGAACTTTTTAGAATTTACCAAATGGCTGAAATGAAACAAAGTGAAAAATTTAAATACTTTCTGTACCCACTGTAAATACAATTTGGATTATTGTCATAAACAATGACCACGCACTGCACAAGACTCAAGTGTAACTGTAAAAGATAACTCTACTTTTTTCCCTCACCCATGACAGCACACCTTGAGAGAGGGATCCGCCCCACTAAGGACAGGAAACCGTCTGAAATAAAAGGGCGGTACACCTCCCTCGCTTCAGTTGGTTTCCTGTCCTTGATGGGAACCTGTCTGAAGAAAGGTGTCCATACTTACCTGGGCCTGTTCCGGTGTGGAAAAGCGGGCACCAGCCTGTGCACCGGGTTCCAGAAGCGCCGTCCGCGGTTCTCTGGAGCCGTGTCCGAGCGTGCGCAGGTGGTGAGGAGGGCTCCAGCTCCCCGCAGACCGCTGCGCTGTCCTCTCCCTGCCGCAGGCTCCTGGCTGGTCGCACGCCGGGAGCAGCGTCTTCCGGGTGTGACGCGCCTGACGTCACGGCGCGGTGCACGCTGGGAGAGGCGTGCCCGATGACGTCGGAGGGCGGCACCCGGATCCAAGATGGCGGCGCCCTGTAAGCGCTTGCCCCCGGCTTTTTTCAAACATCGGCCGGTGGGTGCCAGGAGGGGGGGGGGGGACACAAGAACCGGAGGAGGTTCGGATGTGCCCTATTTAAGGTAGGGGGGTTGTCCTGGTCAAACGCTGCCTATACTCTTGTGGTGTAGCTTCTATGGCAGACCAGGACAGCCAGGAGCAGCAGCAGCTGACTCCTCCATCTCATCAACGCCAGCGGAAGAAGCAGTCAGGCACCTCTCACACGGACGGCTGCTCCAGCAGCCGCAGCAGCAGCAGGAGAAGTAAGGTGTCGGACGCTTCAGGGCCATCCAGAAGAGATTCATCTTATGTCCCGCCACAGCCTCCAAATCCGGTACCCTTTTGTGACTTCAGGGTGAGTGATCTTCGTGAATGTCACTTAATAGTAATGGAAAGTTATTATGCGCTTCATTCCTTAGGAACATAAGAAAAGTAGCGCCAAAAAGAAGCACAGGGTTTGCGCCTTATGCCAGGCTCCCCTTTCCAAAGATTGGCAGAAACAGCTTTGTGCTAGCTGTATTAACCAAACCATAGTGGAGAGCACCCCGGATTTTGCTTCTAATTTGAGATCCGTAATCCAAAAGATCGTCCCTACCCCTGGAAGATTCGGGCAGTCTAAAGGATGCTCTGGATAAGAAGGCAGATTCCTTCCTGCATCACACATGGGAAGCAGCGGTAGGGGGCCTGAAGCAAGCGGTAGCAGGCACTTGTGTCGCTAGGTCACTCATGGTGTGGCTTCAGCAATTAGGAGACCAGCTCAAGGATAAAAAGATATCCAGAGATAAAATCCTCTCCAATCTGCCTTTGCTACAAGCAGCATCCACTTTTCTGGCCGACTCCTCAGCGGATTCAGTTAAACTCGCTGCCAGGTCTGCAAATTTGTCTAATGCTGCCAGACGAGCCCTGTGGCTCAAGGGTTGCCCAGGAGACCTACAATCTAAACATAAGCTATGTTCCCTTCCTTGTGATGGTAAACTCTTGTTTGGCCAAAAACCGGACGAGCTTTTGGAGAAGGCTGGCGACAGAAAGAGAGGTTTCCCAGGGTTCACGGGGGACACGAAAAGGTCCTATTTTCGGAGGAAGAGATTTAACTGGGGTCGCCCTCCGGGAGAAAGGAAAAGATGGGAGCCCAGATCTAAAAAGGACTCTGGTTACATGTTTGGAGGACCATCCTCCAGTACCAAAAAATCTCCCCAATGACGCGAGGCTAGAGGTTGGGGTAAGGCTTTCCCATTTTATCCCAGCTTGGGAAGCTATCACTTCAAATCCCTGGGTGTTGAGTATCATAAAGAAAGGCCTAAAGATTCAGGCCTTCAGTCAGGTCCCTTACCAAACCTTCATGATCACCTCCAGGAGGAAGTCCAGGGAGGAGCAGATGGCCCTAGAATCGGAAGTGTTAGATTTAGTCAACAAGCAGGTCCTTCACGAAGTTCCAGATTCACAATGGGGACGGGGTTTTTATTCCCCCCTGTTCGTGATAAAAAAAAACAAATGGGTCCTTAAGGACCATTATCAACCTCAAAAGTCTAAATCAGCTGATAGAGAACCAGACTTTCAAGACAGAATCAGTGAACTCTGCAGTAAAACTCCTACACCACAATTGTTTCATGGCAGTTATCAACCTAAAAGATGCCTACTATCACGTCCCAATCCATCTAGACTACCAGAAGTACCTAAGGGTAGCCCTGTTCATCCAAGGGGAATTGAGACATTTCCAATTTACTGCCCTACCTTTTTGATTCTCGATAGCACCGAGAGTGTTTACAAAGGTTATAGCGGAGGTGACAGCTTTTCTCCGAATCAAAAACGTGGTGATTGTTCCCTATCTGGATGACTTTCTGATAATAGGGAAATTGGAGGACCACTGTTCCTCTCAACTATTAGAGGTCAGGACAGCTTTACATCAGCTAGGGTGGTTGATAAATATTCAAAAATCAAAACTATCCCCCTCAAGGACTCAGATCTTTCTGGGCTTGACCCTAGATTCCCAACTCCAATCCTGCTTCCTCCCGGTAGACAAGGTTTGCAAAATAATCAGCCTGGTCTCAAGGGCCATAAAGTCTCCCGTGATGTCCTTGAGAGAAGCAATGTCCCTACTAGGCTCCATGACTTCCTGTCTCCCGGCAGTCAAATGGGCCCAGAGTCATATGAGGCTTCTTCAGTGAGAGGTCCTGTCAGCACAAAAATCCTTCAACGGACATTTAGAAAAAAGACTATCTCTTTCTTTGGAGACAGTAAACTCCCTCTCCTGGTGGACAAACAGGGAGAATCTGACCTCAGGCTTACAGTGGTCCAGACCAGTCGACCATACAATTACAACAGATGCAAGTGGCTCCGGCTGGGGGCGTCATCTAGCAGATCTCTCAGTTCAGGGGTCCTGGCTACGTCACGAAATAGAAGCGTCATTGAACCTAAAGGAGCTTTTGGCAGTGGAGAAATCTCTGATAGGCTTCCTTCCCCACATACAGGGTTGCCATGTCCAGATCAGGTCCGACAATCGGACGACAGTGGCTTATATAAATCACCAGGGAGGAACAAGATCTCGCTCACCTTATGGTAGTGGCAAACAGAATCCTGCATCTAGCAGAACAGCATCTCCCATCCCTCAGTGCTCTTTACATCCGGGGAATAGAAAATTCAAGGGCAGATTTCCTCAGTCGCCACACTTTAAGACAAGGAGAGTGGGCTCTAAACCCGATAGTCTTCCAACAGATTATCCAGCTTTGGGGGTCACCAGACTTAGATTTGTTCGACACCAGGGCGAACAGGAAGGTGGAGAGATTCTGTTCACTAAATCCAATAGAGAATCCCTATGCTGTGGACACTCTGCAGACACCCTGGAAGTTCGGGAAGGCCTACGCATTTCCACCGATAGTAATGATCCCGGCAGTTGTGAGGAAAATTCGGGAGGAGGGGGCGAGGATAATTCTGATAGCCCCCTTTTGGCCAAAAAGACCCTGGTTCTCCCTGCTTCGCCTAATGTCGATCCTGGATCCCCGGGTCCTGCCGGACAGGCCGGACCTTCTCATCCAGGGGCCGATATTCCATGCACAAGCCAAAGGTTTCCATCTGGCGGCTTGGAATTTGAGAGGTTGTTACTGAGCAATAGGGGGTTTTCACCAGGCCTAGTTTCTACCCTATTGGGTAGTAGGAAGCGCATAACAACTAAGATTTATTCCAGTATCGGGGGAAAATTCCTGGATTTTATAGACTCCCCATTGTCGGATAAACCTCCAGTTAAAGAAGTCCTAGAATTTTTACAAAAGGGACGTGACCTGGGGTTAGCTACGGGAACACTCAAAGTTCAGGTGTCCGCCCTAGGGGCTCTCTATAATTGTAAATTGGCGGGGAACAGATGGGTCTCTAGATTCATTAAATCCTGTTCCAGAGCTAAGCCAGTTTGGGCTCTCAGAGTTCCTCCCTGGGACCTGAATTTGGTTTAAACGCACTCTCTGGCGACCCATTTGAACCCCTGCAGGTTATCTCTCCAAAGCTCCTCACCCTCAAAACCATTCTCTTAGTGGCCCTAACGTCGGCCCGTAGGGTGAGTGACCTGCAGGCCCTTTCTGTTGATCTCCCCCCCCATACACCCAAATTCATGAGGACCGGGTCGTCCTGCGTACAGATCCGGCATACCTGCCGAAAGTAGTATCCAGATTCCACTGTAATCAGGAGATTGTACTTCCCTCTATCTGCAGTAACCCTAAAAACCCCGGGGAGGTTAGGTTCCACAATCTAGATGTTAGAAGGGCATTACTACAGCACATAGACATGACTAGTCAATGGAGGAAGGACAAGTCCTTGTTTCTGGCCTTTCAGGGGAGTAGGAAAAGTCACGGGGTATCAAAAGGAACTATTGCTAGGTGGCTTAGGGAGGCCATTTGTCTAGCTTATACATCTACAGGTGTTCTGGCACCGGATGGTATTAAAGCTCATTCCACCAGAGTTGTAGCAACCTCCTGGGCAGAGAGAGCAGACGTCTCGATTGACCAGATATGTAAAGCTGCTACTTGGTCTGCACCATCCACCTTCTACAAGCACTATCGGTTGGATCTATCCTCCTCTGACATTACCTTTGGGAGAAGGGTACTTCAGGCGATTGTTCCTCCCTAGGGTGCTCATATTCTCTGAAATTCTCTCAAGGTGTGCTGTCATGGGTGAGGGGAAAACACCAAGGTTACTTACCGGTAGCCGGTTTTTCCTGAACCCATGACAGCACCCGTAGTTTCCCCTCCCTGTCTTTCTCACGCCCTGGTGATGCACTTTACATTTTGGGTGATTATATATATATATATACAGTATATCAGTATATATATATATGTATGTGTGTACGTGTATATATATATATATATATATATATATATATATATATATATATATATATATATATATATAGTAGGTGTTGGTTATGTGTCTAACCTTTTCTGGAGGTCCTCTCAATGCTCTGTAATCCAACTGAAGCGAGGGAGAGGTACCGCCCTTTTATTTCAGACTGTTTCCTGTCCTTAGTGGGGCGGATCCCTCTCTCAAGGTGTGCTGTCATGGGTTCAGGAAAAACCAGTTACCTGTAAGTAACCTTGGTGTTTCATACTCACTCGGCTACTCTCCTATCACAATAGGCTAACAACGAGCTTAGCGCTCCCCACAGCCAGTTCACACCTTCCCACCACATTTTTGCTGCCACAACTCGCCATTTTGATAGGCCAGCAAGATGCCTGTCCTGGATGATAACGCACACTCAACTTTACCATATTTCCTAAGTGACATGCAGAAGTAGTGCTGTTGCTTTAAAAGCATCCAGCAACCAGAGGGGTTAACACAGTCACAGGAGACAGGGAGGGTTTTAGCAGAGCCCCAGGGGGATTGTGGGGAAGTTGTTTACTGTCTGACTACAGCAGAAGAGAAAGGTGATGTGTGTTCTGTATCTCACAGAAGTGCCCCTGCAAGTGAAAAGGATTCAAGTCAGGAGTGAAGCTAAGCGCAGGTTAGGTAGTGTTCCTGAACTAACAGTGCAGAGTATTGTCAGGCAGAAAGATAATGACTGGAAGAAATGGTGTCACAGGGATCATCTCCCTCAGCAACCCTCCTCCCCCCTCAATCTCACTGTGCTGTAAAGAATGCTGTGTTCATTAATGTGCCTTTGCATTAGAACTATGCTGTCCTGTACTACTGGGAAGATGGTGAACTGCTGTGCTGCTAAGGAAACTGTACTGTTTGTCACTGGAGCCTGTTGCTCATAAGACTTAACTTGCACTGGCTGTGTGGCTTCTTATTAAATGCTACTGTTCTACCGTTTATGAGGACTCTTGTCAAGTGTGTCTGGTCAGCAAGTGAAACAACCTACGTGTCTGTGCCTAAGGGTCAATACCCCTGTGTGCCTGAGAGACCTGCAGCACATGGTCTATGGTCGCCTTGAGTAACGGTTCCCCCAGGATTCCAAAGAATTCATGTAACCTGTCTCACCCCTATCTGAACCTAGTGGCACACGTGTAACAACTAGCATACTTTCACCATCCTAGAGACATCAAACATGACTATGACATATCCATAATTTGGTTGACATTACATTTCTTGTGTGCTTGAACACACAGTATATGTCCCCCTATCACAGATATACAGGTACTTCTCACAAAATTAGAATATCATCAAAAAGTTAATTTATTTAAGTTCTTCAATACAAAAAGTGAAACTCATATCATATAGAGTCATTACAAACAGAGTGATCTATTTCAAGTGTTTATTTATGTTAATGTTGATGATTGTCTTACAGCCAATGAAAACACAAAAGCCATTATCTCAGTATATTAGAA
Source organism: Phyllobates terribilis (assembly GCF_046119375.1). NCBI lineage: Eukaryota > Metazoa > Chordata > Amphibia > Anura > Dendrobatidae > Phyllobates > Phyllobates terribilis. The sequence goes on along the minus strand of NW_027362771.1, from coordinate 409,226,817 downwards.
TAATTAACAAAAAAACACCTGCAAAGGCTTCCTACATGTTTAAAAAAGGTCCCTTAGTCTGTTTCAGTAGGCTCCACAGTCATGGGGAAGACTGCTGACTTGACAGATGTCCAGAAGGCAGTCATTGACACACTCCACAAGGAGGGTAAGCCACAAAAGGTCATTGCAAAAGAAGCTGGCTGTTCACAGAGTGCTGTATCCAAGCATATTAATTGAAAGCTGAGTGGAAGGGAAAAGTGTGGTAGAGAAAGGTGCACAAGCAACCGGGATAACCACAGCCTTGAAAGGATTGTTAAGAAAAGTCCATTCAAACATTTGGGGGTGATTCACAAGGAGTGGACTGCTGCTGGAGTCATTGATTCAAAAGCCACCACATACAGACGTATCCAGGAAATGGGCTACAAGTGTCTCATTCCTTGTGTCAAGCCACTCATGACCAATAGACAACGTCAGAAGCTTCTTACCTGGGCCAAGGAGTAAAAGACCTGGACTGTTTGTTGCTCAGTGGTCTAAGGTATTGTTTTCAGATGAAAGTAAATTTTGCATTTCATTTGGAAATCAAGGTCCCAGAGTCTGGAGGAAGAGTGGAGAGGCACACAATCCAAGCTGCTTGAGGTCTAGTGTGAAGTTTCCACAATCAGTGATGATTTGGGGAGCCATGACATCTGTAGGTCCACTGTGTTTTGTCAAGACCAAAGTCAGCGCAGCCATCTACCATGAAATTTTAGAGCACTTCATGCTTCCCTCTACCGACAAGCTTTTTGGAGATGGAAATTTCATTCTCCAGCAGGACTTGGCACCTGTCCACACTGCCAAAAGTACCAATACCTGGTTTAAAACCAACAGTATCACTGTGATTGATTGGCCAGCAAACTCGCCTGACCTTAACTTGTCAAGAGGAAGATGAGAGACACCAGACCCAACAATGCAGACGAGCTGAAGGCTGCTATCAAAGCAAACTGGGTTTCCATAACACCTCAGCAGTGCCACAGGCTGGTCGCCTCCATGCCATGTCGCATTGATGCAGTAATTGATGCAAAAGGAGCCCCGACCAAGTATTGAGTGCATTTACTGAACATACATTTTAGCTGGCCAACATTTCGGATTTTAAAATCATTTTCAAGCTCTGTGTTATAAAGTATTCTAATTTAATGAGAAAAATACTTTTTGTGTTTTCAGTGGCTGTAAGCCCAAATCATCAACATTAACAGAAATAAACACTTGAAATAGATCACTGTTTGTAATGACTCTATATAATATGAGTTTCACTTTTTGTATTGAGGAACTGAAATTAACTTTTTGATGATATTCTAATTTTGTGAGATGCACCTATATCCAGTGGCGTACCGCCAATGGCAGTAGGCCACGGTACTGCTATGGGGCCCGTGAGCCAGGAGGGCCCCAAGCAGCATGGGAACCAGGAGGATAGGTGAGTATTGGGGGGAGGGAGGTTGCGGTGGCGGCGGAAGAGTGGGTTGCAGGGGTGGACGAGCAAGCACACGCGGTAGCCGCTGCTGCAGCTACCACGTGTGCTGCTAAAGGGACATGAATATTCCCTCTTCTCCACTCCCATGGGTGTGGAGAAGATGGAATATTCATTCTCATAAGTAGCGGGCACAGAGGAGCGCTGAGCTGCGGCTCCCGCTGTCAGTGCCCGCTGCTAAAGAGAATGCATATTCACTCCTCACCACTCCCATAGTCCCGTCGTGGAGAAAAGTGAATGTGCCGGCAGCAGCAGCAGCTCACCTCGGCATCTGAGAGCTCACTCTGCTCAGATGCTGACATGAGCTGCAGCAGACAGGACACAGCAGCGCTGGAGCAGAGGTGAGGAAGGAAGGTGAGTATTAGTATTTATTATTTTATGTGTGCAGTGTTTGGGGCCATACATACTAGGATTGGGGGATGAGGAGGCCACACATACCAGGATTGGGGGATGAGGTGGCCATGCATACCAAGATTGGGGGTAATGGATGTGTAATGACCGGAGGTCCGAGAGAGATCCAGTGAGTCACAAACTGAGACAGAGACCGAAATAAACAACACTTTCTTTACTAAAACAGGGATTAGACTAAAATTCAGTATTGCATGAATCAGTCTCAGGTTCTACCTGGGACACTGTCTCTACTAACTACACACAAACAGCGAAAGCTGAAATCAATGTGCCAATCTCAAGGTTTCCAGTTTATGTGAATTATACTAAAGATCTGGAACAATTTTACCTAAACACTGTGTCAATCTAGTGTGGGTGTTCTATAAGGACCCCTGAGATGGCACACTGAGTACAATCCTACCACTACTAACAATAACAATGCATGAAACTATACCAATTGCTCTTATACCCCTAGTATAGGGATACCCGGGTATCTTAAAGGTACGGTACCATTAACCTCAGATGTGGTCTATCACAGGTCTGTGAATCGCGGTGGCTGCAGCTAGTCCCGGAAAACTTTGGCGCCAAATAAAAAGCAACATTTACAAAAACAGCAAAGTTTCCTTGTCTTGGCCGATGCTGAGCCCACACGCCGGGGACTTTAGTCCTGTAGCCTCAGGTTAAGGTCTGGGAAGAACTCTTCACCAGACTTGTCAGTATCTTCTCAATGTGAATGGCACCGGACCCCTTCTCTCCTCTCACAGTCACTCACTGTTTTTCAGACCACCGACCACGCGCTCGGTCACAGAAATGATATCCTCAGTCTCTTTCCCTCTCACTCGACACTTGGCTCGTTCAGCACAAAGTCTCTAGTCCACTCAGCATGAACTTCCACAAAACTCCAAAGAGCCACACAGCTTTCTTCAGCTCAGCACTCGTTCTTAAGCAGGAACACAGCTTCACCAGGGCCAGGGGTTAACAACCCACACAGAAAAGCTTGTAGAGAGAGAATCTTGTTGAAGTTCAGTGCTCACAGTTCTCCTCAGACTCTCCTTCCAGCGTCTCACACAGCAGACACCCTCAGAACACACAGGGTCTCCCGATCTGCCCCTGCTCTGAGCTCAGCTAGGCAAAACCTACAGGTTCCTAATGCTCTTCTGATGCTGTCACAGTTCACACTCACAGGTGCCATACATACCAGGATTGGGGAATGAGGAGGCCACACATACCAGGATTGGGGGATTGGGGAGGCCACACATACCAGGATTGGGGGATTGGGGAGGGCACACATACCAGGATTGGGGGATTGGGGAGGGCACACATACCAGGATTGGGGGATTGGGGAGGCCACACATACCAGGATTGAGGGATTGGGGAGGCCACACATACCAGGATTGGGGGATTGGGGAGGGCACACATACCAGGATTGGGGGATTGGGGAGGCCACACATACCAGGATTGAGGGATTGGGGAGGCCTCACATACCAGGATTGGGGAGGCCACACGAACTAGGATTAGGGGATGAGGGGGCCATACATACCAGGATGGGGAAATTTACCAGTAGCTGCTGCATTTCCCACCCTTATAGTCAAGTCCATACTTTTTCCCAGTTTTTTTGTGGTAAAATTAGGGGCCTCGGCTTATACTCGGGTCGGCTTATTTAAAATATACGGTATTTTAAAATCAGTGAGCACTTGGTGCCCATAATACTGCAGGACTGTGGGGTGCATTATACTATATGTGGGCTGCATTTTACCCTGTGGGGTGTGTAATATACTGTATGGAGGACTATGGGGAGTGCATTATATTCTATGGAGGACCATGGGAAGTTCATTATACTATATGGAGGATTCTGGGGGTGGCGCATTATACTATATGGAGGATTATGGGGGCACATTATACTATATGGAGGATTATGGGGGCACATTATACTATATGGAGGATTATGGGCGGCGCATTATACTATATGGAGGATTATCGCTGGTGTATTATACTATATGGAAGGCTATGTGGAGCCATTATAATATTTTGAGGGCTATGTGGGGGGCCATTATACTGTATGAAAGCAATTATACAGTGTGAAGGGTTGTGTGGGGTCCATTATTCTGTTTGGAGGGCTAGTGCGGGCCATTATATTGTATGCATGCACATTATACTGTATGGAGGGCTCTGTGGGGGTCACAGTTGGGGGATCATACTGTGTTGGGGTCACTATACTTTGCCTTGGGAGTTAAAGTGGGGTACAATAGGGTCATTATACTGTGCATGTGGAGTCTAATGTGGAGGAATGCACCATGGGGGTATCATACTGTGTTTGGGGGGCACTTTTGTTGGAATCATACTTTATGGGGCAATGAAAGAGGAATCAAGGACTTCAGCAGGAGGAAAATTACTGTGTAAAGGATGGAAAGTTGTGAGATCTGCTCTTCTGTGTCATAGACAAATATTTATTTATTTTTTGTGGGGAGGGCCCAATTTGAGCTTCTGCTTATGGGGCCACATGATTTCTATGTACGCCCCTGCCTGTATCTGTGGATGGAGTTTATATCAGACTATTATGTGCAAGGTGGCGGTGTTCACACCGTGCAGTAACTGAGGCAGTGACCCAAGCAAGTCCAACATAAGCAGCTTTTATTCAGCAAAACTTACAGGTAAATAGAAAGTCCTCCGGTTCGCAGCTGGTTTAACACAAGTCCATAACAATGGTTGCCGGGGCAACGGCCGCGACGGGCCCCTCAGAGCCTGACAGGTGCAGAGCCTTCCCAGGCGTGGGTTCAGCTGCTCACAGGCCCAGCGAGCTTTCCTGCTATGTTTCTAGCAGGTCCCAACACTGAACAACACATCCTTAATGCAGGGTTTTTAAAGGACCTGTGGCAAGAGCCACTGGAAAACCCGGGTTGGAGGGAGGAGGCCGCCCCACTGCCTTCCTGTAGCCTCCTTCAAGAAATGAAGGCCCTGCCAGGTTTTACTAATCAGCCTTAGCCAGATAGCCTGACCAGGTCAATGCCCACCTTCATACCTGCATTGCAGCCGCAGGTGTGTCTGTGACTGCAATGCACTCCAATGGATTTAATAGGTCTCTGTACACATTCTGGGGATATATAACGTCCCTCGTGTACGATCCTAGTCACTGCCTCACATATGTTACAGAAATATGGCATTACCATTGGCATGTGTGGTCTCTGACACTAGAGACATAAAGATGACCAATCTACACCTGAAGAAGGCTGAAAACAGCCGAAACGCGTTGTGTGTATAGGTTTTATTGTTTTATATTAGTGTGAATACTAAAAAAAAAATTCTTTTACTTCCGAGTAACCTGAAGTTCCTGCACCTTGATCCCACTTGCTGGCAAAGACGGCGCCATCACCTGGTTCTTCCTTTTGGCATCCTCGTTGTGGGATACTCCTGTTCCAGGATTCAATCCCACCTAACCAGGTCGGCCGCAGTCTTTTGCAAATTCATCCATACTACAAGCGGGAGTTGTGCCTCGGCTTGCACAACCGCATCAGGTGAGCAATTTCCTATAGATACTCACCCTTTTAATTGATCAAATCTACTACGCTTAGATAGTGCCACTTTTTTTCTCCTTTAGGAAATCTATTATCGTTCTCATCATTAATAGATAAGTAGATTGAGCTGTCTCACAAAACAACCTATTTTTAAAAAGAAGCCGGCTCAACCATCATCTGACCTCAATGGGTGCTGCTTCTCTTACCCAGAAATTGGCTGTCATTATTGTAAGAAGCCAGTTCATGAAGAAATGTGGCATTACATACTGTATCATTCATTCCAATGAATGGCTATCTAAATAATGTATTTATGTACCAGGTTTACAAGGGCAGGATACACTTCTACTAATTGGCTTTTAGTTCCGACACATAGAGGTGGGTCATGAATGGATATCCTGTATGATATATGTCCTGTTTTGTGAATTTGGATAAGCGATTAAAAGGGTTGCCTAGTCTTATATTTAAAGTCTGCATTCACTCTATGTGACGTCAGACTTCTGAATCCTTACAGCATGCACCACACATTGTCAGGATTCAGTATTGATGCCAAGACTGGGTAGTCATGTGACCGCAAGTATGTGATGTGTATATTTCCAGCGACATTCCGACTAGCCGTGCTTGGCCTTAGTCAAGTCATTTATATTGAGCGAGGATCTCCCTCTCTGCAACAATACCGGAAAATCTTGGTGTCGCCAGCAATACCAGAGAGACAGAGATGTAGCTAGGGGTCCAATTTGGGATGGGGGGCGAAAAATTATAGTGGGCCCTTAACTGGGAATCCTGATTACAACTATGGAGGCGCAGCCTAATCCTGGATAAAGGGGAATTTCAGTAGATGACCAAGTTTTTATTGGAAAAAAACTCTACAAAGACCAAAATCTATATTACCACAATATGGTGACCGTATAGTTGTAGATAACAGTCCTGCAGAACATATGAAAGATTACAGTACAGTTACAGGTAGTGACTTACAGCTGATGTTCTTTCTTATGGAGTTGTTCATTTTTCCCATCTTTTCCTTTTGGTCCAGACATACATGTCAACTTCTCCAGCCATGAGTCGTCTGCCGAAATTACAACAAAAACACAATTGACTTCTCACATTTCCAGCACCGTTCCTATCTATCGCCAACCTGCACAAATGCCTCATCTTAAGATACCCCAATACTGAGCTGCTGCCGTGTCCATATTACCGCACTTGCCGGCTCCTCTCACTGCCCCACATAATAATACCCACCACTCTTCCCATTACATAGTAATAATTCCTCCTTTGTGCCCTCTAGATGGTAAAATATCCCCCTAGAAAATATTAATGCCCTGTGCAAGTGCCCTATAAAATAGTGTCCAACAATGTCCATCCAAGTAATAATGTCCCTGTGCATATTTGACGATCACAGTACTCTGAGTGCTCCTATAACAATAATGCTTTTTAAATGCCTACATAATATCTAATAATGTCCCCTGAAACCCCAATGTACAACTCCATTATATACATTGATGGGCCCACAGCTCCCCTATACACAGTATAATGCACCCACAGCTCCTCTATACATAATAAGATGTTCCCACAACTGTCATCTACACAGTATAATGGGCCCACAGCTCCCCTATACACAGTAATGTGGGCCCACAGCTCCCCTATACATAGTATAATGCACCCACTGCTCCTCTATACTCAATATGATGCTCACACAACTGTGGGCCCACAGCTCCACTATACACAGTATGCTGGGCACACAGCTCCCCTATACACAGTATAATGGGCCCACAAGTTGGCTATACACAGTATGATGGGCCAATGGCTTCGCTACACATAGTGTGATGTCCTCACTGCTCCCCCATAGCACAGTATAATGACCCCCACAGTTTCTGATAGACTGTATAATGGTCCCCGCATTAGCCCCCAAACTGTGTAATGGCACCCACATTATCCCACAAACTGTATAATGGCCCCTACTTTAGCTCCCAAACTGTATAATGGTCCCCACATTAGCCCCCAAACTGTATAATGGCCCCCACATTAGCTCCCAAACTGTGTAATGGCCCCCTCATTAGCTCCCAAACTGTATAATGGCCCCCACATTAGCCTTCAAGCCCCTGCATCAGTCCCCAAGCTGTATAATGGCCCCTGCATTAGCCCCAAACTGTATAATGGCCCCTCCATTAGTTCCCAAACTGTATAATGGCCCCCCCATTAGCACGCAAGCCCCTGCATTAGCCCCCAAGCTGTATAATAGCCCTGCATTAGTCCACAAGCTGTATAATGGCCCCTGCATTAGTTCCCAAGCTGTACAATGGCCCCTGCATTAGTTCCCAAACTGTATAATGGCCCATGCACTAGTCCGTAAGCTGTATAATGACCCATGCATTAGTCGCCAAACTGTATAATGGCCCCTAAATTAGTCCCCAAACTGTATAATGGCCCCCGCATTAATTCCCAAGCTGTATAATAGCCCTGTATTAGTCCCCAAGCTGTATAATGACCCCTGTATTAGCCCGCAAGCTGTATAATGACTTGTGCATTAGTGCCCAAGCTATATAGTGACCCCTGCATTAGTCCCCAAGCTGTATAATGCCCCATGCATTAGTCCCCAAGCTGTATAATTGCCCCCACATTAGTCTTCAAGTTGTATAATGGCCCCACATTAGTTCCAAACAGTATAATGATCCCCACATTAGCCCCCAAACTGTGTGGCCCCAGCATTTGTCCCTAAAATGTATGAGCCCCCCCACTGTTACAGGTTCCCCCACACTATGTGTAAGAGTCCCCCATTGTTTATGATGCCCTTCATCATACCACAAGTTTTAATTAAAAAAAAATCTTATACACACCTAACCCAGGATCCTGACGAGTCCAGAGGCAAGGCAACGTACTGTCATAGCGCCGATGCATGCACAGGACGTCTGAGTCTCCGTGTGGCATGATGACATCACCACGCCAGGACTCGGATGTCCTGTGTTTGCGCTGTTTGGACTACAAACTGCTGGGCAAAGTCCTGTGCCTGTACAACTTGGAAAATGGCAAGGGCAGCCTTCAGAGCTGTGATAGACCGTTCACATTCAGCTTTCCAGTTGACTGTTAGCGGTAGCTTATTTTTTGTGAGGTTCGTCAGAGGCGTAGCAAGGGCACTATAGTTGGGAACAAACTTCCTATAATACCCTGCCGTACCCAAGAAGGACGTCACCTGCTTCTTGGTCTTGCAACCTTCCCGGGCTCTGGCTTCAGAGTTCTATCACCCACTTGTTGACCGAGGTACTGCACCTCCGTCATGCCTACCTGACACTTTCCTGGCTTTAGAGCCAACCCAGCGCCCTAGACCCGCCTGAGCACCTGCTCCAGGTGCCTTAGGTGTTCCTCCCAGGTTGGACTGAAGACAGCGGGTAAGCAACAGCAAACCCCTCTAGTCCCACGAGCAGCTGGTTGACTAATCACTGGAAAGTGTCAGGTTCATTTCTCGTGCCAAAGGGCATGATGAGGGATTCCTACAGTCTGAATGGGGTAATGAAGGCGGACCTCTCCTGGGCCTCCTTGGACATAGGAATCTGCCAATATCCTCAACTCAGGTAAATAATTGTCAAGTACCAGCACCCGGCTAAGCGATCCAGCAGCTCATCGATGCATGGCATTGGGTACGCATCGGGAGCTGTGATGGCATTTAGCCTCCTGTAGCCCACGCAGTACCGGGTTGTCTGGTCCTTTTTCAGGACCAGGACTACAGACGATGCCCATGCACTTTTGGACCTTTGGATCACCCCTAGGCACAACATTTCATCTTTCTCCGCCTTTATGTCTTTCTGCACCTCTAGGGAAACACGGTAAGCGGATTGCCGTGTCTCCTTGTGTCCACCTGGTGGAAAGCTAGCTGCATCCTCCCTGGTATATCCGTGAAAATGGTATGGTAAGACCAGAACATCTCCAGCAGCTGGGACTTCTGGTCCGTAGATAGCTGTGGGTTGAATTATGTCTCGCCCTCAGTGTGAAGGCTACACACAGGAGGGGCACAGGCTTCCTTGTCATGATGAGATTTTATCATGTTGACTTGGAAGACCTTCTGCCACTTCCTGGCGTGGTCAATGGTGACCACATAATTTACTTCATTGAGGCACTGATGTATGGGATATGGACCTACCCAGGCCACCTGAAGCTTGTTCTGGGTCATTGGGATTAGGGCCCACACCTTCTGACCCATTTCGTACACCCGCTCCTGGGCATTTCGGTCATACCACTGCTTCTGGCTGGCCTGGGCCTGCACTATATTCCCATGCACCAGCTGCGTCATTACTGCATTTTGTCATGGAGTCGCATGACATACTCTTTGATGGACAGGTGTGTTCAGTTCCCCTTCCCAGGATTCTGTTACCAGACCAAGGGGTCCTAAGACTCGTCTGCCGTACAGGAGCTCGGGGAGGGAGAACCCCGTTGAGGCCTGTGGTACCTCTCTGTAAGCAAAGAGCATGTGGGGGAGATCCCTCTCTCAATTGCGCCCATGGGACTCAACCAACATCTTAAGCACCTACTTAAGGGTACCATTAAATCATTTACACAAATCATTGGTCTGTGGGTGATACGAGCTTGATACCAGGTGATGCACTTGCATTTTTTTACAGAGGGCTTCCATTAACCGAGACATGAACTGAGTCCCCTGCTCCATAAGCATCTCCCTGGGAAATACTACTCCTGAAAAATGGCCATAAGGGCATTGGCCACCTTATCGGCCCTAATTGAGGACAGATCTATTGCCTCCAGGTACAGGGTAGCATAGTCTACCACCACGGCTCCTCTATCACCGGCAAAGGGATCAGGGGAGCCTTTGGCGTATGCCCCGACATCCCCACTCTTTGACATGTGATACAGGAGCGGCAGTAGTTAGCAACATCTGTCCCCATTTTGGGCCAATAGAAGGGGTGTGACAGCCGGGTCTTGGTTTTGCGGACCCCCAAGTGTCCAGCTAGTGGAATCTCATGTGCAACCTGCAACAACTCCTCCCTAAATTGATAGGGCACAACTAGCTGTCTTTCTCTCATCCACTGCTGTTGGGAGTTACACCAAACTGTTTTCTGGTACAACCACCCTTGGACCCAGAATACCCTCTCCTTATTGGATTCTGAGATGGGCTTCTCTGCAATATCCCTTAACGTCTCTAGACTGGTATCTAAGCACAGAGCCTCCTGGAACTCCTGGCGACGTTAAGGCCCCAACCTCGCTGGAACCATCTGGGACCGGCTCTGGGTCCACAGCCTGTTCTGTTGTCCAGGTGATGTGTGCCTAGAAGGCAGCGTATTGCTTGCATTTTGGGCACTCATACTACGGGTGACTGCAGCTACGTAGGCTGTCTCCCCGGAGGACAACCCTTTCCCATCAGCCTGACAGGCTGTGGGTACCACTTCCCCTTCCTCCCCCAATACCTAAGGAGCAGTGCTAAGCATGGGACAGCTGCAACCAGCCATGTCACAGTTCATTGTGACCCTGGTCAACTGCACAGGACCACCTGCTTCCTGGTCCCCGCGCCTGCTCCCATCACCCTTAGCACTTATGCTGGCTCCTTTTTGGGGATCCTCAGCAACATCACCCCACAGAGTGACATGGCTGAGCTCTCCTGTACCACAAGACATATTATAATCATGTAACATAGTAACATAGTTTTTTAAGGTTGAAGGAAGACTAAGTCCATCTAGTTCAACCTATAGCCTAACATGTTGATCCAGAGGAAGGCAAAAAAAAACATGTGGAAAATACTAAGCTCCACATTGGGGAAAAAAATTCCTTCCTGACTCCATACGACAATCAGACTAGTTCCCTGGATCAATGCCCTATCAAGGAATCTAGTATATACACTGCTCAAAAAAATAAAGGGAACATTTAAACAACAGAATATAACGCCAAGTAAATCAAACTTCTGTGAAATCAAACTGTCCACTTAGGAAGCAACACTGATTGACAATCAATTTCACATGCTGTTGTGGAAATTATTGGAAATTATCAAGACACACTCAATAAAGGAGTGGTTCTGCAGGTGGGGACCACAGACCACATCTCAGTACCAATGCTTTCTGGCTGATGTTTTGGTCACTTTTGAATATTGGTTGTGCTTTCACACTTGTGGTAGCATGAGACGGACTCTACAACCCACAGAAGTTGCTCAGATAGTGCAGCTCATCCAGGATGGCACATCAGTGCCAGCTGTGGCATCCTATGGATGCCCCATTTCTGGGGCGGCTGACGGCTGGTGTTTCTAGCCGGGGAGGGGGCCAATATTCATGGCACCCTTCCTGGGCTATTAATATCAGCCCCCAGCTGTCTGCCTAGCCTTTGCTAGCTATTAAAATAGGGGGGACCCCACGTCATTTTTTTTTTGAGTCCCCCATTTTAATAGCTAGTAAAGGCTAGGTATTCATCTGGGGGCTGATATTAGTAGCCTGAGAAGCTCCAATGGGTATTACCCTCTTCCCAGGCTTCAAACATCTGCCCCAGCCGTCTGCTTAACCTCCGATGTATGCCGCTGATGAATGGCCGGCCTGCTTTTTTAAAGAGACAAAAACACTATTATTTTTTTTTTTATAAATCCTTTATTTTAACACTAAATAACAAGTACAGTAACCAACACTGTCACTGTACTTATTATATATGTGACTGACATGTTTCTATCTATCTAATCTATGTGTGATGCTCTATTCCTTCTGTTATAAATTGTCGGGTACCGGTGTATGCCGCTGATGAATTGCCGGCTGGCTTTTTTAAAGAGAGGGGTGCATGAAAATCGGAGGGCACTAGTGTGTTGCAAGTGCCCTGCAATGTTTTTCATGCACCCTCCTATATACCCTGCCTGCCTGTCTGCCTATATATTCTGCCTGCCTGACGTTTAATTGAGCACTGTTCCCATCGATTTGGGCAATTTTTGACCTTCTGCAAACCGCCGGGGGTGACCGCCAAAAAAAAGCTCGAGTTTCTCATAGACTTACAATGGGCTCGTTGTTCGGGTCGAGCACCCGAGTATTCCAATGTGCTCGACCCGAGCTTCGATCACCCGAACATTTTAGTGCTCGCTCATCACTACTCTTCACAGATGAAAGCAGGTTCACACTGAGCACATGTGACAGACGTGACAGAGTCTGGAGACGCCGCGGAGAGCAATCTGCTGCCTGCAACATCCTTCAGCATGACCGGTTTGGCAGTGGGTCAGTAATGGTGTGGGGTGGCATTTCTTTGGAAGGCCGCACAGCCCTCCATGTGCTCGCCAGAGGTAGCCTGACTGCCATTAGGTACCGAGATGAGATCTTCAGACCCCTTGTGAGACCATATGCTGGTGCGGTTGGCCCTGGGTTCCTCCTAATGCAAGCCTCATCTGGCTGGAGTGTGTCAGCAGTTCCTGCAAGATGAAGGCATTGAAGCTATGGACTGTCCTGCCCGTTCCCCAGACCTGAATCCGATTGAGCTCATCTGGGACATCATGTCTCGCTCCATCCACCAACGTCACGTTGCACCACAGACTGTCCAGGAGTTGGCGGATGCTTTAGTCCAGGTCTGGGAGGAAATCCCACAGGAGACCATCTGAAACCTCATCAGGAGCATGCCCAGGCGTTGTAGGGAGGTCATACAGGCACATGGAGGCCACACACAATACTGAGCCTCATTTTGACTTGTTTTAAGGACATTGCATCAAAGTTGGATCAGCCTGTAGTGTGTTTTTCCACTTTAATTTTGGGGGTGACTCCAAATACAGGCCTCCATTAGTTAATAAATTTGATTTCCATTGATGATTTTTGTGTGATTTTGTTGTCAGCGCATTCAACTTTGTACAGAACAAAGTATTCAATGAGGATATTTCATTCATTCAGATCTAGGATGTGTTATTTGCGTGTTCCCTTAATTTTTTTGAGCAGTGTATAACCTGTAATATTATATTTTTCAAGAAAGGCATCCATGCCCTTCTTAAATTTTAGTAGTGACTATGGAACTCATGCGGCAAAGAGTTCCATAGTCTCACTGCTCTTACAGTAAATTATCCCTGTCTGTAATTATGATTAAACCTTCTTTCCTCCAGACCTAGAAGATGTCCCCGTCTCAGGCCTCAGAGTAAAAAGATCTGTAGAAAGGACTTAGTACTGTCCCCTTATATACTTGTACATAGTAATAAGATCAACCCTAAGCCTTCATTTTTCCAAACTAAATAACCCCAAGTGTAATAACCTGTCTTGGTATTGCAGACCCCCCAGTCCTCTAATAACCTTGGTCGCTCTTCTCTTCACCCGCTCTAGTTCAGCTATGTCTTTCTTATACACCAGAGACCAGAACTGTACACAGTATTCTAAGTGTGGTCGCACTAGTGACTTGTATAGAGGTAAAATTATGTTCTCCTCATGAGCATCTATGCCTCTTTTAATGCATCCCATTATTTTATTTACCTTTGCAGCAGTTGCCTGACACTGGCCACCAAACGTGACCTTGTCGTCCACCAATACACCCAGGTCTTTTTCAGTTACAGTTTTGCCCAGTGATTTATAATTAAGCATATAATTATATATTTTATTTCCTCTACCCAAGTGCATTACCTTACATTTATTCCCATTAAAGCTCATTTGCCATTTATCAGCCCAAGCTTCTAGTTTACATAGATCCTCCTGTAATATAAATTTGTCCTCCTCAGTATTGATTACCCTGCAGAGTTTAGCGTCATCTGCAAATATCGAAATACTACTCTGTATGCCCCCTACAAGGTCATTAATAAATATGTTAAAAAGAAGCGGGCCCAATACTGACCCCTGTGGTACCCCACTGTTAACTGTGAACCAGTCTGAGTGTGTTCCATTAATAACCACCCTTTGTTTCCTATCACTGAGCCAGTTCTTAACCCACTTACATATATTTTCCCCTATCCCCATTGTTCTCATTTTATGTATCAACCTTTGGTGTGGAACCATATCAAAAGCTTTTGAAAAGTCCATATACACAACATCCACTGCTTTTCCTTGGTCCAGTCCGGAACTTACGTCTTCATAAAAACTGATCAGATTAGTCTGACAGGAACCGTCCCTCGTAAACCCATGTTGATATTGGGTCATGAGGTTATTTTTCTTCAGATACTCTAGTATAGCATCTCTTAGGAAACCCTCCAGGATTTTACCCACAGTAGAGGTTAAGCTTACTGGCCTATAATTTCCAAGTTTGCTTTTTTCTCCTTTTTGAATATTGGCACCACATTTGCTATACGCCAGTCCTGTGGTACAGACCCTGTTATTATGGAATCTTTAACCCCTTTACCCCCGAGGGTGGTTTGCACGTTAATGACCAGGCCAATTTTTACAATTCTGACCACTGTCACTTTATGAGGTAATTACTCGCACCCCAGTCTAGGAAAATCCGGGCCATTGGCAAAGGTCGGTGAACACCCTCAATCCCAGTGACAGTCAGGGTTTTCCCGGGGATAAGATCTTCAGGGGACACCAACTAAGGGCGAATGGGAGTTTGTTCGGCTCCGGTGTTCTTGAGCCCCATAGTGACGGTACCACCCATGGTAATTTATTGTAGTGTTGTCACAGACTCTCCCAACCACCCCACCCACAAAGGTAACAGCTGAAGTAGGCCCCTGGGCCTTAGGTGTGGGGTTCTTCTTCTGCCTCTGTGGTTTTGGCTTACAAATACTGATGTGAAATACTGACCAAATACTGAACATGTGAACATGGCCTTACTCTGATGACAGCTTTGCACACCTTGGCATTCCATCAAGTAGCTTCATCAGGTAGTAACCTGGAATGGCTTTCTAACAGTCTTGAAGTAGTTCTCAGAGGAGCTGATCACCTGTTAGCAGCTTTACCTTCACTCTGCGGTGCAACTCATCCCAAATCATCTCAATTTGATTGAGGTTGAGTGATTATGCAGACCATGTCATAGAACACAGCACTTCATCCTTCTCCCTTTTGGTTACATAGCCCTTATTATAGCCTAGTGGTGTGTTTTGGTCATTGTCATCTTGTAACACAAATGGTCCCATGCAAATCAGATGGGATGGCATGTTGTTGCAGAGTGCTGTGGTAGCTATGCTAGGAAAGAGTTTCTTGAATTTGGAAGAAATTATTAAAAGCAAGCACCCCTACATCATCACACCTCTCCATGTTTCATGGTGGATACCACACATGTAAAGACCACCCACTCCCCTTTTCTGTGTCTCACAAAGACATTGTGGTTGGTACCAAAAATCTCAAATTTTGACTATTCAGACCACAGTTCAAATTTCCACTGATCTAATAACCAGTCTTCGGTTGCTTGGTCAAATAAGTCTCTTCTTCCTGCTTGCAGTCCTCATTAGTGACTTCTTTGCAACAATTCAATCATAAAAGCCGGCTTCTCGCAGTCTCAACTACACAGCTGATCTTGAGATGTGTCTTCTACTTGAAGCTGGAGCTGGGTAAAGAAATAACCTTCAAAAGGTATAGTCTCGGGTAGTGCTCTGTTACACCCACTTTTGCTTCATTTGCATATAAATTAAAATGCTGATTTCTCATTAATGTAGAAATGGATAGTATACTTAAAGGTATCCAGGGATTTAGCTTTCAAAGACCTGCATGCCTATTTATGAAATTAGGGGGAGTTGATCTTACTGACATATTCTTTTGAAATTGTTCCACACAAATAGATTCTGACATCTTCTAACCATGTTAGTAACAACACTCCATGGCTGTTTATTCAGGTGAACACTGGTAGTCTCACCTGGTAAGGTGGATTCAGAAAGCTGCAGGTTGGAGTGGACCCATGGACTGAGGACATTGGTGCATCTGACTGAAAAGCATGTGGATCTGTGAGATCTTGGACAACATGATCTGCTGGAAAGCAAAGAATCAAGTGAAGCAGGACATACCAGAAGCTACAGAATAAAAAGGTGTAGAGGAAAGCAGCAGCATACAGATGAAGTTATCAGATATCAGGTATCACAGGTTGTAACATAATGTGAACAAACTCAAATAACAATTTGTGATGTTACAGCAAATGATGAGTTAATTAGCAGGGTTAGGGCTTTGTAGAACTCTCAGGCGTTCACAAAGATGAATTATCCACAGTATATACAGTCTCCAAACATCAGCTAGAAACTTCTACAGCAAATGATGTTTGCAAACAGGTTAAGTCGATTTGTAAAAATCACAGGAGTTTACAAAGATGAATGCTGCGTAGTATAAACAGTCTCTAAGTATCAGTTTGAAACACTTATGGCAAATGATGGGCTAACAAGCTGGTTTTGTGGAGCCATAGGTGCTATTTGCAGAAACACTGAAGTCTGAGGAGATATTAGCAACAGGAAAATGGGATATTGGCAGAGTTAAAACACATGGAAGATTTACACAGTACTGTTTTAATACTCAGACACAGGGGTGTATCCAACTGTCCCCAAAAGGCCTTGGAAGCAGAGATAAGCATATTGATTCAAGTTGAATTTCCTGAAATGTCCAGTTTGCTCCCCCAAAAAACATACCCAATTACATTTCTCACACTGTTGAAGCATCAGAGAGCAGGCCAATGTCTCTTTGCATGGTCCTGCATGCTTTTCCCTAATGCCCTGCAGCTATAACATCGACCGGATTATCAAACCTTGAACAGTGGTTGTCAGTATCTGAGTGTAAGCTCTTATGATCTATGGGGTCCACTCCCTCTCTCTTTCTCGCTTTCTCTCTCCTATAACACGTAAGTTCTTATTGTCAGCGGGATCCTCTCCCTCCTGTAGAGTGTAAGCTCTTAGGGGCAGTAGGGTTCTCTTTTTCCTCTCCCCCACATGTATTTACTGAGCAATTACAAGCTTTCCAGTATTGAGATTCACACACATTTATTTGCCGGGAGTCAAATTGAGTTGAAAAATTTGGTGAAGCTGGCAAATTTAAATTTCAAAAGATCCACTTATCTCTACAAAAGAGATGATGTCACTGAGACATGCTAGGCTTGTAAAGTCTGACTCCCCACTATTTTTAATAACCAGCTAAGGCAAAGCAGACAGCTGGGGAGCTGATATTAATAGGCTGAGAAGTTCCATCGATATTGGCCTCGTTTCAGCCTAATAAAACCAAAATTCAGCTGCCCCAGAAAAGGTGCATCCATTAGATAAGAATAAGATATCCATGACTGTGACTGGCGGTGACTTCAGTAAGGTTACCACCGATCAGAGCCGCTGTTTCCCACACTGTCACACAGAGGATAGTGTGGGAACCGCCGGCTGTTCGGGTTACCCATTCCCTTAAGTGGGGTTCAGGATCAAGTTCAGGTACCGTTCTGGTACCCAAACTGAACATTTTTTTAAAGTTCGGCCAAACCCGATGGACCCGAACATCCATGGGTCCACCCATCCCTAATGCTAATTGTTATATCTACTGTATACAGTATACATGTTTGGTTTCCATACTACTATGCCTAAGAGAATAGCCTTTAGTTTCCTGATCTGTATTATTCCAACATGATTTTCATTAAATCTAAATTCTAGAATAAAGAATTCTGTTCCGACTGTATTAAAAACCCTCTGAGGACAGTATTTTGCAATTTCTCTCCAATCCTTTACATACGAAAATATAAGAAACTAGCCCCAAAACACTTATTGACTGTAAAAAGCTTTATGCAATCCATTAATACATACTGTATATACATGTATTGTGACTGATGAAGCTGTATCTCTAGGTACAGGTCTAGTGGAAATATTCTCACTGGATAGTGAAAGATATTATTTAAGGGCTACTGTGAGGGATTATTAAAGTCATTCACACCCCTTGCCCCGATAATCTGATAATAAATGGACAAGGGTAAATATAATGATGTTATCCTGAGGGGAGTTAGTGTGAGGAGTTGATTGAAAAGTTCTCTGATCTTTTTTGTAATTAAATGCTTCAAAGAATCCAGCACAGTATCATTACAAATGGAAGGATGACTGATCTTGTTTATAACCCCCAGATGGACCAAACTTCTCAGCTTCCAGCATAAAGTACAGATCTGTAGCTGTGATATCAAGGTTAAGAGTTGTTACTAAAGGGATATATATACAGGAGTATTCAAGTCTTCAGTTATAGCTGGGAATATACTGGCATAACTACAGTGGGTGCAGAGCATGTGCCTTGACATTTGTGCCTGGATGGGCATTATTATCTGGCAAGACTATAATTATAAATGGTACATGATTAGTGGGATAGGCCTGTTACAACATCTTGTATTAGGGTCAAGGAGCATGAAGTTATAAACCTTGGCTGCAGACCTTTGAGGTTCAGCTTTTCTATGGTTACATTATTAATATTTACTTATATAGCGCCATTAATTCCACAGTGCTGTACAGACATCATCACTGTCCCCATTGGGGCTCACACTTTACATTTCCCATCAGTCTGTCTTTGGAGTGTGAGAGGAAACCAGAGCACCCAAAGGAAACCCACGCAAATATAGGAGAACATAAAAACTTCTTGCAGATGTTGTCCTTGGTGGGATTTGAACCCAAGACCCCAGTGCTGCAAAGCAACAGTGCTAATCACTGAGCCACTGTACTGCCAAGGTTAAAATTTCCTACTCATGTTAGAACCATTTAGAAATAATCCTCTCATCTTGTTTGGATGTGGGTGTCCTGAGGAAGGAGTCAGTTTTTGACTTTGAAATGCGTTGACAATAAACCACTATTCATCTTATCCTGTCTTCGGATGCCTTTTTTTGAATCAGCAGCCCATTTGAAGACCATATCCCCTGGTTTTATGGTATATTTATTTCATATGTGGATGAAGCAGCAGCTGATAAATTTGTGATAATAGTGGTTGTCACACACAGCCCTATCAGGTGAGCACTTTACCATTGTTCACCCACTAAAATACTTGGATAAAACCCTATTGCGCTTTGCACATTTTTTTCATCTTGTTTGGTTGTCAGAGAAGTTTTATGTTTCCCATTTCACAATAATAAAGCTTTCATTTGCATAAAAAAGGCTGAATAGCTGAGCATATACATTACATTACTTAATAAGCTGATTCTGTGTTACAGCTTGTACTATACTCTCAGGCCTCCGTCACACGTTCGTGTTTAAACACATACATGAAAAAGCGATAACGGCGTCATCAGTGTTTTGGATCAGGGTGTACGTTTTTATCATCAGTGTCATCATTGTTTTTCTGGTAAGGATAAAGAAAGAATTAGATGCCGTCCTGGAAACATGATGGAAACACGGACAGGGGACCTTAAAGGAGTTGTCCACTACTTTCCGTAGGATAGGGTACCAATGTATAATCAGCCAGGGTCCCGCACGCGGCACCCCCACCTAGCAGTTGCTACCGGTGCCGGCGGCGGCCGCTGGCCGGAAGTGCTTACCTGCGGTGCTTGACCGTCAAGTTGTAGTGGCCGGCGCTTGTTACTGTACATTCGCCCCCTATTCAATTCAATGAACTCAGTGAGCTCAGCGCAGTTCACCTTGAGACATTTCTCACTGAGCTCAGCACAGTTCAGAGGCCCGCTCGCTCCATCAAGTCATTCTCCCCTGCTCTTCAACTTGAGTGGTCGCCTCAAGCCACTGCTCATGCTGATGAAGTAATTGTACATACAGTAGATGGATTATGGCATGGGACACTGTATTATTTCCACATCGGACAGGTGAGGGATATTGTGTTTTTTATTTTTGGTTTGTTTACAGGGGACAATGGCTTCAGGGAATTAGGTGTAAAGGTGAGAATAATGTGTTTTTTGTTTTATTCTTATTTTTCCATTTTATGTAGGCAGCAGGGGCTGGATACAACTCTCAACATTGTACCTTGCTTGTGCTGATCGTAGCACAAGCAGGGGACAATGATGATAGATTCCTTCAGCACCCGGGACTTGGGAACAGTGCTAGTTGTACCGCTGATTCCCAGGCGCTGGTAAACGTGATACTTATGCGGCACACGGGCAGCACACGGTTGCCACACGTATACCAAATATGGACACGGATATCTCCGGTACTGTTTTTTCCAGTACCGGAAATATCAGGACGTGTGAAAGAGGCCTTAAGGCCACGTTCACATATTTAGTATTTGGTCAGTAATTTGCAGCAGTATTTATGAGCCAAAATTAGAATTGGGTGCAAAAAAGGAAGTGGTGCACGTGTTTCTATTATACTTTTCCTCAGTTTGTCCCACTCCTGGTTTTAGCTTATGAATACTGATGTAAAATACTGACCAAATACTGAGTGTGTGAATGTGGCCTTAATGTGAGTCTATAAGAGCCTTGTTCTGAGTTCCATATACATACATTGAGAAAGTGACTTCTGGTCTGCACAAAAATGTTGTGCTAATTGACTGGGCACAACTGCAGACACATGATGCAGGAGAGGACCAGAGAAACTCTGGAAATCGTAGAAGACCACGACCAGTAAGTATTTTAAAGCATATACTGAGCTAACATTACTAGAAGCTAATAAATGGGAAAGTAAAAAAAAGTGTGACAGTTACTTTAAGGCTTAGGAAGGGTCAGTTATTAAGACAGCAGTTTTGGGGTAGGGTCATAATGAAATAGCGATTAATGGTGTTTTTTTTCTTCATAAAAACAGTTTTAAAATTAAACATGGCATTCAAGTGTTTTTTGAAAGGTTCCTGCATCTGCATCGCCACTGATCCTGGGAAGAAAGTTTGCATATTATTCTTCAGCGGATTGCTGCCTATTAGGGTTCACTCAGTGTATAGCATCTGATAATTCTCTCATATGAGAGAATAGATGCTATATGTAAATAACCTTTGGCTCAAACTCTGCTGCGACTGTGAACTGAGTGTCATTTTACTTTGATCCGAATCTATTGCATGCGAGCATTGGATCACAGATGCGGAGAAGATGGAGAACTTAATTTCTCCATCTTCTCCATTGTGTGAGTCGGCATATATATTAGACTGCATTTCAATGACATCAGAGTGCAGTCCGATGTTTTGAATGCACCCATAGACTGTTATGATCTGCAATAAGAACTAAGGGGAAAGCTGTCCCTACAGTAAGACTAAGCTGAATCCCTACGATGTAGCGGGCTGCCTGTTCCTAGTGAACAGACCCGCCTTTGTCCTCTGCTAGTCTGAACAAAGACCTATAGAATTAAGGGAGGGGTCCCTAAAAGAACTGGGACAAAAATGGGACACTTCCTAAACAGAAATTGTTGTAGAACACAAAAGACAAACTGACAAAAAGTACTAGAGGTCCCAGAGGACCAAGCAAACTGACAGAGAAAGGCACCGAAGCACCAGGCTAGCAAAACAGTAAAACAACACTGAAGTCCAGCAAAGCCAGAAGGGCGGAGCTGGAATATAAAGGCAGATGGACACATGACCCAAAACACAGGAAGGAAAAAACTAACAGGAGGGTTCTAACAGTACCCCCTCTTTTATGAGGATCCTCCGGATCCTCCAGGCCTATCTGGAGACCTCCTGTTGAAAGCTTTAACAAGCCTAGGAGCAGAGACATCATCCGTCCTTACCCAGGAGTTGTCTTCGGGACCGAAACCCTTCCAGGAGACAAGATACTGTAATCTCCTTCTATGCCATCTGGAATTCAAGATACACGAAATTTCAAATTCGCCGTCTTCCACCACAGGGGGAACTGTGACAGTGGCGTCCCTATCAGATACGTCAGCCTTTTTCAACAAGGAAACATGAAACACAGGATTAATCTTCCAGGAAGTAGGGACATCCAACCTAACAGCAAACGGGTTAACAACCTGAAGCACTTTAAATAGACCCACAAACTTAGGACCCAGTTTTTTAGAGGGAATCCTCAACCGCAGGTTCTTCGAGGACAACCAAACCATGTCACCCACAGTAAACAAAACCTCTTTACGTTTCCTGACAAAATACTTCTTGGACTTCTTGTTAGCCTCTTGAAGGTTGCAACGTACATTAGTCCAAACTCTCTCTAAATCACCGGAAAAATTCTCCTCCTCCGGCACCGCCGACCCTAATTTGGAGAACGAACCAAAAGACGGATGTCTCCCAGTACAACAAAAAAAAGGAGAACACCCAGCAGAGGAGGATGTATGATTGTTAAGAGCAAATACTGCGAGAGGCAGAAACTCAGACCACACCTCTTGATTGTCTGACACAAAACAGCGCAAAAACTGTTCAACATCCTGGTTCTTTCTTTCAGTCTGTCCATTAGACTCAGGATGATAACCAGACGAAAATGACAAATGGACTCCCAACCTGTCACAAAAAGCACGCCAAAAGCGAGCCACAAACTGAGGTCCTCTATCAGAAACAATATCTGTGGGAACGCCATGGAGTTTGACAATTTCCTTAACAAACGCCTTAGCGAGTGTCTTGGTGCAGGGCAACTTAATGAACGGAACCAAGTGACACATCTTACTAAAATGGTCCACGACCACCTAGATGACTGTAAAACCCTCGGACAAAGGAAGATCAGTAATAAAATCCATTGTGAGATGAGTCCAAGGCACATTAGGAACTTCCAGAGGGCAAAGCAACCCCGCAGCAGGAGTATGTGAAGCCTTTGACCTAACACACACAGTACATTGACGCACCCACTTGATGACTTCCTTCTGCCATCCAGGCCACCAAAAACTGCGACTGATAAGTCTCTTAGTTTCCGAAATTCCTGGATGACCTGCCAACTGACACTCATGACACTCCACAAACAAATCTCTCCTAAAGGCTCTAGACACGAACAACCTCCCATGGGGAGTGTTTGATGGAGCATCATCTTGAGCTTTCAGAATCCCATTCTCCAAAACGGAGTCCAAAGCCACCACCACAACTCCTTTCTGTAAAATGCTCTCCTCCTCCTCGGCACCGACCGTAGGAGAGAAGCTGCGAGATAAAGCATCGGCTTTAACATTCTTAGTACCAGGGATATAGGTAGCAGAAAAATGAAACCGAGAAAAAAAAAGTGCCCACCTAGCTTGACGGGCATTCAAGCGCTTGGCAGCATCCAGATAGATCAAATTCTTATGATTTGTGAAAACCTGAATAGGAAATCTAGCGCCTTCCAAAAAATGATGCCAATGTTCAAACGCAAGTTTAATAGCCAGCAACTCCCGATTTCCAACATCATAATTCAGTTCAGTTTCCGAAAATTTCCTCGAAAAGAAGGCACAAGGATGTACTCCACCCTTGTTCTCCAGAGACAAAACTGCTCCGACCCCCACCGATGAAGCATCGACCTCGACCACAAAAGGCTTGGTCTCATCAGGCTGCATAAGGATAGGGGCAGAACTGTACCTCTCTTTGAGATACTCAAACGCTTCAATGGCCTCAGTAGTCCACTGGGCCATATTCGCACCTTTCTTGGTGAGATCGGTTAGAGGTTTAACAATTACAGAAAAATTCTTAATGAATTTCCTGTAATAATTGCCAAAACCCAAAAATCTCTGTATAGATTTCAAACCAATAGGCCTAGGCCATTCCTGCACAGCCTGAACCTTCACCGGGTCCATCTCAAAGCCCTCGCTGGAGACAATGTAGCCTAAAAAACTAATTTTCTGCACAGCGAACTCACGTTTCTCCAGTTTAGCAAAGAGTGAATTATCTCTCAATAACTGCAAAACTTCACGTACACTCTGCCAATGGGACTCCAGATCTGGCGAATAAATCAAAATGTCATCCAAATACACAACCATATTCTTACCAATCAAAGGTCTCAGGATGTCATTAATAAGGTTCTGAAAAAATGCAGGTGCATTAGTAAGACCAAAAGGCATCACCAGATTCTCCAAATGACCTACCAGAGTGTTAAAAGCAGTTTTCCATTCATCACCTGTCACGGGTGTGTCGCCACGAAGATCGTCACGATTACACAGCCTGACTTCTCGCAGCTGACTTTTTGGTGCTTTGTGTTTTTCGGCAGTGAGGGAGTTAATTCTCTCTCTCTCTGTGCTAGACGAGGTCCAGCCTCGCCCAGCTGCAATCAATGCTGCTGTAGTGAGACTCCTTCAAATGCCTGCTGGTCTGTTAGGGAAGTGTCGGTGAAAGCATTTCATGCAGACTAACAGAGCGGATCGTGGTTTTTGGAGTTTCAGAGATAAGTGTATTTGGACTGTTTTTTCCCTTCCTCGCTTTATCATTTATCTCCTTTCCCGTTGGTGTTCCCTCTGTTGTAGTTGTGTAGTTTTTGTATGCAAGGTGGTTTTGGTTTTTCCCTTGTACTGTCTCGTTCGTCTAAGTACTGTGTGTGGGCATATTATTACTTGTCCCCTTTTGTTGTGATCGGGGTCCTTCTCAGGACTAGATTACTTAGGTGCAGGGATCCTCAGGAGGTAGGGGTTACGTTGGTGGCCTGGACCTCTGTACCTTTAACAGTACTTCCAGGTTGAGGGATTAGTCAGGGCCCCAGCTTAGGGTCAGCTTAGGCCCCCTACCTCCAGTATACAGAGACAGCGTGACATTTTCACCGACCACTTAGTTTTTCTCCAGCTACCATGGATCCAGTAGCCGGTCTAGCTCGGCAGTTGCAGAGTTTGTCCATGGAGCTGGCGGACGTTAGGTCCAAGGTTTTGTATCCTCAGGAGCAAGCCGGACCAGAACCTAAAGTAGCTCTCCCTGACAGGTTCACTGTGGGGCGGGACAAGTTTTTTGTTTTCCGGGAGGCATGCAAGTTGTACTTTCGGCTGCGGCCTCGGTCATCGGGGAGTGAAGAACAAAGGGTGGGAATTGTCATCTCGCTCCTACAAGGGGACCCACAATCTTGGGCGTTCTCTCTTCCCCCGGGCTCCCCGGCTCTCCAGTCAGTGGATAGGTTTTTCGCTGCTCTGGGACTCGTATATGATGACCCAGATCGGATCTCCCTTGCTGAGTCTAAGTTACGTAGGATCCAGCAGGGAGATCGTCCGGCGGAGGAATTCTGTTCGGAGTTCCGTAGGTGGGCCACGGACACCCAGTGGAATGACCCGGCTCTTAGGAGCCAGTTTTGTCAAGGTTTATCCGACAAATTACAGGATGTGTTGGCACAGTATGACTCTCCCGCGTCACTGGAAGCCGCTATGGCCCTTGCTATTCGCGTTGACAGACGGCTTCGGGAGAGGTGCGGGATAACTCTACCCCCTGTGATGACTCCACCTCCTACAAGGTCCCCTCATATGGTGGTTCCCCTGGTCAGTCCAGAGGAGCCTATGCAATTAGGAGGGACATCATTTCGGGGGAGGGGACCGGTGGTGCGCCATAAGACAGGAAGGTGTTTCTTCTGCGGGAGAAAGGGACATTTTATTGGGGGGTGTCCATCCCGTCCCTTGCAGAGTGAAGAGTCGTCGTAAAACTGTTGATCCCAGTTTGTGTGGTGGACAGCAATCTGGGAGTAGGTATTTCGTCCCTAGGTTCGTCTCAGTTTCTCGTACCGGCGGAGGTGGTGGTGGGTACGAGAACTGAGAGGATATCTGTTCTTCTGGATAGTGGGGCCGGGGCTAATCTGGTTGATGCTCGGTTTGCCCGGGTTCAAGGTATGCGATTGAGTGAGTTGGCTAAACCCATCCCCATATTCTCGATCGATGCCAGGCCTCTCGGTCAGGGAAGTTTTTTGCAAGCTGTGCATGACGTAAAACTTCAAGTGGGGGCGATACATAAAGAACTGTTGTCTTGCTACGTGTTGGAGGGTCTTCCCACTCCTATAGTGTTGGGCCTTCCTTGGTTAACTAAGCATAACCCGGTTATTAATTGGCAAACCAGAGAGATAAGCCAATGGAGTAAATTCTGTAATAAAAACTGCATGAACACGGTCATCGGTGCGGTTACTCCTTGGGTCTTACCTCCATTTCTGGTGGACTTTGAGGATGTATTCTCGGAGAAAGGGTGTCAGGAACTACCTCCTCATCGCGAGTATGACTGTTCTGTAAAACTGCTCCCTGAGGCCAAGTTACCTAAAGCTAGGTTGTATAACCTTTCTGGTCCTGAGAGGCAGGCCATGAAGGATTATATTTCAGAAAGTCTGGCTAAGGGGCATATTAGACCTTCATCTTCACCGGTGGCTGCGGGGTTCTTCTTTGTTAAGAAGAAAGATGGAGGCCTACGCCCTTGCCTGGATTTCCGTGAACTTAATAGGATTACGGTCCGAGATCCGTATCCGCTCCCACTTATTCCCGATCTCTTTAATCAGATCGTGGGCGCCAAATGGTTCTCTAAGTTGGATCTCAGGGGGGCGTACAATCTGATTAGGATGAAGGAGGGGGATGAGTGGAAGACGGCGTTTAACACTCCGGAGGGGCATTATGAGAACCTTGTCATGCCATTCGGTCTGACTAATGCCCCGGCGGTGTTCCAACACTTTGTTAATGACATTTTTCGCCGCCTGGTGGGACAGTTTGTTGTCATATATCTGGATGATATCTGTTAGAACCTTGCTCTTAGGTTTTTTTTCCTTTGCTGGTCACATGACCTTGTTGGCCTATTTAATCCTGCTCCGCCCTTCTGGCTTTGCTGGATTTCATTGTATATCTACTTTCTAGCTAGCCTGTGCTCTGTGTCTTGCTCTGTTAGTTTGCTTGGTCTACTGACCTCTATGTTCTATATATTTTGTTTGTTCGTCTGTCTGCTACTATTTCTGTTAGGAGGTGTCCCATATTCCTCCCAGTCCTTAGTACTTGTAGGGATTCCTTCCCCACATCTATAGGTCTCCGTACAGACTAGCTTAGGACTTTAGCAGGTCTGATCGCAGGATCAGGTTCCCTGTTACATCGTAGGGATTAAGCTGAGTTCTATCGTAGGGACAGATCTCCTCTCTTTCCTTAGCTCTGGTAGCAGAACATAACAGTAAGTCCAGCCAGCAAATTCTCTAAGGAAAGATTTTTCTGTTCCATCATGGTGTCGGTTCAGGATTTGGTTCATTGCCTGCAGGGACTCTCTCTGGAGGTGGCCGAGCTCCGTCAGCACGTGAGTAACTGTCCTGGAGCACATTTCTTGGAGCCTAAGGTATGTTTGCCGGATTTATTTTTTGGTGAACACCGAGAATTTTTTTCATTCAAAAATGCTTGCTTATTGTATTTTCGTTTGAGACCTAAGTCCTCTGGGGATGAATCCCAGCGCGTAGGGTTCATAATGTCACTTTTGCGCAAAGAGCCTCAGGAGTGGGCCTTTTCTTTGCAACCTAGTGATACATGCTTCAGATCAGTGGATAGTTTTTTTTCTGCTTTGGGACTATTATATGATGATCCTGACCGTGTCGCATCAGCTGAGACTGAGTTGAGACGTTTAAAACAAGGATCAGGTAATGTGGAAAAATATTGTACTCATTTCCGTCGTTGGTCTACTCAAACAGGGTGGAACGATTCTGCTCTGAAAAGTCTATTTCTTGCTGGGCTCAGTGAAAGGGTTAAAGACCCTGCTAATTGCTTATCCTACACCTGAAGATTTGCAACAGGCTATGCAATTAGCTATACGGGTGGATAGAAGACTGCGTGCAAGGGTTAATGAGAGCAAATCCTCTGCTATGTCAGTTTCTGGTTATGAGAATGTGTGTACTAACAGTGGTGAACCGATGGAGATTGGATCGGTGGCACCTCGCTCTCAAGAAAAAGACCGTCGATTTTTTGAAGGCTTGTGTTTCTATTGCGGAAAATCTGGTCATTTGATTAAAGGCTGTGAGCTTCGTATGAAGAAAGAAAAAAAAATGGTCAGTCACGCCCGTATTGCCTGTTTAAATTCCAAGGGTGTATTTTTAGCTGCTTCCACGATTGCTCAGGAAAAATTTATGGAATTTCGGGTGTTTGTCGATTGTGGGTCTACTCTGAATGTTATTGATGGGGGATTCGTGGAAAGACTCAATTTAAAACCTGAACCTTTATCATCCCCCATTGCTGTGGTTTCTGTGGATGGTTCCCCTTTGAAGAATATTACTCTCAAGGTCTGTGAATTTCCTCTCACTATTAATGGTGTTCACCATGAGAAATTGGATTTGGTAGTGTTGAATAACTTGCCTTCTCCAGTAATATTGGGATTGCCCTGGTTAAAATTTCACAATCCTGTACTGGATTGGTCTACCAGTGAAATTAAATCCTGGAGCCATAAGTGTTATGACAAGTGTTGTAACGGGCGTATTGCAGCTTTGGATAGGGGAGAATTGCCTGTTCCTATTCAGGATTTTTGGAGAGTTTTTTCTGAGAAGGAATCGCAGGTTTTGCCTCCCCATAGAGACTATGATTGTTCTATTGAATTTGTCCCTGGAGCGACTCTTCCTAAAAGTCGTTTATTTAACCTTACTATTCCTGAGAGGAAGGCTTTGGAGGAATACATACAGACAAGTTTGGCCGCCGGTCACATTAGGCCCTCTAAGTCTCCTGTGGCGGTTGGATTTTTTTTTGTAAAAAAAAAGGACGGCGGTTTACGTCCTTGTCTGGATTTTCGTGAGATTAACAAAATTACTGTACGCAATCCTTACCCACTGCCATTGATTCCTGATCTGTTTAACCAGTTAATGGGGGCCAAGTGGTTCTCTAAAATTGACCTTAAGGGGGCATACAATCTGTTGCGCATGAAGGAGGGTGACGAATGGAAGACTGCTTTTAACACTCCTGTGGGTCATTTTGAGAATCTGGTTATGCCTTTTGGTCTTACTAATGCTCCTGCATTTTTTCAGAATCTGATTAATGACATCCTTAGACCTTTGATCGGTAAAAATGTGGTTGTGTATTTGGATGACATTTTGATTTATTCGCCGGATCTGGAGTCTCATTGGCGGAGCGTGCGTGAGGTATTACAGTTATTAATGGACAATTCGCTTTTTGCTAAGCTGGAGAAATGTGAGTTCGCTGTACAGAGAATTAGTTTTTTGGGCTACATTATCTCCAGCAAAGGTTTTGAGATGGATCCGGTTAAGGTTCAGGCTGTGCAGGAATGGCCTAGGCCTATTGGTTTGAAATCGATACAGAGGTTTTTGGGTTTCGCCAATTACTATAGAAAATTCATAAAAAATTTTTCTAGTATTGTCAAACCTCTGACTGATCTCACCAGGAAAGGTGCTGATGCGGTTCAGTGGTCTTCTGAGGCCATTGAAGCTTTTGTGTATCTCAAGGAGAGGTTCACCTCTGCTCCCATCCTTATGCAGCCTGATGTTACTAGGCCGTTTTTGGTTGAGGTTGATGCTTCCTCTGTGGGGGTTGGCGCAGTATTGTCTCAGGATAACGGGGATGGATTACATCCCTGTGCCTTTTTTTCAAAAAATTTTTCGGAGACTGAACTGAATTACGATATTGGTAATCGGGAATTATTGGCTATTAAACTCGCATTTGAACACTGGCGCCACTTCTTGGAAGGTGCGGAATTTCCCGTTCAGGTTCTTACGGATCATAAAAATCTGATATATCTTGATGCTGCCAAGCGCCTGAATGCCCGTCAGGCTAGGTGGGCACTGTTTTTCTCGCGGTTTAATTTCTCCGTTACTTACATCCCTGGTACTAAGAATGTTAAGGCGGATGCCTTGTCTCGCAGTTTTTCTCCCATAGTCGGTGCTGAGAAAGAGGAGAACATTTTACAAGAAGGTGTTGTGATAGCTGCTTTGGACTCCGTTTTGGAAAATGAGATTCTTAAAGCACAGGAGAATGCCCCTTCTAACACTCCTCATGGGAGGTTGTTTGTGCCTGGGACCTTTAGGAGAGATTTGTTTGTTGAGTGTCACGAATCTCGGTTGGCAGGTCATCCCGGAATCTCTGAGACCAAGAGACTGGTGGGTCGCAGTTTTTGGTGGCCTGGATGGCAGAAGGAAGTCATTAAGTGGGTGCGTCAATGTACTATATGTGCTAGATCTAAGTCCTCACATACTCCTGCTGCGGGGTTGCTTTGTCCTTTGGAGGTTCCCAGTGCTCCTTGGACACATTTGGCTATGGACTTTATAACTGACCTTCCCCCCTCTGAGGGTTTTACTGTCATCTGGGTGGTCGTGGACCGTTTTAGCAAGATGTGTCACTTGGTTCCTTTCGTCAAACTGCCCTGCGCTAAAACTCTCGCTAAGGCCTTTGTCAAGGAAATTGTCAGACTTCATGGCGTTCCTACTGACATTTTTCTGATAGGGGTCCTCAGTTCGTGGCTCGTTTTTGGCGTGCCTTTTGTGATAGGTTGGGAGTTCATTTGTCGTTCTCGTCCGGATATCATCCTGAATCTAATGGCCAGACAGAAAGGAAAAACCAGGATGTTGAGCAGTTCTTGCGTTGTTTTGTGGCAGACAATCAAGAGGGGTGGTCTGAGTTTTTGCCACTTGCTGAATTTGCTCTGAACAATCATACATCTTCTTCTGCTGGTTGTTCGCCTTTTTTTTGTTGTTCTGGGAGACATCCGTCGTTTGGGTCGTTCTCCAAGTTGGGATCTGCCGTGCCTGAGGAGGAGAATTTTTCCAGTGATTTGGAGAGAGTTTGGACGGATGTGCGTGGTAATCTTCAGGAGGCCAACAGAAAATCTAAAGACTACTTTGATAGGAAACGACAGGAGGTTTTGTTCGCTGTTGGTGACATGGTTTGGTTGTCCTCTAGGAATCTGCGGTTGAGGATTCCTTCAAAGAAATTGGGTCCCAAGTTTGTAGGGCCCTTTAAGGTGCTTCAGGTTGTCAACCAATCTGCTGTTAGGTTGGAGGTTCCTACCTCCTGGAGAATTATTCCGGTATTTCATGTCTCTCTGTTGAAAAAAGCTGTTGTATCGGATTGTGACGCCTCTGCCCCTGTTCCTCCGGTGGTGGAGGACGGGGAATATGAAATTTCTCGCATCCTTAACTCTAGACGGTATAGAGGTAGTTTGCAGTATCTTGTGGCCTGGAAAGGTTTCGGTCCCGAGGATAACTCTTGGGTGAGGTCGGATGATGTTTCCGCGTCCAGACTTATCAGAGCGTTTCACAGGAGATTTCCTGATAAGCCTGGTCCTAGGGGATCCGGAGGATCCTCTTAGAAGGGGGGGGTACTGTTAGAACCTTGCTGTTAGGTTTTTTTTCCTTTGCTGGTCACATGACCTTGTTGGCCTATTTAATCCTGCTCCGCCCTTCTGGCTTTGCTGGACTTCATTGTATATCTACTTTCTAGCTAGCCTGTGCTCTGTGTCTTGCTCTGTTAGTTTGCTTGGTCTACTGACCTCTATGTTCTATATATTTTGTTTGTTCGTCTGTCTGCTACTATTTCTGTTAGGAGGTGTCCCATATTCCTCCCAGTCCTTAGTACTTGTAGGGATTCCTTCCCCACATCTATAGGTCTCCGTACAGACTAGCTTAGGACTTTAGCAGGTCTGATCGCAGGATCAGGTTCCCTGTTACATCGTAGGGATTAAGCTGAGTTCTATCGTAGGGACAGATCTCCTCTCTTTCCTTAGCTCTGGTAGCAGAACATAACAATATCTTAATTTACTCGCCGGATCTGGTGTCTCATCAGGAGCACGTTAGGCAGTTGTTACAGATCTTGCGGGATAATAAACTGTATGCCAAATGGGAAAAGTGTGTGTTCGCCGTACAGGAACTCCAGTTTTTAGGCTTCCTGGTTTCAGCGTCCGGTTTTCGTATGGACCCTGGGAAAGTGCGGGCAGTTCTTGAGTGGGATCGGCCAGAGAATCTTAAGGCACTACAACGTTTCCTGGGGTTTGCTAATTATTACCGGAAGTTCATTCGTAATTTCTCGTCCATGGTTAAGCCTCTCACAGACATGACTAAAAAGGGGACGGATTTTTCTAGGTGGTCTGACAAGGCTTGTCAAGCATTCTCCTCCTTGAAAAAATGTTTTGCCTCGGCACCCATACTCATTCAACCTGATGCGTCACAGCCATTCATTGTAGAGGTAGACGCTTCCGAGGTAGGGGTGGGAGCAGTATTGTCACAAGGTTCGTCCCCTGGTAAGTGGCATCCGTGCGCCTTTTTCTCTAAAAAATTGTCGTCCGCTGAGAGGAATTACGATGTCGGCAATAGGGAACTCTTGGCCATTAAGTTAGCTTTTGAGGAGTGGCGCCATTTTTTGGAGGGGTCAGTCCATCCGGTCACCGTCATCACCGATCACAAGAACCTGCTATATCTGGAGTCCGCGAAACGTCTGAATCCCAGACAAGCTAGGTGGTCATTGTTTTTTACCAGGTTTAATTTTGTCGTTACATATCGTCCTGGGTCAAAAAATGTAAAGGCGGATGCCTTATCTCGTAGTTTCCCTGGGGCCGGGAATACGGACGACCCGGTTCCTATCCTTCAGGAGGGGGTGGTGGTTTCGGCAGTATGCTCTGAGCTGGAGGAGGAGGTATTGGAGGCTCAGGGGGACGCCCCTGTTGGACCTCCGGGGAGACTGTTTGTTCCAGATCAGTTGCGACAAAAGGTGATCGAGGCACACCATAACTCAGTTTTTGCAGGACACCCGGGGAGTAGAGCAACTGTGGATCTCCTCTCGCGTCGGTTTTGGTGGCCTAACTTACATAAGGAGGTGGTAACTTTTGTCGCGTCCTGTGGGGTTTGTGCGCGCTCTAAGACCTCACATACCCGTCCGTCTGGGGCCCTCTTACCTTTGAAGATCCCGGAGCGTCCTTGGACTCATCTGTCTATGGACTTTATTACGGACCTCCCTCCGTCTTCGGGTAAAACGGTCATACTCGTTGTAGTGGACAGGTTCAGCAAGATGGCACATTTTATCGCTCTTCCGGCTCTCCCTAATGCTAAAACTCTTGCGCAGGTGTTCATTGGGGAGATTGTGAGGCTTCACGGGGTACCCTCCGAGGTGGTGTCTGATCGGGGGTCTCAGTTTGTGTCCAAGTTCTGGAAGGCGTTTTGTGCACGGCGAGGGATGCATTTGTCGTTCTCATCGGCTTTTCATCCTCAGACCAATGGTCAGACGGAACGTATGAACCAGAGCTTGGAGACATATCTCCGGTGTTTTGTGTCAGAGAACCAGGAGGACTGGGCTTCTTTCTTACCTCTGGCAGAGTTTGCTCTTAATAATAGGCGGAGCGAGTCCACTGGTAAGTCCCCGTTTTTTGGGGCATATGGTTTTCACCCCCAGTTTTGTACTTTCAGTGGGGGGGGCTCTTCGGGGGTTCCTGAGGAGGAACGATTTTCCTCATCACTCGCTTCAGTATGGAGAGGGGTGCTGAAGAATCTGAATACTATGGGGAACCGATACAAACGTATGGCTGATAGGAGGAGAGTGTCTGGTCCGGACCTAAGTGTGAACGATCGGGTATGGTTGTCTACCAGGAATATAAAACTTAAGGTTCCCTCCTGGAAACTGGGTCCCAGGTTCATCGGGCCGTACAGAATCAGTTCTATTATTAATCCGGTGGCATTCCGTCTTGACCTCCCCCCTACGTTTAAAATTCACAACGTGTTCCACAGATCGTTGCTTAAGAGGTATGTGGCGCCGGTGGTACCGTCACCTTTACCTCCCCCTCCAGTGGTGGTCAAGGGTAACTTGGAGTTCCAGGTATCGAGGGTCATCGATTCACGCTTTAATCGCTGGTCCCTTCAGTACCTGGTTCATTGGAAAGGGTATGGTCCTGAGGAGAGGATGTGGGTTCCTGCGTCGGATATTAACGCAGACCGATTAGTTCGGGCCTTCCACACGACTCACCCGGATAAACCTGGCCCTGAGGGTCCGGAGGCCCCTCGTAGAAGGGGGGGGGTACTGTCACGGGTGTGTCGCCATGAAGATCGTCACGATTACACAGCCTGACTTCTCGCAGCTGACTTTTTGGTGCTTTGTGTTTTTCGGCAGTGAGGGAGTTAATTCTCTCTCTCTCTGTGCTAGACGAGGTCCAGCCTCGCCCAGCTGCAATCAATGCTGCTGTAGTGAGACTCCTTCAAATGCCTGCTGGTCTGTTAGGGAAGTGTCGGTGAAAGCATTTCATGCAGACTAACAGAGCGGATCGTGGTTTTTGGAGTTTCAGAGATAAGTGTATTTGGAGTGTTTTTTCCCTTCCTCGCTTTATCATTTATCTCCTTTCCCGTTGGTGTTCCCTCTGTTGTAGTTGTGTAGTTTTTGTATGCAAGGTGGTTTTGGTTTTTCCCTTGTACTGTCTCGTTCGTCTAAGTACTGTGTGTGGGCATATTATTACTTGTCCCCTTTTGTTGTGATCGGGGTCCTTCTCAGGACTAGATTACTTAGGTGCAGGGATCCTCAGGAGGTAGGGGTTACGTTGGCGGCCTGGACCTCTGTACCTTTAACAGTACCTCCAGGTTGAGGGATTAGTCAGGGCCCCAGCTTAGGGTCAGCTTAGGCCCCCTACCTCCAGTATACAGAGACAGCGTGACATCACCCTCCTTCACTCGTAACAAATTGTATGCCCACCGGAGATCAGTTTTGGAGAACCACTTGGCTCCCACTAACTGGTTAAACAAGTCAGGAATTAACGGCAATGAGTAGGAATTGCGTACGGTAATCTTATTAATTTCACGAAAATCCAGACATGGACGTAAACCGCCGTCCTTTTTTTTAACAAAGAAGAATCCAACTGCCAAAAGCGACTTAGAAGGTCTAATGTGACCAGCTGCCAGGCTAGTCTTTATGTACTCCTCCAAAGCCTTTCTTTCAGGGATAGTCAGATTAAACAAGCGACTTTTGGGAAGAGTAGCACCCGGAACAAACTCAATGGTGCAATCATAATCCCTATGAGGAGGTAAAACTTGCGACTCCTCCTCCGAAAAAACCCTCCAAAAATCCTGAATAGGTACAGGTAATTCCCCTTTTTTCACAGCCGCAATGTGACCATTACAACATTTATCATAGCACTTCGGACTCCAAGACTTAATCACATTAGTAGACCAGTCCAATAAAGGATTGTGTAGTTTTAACTAGTGTTGAGCCACCCCCGTAGTGTTCGAGTTCGGTTCGGTTCGTCGAACACCCGTGTGTTCGCCGAACTGTTCGTCGAACTGTTCGTCGAACACCTTCGAACACCGTTAAAACCAATGGCAGGCAAACAAAAACACATAGAAACACATAGAAAACACCTTCAAAGGTGTCCAAAAGCTGACAAACTGCTCAGAAGACACAACTAACACATGGAAAAGTGACAAGTACATATAGTCATGCGAAAATAAAAGAGGTGGAGGAGTAAAAGGAGGGGGAGACACAGATATAGGCATGTCATGCCCTTCTAAAATCCAAAAAGTGAGAAGCCGACACGTTCAGTCCGCTCCTGCCCGTGCCACCTCCGTGTCGCCGGGTGTGTGCCAGAGCCGCGGTGAACCCTGACGGCCAGCCCCCCTCTCCCAATACTGGTGCCTGTCCGCTGGTGGGTCGAGCGAGCCCCCCTGTGGTGGAGGCAGCTCTAAGCTTTTTAATTTAAATTGTCTCTCTAATTTGAATAAATACACTTTAAATCCATTTACAAGATCTATTGGAGGGCAAGTCTCATGCCAGCAGCCGCGTAATTCCAGCTCCAGTAGCGTCCACTAAAGCTGCTGCAGTTAAAAAGCTTTTATAAGGATCGAGCTCGGCTGTCCACCGCAAGGCATCCTACTGCCAGTCCGAGCCCCTATGCCTTGGGGTGCCTCCTGATGCTCTTCACTGAGTATCCCGTGGTCCCGAAGCATTTCCTTTGAAAAAATGAAGTGTCCAAACTACAGGTGGTGTAGCTTGCTTAACAGCCGGGATAATCCGCTGACTAGCAGACCCTGCTACTAGGCACAAAGTATTTCCTGGGCTAGATGCAGTTAAAAATTTGTAATTAGATACTCTCGTTGGATGCTGAGAAAGCATTCCATAGAGTCTCCTGGCACGCCATATATGATTCTCTTAAAAAGCTTGGGGTAGGGGTCTAGGGGACCCTTTTATAGCCAAAATCACGGCCCTGTATCGCAATACGTCACCTAGGCTGAAGATAAATGGAACTGTAGCACCCTGAGGGCTCGGTTGCTACAGAGGTATTGCACCTCACCCAGAGGTGTGATATCTCACTCTCAGGTAAGGATGTAGTGTGGATCAGGACCCGACACCTGCATGCATTACACCACATTGCCGTGGGGCAGGGCGACCAATATGCCCCTGAGATGGGCACGACAGTCCCTGTCCCTGGCTGGAGTGGGGGGAGGGAACACTGAGGAAGGGGAACCCTGTAGTGCAGGAGCAGGGAGGAAGCAGTTCCTGGGTGCATTGAGAAGGGAGTATAAAAGGTGGGCACCATCTTAGTTCAGTGCAGAGAAGTCTGAGCAGAAGTGGCAGGGAGCAGGGGCTCTGCATGAGCTCTGCTCCGGAGGCGGGCCTAGTAACAGAGGCCCAGGCCTGGAAGAGGGAGAAGGAAGGAAGAGGAGCGGAGAAGGCTCCAGGAACGAGGAACGAAGGGATCTCAGGGGTGCGGACGGGCGAGTCGCCACCGCACGCCCGAATCCACCTGCGTGGAGGGGTCAGGCCAAAGGGGGAGACCGGTCTCCGAAACTAGTGGAGGCAGGAAACGACCCTCAGCTAGAAACAGGAGGCTGTGACATTTTATGTGGCACAGCCCCTCGCTACACCCGCTAGGAAGGCACCACATAGGGTCAGGGAAACTGGCGCCAAGTTTACCAAGAGGAGGTCCGAGGCAGCCGGACAGAAGGGTTGGTAAGAAAGGCCAGACAAAGGACACACAAAGGGGGTCCTGTGAAGCACTCCAAAGTTATCTGGGAGTTGTCTGAGCCCCTCACCTGGTGAGCACAGTACGACGTGGGCAGCCGTTACCTGCAGACGTGGTCTGGATAATAAGAACTGTGAGCAAAGGCCCTGGACTGCATCACTGACTCCGTGTCATTACTGCTGCTGCCCTGCACCATCACCCCCATCCTCCGCATACACTGCCCTGAGGCTATACTCCTCCCATGGGGAGTTATGCTACGCTCTGCTGCACCCACAACACCAGCCTCAGCGGTCTGCCCTGGAGCGGCGGTTCACTCTGACCGCAATCCACGGGTGGAGTAGTCGGACATTTAAACATCAAAACCACATAAATAGTTCCGCCACTGGTTTGACCGCCCTGAGCCACGGAACCGGGTTGCCGCCACGGAGACTACAACCACCAGCATCCACCAAAAAGGGTCCGGCTCCGGGTGTCCCAAGGCCCAGGGGGCGCTTCAGAACATTTTCATCACCTTTCACAATCACCAATGGGACAAGGCAGGGATGTTCTCTGTCCCCTCTCTTATACATCCTAGTGACGGAGCACCTGCTCTCATCAATTCGCCATAACCCCAATATTAGGTGGATTGAGGTGGGAGGCACCGAGTACAAGTGCTCTCTATTTGCTGTTGATGTCCTAGTATATATCACTCAATCACATATATCCATCCATGCTGTTATGGCTGAAATAGATCACTTTGTTACATGGTCAAATTTTAAAATCAATGCAGCGAAGTCTGAGGCCCTCGATGTCTCCCTCCCCAAATCCATATAGGATTCCATCCAGTCCAACTTTCCCTTTGCCTGGCCCTCACAGGGTATCAAATACTTAGGAATTCCTATTCATAGAGACCTCTCCCATCTATGTTATCTTAATTTTGGGCCCTTTATTGAACAACTCCATACAGACCACGGTTGGCAAGTTAGAACTGTAAGATTCACTACGTGAACCACTGGTGTTTTGTGGAAAAGCACATGTACACTGTGTTCCAAATTATTATGAAAAAGTGTTTAGGAGTGATAAGGGAAGAATTTCTTTGTTTGTCAGTTAAACTCATTGATGGTGATGTGTGTCAGGGCTCTTTATATCACTGTAAGCAATTGCAGACACCTGTGCTAATTAGTATGGCAGGTGTGTCCAATGAAAGGCAAGACTACTTAAGAAGGCTGTCTCACATTATTAAGCAGCCTACATTTTCTGCCAAAATGGGAAAGAAAAAGGATGTGTCGGCTGCTGAGAAGCAACAAATTGTGGAGTGTTTAGGTCAAGGCATGACTACAATCAACATTGTGCGATGATCAGGATGAAGTGTCTTGGCAATCAAGAAGTATGTAGCTGATTCACAGTACACACGTGTGCGTGCTACTGAGGGCAAATTGAGGACTCTTTCCTACAGGCAATTACGTCAGGTTGAAAGAGCAGCGGCAAAAAAGCCTTGTCATAGCAGCAGACAAGTTTTTGAAGCTGCTGGTGCCTCCAACGTCCCCCGAACAACAAGATGCAGGGTCCTTCAGAGGTTTGCAGCTGTGCATACGCCATCCTGTCGACCTCCTCTATCCACTTCACACAAGCAGAAACGGCTCCAGTGGGCCAAACATTACATGAAGACTGATTTCAAAACTGTTTTGTTCACGGATGAGTGCCGTGCAGCGCTCGATGGTCCAGATGGATGGAGTGGAGGATGGCTGGTTGATGGACACCCCACGCAAACACGGCTACAGCGCCAACAAGGAGGAGGTGGAGTAATGTTTTGGGCTGGAATCATGGGGAGAGAGATTGTCGGCCCCTTTAGGATCCCTGAAGGCGCTAAAGATGAACTCCATAATGTATGTGGATTTTCTCAAACAGCACTTCCTGCCATGGTTCAAGAAGAAGAACCGTGTATTTCACAGCAAGATCATTTTTCTGCATGATAATGCACAATCTCATGCTGCACATAAAACATCTGCATCTCTGGCTGATATGGGCATAAAAGGGGACAAACTTATGGTGTGACCCCCATGCTCCCCTGACCTCTACCCCATTCAGAACCTTTGGAGCATCATTAAAAGGAGTGTCTATGATGGCGGGAGGCAGTTCACATCTAAGCAACAGCTCTGGGAGGGTATTCTGTCCTCATGCAAAACAATTGAAGCAGAAACCATCCAAAACCTGACAAATTCAATGGACGAGAGAGTTCAGAAGCTCCTTTCGAACAAGGGGTCCTATGTGAAAATATAACATCACCTAGAATAAAGTTTTGAGTTGAAAACTGTTTGATTTCAGTTTCTAACAACCTGCTAATGCTTATAATTTAAAAAATGACCATTTTTTGGTCTTTATTAAAATGAAAAGGTTGATCGAAAAGTTTGGGGGATCTAAGAGTGTGGCAACCCAGTAGTCATGATTACTTCGAATTCTGACAATATGAGGGTCATGCTGCAGGTAGTGCAGCAAGAAGGCACTTATGTGTCTTGCGCATCTCGAAGCCCCAAAATTATTTTCCGGGCTAGATGCAGCTAAAAATTATTATTAATTTTAAATCTGGTGAAGCTTTAGTATAGATGGCCTAATAGGATCAGTGCTGCACACTGCTACAAAGCCCAAATTATTTTCCAGTCAAGATACAGATAAACAAGATTAGTAATTTTAAATCTGGTGGAGCTTATTATAGATGGCCTAATAGAATCAGTGCTGCACACTGCTACAAAGCCCAAATTATTTTCCAGCCAAGATACAGATAAACATGATTAGTAATTTGAAAGCTTAAAACGGTTGGTAGGGTGATTTTAACCAATCATCAAGCTTTTACTCTCCCCAGGATGACACAGGGGTAGAAAAGTCGTTTCGGATCCATGATTTGTTCATCTTTATGAACGTGAGTCTGTCTACATTATCAGTGGAGAGCCGCGTGCGCTTATCTGTCAGCACACCACCAGCAGCGCTGAACACACGTTCAGACAGAACGCTGGCTGCGGGGCATGACAAGATCTCCAAGGCGTAAGTGGCTAGCTCCGGCCATTTATCCAGATTGGAAGCCCAAAAAGAGCAAGGGTCCAGTGACACAGTCGTGGCTTCAATGTTTACTTGGAGATACTCCTGTACCATCGTCTCTAGGCGTTGACTATGTGTCAGACTTCTTGTCTCCTGTGGCCTTGCAAAGGATGGGCTAAAAAAGTGGTGAAATGATTCCGCAAAATTGATGTTACCAGCAGATACTGTGGTTCTGTTACGGTTTGAGTGCTGAACACTTGACGGTCCCACGGTTGGCAAGTTGGAACTGTGAGATTCACTACGTGCACCACTGGTATTTTGTGGAAAAGCACATGTAAGATTCTGCAACAGTCTCTGCTGATACTCCTGCATGCGTGCATCCCTTTCTATGGCAGGAATAATTTCTGCAAATTTACTTTTGTACCGGGGATCTAAAAGTGTGGCAACCCAGTAGTCAGGATTATTTCTAATTCTCACAATTCGAGGGTCATGTTGCAGGTAGTGCAGCAAGAAGGCACTCATGTGCGTTGCGCATCCAGGAGCACCAAGTCCCTGTTGTGTTGGTGGCGAGGTAACAATCATGCTTCCTTCCTCTGTCCTCTCCCCCCCAACCTCGCACAACAGAAATGTGATCAAGGTCTCCCTCATCTGATGAGTCTTCCATCAGTTCGTCCTCCACTTCTTCCTGGGCTCCTGCACCTTCCTCACTAGTTTGGCTGCTACCATGCGCCCTGGTAAAACCATCTCCCCCACCCTCACATGCCTGCCGCCTTGGTGCTGCCGACCGTCTGGACCTTGCAGATGTTAGCCCTTCCGCATACAACTCCTCCTCCTCTACTTCCTCCACCTCCTCTTGTGCCACCACCTGACTCCGAATTCTGTTTAACATGTGCTCCAGCATGTAAATCACCGGAATAGTCATGCTGATAATGGCATAGTCAGCACTAAACATCTTCGTCACCATTTCAAAACTGTGCAGAAGGGTGCATAGGTCCCTGATCTGAGACCACTCCTCCAGCGTGATTTGCCCCACCTCTGGATCTCGTTGGCCCAGGCTATACGTCAGAACGTATTGCACCAGGGCTTGTCGGTGCTGCCACAGTCGCTGCAACATGTGCAGAGTTGAATTCCACCGGCTAGGCACATCGCATTTTAGCCGGTGAAGTGGCAGGCCCAACGACTTCTGTAGAGATGTAAGTCGCTGAGCTGCGGGATGCGAACGGCGAAAGAGAGCACACAGCGACCGTGCCCTCTGCAGAAGGCCATCTAGTCTGGGATAGTGGGCTAAAAATTGCTGGACAACCAGGTTCAACACGTGAGCCATACCAGGCACGTGTGTGACATTGCCCCGGCGAAGGGCCGCACCCAGGTTTGCAGCATTGTCGCACACGGCCTTCCCTGGTTTCAGGTCCAGTGGAGACAACCATTCATGAAATTGGTTCTCCAGAGCTGACCACAACTCCTCAGCTGTGTGACTCACATTTCCCAGACATTTCAATGTAAAAGCCGCCTGATGACGTTGAGCCCTACTGCCAGCATAGTAAGGAGGTGTGCAGGATCCCTTCTGCGCAGTTAGAAAGCTTGTGGCATGACCAGACAGGCTTTGGGTGCAGGTGGAAGACCGAGAGGAGGTTGAGGAGGCAGAAGCAGTGGAGGAACTTTGACATAAAGAGGATTGACGCACAACTCGTGGGGACGGCAAGACTTGGACAGCAGCCCCTTGTCCTGCTGTCACCATAGTTACCCAGTGCCCAGTCAGCGACATGTAACGCCCCTGTCCATGCCTACTCGTCCAAGTGTCTGTGGTGAAATGCACCCTGTCACACACAGAGTTTCTCAAAGAAGCGGTGATGTTGTGTGCGACATGCTGGTGGAGCGCAGGCACACCTTTCTTTGAGAAGTAGTGCCGACTGGGCATCTGGTACTGGGGCACTGCGACGGACATAAGGTCTCGAAAATCCTCTGTGTCCACCAGGCGGAAAAGCAGCATTTCTGTAGCCAAGAACTTGCAGATGGTGAAATTCAACCTCTTTGCTTTCTCATGGCTAGGAGGAAATGGTCTTTTACTTGTCCACATCTGAGGGACCGAGGGCTGGCTATTGTGCTTAGACGGGGTTGATAAGGGTGTCCCCGGCAAACTGCCGGTCTGTGAGGAAGATGCAGGCGGACATGTTAGGTTGCCTTGATCCAAAGGTGGTGCTATCGATGTCGGACAGCGCTCAACACCTGCTGGTGTTACCACCTCCAAAGAAAATGATGACCTGCCAATCACGCTGGCTGTTGCGGATAAAGAGGTGGCAGGTCTGCGCCCCAAAACAGGTGTGACTGCTGTCCTCCCAGTCACAGAGGATGAAGAGGCCGCGGATGCACAAGATATGGCAGACGGTGGTTGGCCCGGCCGGCTAGGCCGCATTGTAGCACACTGAGCTTCCCACTGCAACTTATGCTTCATATCCATGTGCCGGTTCATGCATGAAGTACTCAAACTATGTATTTTTTGGCCTCTACTTAGCTTTTGCTGACAAATGTTACAGATAACACGAGTTGGGTCATCTTTATCGATCTGAAAAAATGCCCAGGCTATGCAAGGCTTAGCACCCATGCGACCTGAAGAGCCACCACGACTTGTGGTGAGAGGCAGAGTTGTGTTTGAGGATGCAGTTGTTGACGTGCTTCCAGTACTACGTCTCTGTCCAGGAAGGCGCAACCTGACCTCGTCGTCACTAGCATCTTCCTCCACCTCCTCTGCTGACCTCATCTCTTGGCTGACTGTGGGTTGACAGTAAGTGGGATCTCCAACCTCATCATCATCACCCTGTGCGTTATCACACCCGTCGTCCTCAGAGCCAACCTGTTCCTGCCCTGACAAAAAACTAAAGTTGTCGCTCCAATCAGGTATTTGAGTCTTATCATCGTCTTCCTCATTGTCTCCACCAACAGGAGTTACAGTTTGGGAATGAGGGTCTACATTATGGTCAGAACCTTCTGCGTCTGGTCCTGGATCCGACTCATAAAGATTCTGGGCATCAGTGCAGATCATTTCCTCGTCTGGATTCACAGAAGCGCTGGAGTCGACCTCTGATTCCCAGG
This sequence comes from Phyllobates terribilis, assembly GCF_046119375.1. NCBI lineage: Eukaryota > Metazoa > Chordata > Amphibia > Anura > Dendrobatidae > Phyllobates > Phyllobates terribilis. Next base: position 409,183,900 of record NW_027362771.1, on the reverse strand, counting down.
CTATAGTATGAGTAAACAGCTCTGCAGACTCAACCATCTGTTCTACCTCATACTCCGACGGGCAGCTGGAGATTTGGGAGCTGTGAGGAAGCAAGTGCGATTGGGGTGACACCTTTGAGGACTGGAGTATTTGTGATGTTGAAGTTGATGTGGAGGAGAGCCCACTTAAAGGAGCACTTGATATCCGTTGAAGCACCTGCTGTTTTTGTGCCTCATCTGGAATTTGTAGCGATTGGCGTGGCCGTAAGAAAGGGATCTTATCACATTGTCCGCTAAAAGAAGTAGACATTTTAGTTTGGCTGGAAGATGGTCTTTCTTCTGCAGATGTTACTGTTGCTTTAACACCTACCCCACGGACACAACCTTTTTTCCTCTTCCCAACACGCCTATTCCCCTTTCCACCAGCAGCAGGCCTTTTTCCACTCATTTTGGTGGTTAACTAATTAAGAACTCTGGAGTTGTTTGCACAAAAAAACAATGGATGGGAACCGAGCAGAGCTGAGTGGCCAAACTGTGGTATTAGGCCAAAACTATTGGCTGGGTTAGATGCAGAAAAAAATTATATTCAATTTGCAACCTGATGGAGGTCAGTATAGATGGACTAATAGAGAAAGTCCCACACACTGCTAGAAGGCCAAATATTTTTTCAGAGCTAGATGCAGATAAAAATTATTTTTAATTTGCAACCTGATGGAGGTCAGTATAGATGGAATAATAGAGAAAGTCCCACACACTGCTAGAAGGCCAAATATTTTTTCAGAGCTAGATGCAGATAAAAATTATTTTTAATTTGCAACCTGATGGAGGTCAGTATAGATGGACTAATAGAGAAAGTCCCACACACTGCTAGAAGGCCAAATATTTTTTCAGAGGTAGATGCAGAAAAAAATATATTCAGTTTGCAACCTGATGGAGGTCTGTATAGATGGATTAATAGAACAAGTGCCACACACAGCTAGAAGCCCAATATTTTTTCAGAGGTAGATGCAGAAAAAAATATATTCAGTTTCCAACCTGATGGAGGTCAGTATAGATGGACTAATACAACAAGTCCCACACACAGCTAGAAGCCCAATATTTTTTCAGACGTAGATGCCGAAAAAAATATATTCAGTTTGCAACCTGATGGAGGTCTGTATAGATGGATTAATAGAACAAGTCCCACACACAGCTAGAAGCCCAATATTTTTTCAGAGGTAGATGCAGAAAAAAATATATTCAGTTTGCAACCTGATGGAGGTCAGTATAGATAGACTAATACAACAAGTCCCACACACAGCTAGAAGCCCAATATTTTTTCAGAGGTAGATGCAGAAAAAAATATATTCAGTTTGCAACCTGATGGAGGTCTGTATAGATGGATTAATAGAACAAGTCCCACACACAGCTAGAAGCCCAATATTTTTTCAGAGGTAGATGCAGAAAAAAATATATTCAGTTTGCAACCTGATGGAGGTCTGTATAGATGGATTAATAGAACAAGTCCCACACACAGCTAGAAGCCCAATATTTTTTCAGAGGTAGATGCAGAAAAAAATATATTCAGTTTGCAACCTGATGGAGGTCAGTATAGATGGACTAATACAACAAGTCCCACACACAGCTAGAAGCCCAATATTTTTTCAGAGGTAGATGCAGAAAAAAATATATTCAGTTTGCAACCTGATGGAGGTCTTTATAGATGGATTAATAGAACAAGTCCCACACACAGCTAGAAGCCCAATATTTTTTCAGAGGTAGATGCAGAAAAAAATATATTCAGTTTGCAACCTGATGGAGGTCTGTATAGATGGATTAATAGAACAAGTCCCACACACAGCTAGAAGCCCAATATTTTTTCAGAGGTAGATGCAGAAAAAAATATATTCAGTTTGCAACCTGATGGAGGTCAGTATAGATGGACTAATACAACAAGTCCCGCACACAGCTAGAAGCCCAATATTTTTTCAGAGGTAGATGCAGAAAAAAATATATTCAGTTTGCAACCTGATGGAGGTCTGTATAGATGGACTAATACAACAAGTCCCACACACAGCTAGAAGCCCAATATTTTTTCAGAGGTAGATGCAGAAAAAAATATATTCAGTTTGCAACCTGATGGAGGTCTGTATAGATGGATTAATAGAACAAGTCCCACACACAGCTAGAAGCCCAATATTTTTTCAGAGGTAGATGAAGAAAAAAATATATGCAGTTTGCAACCTGATGGAGGTCAGTATAGATGGACTAATACAACAAGTCCCACACACAGCTAGAAGCCCAATATTTTTTCAGAGCTAGATGCAGAAAAAAATTATATTCAATTTGCAACCTGATGGAGGTCAGTATAGATGGACTAATACAACAAGTCCCACACACAGCTAGAAGCCCAATATTTTTTCAGAGGTAGATGCAGAAAAAAATATATTCAGTTTGCAACCTGATGGAGGTCTGTATAGATGGATTAATAGAACAAGTCCCACACACAGCTAGAAGCCCAATATTTTTTCAGAGGTAGATGAAGAAAAAAATATATGCAGTTTGCAACCTGATGGAGGTCAGTATAGATGGACTAATACAACAAGTCCCACACACAGCAGAAGCCCAATATTTTTTCAGAGCTAAATGCAGAAAAAAATTATATTCAATTTGCAACCTGATGGAGGTCAGTATAGATGGACTAATAGAATGATGCTATGCCCAAAAGATTTTACTTCACTAGGTGCAGTAAAAAAATTGGTATTCTATACACAGGTGGTATATCTTGCAACACAGATAGGCTACTCCACTGACTAACACACTCTGCAATAGGCCAAAAAGGATTAGCTTTGCTAGATTCAGCCAAATGCTGTGAAAAAAACTTGCACAGCACTGGCACAGACCTGCCTGGCAAAAACTGATAGGAACTGATGTAACCTAGTCCTGAAAAGGACTCCAATTACAATTAGTCTTTACTCCCACAATCTATCTATTTAAGAGCACAGACCTGCCTGATAAAAGTCGTAGGAAATGCTGTAACCTAGTCCTTAAAAGGACTGCAATCACAACTATTCCCTACTCCCAAGTAGTGTTGAGCCACCCCCGTAGTGTTCGCGTTCGGTTCGGTTCGTCGAACACCGGGATGTTCGAGGAACTGTTTGTCGAACTGTTCGTCGAACACCTTAGAACACCGTCGAACACCGTTAAAACCAATGGCAGGCAAACAAAACACATAGGAACACATAGAAAACACCTTCAAAGGTGTCCAAAAGCTGACAAACTGCTCAGAAGACGCTTTCTTTAAAAAAGCCGGCCGGCAATTCAGCAGCGGCATACACCGGTACCCGACAATTTAGACGTGAAGCAATAGAGCATCACACATAGATTAGATAGATAGAAACATGTCAGTCACATATATATGAAGTACAGTGACAGTGTTGGTTACTGTACTTGTCATTTAGTGTAAAGGATTTATTAAAAAATATAATAGTGTTTTCGTGCACCGTCTCTTTAAAAAAGCCGGCCGGCAATTCAGCAGCGGTACCCGACAATTTATAACAGACAGAATAGAGCTTCACACATAGATTAGATAGATAGAAACATGTCAGTCACATATATATGAAGTACTGTGACAGTGTTGCTTACTGTACTTGTCATTTAGTGTAAAGGATTTATTAAAAAATATAATAGTGTTTTCGTGCACCGTCTCTTTAAAAAAGCCGGCCGGCAATTCAGCAGCGGTACCTGACAATTTATAACAGACAGAATAGAGCTTCACACATAGATTAGATAGATAGAAACATGTCAGTCACATATATATGAAGTACTGTGACAGTGTTGCTTACTGTACTTGTCATTTACTGCAAAGGATTTATTAAAAAAAATAATAGTGTTTTCATGCACCGTCTCTTTAAAAAAGCCGGCCGGCAATTCAGCATCTGTACCCGACAATTTAGAATAGAAGGAATAGAGAATCACACATAGATTAGATAGATAGAAACATGTAAGCCACATATATACGAAGTACAGTGACAGTGTTGCTTACTGTACTTGTCATTTAGTGTAAAGGATTTATTAAAAAATATAATAGTGTTTTCGTGCACCGTCTCTTTAAAAAAGCCGGCCGGCAATTCAGCAGCGGTACCCGACAATTTATAACAGACAGAATAGAGCTTCACACATAGATTAGATAGATAGAAACATGTCAGTCACATATATATGAAGTACTGTGACAGTGTTGCTTACTGTACTTGTCATTTACTGCAAAGGATTTATTAAAAAAAATAATAGTGTTTTCATGCACCGTCTCTTTAAAAAAGCCGGCCGGCAATTCAGCAGCGGTACCCGACAATTTATAACAGACAGAATAGAGCTTCACACATAGATTAGATAGATAGAAACATGTCAGTCACATATATAATAAGTACAGTGACAGTGTTGGTTACTGTACTTGTCATTTAGTATTAAAATAAAGGATTTATTATTAAAAAAAATTGGCGTGGGGTTCCCCGTAATTTTAGTCTCTAGCGGAGGTTAAGCAGACAGCTGGGGCAGATGTTTGAAGCCTGGGAAGGGGGTAATACCCACGGAGCTTCCCAGGCTACTAATATCAGCCCCCAGCTGAATACCTAGCCTTTACTAGCTATTAAAATGGAGGACCCCCCCCAAAAAAATGACGTGGGGTCCCCCTAATTTAATAGCTAGCAAAGGCTAGGCAGACAGCTGGGGGCTGATATTAATAGCCCAGGAAGGGAGCCATGAATATTGGCCCCCTCCCAGGCTAGAAACACCAGCCGTCAGCCGCCCCAGAAATGGCGCATCCATAGGATGCGCCAATTCTGGCACTTAGCCTCGCTCTTCCACGCTGCCCTGGTGCGGTAGCAGGGGGTAATAGGGTTGGGGTTGATGTCAGCTTATAATGCCAGCTGACATCAAGCCCAGGTTAGTAATGGAGAGGCGTCTATAAGACACCCCCATTACTAACCCCATAGTCAAAGTTAAAAGAAAACACAACACCCAGAATAAAGTCCTTTAATTGAAATAAAGACACAATCCTTTATTGTTCTAAATTAAACCATACTTACCATCACGCCCATTCCAGCTGAAGCCAACGATCTCCTGCAATAAAAGAAAAATAATAAAGCAACCTCATCCTTACCTTTCCATGGTTCCCAGGACAGCTTCAGCTCTGCTACATCGAGATGACAGGCTGGACCTGCAGAACGCTGCCATCCAGCCTGTCATCCCGCAGACACTGAGAAGCGCAGGCATGCTTGCGCTCCTCAGTGTCTGACTGTGACGGCATCCAGATGAGCCGACAATGAACTCGGCTCACCTCATGCACGTCACTGACAGCGTGGGAAAATTCTCCTGCACTCAGCGCTTCAGCGTGAGAATTTTCCCACGCTGTCAGTGACGTGCATGAGGTGAGCCGAGTTCATTGGACATGACCTCGGCTCATCTGGATGCCGTCACAGCCAGACACTGAGTAGCGCAAGCAAGCCTGCGCTTCTCAGTGTCTGCGGGATGACAGGCTGGATGGCAGCGTTCTGCTGCGGTCCAGCCTGTCATCTCGATGTAGCAGAGCTGAAGCTGTCGTGGGAGCCATGGAAAGGTAAGGATGATGTTGCTTTATTATTTTACTTTTATTGCAGGAGATCATTGGCTTCAGCTGGAATGGGCGTGGCGGTAAGTATGGTTTAATTTAGAACAATAAAGAATTGTGTGTTTATTTCAATTAAAGGACTTTTTTCTGGGTGTTTGTGTTTTTTTTAAATACTTTACTAGAAATTCATGGTGGTCATGTCTAATATTGGCGTGACCCCATGAATTTCGGGCTTAGGGCCAGCTGATAATGCCAAGCTGGCCTTAACCCCTTTATTACCCAGTGAGCCACCGCACCAGGGCCCTGGATGAGTTGGGTACAGCGCCAGAAGATGGCGCTTCTATGAACGCGCCATTTTCCGGGGCGACTGCGGACTGCAATTTGCAGCGGGTGGGGCCCAGAAAGCTTGGGCCTCCCTGCGCTGCAGATTCCAGCCCCCAGCTGCCTAGTTGTACCTGGCTGGACACAAAAATAGGGCGAAGCCCCACATATTTTTTTTTTAAATTCATGAAATTCATGGAATAATTAAGAAAAAAAGGGCTTCCCTATATTGTTGTGTCCAGCTAGGTACAAATAGGCAGCTGGTGGTTGGGAGCAGCCCGTTCCTGCCTGCTGTACCTGACTGGACACAAATATAGGGCGAAGCCCCACATCAATTTTTTTTTCATTATTTCATGAATTTCCTGAAATAATTAAAAAAAAATTGACGTGGGGCTTCGCCCTATATTTGTGTCCAGTCAGGTACAGCAGGCAGGAACGGGCTGCCCCCAACCACCAGCTGCCTATTTGTACCTGGCCAGACACAACAATATAGGGAAGCCCTTTTTTAAAAAAATTATTTCATGAAATAATTAAAAAAAAATTGACGTGGGGCTTCGCACTATATTTGTGTTCAGCCAGGTAAAGCAGGCAGGGACGGGCTGCCCCCAACCACCAGCTGCCTATTTGTACCTGGTTGGACACAACAATATAGGGAAGCCCTTTTTTTCTTAATTATTCCATGAATTTCATGAAATAATTTTAAAAAAAAATGCGTGGGGCTTCGCCCTATTTTTGTGCCCAGCCAGGTACAACTAGGCAGCTGGGAGCTGGAATCCGCAGCGCAGGGAGGCCTAAGCTTTCTGGGCCCCACCCGCTGCAAATTGCAGTCCGCAGCCGCCCCAGAAAATGGCGCGTTCATAGAAGCGCCATCTTCTGGCGCTGTACCCAACTCATCCAGAGCCCTGGTGCGGTGGCTCACTGGGTAATAAAGGGGTTAAGGCCAGCTTGGCATTATCAGCTGGCCCTAAGCCCGAAATTCATGGGGTCACACCAATATTAGACATGACCACCATGAATTTCTAGTAAAGTATTTAAAAAAACACAACACCCAGAATAAAGTCCTTTAATTGAAATAAACACACAATTCTTTATTGTTCTAAATTAAACCATACTTACCGTCACGCCCATTCCAGCTGAAGCCAATGTCTTCTGCAATAAAAGTAAAATAATTAAGCAACCTCATCCTTACCTTTCCATGGTTCCCACGACAGCTTCAGCTCTGCTACATCGAGATGACAGGCTGGACCGCAGCAGAACGCTGCCATCCAGCCCGTCATCCCGCGGACACTCAGAAGCGCAGGCATGCTTGCGCTCCTCAGTGTCTGGCTGTGACGGCATAAAGATGAGACAAGCTCATGTCCAATGAACTCGGCGCACCTCATGCACGTCACTGACAGCATGGGAGAATTCTCCTGCACTCAGCACTTCAGCGTGAAAATTCTCCCACGCTGTCAGTGACGTACATGAGGTCAGCTGAGTTCAATGGACATGAATGAGCTCACCTCATGCACGTCACTGACAGCGTGGGAAAATTCTCACGCTGAAGCGCTGAGTGCAGGAGAATTTTCCCACGCTGTCAGGACATGAACTTGTCTCATCTTTATGCCGTCACAGCCAGACACTGCAGAGCGCAAGCATACCTGCGCTTCTCAGTGTCTGCGGGATGACAGGCTGGATGGCAGCGTTCTGCTGCGGTCCAGCCTGTTATCTCGATGTAGCAGAGCTGAAGCTGTCGTGGGAACCATGGAAAGGTAAGGATGAGGTTGCTTTATTATTTTTCTTTTATTGCAGGAGATCGTTGGCTTCAGCTGGAATGGGCGTGACGGTAAGTATGGTTTAATTTAGAACAATAAAGGAATGTGTCTTTATTTCAATTAAAGGACTTTATTCTGGGTGTTTGTGTTTTCTTTTAACTTTGACTATGGGGTTAGTAATGGGGGTGTCTTATAGACGCCTCTCCATTACTAACCTGGGCTTGATGTTAGCTGGCATTATAAGCTGACATCAACCCCAACCCTATTACCCCCTGCCACCGCACCAGGGCAGCGTGGAAGAGCGAGGCTAAGTGCCAGAATTGGCGCATCCTATGGATGCGCCATTTCTGGGGCGGCTGACGGCTGGTGTTTCTAGCCTGGGAGGGGGCCAATATTCATGGCTCCCTTCCTGGGCTATTAATGTCAGCCCCCAGCTGTCACAGTACTTCATATATATGTGACTGACATGTTTCTATCTATCTAATCTATGTGTGAAGCTCTATTCTGTCTGTTATAAATTGTCGGGTACCGCTGCTGAATTGCCGGCCGGCTTTTTTAAAGAGACGGTGCACGAAAACACTATTATATTTTTTAATAAATCCTTTACGCTAAATGACAAGTACAGTAAGCAACACTGTCACTGTACTTCGTATATATGTGGCTGACATGTTTCTATCTATCTAATCTATGTGTGATTCTCTATTCCTTCTATTCTAAATTGTCGGGTACAGATGCTGAATTGCCAGCCGGCTTTTTTAAAGAGACGGTGCATGAAAACACTATTATTTTTTTTGATAAATCCTTTACACTAAATGACAAGTACAGTAAGCAACACTGTCACTGTGCTTCTTATATGTGTGACTGACATGTTTCTATCTATCTAATCTATGTGTGAAGCTCTATTCTTTCGGTTCTAAATTGTCGGGTACCGGTGTATGCCGCTGCAGAATTGCCGGCTTTTCATGTTTCACTGTGAGCACTGTTCCCATCGATTTGGGCAATCACTGTAATGCCACAACCACCATGGCTGTGGCATTACAGTGAGTGGCAGACAATCCCTGCATGATTGGTGCTCTAAATAGCGCCAAACATGCAGGACACGCTTTTGGTGCACGAACAGTTATCGAACATAACCTCGAACAGCCGAATTTTTTGCAAATCGTTCGGGTTCGTCGAACAACTCGAACACCACCCAAAACAGCTCGAATTTGAGATTGGCGAACAGTTCTAGTCGAACACCGCTCATCTCTACTCCCAAGCTATCTGTAGATTTGTGCGAAAATTGGCTTGAAATTAACAAGGTATAGCGCACACAGCAACAGCGGTGCCGTCTAACACGCAGCTGCAGCAGTGAGAAAATGGTGGCGACGGGGAAAATGGCTTGGTCTTATAGGGCAAGGACATGTGACATACACTGCCAATGACACATGCCCTTGCTTGTGTGAAAAAAAGCACTTCGCTCCGTGTGTGCGCTGCTGATAGGCTGACAGATTGCACCTCCCCACTGTAAATGCGGGAAAGAGAAAAAAAAAATGGAGATCTTCATTGTTCCTGCAGAGATCCATCCCCTGCCCCTCCCCCCACCCCGCTGTACACTCAAACTGCGTATTAACATTAATTTTCATCATTACTGAGAAAAAATCCAGTTATGATTTTGGTGCACGAACAGTTATCGAACATAACCTCGAACAGCCGAATTTTTCTCAAATTGTTCGTGTTCGCCGAACGGCTCGAACACCGCCCAAAACAGCTCGAATTTGAGATTGGCGAACAGTTCGAGTAGAACAACGCTCATCTCTAGTTTTAACCAAGGCAATCCTAGAACAACTGGAGAGGGCAAATTATCCAAAGCAACCAAGTCCAAAATTTCTTGGTGAACTCCATTGATAGTGAGGGAAAATGCAGCGGTCTTGTGAGTAATACATTTCAAAGGAGTGTTATCAATTGCAACCACAGAAATAGGTGTTGATTTCAATTTAAGGTTTTCCAAAAACCCTTTATCAATCACATTAAGTGTTGAACCACAATCCACAAATACCTGAAATTCAATCAAATCTCCCTGCAGAGTAGTACTCCCAGAAAGAAATACTCCTGCAGAGCGTAAACAAGCTATACGGACGTAACTGACCTTTTTTTTTTCTTTACTTAAACGATGCTTACAATACTTAATCAAATGGTCAGCTTTACCACAATAAAGACATAAACCCTCGGCGAATCTCCGGTCTCTTTCCTGAGAGCGGAGTGACATTGCCACCACCTCCATTGGTTCTCCGCTGTCAGAGCAGAATTTCTGGGAACTAGTACCTGATGTTACAGGAGTTTTTACATCATTCACCCTGGACCTCAGTCTCCTGTCCACACGAACAGCTAACTGCATAGCTTCCTGCAGAGTCTCAGGTGCAGGGAATGCAATTAGCAAATCCTTAACACTTTCACTCAGACCAGCAAGAAATAAACATCTAAGCGCAGAATCATTCCATTTAACTTCTGAGGCCCATCTCCTGAAGTGTGTGCAATAATTGTCAACATCATCTGACCCCTGATTCAAACGTCTAAGTTCTTATTCAGCAGATGAGATTGGATCAGGATCGTCATATAATAGCCCCATAGCAGAAAAAAATTCTTCAACAGAACTTAAACACGGATCATTAGGCTGGAGAGAAAAGGCCCAACCCTGTGGTTCTTTGCGCAAAAGTGACATAATATAACCAATGCGCTGTGATTCATTCCCAGAGGATCTTGGTCTCAAACAAAAATATAACAAACAAGCATTTTTAAAGGAAAAAAAATCTTGCTGTTTACCATAAAAAACATCAGGCAATCCTACCTTGGGTTCGACAAAATGCGCTCCAGGACAGCTACTCTCTTGTTGCTGAAGCTCGGCCACCTCCAGAGACAATCCCTGCAGGCGTTGAGCCAAATCCTGGACGGAAACCATACTGATCCCCGAATTTCTTTCCTTTAAGTTTTTTGGGCTGGACTTACTGTTATGATCTGCAACAAGAACTAAGGAAAGATAGGGGAAAGCTGTCCCTACAGTAAGACTAAGCTGAATCCCTACGATGTAGTGGGCTGCCTGTTCCTAGTGAACAGACCCGCCTTCGTCCTTGGCTAGTCTGAACGAAGACCTATAGAATTAAGGGAGGGGTCCCTAAAAGAACTAAGGACTGGGACAAAAATGGGATACCTCCTAAGCAGAAATTGTTGTAGAACACAAATGACAAACTGACAAAAAGTACTAGAGGTCCCAGAGGACCAAGCAAACTGACAGAGAAAGTCACCGAAGCACCAGGCTAGCAAAACAGTCAAACAACACTAAAGTCCAGCAAAGCCAGAAGGGCGGAGCTGGAATATATAGGCAGATGGTCACATGACCGCAAAACACAAGATAGAAAAAACTAACAGGAGGGTTCTAACATAGACATAGACTGGGTGCGTGCCGTCCAATATATGCTGCAGCAATTTTTTTTCATGCTGACTCGGCATGAGATAAAAACGCTAGTCGGCACTGCTCCATAGAATAACATTTAAGCGAGTGCTATCTGATGAAACATTGGATAGCCTTCGTCCGTTTATACGCTAGTGTGAGCGCACCCTGAATATGTGGTAAAATTCTAACTTACTGAGTCAATTTATTAATAAAATACAAAGTGTTATCCCTCTGCCATGTATAGGACATCAAAGTATTGGCCAAAGGGCAACAATGAGTTCCCTTAAGTTATACTGTGGGATCCAGAAATTAATTTTCATTATCACATAAAAACAGAATAGGTAAACTAAGTGCTTGACATCAAAGATTTCATCGTTCCAGATTTCCACTTAGAAGATAGGAAACAAACAAATTGTAGTTGGAACATCTTCAATCAATCTCCTGCTGTAGCGTCAGATAGACACCTGCACCTGTGTCTCATTTTAAAACATGGGGGCTGGCCATTCACAACATATTCTGCCCGTACACCTACATAGTTAGGTAAAGATATCTAAATCTGGCTTGGATGGGGATCGTATGTAAATATTTTTCATTATTACCATGTATTACAAATTGAAATGTAGACTTTTAAATGTCTGCCATGATTCATCTTGGTTGCTCAGATGTCGTGTATTCCTGAATAACACGGCAGCCATCTGTTGTTTTCAGAGCATCACAGTTTTGATCCCTATATCCGCAGTTCACTGGGTCACAGCAGTGCCAGAAAAACTTGCCTTTATTGACTTGCTTTATGTCCTGTGTGCACAGCTTGACTTGGCAGAGTTTATTTTAAACATCATTTACATATTTTAAATGTGAAATGACACGAAGGTCCTATTTATAACATTAGCACAAACCTAATTACCGGTAACAGAGATTGCCTGACAATGTGAAGCTATAAACAACCTGGCGATATATTAAGAAATGCCGCCACCCCACTGTCTGTTACGAGTGTGGCAGGTACTAGAATCAGTGTAAATTAATGCACAGATACTTTCATTGTGAAAAATTACCAAAAAGGGTACATGATATGCAGGGCCGGCTGCAGGTTTTCATGGGCCACGGGCGAAAGAGTCTCAGTGGGCCCCTTTTAACACATACCACGATTCATGATGCAAAGATATGGCAGAGAAATATAGATATAGTACAACTAGCTATTGAACCCGTTCTACGCCCGGGTGGCGAGCATTTTTATTGGTATATGGTCTCCCATACTGGTATGTGCTGCCCCTCTCCTGGTATTTGTGCTGCCCCCATCCTTCCCCGCCATCCTATCCTGGTATGCATGGCACCCCTCACCCTCAATCATGGTATGCGTGGCACCCCTCACCCCCAATCCTGGTATGCATGGTATCCCTCATCCTGGTATGCATGGTACCCCATCCCTCATCCCCAATCCCGCTATGCATGGCACCCCTCATCCCCAATCCCGGTATGCATGGCACCCCCCATCCCCAATCCCGGTATGTATGGCTCCCTTACCCCCATCCTGGTATGTATGGCCCTCCTCATCCCCATCCTGGTATACATGGAACCCCTCATCCCTATCCTGGTATGTATGGCACCCCTCATCCCAGAAACCTGGTATGCATTGCACCCAATCCCTCATCCCAGTATGCATGGCACCCAATCCCTCATCCTAGTATGCATGGTACCCCTCATCCCTATTCTGGTATGCATGATACCCCTCATCCTGGTATGCATGGCACCCCATCCCTCATCCTGGTATGCATGGTATACCGCATTCCTATCCTGGTATCTATGGTACCCCTCATCCCTATTCTGGTATGCATGGTACCCCTCACCCCCCAATCCTGGTATGTATGGTCTCCTCACTCCCCAATCCTGGTATGTATGGTCCCCTCACCCCCCAATCCTGGTATGCATGGTTCCCTCACCCCCCAATCCTGGTATGCATGGGCCCCTCATCCCCCAATCCTGGTATGCATGGGCCCCTCATCCCCCAATAATGGTATGTGTAGTACCCCCCAATCCTGGTATGCGTGGTCCCCCTCACCCCCCAATCCTGGTATGCGTGGTCCCCCTCACCCCCCAATCCTGGTATGCGTGGTACCCCTCACCCCCAATCCTGGTATGAGTGGTACCCCTCACCCCCAATCCTGGTATGTGTGGTACCCCTCACCCCCCATCCTGGTATGCGTGGTACCCCTCACCCACAATCCTGGTATATGCATGGTCCCCTCACCCCACAATCCTGGTATGTGTGGTACCCCTCACCCCACAATCCTGGTATATGCATGGTACCCCTCACCCCACAATCCTGGTATATGCATGGTCCCCTCACCCCACAATCCTGGTATATGCATGGTCCCCTCACCCCCCCAATCCTGGTATATGCATGGTCCCCTCACCCCCCAATCCTGGTATATGCATGGTCCCCTCACCCCCCAATCCTGGTATATGCATGGTCCCCTCACCCCCCAATCCTGGTAGGTGTGGTACCCCTCACCCCCCAATCCTGGTAGGTGTGGTACCCCTCACCCCCCAATCCTGGTATATGCATGTCCCCTCACCCCCCAATCCTGGTATGTGTGGTACTCCTCACCCCACAATCCTGGTATGTGTGGCCCCCTCATCCCTTTCACACTGTACACACAGACAAAAAAAAAAAACACTTATACTCACCTTTCTTCTCTGTGCTCCAGCGCTGTTGCGTCCTGTTCTGCCGGAGGAGGAGTGCGGCGCCGGACAGTAAATGTGTCTTCAGTAAAATGGCACTGGATAGCGCTATGCGCATGCGCCGATCCGACGCCTCACTCTTGCCCCAGTCTCTGGCGAAGAGAGGCGCCGCGGCAACGCTCCTACTGGTCAGGTAAGTATGTAAGTATGGCGCCGGAGATCGCGGTATGCGTTCAGTGCCTACGCATACCGTGATCTCCGGCGCCATACACTCCTCTTACCTGTAACAGCTGGTTGTGTGCTTCTGTCTGGAGCCAGACTGCATTTCACGCATACGCAGTCTATTGAGGCTTCAGACAGAGACACGCATCCCCGGTTATATAATATATTATTATTATATTATATTGTCAGAAACCGACGAATCCTCGCAGCGCACAGTGCAGACCGGACAATATAGTCCTCCATACAATATTATGGTCGCCATATAATGCTCCATACAGGACACTGGCCCATATATAATGCTCCATACAGTATACTGGCCCCCATATAATGCTCCATGCAGACTGGGGCCCATATATTGCTCCATCCTGTATAGGCCCCATATAATGTTCCATCCTGTATGGGCACCATATAATCTACTTATATATTCTCCCTGTGAGTTGAGCTTTTTTGTCCCCCTCCTGTTCCCTTCTTCCTTTTCCCCTCCCCCCCTCCTCTCCATCTTCACCCCCCCCCCTTTTCACCACTTATTCGTTTCTAATGTACTGATTATGCCCTCTTATCCCATGCTATCTAAGATCGTTTATAAACCCCTGTACATATCCTCACTCTTTGCATTTTTATCCTCCCACTGGAGGTTGCGTGGCTTTAAGCTTATGAGGTGTATATATATATATATAGGGGGTGTGTCTTATAGATCTTATGTATACGAGGCGTTTCCCCCCCTTTTTTTGTCATTTGCACATTCCCTCTTTAGGGGCATTGTGCAGGCTTCATGACATACTGAGGATGCTCTTTGTGGTCGGTCATTGTGCTATGCTTGCTGAGACCACTGATTTTGGGTCTGTGAGATGGCTATGGGGCGGTGGAGCGCAGGCTTGCGTTCCACGAAACCGGAAATGACGGCGGTGGAGCGCAGGCTTGCGTTCCAAGAAACTGGAAGTGACGCCGCGGTGTGGATCACATGACCGGAAGTGACATCGGTGGAGCGCAAACAGCGTTCCACGGCGTGGGAATGGAGCATACTGCATGGGAAGTGTTAGATTGTCTCGTTTTCAGGGGGTCTTATAATGGATTTTTCTTTGTGGGGGTCTTAGATGTGTCTCCTCGGGGGGATCCTGCCTTGGGGGGTAGGGGATCGCTGTCTGCCCCTTATGGGGCGTTTGTGGATCGCTGGGGCATGTATGTGTGGGTGGGTTTAGCTCCTGCAGGGGGCATTTGCATATACGAGCTTTAATTGGCTAAAGTTCGCTGCTATTTACGGTGTTATCCAATGAGACCAGATGTATCTCAAGGTACACACATGGGAATTATTTGGATTAATTGTACCTGAACATACTTAAGGCAATCAACCTGTGGCCATTTTGCCACTGCCTTTTCTATATACCTGCATGGAGGGTTACCATACCCTAGACCATTGATAATAATTTTTCTGTTACTCCCCTGATGAATCACTTGATGGTGAGGAAACGCGTTGGGAAACTTTTGTAGGGTCTATGTAGGGCTGATCAGATTTTTAGGGTCAGCTGTGGACTGCCCTTGTCAGGGCGGGAGCTTTGGGGTCCTAGGGACAGCATATGAGAACAGGGCATTATAGGGTCAGAGGTGGATGACCGCTGGATTAACCCTGTGCTATTCTGTGGAGAAATTCGTGCTGCAGGACCGGTGAGATTGTTCCTTTTCTTTCTACTTATGAATTTCCACTGTTTGCATATGATAGTCTCTCTCTACTATTAAGGAGTAAACATTATTGTAGTAAATTAAGGAACATATATCTCCTGTTGTATTTTCTGAACTAGTCCACCCCACTGGGTGAATAACATCCCTATTTATGTTTGTTTGTGTGTATCTAGATACTATTTTAGATTTAATTATCCCATTAAAAGTTATATTTTAATTCTGCCATTTTTTGCTGTATATGTGTGTTCATTTTGTATGGGCCCCAAATAATGCTCCAGCCTGTATGGGCGCCATAGATTGATCCATCCTGTATGGGCCCCATATATTGCCCCATCCTGTATGGGCTCCATCCTGTATGGGCCCCATAGATTGCTCCATCCTGTATGGGCCCCATATAATGCCCCATGCCTCCATACATAAAGAAAATAAAAAAATTAAAATACTCACTTCACCTCTCCTGCTGCCGCTGCTCCGGACTCCTCGGCGTCGCAGGCGTCTTCCCGCTCTCTGCACTGTGACTGTTCAGCAGAGGAAGCGCTGGAAAGTATGTAAGTATTGTGCTGGGGCCCTGAGCAAGCGGGAGGGGGCCCACTTGCTAGCGCTGGCACCGCACTCCTCCGCTCACAGGCCCTATAGCGCACCGGGGTGCCTGACAGCGAGTGGGCCCCCCTGCCTGCTCAGGGCCCCGGCACTTGCCCGGGTGCGCCGGTTGCTGACGCTAGGCCTGATGATATGGACACCCTTGTCTAATTAATGGGACTGGTGATTTGCGAGCACTAAAATGCTCAGGTGCTCGATGCTCGTGACGAGCAATTCGTAATGCTCAGGTGCTTGACCCGAGCAACAAGCCCAATGTAAGACAATGGGAAACTCGAGCATTTTTCCTGAAGCCCCCCCAGAGGTCTGGAGGGGGCCTAAAAATTCACCAAATCGATGGGAACAGTGCTAAAATGACATGGGAACAGCATGGGGAAGACCCCTGGAAGCATCTCTGACTCCCAGGTCACTGCTGTCAACAATGTTGTCAGAGGTAGTACGCCACTTTTACGGTCTCACAATAAAACATACAAAAATGAAGCCAAAATGGATTTTCCTGGAAAAAATATTAAGAAACATTCTTTCCAGAGTAATGACTTCTATATAAAGGTGCATCTCACTAAATTAGAATATCATCAAAAAGTTAATTTATTTCAGTTCTTCAATACAAAAAGTGAAACTCATATATTATATAGAGTCATTACAAGCAGAGTGATCTATTTCAAGTGTTTATTTCTGTTAATGTTGATGATTATGGCTTACTGCCAATGAAAACACAAAAGCCTTTGTCCCAGTAAATTAGAATACTTTACAACAACAGCTTGAAAAATGTTTTTAAAATCCGAAATGTTGGCCTACTGAGATGTATGTTCAGTAAATGCACTCAATACTTGGTCGGGCTCATTTTGCATCAATTACTGCATCAATGCGGCGTGGCATGGAGGCACAGTCTCATTTTATGAGGTTAGAAATCTGGAATGATTCAACATATCCCAGTAATTTTAAGATTGTTTTATCGTGACATGTTGTACTTCACATTAATAGTAAATGCTGTGGATATAATTTGCCCTTATTTTTGAAAATATCGAAAATTTGTCAAAACATGTGAAAATTTTCCAAACTCGGGCGATTCACAGAATTGTACAACATTGGGCTAAGTCAATGGAAAATTACCATTTTTCCAATAAATTTTTATTTTAGCAAAAAGTTTTTAATTTTTATAAGTGCTAATAGGAAAAAATGGACTTCACAGTTTGTTGTCCAATTTCTCCTAAGTGCTCAAATACCCCATATGTAATCATGAACTTCTTTTCAGGCACAGTGCAAAGCTCAGACTGGAAGGTGCACCGTATTATAGTGCAGACTTGGCTATATAGGGATATTACGGTAACAAGAGGGCATTCACTAAGACTGGAAGAGAAAAGGTTTCAGCACCAGCATAGGAAGGGGTTCTTTACGGTAAGAGCAGTGAGAATATGGAATTCACTGAGTGAGGAGACGGTAATGTCGGATTCACTAAACCAGTTCAAGCGGGGACTGGAAGCTTTTCTAGATACCAGGCAGATTTCTGCATATACTTAAAAATAGAATAAAATAGTAGGTTGATACAGGGATTTATTCTGACTGCTGGTTTCAGAGTCGGGAGGGAATTTTTCCTCAGGTGAAGATTGGCTAAATCATTTGGGGTTTTTGCCCTCCTCTGGATCAACTTTAGCAATTACAGAACTAACAGGTCGAACTTGATGGACGCAAGTCTTTATTCGGCTTTACTAACTATGTAACTATATATGTAACTATTTTGGTTTGCGGATGCCATGACCCACCGGAAGAGCTCCTGAGGTGCCAGAACAGCAGAACTCCCCCATAAAGTGACCCCATTTTACAAACTACACCTCTCAATGAATTCATCTAAGAGTGCAGGGATCATACTGACAGCAAGGTGTGTCGCAGAATTTTAGGCCATTGGGCAGTGAAGAAAAAATAATTAAATTTTTATTAAAAAAAATGTTTTTGCCCCACATTTTACATTTTCTCACCGGGATATGGGTAAAATGGCATCAAAATGTGGTGCTCAATTCCTGCTGAACGTGGCAATACCCCATATGTCGCTGTACAGTACTGCTTAGCCACTGCAAGACTTGGGAAGCACGGAGAACTATGTGACTCTTGGAGATCAAAGTATGGTAGAATAGTTTGCAGACTCCATATACAGAGCCCCTAAGTGCCAGAAGAGCAAAATCACCCTCAAGTGGCCCCATTTTGGAAATTACACCCCTTTGACAACTTATCTACAGGTGTAGTGATGATTTTGACTCCATGGGTATTTTCCAGATACAAACAGCAGTGGCTGTTGCTGAGTGAAAATTACAAATCTACCATTATAGTGCCCGTAGATTTTAGTGCCCATAATTTTTTATGTCCATACATTGTCCCGAGCTCATACTTCTGGAAACATGGATCCCGTAAATTAAGTGGACTCTCATCGCTACAGAAAAGCCAAACATGTGGACGCTAAATGTGGTTTAGGCACAATGTGTGACTTAGATGGAGGGGGCATTTGGATTTAGGAGTTCGGTATTCACTGGATTTATTTTGGGAGATGAGGAGTCATAGTGCTTTTCCAGAGCCTTTGTGTTACTAGTAACGTGGAAGCCCCCTAAGGGCTCACTCACACTTGCGTATAAAATGGACGAGTGCAATACGATATAAAATCGAACTGTACTCTGTCCAATGTTATTTAATGAGGCAATGCAGATATGCATATTTTTTCTTAGCTGTATTCGGCATGAGAAAAATATTGTACTCTGAAATCGGACAACGCAAGAAAAAAATTGAATGCTATATAGACCATCAGAGTGGCATTATTATTACTATTATTTATTATTATAGCGCCATTCATTCCATGGCGCTTTACATGTGAAGGAGATATACATAGTACAAACAATTACAGTAAACTTTGAACAATACAAGTCATTGTGACGCGCCCCCTGGGCCGTGGGGTACTCGGTAACCTGGCCGGTCGTTGCTAGGGGAGATGCCACAATGGCGGTGACCCGGTCCGTGACCCAGGGCGGTCAATAAAAGGGAATTTGAGAAAAGGGAAATTTTAGTTTTAAAGTTTAATGTTCGTGACGCCACCTGTGGTTTGCGGCTAAAGGGAGTCGTCGCTGCGGAGCAGGTCCTCTGGAGCTGAGGTTAATGCAACAGAGTTGGTTTAGCTCTCCACAGGTAGAGTTTAGCCTAAGGGCGTTGCAGGAATGTTATAGATGAAGTAGGTGTGCAGTGTGGTGCAGAGGATGATGGCGCAGTAATAATTCGCAGAGACAGTGGGGTGCAGTCTTCAGCGTTTTACTCACTATTTTTAGACTCCAAGTTACCTGGGCCAGGGTAACTTCCCACGTCGTCCTGTGTCTAATCAGGGAGGGGTTCAGCAAACTCCCAGGTACCTCCGGAGTACGTAACAGGACCCTTTTCTGTGTGTTCCTTCTGGCCGTCTCCCTGCACCTCACACCCAGTGTCCCAAGCCAGTGACCGCGGACCTTGTCGGGCGACTTCTTCTCTGTCCCCTGGGTCCTCTATGGCCACATTTTTGGTGATATAGATGTGGCTGTGACTGCAGCACCTGAAATGCTGCACCCTCCGGTTATCTAGTTGAGACTTAAAGAACTCTGCTAGTTTAGGGGCCGGTCCCCTCTCTGCGGCCTGATCCTTCCACGTTTCTGGCATCCGCACTGCCCGCTCCCCAGGGATCCTTTCTCTCCTCCTGGAGCCTTTCCCCTTCTTCTTCTCTTGCCCCTCCTGCTGGCCTGGAGTAGTGTAGTGTTGGATGCAGGTGTTTGGGTCCCGGGCAGTACTCCATCCTTACCTGAGCGTGAGATACCACACCTCTGGGTGAGATGCAGTACCTCTGTGGCGACTGAACTCCCAGGGGCGCCACAGTTGACTGGTACAGGAGGAGCAAGGACCCTGCCCGGGAGGGCTCACAATCTACAGGGACATCCGATTTTTATGGAAACATTACAATCCTGTAATATAGGAAATTGTAGATGGTCCTGTAAAAGATTAATAGCTGCTGATTAAAAAAAGAAACGGATTGTATACGGACAGCACATCTCCTGGATGAGAGTGGGACCCATTTTTTTTTCAACCTAGTGTGAGCGAACCTTAAATTTCCGAATGGCCTAATTCAGATAAAACCACTTTTGGGGTTCACTATAATGAGACAGCAGAGAGGGTCAGACACCCTCTGACCACTGCTCCACTCCTGTGATGCCCCACGCTGACTTGGGTCCCTCTTTCTTTTGGTGAGCAATGTTTTGAAATTGTATAATTGACATAATCAAGACACAGTTGAAAGTTGGATTGAACTCGCTGTATTATATGTCCCAGTTATATAATGTGTCTCACTATTTATATGATGTATAGGTTTTAACCATTTCTATTAAAGTTGCTTTTTATGCCATTATACTCATGTGTCCTCCAGTATTCATATATTTTTGAGTAGACATGTCTGTGCTGGATCTGGAATTTCTGTACTGGATTTTTAGCCGGTGTTCTGTATAATGTTGGTCGCAATTTGTTTATATACTCTGTACTCAGTGTTGTCCTTTTTTTTAAAGGTGCATAAAACTGTTGAGGACCGTGCTTTTATGCACGCCTAAAAAGACGGACACCGCCGTATCACAGGCAAGACAGAGTCCAAAAGGACCTCATCTGCCTCATTATAGGGAATCTTCCGCCAGGGGTTCCATCTGAATCATGTATTTCAGAGATTTACATGGAAACCCCAGTGTAAGCGCTCAACGTAGAGCACAGGATAAATGTGAGCCGAGCCTTACTGCGATCTTTGGGAGGCAGAATGAACAAAGCAAGAGCAGGTCAAGAATTGTTTTCATTTAATTTTTTATGCTGTTCCTCGTGCAATATAAGTGATAAGATGACTTTATTCTTCGGGTTGGTGCGATTACAGAGATACCAGATTGATATTGGGTTCTTATGTTTGGCTGCTGTCACAAACTAAAAAATGTTTTTGAATCGCTTATTTAGAAAGCTATAATTTTTCTATATTTCTGCCGAGTCATGTGAGGGCTTGTTTTTTGTAGGATGAGTTGAAGATTTTATTGGTACCATTTTCGGGCACGTGACAATTTTTGATCGCTTTCTATTCCGTTTTTTGGGAGGCAGAATAAACAAAAAGCAGCAATTCAGGAATTGTGTTTTTTTTTTAATTTATGCCGTTCACCGTGTGGTAAAATTGATGAGGCAGCTTTATTCTTCTGGTTAGTATGATTACAGCAATACCACATTTATATCTATTTTTTTATGTTTTGCCACTTTGACACAATAAAAACTGTTTTATAGAAAAATGAATTGTTTTTGCATCACTCTATTCTGAGGGCTTTAGCTTTTTTATTTCTCTGCTGACAGCTGTATTTTGGCTTTTTTTTTGTAGGACATGATGACATTTTCAGTGATACCATATTTATTTACATTTGATTTTTTGATCGCGTTTTATTCTACTTTTTGTTTAGTGATGAAAAAGCATTGTTTTTTGTCACTTTTTTATTATGTCGTTCACTGAAGGCATTAACTAGTGTGACAGTTTTATAGGTCAGGACATTCTGAATAAGGCAATACTAAATATTTGTACTTTTTTTTGTTTTTACATAAATAGACCTATCTATTGGCATAATATTTTTTTTCATTTTTTTATTTATTTTGTGACTTTTTTTTAATATTTTTACAATTTGTTTTTAACTTTTTTTCTTAGTCCCTCTATAGGACTTATTATTACTTACTTATTATTACTTTGATCGCTGGCATAATCGGTAGGCATGTCAGACCACGTTTAACAATATCAGCACATATTTGTTGACTGGACTGAAAGATGTTCTGCGAAAATATAAAAAACCTCTTCCAACCCATTGGTTGTAAATTTGTGCATGTCATATCATGTTTTAGCTAAGATTTTGTGAAAATTTTATCGAGAATCAAAAGGACCACAACTCGTGAGTACAGCTTTAAAGAATGGTAGGCTTTTTACTTTCATGTGTCTACTGGTGACCAAATCCCAAGGCGATCATGTTTTCAAACTTCAGCAAGTTTGATCATTCTATTCTCTAAAGTTATGAAATTTTGTATTTTATTTTTCTATTAATTTCCTCAACTCTATTCTGTTAAGGGTCGCTGAACAGCAACAGTCATGTTTCCATCTAAAGACTGCTGACAATCCATACAGACCTAATATTTCTCACTGCTGAGAGGATGAAACGATTGTATGTAGTAAATCAGCTAAACAGCCTGAAATCTAGTAGGTTTTTCTTAAACTGATACATTGTAGGAAACTGTTAGGAAAGGGAGGTGATTAGTGCTTTTGATGTATGTAGGCCCTATTTACATCACATTCATTTAATGTGTTCGCCAGGAAAAACTTCCTATATGTTAAATGGATTAGATCCATTTAAAGGGTTATTCCCATCAATCTCACTCCATAACTGGGCTGCAAGTGTGAGGTTTCTGAGACTGTCCTTCTATGAATGCCAGCATTGAACCAGTACTCACACCCAGAACTTTGTCAGACAGTGTCAACTCAGCTGCAAAGGCATGTATGAAGATTCCAGGAAAGCTTTATTCTCAGACTGAAATTCATGTGAATAGATGATGCTTAGTCAAGGATATACAGAGGATGAACAAATGATGGCTGACTCAGTACCAACTAAATACAAGAAAAGGGGAGGAGATACCTACATCAAAGCTAGACTACAGGGAGACAGGCAAGACAAACTTCGAAAGGCAAACTGATTGCATCAGAATAACAGCAATAATACAATCATAATACAATGCTGGATAGTTCCTAAGTTGTGGGACATGACATTGCTCATCTGAAATCTTTATATTTTACCATAAACCAATGTTGAAACAATGTTCTTGAATGATGGAGCCCAAAAGATAAAAGAGAAACATGCAACAATGTAACTGCCAACAATTGTATAGTTCAAATTTGTGGCTAGTGGCCTGTAGTTCACAACAATAGGGATCATAGTCCAGGTTCCAATTAGAAACCCAACTTCTGATTCATGAAGCCACAGCTTCCTCCAACCCCAAATAATCCAAATGATAAATGTTCCAAGTTGCAACAAAGCTGATAGTATATGGAAGTATGCTTCCGCCATAAGCTGTGTCAGATAGTATTGTCCTTCCTTGAATGAAGCATCACAATTATAAAGATTCCAGGAGAGTTTTATTCTCAGGCTGCAAATTGCCTCTTCAGAGAAAAAGAGGTCTTGTACTCTATAGCGCCACCTATTGGAAGCAGCATTCTCAGGCTGAAATTCTTGTATTATGCATAACACCAACAGGTGGAAAGATTGTTTTTAGCCAATAATGTACAGAGGATGAACATGAGACAATGATGGCTGAATCAGTACTAACTAAATATAAAAAGAAGGAGGGTTACCTACATCAGAACTAGACTGCAGAGAGATAGACAGGACAAACCTGAAAAGGCAAACTGATTGCGTACAACTAATACAGGAATGATACAATGATATTACAATACTGTGTAGTCCCCAAGTTGTGGGACATGACACCCATATTTAGACGTTATTCCCTGTAACCTATCCCCAGGGGCTCTTAAATGCCCCATCTTAATGGATCGGTGCCCAGACATGTGCACCACTGCCTCATTCATTCTTTAAGGGAATAGCAAAGTTGGTCGAGTAAAGAACTCTGCTTTATCCTGCAGTCCCATGGAGACTGAATGGAGTGGGGAAGCGCATGTGTGGTCAATGTTCCATTCAGATGGGGCATTTCAGAGCCTCTTTCCTGGGATTACTGGAGATTCATGGGATAAGTGATGACTTTAAAAAATGGGAATAACCCTTTAATGAATACATTATGAGCTTTTCAATAGTTTTAATAATGTGCTTGTTAAGAAGATGTCATTATTGTTATAATCTATGAGTGATGGATGCTACTCTTAAGCATCTGTTAGTATATAATGGCATCGATATAATGAATACTTCATAAAAAGCTTATGACTAGTGTTGAGCGAGCATGCTCGACACTGCTCGTTACTCGCCCGAGCATCACGCTACTCAGGATGTTCGGTGAGCACCAAGCATTTCCGGGTTACTCGGGTGGGAGCTCGGGTCTCTGCCCAGCACGTTTGGCGCTCTTTACAGAGCCAATGAACATGCAGGGATTGCCAGCCAGTCACTGTAATGCCGCAGCCATGTTGTTTGTGGGCATTACAGTGATTGGCTTGCCGCACAGCGTCACCTTGAGTATTTAAAACCGGGCGCCGCCATCTTTGACACAGTCGCTCTGGATCAGCCAGTGTAGGGTCAGTGCTGCTGAGTTAGGGAGAGATATATAGTGCGAAATAGGTAGTGTAGGGTCTGTAAAGGCTGCCAAATCAAACAAACAGTCCTTCTCAGTACTAATATCCATCCCAGATATTAGGCAGGCAGGCTGTATAGGAGACGCAGTGGTTATACCAGCAAACGTTGCATTACAGTCCTGTGTGCTCCTGTTGGTCAAATTGCTAGACTTATCACCCCGGTCTCAGGGGCCAGGAAAAAATATTTTTTATTCATCTAAATCCTGTATTTTTTTTTCCCCTCAGTCAGGCTGTCCAAATACGCGTCTTATTAACCTTTTGGTTCCCCCCCCCCCCAAAAAAAATTGAGTGTGTCTGTGACTGTTCAGACACCAGTATAACTGTTTAAGAGAGTCTGATGTACGCCACATAACTATAACTGTGGTTTTGCAGTTCCACGGGTCAAATCTCTGTATTATCCTGTTTTTGGCATTTTTTGCCGTAAAAAAACTGTAATATTGTCTCCCTGACTGGTGAGACACCAGTATATCTGTTTAAAAGAGTCTGGTGTACGCCACATAACTATAACTGTGGTTTTGCTGTTCCACGGGTCAAATCTCTGTATTATCTTGCTTTTGGCAATTTTTACCGTAAAAAAAAAGCAGTAATAGTGTCTCCCTGTCTGTTCAGTCACAAATATATCTGTTTAAAAGATTCTGGTGTAGGCCAGACAAATAGAACTGTAGTTTTGCAGTTCCACGGGTCAAATATCTGTATTATCCTGTTTTGGGCATTTTTTGCCGTAAAAAAAACTGTAAAAGTGTCTCCCTGACTGGTCAGACACCAATATATCTGTTTAAAAGAGTCTGGTGTACGACACATAACTATAACTGTGGTTTTGCAGTTCCACGGGTCAAATCTCTGTATTATCCTGTTTTTGGCATTTTTTGCCGTAAAAAAAAAACAGTAATAGTGTCTCCCTGTCTGTTCAGTCACAAATATATCTGTTTAAAAGATTCTGGCGTAGGCCAGACAAATAGAACTGTGGTTTTCCTCTTCCACTTTTCTAATCTCCTTTTTATTACCTTTTTTCCATTGATAGTGCGAGTGTAAGCTATTTTACTTCATTTACAATGGGCAAGGCACGTGGCAAGGGACGTGGAACTGGACGTTCTGGTGATGGTGCGTGTAGAGGACGGGGCCGTGGCCAAGGTGAAAATGTGTCACAACCAACAGCCACATCTTCTCGCTCCCACTTCTTGACCGAATTACTAGGTAAGCACACTACAACATCAGTATTGCGAACTGATCAGTGTGAACAGGTTATTAATTGGATAGCAGATAATACTTCCAGTTACCTGGGCACCACCATCTCCGATCTGTCTTCCACACGGTCAAGTTTTAGTAGCCATGAGTCTCCACCGCATACTCCTCCTCACCCTGATGCTCCTTCCTAACACCATGCCGAGTGTCGTCAGACAGCAACTGATCCCACACTTGCACACTCTGAAGAGCTGTTCACTGGTCCATTTCCATATTTGTGCCCCTCGCCTGCTCCTCTTGAAGTGGTGGAAGAGGAGATCCCATGTAGAGATGCCCAAATATTTGAACAGCCACGGCTACAGGTAGTCGACGCTGGCAATTTGTCACAAGAGGTGGACGATGACGAGACACAATTGCCACAAAGTGAGGAGGAGGATCGTGGTGCGCAAGTGGAAGAGGAGGAGGTGGTGGATGATCTAGAAACTGACCCAACGTGGCAAGAGGACACGCAGAGCGAGGGCAGCAGCACACAGGGGGAGGGAGGCAGAGTACCCCAACAGGCAAGAAGAAGCAGTGTGGTGGCCACACACAGAAGAGGGGCAACAGTTCCCCGTAACACCAACATGAGGGACGTTGCCAGTACAACCGGTAGGTCTTCCAGAGTCTTGGAATTTTTTTAAAGACTCTGCTGTTAACCCCAAAAAGGCCATTTGTACCATCTGCCATGCCAGCATCAGCAGGGTGACAAAACTACCAGCCTGACCACCACCAGCATGATCAGGCACATGGCAGCAAAGCACCCGACTTTGTGGGGTGAACCCCAGGGTCCATGACCAGTGTCAGCGGGTGTCACTATTGCTTCTTCCGCTGTTGTGCATGTGATAGAACCCCCTGTTGTGTGTGCAAGGCAATCCCCTGTCCATACTGCATGCAGAGATGCCCCATCCTCTCAGTCTTCACTTGTTATGGCAGTTTCTCAAGAAACAGCATCAACGTCCACGTCCCACTGCAGCGTTCAATTGTCCATATCCCAGAGCTTTGAACGAAAGCGCAAATTCGCAGCCAACGCCCCACAGGCCACAGTCTTAAATTTGCACATTTCACGACTGCTTGCGTTGGAAATGCTGCCTTTTTGGCTGGTGGAGACGGAATCCTTCCTCAACCTTATGGCGGTGGCCGTCCCTCGGTACTCGGTCCCCAGCCGACACTATTTTGCCCGGTGTGCCATCCCCGCACTACACAAGCATGTGTCCCAAAACATCTGCCGTGCCCTCAAAAACGCAGTTACTGGGAGAGTCCACCTGACAACGGACACGTGGACAAGTGCTTGTGGCCAGGGACGGTACATCTCCCTGACGGCACACTGGGTAAACATAGTGGAAGACGGGACCCAGTCGGACCTTGGGACGGAACACATCCTCCCCACACCGAGGATTGCGGGCCCTATGTCAGTCAGAGTTGCCCCCACAGTGTACAGCTGCTGCGCATCATCCTCCTCATGTTCAGCCTCCATCTCAAATATCACCACATCAGTTACAAGCTAAAAGCACTGCAGTACTGTCTCAGCCAAGTGGCAACAGGCTGTGCTGAAACTCATAAGCTTAGGTGAGAAACCTCACACTGCTTGTGAGTTGTGGACAGCTGTGAAAGAGCAGGCAGATCTGTGGCTGAGACTGCTGAACCTACATCCAGGCATGGTCGTGTGACAATGGCTTTAACCTGGTGGCGGCTCTGAGGCGAGATCACACACGTACCATGCCTGGCTCATGTGCTTAACCTCGTGGTTCAGCGGTTTCTTAAATCGTACCCCATGTTGCCAGATCTGCTCATCAAAGTACGCCGCCTGTCAACTCATTTTCGCAAGTCGGCTACAGCTTCCGCGCCCTTGCTGTGTTGCAGGAGCGTTTGCAGCTTCCGTCACACTGACTGGTGTGTGATGTCCCCACACGTTGGAACTCTACCCTCCACATGTTGCAAAGGATTTGTGAGCAGAAGAGAGCAGTTGTGGAGTACCAGCTGCAACAAGGCCGTCGATATTCAGGTCAGACTCCACACATAAGACCTCAGGAGTGGACCTGGATGTCTGACATATGTACCATCCTGACAAACTTTGAGGAGTCCACCAAGATGGTGAGTGGCGATGACGCCATCATTAGCGTCAGCATCCCACTTGTCTGTCTTTTGCAACACTCTCTGCAGAGAATTAAAGAGGAGGCATTGCAGCCAGAGTATGATGAGATGGATCAAGAAGCCGTAGCAGGCGATTACACACAGCCCAGCCTCATCTCATCCCAACGTGCATTTGGGGACAATGAGGGAGAGGAGGAGGAAGAACAGGAGCTGGTATCATGCGCTGTAGACGGTAGTACCTGTACAACTGTCATACCGTCGGTTCAGCGTGGGTGGCCTGAGGACAGGGGGGAGGAGGAGAGCATGGTCAGTCGTCACCTTGGTGAGGACACGGAAGTCTTGCCCGTTACCAGTCTGGCACGCATGGCTGACTTTATGTGACGCTGCCTTAACCGTGACCCTCACGTTGTCAAAATGTTGGGTGACAGTCATTACTGGTTGGTGACACTTTTAGACCCCAGCTACAAGGAGAACTTTCACTCTCTTATTCCTGAGGTGGAGAGGTCTACAAAAATGGGGCAGTACCAGAAGGCCCTTGCTGAAGAACTGTTAAAAAAATTCCCATCTGAACATGCTAGTGGCAGAGATCACAGTTCGTTGCCCAACCAAGGCGTACAGGCGAGAGAGACGCAACTCCAATCCAGCAGAGGCAGGGGAACACTGTCAACATTCTGGGACAGTTTTCTGAGACCCGCCCAGCTTACAGGCCCTGAGGCACGGGGTACTTTCACAAGGAGTGGAAAGTTTCAAAAGCTGGTGAGGGAGTACATTGCCGACCATACCAGCGTCCTCCGTGATTCCTCTGTGCCTTTTAATTTTTGGGTATCCAAGCTGGACACTTGGAATGAACTCGCTCTGTACGTCTTGGAGATCATGGCCTTCCCTGCCGCTATCGTGTTATCGGACCGTGTTTTTAGTGCCGCTGGGGGAATTATAACAGATAAGCGCACTTGCCTGTCAACTGACAATGCTGACAAGCTGACCCTTATCAAAATGAACAAGGGCTGGATTGGGCCAGATTTCTCATCACCACCAAATGACAGCAGAGTAACATGAAGTCAAATCCATTGTGTTATTTCGGGAGGTGTATTCCCATGCACCGCTTCACACCCACACATAGGTATACGCTTCCTCATTTTGGCTGTATTTTGCTCTTCTCCTTATCCTCAGCCTCCACCACCACTATACCACCAGGGTGACCTTGGTCCGTGTTGCTAGCATTGCAAGTTCCTCCGTCTCAATTTTTGGCAGCTTTTGCTTGGAAGGCATAGGCAAAGACTATGGGAGACCCACTCCTCAATAATGGGAATAATGTTTTAAGATGCTGTACTGCATGGCTCTTCCAAGGGGCATTTAAACCGTCTTGCTAAGCTACTGCAACCTCCATGTCTCTTCCAAAGGGCATTAAAACAGTCTTGTTAAGCTACTGCGACCTCCACGTCTCTTCCAAGGGGCATTAAAACCGTCTTGTTAAGCTACTGCGACCTCCACCACTTTTCCCAGGGGCATTGATATTGTCTTTTTATTCCACTGCAGCCTCCACGATTCTTCCAAGGGGCATTAAAACCATCTTGTTAAGCTACTGCAACCTCCACGTCTCTTCCAAGGGGCATTAAAACCGTCTTGTTAAGCTATGCAACCTCCACCACTTTTCCCAGGGGCATTGATATTGTCTTTTTATTCCACTGCGACCTCCACGTCTCTTCCAAGGGGCAATAAAACCGTCTTGTTAAGCTACTGCGACCTCCACCACTTTTCCCAGGGGCATTGATATTGTCTTTTTATTCCACTGCGACCTCCACCATTCTTCCAACGGGCATTGCATTTCCTCCTAATTTTAGTCAGCTTTTGCTTTTCAATGCATAGGCAAACACTAAGGGAGACCCACTCCCCAATAATGGGTAGAAGGTATTTAGTATTATGTAATCCACGTCTGTTTCAAGGTACATTGCAGTTCCTCATAATTTTTGGAAAGCCTTCCATTCACTGCTTAGGCCAACAGTGCACAGGAGACCCAGTTGCTATAAATGGAAAAAACAGTTTAGTTAAGGCCCTCTGACCTCCATGTCACTTCCAAGGGGCATTGGAGTGCCTCGAAATTTTTGTTAGGCATTGCACTCACTGCATGCCCTATAACTGTGTAGCCGAACCACTCCTTTTGGTACAGAAACATATCCTACAAGACATGTGTGGTTGACTGGCCTGATATTGATGTGAATGGTCCCTGTTCCTCCTGCTCTTTCTCCTTTGCCACCACCTTATCCATCATTCATCACCTGCAGCTTTGTTTTAACGGGAGTCATAGAATTGGGATAGTAGCAGGAAAACATCCAGCAATCCTCGGAGGAGGTAGGATATGCGCCAAAACGCTGACCACCTCAGGCCTAGCCGCTACTACATACATGCGCTTGCATTCCAAGAAAACAAAGCAGACACTAACTTCTATCATCATCATCATTCTCCTCACCTTGGCACTCTCAACCCCCCCCGATGGAGAAGCCAGGGCCCACCGGAGGAGTCTGGTTCTCAGGTGGGCTCTTCCAATGCTGCCCCAAAGCAGGCCGGGCTAAGAAAAGTGTGGGGGAAGTTCAGCGGAGAAATAGGGGCGGCTGGGGACCGTCTAAGGACACCCGGCCGCCCGCAGGCGGCTGGGGACCGTGTGTGGACACCCGGCCGCGGGGCGGCTGGGGACCAAGTATGGACACCCGGTCGCCCCCTGGCGGCTGGGGACCGAGCATGGACACCCGGCCGCCGGGCGGCTGGGGACTGAGTATGGATACCTCGCTGCCAAAGCAGCCATGAGGTAGTGGCCAGCTTCGGCCTCCTCCAAACTAAAAGGCCCCATTTCAAGTGCAAGCTAGCAGTATGGTATTGCAGCTTGGGGGTGGGTGGGTGGCAGGTTGCACACTTACGCTTGCATTCCAAGAAAACAAAGCAGATGCTAACTTCTATCATCATCATCATGCTCCTCACCTTGGCACTCTCAACTCCCCTGATGGAGAAGCCAGGGCCCACCGGAAGAGTCTGGTTCTCTGGTGGGCTCGTCCAATGCTGCCCTAAAGCAGGCCAGGCTAAGAAAAGTGTGGGGGAAGTTCAGCGGAGAAATAGGGGTGACTGGGGACCGTTTATGGACACCCGGCCGCCCCCTGACGGCTGGGGACTGAGCGTTGACACCCGGCTGCCGGGTGTCTGGGGACTGAGTGTGGATACCAGGCCACCGACGCAGCCATGACATGGTGGCCGGCGTCTGCCTCCACATGCCTAAAAGGCCCAATTTCAAGTGCAAGCAGGCTAGCAGTATGGTATTGCAGCCTGGGGGTGGGTAGGTGGCAGGCTGCATATTTGCACTTGCATTGCAAGAAATGGGGGAGATACAATTGAACACTGCTCTGGGAGAAGGACTTGCATGGGGATAGTTGCAAGTCGCCATCTTCTGATGCAGCAAGGATCACTTCTGATGGGCACACTTTTAGGCAGTGACCTGGGTGTC
The DNA here is from genome assembly GCF_046119375.1 of Phyllobates terribilis. NCBI lineage: Eukaryota > Metazoa > Chordata > Amphibia > Anura > Dendrobatidae > Phyllobates > Phyllobates terribilis. The sequence goes on along the minus strand of NW_027362771.1, from coordinate 409,152,514 downwards.
AGAGATGCTTCCAGGGGTCTTCCCCATGCTGTTCCCATGTCTTTTAAGCACTGTATGCATGTGTCACACAGCACATGGCCAGATAAGATTGTAAAATGTTAAAATGACATTTCCCGGTGAATGCATTAGCCACGGTTGAAAGCAATACAAAAGTGCAAAAACGCATAAAAAATGCTACTTGTGAACATAACCCAAGGTGTGGAGGAGTATTTTTGTTTTTAGTTATTTATTTTACCTTATACAGTCATGGCCAAAAGTTTTGAGAATGACACCAAAATTATATTTTCACTTGATCTGCTGGCCTCTGATTTTTATTAGTGCTTGTCTGATGTTTATATCACATACAGAAATATAATTGCAATCATATTATGAGTACCAATAGGTTATATTGACAGTTAGAATGAGTTAATGCAGCAAGTCAATATTTGCAGTGTTGCCCCTTCTTCTTCAAGACCTCTGTAATTCTCCCTGGCCTGCTCTCAATCAACTTTTGGACCAAATCCTGACTGATAGCTGTCCATTTTTGCATAATCAATGCTTGCATTTTGCCAGAATTTGTTGGTTTTTGTTTGTCCACCCGTCTCTTGATGATTGACCACAAGTTCTCAATGGGATCTGGGGAGTTTCCAGGCCATGGACCCAAAATCTCTATGTTTTGTTCCATGAGCCATTTAGTTATCACCTTTGCTTTATGGCAAGGTGCTCCATCATGCTGGAAAAGGCATTGTTGGGCGCCAAACTGCTCTTGGACGGTTGGGAGAAGTTGCTCTTGGAGGACATTCTGGTACCATTCTTTATTCATGGCTGTGTTTTTAGGCAAGACTGTGAGTGAGCCGATTCCCTTGGCTGAGAAGCAATCCCACACATGAATGGTTTCAGGATGCTTTACAGTTGGCATGAGACAAGACTGGTGGTAGCGCTCACCTCTTCTTCTCCGAATAAGCTGTTTTCCAGATGTCCCAAACAATCGAAAAGGGGATTCATCTGAGAAAATGACTTTGCCCCTGTCCTCAGCAGTCCACTCCCTGTACCTTTTGCAGAATATCAGTCGGTCCCTGATGTTTTTTCTGGAGAGAAGTGGCTTCTTTGCTGCCCTCCTTGAAACCTGCCCTTGCTCAAAGAGTATCCGCCTCACAGTGCGTGCAGAAGCACTCACACCAGCCTGCTGCCATTCCTGAGCAAGCTCGGCACTGCTGGTAGTCCGATCCCGCAGCTGAAACAGTTTTAAGATACGGTCCTGGCGCTTGCTGGTCTTTCTTGGGCGCCCTGGAGCCTTTTTGACAACAATGGAAGCTCTCTCCTTGAAGTTCTTGATGATGCGATAGATTGTTGACTGAGGTGCAATCTTTGTAGCTGCGATACTCTTCCCTGTTAGGCCATTTTTGTGCAGTGCAATGATGGCTGCACGTGTTTCTTTAGAGATAACCATGGTTAACTGAAGAGAAACAATGATACCAAGAACCAGCCTCCTTTTAAAGTGTCCAGTGATGTCATTCTTAATTAATCATGACTGATTGATCGCCAGCCCTGTCCTCATCAACACCCACACTTGTGTTAATGGATCAATCACTAAAACGATGTTAGCTGCTCCTTTTAAGGCAGGACTGCAATGATGTTGAAATGTGTTTTGGGGGTTTAAGTTCATTTTCTGGGCAAATATTGACTTTGAAAGTACAGTAATTGCTGTTAAGCTGATCACTCTTTGACATTCAGGAGTATATGCAAATTGCCATTATAAAAAATGAAGCAGTAAACTTTGGAAAAATTACTATTTGTCTCATTCTCAATACTTTTGGCCATGACTGTACACAAGTCTTTACCCTGGAAAGGAAGTTCCTTAACATATTTCACAGTTTCAGTTTCGTTTTTGAATGTTTTCTTGTGAGCCGTAAAAGTGGCTTAATACCTCTGACCACGTTGTTGACAGCAGTGACCTGGGGGTCAGAAATGCTTCCTGGGGCGATCCCCATGCTGTCCCAATGTCTTTTGAGCACTGTCACTATCGTTTTGGACACTTTTTAGGCTTTCTACAGACTGCCGGGGGTGCCGCCGCAAAAATTTTCGGGTCTTCCATAGACTAACATTGGGCTCGTTGCTTGGGTCAAGCACCCGAGTATCACGGTGAGCTCGGCCCGAGCTTCGAGCACTCGAGCATTTTAGTGCTCGCTCAACACTACTTATGACATATCCATTTAATGGATGCTACTGAAAACCAAACGTTACCCATACATTTCTATGTAAAAAACAAACAACCTTTTACTGGTTTCCAAGGAATAGCATAGTCTGCTATGCCTATACCTTTTTGTGCTATTCTTGTGTATACCTGGCATAAGGAGGCCACAGTATGCTCTTTTGGCCCTTGTTTGGCAATAAGAAAACTACAGACACACTATTGTATACATTATACGTTCCTAGGGTACAAAAACAAGGTATAAACAAGGCCCTAGCTCACAAAGGATTGTTTAGACTGGACCTTTCATCTTAGATGAATCTAGGGGTATATGTTTTTAGCTTTTCAATGTAAATGGGAATGTTCTCATTAACTACCAGCAAACAGAGACCTTGAAATAAGTGAAGAATCAAAATATAAAGTCTATTAGAAAGTTTTATTACCTTCATTATAGGAATGATTAGCTTTACGTACATTGAACTGGAAAAAACACTATAATTTCTCATTACAAATCCTCTGAAAAATAAAATATGCAGTACTGCGCTGTTGGTCAGCATAATCTGCCAGAGTAAATTTCACACAGGACCAGGACAATCCCAGAAAACCAGGAATACTACCAGGTATCAATGTAAAATACCCTTTCATGGAAGGACACATTTGCATATAGGATTTATTAATTTCATTATCCTCATGACACTTGATTGAAAAATCGATCTTTATTTTCTATGCACTTGTAATTATGTTCAGGAGACAAACGGGTGCTGGCTGTATGAGCGCAGCTTGGAGTGTGGGTGAAGAAGATAAATGAATAATTTTTGTTGTACCACAGTAATGTTGAACAGATTGACAGGCAGAAACAAAGGCATATCGATTGATCAAATAAAGACCATCTCTCGAGATACTCATTTAGTACACTAAGATCTCCTTAAAACATGCAAGAAATGATTTTCAACCACTCTAACTCAGGCCAGCTAATGACCGCATAATCTCATAATGCTGTTAGCATGCATGACCACCTGCGCTCCTGTCTAATAACTTGTGATTAATTGTTCTGCTTGTCATGGGATTTCAGTAAGATTGGATTTTAGTGCTGCTTATGTTGTCTTTGACCATTTTGAATTAAGTTGTTTACTTTACAGTAGTACTTGTACATCTTACATATTGTCATACCCTTACATTTAAGGAATTCAGTGTAATCCAAGTTTATGGACCCTATGAACCACTGCTTAAAGTCAGAAGAAGAATTTCTCCTGTAAGGGCCCTTGCACATGACCATTTAAATTGGAGAAGTTCTATCCTTGGTTTTGATGGATAGTAGTGATGAGCGAGCACTAAAATGCTCGGGTACTCGTTTCTCTGGTCGAGCAAATTGGAATGCTCGAGTGCTCAATCCGAGAAACGAGCCCAAAGTAAGTCTATGGGAAACTCGAGCATTTTTCCGGCGGACCCCCAGGCGGTCTGCAGAGGGCCTAAAAATTGCCCACATCGATGGGAACAGTGCTCAAATGACATGGGAACAGCATGGGGAAGACCTCTGGAAGCATCTCTGACTCCCTGGTCACTGCTGTCAACAATGTTGTCAGAGTATTAAGCCACTTTTGCGGACTCACAATAAAACATACAAAAACAAAACCAAAATGGATTTTCCTGAGAAAAATGTTAAGGAACATCCTTTCCAGGGTAATGACTTGTATATAAGGCAAAATAAATAACCAAAAACAAAAATGCTCCTCCACACCTTGGGCTATGTTCACACGTAGCGTTTTTGATGCGGTTTTGCACTTTTGCATTGCTTTCAACGGTGAAAAATACATTCACTGGTAAATGTCATTTTAACATTTTACTCCCTTATCTGGCCAGGTGGTGTGCGAGACATGATCAGAATGTGTGGAATCACCCTGTATGGTTTCTTGCTCCATGTGATCGCACTCCGTCTGCAATGCATCCTCTTTAATTGTGAGCAGAGAGCATTTCAGAAGACAGAGAAGCGGGATGGTGATACTAATTATGGTGTCATCGCTGCTCAGCATCTTGGTGGAGTCATCAAAGTTTTGGAGGATGTTACAGATGTCTGACATCCATGTTCACTCCTGAGGTCTTACGTGTGGAGTCTGACCTGAATGCCGGTGGCCTTGTTGATGCTGGTAGTCAACAACTGCCCTCTTCTGCTCATAAATCCTTCCCAACATCTGCAATGTAGAGTTCCAACGCGTGGGGACATCGCACACCAGTCGGTGAGCTGGAAGCTTCAAACACTGCTGAAGCATGGCAGCGGGGCAGAAGCTGTACTTGACTTTCTAAAATGGGCACACAGGCGGCGTACTTTAACAAGCAGATCTGGCAGATCTGGGTAGGTTTTGAGAAACCGCTGAACCATGAGTTTAAGCAAATGGGCCAGGCATGGTACGTGTGTGAGCTCGCCTCAGTTCAGAGCCACCACCAGGTTCCGGGCATTGTCACACATGACCATGCCTGCCTGTAGGGTCAGCGGAGTCAGCCACAGATCTGCCTGCTCTTTCAGACCTGTCCACAACTCTTTAGCATTGTGCGGTTTGTCACCTAAGCATATTAGCTTCAGCAAAGCCTTTTGCCACTTGGCCGAGGCAATGCTGTAGTGCTTCCAGCTTGTGACTGATGTGGTCATTTTGGAGATGGAGGTTGAAGAGGAGTAGGAGGAGGAGGTGCAGGAGCTGTAGAATGTGGGGCAACCCTGATTGACCCAGGGTCCACAATCCTCGGCGTCAGGAGGATGTGTTCTGTCCAAGGTCCGACTGGGTCCTGGCTTCCACTATATTAACCCAGTGTGCCGTCAGCGAGATGTAGCGTTTCTGCCCACAAGCACTTGTCCTCGTGTCTGTGGTTAGGTGGACTTTCCCAGTAACGGCGTTGTTGAGGGCACGGCTAATGTTGTGGGACACATGCTTGTGTAATGCGGGGACGGCACACTGGGAGAAATAGTGGTGGCTGGGGACTGAGTACTGAGGGATGGCCGCCGCCATCAGGTTGCGGAAAGCTTCCGTCTCCACGAGCCTAAAAGGCAACATTTCAATTGCAAGCATTCGCAAAATGTGTGAATTTAATAGTGTGGCCTGTGGGACGATGGCTGCATATTTGCGCTTGCTTTCCAAGGACTGGGGTGGGGACAACTGAACGCTGCGCTGGGACAAGGACATGGATGTGCTTGCTGATTGTGCTAGTTGAGAGTGTCCAACGACAGGTGCAATGCGGGAGGCATCTTCGCATGCGCCATGGACAGGAGACTGGCATGAATGCACAACAGCGGAAGAAGCAGTGGTGTCACCCACAGACACTGTTTCTGGACCCTGGGGTTCAGACCACTTAATCGGGTACTTTGCTGCCATGTGCCTGATCATGCTGGTGATGGTCAGGCTGCTAGTTTTGCTACCCCTGCTGATGCTGGCCTGGCAGGTGGTGCAAATGGCCTTTTTGGGGTTACCTGCAGAGTCTTTAAAAAACAACCAAACTCGGGAAGACCTAACAGTTGAACTGGCAACTTCCTTCGTGTTGGCGATGCGTAGAATGCTTTCCTGCCTTGTGTCTGCGGCCACCACACTGCTACTTCCTGCCTGTTGTGGTGCTACGCCTCCCTCCCTCTGTGTGCTGCTGTCCCCCTGCCAGATTGGGTCAGTTACTATATCATCCACCACTTCGTCTTCCACTTCCGCACCCTAGTCCTCCTCCTGGTTTTCTGGCAATTGTGTCTCATCATCACTCATCCACTTATTGCGACAGTAATTGCATTTTCCCACCGTTGCCTTCGAGTGACCGTGGCTGCTCAAATATTTGGGCATCGCTACATGCATTTGGAGTGTCCAAGTGTGGGATCAGTTGTCTCCAGGCACTCAGCATGGTGGGAGGAAGGAGGATCAGGGTGAGGAATATGCGGTCCAGACTCACGGCTACGGAAGACTTGACCGTGTGGAAGACAGGGTGGTGGTGGCAAAGTGACTGGAAGCATTATCTGCTATCCAACCAACAACCTTTTGACACTGCTTCGTGTTCAATAGTGGTGTTCTGCGGTCCCCTAGTAATTGGGACAGGAAGGTCGAGCAACCCGATATGGGTGGCACAATTTCAGCTTGCCAACGGCTACGGACTCAGCTTCGGCCTCTGCATGCACCATCACCATCACTTCCACTTCCCCGTCTCTTGCCACGCACCATGCCCATTTTAAATATAATATTTTCCACGTTCACTACAAATGGCTGGATTTGAACCGCAGTTATATGTGATACATCTGACAGAAAACAACGGTTTTAAAAAGCTGGCCTGCAGTTTACTAATACTATTCTTCACAGCATCCTCATGTGAATAGCTTCACCGACACACTGCAACAAGATGGAAATGGAAACTAGAAATGACTGATTTTGGAACGCAGTTATATGTGATACGTCTGATGGAGAACCACAGTTTTAAATAGTGGACCTGTTGTTTACTAATACAATTCTTCACAGAGACCTGTGTGAATAGCTTCACTGACACACTGCAACAAAAGGCAAATGGGGCCAATATTTTCCACATTCAGTTCAAATTTCTGGATTTTTATCGCTGTAATATGGAAAAGCTCTGGCTCTATTCTGCAGTGCTGACAAGCAAATGGAGCCAAAAAATGGTGTACTCTGGATTGCTTTTTAAGCAAATAATCAGGATTAAGATAAAAAAAAATGAGCCCTGGCCACTGATATCTGGGGATATGTCTACAAATATCTGTAATAGCAGGATCAGTCGAACGTGCAATGGACCCTCTTGTGCAGTATGCACTGCAGTCTGCCACATACACTGCCTGCCTTGCTTTTTAAGCAAATAACCAGGATTAAGATAAAAAAGTAGCCCTGGCCCCTGATATCTGGGGCTATGTTTACAAATATTTGTAACAACAGCAGCATTGGACAGAACGTGCAATGGACCCTCTTGCTATATGCACTGCAGTCTGCCACAAACCCTGCCTGCCTGCCGAACTCCTGCTTTCACCATTCACCACTGAATATATGCAGCTGGATTAGTCCTCAGAAGGACTGTTAGTTCAGATGGATATATAGATATGCTGTGGAATACCTATACTAACTATAAACAAGCAAATCTCTCCCTGACTCAGCAGCAGCTCTCCCTACTCTGCCTGTTTCACCCGGTCTTATGTAGACCCGATGACGCTGTGCTGCCAGCCAATCACTGTAATGCCCACAACCAACATGGCTACAGCATTACAGTGCGTGACAAGCAATCCCTGCATGTTCATTGGCTCTCTAAAGAGCGTCAAAAATGCAAGGCGGGGACCCGAGCTTCCGCCCGAGCAATCCGGAAATACTCGCCGAGCTTGGCGAGTATGGAGTAGTGGTGAGCTTGTTCGCTCACCACTAATGGATAGCACTCGTACCCATGATATTCTATGGGGCTGTGCAAATGCCCAATTTTGATCTGAGTGTTAAAATTTACGCCTAAGCGTAAAATTGATAAGAATAGAACTAACTAAAATTGTCGCCATAGACTGTAGTTTCATGGGAACTATTTCAGTGATAGAAATCACTCAGCTAAATATCGAACTATGCTGATGCCATTTCAAGCCATAATGATAGTCAATTTGGTTTACTTGTTACTAGTCAGTCACTGCAACCGTGACATGAAAGTAGCAAGAAATCTAAATATTCTGGACTTTGAAAAGAGTTGAATATTGTAAGAAAGCTGACTGTCATATCAAAATTGCTATTGAAGCTGCTCTGTGACATCGTTTGTATTCCCATCCCAAGTCGTAAGATATCTGTTATGGTTTATTTTAGTGCTTACTAAGAAACATAATAATACAGTTTCTGGAACAGAAGTTTCAGGTATTACTGGCATACAGCTGAAGAGGACTCTTTGGGGAAGCCCTCTTGAGCAGTAGTTGGCAGCAAATCAACATTGCTTAAAATACTCCTGCCAATACTGATTGGCTTAGATCATACAAGTAGCAGACAACAGCTCACAGTCCTCCTCTCCTTTTTAGCTTAATGCCAAACACAGTTTACAGATGTCCAAACTTAGGTTCTATGAGCAGTATAGTGGAATAATAACATACACTGCTCTTTAGCCCTCAGTTTAACCTCAACACCACCTTTAGGCCTCTGTCAAACGGCTATTGAATTGCAGCTGTCACATTTTAACTATTATATTGCAGCTGCCTCACTTGAACCTCCAGGGCTGTAGGGTTATATAATGATCTAAGTTCATCCGATCCACTGTTGTGTTACCCCAATGTGGGTGTCAGAATGCATCCACTTGATAGCTGACTAAAAGTGGTCTTTAGAAATATCCTTGAAAATCAACTGAATACAAGCCACTGTTTAATTTTACTTATATATTATATATTTGTTGTGTTATATCTGTTTGTTGTGTTAAATCTGTTCATGGCATCATACACTTTTTAGGGTATATTTGTGTGAATATAGATTTCATACATTATTTTACATTGTCAAATATGAAATTAAAAACGTATCTTCTAGTCTTCAATTGTGTGTTACACGTATGCTTGCAAATAAACATTTCAAAGGAATAAAACTTATCTGGCATCGAACTACATTATTGCTAAACCCTCTTCACTTTTTTTCCTCATGTGGCCTCATTATCACCTAGAAGCAACTTCTGTGTTGAAGTCAATGTTTTTCTCAAATTAAGGGTCACAGCTTGTTTCTCCACAGTCACATGTCCTCATCTGCTCCTGGGAACTGGCAAGTTTCCCTATTCGGCTGTGGAAATCAGTACCAGTGAGGTGTTGTATTAAACTTATCGCAACTGGGTATTATGGGCGATTCATTTTCTGTCTGGAGGTTTGCCGCCTAATACAAAGCAGATGGTATTCAGAGAAACAAGGAATTAAATCTGCTTTGTTAAACTCAGTTTAAATGATAATAAGTCTTTAATCCTTCCACCATCCTACTTGAATGATATTCTCTGTGTACAGCTTCTGAAATCGTTACCGACAACTTGGAAAACCTGAGGTGCTTATGTCCTCTTGAGTAAACTTGTCCTGATCCATAAGTGGTCTTCTTCAATCCAAAAAGCTCCGAGAGTCTAAATCGGCATTTTTAAGCAAATTACTGAATCCGACTTTTTCTTATTTCTTTAATATCACTGTGAACAGTCAAGAACGCAGTTGAGTTAGTATGATGAGGACCAACACTAATTTCCACTCAAACTTTCTGTAATATTCTATCGTTGTCAAACATTTCCTTTGCAGGAAATTTGATGATAACATGATAACGGTTAATATTATTGCAGTCAATTCCATACTTGTAATCCTTATTAAGAATGGAAAAAAAAAACTCTTGCTGAGATTGAGTTGACTTTTTTCTCCCTGAATACTGGTAAACATAATTAGCCTTGTTAACCTTAGTTTCTGTTGCAAAGAAGCAAATTAGTCTGTAGTGATTGGTTTGTTGCAGAACATTTGTGTAATTAATTGACGGGACAAATCTGTCTCCTAATACTAAATATGATATTGTATATAATTATGCTCCCAATCTGACAAAGAACATAGATAATATTGTTAACTATTAAAGTAAGTGGGTTATATTATTTTATTATTGTGATTTATCTACACAAAGTAATATAATCACATTATTCGTTTATTATTAAAGGGGTTGTTTGCTTTGAATTATTCTGTGTTTTGTTTTACATGGGTCCCTGATAATAAGAGGACCGCTTATTGTCCCTCTGAGGGCACCACAAGTGATAAGTATTAAACTGAACTAGAATTCCACATTAAACACTGCCCATTGAAATAAATAGGATATAATACATAGAAATGCTGAATCCTCTAGAGGAGTAGACATTCTTCATAGGCATGCTCGGCTAAAGGCTGTCATACACATTAGGTGGTTGTCAGCCAAACGATGCTTTGGCTATTTGTTCGGCTGATAGCCATTTCACCCAACTGATCCATAAACAGGACTTCTAGCTCGGCCAAGCACTCCAGTGTTTTCTATGAGAATCCAGCCACCTCACACTTTGGCCGGCGGTTTATCTCCGGGAGAAATCGGACATGCACAATCGACATCTCTCTGAGTCAACAGTTGGCTGGCTCCCCCATACACATTAGATCATTGTCAAACATGTTGATATCGGTGGGTTCATCCGACATTAGTCTAATGTGTATGGGGGTCTTAAGAGTCCTGGCTATAAAGGTCCTGAATAAAGAACCTTCCTGTATTTACTCAGAATTTTCTAATTGCCTATTTAACCCCTAAGTATCAGGCCTAATTTGACATCTTTTTAGGTTTTTTCATAGTCACATTCAAGTAGTAATATTTTTTTTTGTCGTTGTATCGGTATAAGGGCTTATTCTTTGAGGCATGAAATTGTACTTTTTGTGGCACCAATATCTACCTTTGATTAACAATTTATGGGAAGGAATGGAGATAAAACAGCAATTCTGCTGTTGTTTTTTGACATTTTAAATGTTATCCTTTTCACTTAATGCGCAAATAAAGTGTGAACCTTATTCTGTGGGGAAGCTTGACTATGGCAGTACCAATTTTATGTTGTTTTTCTTATTATGTTTTATTACCTTTGCACAATAAATATTCTCAATAAAAATAATTTTATTTTGTAACGCCCTACTCAGTCATATGTTAAACATTTGTCCATAAATTGAGCTATATGAGGGATTATTTTTTGTGGGACAAAATGTATCTTTCACTGGTACCATTTTGGGGTAGATATGACTTTTGAACACTTTTTATTCCAATTTTCTGTAGGAAGGGTGAACAAGAAAAGCAAGCTTGGTGTTATTTTTTAGTATTTTTTAAGCCAGTCACCTTGCAGGATAAATAAAGTTAGTTTTATTCCATTTGACGTACAATTTTTCTAATTACTATTCCACAATAAAAGTTATATTTGTTTTTATCATATTCAGAGTGCAATAACTTTTTAATTTTTCTGCGTACAGAGCTATATGTGGGCTTGTTTTCTGCATAACGAGCAGTGAGTTTTTATTGGTACAATTTTCAGATCTATAGGAAGGCAAAGGAATTCTCCAGTGTGGATAAAATTAAATTATTTATTTAATCCAAGAATGCTGTATATAAGTCTCCAATGAGCTGTACAGAACACAAAAAATAACTTTTATTATACTCACCTATGCTGCGGTCCTGTCCTATGGACATCGTTAATCTTGATCCAGTGCCTCCTCTATTCTTGCAATTGCCATCCTCTTTCACTCCTTCATGTGGAAGACGTGTCATATGTTCTCCACACAGTGTCCTCCATCGCACTCCCACGCAGGCGCACTTCTCTCTGCCCTGCCAAGGGAAGAGCAAAGCATTGTAGTGTGCATACGCCAGCACTCTTTGCCAATTTTATAGTACTTTTCTCTGCCATCAGCAGAGCAGAAACAAGTATGCCTGCTCAGGAACGCGATGGAGGACACTATGATGTCCTGCAACTATGACATTTAGCAGATTATTATACTTTTTACAATGGTGGTCAGTACCTGGGCCATCACAGATCAGCGGTTCTCAGTGGATCGGCAGAGTGGTTTTCCAACTCCAGAGTCACTGGGTAAGTCTCCCTCTTGTAGAGTGTAATGTCTAATGATCAGCAGGGTCATCTCTCTCTCACCTGTAGAGTGTAACATTTTATGATCAGCATGGGTCTTTCTCTCTTCTCTCTCTCTCTCATAGAGTGTAAGCTTTTATGGTCGGCAGGGTTGCCTCTCTCTTTCCACTCCCCCACGTGTAATCTCCATTTAATTGCAAGCTTCCCATGTTCAGATTTGCACTAATTTATTCGCCGAGAAAAACAAATTTGGGAATTCAACAAAATTCGCAACTCCAGATTTCAAGAGATATATTCATCTCTACTATATACCGTTAATTTTTCCACAGTCCCTTCCACTGTCCACCGTAATCATCTCTGAGTGGAAATGGGCTTTAGCTTCTGGGATGTATATAACTTGCTTTGCAGGTAGTTACTCCAGTGGCCATCTGGCTTGTGCAGTCACACAGGGACTCCTGCTGATAGAAGTCTGAGATACACGAGTCTAAAAATGTAATTAGACAATCTGGTTCTTTTGGGTAAAAGAAATAATACTACTACTAATAACAATGTTATCAGCTGCTATCAAGTTACTTCTAACTCATGACAACTTTACAAATATTGCTTCTCCAGGTTGCCTTGTACTCTTTTGCCTTCAGGCTCCCAATTGACATGTTCTTTATTTCTGAAGTATTTTATTTTTTCTTTTTGCAGAGGTTTCTTTCACCCATGGCAACGCTTTAATTCGCTAAAAAAGGCTCTTTTTCTATTACCTAGTACACCAAAGAGTTTACATATACTAAGAATTTTTTTCTAGCAGTTTTAGCAATGGTACTCAATTTCTCATTGGGGAGAAAAATATCAAAATTGGTGCAAAGAAAAAGTGTTGTTCATGGCAACCAATCAAATTCCATCTTTCAATTTATAGAAACCTTTTAGAAAATTAAAACAATGACCCAATAGATTATCATGAGCAATTGGTTTTAGTTTATTATTAGTCATTTTTAAGAGTTGTACAGCAGGTAATTTTTGTACAAAAAAAGTACTCATCTGCTGCTTTGTCCCCTCGAGGTCATTACTTTCTGCTGAGACATCATCTCTACAGAAGGCAGAAGAGACCAGCCTGGGAGTGAAGTGAGTATTGCGTCTTTTTATTATTTTTTTTTAACCAATTAGGCTTTTGTAAACAGTTTCCTCCACCAAACAACCCTTTTATGATGAAATAACGAAAACTTATGTAAGGAAACTTATCCTTTTGTCTTCTTAAGAGGATGAGAAGGAAAAAATAACCTTGTCAGATATGTCTTCAGACCTACGTAGGCTGCACATTATTGCAAAATCCAGATGACTAGAATTAAACATGTTGTTTTGTTTCATTGTCCTGTGGGTTCTTTTAATGAAACATCCTTTTATGCTCTTCAACATAATTCCTTTCATAACAGCGGGGGCGTGGGGTGCAGAAGAGAACAATTTACATATTAACAGTATCAGTAAAATTATACTAGCATTCGGATTCATAATCACTCCGCTGCTCAGTAATCAAAACACCATAAATATGAAAGAAAATTACACTGAAAAAAGTAAAAACTTAAATTCAATTCTGCACAGAGGAAAAAATCATACTAACCATAAGGCGCCATTTCAAATGTGTTGATTAGCTAAAGGTGAAAATACACATTAAATGGTTTTCATCCAGATATTGTAATTTTAGAAGCAATTGGACAACCATCAAATGTATTTTTCTGTCTCTGTCACCAGATTGCTTTCCTTTTCCCATTGAGAACACATGCACACTCAGCCCCGTTAAACACACCTAAATATGAAGGTGATCAAATGGCTGCAATCAATCAGTCCTATGGGTAACGGGCTATCTTTTGACTTCCCCACACACATGAACACTCAGCTTGGCCAAGATTTAAGGGGGTTGATTCACCAAATAGATTTATAAAATATGCATACATAGGTAATATGCAAATTGCTTCTTCAGAGAAAAAGAGGACTTGAACTCTACAGCGCCATCTATTGGAAGCAGCAATCCTACAAGTCATAATCAACCCTTTAATGAGTCATGCAATATGACTTAGGATAACAGCCAAATCAGAATCTCAACTCGTTAAACGGTTGATTGTGACTTGTAAGATTGCTGCTTCCAATAGGTGGCGCTGTAGAGTTCAAGTCCTCTTTTTCTATGAAGAGACAATTTGCATATTAAATTTCCCAGGGGAGCATTGCACGGCGAATAAGCCTCCTTACTTTGGCATGCCAGAATCGGTGTGTCACTCTCCACAAGGAGAAACGTTAACCCTTATATAGGTAATAAATGTATTTAGTGGGCACGACTTTGGGAAGATAAATCACCATAAAATGCCATTGATAAGTCATACTGAGTTTTTATTGAAGAAATGGTAAAATGCAATTAAAATATTGGAGTTTGTTTTTTTTGAAGTTAGCGGATAAAAACTGCAGCCTAGTAGCAGGAAGACAAGAAATCAATATCTACAGGATGAAAAGTTTTACAAAGTTTCTTCCATATAAAATGTAAGGTAAAAACCCAGCAGAAAAAGTAGAGCAAAGCACAAAATGTTAACATGGCCCAACAATAAATGTTATTGGGAAATGGTTTTCCGAACCTAGGCATCATGTGGATTTTACAGCACAGAAAATATGGCGCTTACAGACGAAATAAAAAAAGAAGAAATTTAGGTTAAAATTGATCTCATCAAGGTAATAACAGAGGTTGAGTTCACTGTGAGCTTTGCAGGTCAATATGGTACTTCTTTATGCTTCAAGCTTGATATGGAGTCATAAAGAGGTTTCTTTTTTTATTTCATATGAATTTCAGGTGAAAAAAGTGCCATATTCTGTTGGAAGCTGAATTTCAGAGAAATGCTTCTAGAGAATATTATCTCTTAAATATAATATCATATACAGTACAGACCAAAAGTTTGGACACACCTTCTCATTTAAAGATTTTCTGTATTTTCATGACTATGAAAATTGTACATTCACACTGAAGGCATCAAAACTATGAATTAACACATGTGGAATTATATACTTAACAAAAAAGTGTGAAACAACTGAAAATATGTCTTATATTCTTGGTTCTTCAAAGTAGCCACATTTTGCTTTGATGACTGCTTTGCACACTCTTGGCATTCTCTTGATGAGCTTCAAGAGGTAGTCACCGGAAATGGTTTTCACTTCACAGGTGTGCCCTGTCAGGTTTAACAAGTGGGATTTCTTGCCTTATAAATGGGGTTGGGACCATCAGTTGTGTTGTGCAGAAGTCTGGTGGATACACAGCTAATAGTCCTACTGAATAGACTGTTAGAATTTGTATTATGGCAAGAAAAAAGCAGCTAAGTAAAGAAAAACGAGTGGCCATCATTACTTTAAGAAATGAAGGTCAGTCAGTCCGAAAAATTGGGCAAACTTTGAATGTGTCCCCAAGTGCAGTTACAAAAACCATCAAGCACTACAAAGAAACTGGCTCACATGAGGACCGCCCCAGGAAAGGAAGAGCAAGAGTCACCTCTGCTTCTGAGGATAAGTTTATCCAAGTCACCAGCCTCAGAAATCACAGGTTAACAGCAGCTCCGATTAGAGAGCAGGTCAATGCCACACAGAGTTCTAGCAGCAGACACATCTCTACAACAACTGTTAAGAGGAGACTTTGTGCAGCAGGCCTTCATGGTAAAATAGCTGCTAGTAAACCACTGCTAAGGACAGGCAACAAACAGAAGAGACTTGTTTTGGCTAAAGAACACAAGGAATGGACATTAGACCAGTGGAAATCTGTGCTTTGGTCTGATGAGTCCAAATTTGAGATCTTTGGATCAAACCACCATGTCTTTGTGCGACGCAGAAAAGGTGAACGGATGGACTCTACATGACGGGTTCCCACCGTGAAGCATGGAGGAGGAGGTGTGATGGTGTGGGGATGCTTTGCTGGTGACACTGTTGGGGATTTATTCAAAATTGAAGCCATACTGAACCAGCATGGCTACCACAGCATCTTGCAGCGGCATGCTATTCCATCCGGTTTGCGTTTAGTTGGACCATCATTTATTTTTCAACAGGACAATGACCCCAAACACACCTCCAGGCTGTGTAAGGGCTATTTGACCAAGAGGAAGAGTGATGGGGTGCTACGCCAGATGACCTGGCCTCCACAGTCACCAGACCTGAACCCAATCGAGATGGTTTGGGGTGAGCTGGACCGCAGAGTGAAGGCAAAAGGGCCAACAAATGCTAAGCATCTCTGGGAACTCCTTCAAGATTGTTGGAAGACCATTTCCGGTGACTACCTCTTGAAGCACATCAAGAGAATGCCAAGAGTGTGCAAAGCAGTCCTCAAAGCAAAAGGTGGCTACTTTGAAGAACCTAGAATATAAGACATATTTTCAGTTGTTTCACACTTTTTTGTTAAGTATATAATTCCACATGTGTTAATTCATAGTTTTGATGGCTTCAGTGTGAATGTACAATTTTCAAAGTCATGAAAATACAGAAAAAACTTTAAATGAGAAGGTGTGTCCAAACTTTTGGTCTGTACTGTAGTTGTACTTGGAGTGCATATGTCTCCACTGAACCTTGAGAATTCAGTTTTTTCACACAGTCCAAAAAAGTGTACCCAGTAGGGGTGACTACTAGGACACCCAGATATCTGGAGAAATTGATGAGCCTGGTTCCCATTCATGACTGGAAGACTTGCCATACGTGCGCAGTCACTCCAGGTAGGTATGAATGGAAGTTGCGAAAACAACAAAAAGAGCATGTTCAACTTTTCTCCTATTAATTCGTATGGTGTATGACACATGATAACTTGATCCCCTCATTAACCCTTAAAGGATTGAGACACTTTGTATGTTAATGACCGAGCCTAATTTTTTAAATCTGACCAGTGTCAGTTTATGAGGTAATAACTCTCGAACGCGTCAATATAACCCACTGATTATGAGATTTTTTTTTTCGTGACATATTGTACTTCATAATAGTGGCAAAATTTGTTGGATATGACTTGCGTTTATTTGTGAAAATATCAGAAATTTTTGCCAAAATGTAGAAAATATCACAATTTTCATGCCATTAAATCAAGAGAGTTATGTCACACAAAATAGTTAATAAATAAAATTCACCCACGTTTCTACTTTACATCAAAACAATTTTTGAAACATATTTTTTTTGTTAGGAATTTAGAAGAGTTAAAAGTTGATCAGCAATTTCTCATTTTTCCAACAAAATTTACAAAACCATTTTTTTACAGACCACATCACATTTGAAGTGACTTTGGGGAAGGCCCATACAACAGAAAATACCCAAAAGTGACACCATTTTAAAAACTACACCCGTCAAAGTCCTCAAAACCACATTCAATAAGTTTATTAACCCTTCAGGTGCTTCACAGAAATTAATGAAATGTAGAAGGAAAAAATTAACATTTTACTTTTTCACAAAAATTTTACTTTAGCCCCAAATTTTGGAGTAACAGGAGAAAATGGACCCCAAAATTTGTTTTGAGTACGCCGATACCCCACATGTGGGGGAAAACTACTGTGGGCGCATGGCAGGGCTCGGAAGGGAACGAGCACCGTTTGACTTTTTGAATGCAAAAATAGCTGGAATCGAGAGCGGACACCATGTCGCATTTGGTGAACCCCTGAAGTGCCTAAACAATGGAAACCCCCCCAAAAGTGACCCCATTTTGGAAACTAGACCCCTCAAGAAATGTATCTAGATGTGTGGTGAACCCATTTATGAAGCACCTTGAACGCCCAGGTGATACATGAATGTTTATAACGTTGAACCATGAAAATCACATTTTTATCCAAAATATGTTTGGATCACATTTATCCTGCACTCTACACTGAGCACTTACATTGGTTACTGGGTTTTCATCTAAATCTCCAAATGATGTGATTCAGATGAAATCTCTGAGGGATCCATTAATGAAAATGAGGCAGCAGAGTTACTGTGGACTCTTTCTGGCCTCTGTTCAGTGTTGGCCTAAAAAAAAATCGACATCGCCGGATCATAGGCCAGATGGCGTCCACAGTGCCTCCATCTGCCTCATTATGGGGAATCTTCCACCGGGGGTTCCGTCTGAATCAGAGATTTACATGTAAACCCCAGTGTAAGTGATCAGCGTAGAGCGCAGGATAAATGTGAGCAGAGCCTTACTGCGATCTTTGTGAGGCAGAATGAACAAAATTAGTAGTAGGTCAAGAATTGGATTTATTTATATTTTACGCCATTTCTCGTGCGGTATAAGTGATTAGACGACTTTATTTTTCTGGTTGGTGCGATTACAGCAATACCAGATTTATATTATTTTTTACATTTGGCTGCTGTCATACACTAAAAGACACTTAAAGACACTTTTTTTTCTGCAAAAACAGTTTTTGCATCACCATGTTTTGTATAATTTTCCTATATTTCTGTCGACAGAGTCATGTGATGGCAAGTTGACATTTTTATTGGTACTTTTTTCGGGCACATAACATTTTTTGATCGCTTTCTATTTTGATTTTTAGTTGGCAGAATGAACAAAAACCAGCAATTCAGAAATTGGTTTTTTTTCAGTTAATTTTTTTATGCCGTTCGCCATGTGTTAAAATAGATAAGGCAGCTTTTTTCGTTGGGTCAGTATGATTACCACAATGCCACAATTATATAATTTTTTTATCTTTTGGCACTTTTACACAATATATAGAATTACAGTATTTTTCCATCGCTTTATTCTGAGAGCTATAACTTTTTAATTTTTCTGCTGATGGAGCTGTATTGCGGCTTGTTTTTTGAGGGACAAGATGACGTTTTCAGTGACACCATTTTTATTTATTATTTTGTAATTTTTTTTAAAAAATAGTTTTACAATTTTTTTTTTACTTTTTTTTAACCAAGTCACCATGTCAACAATCGGGCCCCTCGCAATTACATCACGGGGGTGCCGATCTGAAGGTAGAAGGATCCCCCTCCCTGCCCCTTAAATTTTGGAATTGCTGACAATTGCAACATTTAGGGGTTAAACCGCCAGAGCTGCCAAGCTCCTACTGTGATCGGGCGGGAGGTGCTGATATTTCACTTCCTCCTGCGCGATCATGCTGTGATCAGTCAGTCAGATTGACTGATCGATCACAGCCCTCTGAGTGCGGGGACTGATGGCATGGGTCTCCGTACCTCTTCCCATGTTGCTCAGCTGTCAGTGACAGCTGTCGACAGGGAACTGTCACTGCGTGTTTACACGCAGTAACAGTTTAAAGTCATGATGCAGGATATAGCACGTCATGATGCAGGAACTGACATCCGCTCATGTCTTGCTATGTCCGTCATTGGTCGTTAAGGGATTAAAATGATTATTAGGTGTCAAAGTAGCTACACTCATAATCACACTTTTTTTTAAAGCTAACTGATGGATCACAATTGTAAAATAAAAGGCACATCATCAACTATAAAGTTTACTTCAGAAGGAATATTGCTATGGAGTTGTTTTCCAGGGATTGGCCCTGGCCCCTTAGTTTTAGAGAAGGGCTGGAAGTCTTAATGTTTCGACATACCAAGACATTTTGACCAAATGCATGCTTCCAACTTTGTTGAAACAGTTTTTGGAAGGGACTTTTCTGTTCCCCATGACTGTGCCCCAGTGCACAAAGCAAGGTCTTTAAAAGCATGACTGGGTGAATTTGGTGTATAAGGAAATGACTGGCCCATAGAGCTCTGACGTGAATTCCGTCTGCAATAAGTTCCACATCATTCACAAAATTTTTACGTCTTGCAACCTATCCTTTCCTGGGCCTCACCGAAACATGGCTGCCACCCTCTGACACAGCCTCTCCTGCTGGGCTGTGTTACAGTGGCCTTCACTTCACCCACACTCTTCCTTATGGCAATAGAAATGGTGGAGGAGTGGGTCTTCTCCTTTCTAACAACTGCACATTCAACCCAATTCCACCTCTACTCTCCCTTATCCTCCCTTCTTTTTAAGTGCACTCTGTCCATATCTACTCTCCTTCCAACCTCCAAGTGGCGGTCATATACTGATCCTGGGGCCTGGCCACTGCCTTTATTGACCATTCTCCATCTGGCTTCTACACTTTCTACCTGCCAACATTGGTGACTTCAACATCCCCACTGACCCCCAAGAGTCAACAGCCTCCAAACTTCTGCTGCTTCCTTCATCCTTAGATCTTTCACATTGGTCCTCCACAGCCACCCACACAGATGAACTTACTGTCATGGCTCGGTTTGGGGGTTTCGATCTGCTGACATGTTGCTCCGTGGTTGGTTCCTCTGTCTGCTGATCTATTGCATTTTCTTCCCAGTCCAAATGCTGATGGTTCCAATTGTCTTTGTTCCTCCTTCTTGGTTTGTTTCTCTCCAGGTGTTTTCCATTTTCCTATTTTGGTCTGCCCTATCACATTCTAGGTTGTGGTTTATATGTTCATCCTTCACTGCAATTCCATGCTGGCTATATCTCTAGGTGGACTTGGGTTTAGGAGTTCCTGCCCTTCAGCTAAAGGGTTTACCTTTCCTGGTAAACACTAGTTAAATTCCTGCAGTGAGTCTATTTGTTTTCCTTCCCAATTCCTCCTCCTTTCACCCTTTAATGTTTCTGGGAGATTATTCTTATTCTGTTTATTTTTGATTCTCCTTAGCTTTGCTTCTCTACTTTATATGAACATGTTTTAATTTTCTCACCCTGGGTTTTCATATCTTCCTGCACATTTTTCTCTCCTTTTGTTGGCAGTGTGTTTGCGGCCTCCACTCTGGTTTCTCGGGAGGTACGAGAAACCCCTCGATGGCCTTTTAGGGAGCCAGGTCTGAGATGGTCTTTTTAAGTTGGGTGGCTAGGGTCTTTCTAGTCTGTACAGGGACCAGTTGGGTGTGGTTGCAAGGTCTCCCTGTAGTACAGGGTGGGCCATTTATATGGATACACCTAAATTAATTGGGAATGGTTGGTGATATCAACTTCCTGTTTGTGGCATATTAGTATATGGGAGGGGCAAAACTTTTCTAGATGGGTGGTGACCATGGTGGCCATTTTGAAGTTGGCCATTTTGGATCCAACTTTATTTTTTTCAATGGGAAGAGGGTTATGTGTAGTGTTGAGCCACCCCCGTAGTGTTCGAGTTCGGTTCGGTTCGTCGAACACCCGTGTGTTCGCCGAACTGTTCGTCGAACTGTTCGTCGAACACCTTCGAACACCGTTAAAACCAATGGCAGGCAAACAAAAACACATAGAAACACATAGAAAACACCTTCAAAGGTGTCCAGAAGCTGACAAACTGCTCAGAAGACATAACTAACACATGGAAAAGTGACAAGTACATATAGTCATGCGAAAAGAAAAGAGGTGGAGGAGTAAAAGGAGGGGGAGACACAGATATAGGCATGTCATGCACTTCTAAAATCCAAAAAGTGAGAAGCCGACACGGCCAGTCCGTTCCTGCCCGTGCCACCTCCGTGTCGCCGGGTTTGTGCCAGAGCCGCAGTGGACCCTGACGGCCAGCCCCCCTCTCCCAATACTGGTGCCTGTCCGCTGGTGGGTCGAGCGAGCCCCCCTGTGGTGGAGGCAGCTCTAAGCTTTTTAATTTAAATTGTCTCTCTAATTTGAATGAATACACTTTAAATCCATTTACAAGGATCTATTGGAGGGCAAGTCTCATGCCAGCAGCCGCGTAATTCCAGCTCCAGTAGCGTCCACTAAAGCTGCTGCAGTTAAAAAGCTTTTATAAGGATCGAGCTCGGCTGTCCACCGCAAGGCATCCTACTGCCAGTCCCAGCCCCTATGCCTTGGGGTGCCTCCTGATGCTCTTCACTGAGTATCCCGTGGTCCCGAAGCATTTCCTTTGAAAAAATGAAGTGTCCAAACTACAGGTGGTGTAGCTTGCTTAACAGCCGGGATAATCCGCTGACTGGCAGACCCTGCTACTAGGCACAAAGTATTTCCTGGGCTAGATGCAGTTAAAAATTTGTAATTAGATACTCTCGTTGGATGCTGAGAAAGCATTCCATAGAGTCTCCTGGCACGCCATATATGATTCTCTTAAAAAGCTTGGGGTAGGGGTCTAGGGGACCCTTTTATAGCCAAAATCACGGCCCTGTATCGCAATACGTCACCTAGGCTGAAGATAAATTGAACTGTAGCACCCTGAGGGCTCGGTTGCTACAGAGGTATTGCACCTCACCCAGAGGTGTGATATCTCACTCTCAGGTAAGGATGTAGTGTGGATCAGGACCCGACACCTGCATGCATTACACCACATTGCCGTGGGGCAGGGCGACCAATATGCCCCTGAGATGGGCACGACAGTCCCTGTCCCTGGCTGGAGTGGGGGGAGGGAACACTGAGGAAGGGGAACCCTGTAGTGCAGGAGCAGGGAGGAAGCAGTTCCTGGGTGCATTGAGAAGGGAGTATAAAAGGTGGGCACCATCTTAGTTCAGTGCAGAGAAGTCTGAGCAGAAGTGGCAGGGAGCAGGGGCTCTGCATGAGCTCTGCTCCGGAGGAGGGCCTAGTAACAGAGGCCCAGGCCTGGAAGAGGGAGAAGGAAGGAAGAGGAGCGGAGAAGGCTCCAGGAACGAGGAACGAAGGGATCTCAGGGGTGCGGACGGGCGAGTCGCCACCGCACGCCAGAATCCACCTGCGTGGAGGGGTCAGGCCAAAGGGGGAGACCGGTCCCCGAAACTAGTGGAGGCAGGAAACGACCCTCAGCTAGAAACAGGAGGCTGTGACATTTTATGTGGCGCAGCCCCTCGCTACACCCGCTAGGAAGGCACCACATAGGGTCAGGGAAACTGGCGCCAAGTTTACCAAGAGGAGGCCCGAGGCAGCCGGACAGAAGGATTGGTAAGAAAGGCCAGACAAAGGACACACAAAGGGGGTCCTGTGAAGCGCTCCAAAGTTATCTGAGAGTTGTCTGAGCCCCTCACCTGGTGAGCACAGTACGACGTGGGCAGCCGTTACCTGCAGACGTGGTCTGGATAATAAGAACTGTGAGTAAAGGCCCTGGACTGCATCACTGACTCCGTGTCATTACTGCTGCTGCCCTGCACCATCACCCCCATCCTCCGCATACACTGCCCTGAGGCTATACTCCTCCCGTGGGGAGTTATGCTACGCTCTGCTGCACCCACAACACCAGCCTCAGCGGTCTGCCCTGGAGCGGCGGTTCACTCTGACCGCAATCCACGGGTGGCGTAGTCGGACATTTAAACATCAAAACCACATAAATAGTTCCGCCACTGGTTTGACCGCCCTGAGCCACGGAACCGGGTTGCCGCCACGGAGACTACAACCACCAGCATCCACCAAAAAGAGTCTGGCTCCGGGTGTCCCAAGGCCCAGGGGGCGCGTCAGAACATTTTCATCACCTTTCACAATCACCAATGGGACAAGGCAGGGATGTTCTCTGTCCCCTCTCTTATACATCCAAGTGACGGAGCACCTGCTCTCATCAATTCGCCATAACCCCAATATTAGGTGGATTGAGGTGGGAGGCACCGAGTACAAGTGCTCTCTATTTGCTGATGATGTCCTAGTATATATCACTCAATCACATATATCCATCCATGCTGTTATGGCTGAAATAGATCACTTTGTTACATGGTCAAATTTTAAAATCAATGCAGCGAAGTCTGAGGCCCTCGATGTCTCCCTCCCCAAATCCATATAGGATTCCATCCAGTCCAACTTTCCCTTTGCCTGGCCCTCACAGGGTATCAAATACTTAGGAATTCATATTCATAGAGACCTCTCCCATCTATGTTATCTTAATTTTGGGCCCTTTATTGAACAACTCCATACAGACCACGGTTGGCAAGTTAGAACTGTAAGATTCACTACGTGAACCACTGGTGTTTTGTGGAAAAGCACATGTACACTGTGTTCCAAATTATTATGCAAAAAGTGTTTAGGAGTGATAAGGGAAGAATTTGTTTGTTTGTCAGTTAAACTCATTGATGGTGATGTGTGTCAGGGCTCTTTATATCACTGTAAGCAATTGCAGACACCAGTGCTAATTAGTTTGTCAGGTGTGTCCAATGAAAGGCAAGACTACTTAAGAAGGCTCTCTCACATTATTCAGCAGCCTACATTTTCTGCCAAAATGGGAAAGAAAAAGGATGTGTCGGCTGCTGAGAAGCAACAAATTGTGGAGTGTTTAGGTCAAGGCATGACTACAATCAACATTGTGCGATGATCAGGATGAAGTGTCTTGGCAATCAAGAAGTATGTAGCTGATTCACAGTACACACGTGTGCGTGCTGATAAGGGCAAATTGAGGACTCTTTCCTACAGGCAATTACGTCAGGTTGAAAGAGCAGCGGCAAAAAAGCCTTGTCATAGCAGCAGACAAGTTTTTGAAGCTGCTTGTGCCTCCAACGTCCCCCGAACAACAAGATGCAGGGTCCTTCAGAGGTTTGCAGCTGTGCATACGCCATCCTGTCGACCTCCTCTATCCACTTCACACAAGCAGAAACGGCTCCAGTGGGCCAAACATTACATGAAGACTGATTTCAAAACTGTTTTGTTCACGGATGAGTGCCGTGCAGCGCTCGATGGTCCAGATGGATGGAGTGGAGGATGGCTGGTTGATGGACACCCCACGCAAACACGGCTACAGCGCCAACAAGGAGGAGGTGGAGTAATGTTTTGGGCTGGAATCATGGGGAGAGAGATTGTCGGCCCCTTTAGGATCCCTGAAGGCGCTAAAGATGAACTCCATAATGTATGTGGATTTTCTCAAACAGCACTTCCTGCCATGGTTCAAGAAGAAGAACCGTGTATTTCACAGCAAGATCATTTTTCTGCATGATAATGCACCATCTCATGCTGCACATAAAACATCTGCATCTCTGGCTGATATGGGCATAAAAGGGGACAAACTTATGGTGTGACCCCCATGCTCCCCTGACCTCTACCCCATTCAGAACCTTTGGAGCATCATTAAAAGGAGTGTCTATGATGGCGGGAGGCAGTTCACATCTATGCAACAGCTCTGGGAGGGTATTCTGTCCTCATGCAAAACAATTGAAGCAGAAACCATCCAAAACCTGACAAATTCAATGGACGAGAGAGTTCAGAAGCTCCTTTCGAACAACGGGTCCTATGTGAAAATGTAACATCACCTAGAATAAAGTTTTGAGTTGAAAACTGTTTGATTTCAGTTTCTAACAACCTGCTAATGCTTATAATTTCAAAAATGACCATTTTTTTGGTCTTTATTAAAATGAAAAGGTTGATCGAAAAGTTTGGGGGATCTAAGAGTGTGGCAACCCAGTAGTCATGATTACTTCGAATTCTGACAATATGAGGGTCATGCTGCAGGCAGTGCAGCAAGAAGGCACTTATGTGTCTTGCGCATCTCGGAGCCCCAAAATTATTTTCCGGGCTAGATGCAGCTAAAAATTATTTTTAATTTTAAATCTGGTGGAGCTTATTATAGATGGCCTAATAGGATCAGTGCTGCACACTGCTACAAAGCCCAAATTATTTTCCAGTCAAGATACAGATAAACATGATTAGTAATTTGAAAGCTTAAAACGGTTGGTAGGGTGATTTTAACCAATCATCAAGCTTTTACTCTCCCCAGGATGACACAGGGGTAGAAAAGTCGTTTCGGATCCATGATTTGTTCATCTTTATGAACGTGAGTCTGTCTACATTATCAGTGGAGAGCCGCGTGCGCTTATCTGTCAGCACACCACCAGCAGCGCTGAACACACGTTCAGACAGAACGCTGGCTGCGGGGCATGACAAGATCTCCAAGGCGTAAGTGGCTAGCTCCGGCCATTTATCCAGATTGGAAGCCCAAAAAGAGCAAGGGTCCAGTGACACAGTCGTGGCTTCAATGTTTACTTGGAGATACTCCTGTACCATCGTCTCTAGGCGTTGACTATGTGTCAGACTTCTTGTCTCCTGTGGCCTTGCAAAGGATGGGCTAAAAAAGTGGTGAAATGATTCCGCAAAATTGATGTTACCACCAGATACTGTGGTTCTGTTACGGTTTGAGTGCTGAACACTTGACGGTCCCACGGTTGGCAAGTTGGAACTGTGAGATTCACTACGTGCACCACTGGTATTTTGTGGAAAAGCACATGTAAGATTCTGCAACAGTCTCTGCTGATACTCCTGCATGCGTGCATCCCTTTCTATGGCAGGAATAATTTCTCCAAATTTACTTTTGTACCGGGGATCTAACAGTGTGGCAACCCAGTAGTCAGGATTATTTCTAATTCTCACAATTCGAGGGTCATGTTGCAGGTAGTGCAGCAAGAAGGCACTCATGTGTGTTGCGCATCCAGGAGCACCAAGTCCCTGTTGTGTTGGTGGCGAGGTAACAATCATGCTTCCTTCCTCTGTCCTCTCCCCCCAACCTCGCACAACAGAAATGTGATCAAGGTCTCCCTCATCTGATGAGTCTTCCATCAGTTCATCCTCCACTTCTTCCTGGGCTCCTGCACCTTCTTCACTAGTTTGGCTGCTACCATGCGCCCTGGTAAAACCATCTCCCCCACCCTCACATGCCTGCCGCCTTGGTGCTGCCGACCGTCTGGACCTTGCAGATGTTAGCCCTTCCGCATACAACTCCTCCTCCTCTACTTCCTCCACCTCCTCTTGTGCCACCACCTGACTCCGAATTCTGTTTAACATGTGCTCCAGCATGTAAATCACCGGAATAGTCATGCTGATAATGGCATCGTCAGCACTAAACATCTTCGTCGCCATTTCAAAACTGTGCAGAAGGGTGCATAGGTCCCTGATCTGAGACCACTCCTCCAGCGTGATTTGCCCCACCTCTGAATCTCGTTGGCCCAGGCTATACGTCAGAACGTATTGCACCAGGGCTTGTCGGTGCTGCCACAGTCGCTGCAACATGTGCAGAGTTGAATTCCACCGGGTAGGCACATCGCATTTTAGCCGGTGAAGTGGCAGGCCCAACGACTTCTGTAGAGATGTAAGTCGCTGAGCTGCGGGTTGCGAACGGCGGAAGTGAGCACACAGCGACCGTGCCCTCTGCAGAAGGCCATCTAGTCTGGGATAGTGGGCTAAAAATTGCTGGACAACCAGGTTCAACACGTGAGCCATACAATGCACGTGTGTGACATTGCCCCGGCGAAGGGCCGCACCCAGGTTTGCAGCATTGTCGCACACGGCCTTCCCTGGTTTCAGGTCCAGTGGAGACAACCATTCATGAAATTGGTTCTCCAGAGCTGACCACAACTCCTCAGCTGTGTGACTCACATTTCCCAGACATTTCAATGTAAAAACCGCCTGATGACGTTGAGCCCTACTGCCAGCATAGTAAGGAGGTGTGCAGGATCCCTTCTGCGCAGTTAGAAAGCTTGTGGCTTGACCAGACAGACTTTGGGTGCAGGTGGAAGACCGAGAGGAGGTTGAGGAGGCAGAAGCAGTGGAGGAACTTTGACATAAAGAGGATTGACGCACAACTCGTGGCGACGGCAAGACTTGGACAGCAGCCCCTTGTCCTGCTGTCACCATAGTTACCCAGTGCCCAGTCAGCGACATGTAACGCCCCTGTCCATGCCTACTCGTCCAAGTGTCTGTGGTGAAATGCACCCTGTCACACACAGAGTTTCTCAAAGAAGCGGTGATGTTGTGTGCGACATGCTGGTGGAGCGCAGGCACACCTTTCTTTGAGAAGTAGTGCCGACTGGGCATCTGGTACTGGGGCACTGCGACGGACATAAGGTCTCGAAAATCCTCTGTGTCCACCAGACGGAAAGGCAGCATTTCTGTTGCCAAGAGCTTGCAGATGGTGAAATTCAACCTCTTAGCTTTCTCATGGCTAGGAGGAAATGGTCTTTTACTTGTCCACATCTGAGGGACCGAGGGCTGGCTATTGTGCTTAGACGGGGTTGATAAGGGTGTCCCCGGCAAACTGCCGGTCTGTGAGGAAGATGCAGGCGGACATGTTAGGTTGCCTTGATCCAAAGGTGGTGCTATCGATGTCGGACAGCGCTCAACACCAGCTGCTGTTACCACCTCCAAAGAAAATGATGACCTGCCAATCACGCTGGCTGTTGCGGGTAAAGAGGTGGCAGGTCTGCGCCCCAAAACAGGTGTGACTGCTGTCCCCCCAGTCACAGAGGATGAAGAGGCCGCGGATGCACAAGATATGGCAGACGGTGGTTGGCCCGGCCGACTAGGCCGCATTGTAGCACACTGAGCTTCCCACTGCAACTTATGCTTCATGTCCATGTGCCGGTTCATGCATGAAGTACTCAAACTATGTATTTTTTGGCCTCTACTTAGCTTTTGCTGACAAATGTTACAGATAACACGAGTTGGGTCATCTTTATCGATCTGAAAAAATGCCCAGGCTATGCAAGGCTTAGCACCCATGCGACCTGAAGAGCCACCACGACTTGTGGTGAGAGGCAGAGTTGTGTTTGAGGATGCAGTTGTTGACGTGCTTCCAGTACTACGTCTCTGTCCAGGAAGGCGCAACCTGACCTCGTCGTCACTAGCATCTTCCTCCACCTCCTCTGCTGACCTCATCTCTTGGCTGACTGTGGGTTGACAGTAAGTGGGATCTCCAACCTCATCATCATCACCCTGTGTGTTATCACACCCGTCGTCCTCAGAGCCAACCTGTTCCTGCCCTGACAAAAAACTAAAGTTGTCGCTCCAATCAGGTATTTGAGTCTTATCATCGTCTTCCTCATTGTCTCCACCAACAGGAGTTACAGTTTGGGAATGAGGGTCTACATTATGGTCAGAACCTTCTGCGTCTGGTCCTGGATCCGACTCATAAAGATTCTGGGCATCAGTGCAGATCATTTCCTCGTCTGGATTCACAGAAGCGCTGGAGTCGACCTCTGATTCCCAGGCTATAGTATGAGTAAACAGCTCTGCAGACTCAACCATCTGTTCTACCTCATACTCAGACGGGCAGCTGGAGATTTGGGAGCTGTGAGGAAGCAAATGCGATTTGGGTGACACCTTTGAGGACTGGAGTATTTGTGATGTTGAAGTTGATGTGGAGGAGAGCCCACTTAAAGGAGCACTTGATATCCGTTGAAGCACCTGCTGTTTTTGTGCCTCATCTGGAATTTGTAGCGATTGGCGTGGCCGTAAGAAAGGGATCTTATCACATTGTCCGCTAAAAGAAGTAGACATTTTAGTTTGGCTGGAAGATGGTCTTTCTTCTGCAGATGTTACTGTTGCTTTAACACCTACCCCACGGACACAACCTTTTTTCCCCTTCCCAACACGCCTATTCCCCTTTCCACCAGCAGCAGGCCTTTTTCCACTCATTTTGGTGGTTAACTAATTCACAACTCTGGAGTTGTTTGCACAAAAAAACAATGGATGGTAACCGAGCAGAGCTGAGTGGCCAAACTGTGGTATTAGGCCAAAACTATTGGCTGGGTTAGATGCAGAAAAAAATTATATTCAATTTGCAACCTGATGGAGGTCAGTATAGATGGACTAATACAACAAGTCCCACACACAGCTAGAAGGCCAAATATTTTTCAGAGCTAGATGCAGAAAAAAAATATATTCAGTTTGCAACCTGATGGAGGTCTGTATAGATGGATTAATAGAACAAGACCCACACACAGCTAGAAGCCCAATATTTTTTCAGAGGTAGATGCAGAAAAAAATATATTCAGTTTGCAACCTGATGGAGGTCAGTATAGATGGACTAATACAACAAGTCCCACACACAGCTAGAAGCCCAAATATTTTTTCAGAGGTACTGTAGATGCAGATAAAAATTATTTTGAATTTGCAACCTGATGGAGGTCAGTATAGATGGACTAATAGAGAAAGTCCGACACACTGCTAGAAGGCCAAATATTTTTCAGAGCTAGATGCAGAAAAAAATTATATTCAGTTTGCAACCTGATGGAGGTCTGTATAGATGGACTAATAGAGAAAGTCCGACACACTACTAGAAGGCCAAATATTTTTTCAGAGCTAGATGCAGAAAAAAATTATATTCAGTTTGCAACCTGATGGAGGTCAGTATAGATGGACTAATACAACAAGTCCCACACACAGCTAGAAGCCCAATATTTTTTCAGAGGTAGATGCAGAAAAAAATATATTCAGTTTGCAACCTGATGGAGGTCAGTATAGATGGACTAATACAACAAGTCCCACACACAGCTAGAAGCCCAAATATTTTTTCAGAGGTACTGTAGATGCAGATAAAAATTATTTTGAATTTGCAACCTGATGGAGGTCAGTATAGATGGACTAATAGAGAAAGTCCGACACACTGCTAGAAGGCCAAATATTTTTTCAGAGCTAGATGCAGAAAAAAATTAGATTCAGTTTGCAACCTGATGGAGGTCAGTATAGATGGACTAATACAACAAGTCCCACACACAGCTAGAAGCCCAATATTTTTTCAGAGTTAGATGCAGAAAAAAATATATTCAGTTTGCAACCTGATGGAGGTCAGTATAGATGGACTAATACAACAAGTCCCACACACAGCTAGAAGCCCAATATTTTTTCAGAGGTAGATGCAGAAAAAAATATATTCAGTTTGCAACCTGATGGAGGTCAGTATAGATGGACTAATACAACAAGTCCCACACACAGCTAGAAGCCCAAATATTTTTTCAGAGGTAGATGCAGAAAAAAATATATTCAGTTTGCAACCTGATGGAGGTCAGTATAGATGGACTAATACAACAAGTCCCACACACAGCTAGAAGCCCAAATATTTTTTCAGAGGTACTGTAGATGCAGATAAAAATTATTTTGAATTTGCAACCTGATGGAGGTCAGTATAGATGGACTAATAGAGAAAGTCCGACACACTGCTAGAAGGCCAAATATTTTTTCAGAGGTACTGTAGATGCAGATAAAAATTATTTTTAATTTGCAACCTGATGGAGGTCAGTATAGATGGACTAATAGAGAAAGTCCGACACACTACTAGAAGGCCAAATATTTTTTCAGAGCTAGATGCAGAAAAAAATTATATTCAGTTTGCAACCTGATGGAGGTCAGTATAGATGGACTAATACAACAAGTCCCACACACAGCTAGAAGCCCAATATTTTTTCAGAGGTAGATGCAGAAAAAAATATATTCAGTTTGCAACCTGATGGAGGTCAGTATAGATGGACTAATACAACAAGTCCCACACACAGCTAGAAGCCCAATATTTTTTCAGAGGTAGATGCAGAAAAAAATATATTCAGTTTGCAACCTGATGGAGGTCAGTATAGATGGACTAATACAACAAGTCCCACACACAGCTAGAAGCCCAAATATTTTTTCAGAGGTAGATGCAGAAAAAAATATATTCAGTTTGCAACCTGATGGAGGTCAGTATAGATGGACTAATACAACAAGTCCCACACACAGCTAGAAACCCAAATATTTTTTCAGAGGTACTGTAGATGCAGATAAAAATTATTTTTAATTTGCAACCTGATGGAGGTCAGTATAGATGGACTAATACAACAAGTCCCACACACAGCTAGAAGCCCAAATATTTTTTCAGAGGTACTGTAGATGCAGATACAAATTATTTTTAATTTGCAACCTGATGGAGGTCAGTATAGATGGACTAATAGAGAAAGTCCGACACACTGCTAGAAGGCCAAATATTTTTTCAGAGCTAGATGCAGAAAAAAATTATATTCAGTTTGCAACCTGATGGAGGTCAGTATAGATGGATTAATAGAACAAGACCCACACACAGCTAGAAGCCCAAATATTTTTTCAGAGGTAGATGCAGAAAAAGATATATTCAGTTTGCAACCTGATGGAGGTCAGTATAGATGGACTAATACAACAAGTCCCACACACAGCTAGAAGCCCAAATATTTTTTCAGAGGTACTGTAGATGCAGATAAAAATTAGTTTTAATTTGCAACCTGATGGAGGTCAGTATAGATGGACTAATAGAATGATGCTATGCCCAAAAGATTTTACTTCACTAGGTGCAGTAAAAAAATTGGTATTCTATACACAGGTGGTATATCTTGCAGCACAGATAGGCTACTCCACTGACTAACACACTCTGCAATAGGCCAAAAAGGATTAGCTTTGCTAGATTCAGCCAAATGCTGTGAAAAAAACTTGCACAGCACTGGCACAGACCTGCCTGGCAAAAACTGATAGGAACTGATGTAACCTAGTCCTGAAAAGGACTCCAATTACAATTAGTCTTTACTCCCACAACCTATCTATTTAAGAGCACAGACCTCCCTGATAAAAGTCGTAGGAAATGCTGTAACCTAGTCCTTAAAAGGACTGCAATCACAACTATTCCCTACTCCCAAGCTATCTGTATATTTGTGCGAAAATTGGCTTGAAATTAACAAGGTATAGCGCATACAGCAACAGCGGTGCCGTCTAACACGCAGCTGCAGCAGTGAGAAAATGGTGGCGACGGGGAAAATGGCTTTGTCTTATAGGGCAAGGACATGTGACATACACTGCCAATGACACATGCCCTTGCTTGTGTGAAAAAAAGCACTTCGCTCCGTGTGTGCGCTGCTGATAGGCTGACAGATTGCACCTCCCCACTGCAAATGCGGGAAAGAGAAAAATAAAATGGAGATCTTCATTGTTCCTGCAGAGATCCATCCCCTGCCCCTCCCCCCACCCCGCTGTACACTCAAACTGCGTATTAACATTAATTTTCATCATTACTGAGAAAAAATCCAGTTCTGATTTTGGTGCACGAACAGTTATCGAACATAACCTCGAACAGCCGAATTTTTATCAAATTGTTCGTGTTCGCCGAACGGCTCGAACACCGCCCAAAACAGCTCGAATTTGAGATTGGCGAACAGTTCGAGTAGAACAACGCTCATCTCTAGTTATGTGACACATCAAACTTATTGAGAATTTCATAAGAAAAACAATGGTGTGCTTGGTTTTAACGTAGCTTTATTCTTTCATGAGTTTTTTTACAAGTTTATGACCACTTATAAAATGTGTTCAAAGTGCTGCCCATTGTGTTGCATTGTCAATGCAACCCTCTTCTCCAACTCTTGACACACTGATAGCAACACCACAAAAAATGCTAGCACAGGCTTCCAGTATCCGTTGTTTCAGATGCTGCACATCTCGTGTCTTGATGGTATGGTGTGGTATATGGGGTAGAAAGATAGTGGGGCCATTGTTCATCAATGGAAACCTCAATGCCACTGGATATCTGAAATTGCTACATGATGATGTGTTGCCCTCTTTATGCACTGAAGATGGCATGTTCCCTGAGTTTTTCCAACAAGATGGGTCACCACCACATTATGGGTGTCAGGTCCGAGCATTCCTACATGACGTTTCCTGGAAAGTGGATTGGTCATCGTGGGCCAGTTGAATGGCCACCAAGGTCTCCCAATCTGACCCCCGTAGACTTTTATCTTTGGGGTTGTCTGAAGGCAATTGTCTATGCTGTGAAGATATGAGATGTGCAGCATCTGAAACAATGGGTACTGGAAGCCTGTGCTAGAATTTCTCCTGTGGTGTTGCTATCAGTGTGTCAAGAGTGGGAGAAGAGGGTTGCATTGACAATCCAACACAATGGGCAGCACTTTGAACACATTTTATAAGTGGTCATAAACTTGTAAAAAACTCATGAAAGAATAAAGCTAAGTTAAAACCTAGCATACCATTGCTTTTCTTATGAAATTCTCAATAAGTTTGATGTGTCACATGACCCTCTTCCCATCGAAAAAAAATAAAGATCCAAAATGGCTGACTTTAAAATGGCCGCTATGGTCACCACCCATCTGGAAAAGTTTTCCCCGTCCCATATACTAATGTGCCACAAGCAGGAAGTTGATATCACCAACCATTCCCATTTAATTTAGGTGTATCCATATAAATGGCCCACCCTGTGCATCTTCCCTTTTACTGTTACCTATGAAGACCTTATCTTCAACCACCTCTGCTCCCTATCTAGCCTCATCCTCACCCTATCTGACCACCATTTGCTCACTTTCTCATCCCTGTCCTCCTCACCTACCCCCATATCCCAAAACTAGCACACCCCTGCAGAAACCTTGCTCACTCAGACATTCACACACTCTCTGACTCTATTCTACTTCTGTCCTCCATATCTTCACTTCACTACACAGTGTCACCATTTTCTTCAATGCCACACTTGCATCAGCTATTGACTCAGTCACCCCTTCAGCAAGTGTCCAGGGTTGCTGAGCGACGCTGGAAGAAAACACACTCAGAAGATGACTTTACCACAATTAAACAAGCTACTTTCACATTCAAGTCAGTCCTCACCTCTGCTAAGCAGGACTACTTCACAACCCTCATATCTTCTCTATTCAACAACCCCAAAAAGTTATTCAACACTTTTGACTTTGTCTACCACTGCCCCATCCAACTCCCTCATCTCTGCAGAAGACTTTGCCGCACATTTCAAAAACAAGATTGACCAAACAAGGCAAGTCTTTACTGCTCAACCTCCATAACCCCTACATACTGTATAACAGACAACTGCCCTTCTCCTGTAAGTTTCCTCTCCACCATCACTGAAGGAGAGCTTACTCATCTTCTCTACAAATTACACCTCACCACTTGTGCACTTGACCCCATCCTATCCCACCTCCTCCTCCTCAACCCCACCACCACACTTATTCAGGCCCTAGACCATCTATTGAACATATAATTTTCCCTTCTGCTTTCAAACATGCCACAATCACACCTATCGTGAAGAAACCGTCCCTCGACCCAAACTCTATGTCCAGCTATTGTTCCATATCAGAGCTCTCATTAACCTCTAAACTCCTCGAACAACTTGTCCTTGCTTAACTTTCCTCCCACCTCTCATCTAGCTCACTTTTTTGACAACCTACAATCTGGCTTCCGTTCCCACAACTCAACCGAAATTGCCCTAACCCAAATTACTAATGACGTCCTTACTACCAAAGCTAACAGACAACTGCCTTCAACACAGTCGACCACTCCCTCTTACTACAGATACTCTCTTCATTTGGCGTCAAAAACTTTGCCCTCTCCTGGATCTCCTCATACCTCTCTAACCAAACATTCTCATATTACCTCATCATCCTGCCCTCTCTCAGTTGATGTCCTTCAAGGCTCCATCTTGGGACCCCAACTCTTCTCCATCTATACCTTTCTTTTGGGACAACTCATAAAGTCCCATGACTTCTAGTACCACCTATTTGAAGATGACACTCAGATCTACCTCTCTGGCCCAGAAGTCACCTCTCTGCTGTCCAGAATTTCAGGGTGTCTATCAGTCATATCTATCTTCTTATCATCACCCTTCCTAAAGCTCAATGTGGACAAAACTGAACTCATCATCTTTGCTCAATCTCACCTAACTCCCCTACCCAATCCATCAAAATAAATGACATCACGCTTTCCCCTGTACCGGAAGTCCGCTTCCTCAGAGTAACCCTCGGCTCTGCCTTGTCCTTCAAACCGCACATCCAAGCTCTTACCACCTCCTGCCGCCTTCAACTCAAAAATATTTTTCCAGAATCCTTCCTTTCCTCAACCCTTAATCTACTAAAATGTTAGTACATGACCTCAGCATCTATCACCTTGATTACGATTACTGAAATATCCTCCTCTGTGGCCTCCCTGCTAGCACTCTTGCACCTTTCCAGTCCATCCTTAACTCTGCTATCCACCTCTCTCCTCACTACTTCTCTGCTTCTCCCCTCTGCAAATCCCTTCATTGGCTCCCAATTTCCCAATGTATCCACCTGAAACCACTATGATTGAACTATTGAACTACAAAGCTGTGCATAATCTGTCTCCTCCATATATCTTGGAACTAATGTAACAGGAGACAGTAAAATCTCACAAGAACTATTGCAGGATGTGCCATTAGTGAGGAAAGACTGACATCTGCAGGCCAGTGTTATGCACACGCCCGGGCTAAGCGGCGTGTGCGTGGGATTGGTAGTGATTCCACTGGAATGCCTGGAGGGGCGTGACTAAGTATTCACCCGATCCGACCAGGGTCGCACGACGGCATACGACGCCAGTGCACCAAGGAGGAACCGAGCAGAGGGACCAGGTGCTACTCCAGGACAGACCCCGGACACGGCTGTTGACCCACACAGGGGAATACAGGAACAGGCTGGTAGGCTGGCACACAGACTGGTGGGTATAGGCAGGCACGACTGGTATGCAGGCAGGCGGGTATGCAGGCAGGGGGGTAAAGGCAAGCACAGCTAGAGTGCAGACAGGGAGGCACTAGCAGGTAGGAACACAGGCGGGATAGGACCCAGTACACACCGGGACTCAGGAACAATACAGGCAGAGGGTTACAGGCAAGCACAGCTAGAGTGCAGACAAGGCTGAGCAGGGCAGGACAGGACTGCCGGAGCAGCGGGCAGAAGCAGGGCAGGACAGGACTGCCGGAGCAGCGGGCAGAAGCAGGGCAGGACAGGACTGCCAGAGCAGCGGGCAGAAGCAGGGCAGGACAGGACTCTGTTCACACGGAACAGACAGGAAGGGAAAGACAGAGCCAGACACCCACAGGGTACTTGCAGTGAAGTAGCGAGTGGACCACAAACTCACAAACGGGAGTACAGAGACAACAGGCAGGAGTTAGGTACGAGTTCAGACTCTGCAGAAAAAGGAAGGGAACGGACATAGAGGCAAAACAGGTAAAGGATAGGAGAGAGTTCAGACTGGAACTGAGTGTACGGAGGAGACCGACACTGCAGCGGGATACAGGAGCAGGTCTGGGAATACTGCCCCCAGAGAGGCGGGACGAACAGGCAAGGAGCGTGTTCAGACAGGACAGACAAGATACAGGAGCGGGTCTAGGTAATCGGCCCCTAGAAGGCGGGAGGAACAGGCTAGGAGCGTGTTCAGACAGGACAGACAAGATACAGGAACAGGTCTAGGTAATCGGCCCCTAGAAGGCGGGAGGAACAGGCTAGGAGCGTGTTCAGACAGGACAGACAAGAGAACACAGAAAGGACTCAGTCCAGACACGGGAACTAATACCGCAAAGCAGGAGACATACAGGACTCAGTTCAGACACGGGAGCTGATACCGCAAAGCAGGAGAAATACAGGACTCAGTACAGACACGGAAACTGATACAAAAAGCAGGAGACATACAGGACTCAGTTCAGACACGGGAACTGATACAAAAAGCAGGAGACATACAGGACTAGTTCAGACACGGGAACTAATACCGCAAAGCAGGAGACATACAGGACTAAGTTCAGACAGGCCTGGAAATACAGCCTCCAGGAAAGGCAGACAAGGAAACAAAGACGGGACCTGGCACCTTCAGAGTGCAAGCACACACTGAAGGAAAACACTATGCTCAGGCAGGGATAGAAGGGAGCTGCTGAGCTATATACCAAGTGTCAGACAGCAATAGGCTGAGGACGCACAAGGGGTGTGACCCACAGCAGGTACAAAAAGCAGGAAGTGATCGGGCGCCGCCCTTAAGCAGCAGAGACAGACACAAACAGACAGCATGGAGGGAAGCCAGAGAGACACTCTGGACAGGAGATCAAGTGCGCTCTCTTGCACAGTGGGAGATGGACCACCATGCAAGGACGCCGCCAGGTATGTTACAGTACCTCCCCCCTTACGCCCCCTCTTCTTCAGGCCTGCCAGAATCTTCCGCAGGGAATTCGAGGACCAGTCGTTCACTGGGTTGGAGGGGGACAGAGACTTGAGGGTAATCTCTGCTTCGAGGTACATCTTGTCAAGCTCACAGGAAAAAATAGACGGGTTATCAGGTACATAATGAGGAAAAGTCACTGTCTCTTTGTTATCTGGTGGTACCCCGGAGGATTCAGGAAACAACTGGAGGTCCTCCGCCGGGTCAGAAGAGTGCAGAGGCTCAGAGAAAACAACTGCTTCAGAGTACACTAGGTCGGACTCACTGGAGGAAGCAGGCGAGGTATCGGGTACCGAGTATAGGAAAGTCTCTGTCCATTCACCACCAGGTGGCACCCCGAAGGGTTCTGAACACAACTGGAGGTCCTCTGCCTGGTCGGAGGGGTGTAGAGACTCGGGAGTAACCTCTGCTTCGGAGTACACTAGGTTGGACTCACTGGACGAAGCGAGCGAGGTATCAGGTACAGGATATAGGAAAGTCTCTGTCCATTCACCACCAGGTGGCACCCCGAAGGATTCTGAACACAACTGGAGGTCCTCCGCCTGGTCGGAGGGGTGTTGAGACTCAGGAGTAACCTCTGCTTCGGAGTACACTAGGTTGGACTCACTGGACGAAGCGAGCGAGGTATCAGGTACAGAGTATAGGAGAGTCTCTGTCCTTTCGCTACCAGGTAGCACCCCGAAGGGTTCAGGAGACAACTGGAGATCCTCCGCCTGGTCGGAGGGGTGTAGAGACTCGGAGGTAACTACCACTTTGGGGTACCCATTGTCAGGCTCACAGGACGAAGCGGACAAAGTATTGAGTACCGGGTGTAGAGAAGTCTCTCTCCATTTGTCATAGAGTGGTATCCCGGAGGATTCAGGAGGCAACAGGGGATCCTCCGCCAGGTAGTAGAGGTGCACAGACTCAGAGGTAACCACAGCTTTGGAGCATCCTTGGACATGCACACCGGTTAAAGAGAGAGAAGCATCTGATGCCGGGTGCAGGAAGTTCTCCTGTGTGGAGTCTGGATGGGCAGAAGTCTCTTCGGGCAGGAGAACTGGTGCACTACCCACGCACACTACCCATTGGGGTTTCTCCGGGATACAGGGAGATGAAGCTTCAGTAGGGACTTCAAGGTTGGGGTCAGGAGGTCTCAGGGAGGACAGGCCCTGGCGTGACGGCTTGCCTCTAAGTCTAGCACGTCTGGACTGCCTCTTGAGGTTGAGAGAAGTATTCCGGAAAGCGTAGTCACCCTGAGAGGATTCTGGGTGGGCAGTAGTCTCATTGGGCTGGAGGACTATTGCGCTACCCACACACATTACCCATTGGGGCTGCTCCGGGATATTGGGAAGTGAAGCTTCAGCAGGAGCCTCCGGGTTAGGATCATCGAAGACCATTAGAAAGGCCACCAGGAAGGCCATTAGGTCCCGGAGGATCGGATCCTGTGTTTCATATAGGGGGTTGATCCATTCCAAGGCATCACCCGCCAGGTAAGACATCATAAAGGCCACTTTAGCCCAATCGGAAGGAAAATAAAGAGGGTAGGCCTTAAAGTGTAGCATGCATTGCTCCACAAATGCACGACACTGTCTTGGATCCCCATAGTAACGTGGCGGATCCGCAGGAACGAGAGCTGATAGATCCATCTGGACGGTGCGTAATTCGCCTGGAACTCAGCTAAGGGAAAAAAAAATTATTTATTTATTTTAATGCATATATTCGCTGGAAAACTTCTCAGAGGGCGAAGGCCGTGGGGCTCAACGGGAACCATGGCCTGAGCATGCTGTTATGCACACGCCCGGGCTAAGCGGCGTGTGCGTGGGATTGGTAGTGATTCCACTGGACCGCGCCGGAGAGTGAATGCCTGGAGGGGCGTGACTAAGTATTCACCCGATCCGACCAGGGTCGCACGACGGCATACGACGCCAGTGCACCAAGGAGGAACCGAGCAGAGGGACCAGGTGCTACTCCAGGACAGACCCCGGACACGGCTGTTGACCCACACAGGGGAATACAGGAACAGGCTGGTAGGCTGGCACACAGACTGGTGGGTATAGGCAGGCACGACTGGTATGCAGGCAGGCGGGTATGCAGGCAGGGGGGTAAAGGCAAGCACAGCTAGAGTGCAGACAGGGAGGCACTAGCAGGTAGGAACACAGGCGGGATAGGACCCAGTACACACCGGGACTCAGGAACAATACAGGCAGAGGGTTACAGGCAAGCACAGCTAGAGTGCAGACAAGGCTGAGCAGGGCAGGACAGGACTGCCGGAGCAGCGGGCAGAAGCAGGGCAGGACAGGACTGCCGGAGCAGCGGGCAGAAGCAGGGCAGGACAGGACTGCCAGAGCAGCGGGCAGAAGCAGGGCAGGACAGGACTCTGTTCACACGGAACAGACAGGAAGGGAAAGACAGAGCCAGACACCCACAGGG
This sequence comes from Phyllobates terribilis, assembly GCF_046119375.1. Lineage (NCBI taxonomy): Eukaryota > Metazoa > Chordata > Amphibia > Anura > Dendrobatidae > Phyllobates > Phyllobates terribilis. Next base: position 409,112,819 of record NW_027362771.1, on the reverse strand, counting down.
TACTTGCAGTGAAGTAGCGAGTGGACCACAAACTCACAAACGGGAGTACAGAGACAACAGGCAGGAGTTAGGTACGAGTTCAGACTCTGCAGAAAAAGGAAGGGAACGGACATAGAGGCAAAACAGGTAAAGGATAGGAGAGAGTTCAGACTGGAACTGAGTGTACGGAGGAGACCGACACTGCAGCGGGATACAGGAGCAGGTCTGGGAATACTGCCCCCAGAGAGGCGGGACGAACAGGCAAGGAGCGTGTTCAGACAGGACAGACAAGATACAGGAGCGGGTCTAGGTAATCGGCCCCTAGAAGGCGGGAGGAACAGGCTAGGAGCGTGTTCAGACAGGACAGACAAGATACAGGAACAGGTCTAGGTAATCGGCCCCTAGAAGGCGGGAGGAACAGGCTAGGAGCGTGTTCAGACAGGACAGACAAGAGAACACAGAAAGGACTCAGTCCAGACACGGGAACTAATACCGCAAAGCAGGAGACATACAGGACTCAGTTCAGACACGGGAGCTGATACCGCAAAGCAGGAGAAATACAGGACTCAGTACAGACACGGAAACTGATACAAAAAGCAGGAGACATACAGGACTCAGTTCAGACACGGGAACTGATACAAAAAGCAGGAGACATACAGGACTAGTTCAGACACGGGAACTAATACCGCAAAGCAGGAGACATACAGGACTAAGTTCAGACAGGCCTGGAAATACAGCCTCCAGGAAAGGCAGACAAGGAAACAAAGACGGGACCTGGCACCTTCAGAGTGCAAGCACACACTGAAGGAAAACACTATGCTCAGGCAGGGATAGAAGGGAGCTGCTGAGCTATATACCAAGTGTCAGACAGCAATAGGCTGAGGACGCACAAGGGGTGTGACCCACAGCAGGTACAAAAAGCAGGAAGTGATCGGGCGCCGCCCTTAAGCAGCAGAGACAGACACAAACAGACAGCATGGAGGGAAGCCAGAGAGACACTCTGGACAGGAGATCAAGTGCGCTCTCTTGCACAGTGGGAGATGGACCACCATGCAAGGACGCCGCCAGGTATGTTACAGCCAGGCACAATCAAGCGGAACCAAGTTGTGCTAGAAGATTTGAAGGGGGAGTAATTTCAGATGCCTGACCTAATCAGGTGACCCACAGGAGGGATTTCCTGGATATTTAAGCCCTGCGCTTCAAAGCGCAGGCAGATTTGGTGCGAAGTCGGAGAGTAGAGCAGATGTGTTCTAGAGGTGCTGCAGAGCCCAACGTGACAGGCCTCAGTCAGAGGCCAGTTTCATCTAAGTGCCAACTAAGTGCCAGACATCGCCTAACAAGGTCCGGACCCCTCACAGGAGTGCCCTGAGTTTTGCACATTCTTGTCAGAGCCAGGACCCGTGCTCTGTGCTGATTAAGCTGCTGGAACTCAACATCGCCTGTCAAGAGCCAAGGTCTGGACCCCCCTTCCCCAAGCCTGAGAGACTTCCGTCAACGTTCGAGCTGAGAAAAGACTGAGACCAGAGAGGCACGCCAGTGATAGCGGAGGAACAGCGCAAGTGAACAGGGCCGTCATTTCCTGTTTTCAATTACGGTACCAAGGATAGTTGGGATTAGGACTTAAGTTTTGGAGGGGGCCAGTTGGTGCGTGGGAAGCTCAACGTGACTTGATTATGTCTGGAAGAGACTTGCGGCCTAGTGGGAAGAACCGGTGACCCCTCTAGGGCCATATATAGAGAAAGAGAACTTACGTGGTGGCTCCCATGATTGGGTGCACCACATTACCAAAAATGAACTGTACTGTTACTTACTGAAAGACTCCATTTTGTTATTTCAAGTTACCGTTGATTTTCATTGTTACTAACGGCTTTTGAATAATTGTTATACATAAAGTGGTCATATCAACACCCGACTGTTTCCACCTCATGGTCTCTGTGCGGTGCATTCTGGCACCTGTGTTACACTAATCTCCCAATATCTTCCCACATGTAATCACCGATCCTCCCAAGACCTCTTTCCCACCTCCCCACTTATATATTCCTCACATAACAGCCTCCAAAACTTCTCCCGAATATCCTCCATCCTCTGGAATTCTGTGCCCCAACACGTCCGATTATCCACTATGTTCAAAACTTCCAAGTGGGACTTAAAAACCCATCTCTTCAAAAAAGTTTACAGCATGCAATGACCCTCTGCCAACTCACCCCCACCGGAGCTGCCGCAACCCCCCCAACCTACTGTTTCATTCCTCATTATCCTGTAGACATTAAGCCCACAAGGGCATGGCCCTCCCCTTCTTGTACTAGTCTGTCATTGTTAATTTGTTAATTGTAATTTTATATTTGTATTTTGTATGTAACCTCTTCTCATGTACCATGGAATTAATGGTGCTCTAAAAATACATAATAATAATAACAATAATAAAACCCCCAGCCACTCACCTTTGGGATGAACTAAAATAGAGATTTTGAGCCAGGCCCTTCCGTCCAACATCAGTATCTGACCTCACAAATGATCTTCTCAGAAGAGTGGAAGCTGTTGTAGCTGCAAACTGGAGACCACCTCTATATAAATACCTATGGATTTAGAATTGGGTGTTATAAAAGCTCCTGTGTTAATCTGTTTGTTCATATATTAGATGCATTATTGCAGGAGGATGCTATCAGTTAAATATTTAAGGTCTCCTATGATATTATACTACTTTCGAAATTCATTCAATAAAAGATAACTCTGTGACCTAGAGTCACCAATCTATGGCAATATTTAATTAATAACTGCGCAGTAAAAGCCATTGAGCTATTTGTTGCGAGGAACTTAACACTTGTTCTAATGTGTCTTCCTTACTTTATTGTGTTTTATAATACTATAGTTGTAATAGTATGATAACAAAAATAATTTTATGATCGTCGTACATAAGATTACAACAGCGCAGCTCCATTACTTGGTTTTCAATCATAATTAACAGTAAGATCTTTTGTAGTCATGGAACAGTTGCTCTTTATGGTTTAACTTTATAACACGTGAAAATAAATTTACAAAGACTCACTTGTTTTATTAGCTTTATCTATTTCATGCCCTGTGCACGGATTAGGACAAATCCTATAGATAGAAACCAAATGTTCCTGCTAATTAACTACACCAGCAGTAATGATGGAGATTAGGTCAATTTATGGTTTGTACCATTCACTGACCTATCTGAAATGACCTTGTTTGCTCTGGAAGCTTTAATCATAAACCTGACAAGACTACTTTCAACACTGTGACCTAGCCTTGACATGTATACACGACTTTACAAAGACTCTTCTCAGTTAAGAAATGTTATTAATATGCTAAAGCTGTGTTCCTTTATGTTTTCTACAATATACTCTATAAGAAAATTACTAAAAAGACCTATTGTTTTATAACAGAAAAGGAGAGATTTATAAATTGTGTCCTTGGATGCACCAATTTATGAAGGAGCAATAATAACCTAAATTGCATCAAATTGGTCAAAATGGCACATATAGCATGGTACATTTTTTACATCTTGTTGAACATGTTAACTTTTTTTTGCATATGGTTTTTACCTTCTGCCAGAGGTATACATCAAAGGGCTGATATGCTTCCCATTGTATAGACATACAGTTTCATATGCTGCATATAGACCTCTAATACAAAGAAAAACATATACCATGTGGTATTTACATTATATGACTAGTCTTAGGCTTGCTATATGCATTAGATAACTGTTGGATGAATGATGCCCTGATCGATCATTCAGCCGACAGCTATCTTGGCCATCTTTTCTATACACAGAAGCACTTGATTCGCCGAGCACTCCAATGTTTTTTATGAGAGAGTCGCCAAAAAACATCTCTGCTGGTGGCATATCTCTGTGAGAAAAAAATCGTTCAACAGTCCAAAATCGGACATGCCGATTGACATCTCCCTCAACGATCAGTTGGCTAGCATCCTCATACATATTAGAATGTCAAACTCCTCAATATCAGAGGGTTCAGTCTACATTAACCTAGGCCATGGGGTCCTCTATTAATACTCCCTGTAGCATCGGCATCTCTGCCCCCTGACAGGCAGAGACGCCGTCCCCCTTACCGCTGCACTCCTGGTCCGGCGTCTTCCGGCCCTCCTGCTGCTGCTGCAGGCACGCGCAGCTTTCCGAGCACTGTGTTTAGGGCGCGTGCTCCCTCCCTCTTAAAGGGACCGCGCGTGCCATCCTAAGGAGTCCTGACCAATGGCCGGAGGACCTCTCATATAAAAGGCACCTCCTCCAAAATGGAGGTGCCCATACAAGGTTGCAGCTTTGTGTTCTAAACTCTGCTTCTGCCCTCAGGTCCCACTGCTAGTCTGACTACCAGTCCAGTCTGCCAGCCTGACTACCAGTCCAGTCCGCCAGCCTGACTACCAGTCCTGCCCACCAGCCTGACTACCAGTCCAGTCTGCCAGCCTGACTACCAGTCCAGTCCGCCAGTCTGACTACCAGTCCAGTCTGCCAGCCTGTCAACCTGTGTCCGCCAGCCAAGTACACTCTCCAGCCCGACGGTCTGCCTACAGTCCTAACCCGCCAGTCTGTCTATGGGCCAGGCTTGCCTGCCTACCCGGAGAACATACCAGTTACCTGCCGTGCCTACCAGCCAGCCAACCTGGAGGCTCCTGCCACTTACCCGTGGTGTCTGCCAGTCCATCTTCCCGGATCACCCGTCAGCCTGCCTGCTGTTCTCATCTGCGGTACCGGTCAGTCCCTGCCTTCTGACCCGTGGGAGTCACCTGCTCTCATACAAGGACTGGTCCAGAGTAGCACCTGGTCCCTCTGCTCGGTCCTTCCCTGGTTCACGGAGTCGATTGAGCCGCCGTGCGACCTTGATCAGTCCGAGTTGATACCTAGTTACGCCCCTCTGGTTCCTCCTTGCACCGCAGCACAGAGGTTCCACCACCTGGATCCATAACACTCACAAGGGAAGGATGGAACTAAATAGATAGTAACAGGAATCTGAGATAGTATTTTACGAATTGCTTATATTTTTTAATTGATCTTAATTTTTAGAAATATACATACTTAAAAAAATAGAAAGCTGAGATATTCTGGTCTATAGTGAATGGTAAATATACAGCCAAAGCAAGAGTAATAATGGTTCATAGAATACGTGTAAGATGAAATATTCCATGATCAGAAGGTCAACTTCCAAGAAGATCGCGTCATTGATGACCTTTTGGAGCAATAACTGACGTGTAAAAAATAAGAAAAAAAGAGAATTGAGACCAGACTGTTACATAGAAGCCTTTTTCAATTATGTGCAAGTGTCTTCTAGATCGAATAGAAAGGAAATCATTTTTTCATGAATTTTAACATCAGATAGTCATGTATTAAATAACGATCAGACATGTTCATAAGCTACTAGTCAAGTAAGTATGCATTGTGTTTGCGGAGGTTATGTTAGGCTTCAGAAGACCTTTAAATCTATAGTTGTGTAGAGTATGTAAATATGTATGTACAGTATGTATAACCAAAGTGCCACAGATGGCATCCTATATAATGCTAATTACCGTACATGGAAATTTCAAAGGAAACCTGTTTAAGTAACAAAACATCAGGTAATGAATTGTTAAGCTTATAAAAAACAGATGTGAACTTTTTACCTGCGCTTGACTGTAATATATTCTGAAGGTAGCATCTGAAGGAATAACAGATGAGCACACACCAAACGCTACGCTGTGTTCCAGAAACGAAACGTGTTGTTTGCTGTGTAAGCTGCCTCTTTATATTTGCTTTTAGTGACTTAGATATGTCTGATTCGTGCTAGCTGTAGAGGTGATAGGAACCTTATCCCACCGAGATGTTGACTGATGTGAGAAGACAGTGGTGGAGCTGTGAGGCTTTGCACTTGTGAGCTTTGCTAGATGACATATCGGCTATCACCACCAGGTGTTTGACATGAATGCCCTAACAAAAACAGCCCCATACCACCTCACTTACAACTTGTCATTAAGTTGTAACCTGACACTGCCCTGTGATCCCCATCAGATATATGAGCTATTCTTATTCTGAAAGGTGACAGTTCTGTATGCAGTGCCAGTAGACAACTGAGCTGAACTGCAGTCTTGTGCTTATACAGAGCCCATATGGTAGAGTCTACAAAAATATTACCACTATTTACACATATTCTTCATAATTGTAAGAATTTGGATTATCTGCCTTGGACTCTCACTTTGACCCCTGACAATAAACTGATTTCATAATACTCTGTACTACCACCATCCTAATGAAAGTGAAGAATTCATAAATGCTCATTTATCAATTAAATTAATTGGCGAACATGCTGGATCCTCAATAGCGACAGTTGGTCTTTGTAACTTCTTTTTAGAAAATAGAGGCAGAACTTAAAGAAGTTGTCAACTACTTTGTCAACTCCTTGTCATCCCCTTTGTTTGGCCCCAACAAAATAAAAAAGCTTATACTCACCTCCTGTGCTGCTGCGGTTCCCGCGGTGTCAGCACTTGCTCTCCCCGGGGCTCACGTACTGTTGTTGTGACACAAGAGCCCTGCGCCCAATCAGCTCTGGCGTCACTGTCCCCACCTACTGTCGAATTTAACATGAATAGGAAGTCAGAGATCAGCTGCAGCCCACACTTCTTCTTCATGTTCGATTTGTCCGAAGGCGGAGACAGCGGTGTCACAACAGCCTCACGTCAGCCCCGGGAACGGGAGTGCCAACACCGCTGGAACTGCGCCATCACAGGAAGTGAGTATAGGCTTTTTTATTCAGGGCCAAAGATTTAGTTCAAGAAGGGGTTGTCCTAGTAGTGGACAACCCCTTTAAACAGGGTGCTTCCCTCTATTATTTCAAATTTCCAAAGGGCAGCATGGTGGCTCAGTGGTTAGCACTGCAGCCTTGCAGCGCTAGGGTTCTGGGTTCAAATCCCACCAAGGACAACATTTGCAAGGAGTTTGGATGTTCTCCCCATATTTGCGTGGGTTCCCTCCAGGTTCTCTGATTTCCTCCCACACTGCAAAGACATACTGATAGGAAATTTAGATTGTGAGCCCCAATAGGGACAGCCAACATAATGTATGTAAAGCGCTGCGGAATATGTTGGCGCTATATAAAAATTATTATTTGTAGGGTATATGAAAATAAACTTTATATCTCACCTTGGGAAAACAAAAGATGAGGAAAATCCATTCTGTTGTACAACCCAAAGCCAAGGATCTCACCTTTTTCGAAATAGCAAGTAGTAGAATGACTTATTTGAGTAAATGTATTTCATGTGCAATGCTGCAGAACTAGTTGACGTGATACAAATATTAAAAAAAATAGATAAAATAGCTAAAAATAAATAGGTAAAAATCTATCATAGAAAGAATCTGAAAGTAAATGAGTTGTGCTTTCCAGTAAGAGAGTCTATAACTAAAGACCCTGCACACATTCGATAAAAGTAGGTCATAACCCGGTGATTTCTTGACGTCCGGCCAGCCATCTGATATTTATGGGGGGCCTCCTCACCCTACACGTGACTTCAGGGGCGAGAAGGATCAGGCAGTTGGAATTTCAATGCCAGCAAAGATGTGTATTTCAGCGGCCTTATCCTCTCTCCCTAATGAGAACCTATGAATGCTCGTCCCAGCCGAGTGCTCATGTGTATGGAGGAATCAGTAGAGATAGTTGCGGAATTAACAAATGGGTGCAAGATATTTGACCAACTTATTTCTCACACAATGTAGAGCTAAATATTTTAGTAAAGGAAAGAAAAGCAATATTTAATTGTTGGATATTAACTGAACAGTACCAAGTCTTACGGAACACTGTCACATTAATACTATTTCCATATCTCCTGTTTTATTCAAGCACAGCTTTAAAGGGCTTGGTCAGGTACAGGGCAGCGAATAAAACCTTTGCCCCAGGTGAAAAGGGATTTTTTTATCGGAAAGTGACTTTTTGTTTACATCAGATTTTATGTTAAATGTATTTTTTTTATTTAAAAGTGTTTTTTTCCATATCACTATATATATATTAAATAAAACTGAAATTGCAAGTTTTACACTGGCCACTAAGTTTTATATTACGCTCAAACACCTTATTCTTGGCTCTGACTTGTTGACTTCTACTAAAGATCTTTTAAAGGCATGCTCTGGTCTGTGCAAAGATAATTGTGACATCACCTACTGTAAATGGTGGAGCTTGTGTTATCTACAGTATATAGAAGTGTTACCTTTCATTGTAGTCCTGCCTATAATGATAATGAATGACTGCTGAAAAGTGATCTGTACAGAACAGGAAGTATGAGTCTAGTGTTAGGATTAATGACGGCCATTGTGAACATTGCAGGATTTCAGCTTTTTTTAAAAAATAAATAGTAATTTTGAAAATCACAAGATTTCAGCTTTTTTTTTTTTTTAAATAGATAGTGATATGGAAAATTGAAAAAATATCAGCAAGATAACAAAAATATATATTTCACATAAAAAGCTGATTTAAATAACAGATGAACTATATAAAATACACACACACATCAGACAAATTTCATCTGATACAGCCTGTAGTCATTTTTCTCTCCTCCCAAGTAATGGCTCCCATATACATTAGACAAATGTTGGCCAAACCCACCCTCATCGACAGGTTTGGCTGACTGTCTAATGTATATGGGGCCCCTGACTGATGATGTTGGGGGAGATAAGGATCTGCTATGTCCGACTGCCGAATGCCGATCCTTTTGTTCTCCAGAAGTAAGCCACAGCCAGAGATGTCTGGCAGAGACTTTTTCATAGAGAACACTACCGCACTCTACGGAGCGAGCACTCCTGTGTATAAGAAAGTCAGCTTAGATAGTTCCTGGCTGAACAGCTATCGGCAGGGTATGGGGGGGCTTATCATGCATTATTAGTTCAAATAAATGTGAATGGTGATTCTGAATTAGGAGCAGCTCCAAATTACTTCTTAGTTGTTTATCTGATGGTTTTAATAATAAACTTTTCAAATCAAAGATAAGCATTTTAATTGCCTGCTGAAAGCGATTTGCCCGTCTCCCTGGCCACCATAAATCGCAGTAAGTATATGTGATGAGTAAAGAGTTTTTCACAAACGTTGATGTAGATGCTAAGAATGGGTCTTTGATATCAGATTGGTGATAGTCCAATTCTTAGAACTCTCTCCGACTCTTTCATTGTTTTCTACACACATCTTAGTAGCTTTTGCAGTAGTTGTTCCCAGTATTGCTACTTAGTCTTATTAACTTGGATGCCACTACTAAATGTATGGATCTGTGCCTGGTACATAGTAATGAGGACTGCTTGGTGGTTTTCCAGAGACAAATATGATAATAAATCTCCATTAATATATTAAAGTCTCAGAAAACCTCTTTAATGTTTTCTGGCACACATTTCTGTCCTAGCATTTAATGTTAGTACCCTTCCTTATAAGCCCATGAATTCATTTGGAGTGGAGCTATTATTTAATGTCTGTGTAGTGGAGATAACTCACCCAGGCATCCAGCTATAGAAAATATAACACCATATAGAGAATTCAGATAATTGGATTTTATTGGGGCATAAAACGTGCTTAAATGATATATAATGTTGAATATAATTTCCGTGTGTTTTCCTAAATGTTCAGTCTCCAAAGATTTAACTGCGGAAGATTCTACTGCTCTGCCCCAGCGTAACCTCAGGGTGCATGAGCGGACTATAAATCACCCGTGTAGACTTAGCCTTGCATTATAAGACAGCGCATATACGTGGAGTGTATGAAGTGATTCATTGAATGCAGAATGTTTCTCTCTAATATTCCAGAAATTCTGTATGTAAATGTATTTGGGTTAGACAAGTTCATGTTGTTACCGCTCTGAAAATAACTTTTATACCAAAGAAGCCAAAAGGTTAAAGGATTTGAACAAAAAATGGGCATAATACCCAGCAAGGAGGCACAGTCTCCGGAATAGTCTAGCGTGCCAGCACTAATGTGTATTTAATTATTGGAAGGTAAGATTAATGGTAACATTTGCAGAGGGAACTGAAGATTACATTAGCAGCAAAGTTCACTTTGTTCTTTTAAATGGTAAGGTGTAATTACCGAGGTAAAGTTCTGCAGATATGCTACAGTAAAGCATTTAGGGACTTTAACTCAAAAATGAAGGTCTTGCCTTTATTCTTCCATCAACAGTCATGAATCATATCTCAAACACAAGCTACAGATTAATCAGCAGCCATCGTGTAAAAAAATGATTTCTCTTTGTTTATAAGCAGAAGCCGAGTCTGAGATCCATTATTTATGAGAATACATTAGCATGTTGTAAAATGTAGTAATGCGCTTCTACAGTAGAGGAGGTAACCTTTATGCTATACAGAGAAGCTGGAGATGTCACATTGACCCTTCTCTTTATCTGGACCAGCAATGATATACTGTTGAGTAGTAGAGATGAGCGTTGTTCTACTCGAACTGTTCGCCAATCTCAAATTCGAGCTGTTTTGGGCGGTGTTCGAGCCGTTCGGCGAACACGAACAATTTGAGAAAAATTCGGCTGTTCGAGGTTATGTTCGATAACTGTTCGTGCACCAAAATCATAACTGGATTTTTTCTCAGTAATGATGAAAATTAATGTTAATACGCAGTTTGAGTGTACAGCGGGGTGGGGGGAGGGGCAGGGGATGGATCTCTGCAGGAACAATGAAGATCTCCATTTTTTTTTCTCTTTCCCGCATTTGCAGTGGGGAGGTGCAATCTGTCAGCCTATCAGCAGCGCACACACGGAGCGAAGTGCTTTTTTTCACACAAGCAAGGGCATGTGTCATTGGCAGTGTATGTCACATGTCCTTGCCCTATAAGACCAAGCCATTTTCCCCGTCGCCACCATTTTCTCACTGCTGCAGCTGCGTGTTAGACGGCACCGCTGTTGCTGTGTGCGCTATACCTTGTTAATTTCAAGCCAATTTTCGCACAAATATACAGATAGCTTGGGAGTAGGGAATAGTTGTGATTGCAGTCCTTTTAAGGACTAGGTCACAGCATTTCCTACGACTTTTATCAGGGAGGTCTGTGCTCTTAAATAGATAGGTTGTGGGAGTAAAGACTAATTGTAATTGGAGTCCTTTTCAGGACTAGGTTACATCAGTTCCTATCAGTTTTTGCCAGGCAGGTCTGTGCCAGTGCTGTGCAAGTTTTTTTCACAGCATTTGGCTGAATCTAGCAAAGCTAATCCTTTTTGGCCTATTGCAGAGTGTGTTAGTCAGTGGAGTAGCCTATCTGTGTTGCAAGATATACCACCTGTGTATAGAATACCAATTTTTTTACTGCACCTAGTGAAGTAAAATCTTTTGGGCATAGCATCATTCTATTAGTCCATCTATACTGACCTCCATCAGGTTGCAAATTAAAACTAATTTTTATCTGCATCTACAGTACCTCTGAAAAAATATTTGGGCTTCTAGCTGTGTGTGGGACTTGTTGTATTAGTCCATCTATACTGACCTCCATCAGGTTGCAAACTGAATATATTTTTTTCTGCATCTACCTCTGAAAAAATATTGGGCTTCTAGCTGTGTGTGGGACTTGTTGTATTAGTCCATCTATACTGACCTCCATCAGGTTGCAAACTGAATATATTTTTTTCTGCATCTACCTCTGAAAAAATATTGGGCTTCTAGCAGTGTGTGGGACTTGTTCTATTAATCCATCTATACAGACCTACATCAGGTTGCAAACTGAATATAATTTTTTTCTGCATCTAGCTCTGAAAAAATATTTGGCCTTCTAGTAGTGTGTCGGACTTTCTCTATTAGTCCATCTATACTGACCTCCATCAGGTTGCAAACTGAATATAATTTTTTTCTGCATCTAGCTCTGAAAAAATATTTGGCCTTCTAGTAGTGTGTCGGACTTTCTCTATTAGTCCATCTATACTGACCTCCATCAGGTTGCAAATTAAAACAAATTTTTATCTGCATCTACAGTACCTCTGAAAAAATATTTGGGCTTCTAGCTGTGTGTGGGACTTGTTGTATTAGTCCATCTATACTGACGTCCATCAGGTTGCAAACTGAATATATTTTTTTCTGCATCTACCTCTGAAAAAATATTGGGCTTCTAGCTGTGTGTGGGACTTGTTGTATTAGTCCATCTATACTGACCTCCATCAGGTTGCAAACTGAATATATTTTTTTCTGCATCTACCTCTGAAAAAATATTGGGCTTCTAGCTGTGTGTGGGACTTGTTGTATTAGTCCATCTATACTGACCTCCATCAGGTTGCAAACTGAATATATTTTTTTCTGCATCTACCTCTGAAAAAATATTGGGCTTCTAGCTGTGTGTGGGACTTGTTGTATTAGTCCATCTATACTGACCTCCATCAGGTTGCAAACTGAATATAATTTTTTTCTGCATCTAGCTCTGAAAAAATATTTGGCCTTCTAGTAGTGTGTCGGACTTTCTCTATTAGTCCATCTATACTGACCTCCATCAGGTTGCAAACTGAATATATTTTTTTCTGCATCTACCTCTGAAAAAATATTTGGCCTTCTAGTAGTGTGTCGGACTTTCTCTATTAGTCCATCTATACTGACGTCCATCAGGTTGCAAATTAAAACTAATTTTTATCTGCATCTACAGTACCTCTGAAAAAATATTTGGGCTTCTAGCTGTGTGTGGGACTTGTTGTATTAGTCCATCTATACTGACCTCCATCAGGTTGCAAACTGAATATATTTTTTTCTGCATCTACCTCTGAAAAAATATTGGGCTTCTAGCTGTGTGTGGGACTTGTTGTATTAGTCCATCTATACTGACCTCCATCAGGTTGCAAACTGAATATATTTTTTTCTGCATCTACCTCTGAAAAAATATTGGGCTTCTAGCTGTGTGTGGGACTTGTTGTATTAGTCCATCTATACTGACCTCCATCAGGTTGCAAACTGAATATATTTTTTTCTGCATCTACCTCTGAAAAAATATTGGGCTTCTAGCAGTGTGTGGGACTTGTTCTATTAATCCATCTATACAGACCTACATCAGGTTGCAAACTGAATATAATTTTTTTCTGCATCTAGCTCTGAAAAAATATTTGGCCTTCTAGTAGTGTGTCGGACTTTCTCTATTAGTCCATCTATACTGACCTCCATCAGGTTGCAAACTGAATATAATTTTTTTCTGCATCTAGCTCTGAAAAAATATTTGGCCTTCTAGTAGTGTGTCGGACTTTCTCTATTAGTCCATCTATACTGACCTCCATCAGGTTGCAAATTAAAACAAATTTTTATCTGCATCTACAGTACCTCTGAAAAAATATTTGGGCTTCTAGCTGTGTGTGGGACTTGTTGTATTAGTCCATCTATACTGACCTCCATCAGGTTGCAAACTGAATATATTTTTTTCTGCATCTACCTCTGAAAAAATATTGGGCTTCTAGCTGTGTGTGGGACTTGTTGTATTAGTCCATCTATACTGACCTCCATCAGGTTGCAAACTGAATATATTTTTTTCTGCATCTACCTCTGAAAAAATATTGGGCTTCTAGCTGTGTGTGGGACTTGTTGTATTAGTCCATCTATACTGACCTCCATCAGGTTGCAAACTGAATATATTTTTTTCTGCATCTACCTCTGAAAAAATATTGGGCTTCTAGCTGTGTGTGGGACTTGTTGTATTAGTCCATCTATACTGACCTCCATCAGGTTGCAAACTGAATATAATTTTTTTCTGCATCTAGCTCTGAAAAAATATTTGGCCTTCTAGTAGTGTGTCGGACTTTCTCTATTAGTCCATCTATACTGACCTCCATCAGGTTGCAAACTGAATATATTTTTTTCTGCATCTACCTCTGAAAAAATATTTGGCCTTCTAGTAGTGTGTCGGACTTTCTCTATTAGTCCATCTATACTGACGTCCATCAGGTTGCAAATTAAAACTAATTTTTATCTGCATCTACAGTACCTCTGAAAAAATATTTGGGCTTCTAGCTGTGTGTGGGACTTGTTGTATTAGTCCATCTATACTGACCTCCATCAGGTTGCAAACTGAATATATTTTTTTCTGCATCTACCTCTGAAAAAATATTGGGCTTCTAGCTGTGTGTGGGACTTGTTGTATTAGTCCATCTATACTGACCTCCATCAGGTTGCAAACTGAATATATTTTTTTCTGCATCTACCTCTGAAAAAATATTGGGCTTCTAGCTGTGTGTGGGACTTGTTGTATTAGTCCATCTATACTGACCTCCATCAGGTTGCAAACTGAATATATTTTTTTCTGCATCTACCTCTGAAAAAATATTGGGTTTCTAGCTGTGTGTGGGTCTTGTTCTATTAATCCATCTATACTGACCTCCATCAGGTTGCAAACTGAATATAATTTTTTTCTGCATCTAGCTCTGAAAAAATATTTGGCCTTCTAGTAGTGTGTCGGACTTTCTCTATTAGTCCATCTATACTGACCTCCATCAGGTTGCAAACTGAATATATTTTTTTCTGCATCTACCTCTGAAAAAATATTTGGCCTTCTAGTAGTGTGTCGGACTTTCTCTATTAGTCCATCTATACTGACCTCCATCAGGTTGCAAATTAAAACTAATTTTTATCTGCATCTAAAGGACCTCTGAAAAAATATTTGGGCTTCTAGCTGTGTGTGGGACTTGTTGTATTAGTCCATCTATACTGACCTCCATCAGGTTGCAAACTGAATATATTTTTTTCCTCCATCTACCTCTGAAAAAATATTGGGCTTCTAGCTGTGTGTGGGCCTTGTTCTATTAATCCATCTATACTGACCTCCATCAGGTTGCAAACTGAATATAATTTTTTTCTGCATCTAGCTCTGAAAAAATATTTGGCCTTCTAGTAGTGTGTCGGATTTTCTCTATTAGTCCATCTATACTGACCTCCATCAGGTTGCAAATTAAAACTAATTTTTATCTGCATCTACAGTACCTCTGAAAAAATATTTGGGCTTCTAGCTGTGTGTGGGACTTGTTGTATTAGTCCATCTATACTGACCTCCATCAGGTTGCAAACTGAATATATTTTTTTCTGCATCTACCTCTGAAAAAATATTGGGCTTCTAGCTGTGTGTGGGACTTGTTGTATTAGTCCATCTATACTGACCTCCATCAGGTTGCAAACTGAATATATTTTTTTCTGCATCTACCTCTGAAAAAATATTGGGCTTCTAGCAGTGTGTGGGACTTGTTCTATTAATCCATCTATACAGACCTACATCAGGTTGCAAACTGAATATAATTTTTTTCTGCATCTAGCTCTGAAAAAATATTTGGCCTTCTAGTAGTGTGTCGGACTTTCTCTATTAGTCCATCTATACTGACCTCCATCAGGTTGCAAACTGAATATAATTTTTTTCTGCATCTAGCTCTGAAAAAATATTTGGCCTTCTAGTAGTGTGTCGGACTTTCTCTATTAGTCCATCTATACTGACCTCCATCAGGTTGCAAATTAAAACAAATTTTTATCTGCATCTACAGTACCTCTGAAAAAATATTTGGGCTTCTAGCTGTGTGTGGGACTTGTTGTATTAGTCCATCTATACTGACGTCCATCAGGTTGCAAACTGAATATATTTTTTTCTGCATCTACCTCTGAAAAAATATTGGGCTTCTAGCTGTGTGTGGGACTTGTTGTATTAGTCCATCTATACTGACCTCCATCAGGTTGCAAACTGAATATATTTTTTTCTGCATCTACCTCTGAAAAAATATTGGGCTTCTAGCTGTGTGTGGGACTTGTTGTATTAGTCCATCTATACTGACCTCCATCAGGTTGCAAACTGAATATATTTTTTTCTGCATCTACCTCTGAAAAAATATTGGGCTTCTAGCTGTGTGTGGGACTTGTTGTATTAGTCCATCTATACTGACCTCCATCAGGTTGCAAACTGAATATAATTTTTTTCTGCATCTAGCTCTGAAAAAATATTTGGCCTTCTAGTAGTGTGTCGGACTTTCTCTATTAGTCCATCTATACTGACCTCCATCAGGTTGCAAACTGAATATATTTTTTTCTGCATCTACCTCTGAAAAAATATTTGGCCTTCTAGTAGTGTGTCGGACTTTCTCTATTAGTCCATCTATACTGACGTCCATCAGGTTGCAAATTAAAACTAATTTTTATCTGCATCTACAGTACCTCTGAAAAAATATTTGGGCTTCTAGCTGTGTGTGGGACTTGTTGTATTAGTCCATCTATACTGACCTCCATCAGGTTGCAAACTGAATATATTTTTTTCTGCATCTACCTCTGAAAAAATATTGGGCTTCTAGCTGTGTGTGGGACTTGTTGTATTAGTCCATCTATACTGACCTCCATCAGGTTGCAAACTGAATATATTTTTTTCTGCATCTACCTCTGAAAAAATATTGGGCTTCTAGCTGTGTGTGGGACTTGTTGTATTAGTCCATCTATACTGACCTCCATCAGGTTGCAAACTGAATATATTTTTTTCTGCATCTACCTCTGAAAAAATATTGGGCTTCTAGCAGTGTGTGGGACTTGTTCTATTAATCCATCTATACAGACCTACATCAGGTTGCAAACTGAATATAATTTTTTTCTGCATCTAGCTCTGAAAAAATATTTGGCCTTCTAGTAGTGTGTCGGACTTTCTCTATTAGTCCATCTATACTGACCTCCATCAGGTTGCAAACTGAATATAATTTTTTTCTGCATCTAGCTCTGAAAAAATATTTGGCCTTCTAGTAGTGTGTCGGACTTTCTCTATTAGTCCATCTATACTGACCTCCATCAGGTTGCAAATTAAAACAAATTTTTATCTGCATCTACAGTACCTCTGAAAAAATATTTGGGCTTCTAGCTGTGTGTGGGACTTGTTGTATTAGTCCATCTATACTGACCTCCATCAGGTTGCAAACTGAATATATTTTTTTCTGCATCTACCTCTGAAAAAATATTGGGCTTCTAGCTGTGTGTGGGACTTGTTGTATTAGTCCATCTATACTGACCTCCATCAGGTTGCAAACTGAATATATTTTTTTCTGCATCTACCTCTGAAAAAATATTGGGCTTCTAGCTGTGTGTGGGACTTGTTGTATTAGTCCATCTATACTGACCTCCATCAGGTTGCAAACTGAATATATTTTTTTCTGCATCTACCTCTGAAAAAATATTGGGCTTCTAGCTGTGTGTGGGACTTGTTGTATTAGTCCATCTATACTGACCTCCATCAGGTTGCAAACTGAATATAATTTTTTTCTGCATCTAGCTCTGAAAAAATATTTGGCCTTCTAGTAGTGTGTCGGACTTTCTCTATTAGTCCATCTATACTGACCTCCATCAGGTTGCAAACTGAATATATTTTTTTCTGCATCTACCTCTGAAAAAATATTTGGCCTTCTAGTAGTGTGTCGGACTTTCTCTATTAGTCCATCTATACTGACGTCCATCAGGTTGCAAATTAAAACTAATTTTTATCTGCATCTACAGTACCTCTGAAAAAATATTTGGGCTTCTAGCTGTGTGTGGGACTTGTTGTATTAGTCCATCTATACTGACCTCCATCAGGTTGCAAACTGAATATATTTTTTTCTGCATCTACCTCTGAAAAAATATTGGGCTTCTAGCTGTGTGTGGGACTTGTTGTATTAGTCCATCTATACTGACCTCCATCAGGTTGCAAACTGAATATATTTTTTTCTGCATCTACCTCTGAAAAAATATTGGGCTTCTAGCTGTGTGTGGGACTTGTTGTATTAGTCCATCTATACTGACCTCCATCAGGTTGCAAACTGAATATATTTTTTTCTGCATCTACCTCTGAAAAAATATTGGGTTTCTAGCTGTGTGTGGGTCTTGTTCTATTAATCCATCTATACTGACCTCCATCAGGTTGCAAACTGAATATAATTTTTTTCTGCATCTAGCTCTGAAAAAATATTTGGCCTTCTAGTAGTGTGTCGGACTTTCTCTATTAGTCCATCTATACTGACCTCCATCAGGTTGCAAACTGAATATATTTTTTTCTGCATCTACCTCTGAAAAAATATTTGGCCTTCTAGTAGTGTGTCGGACTTTCTCTATTAGTCCATCTATACTGACCTCCATCAGGTTGCAAATTAAAACTAATTTTTATCTGCATCTAAAGGACCTCTGAAAAAATATTTGGGCTTCTAGCTGTGTGTGGGACTTGTTGTATTAGTCCATCTATACTGACCTCCATCAGGTTGCAAACTGAATATATTTTTTTCCTGCATCTACCTCTGAAAAAATATTGGGCTTCTAGCTGTGTGTGGGCCTTGTTCTATTAATCCATCTATACTGACCTCCATCAGGTTGCAAACTGAATATAATTTTTTTCTGCATCTAGCTCTGAAAAAATATTTGGCCTTCTAGTAGTGTGTCGGATTTTCTCTATTAGTCCATCTATACTGACCTCCATCAGGTTGCAAATTAAAACTAATTTTTATCTGCATCTACAGTACCTCTGAAAAAATATTTGGGCTTCTAGCTGTGTGTGGGACTTGTTGTATTAGTCCATCTATACTGACCTCCATCAGGTTGCAAACTGAATATATTTTTTTCTGCATCTACCTATGAAAAAATATTGGGCTTCTAGCTGTGTGTGGGACTTGTTGTATTAGTCCATCTATACTGACCTCCATCAGGTTGCAAACTGAATATATTTTTTTCTGCATCTACCTCTGAAAAAATATTGGGCTTCTAGCTGTGTGTGGGTCTTGTTCTATTAATCCATCTATACTGACCTCCATCAGGTTGCAAACTGAATATAATTTTTTTCTGCATCTAGCTCTGAAAAAATATTTGGCCTTCTAGTAGTGTGTCGGACTTTCTCTATTAGTCCATCTATACTGACCTCCATCAGGTTGCAAACTGAATATATTTTTTTCTGCATCTACCTCTGAAAAAATATTTGGCCTTCTAGTAGTGTGTCGGACTTTCTCTATTAGTCCATCTATACTGACCTCCATCAGGTTGCAAATTAAAACTAATTTTTTTCTGCATCTACAGTACCTCTGAAAAAATATTTGGGCTTCTAGCTGTGTGTGGGACTTGTTGTATTAGTCCATCTATACTGACCTCCATCAGGTTGCAAATTCAAAATAATTTTTTGTCTGCATCTAGCTCTGAAAAAATATTTGGCCTTCTAGCAGTGTGTGGGACTTTCTCTATTAGTTCATCTATACTGACCTCCATCAGGTTGCAAACTGAATATATTTTTTTCTGCATCTACCTCTGAAAAAATATTTGGGCTTCTAGCTGTGTGTGGGACTTGTTCTATTAGTCCATCTATACTGACCTCCATCAGGTTGCAAATTGAATATAATTTTTTTCTGCATCTAACCCAGACAATAGTTTTGGCCTAATACCACAGTTTGGCCACTCAGCTCTGCTCGGTTCCCATCCATTGTTTTTTTGTGCAAACAACTCCAGAGTTGTGAATTAGTTAACCACAAAAATGAGTGGAAAAAGGCCTGCTGCTGGTGGAAAGGGGAATAGGCGTGTTGGGAAGGGGAAAAAAGGTTGTGTCCGTGGGGTAGGTGTTAAAGCAACAGTAACATCTGCAGAAGAAAGACCATCTTCCAGCCAAACTAAAATGTCTACTTCTTTTAGCGGACAATGTGATAAGATCCCTTTCTTACGGCCACGCCAATCGCTACAAATTCCAGATGAGGCACAAAAACAGCAGGTGCTTCAACGGATATCAAGTGCTCCTTTAAGTGGGCTCTCCTCCACATCAACTTCAACATCACAAATACTCCAGTCCTCAAAGGTGTCACCCAAATCGCACTTGCTTCCTCACAGCTCCCAAATCTCCAGCTGCCCGTCTGAGTATGAGGTAGAACAGATGGTTGAGTCTGCAGAGCTGTTTACTCATACTATAGCCTGGGAATCAGAGGTCGACTCCAGCGCTTCTGTGAATCCAGACGAGGAAATGATCTGCACTGATGCCCAGAATCTTTATGAGTCGGATCCAGGACCAGACGCAGAAGGTTCTGACCATAATGTAGACCCTCATTCCCAAACTGTAACTCCTGTTGGTGGAGACAATGAGGAAGACGATGATAAGACTCAAATACCTGATTGGAGCGACAACTTTAGTTTTTTGTCAGGGCAGAAACAGGTTGGCTCTGAGGACGACGGGTGTGATAACGCACAGGGTGATGATGATGAGGTCGGAGATCCCACTTACTGTCAACCCACAGTCAGCCAAGAGATGAGGTCAGCAGAGGAGGTGGAGGAAGATGCTAGTGACGACGAGGTCAGGTTGCGCCTTCCTGGACAGAGACGTAGTACTGGAAGCACGTCAACAACTGCATCCTCAAACACAACTCTGCCTCTCACCACAAGTCGTGGTGGCTCTTCAGGTCGCATGGGTGCTAAGCCTTGCATAGCCTGGGCATTTTTTCAGATCGATAAAGATGACCCAACTCGTGTTATCTGTAACATTTGTCAGCAAAAGCTAAGTAGAGGCCAAAAAATACATAGTTTGAGTACTTCATGCATGAACCGGCACATGGACATGAAGCATAAGTTGCAGTGGGAAGCTCAGTTTGCTACAATGCGGCCTAGCCGGCCGGGCCAACCACCGTCTGCCATATCTTGTGCATCCGCGGCCTCTTCATCCTCTGTGACTGGGGGGACAGCAGTCACACCTGTTTTGGGGCGCAGACCTGCCACCTCTTTACCCGCAACAGCCAGCGTGATTGGCAGGTCATCATTTTCTTTGGAGGTGGTAACAGCAGCTGGTGTTGAGCGCTGTCCGACATCGATAGCACCACCTTTGGATCAAGGCAACCTAACATGTCCGCCTGCATCTTCCTCACAGACCGGCAGTTTGCCGGGGACACCCTTATCAACCCCGTCTAAGCACAATAGCCAGCCCTCGGTCCCTCAGATGTGGACAAGTAAAAGACCATTTCCTCCTAGCCATGAGAAAGCTAAGAGGTTGAATTTCACCATCTGCAAGCTCTTGGCTACAGAAATGCTGCCTTTCCGCCTGGTGGACATAGAGGATTTTCGAGACCTTATGTCCGTCGCAGTGCCCCAGTACCAGATGCCCAGTCGGCACTACTTCTCAAAGAAAGGTGTGCCTGCGCTCCACCAGCATGTCGCACACAACATCACCGCTTCTTTGAAAAACTCTGTGTGTGACAGGGTGCATTTCACCACAGACACTTGGACGAGTAGGCATGGACAGGGGCGTTACATGTCGCTGACTGGGCACTGGGTAACTATGGTGACAGCAGGACAAGGGGCTGCTGTCCAAGTCTTGCCGTCCCCACGAGTTGTGCGTCAATCCTCTTTATGTCAAAGTTCCTCCACTGCTTCTGCCTCCTCAACCTCCTCTCGGTCTTCCACCTGCACCCAAAGCCTGTCTGGTCATGCCACAAGCTTTCTAACTGCGCAGAAGGGATCCTGCACACCTCCTTACTATGCTGGCAGTAGGGCTCAACGTCATCAGGCGGTTTTTACATTGAAATGTCTGGGAAATGTGAGTCACACAGCTGAGGAGTTGTGGTCAGCTCTGGAGAACCAGTTTCATGAATGGTTGTCTCCACTGGACCTGAAACCAGGGAAGGCCGTGTGCGACAATGCTGCAAACCTGGGTGCGGCCCTTCGCCGGGGCAATGTCACACACGTGCCTTGTATGGCTCACGTGTTGAACCTGGTTGTCCAGCAATTTTTAGCCCACTATCCCAGACTAGATGGCCTTCTGCAGAGGGCACGGTCGCTGTGTGCTCACTTCCGCCGTTCGCATCCCGCAGCTCAGCGACTTACATCTCTACAGAAGTCGTTGGGCCTGCCACTTCACCGGCTAAAATGCGATGTGCCTACCCGGTGGAATTCAACTCTGCACATGTTGCAGCGACTGTGGCAGCACCGACAAGCCCTGGTGCAATACGTTCTGACGTATAGCCTGGGCCAACGAGATTCAGAGGTGGGGCAAATCACGCTGGAGGAGTGGTCTCAGATCAGGGACCTATGCACCCTTCTGCACAGTTTTGAAATGGCGACGAAGATGTTTAGTGCTGACGATGCCATTATCAGCATGACTATTCCGGTGATTTACATGCTGGAGCACATGTTAAACAGAATTCGGAGTCAGGTGGTGGCACAAGAGGAGGTGGAGGAAGTAGAGGAGGAGGAGTTGTATGCGGAAGGGCTAACATCTGCAAGGTCCAGACGGTCGGCAGCACCAAGGCGGCAGGCATGTGAGGGTGGGGGAGATGGTTTTACCAGGGCGCATGGTAGCAGCCAAACTAGTGAGGAAGGTGCAGGAGCCCAGGAAGAAGTGGAGGACGAACTGATGGAAGACTCATCAGATGAGGGAGACCTTGATCACATTTCTGTTGTGCGAGGTTGGGGGGAGAGGACAGAGGAAGGAAGCATGATTGTTACCTCGCCACCAACACAACAGGGACTTGGTGCTCCTGGATGCGCAACACACATGAATGCCTTCTTGCTGCACTACCTGCAACATGACCCTCGAATTGTGAGAATTAGAAATAATCCTGACTACTGGGTTGCCACACTGTTAGATCCCCGGTACAAAAGTAAATTTGCAGAAATTATTCCTGCCATAGAAAGGGATGCACGCATGCAGGAGTATCAGCAGAGACTGTTGCAGAATCTTACATGTGCTTTTTCCACAAAATACCAGTGGTGCACGTAGTGAATCTCACAGTTCCAACTTGCCAACCGTGGGACCGTCAAGTGTTCAGCACTCAAGCCGTAACAGAACCACAGTATCTGCTGGTAACATCAATTTTGCGGAATCATTTCACCACTTTTTTAGCCCATCCTTTGCAAGGCCACAGGAGACAAGAAGTCTGACACATAGTCAACGCCTAGAGACGATGGTACAGGAGTATCTCCAAGTAAACATTGAAGCCACGACTGTGTCACTGGACCCTTGCTCTTTTTGGGCTTCCAATGTGGATAAATGGCCGGAGCTAGCCACTTACGCCTTGGAGATCTTGTCATGCCCCGCAGCCAGCGTTCTGTCTGAACGTGTGTTCAGTGCTGCTGGTGGTGTGCTGACAGATAAGCGCACGCGGCTCTCCACTGATAATGTAGACAGACTCACGTTCATAGAGATGAACAAATCATGGATCCGAAACGACTTTTCTACCCCTGTGTCATCCTGGGGAGAGTAAAAGCTTGATGATTGGTTAAAATCACCCTACCAACCGTTTTAAGCTTTCAAATTACTAATCATGTTTATCGGTATCTTGGCTGGAAAATAATTTGGGCTTTGTAGCAGTGTGCAGCACTGATCCTATTAGGCCATCTATACTAAAGCTTCACCAGATTTAAAATTTAAAATAATTTTTAGCTGCATCTAGCCCGGAAAATAATTTTGGGGCTGCGAGATGCGCAAGACACATAAGTGCCTTCTTGCTGCACTACCTGCAGCATGACCCTCATATTGTCAGAATTCGAAGTAATCATGACTGCTGGGTTGCCACACTCTTAGATCCCCCAAACTTTTCGATCAACCTTTTCATTTTAATAAAGACCAAAAAAATGGTCATTTTTGAAATTATAAGCATTAGCAGGTTGTTAGAAACTGAAATCAAACAGTTTTCAACTCAAAACTTTATTCTAGGTGATGTTACATTTTCACATAGGACCCCTTGTTCGAAAGGAGCTTCTGAACTCTCTCGTCCATTGAATTTGTCAGGTTTTGGATGGTTTCTGCTTCAATTGTTTTGCATGAGGACAGAATACCCTCCCAGAGCTGTTGCTTAGATGTGAATTGCCTCCCGCCATCATAGACACTCCTTTTAATGATGCTCCAAAGGTTCTGAATGGGGTAGAGGTCAGGGGAGCATGGGGGTCACACCATAAGTTTGTCCCCTTTTATGCCCATATCAGCCAGAGATGCAGATGTTTTATGTGCAGCATGAGATGGTGCATTATCATGCAGAAAAATGATCTTGCTGTGAAATACACGGTTCTTCTTCTTGAACCATGGCAGGAAGTGCTGTTTGAGAAAATCCACATACATTATGGAGTTCATCTTTAGCGCCTTCAGGGATCCTAAAGGGGCCGACAATCTCTCTCCCCATGATTCCAGCCCAAAACATTACTCCACCTCCTCCTTGTTGGCGCTGTAGCCGTGTTTGCGTGGGGTGTCCATCAACCAGCCATTCTCCACTCCATCCATCTGGACCATCGAGCGCTGCACGGCACTCATCCGTGAACAAAACAGTTTTGAAATCAGTCTTCATGTAATGTTTGGCCCACTGGAGCCGTTTCTGCTTGTGTGAAGTGGATAGAGGAGGTCGACAGGATGGCGCATGCACAGCTGCAAACCTCTGAAGGACCCTGCATCTTGTTGTTCGGGGGACGTTGGAGGCACAAGCAGCTTCAAAAACTTGTCTGCTGCTATGACAAGGCTTTTTTGCCGCTGCTCTTTCAACCTGACGTAATTGCCTGTAGGAAAGAGTCCTCAATTTGCCCTTATCAGCACGCACACGTGTGTACTGTGAATCAGCTACATACTTCTTGATTGCCAAGACACTTCATCCTGATCATCGCACAATGTTGATTGTAGTCATGCCTTGACCTAAACACTCCACAATTTGTTGCTTCTCAGCAGCCGACACATCCTTTTTCTTTCCCATTTTGGCAGAAAATGTAGGCTGCTTAATAATGTGAGAGAGCCTTCTTAAGTAGTCTTGCCTTTCATTGGACACACCTGCCAAACTAATTAGCACAGGTGTCTGCAATTGCTTACAGTGATATAAAGAGCCCTGACACACATCACCATCAATGAGTTTAACTGACAAACAAACAAATTCTTCCCTTATCACTCCTAAACACTTTTTGCATAATAATTTGGAACGCAGTGTACATGTGCTTTTCCACAAAACACCAGCGGTTCACGTAGTGAATCTTACAGTTCTAACTTGCCAACCGTGGTCTGTATGGAGTTGTTCAATAAAGGGCCCAAAATTAAGATAACATAGATGGGAGAGGTCTCTATGAATAGGAATTCCTAAGTATTTGATACCCTGTGAGGGCCAGGCAAAGGGAAAGTTGGACTGGATGGAATCCTATATGGATTTGGGGAGGGAGACATCGAGGGCCTCAGACTTCGCTGCATTGATTTTAAAATTTTACCATGTAACAAAGTGATCTATTTCAGCCATAACAGCATGGATGGATATATGTGATTGAGTGATATATACTAGGACATCATCAGCAAATAGAGAGCACTTGTACTCGGTGCCTCCCACCTCAATCCACCTAATATTGGGGTTATGGCGAATTGATGAGAGCAGGTGCTCCGTCACTAGGATGTATAAGAGAGGGGACAGAGGACATCACTGCCTTGTCCCATTGGTGATTGTGAAAGGTGATGAAAATGTTCTGACGCACCCCCTGGGCCTTGGGACACCCGGAGCCGGACCCTTTTTGGTGGATGCTGGTGGTTGTAGTCTTCGTGGCGGCGACCCGGTTCCGTGGCTCAGGGCGGTCAAACCAGTGGCGGAACTATTTATGTGGTTTTGATGTTTAAATGTCCGACTACGCCACCCGTGGATTGCGGTCAGAGTGAACCGCCGCTACAGGGCAGACCGCTGAGGCTGGTGTTGTGGGTGCAGCAGAGCGTAGCATAACTCCCCACGGGAGGAGTATAGCCTCAGGGCAGTGTATGCGGAGGATGGGGGTGATGGTGCAGGGCAGCAGCAGTAACGACACGGAGTCAGTGATGCAGTTCAGGGCCTTTACTCACAGCTCTTATTATCCAGACCACGTCTGCAGGTAACGGCTGCCCACGTCGTACTGTGCTCACCAGGTGAGGGGCTCAGACAACTCCCAGATAACTTTGGAGCACTTCACAGGACCCCCTTTGTGTGTCCTTTGTCTGGCCTTTCTTACCAACACTTCTGTCCGGCTGCCTCGGGCCTCCTCTTGGTAAACTTGGCGCCAGTTTCCCTGACCCTATGTGGTGCCTTCCTAGCGGGTGTAGCGAGGGGCTGCGCCACATAAAATGTCAGAGCCTCCGGTTTCTAGCTGAGGGTCGTTTCCTGCCTCCACTAGTTCGGGGACCGGTCTCCCCCTTTGGCCTGACCCCTCCACGCAGGTGGATTCGGGCGTGCGGTGGCGACTCGCCCGTCCGCACCCCTGGGATCCCTTCATTCCTCGTTCCTGGAGCCTTCTCCGCTCCTCTTCCTTCCTTCTCCCTCTTCCAGGCCTGGGCCTCTGTTACTAGGCCCGCCTCCGGAGCAGAGCTCATGCAGAGCCCCTGCTCCCTGCCACTTCTGCTCAGACTTCTCTGCAGTGAACTAAGATGGTGCCCACCTTTTATACTCCCTTCTCAATGCACCCAGGAACTGCTTCCTCCCTGCTCCTGCACTACAGGGTTCCCCTTCCTCAGTGTTCCCTCCCCCCACTCCAGCCAGGGACAGGGACTGTCGTGCCCATCTCAGGGGCATATTGGTCGCCCTGCCCCACGGCAATGTGGTGTAATGCATGCAGGTGTTGGGTCCTGATCCACACTCCATCCTTACCTGAGAGTGAGATATCACACCTCTGGGTGAGGTGCAATACGTCTGTAGCAACCGAGCCCTCAGGGTGCTACAGTTCCATTTATCTTCAGCCTAGGTGACGTATTGCGATACAGGGCCGTGATTTTGGCTATAAAAGGGTCCCCTAGACCCCTACCCCAAGCTTTTTAAGAGAATCATATATGGCGTGCCAGGAGACTCTATGGAATGCTTTCTCAGCATCCAACGAGAGTATCTAATTACAAATTTTTAACTGCATCTAGCCCAGGAAATACTTTGTGCCTAGTAGCAGTGTCTGCTAGTCAGCGGATTATCCCGGCTGTTAAGCAAGCTGCACCACCTGTAGTTTAGACACTTAATTTTTTCAAAGGAAATGCTTCGGGACCATGGGATACTTAGTGAAGAGCATCAGGAGGCACCCCAAGGCATAGGGGCTGGGACTGGCAGTAGGATGCCTTGCGGTGGACAGCCGAGCTCGATCCTTATAAAAGCTTTTTAACTGCAGCAGCTTTAGTGGACGCTACTGGAGCTGGAATTACCGCGGCTGCTGGCATGAGACTTGCCCTCCAATAGATCCTTGTAAATGGATTTAAAGTGTATTCATTCAAATTAAAGAGACAATTTAAATTAAAAAGCTTAGAGCTGCCTCCACCATAGGGGGGCTCGCTCGACCCACCAGCGGACAGGCACCAGTATTGGGAGAGGGGGGCTGGCCGTCAGGGTTCACCGCGGCTCTGGCACAAACCCGGCGACACAGAGGTGGCACGGGCAGGAGCGGACTGGCCGTGTCGGCTTCTCACTTTTTGGATTTTAGAAGGGCATGACATGCCTATATCTGTGTCTCCCCCTCCTTTTACTCCTCCACCTCTTTTATTTTCGCATGACTATATGTACTTGTCACTTTTCCATGTGTTAGTTATGTCTTCTGAGCAGTTTGTCAGCTTTTGGACACCTTTGAAGGTGTTTTCTATGTGTTTCTATGTGTTTTTGTTTGCCTGCCATTGGTTTTAACGGTGTTCGAAGGTGTTCGACGAACAGTTCGGCGAACACACGGGTGTTCGACGAACCGAACCGAACTCGAACACTACGGGGGTGGCTCAACACTATTGAGTAGAGACGCTGAAAGGCTCATTTATAAACCGTAAGCTCTGTACATTAACATTATGATACATATCAGCAGCGGCATGGCTGCTGCTTGTTTGGGAAGCGTAATTTAGGCTGCTGTTCATTTCTTAGATGCCTTTGTATTGTGCTTCCTATTTGTAGAATTAGCCATCCACAGATCAAGACGCAATGCAGTGGCTGACAAATGGACTGCATATGTCAGTGGTCTGCAAAGCCGGAGAGCCATTGTTGGAGACCACGCGTGAAGGGAGTTGTTTTTAAACCAAATAATCCCAAGATCATGATGATACACCACGTTACAAATTAAAAACACAATAAAAGCAAAATGTAAGGATATTATGAGTACCCCTTAGGCTCTGTTCAGGCTCCTTGATGGACAAAACGACAGAATACGACAAAACCCATTATAAGTCAATGAGTCTGTCAGACACTGTTGATGTTCATCATGTAATGCATACATGCCAAACTCTGGCCCGTGGGCCAAACCAGGCCCACAGGGTGATTATATTTGGCTCACAACACCAGAACCGCCACCCCTATTTGGGGCCCATTATTCTGTATGGAACACTATGTGGAATCCATTATTCTGCATGGAGGACTATGTGTTGTCCACTATTCTGTATGGAGGACTATGTGGGGCCCATTATACTGTATGGAGGACTATGTGGGCCCATTATTCTGTATGGAGAACTTTGTGAGGCCCATTATACTGTATACTGGTTGGTATACGACTTTGTCCAAGTTTTACATTTTGGCCCACTGTGTGTTTGAGTTTGACATCTCTGATATAATGGAACTGACCATCCATCGTTTTCCTCAGTGGTTAGCACTGCAGCCTTGCAGCGCTGGAGTCCTGGGTTCAAATCCCACAATGGACAACATCTACAAGGAGTTTGTATGTTCTCCCCGTGTTTGCGTGGGTTTCCTCCGGATTCTCTGGTTTCCTCCCACACTCCAAAGACATACTGATAGAGAATGTAGATTGTGAGCCCCAATGGGGACAGTGCCGATAATGTCTATAGATTGTCTGAATTGTAAAGTGCTGCGGAATATATTGGCGCTATATACTGTAAATAAAAAGATTATTATTATTTTGTTCACAGGACAGAACAGAAAAGCTGAAATGTGAGTTCAAATGTGAGCCCAGCTTTAGAGATATTGTAGACACCTCCAGGCATATATTTTTCACAAGTTGAAAAAATAGGGTGTAGAAGAACACACAGCTTTAGCAAGAATTATCTGTTCATATGGCACCCTGCCATGATTGAATATTGCACTGCATAGGCACTATATGATAGAGGTATAGTCCACCATGCTTGTAGTGGTTTAAATGCTACATCTGTAATACTTATTAAATACTGTTTCTATTTTTTTCTATGTTATATAGCAAATAAGTAATTCTTTAACCACTTCGCGCCAGAGCCTGTTTTTGCCTTCGTGAACGGGCCAATTTTTTCAATTCTGACCACTGTCACTTTATGAAGTAATTACTCTGGAACGCTTCAACGGATTCCCCTGATTCTGAGAATGTTTTTTCGTGACATATTGTACTTCATGATAGTGATAAAATTTCTTCAATATCTCTTGCGTTTATTTGTGAAAAAATTGGAAATTTGGTGAAAATTTTGAAAATTTTGCAATTTTTAAACTTTGAATTTTCATGCCCTTACATCAGAGAGATATGTCACACAAAATAGTTAATAAATAACATTTCCCACATGTCTACTTTACATCAGCACAATTTTGGAACCAACATTTTTTTTTGTTAGGAAGCTATAAGGATTAAAAGTTGACCAGCGATTTCTAATTTTTCCAACAAAATTTACAAAAACATTTTTTTTAGGGACCACATCTTATTTGAAGTGACTTTGAGGGGCCTTTATGACAGAAAATACCCAAAAGTGACACCATTCTAAAAACTGCACCCCTCAAGGTGCTCAAAACCACATTCAGGAAGTTTATTAACCCTTCAGGTGTTTCACGGGAATTTTTGGAATGTGGAAAAAAACAATGAACATTTAACTTTTTTTCACAAAAATGTTACTTTAGACCCAATTTTTTTATTTTCACAAGGGTAACAGGAAAAAATGGAATACACAATTTGTAGTGCAATTTCTCATGAGCGCGCTGATACCCCATATGTGAGGGAAAACCACTGTTTGGGTGAACTGCAGGGTTCGGAAGGGAAGGAGCGCCATTAGACTTTTTGAATGTAAAATTTGTTTGAATTAGCAGAAGCCATGTTGCGTTTGGAGAGCCCCTGATGTGCCTAAACAGTGGAAATCCCCCACAAGTGACACCATTTTGGAAACTAGACCCCTTAGGGAACTTATCTAGATGTGTGGTGAGCACCTTGAACCCCAAGGTGCTTCACAGAAGTTTATAATATTGAGCTGTAAAAATAAAATTTTCACATTTTTCCCACAAAAACGTTTTTCATCCCTTAATTTTGCATTATCATAAGGGTAATAGGATAAATTGCACCATGAAATTTGTTGTGCAATTTCTCCTGAACACGCCGATACCCCATATGTGGAGGCAAACCACTGTTTGGGCGCACGGCAGGGTTTGAAAGGGAGGGAGCGCCATTTGACTTTTTGAATGTAAAAATTAGTTTGAATAATTAGCGGACGCCATGTCGCATTTGAGGAGCCCCTAATGTGCCTAAACAGTGGAAACCCCCCACAAGTGCCACCATTTTGGAAACTAGACCCCTTAGGGAACTTATCTAGATGTGTGGTGAGCACCTTGCACCCCAAGGTGCTTCACAGAAGTTTATAATATTGAGCCGTAAAAATACAATTTTCACATTTTTCCCATAAAAAAGGTATTTCATTCCCTAATTTTGCATTTTCATAAGGATAACAGGAGAAATTGCACCATGAAATTTGTTTCGCAATTTCTCCTGAGTACGCCGATACCCCATATGTGGGGGAAAACCACTGCTTTGGTGTACGGCAGGGTTCGGAAGAGAAAGGAGCGCTATGTTGGCTGGGATAGGTTGCAGACACCATGTCACATTTGAAGAGTTGCTGACATGCCGAAACAGCAGAAACCCCCACAAGTGACCCCATTTTGTAAACTACACCTCTCAAGGAATTCATCTAGGGAAGTAGTGAGTATTTTTTAATTTTTAAATTTATACTATTGGGCAGTGAAAAAAACATAATTATATTTTTACCACAAAAAAAAATGTTTGCCCTCAGATTTTACATTTTCACACAGGGCAATGGGTAAAAATGGTGCCGAAATGTGTCACACAATTTCTTCTAAAAGTGGCAATACCCATATGTGGCTGTATCGTACCGCTTAGCCATACGGCGAGATCTGGGAGGGACGGAGAGCTATTTGACAATTGGAGAACAAATTATAGTAGAATAGGCATTTGGATTTGGGAGCACAAAATTTTCTGAATTTCTTTTGGGGGGCAAGGGCCATTTCGCTTTTCCAGAGCCTTTCTGCTACCAGTAACTTGGAATATTTTTAACAGATGACGGACCTGAGTGGGGACTAGTTTTTTTGAGGACTGAGTTGGAGCTTTTATTGGGAACATTTTACGTAACATTTATCCGCCGCTCGAGGCTGAGCACTTACATCAGGGTTTCCATCTAAATTTCCAAGTGATGTAATTCAGATGAAACCCCTGCGGGATCCATTCACTGTAATGAGGCAGCAGAGATACTCTGGACTCCGTCTGGCCTCTGTTTAGTGGTCTCCTTTTTTTCAGAAGTGCACAAAACTGTGGCCAACCGCACTTTTATGCATGCCTAAAAAAACTGACACTGTGGGATCACAGGCCAGATGGCATCCACAGTGGCCTATATCTGCCTCATTACAGGGAATCTTCTGTCATGGGTTCCGTCTGAATCACGTATTTCAGAGATTTACACGGAAACTCTGGTGTAAGTGCTCAGCGCAGAGCGCAGGATAAATGTGAGCAGAGCCTTACTGCGATCTTTGGGCGACATAATAAACAAATCAGTAGCAGGTGAAGAATTGGTTTTATTTATTTTTTACGCCGTTCCTCGTGCGGTATAAGTGATGAGATTACTTTATTCTTCGGATCGGTGCAATTATAGAGATACCAGATTTATATCGGGTTTTTATGATTGACAGCTGTCACACACTAAGAGACGCTTTTTTTTTTGCAAAATCTAGTTTTTGCATCGCCATATTTTGAGAGCTATATTTTTCCATATTTCGGCCGACAGAGTCATGTGACGGCTTGTTTTTTGCGGGACGAGTTGACATTTTTCTTGGTACCATTTTTGGGTACGTGACATTTTTTGATCGCTTTTTATTCCGTTTTTTGGGAGGTAAAATTAACAAAAACCAACAATTCAGGAATTGTTTTTTGAGGTTTTTTTTATGCCGTTCTGCGTGTGGTAAAAGTGATAAGGCAGCATTATTCTTCGGGTCAGTACGTTTACAGCGATACTACACTTACTGTATATTTTTTTATGTTTTGGCGCTTTTACACAATAAAACAATTTTATAGAAAAAATATTTTTTTTTGCATCGCTTTATTCAGAGCGCTATAACTTTTTTATTTTTCGACTGATGGAGCTGTATGGCGGCTTTTTTTTTTGCGGAACAGGATGACGTTTTCAGCGGTACCATTTTTATTTCCATTTTGCTTTTTGATCGCATTTTTTTCCACTTTTTGTTTGGCAATATGATGAAAAAGCATAGTTTTTTGCTCCGTTTTTTATTTATTTTTATTACGGTGTGCACAGAAGGAGTTAATTAGTGTGACAGTTTTATAGATCGGGTTGTTTCGGACACGGCGATACCAAATATGTGTACTTTTTTTGTTTTTGCATAAATATACAGATTTATTGGTTTAATATTTTATTTAATTATTTTTATTTATTTTGTGATTTTTTTTAACAGTTTGAAAACATTTTTTTGACTTTTTTTTTTACATTTTTACTTAGTCCCTCTATGGGACATTAATTTTTATTTTTCTAATTACTGATCTCATCCAATGTAATAGACATGTATTACATTGCATGACATCTTTGCTGACTGTTTCACAGTCAGTGTCTCCTGCTGGACTCAGCTGCAGGCTGAGCCTAGCAGGACACCATATATGGCAGATCTGGAGGCGGTCATGTGACCTCCAGCTGCCATAACAACGGCAGGTCCTGGAAGATATCAGGGGGCCGTCAGAGAGGTAAGTTGATGACCCCCTCTCCTCTCACTATCTTCTATATGCCGCGATCACTATAGATCGCGGCATATAGAAGATAGCAAAGGGTTAACATCATTGGGACCTGATCGAATCAGGTCCCAATGATGTCCCTTGTCAGAGCTATCGCTCTGCACCAGAACCGCAGCGCTTTGCAGGACCCTGGGGGTCCTGAGCGCTGCGGGACCACCCACCGTTTTTAAATGTCGGCGCTGCACAGAGCCCAGGCAGCGCCGACGTCTAAGTACAGTGGGTGGTCCTGAACCGGTTAAAGAGGTTTTCCCAGGAACAAAGTACATTTTAATCAATAAATCTTGATAAATCCACAAAAGGATAGGTTTTAAAAAATGTTCCTGTGCTGAGATAATCTCATAAATGTGCCCTCGCTAAGAACAGTGTAATGGCTGTGTTTGGCTACGTAGGAAGTTGGTCTGATCATACCACAGCTCCTTGATGGGGAGGAGGAAGCATAAGTCAATTGTGTGAGTGTAGAGATGAAACAGCAGGGGGCTTGCAGCTGCTGCTTTCTGAAGTAACATATTTCCCTGCTGGAGGTATCACATTTCCCTGATTGTTTTATCACAGGAGTAAGTGTTTCTATCAGGTCACCAGTCTTCTGTGCTCATCATAAATCAAGTTAGTGATATAGGAGCTCCAGCGACTACTGAACTAAATGTCACTGAGTTAATTTATGGTGAGCTCACAAGACAGAGGACATGACAGAAACATTTACTCCTGTGATAAAACAGACAGAGAAATGTGTTAGGCTATGTGCCTAAGATGCAGAAATGCTCCGGATTTTTCCTGAGCGTTTCTGCATCTCCCTGGCAGAAAAAACGCATGCAGATTTTACATGCGTTTTTTCAGCCAGGGACAAGCGTTTGTCATGCGTTTTTAGCATGCGATTTCGCATGCGGGTTGTCAAGCGCTTTCCAATCGATTTTAGCATCACTTGGAAAGTGCTTGACAACTTGGTCAAACTATATAAATCCATGCAACCAGCATGGATTTTATATAGTGTGACAAAGTTAGTTAAAAAAAAGAATAAAAATGGTAAGAAAATAAAAAAAACATTATACTCACCTTCCGATGGTCCCCGGTCTCCTTCTCCAATGCGTCCGGTCTCCCCGGTGTCTCGCAGTGGTGTAAAAGGACCTTCCATGACGTCATTTAGTCATGTGACAGGTCACGCGACCGCCGACGTCAGCGGTCGCGTGACCTCTCACATGACTAAATGATGTCATGGAAGGTCCTTTTAGACCATTGCGAGCTGCCGGAGAGCCAAGATGCATCATACAGGAGACCGTGGGCCATCAGAAGGTAAGTATAATGTTTATTTTTTATTTTAAAATATTTTTTTTTTACAGGTACTATGGTATCTGGGTCAAGGAGAGTCTCCTCTTCTCCAGACCCGGGTACCATCTGCACATTGAATCGCTTAATATCCGCATGTGCACATGTAGTCATGCAGTTATTAAGCGATTCAATGCAAGTCAATGGCGGCGAAAACGCCGCAATTCCGCAAAACGATTAGTAGTGCTGCGGATTTTTCCGCAACGATAATCCGCAGCGGAAATTGCCGCAGCATGTGCTCAGCACATGCAGATTATCATTGGGGAACATAGCAGACCTACTAACAAGCGTATTTTAAGCATTTCGGCGGCGAATTTGCCGCTGCAGAAATGCTTAAAAAACGCATAGTGGGCACACAGCCTAACTTTAGAAAGCAGCAGCTGTGTACCCCTGCTGTTTCATCTGCATACTCACATAGCATAATTGATTTATGCTTCCTCCCAGGCCAGGAGCTTTGTCGACCATGAACTGGAGCAGCTCTGCTTCGTCAGACACAGCCATTACACAGTACATAGCAGGGACGCATTTAGAAGACTATCTCAGCACAGGAACATTTTTTAAGACATCCAATTGTGGAACTTATTGTTATTCCAAGACATATTAATGAAAATGTACTTTGTAGGACAACCTCTTTAATTAGAACACTACAGTGTGGTATGACACGTGATAGCGATAGAATTCTAAATAATAAAGGTAAGCTCACATGTGCTGGTTTTGATTGGCTTTTCCGCTATGCAGTAGTAAGAATAAATTACATTTGACATGAAAATACATGTAGAGAACAAGTAACAGTACTACTATAAATACTTTCTTGAGCTATGTCTTTAAAAACAAAAAAGGCTCCCTCCTGCCATTGTTATCACAAAATGATAGTGGCAGAAGTAATGATCTAATCGTAAAAGACAAATCTATCTGTATTTATATATGTTTATTTTTTTATTAATTTATTCTTGGATGTTTATTTTTGCTTTTCATGTGCTTGACTGTTTTTCAAGTGCTTCTCTTGGAAATTAAATCATGCTGAGATCATAGCAAATACTGTATTTTGAAATCTTAAAAGCAACATTAAGATTTCATAGCATAGTGGTGTGAGGTACATTATTAAAAGTAACTTGCTCTGTTTGAAATGCAGTTTTCATGTATTCAATAATGTATGAAAATAATTCACTCTTACTAGAAGGGTGTGAATGAGTACAGTATACATGCTGAAAAAGAAGCACTCAGACTACAGTGTAGGATAAACTTGGCACTGGGATTATTGAACAGATATATACAATAAATGTAAAAATATAAATATATATGTATATGTGAGTATTTGTGTACGTTGCATATTGAGCATCTACTTTATCACAATATGCTAGCAAATCCTATGTCACCAGTGAATTGTTCGGCTCTGGACTATGATACAGGCTGTACCTTACAAAAAATATGGGGAAAGAGCATTACAAAAGTGATAAGCACACCAATCCATATTAATCCAAAAAATATATTTTTTATTGAGACATATTTTTTTGATTATATTTTTTGGTTAATATGGATTGGTGTGCTTATCACTTTTGTAATGCTCTTTCCCCTTGTTTTTTGCACTGTTATTGGCTTACTGATATAGCACCCATCTATAGATATACAGTGGTGGCCAATAGTATTGGCACCCCTGCAATTCTGTCAGATAATACTCAGTTTCTTCCTGAAAATGATTGCAATCACAAATTCTTTGGTATTATTATCTTCATTTAATTTGCTTGCAAGGAAAAAACGCAAAAGAGAATGAAGCAAAAATCAAATCATTGATCATTTCACACAAAACTCCAAAAATGGGCCAGACAAAAATATTGGCACCCTCAGCCTAATACTTGGTTGCACAACCTTTAGCCAAAATAACTGCGAACAACTGCTTCCGGTAACCATCAATGAGTTTCTTACAATGCTCTGCTGGAATTGTAGACCATTCTTCTTTGGCAAACTGCTCCAGGTCCCTGATATTTGAAGGGTGCCTTCTCCAAACTGCCATTTTGAGATCTCTCCACAGGTGTTCTATGGGATTCAGGTCTGGACTCATTGCTGGCCACCTTAGAAGTCTCCAGTGCTTTTTCTCAAACCATTTTATAGTGCTTTCGGAAGTGTGTTTTGGGTCATTGTCCTGCTGGAAGACCCATGACCTGTGAGGGAGACCCAGCTTTCTCACACTGGGCCCTACATTATGCTGCAAAATTTGTTGGTAGTCTTCAGACTTTATAATGCCATGCACACGGTCAAGCAGTCCAGTGCCAGAGGCAGCAAAGCAACCCCAAAACATCAGGGAACCTC
Source organism: Phyllobates terribilis (assembly GCF_046119375.1). Taxonomy (NCBI): domain Eukaryota; kingdom Metazoa; phylum Chordata; class Amphibia; order Anura; family Dendrobatidae; genus Phyllobates; species Phyllobates terribilis. The sequence goes on along the minus strand of NW_027362771.1, from coordinate 409,076,380 downwards.
CGCCATGTTTGACTGTAGGGACCATGTTCTTTTCTTTGAATGCCTCTTTTTTTTTTTCTGTACACTCTATGTTGATGCTTTTTCCCAAAAAGCTCGACTTTTGTCTCATCTGACCAGAGAACATTCTTCCAAAACGTTTTAGGCTTTCTCAGGTAAGTTTTGGCAAACTCCAGCCTGGCTTTTTTATGTCTCGGGGTAAGAAGTGGGGTCTTCCTGGGTATCCTACCATACAGTCCCTTTTCATTCAGACGCCGATGGATAGTACGGGTTGACACTGTTGTACCCTCGGACTGCAGGGCAGCTTGAACTTGTTTGGATGTTAGTCAAGGTTCTTTATCCACCATCTGCACAATCTTGCGATGAAATCTCTCGTCAATTTTTCTTTTCCGTCCACATCTAGGGAGGTTAGCCACAGTTCTATGGGCTTTAAACTTCTTGATGACACTGCGCACGGAAGACACAGGAACATTCAGGTCTTTGGAGATGGACTTGTAGCCTTGAGATTGCTCATGCTTCCTCACAATTTGGTTTCTCAAGTCCTCAGACAGTTCTTTGGTCTTCTTTCTTTTCTCCATGCTCAATGTGGTACACACAAGGACACAGGACAGAGGTTGAGTCAACTTTAATCCATGTTAACTGGCTGCAAGTGTGATTTAGTTATTGCCAACACCTGTTAGGTGCCACAGGTAAGTTACAGGTGCTGTTAATTACACGAATTAGAGAAGCATCACATGATTTTTCAAACAGTGCCAATACTTTTGTCCACCCCCTTTTTTAGGTTTGGTGTGGAATTATATCCAATTTGGCTTTAGGACAATTCTTTTTGTGTTTCTTCATTGAAGACAAATTAAATGAAGATAATAATACCAAAGAATTTGTGATTGCAATCATTTTCAGGAAGAAACTGAGTATTATCTGACAGAATTGCAGGGGTGCCAATACTTTTGGCCACCACTGTATATATATTTTCGGCTGTGCATCCTTATTAGTGTTGAGCGAGTATGTTCTGTCCGAGTATGCTTGGGCCGAGCTCCGAGTATTTATAGCTGCTCGGTGATATGGTTGAATCGCTCCCTTGTGCATGATTTGCAACTGTTTGACAGCTTTATTACATGTGAGGAATGTGTAAGAAATAGACATTCCTCACATGTAATAAAGCTGTCAAACAGTCACAAATCATGCACACGGGAGCGATTCAACCATATCACCGAGCAGCTGTAAATACTCGGAGCTCGGCCCGAGCATACTCGGCGAAAGGGTTAATAGAACATACTCGCTCAACACTAATTATGTATATACTTACAGGCTGTACCTTATTATCAATTAGCTTAAAGGGGTTGTCCAGGATTGTGATGACAGAATGCAGTCACTCTGTGTGACTGCAGACTTTTGAGTCCTCTCAGTGCACTCAGGATTCTCCGGTTCATGTGACCGCAATTATGTAATATGCATACTCCTGGCCACCTTCCAACTAGACGTGTTCGGCATTGATCAATACACATGAATTGAGCATGGCCACGCACATCTAGTTGGAATGTGACTGAAAGTATGCATATTGAGTACTTGCTGTCACATGACCGCTAGCTCCAGGCGCGAGCACCAGAGAATCCTGACAGCTCACGCTTCGCGCGCTGTGAGAATTCACAAGACTAAAGTCACATAGAGTAACTACAGACTTTTGTCACAAGCCGGAGCAACTCCTTTAAGTTACTCATCGATTTACAGTTATATGAAAAAGTTTGGGCACCCCTATTAATCTTAAGCTTAATGTTTTATAAAAATTGGTGTTTTTGCAACAGCTATTTCAGTTTGATATATGTAATAACTGTTGGACACAGTAATGTTTCTGCCTTGAAATGAGGTTTATTGTACTAACAGAAAATGTGCAATCTGCATTCAAACAAAATTTGACAGGTGCATAAGTATGGGCACCTCACCAGAAAAGTGACATTAATATTTAGTAGATCCTCCTTTTGCAAAAATAACAGCCTCTAGTCGCTTCCTGTAGCTTTTAATGAGTTCCTGGATCCTGGATGAAGGTATTTTTGACCATTCCTCTTTACAAAACAATTCCAATTCAGTTAAGTTTGATGGTCGCCGAGCATGGACAGCCCTCTTCAAATGATCCCACAGATGTTCAATGATATTCAGGTCTGGGGACTGGGATGGCCATTCCAGAACATTGTAATTGTTCCTCTGCATGAATGCCTGAGTAGATTTGGAGCGGTGTTTTGGATCATTGTCTTGCTGAAAGATACATCCCCTGCGTAACTTCAACTTTATCACTGATTCTTGAACATTATTGTCAAGAATCTGCTGATACTGAGTGGAATCCATGCGTCCCTCAACTTTAACAAGATTCCCGGTGCCGGCATTGGCCACACAGCCCCAAAGCATGATGGAACCTCCACCAAATTTTACTGTGGGTAGCAAGTGTTTTTCTTGGAATGCTGTGTTTTTTTGCCGCCATGCATAACGCCTTTTTGTATGACCAAACAACTCAATCTTGGTTTCATCAGTCCACAGGACCTTCTTCCAAAAAGAAATTGGCTTCCCCAAATGTGCTTTTGCATACCTCAGCCGACTCTGTTTGTGGTGTGCTTGCAGAAACGGCTTCTTTCGCATCACTCTCCCTTACAGCTTCTCCTTGTGCAAAGTGCGTTTTATAGTTGACCGATGCACAGTGACACCATCTGCAGCAAGTTGATGCTGCAGCTCTCTGGAGGTGGTCTGAGGATTGTCCTTGACTGATCTCACCATTCTTCTTCTCTGCCTTTCTGATGTTTTTCTTGGCCTGCCACTTCTGGCCTTAACAAGAACTGTCCCTGTGTTCTTCCATTTCCTTACTATGTTCCGCACAGTGGAAACTGACAGGTTAAATCTCTGAGACAGCTTTTTGTATCCTTCCCCTGAACAACTATGTTGAATAATCTTTGTTTTCAGATCATTTGACAGTTGTTTTGAAGAGCCCATGATGCCACTCTTCAGAGGAGATTCAAACAGGAGAACAACTTGCAAGTGTACACTTTAAGTAGCTTTTCTCATGATTGCATACACCTGGCTATGAAGTTCAAAGCTCAATGAGGTTACAAAACCAAAAAAGTGCTTTAGTAAGTCAGTAAAAAGTAGGTAGGAGTATTTAAAACAAGAAAATGATAAGGGTGCCCATACTTATGCACCTGTCAAATTTTGTTTGAATGCAGATTGCACATTTTCTGTTAGTACAATAAACCTCATTTCAAGGCAGAAACATTACTGTGTCCAACAGTTATTACATATATCAAACTGAAATAGCTGTTGCAAAAACACCAATTTTTATAAAACATTAAGCTTAAGATTAATAGGGGTGCCCAAACTTTTTCATATAACTGTATGTAGGAATTCTGTAAATTGGTAAATCGTAAAAAGTTGTCGGAAGTTAGACATACACTTGTATAGCAACGGAACACTAATTACAGGTAACATTAGGTGTGGTTATCAAACCAGATAAAATGTATATACTTCCCTGAATTGCCACCAATGCCGCCATATAATCCCGTTAACTTTTGCACCTTTTCTTTGATCCAACATTTTGCTGAAAAACACATTTCAATTAAGACTTTAAATGCTCGTTCACATGCTCTATAAATGCCATTTGTCTCTTCTCCCCTTTCTTTAATCAAGTTTCCATCTCCTTGTGTACGCTCCTCTTATAATTAGTATTCAGACACTAAAATTGATAATTGGCTTGCACTCTAAAATGTTTTATGAATGCACATTGAGCGGGGAGGATGGATTTGCATATTTTATTGCTTATATTTGTAGGACACATTGTTTCTTTATGATATTACATTTCTCATTTAAATTGTCTGAGAAATCTGCTTTGTTTTTTACTAGCTTTTATTGGCGATGTGCATGTCTATTGTCTCAGAGACCGGTATGTATTTATTTGCCACTGAGTCAGACTACAGTCATGCCTTATTGTTTTCTGTCTCTGGAGTTTCATTTATATGCTTCATGTGCACCCAAGTAGAAAGTTTTTACCTAGTCCCATGCGAACAATCTCCAGATACAGAGATCTTTCACACAAATTGACACATGAGATAAATTAGCTTTGTAGGTGCAGAGAAGAAAAAACACTGTTGAAGGGAGTTGAACAGTTCACATCTGCACTTTGTTACTGGCGAGGTCTGTGTACGCCTTCCATATACATTAACGTGGGCCAGTTTATGGAATTGAACATGCCAGGGTAGAGTTCAACGGTATTTTCCATTACAATGTCTCATCACTAAAGAAGAGATAATAAAACGTGAATCTAATAAATGTACATGGCAGACAAAACTCATAAGTTAACTGTGCTATAAAGCCTTTTTGGGGGGGTGTATTATATAAATATTAGGACAGCGCTGGTAAAGCCAATCATACACATTAGCTTGTGGTTCAATAGAAATTAAAAATACACTTTTACCTATACACTGTATTATGTCCAGTGCAAACCCCGATGGGGAAAGGAATGACACAGACCTTTTGGTGTCATGTCCTGCACCCTCAGCCCTGACACAGGGGATCAGTATAAATTGTGCCTGAAGTGTTCCCTTACTTCGCTCAATCCCACCAGGGACACGTACAGATGCATCAGAAACCATCATGATGGCTGGGGTACACTGCGGCGATATTGAATCAAACTGAATAGAAACTGATGCACTACACAAATCATGAAGACCGCCATGGTGCACTACGCAAATCAAGAAGAGCACCATGGTTCACTACACAAATCATGAAGACCGCCATGATGCACTACGCAAATCATGAAGAGCACCATGGTTCACTACACAAATCATGAAGACCGCCATGATGCACTACGCAAATCATGAAGAGCACCATGGTTCACTACACAAATCCTGAAGAACGCCATGGTGTACTACACAAATCATGAAGAGTGCCATGGTGCACTACACAAATCATGAAGAGCACCATGGTGCACTACACAAATCATGAAGAGCGCCATGGTGCACTACACAAATCATGAATAGTGTCATGGTGCACTACACAAATCATGAAGAGCGCCATGGTGCACTACACAAATCATGAAGAGCACCATGGTGCACTACGTAAATCATGAAGAGCGCAATGGTGCACTACGCAAATCATGAAGAGCGCCATGGTGCACTACGCAAATCATGAAGAGCGCCATGGTGCACTACACAAATCATGAAGAACGCCATGGTGCACTGCATAAATCATGAAGAGTGTCATGGTGCACTACACAAATCATGAAGAACGCCATGGTGCACTACACAAATCATGAAGAACGCCATGGTGCACTATACAAATCATGAAGAACGCCATGGTGCACTACACAAATCATGAAGAGCGCCATAGTGCACTACACAAATCATGAAGACCGCCATGGTGCACTACGCAAATCAAGAAGAGCACCATGGTTCACTACACAAATCATGAAGACCGCCATGATGCACTACGCAAATCATGAAGAGCACCATGGTTCACTACACAAATCATGAAGACCGCCATGATGCACTACGCAAATCATGAAGAGCACCATGGTTCACTACACAAATCCTGAAGAACGCCATGGTGCACTACGCAAATCATGAAGAGCGCCATGGTGCACTACACAAATCATGAAGAGTACCATGGTGCACTACATAAATCATGAAGAGCGCCATGGTGCACTACACAAATCAAGAAGAACGCCATGGTGTACTACACAAATCATGAAGAGTGCCATGGTGCACTACACAAATCATGAAGAGCACCATGGTGCACTACACAAATCATGAAGAGCGCCATGGTGCACTACACAAATCATGAATAGTGTCATGGTGCACTACGCAAATCATGAAGAGCGCCATGGTGCACTACACAAATCATGAAGAGCACCATGGTGCACTACGTAAATCATGAAGAGCGCAATGGTGCACTACGCAAATCATGAAGAGCGCCATGGTGCACTACGCAAATCATGAAGAGCGCCATGGTGCACTACACAAATCATGAAGAACGCCATGGTGCACTGCATAAATCATGAAGAGTGTCATGGTGCACTACACAAATCATGAAGAACGCCATGGTGCACTACACAAATCATGAAGAACGCCATGGTGCACTATACAAATCATGAAGAACGCCATGGTGCACTACACAAATCATGAAGAGCGCCATAGTGCACTACACAAATCATGAAGAGCGCCATGGTGCACTACACAAATCATGAAGAGCGCCATGGTGCACTACACAAATCATGAAGAGCGCCATGGTGCACTACACAAATCATGAAGAGCGCCATGGTGCACTTCACAAATCATGAAGAACGCCATGGTGCACTACACAAATCATGAAGAGCGCCATGGTGCACTACACAAATCATGAAGAGCGCCATGGTGCACTACACAAATCATGAAGAGCGCCATGGTGCACTACACAAATCATGAATAACGCCATGGTGCACTACTCCATGTAACAGTGCAGCAGCATCCATGTTGGCCTCTGCTGCACATGTACATTAGGTCTATCTGCAAATTGCCTATTCCGAGAGAGGAGGAGGGATGTGCGAGTTTAGTGCGACACATCTTGAGGGCTAAAAATAATTTTTGCAATTGGGTTTCATGAAAAATTTTGCACTGTTTGCCTCCTATAGCTTCTGTATTACCCTGTCGGCCACATCCTCTTTATTTTATCAGATGTGTTGAGGACATGATTTTGTGGCACTTATTATTATAAAGGTATAACAGGTTCTCCTCCTTCTCCTATTAGTTCAGCTTTCCTCACAGACTGCACAGCTCTCTAGTCCATCCAATGGCTGCTGGTGGAGGAGCGGTGACCAGACCTGTCCATTAGTCTTATCCAATTGAAAACTTCACATGAAAAAAAATACTTCTCTATTGAGGAGACTGATGCACTGGTCTGGTCACATGCTCTTCTATTGGCAGCCATTGTATAGACAGAAGTGCTGTGCAGTCTGTGAGGAAAGCTGAACTGACAAGAGCAGGAGGAAAATCTGTAATAGTAAAAGACACAAATCATCTGATAAAATAAATATAATGTGGCCGACTAGATTACCTCATTCTGCAGCCAGCAAAAGACAGTGTAACACAGAAGCTATAGGAGGCAAATGCAGCAACATTTTTAATGAAATCCAATTATTCTAAAAAATAAATTTTTATCCCCAAAAATAAGGTGGACAACCCCTTTAAGCATATTCAGGATTCATGCACACATCCTCAATACTGTCATGTCCATAAGACCTATCCTATGCATGCTCTGAATAAATGGCTAATTTATTTTGAAAACAGTATTTGCAGACAAATATGTTCATTTCTTCAAGAGTTAAGGTCCACATACACATTATATGGACAGTGTCGGCCAACAGTCTAATGTGTGTGAGGGCCCTGGACAACTGATTGTGGGGGGAGATGTCATTCAGACATGACCAATTTCACTTTATTTTCCCAGAGATAAACTGTTGCCATGTCTGGCAATGGTTACTCGCCCAGGGGGATATGGGGGACTCGGTACCCGGGCCTTTACCTCCTTGGGATGTCGCGGCAGTCGGCTCCCGGGCCCATCCTCTGGTTCACTCTTTAAAAGGGGTTTTAGTGTTTTTGTTAACAGTTTGTCTCGTGACACCACCTGTGGTTTCTGGTAATAGTTACCAGCGCTGCTGCAGACCTCCGGGGGTGATGGGATGGCAGCTGGGATGTTTCTGCTCCCCACAGGTGGAGCGGGCCCCCGGGGCAGAGTTGATAGATGGGATGCAGGTGAGAGATGGCCCGGTCGGGTCAGGGGGAATGACGGACACGCACACAGGGGACACCTTTACTGGTGTAACGGCAGGTATGGTCCAGGGTACTTGCTAGGAAAGGTGCACTTCAGGACTCTCCCCAGTGAGTGGGTATAAGGCCTCCTGATCCGTTTCTTCCCCTCTCTAAGCTTCTGACCCACCTGGAACTTGGCCTAGCTTCTATGTTGTGTTGCTCTCTCACCTGACCGCTTGGTAGTAGGACGTTTCCTTGGCAACCACTATCCCTGGAAGCCGGGGTCTTTGTGGTTCCTAGTCCTGTTACTGATGGTAGCTTCAGGATGACCATGGGTCTGGAAGCCTCCTGGTATGCCAGTTGTCCCTACTGGGTGTAGAGAACCCTGTAGGCGCGGACCCGGTGTCCGGATTGTGTCTTGGGGTGAGCCTATGATGCTCCTCTGCCCCCTCAACTCCTCTCTCCTCTCCTCTTGCCTCGGCCACACTCGGGGCCCTCAACATACAGCAGCTCACGTGCTGCTCTCAGACTGCTCTCTGACTAAAAACTCATTGCCTAACTCCACCCTCCATATATATATCCTTAACAGGGCTCCCTCTGGTGGTCTGAGGTGGAAGGGTGGAGGTGTCTGTTTGTAGTGAGGGCCTCTTATGGAGAAGTCCATCCATGCACCCTTTTGGGTCCTGTGGTACCTGTGGTAGCAGGCTGCCGCATTCCCCCCTAGTACAACTCAGTACTCCTGGACTGAAGCATTTTAAACAGGTAACAACAATTAACAATAGTAATAAAAATAACAATAACTATGTTACAGTAAGTCCCGTCACCAGGTGTCCATTTCACTGATGAAAGTGTAACAAGAGGGAGCATGAGGGACCTGCCTGAAAACCCTCAACGCAGGCCCTGGGCGTGGCTACAGGGTATAAGTGATCCAGGTCTTGGACCACGTCTTCAGCCACGCCAAACGGGGTTTTGTTCTGAGGTCTTTTTTTATGGAACAAATAAGGGGGTACTTTGATAAGTGCAACTATGTACAACAGAAAGTTTTTCGGTTATTCACCGTCCATAACCTACAGTCTTTATACCCTTACGGGTAACTAAATGAACACATTATTTTCAGTTCACACAATAAATAACGTAGGTAATACCCAACTGGGTAACTGTTTACAATGCAGGCATTTTGTACTTATTCCCTATACCTGGCAGGGATTTGACCTTGTGTGCTGCGTGTGGACCTTCGTAGCACTTGGGTGATACTGGTGTCTGTGCATGCACTCTCTGTTAACCTATCAGATCTATGTGCGGGTAAATTATAAAACTGCCTCAATCTCTCTATGGGACTTGCAAGTACACTGTTTACTGGGGACTCCTCCTGTTCCTGAGCAAGTTCTTCTAGGGCGCTCACAGGTTCTTCTTGTGGTGGAGGTTCTTCTGGTGGTTGACAGAAGTGTATTACTGTTATAATAACTGCTCCATCAAGTTGAGGCCAGTCCGCAGGGAAGTCTCCTAGAACTGTATGAAGTACATCTTCCTTGGGTTTCTCCGGTATTACAAGAGGTGTTTCTTCCTCCGGTGTCTTCAGTAGACCTGGGCACAATTTCAAGTGGTCTCTTGAGACTGTTGTGGTTGTTTTACCTCCATCCTTGCTGATCAGGCAGGTTTTGGCATTGTCAAATTTAGAATTCAACACTGTGTAGGGCTCTCTTTCCCACTGGTCATCGAGCTTGTGACCTCTTCTTTTCCACTTGAGTACTATTTCTCCTGGTGCCAAGGGTTCTGCTGGTGCATGTTTATTATACTTCTCTTCTTGTCTTTCCCTCACCTTGTTTAGACTGTCTTTGACACAGGCCTGTACTTTCCTGTACTGCTATTGCCGACTTGGGTCCCAGTCTTCAGTGGACGTATCTGCAGCAGGTTCTACCACTCCGAGCTCCAGGTCCATGGGCAATTTTCAAGGTCTTGCTCTCATGAGGTACACTGGGGTACAATTAGTAGAACTCACAGGTATGTGGTTATACAGGTCCACTAGGTCAGGTAGCTAGTCTGGCCACTGGTTCCTCTCTTCCAAAGGTAGGCTTTTTAGCAGGTCTATAACGATGTTATTCATTTTCTCGCACATATCATTGGTTTGAGGATGATACGGTGTAGTCCGGATCTTCTTGCATCCATACAGGTGACAGAATTCCTTGAATAGCTCAGTTTCAAAAGCAGGGCCTTGATCTGTTAGCACCTTGTCCGGATATCCATGGGGTCTGCAGAAGTAGGCTTGGAACGTTCTTGCTGCAGTTTCTGCTGTCAGATCCTTGACAGGGGCTACCACCAGGAACCGAGAATAGTGATCCACCATGGTCAGGGCATAGGAACAGCCTGATATGCTGGGAGACAGTTTGACGTGATCCAGAGCGACAATCTCTAGGGGTTGGGTTGTTTTGATGGACTGCAAGGGTGCTTTCTGGCTGCCGTAGTCTTTCCTTCTGAGGCTACAGGGCCCACAATTCCGGCACCACCTTTCTATGGAACTCCGCATTCCAACCCAATAGAATCGGTCCTTCAGCAGGGTTTCCAGCTTCTTTCTTCCAACCAAAATGACCTGCTTGGTCATGGTAGGCCTCTAACACCATCTGGATATCCGTCCTGGGTACAACAATCTGCCACACCATTTCATGTGTTCTGGGGTTGACATACCTTCTGCACAGCTTTTCTCTGTAGGTGAACAGCCGGCTTCTCTCATTCCACAGGTGTTTGGCTTGTGGAGGAGCATCCTTCTCCAGGTGAGAACCTTCTTGGGTTATCAGTCCTTTGATGAGGCTGACAACCGGGTCACTGTCCTGGGTCTCCTTCCAACTGTGATGAGGTAATGGATTTAGCGTCTTACCATGACGTCTTCTGGAGGCGTGTTGCTCATGGACCATTCAGCTTCTGTGGAAAGCAGGTAATTCAATTTCTTCTAGGTCATCCACTTCATCCTCAGTGTCCGACTGGTGGGGCATTCTTGACAGGGCATCAGCATTGATGTTCTTGTGACCTGCCCGGTACTTGATTGTGAACTGATAATTCGACAACCTGGCCACCCAACGCTGTTCCATGGCTCCCAACCTGGCTGTATCCAGGTGTGTCAAGGGGTTGTCGGTAAAGGCTGTGAATTTAGTTGAGGCTAGGTAATGCTTGAATCTTTCAGTGATAGCCCAGACCAAGGCCAGGAACTCCAGCTTGAAGGAACTGTAATTCTCCGGGTTCCTCTCAGTAGGGCGAAGCTTCCTACTGGCATAAGCAATTACCTTTTCTCTGCCGTTTTGCTTCTGGGACAACACAGCTCCCAGTCCCTCTTTGCTGGCGTCGGTGTACAACAGGAAAGGTTGGCTGTAGTCGGGCTAAGCCAGGATTTCATCACCGGTTAGGACTTCCTTCATTAATGCAAAGGACTCACTCTGCTCCTTGCCCCACTGGAATGGGGGATTTTTACCTCTTTTGGACTGTCCTACCAGGAGGTCTTGTAAAGGTGCTGCCTTTTTGGTATAGTCCTTAATGAACCTCCTGTAGTACCCGACCAGTCCCAGAAATTGACGTACTTCTTTGATGGTCCTTGGTTCAGGCCACTTCTGGATGGCAGTGACCTTCTCCGGGTCTGGTGCTACTCCCTCTGAACTGACCACGTGTCCCAGGTATTGAACCTTCAGTTTGAGCAGGTGGCACTTGGAAGGTTTTAGTTTCATCCCATACTTGGACAATGCCTCAAATAACTCCGCCAGGTGCTTTAGATGGTCTTCATACGTCCTCAAGTACACGATAACGTCATCCAGGTATAGCAGCACTGTCTCAAAGTTCCGATGTCCCAAGCAACACTCCATCAACCTCTGGAACGTTCCGGGTGCATTGCGGATCCAAATGGCATGCTGTTGAACTCGCATAATCCCATCGGGGTGGTGAAGGCTGTCTTCTCCCGGTCTTCCTCAGCTACAGAGACTTGCCAGTACCTGCTAGTGAGATCCAATGTAGAGAAATAATTGGCAGATTTTAGTGCAGCCAGGTATTCCTCTATACGGGGCAAAGGTTATGCATCTTTATGTGTTATTCGATTAATTTGTCTATAATCTACACACATCCTCAAGCTACCGTCCTTCTTTCTGACCAGGACCAGGGGAGCTGCCCAAGGGCTACAGCTATCCCTTACTACCCCTGCCTTTTTCATGTTCTGCAACATTTCTTTGGCTTTTTGGTAATGTGCTGGTGGTATGGGTCTGTAACGCTCCTTAATGGGTGGATGGTTAGCGGTGGGTATGTGGTGTTGTACCCCTTTAACCCTTCCAAAATCAAGTGGGTGTTTACTAAACACCTGCTCATATTCCTGAACTACTCTGTAAACACCGTGTTTCTGATGAACAGGAGTGGCGTCAGTCCCAACATGAAGCTGTTGACACCATTCCTCCAGCTGAGCTTCGGAGTCATTGTCCTACACTGTATCCGGTGGGGTCAAGGATTCCACTGTGTGTATGGCATCATTATTCACAGTATACAGTCTGGCAACAGTGGCGTATCGTGGCAATTTAACTTCCTCCTCCCCATAATTTAGGAGACGTACAGGTACACTTCCATTGCTTACATCAACTACCCCTCTAGCAGTTAGGAGTGTAGGTCTGTGCTCTGAGTTGATGGACTCTACTACCGCCTGGTAGTTCTGTCCCTTGAGACCTATTGCTGCCCTGCACTAAATCAGCATTTCACTCATTGGGGGAATCACAATGGGTATCGGGTCTGTCACCCATACATTACCAATCTCACCACCTGTTAGCTTTATCTGTTGCTGGTACAGGAGGGCGCAAATTTCCTTCTGGAGCACCTTCCTCTGCCCTGGTTTGGCAGTGTCAGCAATCTGTTGGAGTAAAAACAACACTTTTCCCAAACAGTTACCAACAACATTTGTACCAAGTATCATATATGGATTTGTATCACCAGGGTTAGATTCTATGACTATCAGTCCTTGGTCCTTTAGTTCCACTCTCCCCACCTTCACTGTCACATCTTTAACCCCTACCAGGTTAAAAGGAAGGCCATTGGAGGCATACACAGAGAGATTTGGGGCTGGCGGGTGGAGTTCATCTATGGACCAGTACCTTTTGTAGAGGACATCAGGTATGATGGTAACCTGTGAGCCGGTGTCCAGTAGTGCAGGTGTTGCTATGCTGTCCAGCATGATGGATAGGAAAGGCCTTCTTCCTACAAACCGGTCGTACCAGCTTGATGGGCCTGGTTGATCCTACTCCTGGGTGTCGGCCCTTGGCCCCAGGGTTTGCCTGTTTAAAGGACAGATCTGTGCGGTGTGGCCTTTCTTGTGGCAACGGTAGCAGATGAGTTCTCCTGGTGGGCGACGTTGGTCGTTGGTCCTCCCACGAGGTGGCGTTGTCCTCCTTCTTCTCCTCATCCAGGGGACATCCTCCGGACTGTCGGCGAGTAGGATCCTTCCATTCGGCTTGGGCTCCGTCTGTAGCATCAGGGCACTCAGGACAGTGGTCAGGGTTTTACTTAACTGATGCACTTCAGAGCGCAGGCTGTCCAGCTCGCTAGGGGGCGCTGTTTTCACTTTTGTCTCAGCCGCTAATGAAGGGGCAGTGAGTGTTGTGGCCATTGGGGTGGCCCCACCCTGGTAACGCTGGATAGCAGTATCTGATGTTTCCAGGGGCTGAAGGCCCTTAATAGCCATCTCCTTCAGGGTGTCAAAGGGGGCATTTGGATGATCTAAGACCCACCACCATACAGTTCTGCTCTCCTCCTGGGACCTCAACCCCCGGATGAATTGTTCTGTCAGCATTTTGTTCTCATCATGTATGCTGGCCGGACTAACCTGTTTCAGGGCCTGCAGTGCCTCTGGTAAATGCCAGGCATAGTCCCGGATACTGTCCTCAGGTTTCTGGGTACAGTGGTAGAACCTCATCTGAAGATCTGTCTTAGTGCGGTTGTCAAAGACAGTTTGCAGTCTCTTAAATATAATGGATACTTATTCCTGGTCTGCGGCTGGTCAGGTTTCAACTTCCCGCTCTGTGGCACCAGTCAATTGTCCCAGCACAACAGCGGCTCTCTGTTTACCAGTCATTCAATACATGTCCAATACACCGCATATTTTCCTTTTGAATCCAGACAGGGTGTCTGGTTTGCCGCCATACTGGGGAAGTCATTTTGATCCGGGGATATACGCCAGGGCCATGGGTATCAATGGAGTCACGACCCCTGCTGGTGGGGCGGCCGCTCCGGCCTGAGCAGCGCCAGGCGCGAGTCGAACATCGGGAGCGTTAACTGGTGCTCCGGTCATGCTTGCTGGTCATCTGCCATGGTTGCGCCCCCTAGTAAACAGTAGCCTACCTCCTCTTTCTATTTCGGGTAGCCTGCAGCTCCGCAGACGACGGTCTCCTTCCAGGACCTGACGCTTCCTGGTGCTGCGTCAGAGCGTGAGGCGGGGCTTGAGCTTCGCAGGCTACTAACGGTCACGCCTCTCTGGTTCCCGCGATTACGCCCCTCTTCTTCCCGCGTGGCGACGCGGTAATGGCGGCGATGTTCACCACAGTTTAAACACAGTTCAAATACGGCACACAGTACTCGGTGGCAACGGGCACGAAATCCTGTTTGTGATGCCAGGAAGAGTGTGACTCGCCCAGGGGGATATGGGGGACTCGCTACCCGGGCCTTTACCTCCTTGGGATGTCGCGGCAATCAGCTCCCGGGCCCATCCTCTGGGTCACTCTTTAAAAGGGGTTTTAGTGTTTTTGTTAACAGTTTGTCTCGTGACGCCACCTGTGGTTTCTGCTAATAATTACCAGCGCTGCTGCAGACCTCTGGGGGTGATGGGATGGCAGCTGGGATGTTTCTGCTCCCCACAGGCGGAGCGGGCCCCCGGGGCAGAGTTGATAGATGGGATGCAGGTGAGAGATGACCCGGTCGGGTCAGGGGGAATGACGGACACGCACACAGGGGATTCGCTTCAGTACCTTTACTGGTGTAACGGCAGGTATGGTCCAGGGTACTTGCTAGGAAGGGTGCACTTCAGGACTCTCCCCAGTGAGTGGGTATAAGGCCTCCTGATCCGTTTCTTCCCCTCTCTAAGCTTCTGGCCCGCCTGGAACTTGGCCTAGCTTCTATGTTGTGTTGCTCTCTCACCTGACCGCTTTGTAGTAGGACTTTTCCTTGGCAACCACTATCCCTGGAGGCTGGGGCCTTCATGGTTCCTAGTCCTGTTACTGATGGTAGCTTCAGGATGACCAGGGGTCTGGAAGCCTCCTGGTATGCCGGTTGTCCCTACTGGGTGTAGAGAACCCTGTAGGCGCGGACCCGGTGTCCGGATTGTGTCTTGGGGTGAGCCTGTGATGCTCCTCTGCCCCCTCAACTCCTCTCTCCTCTCCTCTTTCCTCGGCCACACTCGGGGCCCTCAACACACACAGCACCTCACGTGCTGCTCTCAGACTGCTCTCTGACTAAAAACTCACTGCCTAACTCCACTCTCCATATATATATCCCTAACAGGGCTCCCTCTGGTGGTCTGAGGTGGAAGGGTGGAGGTGTCTGTTTGTAGTGAGGGCCTCTTGTGAAGAAGTCCATCCATGCACCCTTTTGGGTCCTGTGGTACCTGTGGTAGCAGGGTGCCACAATGGCTTATTCATAGATTACCGAGGAACACTCGACTCTGTACAGTTGAGAAGGCTGTTGGCCTAAACTGGCTTTACGCTCTACTGAACTTTATCATATACAGTGGTATGTAAAAGTTTGGGAACCCATTGTCAAAATTACTGCTATTGGGAGCAAAAAAGAAACTGGACTTATTCTAAAGTTTGGGAACTCTGCATGGTTAGTACCTAGTAGCACCCCCTTGTGAAAGTATCACAGTTTGTAAATGCTTTTTGTAGCCAGCCAAGAGTCTTTCAATTCTTGTTTGAGGGATTTTCATCCATTCTTCCTTGGAAAAATCCATTCTTACAGTTCTGTGAGATTCCTGAGTCATCTTGCATGCACTGCTATTTGGAGGTCTAGCCACAGATTTTCAATGATGTTCAGATCAGAGGACTGTGAGGGCCATTGTAAAACCTTCAGCTTGCACCTTTTGAGGTAGTCTTTTGTGGATTTTGGTGTGTGTTTAGGATCATTATTAATTTATAGAAGCCGTCCTCTTTTCAACCTTTTTTACAGACGGTGTTATGTTTGCATCAAGAATTTGTTGAAATCTCATTGAATCCATTCTTCGCTCTACCAGTGAAATGTTTCCCGTGCCATTGGCTGCAACACAACCCTAAAGCATAATTGATCCACCCCCATGCTTAATGGTTGGCGAGGTGTTCTTTTCCTGAAATTCTGTGCCCTTTTTCTCCACATGTACCTTTGATCAATGTGGCCAAAGAGTTCTATTTTAACCTCATCGGTCCACAGGACTTGTTTCCAAAATGCATCAGACTTGTTTAGATGTTCTTTTGCAAACTTCTGATGCTGAATTTTATGGTGAAGATGCAGGAGAGGTTTCCTTTGATGACTATTCCATGAAGGCCATATTTGTGCATGTGTCTCTGAACAGTAGAACAATGTACCACAACTCCAGAGTCTGCTACATCTTTCTGGAGGTCTTTTGCAGTCAAGTGGGGGTTCTGATTTGTATACTGTCCTCAGATGATATAGCACGGTGTGCAGTGAGATATGTAGCTAAACGCCCTGTCTTCTTTAAGAAAAAGAGGCTGTGAACTTATAACCTTCTTTATTTGCTTGTAGACGGGCAGGAAAGGGTGAAACTATGGGGTATAATAACAGAGTATTCAGAACATGGGAACTGTACAATACATGGATACAGATATTCTGCAATACACAATATTACATGAGGTAATGGTACAAATTGATATTACATAACTACTACATAAACATAATTTCTAACATCCCTGCATTGTAACATATAGACATTAACTCACCAACTATGCTTGGGAGCAGGCTGCTTTGAAAGGAGCACAAGACAGAAATGAGAGGTGTGATCTCTCCAAGAGAATGCAGGAAATGGCGGCTTGTTCCCTCACAGTGTCAACAAGAACCAAGATGCATTGCGATAATTCCAGAATACATTGCAGACTTAAAGTAAATGTACAGATAAAAATCACCAGCAGATGGTGCTGTTGCTAAACAACAAACAGAGTTCAATACAAGATCTTTGTAGTAAACATGACTTAAGTTTCAATACAGCAGTTTCACTGTGTCCGGACAGCACAATTTGCCTCGGTAGCAATCCTACGAGCAGCTCTCACTTAAATTTTGCTTGGTCTTCCAGACCATATCTTGACGTCCACTGTTCCTGTTAACTGCCATTTCTTAATTACATTTTGAACTGAGGAAAGGCAACTTGAAAATGCTTTGCGATCTTCTTATAGCCTTCTCCTGTTTTGTGGGCCTCCACCATTTTCTTTTTCAGAGTGCTAGGCAGCTGCTTAGAAGAACCCATGGCTGCTGTTTTTTGGCACAAGGTTAGTGAAGGCTGGATTTTTATAAAGCTGGGAAATTTGCATCACCTGACCTTTCCTAACAATGATAGTAAACAAACCATAAACCTAAAAGGCTAATTAAGGCCTGAAACCTTGGTCAAAGTTATCTAAGTGAACAAATCTCCAAGGGTGCCCAAACATTTGCATTGGCCCATTTTCCTTTTTGTAATTTTTAAAATGGAAAAAATACAAAGGAAATGTGTCATGTTTACATTTAGCCCTTTTAGAGATCATTTCATCTTCAACTTGCTTAACTGTTCACAATAACAGTCATTTTTACCAGGGGTGCCCAAACTTTTACATTCCACTGTATACTCTGCTGCAGTTCTGAACTAACGTTTTAAAGATTCTGCTATTTATAGATATAACTATGACCACTCTTTATTCATTGAAATCTAATGGGCAGAGATGTCACATTCTTCCATCGCACGAAGATTACTGCTGGCATAACAAGAGGATGCGCCCGGCGCGGGAGCAAAGGAACAGTGAGTATCTATTTATTTTTAAAAAATCATTGGCCATACTACTATGGATGACTATGAGCTGTGCATTATGCTACTATTGATGTCTATGGGGATGCATTATACTACTATGGATGTCTATGGGGTACATTATACTACTATGGATGTCTATGGTGCACATTATACTACTATGAATGTATACAGTTATATGAAAAAGTTTGGGCACCCCTATTAATCTTAAGCTTAATGTTTTATAAAAATTGGTGCTTTTGCAACAGCTATTTCAGTTTGATATATGTAATAACTGTTGGATACAGTAATGTTTCTGCCTTGAAATGAGGTTTATTGTACTAACAGAAAATGTGCAATCTGCATTCAAACAAAATTTGACAGGTGCATAAGTATGGGCACCTCACCAGAAAAGTGACATTAATATTTAGTGGATCCTCCTTTTGCAAAAATAACAGCCTCTAGTTGCTTCCTGTAGCTTTTAATGAGTTCCTGGATCCTGGATGAAGGTATTTTTGACCATTCCTCTTTACAAAACAATTCCAGTTCAGTTAAGTTTGATGGTCGACGAGCATGGACAGCCCTCTTCAAATGATCCCACAGTTGTTCAATGATATTCAGGTCTGGGGACTGGGATGGCCATTCCAGAACATTGTAATTGTTCCTCTGCATGAATGCCTGAGTAGATTTGGAGCGGTGATTTGGATCATTGTCTTGCTGAAAGATCCATCCCCTGCGTAACTTCAACTTTATCACTGATTCTTGAACATTATTGTCAAGAATCTGCTGATACTGAGTGGAATCCTTGCGTCCCTCAACTTTAACAAGATTCCCGGTGCCGGCATTGGCCACACAGCCCCAAAGCATGATGGAACCTCCACCAAATTTTACTGTGGGTAGCAAGTGTTTTTCTTGGAATGCTGTGTTTTTTTGCCGCCATGCATAACGTATTGTATGACCAAACAACTCAATCTTGGTTTCATAAGTCCACAAGACCTTCTTTCAAAAAGAAATTGGCTTCTCCAAATGTGCTTTTGCATACCTCAGCCGACTCTGTTTGTGGCGTGCTTGCAGAAACGGCTTCTTTCGCATCACTCTCCCATACAGCTTCTCCTTGTGCAAAGTGCGTTGTATAGTTGACCGATGCACAGTGACACCATCTGCAGCAAATTGATGCTGCAGCTCTCTGGAGGTGGTCTGAGGATTGTCCTTGACTGATCTCACCATTCATCTTCTCTGCCTTTCTGATGTTTTTCTTGGCCTGCTACTTCTGGCCTTAACAAGAACTGTCCCTGTGTTCTTCCATTTCCTTACTATGTTCCTCACAGTGGAAACTGACAGGTTAAATCTCTGAGACAGCTTTTTGTATCCTTCCCCTGAACAACTATGTTGAATAATCTTTGTTTTCAGATCATTTGACAGTTGTTTTGAGGAGCCCATGATGCCACTCTTCAGAGGAGATTCAAACAGAAGAACAACTTGCAAGTGGCCACTTTAAGTAGCTTTTCTCCTGATTGCATGCACCTGGCTATGAAGTTCAAAGCTCAATGAGGTTACAAAACCAAAAAAAGTGCTTTAGTAAGTCAGTAAAAAGTAGGTAGGAGTATTTAAAACAATAAAATGATAAGGGTGCCCATACTTATGCACCTGTCAAATTTTGTTTGAATGCAGATTGCACATTTTCTGTTAGTACAATAAACCTCATTTCAAGGCAGAAACATTACTGTGTCCAACAGTTATTACATATATCAAACTGAAATGGCTGTTGCAAAAACACCAATTTTTATAAAACATTAAGCTTAAGATTAATAGGGGTGCCCAAACTTTTTCATATAACTGTATGTGGTGCATTATACTTCTATAGATGACAATGGGGGTGCATTATACTATTATGGATGTCTATGGGGTACATTATACTACTATGAATAACTATGGGGGTGCATTATACTACTATTATTGACTATGGGGGTGCATTATACTAACATGGATATATATGGGGTGCATTATACTACTATGGATGTTTATGGTGTGCATTGTACTACTATGGATGTCTATAGAGTGCATTAGACTACTATGGATGTATATGGGGTGCATTATACTACTATGGATTACAATAGGGGTGCATTATACTACTATGGATGTCTATGGGGTACATTATACTACTATGAATAACTATGGGGGTGCATTATACTACTATTGTTGACTATGGGGGTGCATTATACTAACATGGATATATATGGGGTGCATTATACTACTATGGATGTTTATGGGGTGCATTATACTACTATGGATGTCTATGGAGTGCATTAGACTACTATGGATGTGTATGGGGTGCATTATACTACTATTGATGACAATTGGAGTGCATTATACTACTATGGATGTCAATGGCTTTCATAATACTACTATGGATGACTACACGGGTGCATTATACTACTATTTTTGACTATGGGGTGCATTATACTACTAGTGTTAACTATGGGGGTGCATTACACTTCATGGATCACTATGGACTGTGCATTATTCTTTATGGATGACTATGAGCTGTGCATTATACTTTATAGAGGACAATGGGCTATTCATTATAATATATGGATGACTATGAGCTGTGCAGTATAACATATGGAGGACTATGCGTTTATACTTCTATGGAGCCCCATGACTTCTATGTACACCCCTGGTGAGTATAATGGTTTATTTTCTTCTATACGTTAAAGAACAGCAGCAGAACGGGGGACATATATACCAGGATGGTGCCCAGGATAAGGGATATATACCAGGATGGGCGATATATATACCAGAATGGGGTCAGGATGATGGACATATATACCAGGATGAGGGACACATCTATAAAATTTATTCAGGATGGGGGGGGTCCAAATCTTGCACCGGGGTCCATCAGACTATAGTTATGCCATTGGTCATGAACGTTAATGTTGAAGATGTCAGCACTTTTTATGTTTAAGAAAATAAGATCAATGTCTAATCCCTAGAGATCTCCTTTAATAAAAAGTCAAAAAATTCCTCAGAATTTCTTCATATTATTTATATTGGAGCTGCTAAAATTTATATGAGAGATCAGTAAAGTACATGTGCCACAACCATCCTGGAGCACAAATTTGGGAAAATGGCCAACTTTCTATTAACAGTGTCTTGTATCCTACAGACGTAGATAAAGTCGAATACAGTGTTGGAGCAGGATCCATCAACTCCCAATCTGGGACATTGGTGGCATGTCCTCTGGGTGTAAATGTAGTTGATTGCCCCACTATTCAGCCTGTGCTGTCTGAGTATATGCACAGCAGGCGCAATGACACCACTAGATTGTGCCTGTGTTTGGCTGCGATGTACATTATTAGTAAATGCACACTGTAATGCTACAGGGCCTCTTGCTAATATGCTGTCTTCAATAACAATGTAAAATATGTGGTCTGTTACTTAGAACTACAATATTCTAGCATTTGATCAAGTTTTATGTTGCCTAAACATTAAACTTTACTGCAGATATAAAAAGCAGTTTCTCTGTTTCGGTCTTGACAATATTGCAGTTTGTGATCACAAATTCCTTAGAATTTTCTCTTTCAGATATAATTATCTTATGTGTTACAACCTGTGATTGGAAATGTTGTTTGTTCTCCTTAAAATACATATAATCTTCCCATTCAATATATATGTATATTTTATATTTTTCGAAGGGTATATGCACATGGAATACCTGGAACCAGTTTGAAAAAACGCTAAAAAAAATAGTAAAAAAGAACCTATACATAGAAAGAAATCGTTTTGATATTACTGGGTATATGTTCCATCTTTTATCATTTCTTTTAACTGCTTCAGGCTTCGAAAACCATATAGCAGCTAAAACGAGTGACCAGTCCATTCTTCTGCCGCCACTATTTTATATACAGAGTGTAAAAAAAAAGGATGTCGACGTCAAAGACAACCCTCCGCAAAAGACTTCCAAAGAGACAGCAGAAAAGAAGTTTCAGGGAAAACACTGCCAACGATCTCCTAAAGGGTTTTCCTACAGTAAAATCTATGTTGGTATACCTGCGTCGACATTGGGCCCGATTCATCTAAGTTTTCATGCCAGAATTCTGGCTTAAAAGCTTTGAAAAGTTGCAAAATTTAGGTGCAGCTCAGTTTAAATTTTGGTGTTTTCAAGCCAGTTCCTTCCAGGGGCGACAAAATGGGTGGAACTGTGGTGGGAAGGGGGTGCGGTGGTGGCGTGACGCCACACCTTGTGTAATTCATACTGAGCTGTGGCATTCCGTATGCCACAAATCTTACTCCAGTCACTGACTGGAGTGAGATTTTTGGATTAGTGCATGGAGGCCATGTGCCTTGTCAGAAGCTGCAGATTCGTGAAGAGGCATACACCTCTTCATGAATCAGAAGCGTCTGACTCCAGCGTGTGCCTTCATCAATACCAGCAAGAACAACTCCGGTCTTGATGAATCGGACCCATTGTGCGCATACGTAGTTTACTTTTTATAGTTCTGTAACTGCAAATTCTTACTTTGTGCTGTCTTTTAAATGAAAATACCACTCAAGAAACATAGTTATTTAAAATTTTAGATTTCTTTGTTACTTCACCTTTGACCCTATGAAAAGAGCTGTAATTACAATTCTATTGGTAGATCTGATCTCATCTGATCCCTGATCTGACTGACCCCTCTACTTCAATATCTTTGTTCAGATTTTGTGATGCAAGAATTATTTCCAATAGAACAGTGATCTGATGTAGGGAAAACTGACTTATTGACTTCAATAGACAAGCTTTGTCTAAATGCACAGTGACGTGTCGATTCTCAACAGATCTTACCAAAATTTAGTTTTATCTGTCGGCAGTCTGCAGATAAATATCTCATGTGTATGGGCAGCCTTAGGCCATAAACATTTTCAAATAACAGAATTAAAAATTCTAATGTTTCACAAGTAAAAAAAAATACTTTAATCACTGTTCATTTGGATCTGGTTCACCAAATTTGAGTAATCTCCTGTTCATCTGTACTGTATTGTAATTATTTGATCTTGCACATATTTCAGAAAGCTACTGAAATGTTTCATAGAACAAAAATAAATATTCAAAATCAAAACTTTGGTGGAAATAAGTTTCAGCTTTAGCTTTTTATTGTTTGATGGCGTTTTATCTTTGAATCCCTGGGAGTGGAGAACGGTCTATTTGTTATTCATGTGTACTGCACACACAAATGGGGTTATTTATCAAGGAGAGAACTGTGTTTAAAGCAATGCACCTTAAACACTGCTTTCATTATAATGCCATGGCTGCATAATAAATTGCCTGCATCTCTGACACCTTGTGCTCCGTGTTCTGGAACTTCAGAAATGGTAGAAAAAAAAATCAGTGATACATTGAAGTGACGTTACAAAAACCTCACACCTGGAGTATTACAGCCAAATATTTTAGGGGAGCCATGCGCCCCTGTGGCAAAATGTTGCATATGTGTTTATAGGCAGGAATGATCCATAAATGCTACCTTTATGTTTCAAATTGTGATACACATCCATATTCATTATTAGTGATGAGCGAGCATGCTCGCTACTGCTCGGTGCTCGCCCGAGCATCTCACTGCTCGAAATGCTCGGAGCTCGCCGAGTATTTCCGGGGTTGCTCTGCGGGAGCTCGGGTCCCCTCCCTGCATGTTTGGCGCTCTTTAGAGCTCCAATCGACATGCAGGGATTGCCTGCCACTCATTGTAATGCCGCAGCCATGGTGGTTGTGGCATTACAGTGATTGGATGGCCGCACAGCGTCATCAGGTCTATATCAGACCTGGCGCCGCCATGCTCGTCACAGTCACTCTGGATCAGACAGTGTAGGGAGAGGTGCTGCTGCGTCAGGGAGATCACACAGATCACATATACGTTTTCAGAAAATACTGCCATTTTTGGCCTCCATTCCAATTTTTTTTCACTGTGTCAGCGACATTTTTGACACCGGTTTGCTCTTCAAACTAGTTACCTACAGGCCAGTTATTTAAAACTCTGTTTTCTCCATCACACGGATCACATATACGTTGTCAGAAAATACTGCCATTTCTGGCCTCCATTAAAAATTTATTTCAGTGTGTCAGTGAAGCAATTCACCGCAGTTTGTGTTCAAACTACTTACCTACAAGCCAGGTATTTAAAACTCTGTTTTCTCCTTCACACGGATCACATATAAGTTCGCTCCAAACTCAGTCATTTGTAGTGAGCGTGGAAGATACTGTCCTCCATTTAAAATGGGCAAGGCATGTGGCAAGGGACGGGGAATTGGACGTGATGGTGATGGTGCATGCAGAGGCTGAGGACAAGGCCGTGGGCAAGCTGAAATTGTGCAACAACACCCACATCTTCTCGCCCGACCTTCCTGTCCCAATTCCTAGGGGACCACAGCACACCATTATTGAACCCAGAGCAGTGTCAAAAGGTTGTTGGTTGGATAGCGGATAATGCTTCCAGTCACTTAGCCACCACCACCACCACCCTGTCTTCCACACGGTCAAGTCTCAGTAGCCGTGAGTCTGGACCGCATATTCCTCACCCTGATCCTCTTTCCTCCCACCATGCCGAGTGCCCGGAGACAACTGATCCCACACTTGGACACTCTGAAGAGCAGTTCACTTTTCCATTTATAGATTCGAGCCTCTCGCCCGGTCCACTTGAAGCGGGGCAAAAGGAGATCGCGTGTAGCGATGCCCAAATATTTGAGCAGCCACGGTTACATGAAGGCGATGGTGGGAAAGTGTCACAAGAGGTGGACGATGATGAGACATAATTGCCAGAAAGTCAGGAGGAGGACAAGGGTGCGGAAGTGGAAGATGAGGTGGTGGATGATATAGTAACTGACCCAACCTGGCAGGAGGACATGCAGAGCGAGGACAGCAGCTCACAGGGGGAGGGAGGCAGAGCACCCCAACAGGCAGGAAGAAGCAGTGTGGTGGCCGCAGACAGAAGGCAGGCAACGGCTCCCCGTAACACGAATACGAAGGAAGTTGCCAGTACAAGTGTTAGGTCTTCCCGAGTCTGGTTGTTTTTTAAAGACTCTGCCGATAACCCCAAAAAGCCCATTTGCACCACCTGCCAGGCCAGCATCAGCTGGGGTGGCAAAACAACCAGCCTGACCACCACCAGCATGATCAGGCACATGGCAGCAAAGCACCCGACTTTATGGGCCGAGCCCCAGGGTCCAAGAACAGTGTCTGCAGGTGGCACCATTGCTTTTTCCGCTGATGTGCATGCAAGCCAATCCCCTGTCCATAATAATAATAATAATTTTTATTTATATAGCGCCAACATATTCCGCAGCACTTTACAATTAAGCGGGGACATGTACAGACAATAAATTCAATACAAGGTGAGACAGTTTAAACAGTTAAATCAGGAGTGAAAAGGGGGACACAATAGATGAAAAGTGCTTGTTATTTCAGGTCTGGCAATGGTCCATGGTGCATGCGAAGATGCCTCCTGCCCTGCACCTGTCGTTGCGCACTCTCAAGTAGCAGCATCAGGAAGCACGTCCATGTCCTTGTCCCAACGCAGTGTTCAGTTGTCCATACCCCAGTCCTTGGAACGCAAGTGAAAATATGCAGCCAACGCCCCACAGGCCACACTACTAAATTCTCAGATTTCACGACTGCTTGCGCTCGAAATGTTGCCCTTTAGGCTCGTGGAGACGGAAGCATTCCGCAACCTGATGGCGGCCGTCCCTCGGTACTCGGTACTTTGTCCCCAGCCACCACTATTTCTCCCGGTGTGCTGTCTCCGCATTACACAAGCACGTGTCCCAAAACATTAGCCGTGCCCTCAACAACGCAGTTACCGGGAAAGTCCACCTAACCACGGACACGTGGAGAAGTGCTTGTGGGCAGGGACGGTACATCTCACTGACGGCACACTGGGTTAACATAGTGGAAGCCAGGACCCAGTCGGACCTTGGGACGGAACACGTCCTCCCGGAGCAGAGGATTGTGGGCCCTAGGTCAATCAGGGTTGCCCCCACGGTCTACAACTCCTGAACCTCATCATCCTCAGCCTCCTCCTCCTCTTCAGCCTCCATCTCCGAAATTACCACATCAGTCACAAGCTGGAAGCACTGCAGCACTGCCTCGGCCAAGCGGCAACAGGCTGTGCTGAAGCGAATATGCTTAGGTGAAAAACCGCACAATGCTGAAGAGTTGTGGACAGCTCTGAAAGAGCAGGCAGATCTGTGGCTCCGCTGAACCTACAGCCAGGTATGATAGTGTGTGACAATGGCCGTAACCTGGTGGCGGCTCTGAGGCAAGGTGAGCTCACACACGTTCCATGCCTGGCCCATGTGCTTAACCTCGTGGGTCAGCGGTTTCTCAAATCCTACCCGGAGCTGCCGGATCTGCTTGTTAAAGTACGCCGCCTGTGTGCCCATTTTAGAAAGCCAGATACAGCTTCCGCCGCCCTTGCCGTGTTTCAGCAGCGTTTGCAGCTTCCGGCTCACAGGCTGGTGTGTGATGTCCCAACGCGTTGGAACTCTACACTGCAGATGTTGGGAAGGATTTGTGAGCAGAAGAGGGCAGTTGTTGAGTACCAGCATCAACAAGGCCGTCGGTATTCAGTTCAGACTCCATACATAAGACCTCAGGAGTGGACATGGATGTCAGACATATGTACCATCCTCCAAAACTTTAAAGACTCCACCAAGATGGTGAGCGGCTATGACGCCATAATTAGCGTCATCATCCTGCTTCTCGGACTTCTGAAATGCTCTCTGTTCACAATCAAAGAGGATGCATTGCAGGCGGAGCACGATGAGATGGAGCAAGGAACCTTACAGGGTGATTACACACAGCCCTGCCTCATCTCATCCCAACGCGGATTGGGTGACAATGAGGAAGAGGAGGAGGAGGAAGGACAGGACCTAATTTCATGCACTATAGACGGTACTACCTGCACAGCTGTCATACAGTCTGTTCAGCGTGGATGGCTAGAGAACAGAGAGGAGGAGGAGGAAGAGGAGAGCATGGTCAGTCATCCTCTTGGTGAGGAAACGGAAGTCTTGCCTGTTAGTAGTCTGGCACGCATGGCTGAGTTTATGTTACGCTGCCTTTCCCATGACCCTCGCGTTCTCAAAATTTTGGGTGACAGTGATTACTGGTTGGTGACACTTCTAGACCCACGCTACAAGGAGAACTTTATATCTCTTATTCCTGAGGCGGACAGGTCTACAAAAATGGGGCTGTACCAGAATGCCCTTGTTGCGGAACTATTAACAAAAATTCCCATCTGAAAATGCTGGCGGCAGAGGGCATACTTCGTTGGACAACCAAGGAGTACAGGCGAGAGAGACACAACTTCAATCCAGCAGAGGCACGGGAACAATGTCAAAGTTCTGAGAGAGTTTTTTCAGCCCCTCCCATCAAACTTGCCCTGAGGAAGATGCTGAGGTAGTACATTGCCGGCCATACCAACGTCCTCCGTAATTCCTCTGTGCCTTATAATTATTGGGTATCCAAGCTGGATACGTGGAATGAACTGGCTCTCTATGCCTTGGAAGTCATGTCCAGCCCTGTTGCCAGCATTTTGTCAGGGCGGGTTTTTAGTGCCGCTGGTGGAATTATAACTGATAAGTAGTGTTGAGCCACCCCCGTAGTGTTCGGGTTCGGTTCGGTTCGTCGAACACCGGGATGTTTGAGGAACTGTTCGTCGAACTGTTCGTCGAACACCTTAGAACACCGTCGAACACCGTTAAAACCAATGGCAGGCAAACAAAAACACATAGAAACACATAGAAAACACCTGCAAAGGTGTCCAAAAGCTGACAAACTGCTCAGAAGACACTCTCTTTAAAAAAGCCGGCCGGCAAATTCAGCAGCGGCATACACCGGTACCCGACAATTTAGACAAGAAGGAATAGAGCATCACACATAGATTAGATAGATAGAAACATGTCAGTCACACATATAAGAAGCACAGTGACAGTGTTGGTTACTGCACTTGTCATTTAGTGTAAAGGATTTATTAAAAAAAATATTAGTGTTTTCATGCACCGTCTCTTTAAAAAAGCCGGCCGGCAATTCAGCATCTGTACCCGACAATTTAGAACAGAAAGAATAGAGCTTCACACATAGATTAGATAGATAGAAACATGTCAGTCACATATATAATAAGTACAGTGATAGTGTTGCTTACTGTACTTGTCATTTAGTGTAAAGGATTTATTTAAAAAAATAATAGTGTTTTCATGCACTGTCTCTTTAAAAAAGCCGGCCGGCAATTCAGCATCTGTACCCGACAATTTAGAACAGAAAGATAGAGCATCACACATAGATTAGATAGATAGAAACATGTCAGTCACATATATATGAAGTACAGTGATAGTGTTGGTTACTGTACTTGTCATTTAGTATTAAAATAAAGGATTTATTATTAAAAAAATTGGCGTGGGGTTCCCCTTAATTTTAGGCTCTAGCGGAGGTTAAGCAGACAGCTGGGGCAGATGTTTGAAGCCTGGGAAGGGGGTAATACCCACGGAGCTTCCCAGGCTACTAATATCAGCCCCCAGCTGAATACATAGCCTTTACTAGCTATTAAAATGGGGGACCCCCCCAAAAAAATGACGTGGGGTCCCCCCTAATTTAATAGCTAGCAAAGGCTAGGCAGACAGCTGGGGGCTGATATTAATAGCCCAGGAAGGGAGCCATGAATATTGGCCCCCTCCCAGGCTAGAAACACCAGCCGTCAGCCGCCCCAGAAATGGCGCATTCATAGGATGCGCCAATTCTGGCACTTAGCCTCGCTCTTCCACGCTGCCCTGGTGCGGTGGCAGGGGGTAATAGGGTTGGGGTTGATGTCAGCTTATAATGCCAGCTGACATCAAGCCCAGGTTAGTAATGGAGAGGCGTCTATAAGACACCCCCATTACTAACCCCATAGTCAAAGTTGAAAAAAACACAAACACCCAGAATAAAGTCCTTTAATTGAAATAAAGACACAATCCTTTATTGTTCTAAATTAAACCATACTTACCATCACGCCCATTCCAGCTGAAGCCAACGATCTCCTGCAATAAAAGAAAAATAATAAAGCAACCTCATCTTTACCTTTCCATGGTTCCCACGACAGCTTCAGCTCTGCTACATCGAGATGACAGGCTGGACCGCAGCAGAACGCTGCCATCCAGCCTGTCATCCCGCAGACACTGAGAAGCGCAGGCTTGCTTGCGCTGCTCAGCGTCTCTCTGTGACGACATCCAGATGAGCCGAGTTCATGTCCAATGAACTCGGCTCACCTCATGCACGTCACTGACAGCGTGGGAAAATTCTCACGCTGAAGCGCTGATTGCAGGAGAATTTTCCCACTCTGTCAGTGACGTGCAGGAGGTGAGCTGAGTTCATTGGACATGAGCTCACCTCATGCACATCACTGACAGCGTGGGAGTATTCTCCTGCACTCAGCACTTCAGCGTGAGAATTTTCCCACGCTGTCAGTGACGTGCATGAGGTGAGCCGAGTTCATTGGACATGACCTCGGCTCATCTGGATGCCGTCACAGCGAGACAGTGAGGAGCGCAAGCATGCCTGCGCTTCTCAGTGTCTGCGGGATGACAGACTGGATGGCAGCGTTCTGCTGCGGTCCAGCCAGTCATCTCGATGTAGCAGAGCTGAAGCTGTCGTGGGAACCATGGAAAGGTAAGGATGAGGTTGGTTTATTATTTTTCTTTTATTGCAGGAGATCGTTGGCTTCAGCTGGAATGGGTGTGATGGTAAGTATGGTTTAATTTAGAACAATAAAGAATTGTGTCTTTATTTCAATTAAAGGACTTTATTCTGGGTGTTGTGTTTTTTTTAAATACTTTACTAGAAATTCATGGCGGTCATGTCTAATACTGGCGTGACCCCATGAATTTTGGGCTTGGGGCCAGCTGATAATACCAAGCTGGCCCTAACCCCTTTATTACCCAGTGAGCCACCGCACCAGGGCCCTGGATGAGTTGGGTACAGCGCCAGAAGATGGCGCTTCTATGAACGCGCCATTTTCCGGGGTGGCTGCGGACTGCAATTTGTAGCGGGGGGGGGCCCAGAAAGCTTGGGCCTCCCTGCGCTGCAGATTCCAGCCCCCAGCTGCCTAGTTGTACCTGGCTGGACACAAAAATAGGGCGAAGCCCCACGTACTTTTTTTTTAATTATTTCATGAAATTCATGAAATAATTAAGAAAAAAAGGCCTTCCCTATATTGTTGTGTCCGGCCAGGTACAAATAGGCAGCTGGTGGTTGGGGGCAGCCCGTTCCTGCCTGCTGTACCTGGCTGGACACAAATATAGTGCGAAGCCCCACTTCAATTTTTTTTAATTATTTCATGAAATTCATGAAATAATTAAGAAAAAAAGGGCTTCCCTATATTGTTGTGTCCGGCCAGGTACAAATAGGCAGCTGGTGGATGGGGGCAGCCCGTCCCTGCCTGCTGTACCTGGCTGGACACAAATATAGTGCGAAGCCCCACTTCAATTTTTTTAAATTATTTCAGGAAATTCATGAAATAATTTAAAAAAAATTGACGTGGGGCTTCGCACTATATTTGTGTCCAGCCAGGTACAGCAGGCAGGGACGGGCTGCCCCCAACCACCAGCTGCCTATTTGTACCTGGCCGGACACAACAATATAGGGAAGCCCTTTTTTTCTTAATTATTTCATGAAATAATTTAAAGAAAATTGACGTGGGGCTTTGCCCTGTTTTTGTGTCCAGCCAGGTACAACTAGGCAGCTGGGGGCTGGAATCCGCAGCGCAGGGAGGCCCAAGCTTTCTGGGCCACCCCCGCTGCAAATTGCAGTCCGCAGCCACCCCGGAAAATGGCGCGTTCATAGAAGCGCCATCTTCTGGCGCTGTACCCAACTCATCCAGGGCCCTGATGCGGTGGCTCACTGGGTAATAAAGGGGTTAGGGCCAGCTTGGCATTATCAGCTGGCCCTAAGCCCTAAATTCATGGGGTCACGCCAATATTAGACATGACCACCATGAATTTCTAGTAAAGTATTTAAAAAAAACACAACACCCAGAAAAAAGTCCTTTAATTGAAATAAACACACAATTCTTTATTGTTCTAAATTAAACCATACTTACCATCACGCCCATTCCAGCTGAAGCCAACGATCTCCTGAAATAAAAGAAAAATAATAAAGCAACATCATCCTTACCTTTCCATGGTTCCCATGACAGCTTCAGCTCTGCTATATCGAGATGACAGGCTGGACCGCAGCAGAACGCTGCCATCCTGCCTGTCATCCCGCAGACACTGAGAAGCGCAGGCTTGCTTGCGCTCCACAGTGTCTCTCTGTGAGGGCATCCAGATGAGCCGAGTTAATGTCCAATGAACTCGGCTCACCTCATGCACGTCACTGACAGCGTGGGAAAATTCTCCTGCACTCAGCGCTTCAGCGTGGGAGAATTCTCACACTGAAGCGCTGAGTGCAGGAGAATTCTCCCACGCTGTCAGTGACGTGCAGGAGGTGAGCTGAGTTCATTGGACATGAGCTCACCTTATGCACGTCACTGACAGCGTGGGAAAATTCTCCTGCACTCAGCGCTTCAGCGGGAGAATTCTCACGCTGAAGCGCTGAGTGCAGGAGAATTCTCCCACGCTGTCAGTGACGTGCAGGAGGTGAGCTGAGTTCATTGGACATGAGCTCACCTTATGCACGTCACTGACAGCGTGGGAGAATTCTCCTGCACTCACCGCTTCAGCGTGAGAATTTTCCCACGCTGTCAGTGACGTGCATGAGGTGAGCCGAGTTCATTGGACATGAACTCGGCTCATCTGGATGTCGTCACAGAGAGACGCTGAGCAGCGCAAGTAAGCCTGCGCTTCTCAGTGTCTGCGGGATGAGAGGCTGGATGGCAGCGTTCTGCTGCGGTCCAGCCTGTCATCTCGATGTAGCAGAGCTGAAGCTGTCGTGGGAACCATGGAAAGGTAAGGATGAGGTTGCTTTATTATTTTTCTTTTATTGCAGGAGATCGTTGGCTTCAGCTGGAATGGGCGTGACGGTAAGTATGGTTTAATTTAGAACAATAAAGGATTGTGTCTTTATTTCAATTAAAGGACTTTATTCTGGGTGTTTGTGTTTTTTTTAACTTTGACTATGGGGTTAGTAATGGGGGTGTCTTATAGACGCCTCTCCATTACTAACCTGGGCTTGATGTCAGCTGGCATTATAAGCTGACATCAACCCCAACCCTATTACCCCCTGCCACCGCACCAGGGCAGCGTGGAAGAGCGAGGCTAAGTGCCAGAATTGGCGCATCCTATGAATGCGCCATTTCTGGGGCGGCTGACGGCTGGTGTTTCTAGCCTGGGAGGGGGCCAATATTCATGGCTCCCTTCCTGGGCTATTAATATCAGCCCCCAGCTGTCTGCCTAGCCTTTGCTAGCTATTAAATTAGGGGGGACCCCACGTCATTTTTTTTGGGGGGTCCCCCATTTTAATAGCTAGTAAAGGCTATGTATTCAGCTGGGGGCTGATATTAGTAGCCTGGGAAGCTCCGTGGGTATTACCCCCTTCCCAGGCTTCAAACATCTGCCCCAGCCGTCTGCTTAACCTCCGCTAGAGCCTAAAATTAAGGGGAACCCCACGCCAATTTTTTTAATAATAAATCCTTTATTTTAATACTAAATGACAAGTACAGTAACCAACACTATCACTGTACTTCATATATATGTGACTGACATGTTTCTATCTATCTAATCTATGTGTGAAGCTCTATTCTGTCTGTTATAAATTGTCGGGTACCGCTGCTGAATTGCCGGCCGGCTTTTTTAAAGAGATGGTGCATGAAAACACTATTATTTTTTTTGATAAATCCTTTACGCTAAATGACAAGTACAGTAAGCAACACTGTCACTGTACTTCGTATATATGTGGCTGACATGTTTCTATCTATCTAATCTATGTATGATGCTCTATTCTGTCTGTTATAAATTGTCGGGTACCGCTGCTGAATTGCCGGCCGGCTTTTTTAAAGAGATGGTGCATGAAAACACTATTATTTTTTTTGATAAATCCTTTACGCTAAATGACAAGTACAGTAAGCAACACTGTCACTGTACTTCTTATATATGTGACTGACATGTTTCTATCTATCTAATCTATGTGTGAAGCTCTATTCTTTCTGTTCTAAATTGTCGGGTACAGATGCTGAATTGCCGGCCGGCTTTTTTAAAGAGACGGTGCATGAAAACACTAATATTTTTTTTAATAAATCCTTTACACTAAATGACAAGTGCAGTAACCAACACTGTCACTGTGCTTCTTATATGTGTGACTGACATGTTTCTATCTATCTAATCTATGTATGATGCTCTATTCTGTCTGTTATAAATTGTCGGGTACCGCTGCTGAATTGCCGGCCGGCTTTTTTAAAGAGATGGTGCATGAAAACACTATTATTTTTTTTGATAAATCCTTTACGCTAAATGACAAGTACAGTAAGCAGCACTTTCACTGTACTTCGTATATATGTGGCTGACATGTTTATATCTATCTAATCTATGTGTGAAGCTCTATTCTTTCGGTTCTGAATTGTCGGGTACAGGTGTATGCCGCTGCTGAATTGCCGGCTTTTCATGTTTCACTGTTGGCACTGTTCCCATCGATTTGGGCAATCACTGTAATGCCACAACCACCATGGCTGTGGCATTACAGTGAGTGGCAGACAATCCCTGCATGATTGGTGCTCTAAATAGCGCCAGACATGCAGGACACGCTTTTGGTGCACGAACAGTTATCGAACATAACCTCGAACAGCCGAATTTTTTGCAAATCGTTCGGGTTCGTCGAACAACTCGAACACCGCCCAAAACAGCTCGAATTTGAGATTGGCGAACAGTTCTAGTCGAACACCGCTCATCTCTACTGATAAGCGCATCCGCCTGTCAACTGAAAATGCTGACAGGCTGACTCTTATTAAAATGAACAAGGGTTGGATTGGGCCAGGCTTCTCAACACCACCGAATGATAGCAGCGGAACATAAACTCAACTCCAGTGTCTTTTCTTGGGAGGTGTATTCCCATGCACCTTTTCACACCCAGACATGGGTATACGCTTCCTGATTTTGGCTATTTGCTCTTGTCCTCCTCCTTCTCCTCATCCTCCACCACCATATCACCAGGGTGACCGTGATCCGTGATGCAACACCCACACAATTTTTTTAAAGGGTGTTTATGATGCCCGTTAAAAAAAATTTCTATACAGTATGTTCATGTATACCCCTCAGGGGTAAATGTTCTTCAGCCCATACACTTAGTGCATGGGCATTACAAGTATAGGAGGCCCGCTCCTTTCTAATGGGAACATTTTTTTATGAGGCCCTCCTCCACGTCTCTTCCAAGGGGCATTTAAGTGCCTCCAAATTTTTGGCAGCCCTTGCATTCACTGCATAGGCCAACACTATGTGAGACTCTCTCCTTTCTAATGGGAATTTGTCGTTACTGTGGCCCTGCTCTATGTCTCTTTAAATTGTTAGTGGGGTTTTTCCTAAATTTGGTCAGCCGTTGGACTCATAGCATACCCTATAGCTGTATAGCAGACTCTCTCTTTTCTAATGGGAATTTGTCGTTACTGTGGCCCTGCTCTATGTGTCTTTAATTTCTTAGTGGGGTTTTTCCTAAATTTCGTCAGCCGTTGGACTCACTGCATACCAGCAGTAGTGTTTAGGGACCCGCACTTGTAGAAGGCACCGGGAGAAATAGTGTCGGCTGGGGACCGAGTATGGACACGAGGCATGAGGTTGTGAAAAACTTCCGCCTCCATGAGCCTAAAAGGCCACATTTCAAGTGCAAGCAGCTGCCCAGAAATCTGGCAGTTTAGTATTGCAGCCTGTGGGTGGGTGGGTGGCTGGCTGCATACTTGCTCTTGCATTCCAAGTAACAGAAAACTAAGCAGATGGTGGCCTCTATCATCATCATGGCCTCACCTCGGCACTATGAACTCTCCTGAAGGAGAAGCCATGGCCCACCGGAGGAGTCTCCGGTTTTCTGGTGGGTCCGTCCAACCCTGCCGAGAAGCAGCCCTGGCTAAGAAAAGTGTGGGGGAAGGTTCCCGGACACTCTATGGCTGTTTTTTTAATGTGGATCGGACGTGCTTATGCATGTTATTTCTCAAACCGGATTGCAGACCAGGCCATTGCCCAACTCTGTATTCATGAAATTAAATGCGCAAAGAAAGATGTTTGTGTGTCAAAGCACCACCGAGAAGTGCGAGTTGATGTTGGACGGGCTGCCATTGCTTCTGCAAAAGCTGCTTTAGAGGACTTCCTGGGTGAAATGACACCCAGAGTAGATACGGTTTCCCTCTATGCCAGTCCTTTCACCGAGCGAAAGAATATGGCTGTGGTGAAATACAACTCTCAGCAAAAAAAACTGTGGACTGGCTCCGTACCGTCCCTGGCCACATTCACCTGACAACGTGATTGTGGTTAGCCGGTCCTTCCCAGTAAGTGCACTGGGGAGGGCACGGGTAATGTTGTGGGACCCGTGCTTGTGGAAGGCAGAGACGACACCGGGAGAAACAGTGATGGCTGGGGACCGAGTATGGATACCCGGCTGCCGCCGGCATGAGTTTTTGAAAAGCTTCCGCCTCCACGAGCCTAAAAGGCCACATTTCAAGTGAAAGCAGCTTTAGAGGACTTCCTGGGAGAAATGACAGCTGGGTAGATATGGTTTCCCAAGTCCTTTCACCAAGCTAAAGAATATGGCTGTGGTGAAATACAACTCAGCAAAAAAAG
This sequence comes from Phyllobates terribilis, assembly GCF_046119375.1. Taxonomy (NCBI): domain Eukaryota; kingdom Metazoa; phylum Chordata; class Amphibia; order Anura; family Dendrobatidae; genus Phyllobates; species Phyllobates terribilis. The sequence goes on along the minus strand of NW_027362771.1, from coordinate 409,040,908 downwards.
CTGTGGACTGGCTCCGTACCATCCCTGGCCACATTCACCTGTCCACGTGTTTGTGGTTAGGCAGTCCTTCCCAGTAAGTGCACTGGGGAGGGCATGGGTAATGTTGTGGGACCCGTGCTTGTGGAAGGCGGAGATGACACAGGGAGAAACAGTGGTGGCTGGGGACCGAGTATGGACACCCGGGTACCGCCGGCATGAGGTTATGAAAAGCTTCCGCCTCCACGAGCCTAAAAGGCCACCTTTCAAGTGCAAGCAGCTGTCAAAATTTTGGCAGTATAGTATTGCAGCCTGTGGGTTGGTGGGTGGCTGGCTGCATACTTGCGCTTGCATTCCAAGGAATGGGGTAGGGACAACTGAACGCTGCACTGGGACAAGGACGTGGACGGTGATTGGTGCAAGTCTGCAACAACAGGTGCATGGCGGGAGGCATCTTCGCATGCACCAAGGATCACTTATGATGGGCACACTTTTAGGCAATGACCTGGGAGTCAGAGATGCTTCCAGAGGTCTTCCCCATGCTGTTCCCATGTATTTTCAGTACTGTATGCATATGTCTGATGATGTGTCACACACCACATGGCCAGATAAGGTTGTAAAATGTTAAAATGATATTTCCTGGTGAATGCATTTGTCTTGGTTGAAAGCAATGCAAAAGTGCAAAAATGCATCAAAAACGCTACGTGTGAACATAGCCCAAGGTGGGGAGGAGTATTTTTGCTTTTGGTTATTTATTTTGCCTTATATACAAGTCATTACCCTGGAAAGGATGTTCCTTAACATATTTCCCAGGAAAATCCATTTTGGTTTCGTTTTTGTATGTTTTGTTGTGAGTCCGTAAAAGTGGCGTAATACTCAAACAACGTTGTTGACAACAGTGATCTGGGAGTCAGAGGTGCTTCCAGGGGTCTTCCCCATGCTGTTTCCTTGTCTTTTCAGCACTGTTCCCATTGATTTGGGCATTTTTTAGGCCCTCTGCAGACCGCCGGGGGGAGCCGCCTGAAAAATGCTCGCGTTTCCCATAGACTTACATTGGGCTCGTTGCTCGGGTCAAGCACCCAAGTATTCCAATATGCTCGACCCGAGCAACGAGTACCTGAGCATTTTAGTGCTCGCTCATCACTATGTATTATCACTTCTCTAAGAAAGGGCTGTGCTAAAATGAAGAATAGGTCACTTACATAGGACACGGTTTGCACTTGCAATAGTAGTTCTGAGTTTCCATGATTATAATGTATGGCAAATTACTAGGATATTAAAAGCGTACCTATTGCTTTTTATATCTCTAATATCTAGTTCCTTGTGCATTAGACTGGGGTGGTCTCGGTCCTTAGATTCCCACTGATGTCTTAAAAAAAAACACCCTGCAGCGCACAGCTAAGGCTATGTGCCCACAATGCAGAAATGCTTCGGATTTTTCCTGAGCATTTCTGCATCTCCCTAGCAGAAAAAACGCATGCGCATTGTACATGCGTTTTTCCTGCCAGGGACAAGCGGATGTGAAGCGTTCTTCACATGGATTTCTGCATGCAGGTTGACAAGCGCTTTCCAAGCGATTTTAGCATCTCTTGGAAAGTGCTTGACAACTTGGTCACACTATATAAATCCATGCAAACGGCATGGATTTATATAGTGTGACCGAAAGAATGGTAAAAAATAAAATATAAATATATACTTACCTTCTGATGGCCCCCTTGTCTCTTGTCCGAGTCCTTGTCTCTGCTTGCCAGCAGCTCGTGGTAGATTTAAAGACCTGCCGACGTCAGCGGTCGCGTGACCCGTCACATGACTAAATGACGTCAGCGCAGGTACTTTAGTCTACTGTGAGCTGCCGGCAAGCAGAGACAAGGACTCCGGGGGCCATCAGAAGGTAAGTATATTTATTTATTTTTTATTTTATTCTTTTTTTTACAGGTGCTGTGGTACCCGGGTCCCGAGAAGAGTCTCCTCTTCTCCAAACCTGGGTACCATCTAACATTGAAACGCATGGATTCCGCATGTACAGATGCAGTGATGCGGATTCCACGCGTTCCAATGCAAGTCAATGGCGGCGAAAACTATGGAAAGCTGCAAAATTTTAGTGCGATGCAAAGTTGTGCAAAAATTTGTGTTGCTTTTACTATTTTGGACAGCTCAGTCAAAATGCGTGAAATTGGGGAGGAGCCATGGTGAATGGGGCTGACATCCTGACTGGAGTGACATATTTTGTAAGGCCCCTGCGGGTTCAGTCACCACAGAGGTACTGCATCTCACCCAGAGGTGTGGTATCCCACTCTCAGGTAAGGATGGAGTACTGCCCAGGACCCAAACACCTGCATCCAACACTACACTACTCCAGACCACCAGGAGGGGCAAGATGCACTGCTGCGCTGCTGAGCCCTGTCCCTGGCTGGAGTGGGGGGAAAAAAGAGAACCATGTAGTGGGTGTGGGTGGAGGAAGCAGATCAGGGGAGCACTTGAGAAGGAGGAAATAAAAATGGGAAGCCATCTTGGGTGTGGGTTCAGTTCAGTCAGAGGAGGACAGTGAAGGGAGGAGGAGCTCTGCAGGAGCTCTGCTTAGGAGGTGAGACTGAAGAGAGGAGAGGAGCAGGAAGGAAGGCTCCAGAAGGAAAGAAAGGATCCTAGGGGTATGGGAAATGCTGGAGGCCACCTGTACGCCCAAATCTACCAGGAGTGGAAGGATCAGGCTGCAAAGGGGACCGGACCCTAACTAGTGAGAATTTCAATATTCAGCTAGAAACCAGAGGCTTCTACATTTCCAGGGAGTAGTTGCCACAGCCGCAATCAATCGCCAGAAAGGTAGCCACACAGGATCCAGGGAACTCCTGATTGCCCGCCAAGATCTGAGGTTACCGGCTTGGGACACTGTTTGCGAGGCGCAGGGCAGGAGGGTGAGAGCCAGCACAGGAAGATGACCAGGAGTGGCACACAGAAAGGGGTCCCGTTAAGTACTCTTGAATTACCTGAGGGATTGCTGAACCCCTCCCTGAGTAAACACCAGATCACGTGGGTGGTTATAATCTGCAGTTGTAACCAGGAGCAACGTGATAATCGTGAGTAAACCCTGAAGACTGCACCCCACTGTCTCTTTGAATTATTGCTGCGCCATCATCCCCTGCACCACACTGCACAACAACATCTACCTCATCTATAATCACCACAGCAATGCCCTGGAGCTTAGCTCTACCTGTGGAGAGCTGAACCAACTCTGCTGCATTATCAGCTCCAGAGGACCTGCTCCGCAGCGGCGGCTCCATATAGCCGCATACCACAGGTGGCGTCATGAACATTAAGCATAAAAACTATAATCCTTTTCTTTAAAACCCCTTTTATTGACCGCCCTGGGTCATGGACCGGGTCACCGCCACTGTGACATCTCCCCTAGAAACGACCTCTGCAGACCACATGCTGCTGCTTGACATGGCAAGCCAGGACCAGATGGAAAAGAGATGAATGAGGGAGACCAGAGCCCAAAAATTAATTTCCTTTTACTAAACAACTTGATGAGAAGTATATACATCAGATAGCAGGCAGCACACTTCAAGAATACTTTTTCTGCACAATACAGAAGCAGGAACTTTATGGTTACACGTGGCGGTACATTACTCCCATTACATGCTACATCAGCCCAGCAAACCATCATGGGAAGCTCCATATTTCCCTGTGAGGACCACATGGGTTGAGCTGTTTTGCTATGGCCCCTTACAGCTAGTTTCAACATTCAGTCGATTTGTGAGGATCTTATTGACCTAGGTAAGTCGGTGTGATGCCCCTCTACAACTTTCCAAGTGCATTTGATGAAGGCCACACGCTCCTTGCTGTGCTACTTCATCTTCAAATACCAGTAGGAGAATTCGGGTCCCAACCTGGCCATCTTCTCCTCTAAGACCCTCAGGCCTGGCTATACTCTAGCTTCTTATCTAGCTTGCCTGAGAGATAAGAAATCCTTCCTCCTTGTACATGCGTTTTTTCTGCCAGGGACAAGCGGAAGTGAAGCGTTCTTCACATGCATTTCCGCATGCGGGTTGTCAAGCGCTTTCCAAGCGATTTTAGCATCACTTGGAAAGTGCTTGACAACTTGGTCACACTATATAAATCCATGCAAACGGCATGGATTTATATAGTGTGACCTTAAAGAATGGTAAAAAATAAAAAAATAAATCTATACTTACCTTCTGATGGCCCCCATAGTCGCTCCATCCTGGCTTGCCGGCAGCTTGCGGTACACTGAAGGACCTGCCGACGTCAGCGTCGCATGACGCATCACATGACTAGATGACGTCAGCGCAGGTCCTTCAGTCCACCGCGATCTGACGTAAAGCCAAGACAAGCACACCGGGGACCATCAGAAGGTAAATATAATATTTATTTTTTATTTTATTCTTTTTTTTACAGGTTCTATGGTACCCAGGTCCGGAGGAGAGTCTCTTCTCCTCCAGATCCGGTTACCATCCGCACATTGAAACTCTTGGAATCTGCGTGTACAGATGCAGTGATGCGGAATCCAAGCGTTCCAATGCAAGTCAATGGCGGCGAAAACGCAGCTCTTCCGCAAAATAATTGGTAGTGCTGCGTTTTTTTCCGCAATGATAACCCGCAGTGTGAATTTCCGCAGCATGTGCACAGCACATGCGGATTATCATTGGGGGACATGGCAGGCTTTCTACCATGCGTTTTTTAAACATTTCTGCAGCGTTTTTGCCTCTGCGGAAATGCTTAAAAAATGCATCGTGGGCACATAGCCTTAGGCCCCCTTGCCTGAGATAATGAATCCTTCAGCCACTAGGTCCTTGTTTCTTTCAGAACATATTATCTGATATATGGTCTCCTTCCCCACTAAATTCAATACAGGTCTGCGAGCAACAAGACATAGGTCCTATACTTCTCAAGTGCTCTTCCCTATCTGCTTGACAACAGGAAAATGCATTTCTATGCCACTTAGCTCCTCCCATCCCGGGCTGGCCCCAATAGTTAACCCTGTCTGTAGCCAATCAACTGTTGCAGAACACAAACCAGATAAAACAACATTTAAAACAGAGCAATAGATTATAAAACCATAGATCTGCAAGAGAGTGTGAGCAGCTTCTCCACTCCTTTACAGTTAATGGTAGTCCCAGACACCCCTGATCTACTGCATGTTAGGAAGCGACTAGATTATTAAATAAAAAATGAAAGGAGTTGGAAGAGTGTGACTGCTTTTTGAGTTACAATACACTATATAACCTGTGGACAGGTGGTCTGATTGCTGGGCCTGCCACAATTTCTAGGACATGAATATTAATTTGCTGCCAAGCACCAATTGCAAAAAATTCTGCACAGGGGGGAGGGCTAAGGTGCTTCCTTTTAGGGAACTGTGGGCATCCGAGTGGTAGTACCAAAGCATTGTTTAATAACGTATGTAACAGTTTAGGCACATGCTATAAGCTTTTTATTATGGTGGAGAAACTCCTTTAAAAAGCAATGTTAGTAAATAACTCTTAAAGAGGCTATTCAGTTTTCATTAACAAAATACAAAAAGGAACACAGCAAATTCTATAAAATAAAAACAGAAAATAAAGTGTACTTATTAGAGATGAGCAATTCAATTTCCACTGCCCTGATCTGGAATCCAGTTCTGCAGCAGAAGTCTTTACATCTGTGCCCGGCATCCTTGGCCCAGTATCCTGGGTGCATCTTTGGTTTACTAGGCCGCATGATGCACGTCATGATGCCTCTGGCACTTATTAGGCCTTAAGATGCATGTCATAATGTCGCGTGAGTCCTAGTGACTAGACTTCATTTGACATCATGATGACATCACGGGGCCTAGAAAGCGCCAGAGGTAACCCTGATGCCAGGCTTAGGAGTGAGGAAGTGAAGCATGGTTGCCACAAAGGACTGGCAAGAACACCAGATCAGGGCAGAATATGTTACATTTCTCAAGCACAATACGCACCTCTTCTTTTCCCGGTGATCCATTGTAGACAGTAATTATTCCACTCTTTGTGGGATAGTCATGTGCTGTATTTTACTGTCATCACCACTCAGCTCTGAGCCATGTTGGCACATGATCATTGTGGCCACTTATTGACTGCAATGATCAAATACTGGCAGTTTGTCAGCAAGGATCAGGTGGACAGCTGGAATATCACTGATGGACGATAGAAGAGATGTGAAATGTTATTTCCTTTTTCTAGTTTCACTGTATCTTCTATAGTTTTTTTAAAAAAAATAAAAAAGCTGAATAACCCCTTGATGCCCTTGGTCAGCAAATCTAAGTCTGAGTATCAGCAAACAATTTGATGAGTATACAAACCAGTTCACATGTTGGCATGTGGTCACCTAGACAAGAAGTAAACATGCCCAATATCGGATGCTGTTTATTGCACACTCCATTGCATACATTCACCTGAGCACACAGGCAAACACTAGAACACACACCTTAGCAAACAAATCCTCACCTGGGCTCTCAGCTAAACTCCCATCATATAAAGAACAGCTCTGTGTACACACCGCATTTACTTTAACACCTGTTTTTTACTGGCTTTTTACGTCTTTTTTTTTCTTTAAAAGTTTTGCAAAGCCCGTATCATGGGAATAGTTATATATTTTACGTGATCTACCACAGTAGATTTTAAAGTTCATCTCCGTTTTTCTAACACTCTAAGTGCTTCAGCATCGTCTAATGTGTAGTTTCGTTAGCTGAAAGCATTCTGTGCAGCATCTTGGAGGTATTCTTCCCCTCCTCTCTTATGTTACTGAGAGCCCTTCTGAGCAGTAATGTGCCTGTTATACTACTACCTTTTTCATATACAATTTTTACCAACTCCATTTGACATATCAAATTGTCATTGTCATAGATATTGTTGGCGCTTTTCACATTTTCTCTTTTTTGGCGTGAAAAGGTTTTGGATTACATTTACTTTTGATACAGGTTTAAGGACCAATATGCATTAAATTACAGATGGACAAACCTGCCAATTTTGGTGGGATCAGACATCCGTCTAATGTGTATGAGGGCCTCCCGACAGGCAGAAGATAAAGATTGAGGGTTTGAATTAATTTGCAAGATCCTTTTGTTCTCTAGGCACATTGGCGGCTACCATAAGTCTGCCAGTGATACTGAAAACATCACAGAAAAAGATAAACACCAGGTCAGAATACCAATGCACTAGCAGGATGCAGCAAGCCTAAAGGGGGCAGCACATGTGCAAAATACTGATGCAAACAACCACCCACTGACCTACCAATTCATGGAGGGGGTGGCTGTGTAGTATTATACTCCACACACTCTCAATAGAAAACACATGAACACTCAACTCCAAACTACTCAACTTTGTGTTCTTGTGTTTGAGGGAGGCAGGAGAGACAGCTGTTAGCCGGACAAGTGTTCACTGACAGCTATATAAGGTGCACAAGCACCTTTGGCTCATCTATGGTTGATTTTAGTTGAGTCTGAAAATAATTGATTAATGGTGTAGTTACCACTGGTCGGCTGTTTTTATTGTTGGAATGTGTTGTCTTTCCTGAAAAGAGGCTACAAGGAGTATCTATCTCTGTAGAGAAACTTGATTTGTGCATGAATTCTACAGACTGTCCATTGATTGCATTTGGCAATATATCATGTTCCATTTCACCTGTGGTGGCGCTATAGGGGAAATGAGCACCAGTTGAAGGATTTCTGGGGAACTCTTTTATGAAAGTGTCTGTAATGTTAAGACTGCTTCTAAATTGAGTGCTCTTTAAAACTTTTTTTTCCATCTATACAACAATATGGAAACCTTGTTGTCTGTCATAGCCATGGTGTTGTGATTATTACTAGAGATGAGCGAACTTGTTCGGAAAACGTTCGCCAATCTCAAAATCGGCACCAACATTGCACATTCAGATTCATGTTCAGATCCCCAAGCGTTTTCCTCAAAATCAGCAATATTCAGCCAAAGTTCAGTAAATGATCGCGCTTCCACTAAAGCTTTTGTTAGGACTTTGGCTAGCATGGTGGTCCTGTATGATGAGCATTGGGGACTTGTTAGATGAAGAGAGGGGAAGGAGAGAGGTCAGAGGAGTGGAGGATTGTTATTCTTAACTTTTTTTTTCATAACGTGTGGAGATTCTGGCAGCCAATCAGGGCGCAGAAACCATCCACAACATCCAGACACAAAGACTTGTGTCATTGGCTGCCAAAGTCACATGTCCCTCTCCATATAGATAGCTGACATGTTGTTTTGGTGCCATTTTGTCAGTGTAACAGGGCAGAGAGGCTGCTCCTGCTGCTGCTATAGGATGGTCAAATAGTTATCTATGCAGTTGTCAGTTAACTAGTTGAGATAGCTAGGATCCTCTGTGACTGTGAAATCAACCTTCCGGCAGATCAATCCTTTTTGCTAATTGTGTGGTCCAGAGACATTAGACCATATTTCAGCATACAACTCTTTTGTGCTGCTAATATTGTGCTCCAGAGAGGAAGAAGAGTCCACATTTCAGAATCAAAATCTTTTATGCTAATAGCGTGTTCCAGAAACCAGGCTACATTTCAGCATATAAATATTTTGTGCTGCTAATATTGCGCTCCAACCAGGAGTCCACATTACAGAATCTAACTTCTTTGTGCTAATAATGTGCTCCAGAAACCACACAGCATGTTAGCATATCAATATTTTGTGATCATATTTTTGCTCCAGCCATGTGTCAACATTTCAGAATCTAAATCCTTTGTGCTAATAGTGTGCTCCAGAAACCAGGCCATATTTCAGCATATAATTATTTTCTGCTCATATTTTTGCTCCAGCCAGGAGTCCAAATTTCAGAATCTAAATTCTTTGTGCTAATAGCATGCTCCAGAAACCAAGCCACATTTCAGCATATAATTATTTTGCGTTCATATTTTTGCTCCAGACAGGAGTCCACATTTCAGAATCTAAATTCTTTGTGCTAATAGCATGCTCCAGAAACCAGGCCACATTTTGCATATAAATATTTTGTGATGCTAATATTGTGCTCCAGACAGGAGTCCACATATCAGAATCTATTTTTTTTTGTGCTAATAACGTGGTCCAGAAACCAGGCCACATTTCAGCATATAAATATTTTTTGCTGTTAATATTGTGCTCCAGCCAGGAGTCCACATTTCAGAATCTAACTTCTTTGTGATAATAACAAGCTCCAGAAACCCGGCCTCAATTCAGCATATAATTATTTTGTGCTGATATTTTTCCTCCAGCCAGGAGTCCAAATTTCAGAATCGAAATTCTTTGTGCTAATAGTGTGCTGCAGAAACCAGACCATTTCAGCATATAACTATTTTGTGCTGATATTTTTGCTCCAGCTAGAAGTGCACATTTCAGAATCTAAATTCTTTGTTCTAATAGCATGCTCCAGCCACACTGTCTCTGCAAATAAATACTGATTGTTAACTTAGTGACATGTGACTGACAGATCTGGGCCCAGGGTTGTGAAACATTTGGTAAAAGAGGGAAAGGGTATATCCAACATAAGTGGGAAAAAGCAAGGTCATGGTGGAAGGGGGAATAGGCTTGGCGTTCAAGGTGTATGTGGGGTAGGTGGTAATGTTCCGAAAAGCTCTACTGAACAAACACCATCTCGTCCTATCCAAAGACAACTGACAAGTTCTGTTACTGGACGGGCTACTCCACTCCATTACTTTGGCAGCCGCACAGTGGTACCTCCCGCATAGACACAGAGTAATGCAACCACGAAAAGCACTGCATCCTCAGCCACAACTGTGGCTGTGGCCAGCAGCGGTTGCATGTCTGCAGTTCACAGGAGCAGCAAGGGTTGCCTAGCCTGGGCCTTTTTTGAGACCTCAAAGGATGACCCAACTCACGTTATCTGCCAACTTTGTAAAAAACGGCTCAGTAGAGGCAAAAATTTCAATAATTTGACTGCTACATGCATGAACCAGCACATGCGTGATCAACATGTGTTAGTCTGGGAATCACTGCTCTAAAATGCAGACTAGCGAGCCTCACCAACCACCCGCCACCCCATCAACTGCATCTGCGGTTTCTTCCTCCATCACTGTGGAAAGTGTTCTCACACATGTCGTCGGCCGCAGAACCTCCACTTGTTTACCCGCTACAGTCTGGCTGAGTGAGAGCACATCAGCTGTTATGGAAGTGGACATGCCTGTTGTTTTTGTTTCACAGAGTACACCACATCTTTCTCAATTCACCAGAACATCTGCACCTGCACCTCACTCACAGTCTAGCAGTTTGTCGTGTTCACCCTAATCCACCCTCTCTCAATACAGCAGCCAGCCCTTGGTCCGGCAGTTGTTTCCTCCTACACATGCCAAAACTAAGAGCTTGAACTCCACCATCTACTATCTGTTGGCCACAGAAATGCTGCCTTTCCACCTGGTGGGTACAGATGGTTTCTCAAAGCTGATGGCCATCACAGTCCCCTAGTACCAGTTGCCCAGTCGCCATTACTTCTCTAAGAAAGCTGTGCCTGCGCTACACCAGCATGTTGCAGACAAATCACCAGTTCCTTGAAAAAATCTATGTCTGCAGGGTGCATTTTACCACAGACACCTGGGCGAGAAAAGCATGACTAGGGACATTACATCTCGCTCTGGGTGACTCTGGTGACGAGGGGGGGGTGCAGGGAAAGGGCTTCTCCACAAGTCTTGGAATCCCCAAGGCTTGAGGGACAAACCTCTGTATCGAACACTTCCTCCACTACGTCTGCCTCCTCTACCTCCTCTAGGGCCTCCACCTGTGCCCTCAACCTCTGCCTTAATGAGACACGCATTCCAACAGTCCATAGAGAATCCCCCCCACCTCCATACTGCACAGCCAGGGCTCATCGCAATCAGGCAGTGTTTAAATTATTATGCCTTGTAGATCGCAGTCACACAGCTCAAGAGTTGTGGACAGCTGTCTGGACTGAGTTTGAGCAATGGTTGTCTCCACTGAACCTGGAGCCAGGGAAGGCCGTGTGCGATGACGGTGAGAACCTGGTGGTGGCCCTTCACTGGCGCAACCTTACACACATTCCTTGCATGGCCCGCATCATCAAATTTGTGGTACATCAATTTCTCTGCACTATCCCGGCCGGGATGCGCTGCTACAGAATGCACGGTCGATTTTTGCTCACTTTCGCCATTCACACCCCGCGAGTCATCAGCTTGCATCACTACAGAGGTCTTTTGGCCTACCGGTTAACCGGATGATAAGCGATGTGCTGACGTGGTAGAATTCCACTCTGCACATGTTGCGACTGTGGCAGCAGTGACGAGCCCTGGAGCTTGGACCAATGCAGGACATGGTGCAAATCACACTTGCACGAAGTGGGCACAGATGAAGGACCTCTGCACCCTTCTTCACAGTTTTGAAATGAGGAAGTGAAGATGGATCCAGCTCAACACACCGGACAATTAATTAAAATTCAACAATATTTATTGGCAAATCCTTTTAAAAACTTGTAGAAAAGACAAAAAATGAGCAGGGTCCATCTTCACTTCCTCATTGATCCAGGCGCTGTGCAGCAGCGAGGACTCTGTGCTCCATGCCAGACTGGGATTACATCTCAGGGGTGAGCTGAAATTTTCTATTTATTCATATTTCAGTTTTGAAATGGCTACTAAGATGGTTAACACTGATGATGCCATCATCAGCATCACAATTCTGATCATCCACATGCTAGAGCACATTTTGAATAGTCTGCAGGAGGAGGTGGTGGTCCCAGGGGAAAAGGAGGAAGCAGAAGTTCCTGACTGTCGTCGCACAGGTGGGTGCCAAGGGAGGGTGGATTACAGTGATCAAGGGTGGCTCGTGGTACAAAAAAAACTGTTAGTGAAGGTTCAGGAGCTGAGGAACAAATGGAGGAGGACAAGGAGTAAGAGGTGATGGGCACATAACAGTCAGGATATGAAGAGGATAATAATACCCTCTCTGTTGTCCGTGGTTGGCGGGAGAGGATGGAGGAAGCAAGCTTGAGTGTTACCCCACCACCAATACACCATGGACTTGGACCTCATAGAAGCACACGACACATAAGCACCTTTTTGCTGAACTATCTACAATATGATGCCCGTATTGTTAGGATTAGAAATAGTGCTGACTACTGGGTTACTGGACTGTTAGATCCACGGTACAAGAGTAAATTTTGCCAGATTCTTTCCCTCCTGGAAAGGACGCGTGCATGCTGGAGTATCGAAACACGCTTGTAGACAATCTTAAGAATGCATTTCCCCAAGACAGCACTGAGGCACACAGAGTGCATTACAGTTGTAGATTTCCAACCACGGGAACGTTGAGTTGTCAACGCAAAAACATTAGCAGCACAATGTAAATGGCAGAAGCAATTTCTGTGAGTCGTTTCACACATTTTTTAGACCAGCCTGTGCACCAGCAGAACAGAGTACTAAGTCTGACACATAGTGAACGACTGGAGAGGATGGTGCAGGAGTATCTCGAGCTCAATATCAAAGACATCAGGGGGGATTTTTTCTGTTTGGCATTTTGGTCTTCAAAATTGGAAGAGAGGCCTGAGCTCACCTGTCATGACTTGGAGGTTTTGTCATGCCCGGCAGCCAGCATTCTCTCAAAATTTGTCTTCAGCACTGCTGGTGGTGTCCTGACGGATAAGTGCATCCGGCTGTCCCCTGAAAGTGTAGACCGCCTAACTTTCATAAAGACGAACAAGTCATGGATCTCCAATGACTTTTGCACCTCAGTCGCAGACTGGGCAGGCTAGGCGATGGTGTAGTTTTTAGCGTGCTGCATTGATCTTGCGTTATTGCAGTCTGCTGATGTTGCTAACAATTTTTTTAATTGTGGAGACTCCAAGTTGGGTCTCCATATGGTGGGTTGCCTGTAGTGGAAGGAGTGTCAGAGCCCCATTATACTATTTCTACTCTAGAGAAATGTATGCCACTTTAGTGGTGTCTGCCCCTAATTTTTTGAAATGTGGAGACTCCAAGTTGGGTCTCCATCTGGTGGGTTGCCTGTAGTGGGAAGGGTGTCAGAACCCCATTATACTATTTCTACTCTGGGGAAATTGAGGCCACTTTAGTGGTGTCTGTGTAATGCAGGTGCCGGAATGCAACGCACAGAGACACAAAGCGAGAACAGTCAGAGATGTTTGTAAACAATTTTATACAACAGGTATACTGAAACAAGGGATTAGCAACAAGGGTAATGAACAGTGGTTTGAAATATCAGAAAAATACGAAATTTCTCAAAGTAAGGCGCAGTCTCTTAAAATAAGGCGCAGTCTCTTAAAGTAAGGCGCAGTCTCTTAAAATAAGGCGCAGTCTCTTAAAGTAAGGTGATGCCCTCAAGCATGAGAGACACCACACAAGTTCTTTAACCGTGAATTTGGCCCTAGTGGGGGTCACCAGTTATTCCCGCTAGGCCGTGAGTCTCTTTCTGGATAAAGTCAATTAAATCACGTTGTGCTACTTTAGCCCCAACCGTTCCCCTCCCAACCTGAGTACTTAAACCCAATTGTCCCCGGTACCGTGGGTGAGCAGTGGAAGCTCCTCTCTGCTTGGCCATTGGAGGCAGTCTCTCGAGCATTGGATAGGGGGGTCCAGGCCTCGTCTGTCGGCGGCCGACGTCGGGTTCCGCGAACTCACTCAGCACCGCGATCAGGTTCCTGGTATCCTCAGCAGGCACAGCACTCGGGTCACAACTGTGAGGGATCCGGAGCTCTTTTACCGGTGCCCAGCTGGAGCACCTCTCAGGCCTCTGGATTTGGCCTGTCACGTGGGGTTTCTCAGGACGCAGGGAGCACGTCTGCTCCTCTCTGCTGCTTGGTGCCAAAGACCCCTCAGGTTTGGCGCGCTGGCCTCTTATCTCTCTGAACTCCTTCCTGGAAGTCACCTGATCGGGTCCAGCATCTGAATCTGCCCTCCCTGCAACTTCCCTTGTATATTTTGGTTCCGCTTGACTGTCTCTCGCCAGTAGATGGCAGTCTCGCTCCATCCTTGAAACGTCATGTTGAAGTTCTTTTACAAGCTTTCTTGCTCGTTCTACATTCCTCCCTCCTTTTTGCTCGCCAGTCCTCGGGCGAGTGGACTCCTCGCAGAATTGATGTCTCCTTCCAGGCAGTGAAAGCTCAGACAGGAGTTGGGCACACTCCTGCGTTTTCTGTTGGATTCGAGACCAGATAAACTCTTCCTGAGCACACCGGTTAGGAGGAATTCCGGCATTAGCCCGCTCAGTTCTGCGTGGCTCTTCTTGCGGAGGAGACTCCGGGAGATCCGAGGAATCAACTACTGGGGATTGCAAATCATTTCCTGACTCATTCGGCTTCCACTCGGGAGTAACACCAACGGTTCTGACGGGCCCAACTGCATTGTGGCCCACCCTTCTTCATCCCCCAAGGTTCCTGTATGTGACACTTCAGCCAACACGTCTGAGGGCCCAGCCCCGTTACAGACTTCTGCTTCAGAGGAGCAAGGTCGCAACATATTACGGTGCAACACCCTGGATGTCACGGCGTCATCCCCTTCGGGCCTAACCTCGTAGACGGGGTTGTCTGGGTGAACCTTCTTCACCACCCGATATGGTATTGCCTCCCAACGATGGTCCGGCTTACTCCCAAATCATTTAGCCCTCACCAGCACTCGGTCACCTGGCTGAAGCGATCCACCTGTGGTCGGGGGCCGGACTGCATGCTCTACTTCCTGAAACTTCTGAGCAACCAGTCTTCTCACGGTATGGAGTCGACGCTGGTGTTCTCGAATCCAGGTACTTGGGCTACTGCCCGGACCGGGGTCTTCTGAGTCTAGCTCCAGTTCGGTGATTTCTCGGCCACTTGTTCCAAACAGCAACATGTAGGGGGTGTAGCCGGTGGTTGCATGAACTCGATTATTATACACCTACACCAGCTCGGACACGAATTCGGGCCACTTCATCTTTTTGTCCGCTTCCAGTGTTCGCAACATTTGCAACAGGGTTCGGTTAAAGCGCTCGCATGCACCGTTCCCTTGCGGGTGGTAGGGCGTTGTCCGGGAACGGTCGATCCCATAGATGCGGTATAGCTCATCCATCACTCGTCCTTGGAAGCAGGCCCCCTGGTCAGAATGTATTCGTTTCGGGCACCCATAAATCCGGATGAAATCTTGACAGATGGCCTTGGCTGCGGCTTCTGCCGTCTGATCTTTAGTGGACGTCACTACTGCAAACTTGGTGAAGTGATCAGGCATGACTAAACAGTGTCCATAACCGTTGTATGAAGTTCCTACCATCAAGTAGTCAATCATCAAGACTTCCAAGGGGGCAGAAGTTCGGATGGTCTGAATGGGAGCACTTTGCTCCGGGGGCTTATTCAACTCACACTGGCGACATGTTCGGCAGACCCCCTCGACTTCTTGTCGCAGTTGAGGCCAATACACCAGCCGTTGCAACCACCGGAAGGTCTTTTCTACTCCGAAGTGAGCACCTCTTCAATGAGCTTCTTGGGCTAGCTGTGTTACTAGCGCTCCTGGAACTACCACTTGCCAGGTAACATCAAACTCTCGAGGCAGCTGGATTTTTCAGCATAGCAAGCCGTCCTTCAGGAGGAGCCTCTCCCACTGGCCTAGGATTTGTAGGGTAGTTGGAAGTGAAGCGGCTCTGGTTTCCTGGTCAGGTCTCTGATTAAGGGCGACCCATTCTCTCAACTTTGCTAGCTCCGGGTCGGATTGCTGCAGATGTATCCATTCGTCTCTTGAACGGCCCAGAATCTGAGTGGGCCTCGGCTCCTCTCTGGTCTCTTGGGCGTCGACCACAGCAGCGGCGAACTGGCTGAAATCCGGGATCTCGTCGCCTTCGAGCTCCTCATCTCTGTCCTTCTTCGGCCCCGCCTGAGTGACCCGGGACAGGGCATCTGCATGTGTGTTCAGGGCCTTGGACCGATAGGCGATTTTATACTGGAATTTGGACATCCTTGCGACCCACCGCTGTTCTAACGCGCCCAGTTTGGCGTTCTCCAAGTGGGCCAAAGGGTTGTTATCTGTCCGCACTTGCACTTCTGACCCTGACAGGTACTCAGCAAATTTCTCGGTCATGGCCCACACCAGTGCCAGTAGCTCCAGCTTAAACGAACTGTAGTTGTCTGGATTCTTCTCTGTATCTTGGAGTGACCTGCTGGCATACGCGATCACTCGCTCTTTCCCTCCTTGTACTTGAGCCAGCACTGCTCCCAGCCCATGCAAGCTTCCATCAGTGTACAACATGAAAGGCTGTGAAAAGTCAGTGTAGGCCAGAATCGGGCATCTGTTAGCGCCATTTTCAATGCTCAAAATGCCTCTTCTTGTCGTGGGCCCCACTGAATGGGCTGCCGCTTGGCTCCCCCGGCTGTTCCTCTCAGCAATTCATTGAGCGGGATCGCAATCTTAGCGAAGTCTTTAATGAATCTGCGGTATTATCCAGCAAGCCCCAGGAATGCCCTTAGTTCCCTTAGATTGGCGGGTGTGGGCCACTTCTGCACGGCAGCTACTTTCTCCGCAGTGGGGTGCACCCCTGCACTGGACACAGTGTGCCCCAGATATTCAATTTCTCGTTTGAAGAGACGACACTTACGAGGCTTAATTTTCAGGCCGTGCCTTTGTAGCCGTTCTAACACTTGTTCCAATCGGCGGAGATGATCCTCAAACGTTGCGGAATAGATAATTATATCGTCCAGATATATTAAAGTGGCTTCAAAGTTGAGGTCCCCAAGCATCTCTCCATCAGCCGTTGGAAGGTTCCTGGCGCATTTGTTAGTCCGAACGGCATTCAATTGAACTCAAACAGGCCCATAGGGAGAACAAAAGCTGTCTTCGGACGATCCTTCTCAGCTACTGGGACCTGCCAATAGCCACTGGCCAGGTCGAGGGAGGAGAAGAATTTGGCGCTCCATAGTGCAGATAGAGACTCTTCGATTCGGGGGAGTGGATAGGAGTCCCGTACTGTACAGGCATTCAGCTTTCGATAGTCTACGCAGAATCTCAGGGTACCGTCCTTCTTTCGGACCAGCATGATCGGAGCTGCCCAGGGGCTCTGGCTTTCACGGATCACACCATTCCGCAACAAATGGGCCAACAGCTCTTTCACCTCCTGGTACATTTGAGGCGGGATCTGCCGATATCTCTCTCGGATGGGAGGAGTATTTCCGGTGGGTATTTCGTGCTGAATGTCCCGAGTGCACCCGAAATCATCTTCATGCTGTGCAAACACTCCCTGATATCGCTGTAGAAGTTGTTCGATCTGCCTTACTTGTCCAGCAGAAAACTCAGTCAGGTTAGCTTCCATTTCTTCCAGGAGGTGGCGTCCAGCCAACGGTTCTCTTCCATGTTCCTGGCTATTGAGGGACACCTCTAGGGTCCATGGTTTTCCTTCCACAGGTGCCAGCCCTATAGCGTCAGCTCTAGTAAGGGCCTCCGGTATTACGCACACTCGCGCCACCTCTTGTCGGGGCAACAACTGTAAACTGGTGCCACTTAAATTGATGCAGCGTACGGGTACTCAACCGTGCCACACGGTGGCCAGAGTTTGAGCAATCAGGAGTCCAGAGGGCGCATCTTCTCCCTCCATTGGTTCAACTTGAATGTCCACGCCCTCTAAGGACACATGTGCCAGCACCGGCAAAGTGAGTACAGTCTGTCCCGCCGGCAGTGTCATTGTGGCTTTGGGCGGTATCGATACCTTACCAAGGTACTGGGAGGTAGTGGGCAACTTTTGAATCTGACTGACCCGCACGAGTTGCTGGAACACTCTCTTGTTAGCTGGGTCTCGAGTGGAGCGGGTCCAGTTGTTTTTGCTACAGCCCTCAGCCAGGAACTGTCCGACTTCTTTCAGCACATTCATGCCAAGGGTTACAATGGGCCCATCGCCTCCGGGCCCGGTGGTCAGTACGATCCCTTTTCGACCGATGTCCTTTCCACATGCCCGCACGGACATCCAAACTACTCCCGCTACTGGGATAGGTAGTTGATTAGCCGCCACCAGTTTGACAGTGGGTTCCCGGCAGGAACGAGCGACTTCAGGAAAGTGACTTTGGAAGTACGTCTCAGGCATAGAGGTCACTTGAGACCCGGTGTCCATCAAACAGCGGATCCGCTGCCCATTGAATTCAGCCCAGATAATGGGCCTCTCGGAGACAATGTCTTCAGAGCTCCCTCTTCTACTCTCTGAAGCTCGAGACCCCACGGTATGCTCCATAACCGTGGGGCATTTTAGTTTAACGGCTGTCCCCTCCTCCTCCTTTCTCGGTTGGGACAGTCTTTGGAGATATGCCCCCAACCTCCGCAGGTCCAGCACTCCGGTCCTCGTTCTGCCGATAGGTCGGGTACATGTCGTGCTGGGGCCGGATAGGAACGTCTTTCTCGTTCTGGTCTCCGTCCGCGTTGAGCAGTACGGTCTGTCGGCAAGGGGGCAATAGAATTCAGCTCACCCCGAATGTCTCGAATTTCCTGACTTATTTCCCGTACCCAATCAGGCTCTTGGTTGGTGAATCCAGGAGCAATTGCCTCATGACTTCTAACTGTGGCTTTGAGAACAGGAACTTCTCTCTCCAGGACTCTAGCTTCAGCCCCTACCTCCAGGAAGCCCATATCAGGGCTCAATCGCAGCCGCTCCTTCAGGATCTGCCTCATGGAAGGGTCTTTCAAGCCAGCAATCAGTTGGTCATGCAACACCTCATTCAATGGTCCCAGTCCTCGGTTCCCATCTCGAGTTTTCTTAGTGATATGGGCCGTCACTTCCTGTAATGCATTAACATACTGATTTACTGTCTCATTTTCCCCTTGGACCCGCTGAAATAACCGTAAGCGCAAGTGTCCCAAATCTGTAGTGTCACCGTGCATGTCCTCTAGAATTTTTATCACTTTATCCACGGCGTCACGGTCCCCAGGTGGGCGGTACATCACAGTCTGTCGGGCCTCTCCATCAAGGTTTAGGAGGGCCAGCTTCGCCTGGGCTAGAGGGTCAAGGGGTTACATACGTAGCATACTTCTCAGTCTTTCTGCCCAGTCCCAAAGTGACATGCCATCCCCTGTAAACTTGGGAAGATGGCTGAGCATAGCCCCCAGGGGTATATGGCTCCGGCCGGACCCAGCCACAGACTGATCCGCCATCTCTGCGTCTGAATGTTGCATCCTGCCGACTACGCCAAATGTAATGCAGGTGCCGGAATGCAACGCACAGAGACACAAGGCGAGAACAGTCAGAGATGTTTGTAAACAGTTTTATACAACAGGTATACTGAAACAAGGGATTAGCAACAAGGGTAATGAAGAGTGGTTTGAAATATCAGAAAAATACGAAATTTCTCAAAGTAAGGTGTAGCACCCTGAGGATTCGGCTGCTACAGGGGTATTGCACCTCAACCCAGAGGTGTGATATTCCACTCCCAGGTAAGGATGGAGTGTGGACCTGAGCTCGGTAGGCTGCATGCACTACACACATCCCATTTCCGAGGAGCAGACCGACGGTACTCCCACTTAGAAATGTGCAGGTACGACCGAGTCTGTTCCTGGCTGGAGTGGGAGGGGGGTGGTACATCCCAAGTAGTGTAGGGGCAGATAGGGGGAGCAGCCTGGGTAAAGATAGGAGCTCATTGGGTGCTGGTCACCTGAGCTCACACATAGAGGGTGTATATAAGGTGGGCACCATCAAAGAACAGGGTCAGTCTGTCAGAGTAAGAAGCAGAGGTCCAGATGAGCCTGCAGAGAGAGAGTGGAGCAGAGAAGGAAAGACCCAGAGAGGGAAAAAGAAAGGACTCTGAGAACCCAAATTCAATCCCCGGGTGAAGAGTCGGCAATAGGGTACCGGATCCCAAACTGGTGGGGGCAAAAGCACACCTCAGCCAGAGACCGGAGGCCGTGGGCAGCGTCTGCCACGGCCACCCACCACATCCACCCCGAAGGCAAACCACGTGGAGGGTCAGGGAACCCAAGGCCAAGGGTGTCCCAACAGAAGGCCCGAGGGAGCTGGACCTAGGTGGATCACTAGTGGGGACGGCCAGAGGAAAGGACAGAAGGAGAGCTCAGGGTCACGCTCCGGACTTGCTTGGGGGTTGGCTGAATCCAGGACCTGGTGGACGCAGCACGGCTCGGGTGGTCACTTGAAGCTAGAGTGACCGGAACATCAGCAGTGAGTAAATACCTTAAACTGCACAACCCGACTCTG
The DNA here is from genome assembly GCF_046119375.1 of Phyllobates terribilis. Lineage (NCBI taxonomy): Eukaryota > Metazoa > Chordata > Amphibia > Anura > Dendrobatidae > Phyllobates > Phyllobates terribilis. The sequence goes on along the minus strand of NW_027362771.1, from coordinate 409,020,809 downwards.
TCTTCACTTAACATCTATGCTGCACCACCACAACCCCCATCCTCTGCACCTGACCCCCTGAGGCTATACCCCACCCGTTGGGGGTTATACTACCAAAAGCTGCACCAACACCATCAGCCTCAGCGGACCCTGCTGCAGCGGCGGCCATAGTGACCGCAATACAACGGGTGGCGTAGTCGACAATAAAGAACTTATAACATCTGTAGGACTGCCACATACAACTGAGTTTGACACCCTGGGCACGGACCGGGTCACAGCCACTCGGAAGACTACAACCCCCATCTGATCCGGCTCCGGATATTCCCCCTAAAGAATATGGCCCAGGGGGCGCGTCAACTTTGGCGTAGCCGGCAGGATTACGTGCCCGCAACACCCGGGTACTGCGTGCCTGAAGGAAAGAACAAGTTTACCTCAAAAAGAAGTCTCCTGCCGGTTCCGGAGGGTCCACGCCATCGGACTCCATCACAGGTCGATTCCAGCCGGTTGTCCGCCATTAACAGCGTTTTCCCGCCATCTGCAGAGTTTCCCGCCACTGGGAAGCGATTCCCGCCATTTCCAAAGGTTTCCCGCCTTGGAAGAGCGGACGCCATTATGGGCGTGCCAGAGGGTGGCGAGAGGCCACCTCCCATCGTGGGCCAGGACCGAAGATGGCGCCAAAAGTGGAAACCGCCCCCACCAACAGAGACTGTGATGCTAGAGGTGTCGGTCAGCGTGAAAGAACTGCCCCTGGAGCTGACAATCACCAAGTGGCCCCGGGACCGCCCTCGAGGGGGGAGGAGACGAAAGGAGAGAACAAAGATGGGTGCCGCTTGGAGCAGTCTAGAGCGAGCGCACCCGGAGGCAAGAAGCCTGGAGAAGAGTATCGGAGGAGCTTACCCGGAGATGGCGAGAAAGCAGAGCAGCACCGGCCCGTTGGCCAGGAGCCTGCTAGAAACAGAAGAGGGAGAGCAGAGCAGCACCGGCCCGCTGGCCAGGAGCCTGCTGGAAACAACAGGAGGAGAGCAGAGCAGCACCGACCCGTTGGTCAGGAGCCTGCTGGAAACAACGACCCCACTAGGCTTAGTGGAGGTCCTAGCACAGCTCCCCCGAGACTGGGAGTGTGCGCAGACCGCACTGGAGGGCCTCGCAAGGAGGATGGCCCGGGTGCAGCGAGAGACGTTGGCGGAGTGGAGCCGAGAGATGGCCCAGCAGACCGAGACCTGTCAGCGGAGCACGCCACCCAAGACGAGGAGACCGACCGCCTCTGAGGATGGCGCGGGAGGATTGAAGGCCGGAGACGGCGCCGAGAAGGGAGCCGAACGAGTGGAGGCAGGTAAAGGGGACGTCTATACCCCAAACCGGGAAACCGCGAACCTGCCCCAGCTCCCCGTCGCAGAGCCCGAAGTCTATCCTGCCGTGCCCGTCGCTGCAACGTCACCGCCGCAGACTAGGCCTCAAACGGGAGCCGCGACCCCTGTGACGTCACACGCCTCGACCCTGAGCGTGACCAAGCAGGAAGTACCACCAGCCTGGTCGCAAGGCCTAGTACCCCCGGGCGCCGCAATACCAACAGCGCCCCCTACCTCGGCGGAGCCCCCGGCCTGGTCGCAGGGCCAAGTAGCCCAGGGCGCCGCCGTCCTTACAGTGCCCTTTACCTTCCAGATACCCCAGGCCTGGCCGCAAGGCCCGGGCAACCCGGGCGCTAACACCGCCGCGCCCATAAGACCTAAAGTGCCGCATCTGGGAGAGGACCTGTACGCCCAGCATACGTGCCCGGATGGGCAGCCATTTATATGGCCACCGGAGTTCCACCATCCCCGACTCCGGAGAGAGAGACCCCTGGATGAACCCCTGATCCCGGCTCCAAAGCCCGTAAAGAGGATCTCGCCCCCGCTAGCAGAAGCGCAGTTTGAGTGGGACCCCACCGGAGAAGACCTCATGGGGTTCACTCAAGAGACTCGGGCAGCTGCAGCGGAGCGTGCTGAGTGCTGCCGCCAACAGCTCGAGGACTTTGAGAGGGAGCGGAGAGAGAGGCGGGTCCGGGAACAGCAAGCTCAAGTAAGGAGCGCGGAGCAGAAGAGCCGGGCCAGGAGAGACCCCCGTGCAGCGCATAGTCCCCGCACCACCGGGACTGTGATAAAGTTTAATATGCAGCATGGGTGGGGCTTCATCCGAGACCACCGCACCCTAGGCGACGTCTTCGTGACGAGGAGAGACGTTGAGTCCCACCTACCGGAGGGACACAGAGGTCGTGACCTTTACATCGGGGACGAGGTCACCTTCACCCGGCACAAGTGTGCCAAAGGACCCTACGCCCTCCATGTGCATCGTCTGACGGAGGAAGAGCTGCGGTGTGAGGAGGAAGAACAAGAGGACCCGGACGGGTCTGAAACTAGAGCCAAAGGTAACCATAAAGCAAGAGCAGGAGGACGCCGTCGTTAAGTACAGCGAAGCAGGAGCTGTATATAGTTGCCCGTCGGGGCACCATAAACTGAAACTGTTGCTGTTGCCAAAAATAGTCCCCGTTGGGACCAGCATGTGTGAACTGTTACCCGTTTAACCCCTAAATCCCACTGACCGAGGACTGAGAGCGGTCATTCCTCCCCAATACCTGGCCGAGGACTGAGAGCGGCCATATCCCTGTATATAGTTGCGCGTCCTAAAGCGCCCCCTACCGGTTTTATAGGAAAACCATTTTTCTAAGAGACTGTCGCACTTTACCCGGTCACACGTTGCACAGTGACCGGAGGAGGAGTCTGAGGCGACGAGAATGTTTTATCTGCTAAGATATGTTGTTTAATATGTTTTATATGTTTATGAAAAAAATTTGTATGTTTTGTGGTGTTTTTGTCTTACAGCCCGAGGACGTGCTGTGATTTACCAGGGGGGAATGTAGCACCCTGAGGATTCGGCTGCTACAGGGGTATTGCACCTCAACCCAGAGGTGTGATATTCCACTCCCGGGTAAGGATGGAGTGTGGACCTGAGCTCGGTAGGCTGCATGCACTACACACATCCCATTTCCGAGGAGCAGACCGACGGTACTCCCACTTAGAAATGTGCAGGTACGACCGAGTCTGTTCCTGGCTGGAGTGGGAGGGGGGTGGTACATCCCAAGTAGTGTAGGGGCAGATAGGGGGAGCAGCCTGGGTAAAGATAGGAGCTCATTGGGTGCTGGTCACCTGAGCTCACACATAGAGGGTGTATATAAGGTGGGCACCATCAAAGAACAGGGTCAGTCTGTCAGAGTAAGAAGCAGAGGTCCAGATGAGCCTGCAGAGAGAGAGTGGAGCAGAGAAGGAAAGACCCAGAGAGGGAAAAAGAAAGGACTCTGAGAACCCAAATTCAATCCCCGGGTGAAGAGTCGGCAATAGGGTACCGGATCCCAAACTGGTGGGGGCAAAAGCACACCTCAGCCAGAGACCGGAGGCCGTGGGCAGCGTCTGCCACGGCCACCCACCACATCCACCCCGAAGGCAAACCACGTGGAGGGTCAGGGAACCCAAGGCCAAGGGTGTCCCAACAGAAGGCCCGAGGGAGCTGGACCTAGGTGGATCACTAGTGGGGACGGCCAGAGGAAAGGACAGAAGGAGAGCTCAGGGTCACGCTCCGGACTTGCTTGGGGGTTGGCTGAATCCAGGACCTGGTAGACGCAGCACGGCTCGGGTGGTCACTTGAAGCTAGAGTGACCGGAACATCAGCAGTGAGTAAATACCTTAAACTGCACAACCCGACTCTGTCTTCACTTAACATCTATGCTGCACCACCACAACCCCCATCCTCTGCACCTGACCCCCTGAGGCTATACCCCACCCGTTGGGGGTTATACTACCAAAAGCTGCACCAACACCATCAGCCTCAGCGGACCCTGCTGCAGCGGCGGCCATAGTGACCGCAATACAACGGGTGGCGTAGTCGACAATAAAGAACTTATAACATCTGTAGGACTGCCACATACAACTGAGTTTGACACCCTGGGCACGGACCGGGTCACAGCCACTCGGAAGACTACAACCCCCATCTGATCCGGCTCCGGATATTCCCCCTAAAGAATATGGCCCAGGGGGCGCGTCAAAGGCGCAGTCTCTTAAAATAAGGCGCAGTCTCTTAAAGTAAGGCGCAGTCTCTTAAAATAAGGCGCAGTCTCTTAAAGTAAGGTGATGCCCTCAAGCATGAGAGACACCACACAAGTTCTTTAACCGTGAATTTGGCCCTAGCGGGGGTCACCGGTTATTCCCGCTAGGCCATGAGTCTCTTTCCGGATAAATTCAATTAAATCACGTTGTGCTACTTTAGCCCCAACCGTTCCCCTCCCAACCTGAGTACTTAAACCCAATTGTCCCCGGTACCGTGGGTGAGCAGTGGAAGTGACGGCCATGCTCACGTATGCAGCTCCTCTCTGCTTGGCCGTCTCTCGAGCCTTGGATAGTGGGGTCCAGGCCTCGTCTGTCGGCGGCCGACGTCGGGTTCCGCGAACTCACTCAGCACCGCGATCAGGTTCCTGGTATCCTCAGCAGGCACAGGGATCCAGAGCTCTTTTACCGGTGCCCAGCTGGAGCACCTCTCAGGCCTCTGGATTTGGCCTGTCACGCGGGGTTTCTCAGGACGCAGGGAGCACGTCTGCTCCTCTCTGCTGCTTGGTGCCAAAGATCCCTCTGGTTTGGCGCGCTGGCCTCTTATCTCTCTGAACTCCTTCCTGGAAGTCACCTGATTGGGTCCAGCGTCTGAATCTGCCCTCCCTGGAACTTCCCTTGTATATTTTGGTTCCGCTTGACTGTCTCTAGCCAGTAGATGGCAGTCTCGCTCCATCCTTGAAACGTCATGTTGAAGTTCTTTTACAAGCTTTCTTGCTCGTTCTACATTTGCCCCTAATTTTTTGAAATGTGGAGACTCCAACTTGGGTCTCCATCTGGTGGGTTGCTTGTAGTGGAAGGGTGTCAGAGCCCCATTATACTATTTCTACTCTGGGAAAATTGATGCCACTTTCGTGGTGTCTGCCCCTAATTTTTTTGAAATGTGGAGACTCCAAGTTGGGTCTCCTTCATGTGTGTAGCAGTAGGGCTCCCAGACCGGCAGGCCTTCACTTACTTTTAGTAAACTACCTGTGTTACTATCCTTAATTTTTTCTACCAATAGTAGTCTACGAAACAGATGTTTGTGCCACCTGAGTGTGGCTGAGCAGAAGAGCAATTTGAGCTATTGCATGAGGTATCAGGGCTCCCAGCACAGCAGGCCTTCACCGATCTCTCACCCACCTCGTTTTAAATGAACTTAAATTAAAAGCTGTAAATGCTGGCCCAGACCCTGATACCTCAAGCATGGCCCATGGCTAATTGCTGCTGTGACATTATAAAATTTCTACTGTGGATGAATTGATGCCACTTTTCCTTGTGTCTGCCCCTAATTTGAGTTGTTTTGGTCGCTTTTGGGTCCCCCTGAAGGTGTTGTCTATGCGTTTGGTTTTGCCTCCCTTTGAATTCAATGGGGTTCGGATATGAAAGGTTCGCTCATCTCTAATTATTATTCATAGGAAAATTTTTAAACATAAATATAATGAAATTAAAGGTTGATCATCTTAAAGGGAATCTGTCAGCAAGTTCTGACTCCGCCCCCACCAACAATTTCATCTTTCTCTCAGTGCACAGTATACACAGAAATCTGCCAATGGGTGTTGTGAGCGGGTTATACAGAGCTCAGAGAACTGCTAGATCTGCAGCAGAGAAAACAGGGATTTTATCAAAATGGCAGCAAGCAGCCCAGTAAGTGACACATCGCTGGAATCAGTGTATCGGCCTCTAGCTCATGCTCCTCTGAGATTACAGAGTAAACAACTGGTGATAGATTCCCTTTAAGTCTTTTTAATGTCACTTTAATGGTATTTTACACCCATTAAGCACATCAATTACCTGTTAATACATATACTATTAGATTGATTAACCATATAGAGTTTAACTATACATTATACCAAATAGACATACAGCAGTTATCAAACTAACTAATCTAAGTCCACCAGCCAAAGTAGTCTTCTTTTCTGCAACCTATTCTAATCTTGACCAACTAGGTTTAGGAGTACATGAATGGATTTTGACTACAGCAATGGACACATTTGACTTGTGAAAAATGATTGATGCATACTGTATGTTAGTGATTGTCTTTAGTTAAAAAAATTGCAATAAGTTTTGCTCTGCAATCTCCTTTCCTTCGTTCACTTTCAAACTACCAGGAAACGGACTAGTTAAAACAAGTACTGAGGTCAACAAGTTGTACATTGCTCTGTCTATGAAATTTTTATCTCTATTAGTGATGAGTAGAGATGAGCGTTGTTCTACTCGAACTGTTCGCCAATCTCAAATTCGAGCTGTTTTGGGCGGTGTTCGAGCCGTTCGGCGAACACGAACGATTTGAGAAAAATTCGGCTGTTCGAGGTTATGTTCGATAACTGTTCGTGCACCAAAATCATAACTGGATTTTTTCTCAGTAATGATGAAAATTAATGTTAATACGCAGTTTGAGTGTACAGCGGGGTGGGGGGAGGGGCTGGGGATGGATCTCTGCAGGAATAATGAAGATCTCCATTTTTTTTTCTCTTTCCCGCATTAACAGTGGGGAGGTGCAATCTGTCAGCCTATCAGCAGCGCACACACGGAGCGAAGTGCTTTTTTTCACACAAGCAAGGGCATGTGTCATTGGCAGTGTATGTCACATGTCCTTGCCCTATAAGACCAAGTCATTTTCCCCGTCGCCACCATTTTCTCACTGCTGCAGCTGCGTGTTAGACGGCACCGCTGTTGCTGTGTGCGCTATACCTTGTTAATTTCAAGCCAATTTTCGTACAAATCTACAGATAGCTTGGGAGTAGGGAATAGTTGTGATTGCAGTCCTTTTAAGGACTAGGTTACAGCATTTCCTACGACTTTTATCAGGGAGGTCTGTGCTTTTAAATAGATAGGTTGTGGGAGTAAAGACTAATTGTAATTGGAGTCCTTTTCAGGACTAGGTTACATCAGTTCCTATCAGTTTTTGCCAGGCAGGTCTGTGCCAGTGCTGTGCAAGTTTTTTTCACAGCATTTGGCTGAATCTAGCAAAGCTAATCCTTTTTGGCCTATTGCAGAGTGTGTTAGTCAGTGGAGTAGCCTATCTGTGTTGCAAGATATACCACCTGTGTATAGAATACCAATTTTTTTACTGCACCTAGTGAAGTAAAATCTTTTGGGCATAGCATCATTCTATTAGTCCATCTATACTGACCTCCATCAGGTTGCAAATTGAATATAATTTTTTTCTGCATCTAGCTCTGAAAAAATATTTGGCCTTCTAGCAGTGTGTGGGACTTTCTCTACATACTGACCTCCATCAGGTTGCAAATTAAAAATAATTTTTATCTGCATCTAGCTCTGAAAAAATATTTGGGCTTCTAGCTGTGTGTGGGACTTGTTCTATTACTCCATCTATACTGACCTCCATCAGGTTGCAAATTGAATATAATTTTTTCTGCATCTACCTCTGAAAAAATATTGGGCTTCTAGCTGTGTGTGGGACTTGTTCTATTAATCCATCTATACAGACCTCCATCAGGTTGCAAACTGAATATAATTTTTTTCTGCATCTACCTCTGAAAAAATATTTGGGCTTCTAGCTGTGTGTGGGACTTGTTCTATTACTCCATCTATACTGACCTCCATCAGGTTGCAAATTGAATATAATTTTTTTCTGCATCTAGCTCTGAAAAAATACTGGGCTTCTAGCTGTGTGTGGGACTTGTTGTATTAGTCCATCTATACTGACCTCCATCAGGTTGCAAACTGAATATATTTTTTTCTGCATCTAGCTCTGAAAAAATATTGGGCTTCTAGCTGTGTGTGGGACTTGTTCTATTAATCCATCTATACAGACCTCCATCAGGTTGCAAACTGAATATAATTTTTTTCTGCATCTAGCTCTGAAAAAATATTTGGCCTTCTAGCAGTGTGTGGGACTTTCTCTATTAGTCCATCTATACTGACCTCCATCAGGTTGCAAATTAAAAATAATTTTTATCTGCATCTAGCTCTGAAAAAATATTTGGGCTTCTAGCAGTGTGTGGGACTTTCTCTATTAGTCCATCTATACTGACCTCCATCAGGTTGCAAATTAAAAATAATTTTTATCTGCATCTAGCTCTGAAAAAATATTTGGGCTTCTAGCTGTGTGTGGGACTTGTTCTATTACTCCATCTATACTGACCTCCATCAGGTGCAAATTGAATATAATTTTTTTCTGCATCTAGCTCTGAAAAAATATTGGGCTTCTAGCTGTGTGTGGGACTTGTTGTATTAGTCCATCTATACTGACCTCCATCAGGTTGCAAACTGAATATATTTTTTTCTGCATCTACCTCTGAAAAAATATTGGGCTTCTAGCTGTGTGTGGGACTTGTTCTATTAATCCATCTATACAGACCTCCATCAGGTTGCAAACTGAATATAATTTTTTTCTGCATCTACCTCTGAAAAAATATTTGGGCTTCTAGCTGTGTGTGGGACTTGTTCTATTACTCCATCTATACTGACCTCCATCAGGTTGCAAATTGAATATAATTTTTTTCTGCATCTAGCTCTGAAAAAATATTGGGCTTCTAGCTGTGTGTGGGACTTGTTGTATTAGTCCATCTATACTGACCTCCATCAGGTTGCAAACTGAATATATTTTTTTCTGCATCTAGCTCTGAAAAAATATTGGGCTTCTAGCTGTGTGTGGGACTTGTTCTCTTAATCCATCTATACAGACCTCCATCAGGTTGCAAACTGAATATAATTTTTTTCTGCATCTAGCTCTGAAAAAATATTTGGCTTTCTAGCTGTGTGTGGAACTTTCTCTATTAGTCCATCTATACTGACCTCCATCAGGTTGCAAACTGAATATAATTTTTTTTCTGCATCTAGCTCTGAAAAAATATTTGGCCTTCTAGCAGTGTGTGGGACTTTCTCTATTAGTCCATCTATACTGACCTCCATCAGGTTGCAAACTGAATATAATTTTTTTCTGCATCTAGCTCTGAAAAAATATTTGGCCTTCTAGCAGTGTGTGGGACTTTCTCTATTAGTCCATCTATACTGACCTCCATCAGGTTGCAAACTGAATATAATTTTTTTCTGCATCTAGCTCTGAAAAAATATTTGGCCTTCTAGCAGTGTGTGGGACTTTCTCTATTAGTCCATCTATACTGACCTGCATCAGGTTGCAAATTGAATATAATTTTTTTCTGCATCTAGCTCTGAAAAAATATTGGGCTTCTAGCTGTGTGTGGGACTTGTTGTAATAGTCCATCTATACTGACCTCCATCAGGTTGGAAACTGAATATATTTTTTTCTGCATCTACCTCTGAAAAAATATTGGGCTTCTAGCTGTGTGTGGGACTTGTTCTATTAATCCATCTATACAGACCTCCATCAGGTTGCAAACTGAATATAATTTTTTTCTGCATCTTGCTCTGAAAAAATATTTGGCCTTCTAGCAGTGTGTGGGACTTTCTCTATTAGTCCATCTATACTGACCTCCATCAGGTTGCAAATTAAAAATAATTTTTATCTGCATCTACCTCTGAAAAAATATTTGGGCTTCTAGCTGTGTGTGGGACTTGTTCTATTACTCCATCTATACTGACCTCCATCAGGTTGCAAATTGAATATAATTTTTTTCTGCATCTAGTTCTGAAAAAATATTGGGCTTCTAGCTGTGTGTGGGACTTGTTGTATTAGTCCATCTATACTGACCTCCATCATGTTGCAAACTGAATATATTTTTTTCTGCATCTACCTCTGAAAAAATATTGGGCTTCTAGCTGTGTGTGGGACTTGTTCTATTAATCCATCTATACAGACCTCCATCAGGTTGCAAACTGAATATAATTTTTTTCTGCATCTAGCTCTGAAAAAATATTTGGCCTTCTAGCAGTGTGTGGGACTTTCTCTATTAGTCCATCTATACTGACCTCCATCAGGTTGCAAACTGAATATAATTTTTTTCTGCATCTACCTCTGAAAAAATATTTGGGCTTCTAGCAGTGTGTGGGACTTTCTCTATTAGTCCATCTATACTGACCTCCATCAGGTTGCAAATTAAAAATAATTTTTATCTGCATCTAGCTCTGAAAAAATATTTGGGCTTCTAGCTGTGTGTGGGACTTGTTGTATTAGTCCATCTATACTGACCTCCATCAGGTTGCAAACTGAATATATTTTTTTCTGCATCTACCTCTGAAAAAATATTGGGCTTCTAGCTGTGTGTGGGACTTGTTCTATTAATCCATCTATACAGACCTCCATCAGGTTGCAAACTGAATATAATTTTTTTCTGCATCTAGCTCTGAAAAAATATTTGGCCTTCTAGCAGTGTGTGGGACTTTCTCTATTAGTCCATCTATACTGACCTCCATCAGGTTGAAAACTGAATATAATTTTTTTCTGCATCTAGCTCTGAAAAAATATTTGGCCTTCTAGCAGTGTGTGGGAATTTCTCTATTAGTCCATCTATACTGACCTCCATCAGGTTGCAAATTAAAAATAATTTTTATCTGCATCTACCTCTGAAAAAATATTTGGGCTTCTAGCTGTGTGTGGGACTTGTTCTATTACTCCATCTATACTGACCTCCATCAGGATGCAAATTGAATATAATTTTTTTCTGCATCTAGCTCTGAAAAAATATTGGGCTTCTAGCTGTGTGTGGGACTTGTTGTATTAGTCCATCTATACTGACCTCCATCAGGTTGCAAACTGAATTTATTTTTTTCTGCATCTACCTCTGAAAAAATATTGGGCTTCTAGCTGTGTGTGGGACTTGTTCTATTAATCCATCTATACAGACCTCCATCAGGTTGCAAACTGAATATAATTTTTTTCTGCATCTAGCTCTGAAAAAATATTTGGCCTTCTAGCAGTGTGTGGGACTTTCTCTATTAGTCCATCTATACTGACCTCCATCAGGTTGCAAACTGAATATAATTTTTTTCTGCATCTAGCTCTGACAAATTATTTGGCCTTCTAGCAGTGTGTGGGACTTTCTCTATTAGTCCATCTATACTGACCTCCATCAGGTTGCAAATTGAATATAATTTTTTTCTGCATCTAGCTCTGAAAAAATATTGGGCTTCTAGCTGTGTGTGAGACTTGTTCTATTAATCCATCTATACAGACCTCCATCAGGTTGCAAACTGAATATAATTTTTTTCTGCATCTAGCTCTGAAAAAATATTTGGCCTTCTAGCAGTGTGTGGGGCTTTCTCTATTAGTACATCTATGCTGACCTCCATCAGGTTGCAAACTGAATATAATTTTTTTCTGCATCTAGCTCTGAAAAAATATTTGGCCTTCTAGCTGTGTGTGGGACTTTCTCTATTAGTCCATCTATACTGACCTCCATCAGGTTGCAAACTGAATATAATTTTTTTCTGCATCTAGCTCTGAAAAAATATTTGGCCTTCTAGCAGTGTGTGGGACTTTCTCTATTAGTCCATCTATACTGACCTCCATCAGGTTGCAAACTGAATATAATTTTTTTCTGCATCTAGCTCTGAAAAAATATTTGGCCTTCTAGCAGTGTGTGGTACTTGTTCTATTACTCCATCTATACTGACCTCCATCAGGTTGCAAATTGAATATAATTTTTTTCTGCATCTAGCTCTGAAAAAATATTGGGCTTCTAGCTGTGTGTGGGACTTGTTGTATTAGTCCATCTATACTGACCTCCATCAGGTTGCAAATTAAAAATAATTTTTATCTGCATCTAGCTCTGAAAAAATATTTGGACTTCTAGCTGTGTGTGGGACTTGTTCTATTACTCCATCTATACTGACCTCCATCAGGTTGCAAATTGAATATAATTTTTTTCTGCATCTAGCTCTGAAAAAATATTGGGCTTCTAGCTGTGTGTGGGACTTGTTGTATTAGTCCATCTATACTGACCTCCATCAGGTTGCAAACTGAATATATTTTTTTCTGCATCTACCTCTGAAAAAATATTGGGCTTCTAGCTGTGTGTGGGACTTGTTCTATTAATCCATCTATACAGACCTCCATCAGGTTGCAAACTGAATATAATTTTTTTCTGCATCTACCTCTGAAAAAATATTTGGCCTTCTAGCAGTGTGTGGGACTTTCTCTATTAGTCCATCTATACTGACCTCCATCAGGTTGCAAACTGAATATAATTTTTTTCTGCATCTAGCTCTGAAAAAATATTTGGCCTTCTAGCAGTGTGTGGGACTTTCTATATTAGTCCATCTATACTGACCTCCATCAGGTTGCAAACTGAATATAATTTTTTTCTGCATCTAGCTCTGAAAAAATATTTGGGCTTCTAGCTGTGTGTGGGACTTGTTCTATTAGTCCATCTATACTGACCTCCATCAGGTTGCAAATTGAATATAATTTTTTTCTGCATCTAACCCAGCCAATAGTTTTTGCCTAATACCACAGTTTGGCCACTCAGCTCTGCTCGGTTCCCATCCATTGTTTTTTTGTGCAAACAACTCCAGAGTTGTGAATTAGTTAACCACCAAAATGAGTGGAAAAAGGCCTGCTGCTGGTGGAAAGGGGAATAGGCGTGTTGGGAAGGGGAAAAAAGGTTGTGTCCGTGGGGTAGGTGTTAAAGCAACAGTAACATCTGCAGAAGAAAGACCATCTTCCAGCCAAACTAAAATGTCTACTTCTTTTAACGGACAATGTGATAAGATCCCTTTCTTATTGCCACGCCAATCGCTACAAATTCCAGATGAGGCACAAAAACAGCAGGTGCTTCAACGGATATCAAGTGCTCCTTTAAGTGGGCTCTCCTCCACATCAACTTCAACATCACAAATACTCCAGTCCTCAAAGGTGTCACCCCAATCGCACTTGATTCCTCACAGCTCCAAAATCTCCAGCTGCCCGTCTGAGTATGAGGTAGAACAGATGGTTGAGTCTGCAGAGCTGTTTACTCATACTATAGCCTGGGAATCAGAGGTCGACTCCAGCGCTTCTGTGAATCCAGACGAGGAAATGATCTGCACTGATGCCCAGAATCTTTATGAGTCGGATCCAGGACCAGACGCAGAAGGTTCTGACCATAATGTAGACCCTCATTCCCAAACTGTAACTCCTGTTGGTGGAGACAATGAGGAAGACGATGATGAGACTCAAATACCTGATTGGAGCGACAACTTTAGTTTTTTGTCAGGGCAGGAACAGGTTGGCTCTGAGGACAACGGGTGTGATAACGCACACGGTGATGATGATGAGGTTGGAGATCCCACTTACTGTCAACCCACAGTCAGCCAAGAGATGAGGTCAGCAGAGGAGGTGGAGGAAGATGCTAGTGACGACGAGGTCAGGTTGCGCCTTCCTGGACAGAGACGTAGTACTGGAAGCACGTCAACAACTGCATCCTCAAACACAACTCTGCCTCTCACCACAAGTCGTGGTGGCTCTTCAGGTCGCATGGGTGCTAAGCCTTGCATAGCCTGGGCATTTTTTCAGATCGATAAAGATGACCCAACTCGTGTTATCTGTAACATTTGTCAGCAAAAGCTAAGTAGAGGCCAAAAAATACATAGTTTGAGTACTTCATGCATGAACCGGCACATGGACATGAAGCATAAGTTGCAGTGGGAAGCTCAGTGTGCTACAATGCGGCCTAGCCGGCCGGGCCAACCACCGTCTGCCATATCTTGTGCATCCGCGGCCTCTTCATCCTCTGTGACTGGGGGGACAGCAGTCACACCTGTTTTGGGGCGCAGACCTGCCACCTCTTTACCCGCAACAGCCAGCGTGATTGGCAGGTCATCATTTTCTTTGGAGGTGGTAACACCAGCTGGTGTTGAGCGCTGTCCGACATCGATAGCACCACCTTTGGATCAAGGCAACCTAACATGTCCGCCTGCATCTTCCTCACAGACCGGCAGTTTGCTGGGGACACCCTTATCAACCCCGTCTAAGCACAATAGCCAGCCCTCGGTCCCTCAGATGTGGACAAGTAAAAGACCATTTCCTCCTAGCCATGAGAAAGCTAAGAGGTTGAATTTCACCATCTGCAAGCTCTTGGCTAAAGAAATGCTGCCTTTCCGCCTGGTGGACACAGAGGATTTTCGAGACCTTATGTCCGTCGCAGTGCCCCAGTACCAGATGCCCAGTCGGCACTACTTCTCAAAGAAAGGTGTGCCTGCGCTCCACCAGCATGTCGCACACAACATCACCGCTTCTTTGAGAAACTCTGTGTGTGACAGGGTGCATTTCACCACAGACACTTGGACGAGTAGGCATGGACAGGGGCGTTACATGTCGCTGACTGGGCACTGGGTAACTATGGTGACAGCAGGACAAGGGGCTGCTGTCCAAGTCTTGCCGACCCCACGAGTTGTGCGTCAATCCTCTTTATGTCAAAGTTCCTCCACTGATTCTGCCTCCTCAACCTCCTCTCGGTCTTCCACCTGCACCCAAAGCCTGTCTGGTCATGCCACAAGCTTTCTAACTGCGCAGAAGGGATCCTGCACACCTCCTTACTATGCTGGCAGTAGGGCTCAACGTCATCAGGCGGTTTTTACTTTGAAATGTCTGGGAAATGTGAGTCACACAGCTGAGGAGTTGTGGTCAGCTCTGGAGAACCAATTTCATGAATGGTTGTCTCCACTGGACCTGAAACCAGGGAAGGCCGTGTGCGACAATGCTGCAAACCTGGGTGCGGCCCTTCGCCGGGGCAATGTCACACACGTGCCTTGTATGGCTCACGTGTTGAACCTGGTTGTCCAGCAATTTTTAGCCCACTATCCCAGACTAGATGGCCTTCTGCAGAGGGCACGGTCGCTGTGTGCTCACTTCCGCCGTTCGCATCCCGCAGCTCAGCGACTTACATCTCTACAGAAGTCGTTGGGCCTGCCACTTCACCGGCTAAAATGCGATGTGCCTACCCGGTGGAATTCAACTCTGCACATGTTGCAGCGACTGTGGCAGCACGACAAGCCCTGGTGCAATACGTTCTGACGTATAGCCTGGGCCAACGAGATCCAGACGTGGGGCAAATCACGCTGGAGGAGTGGTCTCAGATCAGGGACCTATGCACCCTTCTGCACAGTTTTGAAATGGCGACGAAGATGTTTAGTGCTGACGATGCCATTATCAGCATGACTATTCCGGTGATTTACATGCTGGAGCACATGTTAAACAGAATTCGGAGTCAGGTGGTAGCACAAGAGGAGGTGGAGGAAGTAGAGGAGGAGGAGTTGTATGCGGAAGGGCTAACATCTGCAAGGTCCAGACGGTCGGCAGCACCAAGGCGGCAGGCATGTGACGGTGGGGGAGATGGTTTTACCAGGGTGCATGGTAGCAGCCAAACTAGTGAGGAAGGTGCAGGAGCCCAGGAAGAAGTGGAGGATGAACTGATGGAAGACTCATCAGATGAGGGAGACCTTGATCACATTTCTGTTGTGCGAGGTTGGGGGGAGAGGACAGAGGAAGGAAGCATGATTGTTACCTCTCCACCAACACAACAGGGACTTGGTGCTCCTGGATGCGCAACACACATGAGTGCCTTCTTGCTGCACTACCTGCAACATGACCCTCGAATTGGGAGAATTAGAAATAATCCTGACTACTGGGTTGCCACACTGTTAGATCCCCGGTACAAAAGTAAATTTGCAGAAATTATTCCTGCCATAGAAAGGGATGCACGCATGCAGGAGTATCAGCAGAGACTGTTGCAGAATCTTACATGTGCTTTTCCACAAAACACCAGTGGTGCACGTAGTGAATCTCACAGTTCCAACTTGCCAACCGTGGGACCGTGAAGTGTTCAGCACTCAAACCATAACAGAACCACAGTATCTGCTGGTAACATCAATTTTGCGGAATCATTTCACCACTTTTTTAGCCCATCCTTTGCAAGGCCACAGGAGACAAGTCTGACACATAGTCAACACCTAGAGACGATGGTACAGGAGTATCTCCAAGTAAACATTGAAGCCATGACTGTGTCACTGGACCCTTGCTCTTTTTGGGCTTCCAATCTGGATAAATGGCCAGAGCTAGCAACTTACGCCTTGGAGATCTTGTCATGCCCCGCAGCCAGCGTTCTGTCTGAACGTGTGTTCAGCGCTGCTGGTGGTGTGCTGACAGATAAGCGCACGCGGCTCTCCACTGATAATGTAGACAGACTCACGTTCATAAAGATGAACAAATCATGGATCCGAAACGACTTTTCTACCCCTGTGTCATCCTGGGGAGAGTAAAAGATGGATGATTGGTTAAAATCACCCTACCAACCGTTTTAAGCTTTCAAATTACTAATCATGTTTATCTGTATCTTGGCTGGAAAATAATTTGGGCTTTGTAGCAGTGTGCAGCACTGATTCTATTAGGCCATCTATAATAAGCTCCACCAGATTTAAAATTACTAATCATGTTTATCTGTATCTTGGCTGGAAAATAATTTGGGCTTTGTAGCAGTGTGCAGCACTGATCCTATTAGGCCATCTATACTAAGCTCCACCAGATTTAAAATTAATAATAATTTTTAGCTGCATCTAGCCCGGAAAATAATTTTGGGGCTCCGAGATGCGCAAGACACCTAAGTGCCTTCTTGCTGCACTACCTGCAACATGACCCTCATATTGTCAGAATTCGAAGTAATCACGACTACTGGGTTGCCACACTCTTAGATCTGCCAAACTTTTCGATCAACCTTTTCATTTTAATAAAGACCAAAAAAATGGTCATTTTTGAAATTATAAGCATTAGCAGGTTATTAGAAACTGAAATCAAACAGTTTTCAACTCAAAACTTTATTCTAGGTGATGTTACATTTTCACATAGGACCCCTTGTTCGAAAGGAGCTTCTGAACTCTCTCGTCCATTGAATTTGTCAGGTTTTGGATGGTTTCTGCTTCAGTTGTTTTGCATGAGGACAGAATACCCTCCCAGAGCTGTTGCTTAGATGTGAACTGCCTCCCGCCATCATAGACACTCCTTTTGATGATGCTCCAGAGGTTCTGAATAGGGTAGAGGTCAGGGGAGCATGGGGGTCACACCATAAGTTTGTCCGCTTTTATGCCCATATCAGCCAGAGATGCAGATGTTTTATGTGCAGCATGAGATGGTGCATTATCATGCAAAAAAATGATCTTGCTGTGAAATACACGGTTCTTCTTCTTGAATCATGGCAGGAAGTGCTGTTTGAGAAAATCCACATACATTATGGAGTTCATCTTTAGCGCCTTCAGGGATCCTAAAGGGGCCGACAATCTCTCTCCCCATGATTCCAGCCCAAAACATTACTCCACCTCCTCCTTGTTGGCGCTGTAGCCATGTTTGCGTGGGGTGTCCATCAACCAGCCATCCTCCACTCCATCCATCTGGACCATCGAGCGCTGCACGGCACTCATCCGTGAACAAAACAGTTTTGAAATCAGTCTTCATGTAATGTTTGGCCTACTGGAGCCGTTTCTGCTTGTGTGAAGTGGATAGAGGAGGTCGACAGGATGGCGTATGCACAGCTGCAAACCTCTGAAGGACCCTGCATCTTGTTGTTTGGGGGACGTTGGAGGCACCAGCAGCTTCAAAAACTTGTCTGCTGCTATGACAAGGCTTTTTTGCCGCTGCTCTTTTAACCTGACGTAATTGCTTGTAGGAAAGAGTCCTCAATTTGCCCTTATCAGCACGCACACGTGTGTACTGTGAATCAGCTACATACTTCTTGATTGCCAAGACACTTCATCCTGATCATCGCACAATGTTGATTGTAGTCATGCCTTGACCTAAACACTCCACAATTTGTTGCTTCTCAGCAGCCGACACATCCTTTTTCTTTCCCATTTTGGCAGAAAATGTAGGCTGCTTAATAATGTGAGACAGCCTTCTTAAGTAGTCTTGCCTTTCATTGGACACACCTGCCAAACTAATTAGCACAGGTGTCTGCAATTGCTTACAGTGGTATAAAGAGACCTGACACACATCACCATCAATGAGTTTAACTGAAAAACAAACAAATTCATCCCTTATCACTCCTAAACACTTTTTGCATAATAATTTGGAACACAGTGTACATGTGCTTTTCCACAAAACACCAGTGGTTCACGTAGTGAATCTTACAGTTCTAACTTGCCAACCGTGGTCTGTATGGAGTTGTTCAATAAAGGGCCCAAAATTAAGATAACATAGATGGGAGAGGTCTCTATGAATAGGAATTCCTAAGTATTTGATACCCTGTGAGGGCCAGGCAAAGGGAAAGTTGGACTGGATGGAATCCTATATGGATTTGGGAAGGGAGACATCGAGGGCCTCAGACTTCGCTGCATTGATTTTAAAATTTGACCATGTAACAAAGTGATCTATTTCAGCCATAACAGCATGGATGGATATATATGATTGAGTGATATATACTAGGACATCATCAGCAAATAGAGAGCACTTGTACTCGGTGCCTCCCACCTCAATCCATCTAATATTGGGGTTATGGCGAATTGATGAGAGCAGGTGCTCCGTCACTAGGATGTATAAGAGAGGGGACAGAGAACATCCCTGCCTTGTCCCATTGGTGATTGTGAAAGGTGATGAAAATGTTCTGACGCGCCCCCTGGGCCTTGGGACACCCGGAGCCGGACCCTTTTTGGTGGATGCTGGTGGTTGTAGTCTCCGTGGCGGCGACCCGGTTCCGTGGCTCAGGGCGGTCAAACCAGTGGCGGAACTATTTATGTGGTTTTGATGTTTAAATGTCCGACTACGCCACCCGTGGATTGCGGTCAGAGTGAACCGCCGCTCCAGGGCAGACCGCTGAGGCTGGTGTTGTGGGTGCAGCAGAGCGTAGCATAACTCCCCACGGGAGGAGTATAGCCTCAGGGCAGTGTATGCGGAGGATGGGGGTGATGGTGCAGGGCAGCAGCAGTAACGACACGGAGTCAGTGATGCAGTCCAGGGCCTTTACTCACAGTTCTTATTATCCAGACCACGTCTGCAGGTAACGGCTGCCCACGTCGTACTGTGCTCACCAGGTGAGGGGCTCAGACAACTCCCAGATAACTTTGGAGCGCTTCACAGGACCCCCTTTGTGTGTCCTTTGTCTGGCCTTTCTTACCAACCCTTCTGTCCGGCTGCCTCGGGCCTCCTCTTGGTAAACTTGGCGCCAGTTTCCCTGACCCTAGCGGGTGTAGCGAGGGGCTGCGCCACATAAAATGTCACAGCCTCCGGTTTCTAGCTGAGGGTCGTTTCCTGCCTCCACTAGTTTCGGGGACCGGTCTCCCCCTTTGGCCTGACCCCTCCACGCAGGTGGATTCGGGCGTGCGGTGGCGACTCGCCCGTCCGCACCCCTGAGATCCCTTCATTCCTCGTTCCTGGAGCCTTCTTCGCTCCTCTTCCTTCCTTCTCCCTCTTCCAGGCCTGGGCCTCTGTTACTAGGCCCGCCTCCGGAGCAGAGCTCATGCAGAGCCCCTGCTCCCTGCCACTTCTGCTCAGACTTCTCTGCACTGAACTAAGATGGTGCCCACCTTTTATACTCCCTTCTCAATGCACCCAGGAACTGCTTCCTCCCTGCTCCTGCACTACAGCGTTCCCCTTCCTCAGTGTTCCCTCCCCCCACTCCAGCCAGGGACAGGGACTGTCGTGCCCATCTCAGGGGCATATTGGTCGCCCTGCCCCACGGCAATGTGGTGTAATGCATGCAGGTGTCGGGTCCTGATCCACACTCCATCCTTACCTGAGAGTGAGATATCACACCTCTGGGTGAGGTGCAATACCTCTGTAGCAACCGAGCCCTCAGGGTAATACAGTTCCATTTATCTTCAGCCTAGGTGACGTATTGCGATACAGGGCCGTGATTTTGGCTATAAAAGGGTCCCCTAGACTCCTACCCCAAGCTTTTTAAGAGAATCATATATGGCGTGCCAGGAGACTCTATGGAATGCTTTCTCAGCATCCAACGAGAGTATCTAATTACAAATTTTTTACTGCATCTAGCCCAGGAAATACTTTTTGCCTAGTAGCAGTGTCTGCTAGTCAGCGGATTATCCCGGCTGTTAAGCAAGCTACACCACCTGTAGTTTGGACACTTCATTTTTTCAAAGGAAATGCTTCGGGACCACGGGATACTCAGTGAAGAGCATCAGGAGGCACCCCAAGGCATAGGGGCTGGGACTGGCAGTAGGATGCCTTGCGGTGGACAGCCGAGCTCGATCCTTATAAAAGCTTTTTAACTGCAGCAGCTTTAGTGGACGCTACTGGAGCTGGAATTACGCGGCTGCTGGCATGAGACTTGCCCTCCAATAGATCCTTGTAAATGGATTTAAAGTGTATTCATTCAAATTAGAGAGACAATTTAAATTAAAAAGCTTAGAGCTGCCTCCACCACAGGGGGGCTCGCTCGACCCACCAGCGGACAGGCACCAGTATTGGGAGAGGGGGGCTGGCCGTCAGGGTTCACCGTGGCTCTGGCACAAACCCGGCGACACGGAGGTGGCACGGGCAGGAGCGGACTGAACGTGTCGGCTTCTCACTTTTTGGAATTTAGAAGGGCATGACATGCCTTTATCTGTGTCTCCCCCTCCTTTTACTCCTCCACCTCTTTTCTTTTCGCATGACTATATGTACTTGTCACTTTCCCATGTGTTAGTTGTGTCTTCAGAGCAGTTTGTCAGCTTTTGGACACCTTTGAAGGTGTTTTCTATGTGTTTCTATGTGTTTTTGTTTGCCTGCCATTGGTTTTAACGGTGTTCGAAGGTGTTCGACGAACAGTTCGGCGAACACACGGGTGTTCGACGAACCGAACCGAACTCGAACACTACGGGGTGGCTCAACACTAGTGATGAGCGAGTATGCTCTGTTAACCCTTTCCTGTCAGCGAGCATGCTCGGGTGCTTTCTGAGTATCTTCAGCGTGCTCAAGTGTTATGTTTCAGTCACTCCGTGCTCATGATTTGCGCCCGTTTGACAGCTTTAATACATGCGAGGAATGCTGTTTTGCGTGCTGAACACAGGCACCGGTATGCCAAACGTAAGAAGGTGGTTGACTCCATGAGATTGGCATGATATGATGTCTCATCTCTGTACTGCCTGTTTATTCCACAGCTGTCATCTTATGTGTCCTGCTGTCACCACAGTTGGAATGAAATCCCTCAACCGTCTATTGCGATTCCTCTGCTTGTCATTCTAAGTATAATATCCTGTCCGCGTGTTACCTCTGTAATGTAAGTATTCTAAAATTTTAATATATTATTGGATGGTTATAATGTTCCAGATACTTTTAAAACTTTTCCTCTCTCAACTAAGTACATGTTGGTAATTTTAATGATCGACTTCCAGCAACAAAGTTTGGAAAACAGCCAGACACGGAGCTGAACACCTGCTAGTTCTCTGTCCAATTAAGCTGCGGCTGATTCTCTATCTCCCGTCCCAACCTAAAACTGACAGCTGTATAGAGGAGAGCCGCGGCACAGCAACGTAGAGATGGGCAGGCTGCAGCTAGTCAGGGAACGCTCACTCCCAGGTGTGTTTTTATGAAGTTTTAAAACTCAAAGGAAAGGGCCAACTTATGTATAAACTAAACATTTACCGAGCCAAGTTCATTGTCTTCAGTCACAACTGAACGCACACAAAGCATGCCAAAAAGGCTTTCCCATGTACAAGTAATTTCTTCTCTATTCTTCAGATTTTTCCAACTTGGTTTAAATTAAATCTTGCAAAAAATAAAAAGTCTGCTTCATGAAGTAGCACTAGTATCTTGCTGGGAGGCTAGATCTAATCCAACCTGGGTGTTATTAACAGTTTTGTTGAGTTGACCTTTGGGAGCTCTGGCTTTCTCCTTCACTCCACAAACATACTGGCAGGTTAATGGACTCGTGATTAAACTGAACCTTCCCTGTGCGTAGCTCTCAGGAAATTAGATTGCAGGCTCCAGTTGGGCAGGGACAAGTGTGAACAAATAAATATTCTTGCTGCATAATATAAATTTGTGTCAATAATAATAATAGTAAAGTGAAAATCTCTCCAAAATTCAGCCTCTTTATCTAGACCAGGTGTTTGCAGCCTTTTTCGTATAGAGTGCTTATAAAAAAAAATAAGGCTCAAGGGTCCAATCATTTGCAGTTTTTTATTAAATCATTTTTATTTTTTGTCCTGCAGTATCTGTTGATGGCATTTGCGCATAATTCATCAAAATGGCAGACGTTGTTCATAAATTTTACACAAAATAATAAAATGCTCTTTTTTGGGGTGGGGGAATAACCATATTTTGCACATTTTGAAAGCAAAAAAGTCACAAAAATTGTGCAAAAATTTTTGCCTTACAAAAAAATGGGGAGACTGGAGTACATTTGTGCTAAATATTTGCAAATTGTTAAAAAGTCACAAATGATGAATTGACCCCACGCCCCCCGAGATGGCGAACATATAATAAAAAAACCAGGTTGATTATTAAGACTCCATAACTAGGCTGTGATTATGGGGCTCTTGAGATTGCATTTCTATGGATGTCTGTATTGACCAATACTCACACTAAAAACTTCATTAGACAGCTTGACTCGACTGTAGAGGAATGTATGAAGATTCCAGAAGAAGTTTATTCTCAGGCTGAATTTTTGTATTAAGCACAATAGTAACAGCAGAAGCTGCAGCAGGTAAAAAGACAATTCTGAACCAGGGATCTCTAAAGATGAATTTGGCAAGATGGCTGACAAACACTAACTGGAGGAGAAGGGAGGGTTTACTTGCATCATAATTGGGCTACAGAGAGAGAGAAGGGACAAACTTCTAAAAGGGGCAAACTGATTCCTTTGCAGTGTAATAACAACAATACAATGACAATACAATACTGTATGATTCCCAAGTCAAGGGACATGACACTAATTCACATACAGGGTGGTCCAAAAGTAGGTGGCCAGAAAATAATAACATTTATTTTGATTTATATATAAAATTATATTTACTAACACAAGCATAACATTGACAATTAAATTTTATTCTGAACAATAATACAAAAGCCCTTACATTTTATCAATGCAGGTGCTCAAACTGTTTTCCATTACAACTTGCGCAGCTTTGAAGTCTGCCTCTTACGCTTCGACAAACTTTTTTGCACAAGTCTCTTTGGGTATTAATTTCTTGAAATGCATCTCTTATGTAATTTTTCAAATCACTGACACTTTTTGGTTTTCTACTATAAACTTTGTCCTTGAGTACTCCCCAAAAGAAAAAATCCATTGGGGTCAAGTCTGGTGAACGTGCCGGCCAATCAAGTGGGCCTCTTCGGCCAATCCATTTATTAGGAAATATTTCATGAAGATACTCGCGGACTGCTCTTGAATAATGTGGAGGAGCCCCATCTTGTTGGAAATAAAGGTTATTTGAATTAGGCTGTTGCTGTAACTGGGAAACAACTTGATTCATTAGAATTTTGAGATACTTATCTCCTGTGACAGTTCCAAAACTTGAAATACCACCCCAAACATTGACACCAGGCTCATTTAGTTGTTGCTCTAATGTTAAATGCAGGTTCTCATTATACCAGTAAATAAAATTATGTCTGTTAATATGGTCGGATAATTTGAAAGAAGCTTCATCACTCCACATAATCACTTTACACCATGTTTGATAAATCTCCCCCTTCATAACCTTATTGTTACACTCGCGCCCGGACTGACTGGCGTGAGCTTGATTAGTGATCCCACTGGACCATGAACCGAGGAGTGCCTGGAGGGGCATGACTAAGTATCAACTCGGTCCGACCAATGTCACACGGTGGCTCAGTCGACTCCGTGAACCAGGGAGGAACCGAGCAGAGGGACCAGGTGCTACTCCAGGTCAGACCCCAGTCACAGTTGTTGACCCACACCGGGGAATGCAGGAACAGGCAGGTTAGGCTGGCATACAGACAGGTGGGTACTGGCTGGCACGTCTGGTATGAAGACAGGTGGGTATTGGCAGGCACGGCTGGTATGTAGACAGGAGGGGACTGGCAGGCACGGCTGGCATGCAGACAGGTGGGCACTGTCAGACACGGCTGGTATGCAGACAGGCGGGTACTGGCAAGTAGGAACGCAGGCAGGATAGGGACCAGTACAGACTGGGACACAGGAATGGAGCCGCAGGTGCAGTGGACAGCAGAGCACAGCGAAACCGCAGATGCGTTGAACAAGCAGAGCAGAGCGAAACCGCCGGTGTGGTGAACAAGCAGAGCAGAACCGCCGGAGTGGTGAACAAGCAGAGCAGGGCAAAACCGCAGATGTGGTGAACAAGCAAAGCGGAGCAAAACCGCAGGTGCGGTGAACAAGCAGAGCGGAGCAAAACAGCAGGTGCGGTGAACAAGCAGAGCGCAGCAAAACCGCAGGTGCGGTGAACAAGCAGAGCGGAGCAAAAAAGCAGGTGCAGAGAACAAGCAGAGCGGAGCAATACCGCAGGGGCGGCGAACAAGCAGAGCGGAGCAAAACCGCAGGTGCGGCGAACAAGCAGAGCGGAGCAAAACCGCCAGTGCAGCGAACAAGCAGAGCGGAGCAAAACCGCCGGTGTGGTGAACAAGCAGAGCGGAGCAAAACCGCTGGTGCGGTGAACAAGCAGAGCGGAGCAAAACCACCGTTGCGGTGAACAAGCAGAGTGGAGCAAAATCGCAGGTGCAGCGAACAAGCAGAGCGGAGCAATACTGCATGGGCGGCGAACAAGCAGAGCGGAGCAAAACTGCAGGTGCGGCGAACAAGCAGAGCGGAGCAAAACCGCCGGTGCGGCGAACAAGCAGAGCGGAGCAAAACCGCCGGTGTGGTGAACAAGCAGAGCGGAGCAAAACCGCTGGTGCGGTGAACAAGCAGAGCGGAGCAAAACCACCGTTGCGGTGAACAAGCAGAGTGGAGCAAAATCGCAGGTGCAGCGAACAAGCAGAGCGGAGCAATACTGCATGGGCGGCGAACAAGCAGAGCGGAGCAAAACTGCAGGTGCGGCGAACAAGGAGAGCGGAGCAAAACCGCCGGTGCGGCGAACAAGCAGAGCGGAGCAAAACCGCTGGTGCGGTGAACAAGCAGAGCGAAGCTAAACCGCCGGTGCGGTGAACAAGCAGAGCGGAGCAAAACCGCCGGTGCGGTGAACAAGCAGAGCGGAGCAAAACCGCCGGTGCGGTGAACAAGCAGAGCGGAGCAAAACCGCCGGTGTGGTGAACAAGCAGAGCAGAGGGGAACCGCAGGTGCGGTGAACAAGCAGAGCGGAACCGCAGGTGCGGTGAACAAGCAGATCGGAACCGCAGGTGAGGTCAACAAGCAGAGCAGAGCGGGGTGAACAAGCAGAGCAGAGTGGAACCGCGGGTGCGGTGAACAAGCAGAGCAGAACAGAGCAGAAGGTGCAGGCAGACAAGACTGGGCTCTGTTCACATGGAACAGACTGGAAAATACTGGAAGAAGGTTAGAACACAGGAGGTAGATACGAAGGAAGGGAAAGGGGACAAGCAGAACCAGATACACACAAGGTACTTACAATGAAGTAGCGAGTGGACACAAAACTCACAAACAGAAGTACAGAGACAATGAGTTGGAGTTAGGTGCAGGTTCAGACACTACAGGAAAAGGGAAGGTTCGGACATAGAGACAAACAGGCAACGGGCTAGGACACTGTTCAGACAGGAACTGAACCGGGAACAAGATACAGGAATGAGCCTGGGTACTCAGCCCCCAGGGTGACGGAAACAGACTAGAGTCAGGACAGGACCTGGCAACTCACAGTTGCACAGAACACACTGTAAGAAAGTGTTGCTCAGGCACCTCCTACTGGGTGGAGGGGGATTAAGTATCCAGTGACTCGCAGCAATAGGCTGGGGAAGCATTAGGACTGGGCACACTGTAGCTTTAAGAATCAGGAAGCAACAGCGCCGACGCCCTAAGCCAGCAGACAAGAGACATACAAACAGCAGGTACTGTTGCAAAGTGTGCAGCCTGGCCTGATAGGTAAGATTGCGGTCTTGCATGGTGGGAGATGGTAAGCCATGCAAGCACGCCGCCAGGGATGTTACACTTATTACACTTTCTGTCCACCTACTTTTGGACCACCCTGTATATAGTTTTTTAAAAAAGGAGCAAAATGAAAAAGAGTTTGGCACAAATCAAAAACAAACTTAAAACGTCATAAACTAGTCAGAAAACAGGTGCAGATGCAATAATAAATTGGGGCCGAAGTTCTCCGTGCACCATGCGATTTGAAAGTCATATAAAACAAACTCTTTATGGGATTTACATATTACAATATTGTGCCAATGACTACTTGTGTTGCTGATATGTTGCCATCTATTTGGTGGCTGTTTTAGACTTTTCTTTTTAACTTATATAAAACACTTGCTAGGTACATACCTTAGCTTCCATTATTAAACTTATTTAAGCATTGTGCATGTTGCCATCATAGCACTACTACACAGCCTGTTGGTACTGCCAAGATCTGCCAACCAGTCACTGGGCCATGGCTACAGGCTAAACCTTCAAATTTGTGGCCACCCATGGGTGAGTATGATTTTCACCACAAAGTCAGCTGGACAATGGGTATTTTAAAACCATGACAGTCCGACTGCCATTGCAGCTCACTGGCTCACCTGCAGTATAACTAATAGGTTTGTAATTTTATGAGCTTGCCACACAATGCGCTAAACAAACATCCCGGCTAAGCTCTGTTCTAGACCATATTTGCTGTTGCACATTTTCAGTTCCATCATATACTATATAATTACTGTATGTATATTGGCTTCCTTCTTTGAGAGACCCACCTCACTACAACACTGTTTCACAATGTAATTTTCAGTGTTTGTCTCAAAATGGTTTCATTTTTAATGAAGGGTTGGGTTGTGGTGGGGTAAGATGTGCAGAATTCATTAAGATGTGCATTCTACTTAATGAATTGGAGCATGGTCTCAGTGGTGTGTGCCTCTTCAGAAATGCTATTTCAATCAAGAGCTGGAGTAACATTTCTGGCATAGGTTAATGGGGTAACCTTGTATTCATTCAATGGTCAGCCGCCTCCACGCCCTGCTCCACCCATTCTCCACCAATTGCCAGTCCCTAGCATGAAAATAACAAAAAATGCTAAGATTTTGTTCAAAAATGTTGCAAAATTTCAAAGTATTTTACACCAGAAAACTGGGGTAAACACTTTGATGAATCGGACCCATAGTGACCTATGCAAACCAATATGGTAGCAGCTTAATATATGTGCTGGTAGGAACGTAGTACCTTTACAGCCCATTTAAAATAACTTTTTCTTGCTCCATAACATTTTTTTTTTACAATCAGCTGAATATATAGTAGTATAAAATAATAAAAATTGACATCAGTGAGGTGAACACGTAACCACTGCAGCCAGTGTCAAGAAGGCACGTCTACACCGGATCAGTGGGTGAATTGTAGGGTGCAACTCCTTTGTATTTTTCTACCATACATGCTCTTTAATAATATCTTTACAACTGATTTAAGCTATAAATTGACTTTCTTTTAATTTGTGGAGAATATTTGTAATAATCTGTAATGGATTGATAGTTTCCCCATTTTATTTGTACATAGGAGGGGATATCTTTATTGTTAGAGACAGCAGAAGCCAGTTGTACAATGTACGTAATATTAGCAAATTGTGAACATATATCAATAGTTTATTCTTGGTTCAGTTTGGCAAACAATGTAATTTGGACATGACTGATATTCTGCACTTATATGTTGTCATGAATGAGCAATGTTTTTTTTCCAGATAAGGGATATTTCATATTCTTCTGCATATCAGCAGTAGGTTTTTAATACATTTTATTACTTTCCAAAACCCAGCATAATATTTGATGTTAAAGATATGATGTGAGCTCACCAGATATTTTTATGTTATCTTGTATTTTTATTAATACAGTTATATAAGGGCAAGAAAAATCATTCACTTCATGTAACAACAACCAGACACAGCAGATTTCCTACTGAAAAGAAATTACATTTCCAGAAACGATTAACAACTTATGGGAGATAAATACAATCATATCATACGCTGGTTCATTGTATACCTGCTAATAAGGTTATTTGTAGGAATAGATCATGGACGCATTACGATCAATGTGCCTTTTCACATTTTTTTATGGTCCGACTGCAACAGCAACAACAACAAAAAACAGAGACATATCTTCCTTTGATCTGTGTTATGCATCAAACTTGTGAATACAAATAAATGACCATGAGAAAAAAAATGATAGCGCAAAAATTTCCTCTGTGTGCTGTCTGTGTTCTACTATTTAAAGGGTAGGAGAAGCAAATTTTTTTCTTCATACAAGAAAAATATAGTTTGGGATTTATAATAGTGCAAACACTACTCCAAATGGATGAGGGACATCAAAGGGCACACACGTTCAGGGGATGAAGATCAAGTGAATAACCACAATGGAGTAGACTATAAAGCCACGGCCCCACTTTCAGGATTTGGTCAGTATTTTTTCTCAGGAGTGGGAGCAAAAACCAGGAGGGGGTGATAAATGCAGAATTGGTGACTTGTTTCTATTATAACTTTTCTCTGATTGTTCCTCACCAGGTTTTGGCTCCCACTCCTGAGAAAAAATACTGACCGAATACTGACCAAAAACTGATAGTGGGGCCGTGGCCTTACTGTGGTTACAACATTTATTGTCAGAATATGGGTATAGGTGTCTAATGGCAGTGTGTTTTGGAGCACTTAGGGCTCCCTCTCAAGCACTAGACTGAGCTTTGACACATTGGAAACAGTGGAATAGGGCACCTAACTACAGCGTCCCTCAAATCATAGACATATAATAGGCATAATAAATTATACAGATTGTAGTCAAATCCAATAAAAGTTCTTTATTGTTGTACCTCCAAAACACAATGCGTTTCGGTGCTCCAGAGTGACCTCTGTTTCAAATGGCAGAGTCATGGTAAAGCAGTGAATCTCTGGGGTTTAAACATCTGGAGGATAAAATAGCTCAATTTATAACCACTCTCACATAATTAAATGACAGTACTAGGTGATAAGGTGACATATAATGAAGCCCTGTGGGTGTGTGCTGGATTTTGGATAGAGTTGTCCTAGTGACCGGATGCTTAGCACAAAAGTTCCCTGTATATACCATTTAATAAACTAAGTAGAAAAACTGCACGGGTTGAGCTTCTGAATTGAAGTTGACACAGTGATCGCCTACTCACCCACCACTTCAGATGTATGATGTAAGTGCTGACATCAGGTAGTATAACCTAGGATACATAGATCCTCAGACAGGGAAAACATTTTGCAATGAAGCCCCTAAAAATTTAATGTGCAAGCAATTACCTTCATAATACACATGCTTAGTGAAAGGAAGTTCACCTGTGTGCAATCTAAGTGCCACATGTCTGTCAGTATATACACACCTTTTCTGAAATTCCACAGAGGCTGCAACACCATTAAGCAAGAGGCACCACTAACCAAACAACACCATAAAGCCCAAGAGATCTCCAAACAAGTCAGGGACAATCTTGTTGAGAAGTACATGTCAGAGTTGGGTTATAAAAAAATATCTCAATCTCTGATGATCCCCTGGAGCACTATCAAGTCCATTACCATCAAATGTAAAGAACATGGTACCACAATAAATCTGCCAAGAGAGGGCGACTCACAAAAACTCTTAGCTCAGGCAAGTAGGGCATTAATCAGAGAGGCAGTACAAAGGCAGAAGGTAACCCTGAAGGAGCTGAAGAGTTTCCAGACAGAGACTTTAGTTTCTGTCCATACGACCACAATAAGCCGTAGACTCCAAAGTGGTGGCCCTTATGGAAGAGTTGGTAGAAAAAAGTCTTTACTTAACACAAAAATTGTAAGGTGTGTTTTGAGTTTGCCAAAAGACATGTGGGAGACTTCCCAAATGTATGGAGTAAAAGTGCTGTGGACAGATGAGACCAAAATTTAACTTTTTGGAAACGCTATGTCTGGCGCCAAACCAACACAGCTCATCACCCCAATAGCACTATCCCCACAGTGAAACATAGTGGTGGCAGCATCATGCTGTGGGAATGTTTTTCGGCAGAAGGGACAGGGAAAATGGTTCAAGTTGAAAGGAAGATGGATGGTGCGAAATACAAGGATATTCTTGAGCAAAACCTGTTTCAGTCTGTCAGTGATTTGAGACTGGGACGGAGGTTCACCTTCCAACAAGACAATTACCCAAAGCATACTTCCAAATCAGTGGTTTGGCCTAGTCAAAGCCCAGACCTTAATCCAATTGAGAATCTGTGGTCAGACTTGAAGATAGCTGTTCACCAGAGGAAACCAGCTAACTTGAAGGAGCTGGAGCAGCTTTGCCTTGAAGAATGGGCAGAATCCCAGTGCCAAGATGTTGAAAGCTCATAGAGACGTATCCAAAGCGACTTGCAGCTGTAATTACCGCAAAAGGAGGCTCTACAAAGTACTGACTTTAGGGGGATGAATAGTTATGCACACTGAAGTTTTCAGTAATTTTGTCCTATTTCTTGTTTGCTTCACAATAAAAAGAAAACCAAATGTTCAGAGTTGTAGGCATGTTCTTTTCATGAACTGATGCAAAACCTCAAAAAAACTAGTGAAATTCCAGGTTGTTGCTATGAATCGTGGTTCTGTGCTCCAACCAGGTAATGGAGCTGGTCCGGTACGGCGCTAATCCAGTCGCAAGTGCCACCATTGTCCTGCCCCAGGAGGCCGAGTTACCACGCATGCAGGGAAATTGTTGCAATCTTGTGGAGCATTGAGTTCTGGTGTTGTGGGATGTACAGTACAGACCAAAAGTTTAGACACACCTTCTCATTTAAAGATTTTTCTGTATTTTCATGACTATGAAAATTGTACATTCACACTGAAGGCATCAAAACTATGAATTAACACATGTGGAATTATATACTTAACAAAAAAGTGTGAAACAACTGAAAATATGTCTTATATTCTAGGTTCTTCAAATTAGCCACCTTTTGCTTTGATGACTGCTTTGCACACTCTTGGCATTCTCTTGATGAGCTTCAAGAGGTAGTCACCGGAAATGGTCTTCCAACAATCTTGAAGGAGTTCCCAGAGATGTTTAGCACTTGTTGGCCCTTTTGCCTTCACTCTGCGGTCCAGCTCACCCCAAACCATCTTGATTGGGTTCAGGTCTGGTGACTGTGGAGGCCAGGTCATCTGGCGTAGCACCCTATCACTCTCCTTCTTAGTCAAATAGCCCTTACACAGGCTGGAGGCGTGTTTGGTGTCATTGTCCTGTTGAAAAATAAATGATGGTCCAACTAAACGCAAACCGGATGGAATAGCATACCGCTGCAAGATTCTGTGGTAGCCATGCTGGTTCAGTATGCCTTCAATTTTGAATAAATCCCCAACAGTGTCACCAGCAAAGCACCCCCACACCATCACACCTCCTCCTCCATGCTTCACGGTGGGAACCAGGCATGTAGAGTCCATCCGTTCACCTTTTCTGCGTCGCACAAAGACACGGTGGTTGAAACCAAAGATCTCAAATTTGGACTCATCAGACCAAAGCACATGTCCATTCCTTGTGTTCTTTAGCCCAAATAAGTCTCTTCTGCTTGTTGCCTGTCCTTAGCAGTGGTTTCCTAGCAGCTATTTTACCATGAAGGCCTGCTGCACAAAGTCTCCTCTTAACAGTTGTTGAAGAGATGTGTCTGCTGCTAGAACTCTGTGTGGCATTGACCTGGTCTCTAATCTGAGCTGCTGTTAACCTGCGATTTCTGAGGCTGGTGACTCGGATAAACTTATCCTCAGAAGCAGAGGTCACTCTTGGTATTCCTTTACTGGGGCAGTCCTCATGTGAGCCAGTTGCTTTGTAGCGCTTGATGGTTTTTGCAACTGCACTTGGGGACACTTTCAAAGTTTTCCCAATTTTTCGCACTGACTGACCTTCATTTCTTAAAGTAATGATGGCCACTCGTTTTTCTTTTCTTAGCTGCTTTTTTCTTGCCATAATACAAATTCTAACAGTCTATTCAGTAGGACTATCAGCTGTGTATCCACCAGACTTCTGCACAACACAACTGATGGTCCCAACCCCATTTATAAGGCAAGAAATCCCACTTATTAAATCTGACAGGGCACACCTGTGAAGTGAAAACCATTTCCGGTGACTACCTCTTGAAGCTCATCAAGAGAATGGCAAGAGTGTGCAAAGCAGTCATCAAAGCAAAAGGTGGCTACTTTGAAGAACCTAGAATATAAGACATATTTTCAGTTGTTTCACACTTTTTTGTTAAGTATATAATTCCACATGTGTTAATTCATAGTTTTGATGCCTTCAGTGTGAATGTACAATTTTCATAGTCATGAAAATACAGAAAAATCTTTAAATGAGAAGGTGTGTCCAAACTTTTGGTCTGTACTGTATGAGAACATGGGGCTCCGTGTTCCTCGTTGATTTCTCTGCCCAGGAAAGCTGGGACACTGTCTTCCCTGGTTGCCAAGCAACACAGCATGCTGTTTTGTTTGGCAATAAGTAATGGTGGGATTTTGTCCAGCCTGCTGTTGAAGATAGCAGGAAGTGGCTGTCTGGGGATGATTGGGAGGTAGTAAGCACCTGATTATTAGGCGGGCTATATAATCCTGCTCCCTGCTCATTCCTTTGCTGTTTATTGCAGTTTCCCACATGCTTGGTGGTTTGTGGTGTTAGCATTAGGTTTTGCTATTACAGCAGGGTTTTCTCATTTTCTCTTTGTGTTACGCTTTCTAGGGTTCCTGCAGAGGTACTCACCTGGTCCTAGACAGGGCACCAGCCGCGTTACCATACGCCAGCTGTCCGGTGACAGTGGGCCAGAGAAGGGCTCTGCCAAAGTCCCCCTTCCATTTAATGGGAGCTGGGTGAAGAGTATTCCCAGCCTTTAAGGGCTTGCCAAGCTGGGCAGCTTGTGTCAAGTGCATCTGTGGCTGCGCCTTTGCAGATTTGGTGCCAGTCTTTTTGAGTCCCTCTTTGAAGCACATAACAGTTGTGAGATAGCAAAACACAAAAAATGCCAAGGGGGTGAACACTTTTGCAAGCCACTGTATATATATATATATATATATATATATATATATATATATATATATATATATATACAGTGCCTACAAGTAGTATTCAAGCCCCTGCAGATTTAGCTGGTTGACACATGTTGAATTAACTTGGCATTGTGACATTTGTACTGTAGATGAGCCTGGAAGTGGGAAATACAAAAACAAAATTTGCTGCAGTGCTTTTTTTGTTTGTTTTTTTTTAAAACGTTAAAAGTTAATTCAGAGTGTCATTTATTATTCAACCCCTCAAACCACAAGAATTCTGTTTGGTCCCCCTAAAGTATTAAGAAGTAGTTCAGGCACCAAGAATAATGAGCTTCACATGTGTGGATTAAAGATCTCTTTTGCCAGCCTTTTCTGACTATTTAAGACCCTCCCCAAACTTGTGAACAGCACTCAGACATGGTCAACATGGGAAAGACAAAGGAGCATTCCAAGGCCATCAGAGACAAGATCGTGGAGGGTCACAAGGCTGGCAAGGGGTACAAAACCCTTTACAAGGAGTTGGGCCTACCTGTCTCCACTGTTGGGAGCATCATCCATAAGTGGAAGGCTTATGGAACTACTGTTAGCCTTCCACGGCCAGGACAGCCTTTGAAAGTGTCCTCCCGTGCCGAGGCCAGGCTTGTCCGAAGAGTCAAGGCTAACCCAAGGACAACAAGGAAGGAGCTCCGGGAAGATCTCATGGCAGTGGGGACATTGGTTTCAGTCAATACCATAAGTAACGTACTCCACCGCAATGGTCTCCGTTCCAGACGAGCCCGTAAGGTACCTTTACTTTCAAAGCGTCATGTCAAGGCTCGTCTACAGTTTGCTCATGATCACTTGGAGGACTCTGAGACAGACTGGTTCAAGGTTCTATGGTCTGATGAGACCAAGATCGGGATCTTTGGTGCCAACCACACACGTGACGTTTGGAGACTGGATGGCACTGCATACGACCCCAAGAATACCATCCCTACAGTCAAGCATGGTGGTGGCAGCATCATGCTGTGGGGCTGTTTCTCTGCCAAGGGGCCTGGCCATCTGGTCCGCATCCATGGGAAGATGGATAGCACAGCCTACCTGGAGATTTTGGCCAAGAACCTCCGCTCCTCCATCAAGGATCTTAAGATGGGTCGTAATTTCATCTTCCAACAAGACAACGACCCAAAGCACACAGCCAAGAAAACCAAGGCCTGGTTCAATAGGGAAAAAGTCAAGGTGTTGGAGTGGCCTAGTCAGTCTCCTGACCTTAACCCAATTGAAAACTTGTGGAAGGAGCTCAAGAATAAAGTCCACATGAGACACCCAAAGAACCTAGATAACTTGGAGAAGATCTGCATGGAGGAGTGGGCCAAGATAACTCCACAGACCTGTGCCGGCCTGATCAGGTCTTATAAAAGACGATTATTAGCTGTAATTGCAAACAAGGGTTATTCCACAAAATATTAAACATAGGGGTTGAATAATAATTGACCCACACTTTTATGTTTAAAATTTAATAAAATTCAACTGAGCAACATAACTTTTTGGTTTGTAAGATTTATGCTTCTGTTCATAAAACCTACTCTCGTTTGCAGTTTGAAGGCTCTAACTTATTTGCATCTTATCAAACCAGCTAAATCTGCAGGGGGTTGAATACTACTTGTAGGCACTGTATATATATATATATATATATATATATATGTATAAAGTATATATAAATAAATATGTATCCATATACAGCGGGTGAAATAAGTATTGAACACGTCACCAATTTTTTAAGTAAATATGGTGGTATTGACATGAAATTCTCATCAGATGTCAGTGACGCGCCCCTGGGCCTGTGTCGCGCTGCGTTGCGCACGCGGGAGCTTACCCGGAGCCGGATCTCTTGAGGGTTGTAGTCTCGTGGCGGTGATCCGGTCCGTGCCCAGGGAGTCAGACTAAGTGGCGCTGTATTAGCGGTAGATGTTGGACGACTACGCCACCCGTTGAGTACAGCTAAGGAGCTGCTGAGGCCGGTGGTAGGATTGTGCAGCGTGATAGTATAACCCCCAACGGGAGGGGTATGGCCTCAGGGCAGCCGACGTGGATGATGGGGGTAGCAGGAACCACTCGGAGACGGTACGGTGTAGTTCAGGGTCTTTACTGGTGACAAAGATAGACCCTCCTGGAGTACTGGCCAGCGATTGGGGCCTGGTCAGTCCTTGAGCAGATGGGATCTCCCCTGGCCAGGCGGAGTTGTAGGCCTCCCAAACTAACGATACTCTTCCGGCTACCTTGCTAGAGGCGGGTATAAGTAGCCCACGTCCCTGAGTGTACCGTGTGGTGCTCACCCGTATGGCCGGTGACTCGGGGCCTTCTAGTAGCTTCCGCTCCACGACGGCGGTGCTGGTCCCACACGTGTGACCGTGCCTTCAGGTTTCTGGGCCAGAGGACCTGCAATCCCCTGCCGGTCGGTTTCTGCTGCTGGATAGGAGTTAGTCCCCACAGCCTCGGACTCCGGGTCCGGTGATAACTTCTCAGTCAGGGCGAGCTCTGCAGCTGCCAGCCCCTGACTCCTTGTAGCACTGCTCCCACAGAGCTCCTGATGTTCTTTTCCTATATCTGCTTCTCTGTCTCTACTTCTTCTCTACTCACTAACCCTGCCTCAGCCCTAGGTTTATATAGGGGAAGTTCTTCCCCTCCCAGGACTGGGCAGGAGGTGTGGCATGCACAGGATCCCTGACCAAGAGACCTCCCACCTGCTCTCAGACATAACATTGCTGTTACTGTGGAAACCAGACCCCTGGGGTGCCACATTCCCCCCTAGTGAAATTTAGTACTCCGGGACTAAACATATTTTTAGAAAAACGTAACAAGGTATAAACAATAATAATACAATAAGAAAAACACATAAGGATGGTCACGGCGTGTCCGCAACCGGGTGCAGTTTTTGAAGAAAAGCAAGGTGTCCATTTCACCAAAACAGGGAGACGTAACCAGGTAGGGGTCTGTCCTGCCCCGAGTCCTTAACAGTCTTTAGTCCATTCCTAAGTTACGCTCCAACCAATTGTACAAGGATTCCCGGTAAATCCACCAAGGACTCCTAAAAATAACTAGAAACACATAATTATACACAAGCAACAAGGAAAACAGGTAACCATAAATAAAACAACTTATACACTTCAAATCCTCCAACGTGCGGGTAACTGGCCTCTAGTGGCCCTAGTGGACCTACGGAGCTGACTGTCTAGCCCTGAACTACAGGGTGTAGGAGCTGTCAAGGGTAAACTGGGCAGCTGTCTACCGGCTCTTTGACTCACTAGGGGTACGGCAGGCTCACTATAAGCAGAGGGTTGATCCTCCTGTTCTGCTTGTGTGGAGTCTTCTGCCTCCTGGACCGGCTGCTCTTCCAGCTCTACCTGTTGCTCCGTAGGCACTTGGGATGCTGGTTGGAGGAACGTGAGGACGGGTACCACAACTGCACCATTGACTTGAGTCCAGGACCGAGGGAAGTCTCCGAGCACAGTACTAACCATATCTTCCCTTTCCTCTACGGGTCGATGGTCTTCCTGTTCCTCTTCAGGGTTCCGTAGCTGTTCAGGACACTTCTTCAGGTGATCCTGGGATACAATGGCTATGGTCTCCCCTCCGTCTTTACTGATGGTACAGACTTTCGGGTTCTCGTGGCTTGAGGGCAGTACGGTGTACGGGTCCTTCTCCCACTGGTCGTCCAACTTGTGGAGCCGTCTTTTCCTCTTCAAGACCTGCTCTCCGGGTACCAGGGGAACAGCGGGAGCATACTGGTTGTAAGTTTTCTCTTGTCTTTCCCTAGCCTGACAGAGACTTCGCTCCACGCTCTCCTGTACTTTCCGGTACTGCTGCTGCCTCTCTGTGCCCCAGTCTGCTTCTGGTGAAGTGTCCTCGGGTGTCAGGACTCCCATTTCCAGGTCAACAGGTAACTTACCAGGTCTCGCCCTCATTAGGTAAGCCGGGGTACAGTTGGTGGAACCTACCGGGATGTGGTTGTATAGGTCCACTAGATCGGGCAGCTTCTCAGGCCACAGACTGCGTTCTTCCAGGGGCAACGTTTTCAGGAGATCCATTACCACCTGGATCATTTTCTCACAAAGTCCATTAGTTTGCGGATGATAGGGTGTCGTCCTTATCTTCCGGCAGCCATACAGATTGCAGAATTCCTGGAAGACCTCCGCTTCGAAGGCAGGTCCCTGGTCCGTCAGCACTTGGTCCGGGTACCCGTGTGGACGGCAGAAGTGCTGCTGGAAGGCTCTAGCTGCTGTTTGAGCCGTTAAGTCCTTAACGGGGACGACAACCAAGAACCGGGAGTAATGATCCACAATGGTTAACGCGTAGACGTAGCCACTTCTGCTTGGGGTCAGTTTTACATGATCCAAGGCTACCAGTTCCAACGGCTGCCGGGTGACGATGGACTGCAGGGGAGTCTTCTGGCTGGCACGGTCCTTCCTTCTTAGGTTGCACGGGCCACAGTCTCTGCACCACCTCTCGATGGTTCCCCTCATGCCTACCCAGTGGAACCGCCCGCGCAGCAGGAACTCCAGCTTCTTCCATCCGAAGTGTCCAGCCCCGTCGTGGTATGCCTCCATCACCACGGCTGCGTCTCTTCGTGGCACCACTACTTGCCAGATTAATTCATGAGTCCGGGAGTTAACCATTCGGCGGCACAACTTCCCCTTATAAAGGAACAGTCGACTCTTCTCAGCCCACAGTTGCTTGGCTTCCTCCGGAGCGTCTGGGTCCAGGCGAGCCTCTGGCCGAGTCAGCATCTCCTTCACCAGTCGGACGGCAGGGTCACTGTCTTGCGTTTCCGCCCAGTTGTAGTGAGGCAAGGGATTAAACGTAGCAGCTTGCTTACTCCTTACCCGGTGGGAATACTGGATAGTCCCATGACGGTGGAACGCGGGGAGTTCGACTTCTTCCAGTCCCTCTGGATCTTCTCCTACGTCCGGTAGGTTTGGCATCCTGGACAGGGCGTCCGCGTTGGTATTGGAGCGTCCTGCCCGGTATTTGATTGTGAACTCGTAGTTGGACAGACGGGCCATCCATCTCTGCTCTAGGGCACCGAGTCTTGCTGTGTCCAGGTGTGTCAACGGGTTGTTATCCGTGTACACGGTGAACCGGGAGGAAGCGAGGTAGTGCTTAAAGCGTTCGGTGACTGCCCACACCACTGCCAGGAACTCTAGCTTAAATGAGCTGTAATTCTCAGGGTTTCTCTCGGTGGGTCGCAGTTTTCGGCTGGCGTAAGCGATTACTCGTTCTTTCCCCTGCTGGATCTGGGACAGCACGGCTCCTAGCCCGATGTTACTTGCGTCGGTGTAGAGGATAAAGGGCTGGCTGTAATCAGGGTACGCCAGGATTTCATCCCCCGTGAGGGCCATCTTCAGCTGGCGGAAGGACTCTTCTTCTAACTTCTCCCATCTGAAGGGTGGCTTCTGGTTCTTGGCCTTCCGGGACTGGCCTATCAGGAGGTCCTGCATAGGAGCTGCCTTTTTGGTGAAACCGGGGATGAATCTGCGGTAATAGCCTACCAACCCGAGGAACTGCCGCACTTCCTTTACACTGGAGGGACTTGGCCATTCCTTAATTGCGGTGATCTTATCAGGGTCGGGAGCCACTCCATCAGCACTCACCACGTGTCCCAGGTACTGCACCTTTGGTTTCAGGAGGTGACACTTGGAGGGTTTCACCTTTAGGCCGTAGCTTGCCAGAGCTTCGAACACTTCCGCCAGGTGTTTCAGGTGGTCCTCATACGTCTTGGAATATACGATGACATCGTCCAGGTACAGCAGGACCGTCTCGAAGTTTCTGTGGCCCAGACAGCTCTCCATTAATCGTTGGAAGGTTCCTGGTGCGTTGCAGAGTCCGAACGGCATGCAGGTAAACTCGCTAAGTCCCATCGGGGTGGTGAATGCGGTCTTCTCCCGGTCCGCCTCTGCTACAGGAACCTGCCAGTACCCACTAGTGAGATCCAAGGTAGAGAAGAAGTTAGCAGATCTTAAAGCAGCCAAAGACTCCTCTATCCTTGGTAAGGGGTACGCATCCTTGTGTGTGATACGGTTGATTTTCCGGTAATCTACACACATCCTCATGGTGTTGTCTTTCTTTTTGACTAAGACTAGTGGAGCTGCCCAGGGGCTACAGCTATCCCTGATCACCCCAGCCTTCTTCATGTCTCTAAGCATCCCCTTGGCGTGTTGGTAATGTGCAGGGGGTACGGGTCGATACCTCTCTTTTATGGGAGGATGGTCTCCCGTGGGGATGTGGTGTTCTACCCCCTTGACTCGCCCGAAGTCTAACGGGTGTTTACTAAACACTCTCTCGTACTCTTGAACCACCCGATAGACTCCCTGTTTCTGGTGTGAGGGAGTGGAGTCAGTACCCAAATGTAGTTGCTGACACCAGTCCTCCATTGTTTTCTGAGAGCCGTTACCTTCCTCCGGGGAAGATGGAGGCAAGGGTTCTACGGACTTTAATGGAATCTTGATTGATGGTATACAATTTGGCTAGCGTGGCATACCGGGGCAGGTACACTTCCCTCTTCCCGATATTTATTATGCGAACGGGCACCCTCCCATGGCGTACATTGACCACCCCCCGTGCTGTCAAAATGGTGGGCCTACTGTCTGAGTAAACTGGTTCTACCATTGCCTGGTAATCTCTACCTCTCAGACCAATAGCTGCCCGGCACCAAATCATCATTTCACTTTTCGGGGGCATGGCAATAGGGAAAGGGTCACACATTCGCACGCTACCAATCTCACCACCGGAGAGTTCTAGCTGTTGCCGTCGCATCAGTGCCCGGATCTCTTTCTGGAGCACTCGCTGCTGGCCGGAGCTGGCGTTCTTGGCAACCTGCTGTAAAAGGAAAATCACCTCTGCAAGACAATTTTCAATTACATTAGTTCCTAGAGTTATCTTTGGGTGACTCTCGTGTTTGTCAATGTCTACAATGATCAGTCCCTGTGCTGCCAGTTCGACTCTACCGATTTTAATGGTCACCTCTTTAAATCCAATCTGTGGCACGGGCTGACCATTGCTGGCGATGATACTCAAGTCGTCGTCAGGGTAGCGGGTGATATCCGAGTCATTCCAGTACTGCTTGAAGAGCACGTACGGGATGGTGGTGACCTGTGACCCGGTGTCCAGTAGGGCACTCATAGGAATGCCATCCAGTACCACGGGTAAGACTGGACGTCCTCCCACATATTTGTCGCGCCAGTTCGATGGGCCTGGTGATCTTTTTCCTGGGGGTTGGCCCTCTACCCCAGGTTGTGCCAGTTTAAAGGACAGTACCTTGCCATATGTCCGGGTTGATTGCAGCGGCGGCAGATGGGTCGTCCGTCCTCGTTGTATCGGTCGCTGGGTCTTCCTCTGGCCGGTGGGGTCCTCCTTGGTCGACGCCACGGGATGTCCTCCGGTCCGGATGCCAGCTGGATCTTCCCTGGAGTGGAAACCTGTAAAGACTGCACAGTTCGGGTTAGCGCAGCAACGCTTTTAGCTAGCTCTTGGACCTGATGGTGCAGGTCTGGAGCCGGGTCATTGTTCAAAGCCTGTGCACCAGCTCCCACAGGCCCTGCCGACAAGGGCGCCGCCTCCTGGTGGTAAGTGGTAGTGGGGCGTCTGGGGGTCACAACGCCACCTGGTGCCGGTTCTCGAAGCACCCGGATGGCTCTGTCCTTGAACTGTGCAAATCCCAGATGAGGGTCCTGTAAGGCCATTGCCCGCAACTGGGTTCGGTGGGCATTGCAATATAAACCCTCTATAAATTGTTCAGTCAACAGCCTGTCCTCGTCTCCCACGCCGTCAGGGTCGGTCTGCTCAATGGCTCTCAGGGCCTCTTGTAGGTTCAGGGCATAGTCCCTTATACTCTCATGTGCCCGCTGTTTGCACCCGTAGAATCTAAGCTTGATCTCGGCTGAGGTGCGGGTATCAAAGGTGTCCCTCAGCCGGGTTAGTATCCCTGCGACAGTCCTCCCCCCAGGTGGCCAGGACTTTACCTCCCTTTGGGCTGCCCCGGTTAATTGGGCCACCAGGATGCTCACTTTTTGCTCCTCTGTGAGGGGGTACACCTGGAAGAGGCTATCCAGCTTTTCTCTAAAGTCATGCAGGGTATGTGACTCCCCTGAGTACTGGGGTAGCCAGGCTGCCCCCGGGATATAGGGCATGGTGAAAGGCATGACCGCAACAGCGGTGGCGCTGGCGGGGGTTGAAGCGGTGAAGCTCTCCTCCGTATCCGACATCCTTCTCCCCCCTAGTGGACCGTGGCCTACCTTGCGATGATCCTCTTCCGTAGGCCGCGGCTCCGCAGTGGATCGTCAGGGTTGAGGACCTTCCGTCGCGCTCCTGTGACGTCGGCGTCTGCTGGGCTCCTTCCAGGACCTTACGCAACGTCCGGACGTGAGGCGGGGCTTCAGTTCTCGCGCGCTTTCGGAGTCCACGCCCCTCTTCTTCCCGCGCGGCGTCCTCAAGATGGCGTCCAATGGCGGGAAAACTCCACGTATGGCGGGAAGAAGGCCGAAGATGGCGCCGGATGGCGGGAAAACTCCACCGATGGCGGGAAGGAAGCGGAAGATGGCGCCGGATGGCGGGAATCTTCACCACAGGTAAGTTTGAACAGTCTTTTTCAGGCACGCAGTACCCGGTGGTTGCAGGCACGAAATCCTGCCGACTACGCCAAAAGTTGACGCGCCCCTGGGCCTGTGTCGCGCTGCGTTGCGCACGCGGGAGCTTACCCGGAGCCGGATCTCTTGAGGGTTGTAGTCTCGTGGCGGTGATCCGGTCCGTGCCCAGGGAGTCAGACTAAGTGGCACTGTATTAGCGGTAGATGTTGGACGACTACGCCACCCGTTGAGTACAGCTAAGGAGCTGCTGCTGCAGGGCAGACCGCTGAGGCCGGTGGTAGGATTGTGCAGCTTGATAGTATAACCCCCAACGGGAGGGGTATGGCCTCAGGGCAGCCGACGTGGATGATGGGGGTAGCAGGAACCACTCGGAGACGGTACAGTGTAGTTCAGGGTCTTTACTGGTGACAAAGATAGACCCTCCCGGAGTACTGGCCAGCGATTGGGGCCTGGTCAGTCCTTGAGCAGATGGGACCTCCCCTGGCCAGGCGGAGTTGTAGGCCTCCCAAACTAACGATACTCTTCCGGCTACCTTGCTAGAGGCGGGTATAAGTAGCCCACGTCCCTGAGTGTACCGTGTGGTGCTCACCCGTATGGCCGGTGACTCGGGGCCTTCTAGTAGCTTCCGCTCCACGACGGCGGTGCTGGTCCCACACGTGTGACCGTGCCTTCGGGTTTCTGGGCCAGAGGACCTGCAATCCCCTGCCGGTCGGTTTCTGCTGCTGGATAGGAGTTAGTCCCCACAGCCTCGGACTCCGGGTCCGGTGATAACTTCTCAGTCAGGGCGAGCTCTGCAGCTGCCAGCCCCTGACTCCTTGTAGCACTGCTCCCACAGAGCTCCTGATGTTCTTTTCCTATATCTGCTTCTCTGTCTCTACTTCTTCTCTACTCACTAACCCTGCCTCAGCCCTAGGTTTATATAGGGGAAGTTCTTCCCCTCCCAGGACTGGGCAGGAGGTGTGGCCTTCACAGGATCCCTGACCAAGAGACCTCCCACCTGCTCTCAGACATAACATTGCTGTTACTGTGGAAACCAGACCCCTGGGGTGCCACATTAGTAACAACCCATCCAATCCACAAAGGCAAAGAAATCAAACCATAGATGTCCAGAAATTAAGTCATGTGTAATAATGAAAAATGACACAGTGAAAAAGTATTGAACATGCTTCCTGAAATTTATTTAATACCTTGTACAAAAGCCTTTGTTTGTGATGACATCTTCAAGATGCCTCCTATATGGAAAAACTAGTCGCATGTATTGCTCAAGTGTGATTTCGGCTCATTCTTCCACACACCCTTCAAATCCTGAAGATTCCGTGGGCTCCTTGTATGAACTCTGAGCTTCAGTTACTTCCATACATTTTCTATTGGATTCAGGTCAGGTGATTGGCTGGGCCATTCTAGCAGCTTTATTTTCTTTCTTTGAAACCAATTAAGAGTTTCCTTGGCTGTGTGTTTGGGTTCATTGTTTTGCTGAAATGTCCACCCTCGCTTCATCTTCATCATTCTGGTCGATGGAAGCAGACTTTTTATCAAGAATGTCTCCATACATTTGCCCATTCATCCTTCCTTCAATTACAGGAAGTTTGCCAGTGCCTTATGCTGAAAAACAGCCCCACACCATGATTTTCCCACCTCCACACTTCACTGTTGTTATGATGTTTTTGGAGTGATATGCAGCGCCTTTTGTCCTCCAAACATGGTGCGTATTATGGCATTCAAAGAGTGCAATTTTGTTATCATCTGACCAGCTTATATTTTCTAAGTATTTCATATTTGTGTCTAAATGTTGATCAGCAAACTTTAAATGTGCTTGTACATGCTTTTTGTTCAGTCTTGCATAGTGACCGTGGGTACAGGCCATTGAGGTTGAGTGCATTACTTACAGTTATTTGAAAAAGTCTGGGTGTTATGTTCTGCTACCAGAGCTAAGGAAAGAGAGGAGATCTGTCCCTACGATAGAACTCAGCTTAATCCCTACGATGTAACAGGGAACCTGATCCTGCGATCAGACCTGCTAAAGTCCTAAGCTAGTCTGTACGGAGACCTATAGATGTGGGGAGGGAATCCCTACAAGTACTAAGGACTGGGAGGAATATGGGACACCTCCTAACAGAAATAGTAGCAGACAGACGAACAAACAAAATATATACAACATAGAGGTCAGTAGACCAAGCAAACTAACAGAGTTAGATACAGAGCACAGGCTAGCTAGAAAGTAGATATACAATGAAGTCCAGCAAAGCCAGAAGGGCGGAGCAGGATTAAATAGGCCAACAAGGTCATGTGACCAGCAAAGGAAAAAAAAACCTAACAGCAAGGTTCTAACAGTACCCCCCCTTCTAAGAGGATCCTCCGGATCCCCTAGGACCAGGCTTATCAGGAAATCTCCTGTGAAACGCTCTGATAAGTCTGGACGCGGAAACATCATCTGACCTCACCCAAGAGTTATCCTCGGGTCCGAAACCTTTCCAGGCCACAAGATACTGCAAACTACCTCTATACCGTCTAGAGTCAAGGATGCGAGAAATTTCATATTCCCCGTCCTCCACCACCGGAGGAACAGAGGCAGAGGCGTCACCATCCGACACAACAGCTTTTTTTAACAGAGAGACATGAAAGACCGGATTAATTCTCCAGGAGGTAGGAACCTCCAACCTAACAGCAGATTGGTTGACAACCTGAAGCACCTTAAAGGGCCCTACAAACTTGGGACCCAATTTCTTAGAAGGAATCCTCAACCGCAGATTCCTAGAGGACAACCAAACCATGTCACCAACAGCGAACAAAACCTCCTGTCGTTTCCTATCAAAGTAGTCTTTAGATTTTCTGTTGGCCTCCTGAAGATTACCACGCACATCCGTCCAAACTCTTTCCAAATCACCGGAAAAATTCTCCTCCTCAGGCACGGCAGATCCCAACTTGGAGAACGACCCAAACGACGGATGTCTCCCAGAACAACAAAAAAAAGGCGAACAACCAGCAGAAGAAGATGTATGATTGTTCAGAGCAAATTCGGCAAGTGACAGAAACTCAGACCACCCCTCTTGATTGTCTGCCACAAAACAACGCAAGAACTGCTCAACATCCTGGTTTTTCCTTTCTGTCTGGCCATTAGATTCAGGATGATATCCGGACGAAAACGACAAATGAATTCCCAACCTGTCACAAAAGGCACGCCAAAAACGAGCCACGAACTGAGGACCCCTATCAGAAACAATGTCAGTAGGAACGCCATGAAGTCTGACAATTTCCTTGACAAAGGCCTTAGCGAGAGTTTTAGCGCAGGGCAGTTTGACGAAGGGAACCAAGTGACACATCTTG
The DNA here is from genome assembly GCF_046119375.1 of Phyllobates terribilis. Lineage (NCBI taxonomy): Eukaryota > Metazoa > Chordata > Amphibia > Anura > Dendrobatidae > Phyllobates > Phyllobates terribilis. The sequence goes on along the minus strand of NW_027362771.1, from coordinate 408,975,913 downwards.
CTAAAACGGTCCACGACCACCCAGATGACAGTAAAACCCTCAGAGGGGGGAAGGTCAGTTATAAAGTCCATAGCCAAATGTGTCCAAGGAGCACTGGGGACCTCCAAAGGACAAAGCAACCCTGCAGCAGGAGTATGTGAGGACTTAGATCTAGCACATATAGTACATTGGCGCACCCACTTAATGACTTCCTTCTGCCATCCAGGCCACCAAAAACTGCGACCCACCAGTCTCTTGGTCTCAGAGATTCCGGGATGACCTGCCAACCGAGATTCGTGACACTCAACAAACAAATCTCTCCTAAAGGTCCCAGGCACAAACAACCTCCCATGAGGAGTGTTAGATGGGGCATTCTCCTGAGCTTTAAGAATCTCATCTTCCAAAACGGAGTCTAAAGCAGCTATCACAACTTCTTGTAAAATGTTTTCCTCTTTCTCAGCACCGACTATGGGAGAAAAACTGCGAGACAAGGCATCCGCCTTAACATTCTTAGTACCAGGGATGTAAGTAACGGAGAAATTAAACCGCGAGAAAAACAGTGCCCACCTAGCCTGACGGGCATTCAGGCGCTTGGCAGCATCAAGATATATCAGATTTTTATGATCCGTAAGAACCTGAACGGGAAATTCCGCACCTTCCAAGAAGTGGCGCCAGTGTTCAAATGCGAGTTTAATAGCCAATAATTCCCGATTACCAACATCGTAATTCAATTCAGTCTCCGAAAATTTTTTTGAAAAAAAGGCACAGGGATGTAATCCATCCCCGTTATCCTGAGACAATACTGCGCCAACCCCCACAGAGGAAGCATCAACCTCAACCAAAAACGGCCTAGTAACATCAGGCTGCATAAGGATGGGAGCAGAGGTGAACCTCTCCTTGAGATACACAAAAGCTTCAATGGCCTCAGAAGACCACTGAACCGCATCAGCACCTTTCCTGGTGAGATCAGTCAGAGGTTTGACAATACTAGAAAATTTTTTTATGAATTTTCTATAGTAATTGGCGAAACCCAAAAACCTCTGTATCAATTTCAAACCAATAGGCCTAGGCCATTCCTGCACAGCCTGAACCTTAACCGGATCCATCTCAAAACCTTTGCTGGAGATAATGTAGCCCAAAAAACTAATTCTCTGTACAGCGAACTCACATTTCTCCAGCTTAGCAAAAAGCGAATTGTCCATTAATAACTGTAATACCTCACGCACGCTCCGCCAATGAGACTCCAGATCTGGCGAATAAATCAAAATGTCATCCAAATACACAACCACATTTTTACCGATCAAAGGTCTAAGGATGTCATTAATCAGATTCTGAAAAAATGCAGGAGCATTAGTAAGACCAAAAGGCATAACCAGATTCTCAAAATGACCCACAGGAGTGTTAAAAGCAGTCTTCCATTCATCACCCTCCTTCATGCGCAACAGATTGTATGCCCCCTTAAGGTCAATTTTAGAGAACCACTTGGCCCCCAATAACTGGTTAAACAGATCAGGAATCAATGGCAGTGGGTAAGTATTGCGTACCGTAATTTTGTTAATCTCACGAAAATCCAGACAAGGACGTAAACCGCCGTTCTTTTTTTTTACAAAAAAAAATCCAACCGCCACAGGAGACTTAGAGGGCCTAATGTGACCGGCGGCCAAACTTGTCTGTATGTATTCCTCCAAAGCCTTCCTCTCAGGAATAGTAAGGTTAAATAAACGACTTTTAGGAAGAGTCGCTCCAGGGACAAATTCAATAGAACAATCATAGTCTCTATGGGGAGGCAAAACCTGCGATTCTTTCTCAGAAAAAACTCTCCAAAAATCCTGAATAGGAACAGGCAATTCTCCCCTATCCAAAGCTGCAATACGCCCGTTACAACACTTGTCATAACATTTATGGCTCCAGGATTTAATTTCACTGGTAGACCAATCCAGTACAGGATTGTGAAATTTTAACCAGGGCAAACCCAATATTACTGGAGAAGGCAAGTTATTCAACACTACCAAATCCAATTTCTCATGGTGAACACCATTAATAGTGAGAGGAAATTCACTGACCTTGAGAGTAATATTCTTCAAAGGGGAGCCATCCACAGAAACCACAGCAATGGGGGATGATAAAGGTTCAGGTTTTAAATTGAGTTTTTCCACGAATCCCCCATCAATTACATTCAGTGTAGACCCGCAATCAACAAACACCCGAAATTCCATTAATTTATCCTGAGCAATCGTGGAAGCAGCTAAAAATATACCCTTGGAATTTAAACAGGCAATACGGGCGTGACTGACCATTTTTTTTTCCTTCTTCATACGAAGCTCACAGCCTTTAATCAAATGACCAGATTTTCCGCAATAGAAACACAAGCCTTCCGAAAAACGACGGTCTTTTTCTTGAGAGCGAGGTGCCACCGATCCAATCTCCATCGGTTCACCACTGTTAGTACACACATTATCATAACCAGAAACTGACATAGCAGAGGATTTGCTCTCATTAACCCTAGCACGCAGTCTTCTATCCACCCGTATAGCTAATTGCATAGCCTGTTGCAAATCCTCAGGTGTAGGATAAGCAATTAGCAGGTCTTTAACCCTTTCACTGAGCCCAGCAAGAAATAGACTTTTCAGAGCAGAATCGTTCCACCCTGTTTGAGTCGACCAACGACGGAAATGAGTACAATATTTTTCAACATTACCTGATCCTTGTTTTAAACGTCTCAACTCAGTCTCAGCTGATGCGACACGGTCAGGATCATCATATAATAGTCCCAAAGCAGAAAAAAAACTATCCACTGATCTGAAGCATGAATCACTAGGTTGCAAAGAAAAGGCCCACTCCTGAGGCTCTTTGCGCAAAAGTGACATTATGAACCCTACGCGCTGGGATTCATCCCCAGAGGACTTAGGTCTCAAACGAAAATACAATAAGCAAGCATTTTTAAATGAAAAAAATTCTCGGTGTTCACCAAAAAATAAATCCGGCAAACATACCTTAGGCTCCAAGAAATGTGCTCCAGGACAGTTACTCACGTGCTGACGGAGCTCGGCCACCTCCAGAGAGAGTCCCTGCAGGCGATGAACCAAATCCTGAACCGACACCATGATGGAACAGAAAAATCTTTCCTTAGAGAATTTGCTGGCTGGACTTACTGTTATGTTCTGCTACCAGAGCTAAGGAAAGAGAGGAGATCTGTCCCTACGATAGAACTCAGCTTAATCCCTACGATGTAACAGGGGACCTGATCCTGCGATCAGACCTGCTAAAGTCCTAAGCTAGTCTGTACGGAGACCTATAGATGTGGGGAGGGAATCCCTACAAGTACTAAGGACTGGGAGGAATATGGGACACCTCCTAACAGAAATAGTAGCAGACAGACGAACAAACAAAATATATAGAACATAGAGGTCAGTAGACCAAGCAAACTAACAGAGTTAGATACAGAGCACAGGCTAGCTAGAAAGTAGATATACAATGAAGTCCAGCAAAGCCAGAAGGGCGGAGCAGGATTAAATAGGCCAACAAGGTCATGTGACCAGCAAAGGAAAAAAAAACCTAACAGCAAGGTTCTAACACTGGGCACCCCTATTAATCTTAAGCTTAATGTTTTCTTAAAATTGGTGTTTTTGCAACAGCTATTTCAGTTTGATATATGTAATAACTGTTGGACACAGTAATGTTTCTGCCTTGAAATGAGGTTTATTGTACTAATAGAAAATGTGCAATCTGCATTCAAACAAAATTTGACAGGTGCATAAGTATGGGCACCCTTATCATTTTCTTGTTTTAAATACTCCTACCTACTTTTTACTGACTTACTAAAGCACTTTTTTTTGTTTTGTAACCTCATTGAGATTTGAACTTCATAGCCAGGTGTATGCAATCATGAGAAAAGCTACTTAAAGTGGCCACTCGCAAGTTGTTCTCCTGTTTGAATCTCCTCTGAAGAGTGGCATCATGGGCTCCTCAAAACAACTGTCAAATGATCTGAAAACAAAGATTATTCAACATAGTTGTTCAGGGGAAGGATACAAAAAGCTGTCTCAGAGATTTAACCTGTCAGTTTCCACTGTGAGGAACATAGTAAGGAAATGGAAGAACACAGGGACAGTTCTTGTTAAGGCCAGAAGTGGCAGGCCAAGGAAAACATCAGAAAGGCAGAGAAGAACAATGGTGAGATCAGTCAAGGACAATCCTCAGACCACCTCCAGAGAGCTGCAGCATCAACTTGCTGCAGATGGTGTCTCTGTGCATAGGTCAACTATACAACGCACTTTGCACAAGGAGAAGCTGTATGGGAGAGTGATGCGAAAGAAGTCTTTTCTGCAAGCACGCCACAAACAGAGTCGGCTGAGGTATGCAAAAGCACATTTGGAGAAGCCAATTTCTTTTTGGAAGAAGGTCCTGTGGACTGATGAAACCAAGATTGAGTTGTTTGGTCATACAAAAAGGCGTTATGCATGGCGGCAAAAAAACACAGCATTCCAAGAAAAACACTTGCTACCCACAGTAAAATTTGGTGGAGGTTCCATCATGCTTTGGGGCTGTGTGGCTAATGCCGGCACCGGGAATCTTGTTAAAGTTGAGGCACGCATGGATTCCACTCCGTATCAGCAGATTCTTGACAATAATGTTCAAGAATCAGTGATAAAGTTGAAGTTACGCAGGGGATGGATCTTTCAGCAAGACAATGATCCAAAACACCGCTCCAAATCTACTCAGGCATTCATGGAGAGGAACAATTACAATGTTCTGGAATGGCCATACCAGTCCCCAGACCTGAATATCATTGAACATCTGTGGGATCATTTGAAGAGGGCTGTCCATGCTCGGCGACCATCAAACTTAACTGAACTGGAATTGTTTTGTAAAGAGGAATGGTCAAAAATACCTTCATCCAGGATCCAGGAACTCATTGAAAGCTACAGGAAGTGACTAGAGGCTGTTTTTTTTGCAAAAGGAGGATCTACTAAATATTAATGTCACTTTTCTGGTGAGGTGCCCATACTTATGCACCTGTCAAATTTAGTTTGAATGCAGATTGCACAATTTCTGTTAGTACAATAAACCTCATTTCAAGGCAGAAACATTACTGTGTCCAACAGTTATTACATATATCAAACTGAAATAGCTGTTGCAAAAACACCAATTTTTATAAAACATTAAGCTTAAGATTAATAGGGGTGCCCAAACTTTTTCATATAACTGTATAGTTTTTTTTTTAAACAATTGTACCTGCCGATTTCAGGTCTTTCTGTAGCTTTGCACAGGTGGTCCTTGGCTCTTGGACAACTCTTCTGATAATTCATTTCACTCCTCTGTCTGAAATCTTCCAGGGAGCACCTGGTCATGGCTGGTTTAGTGTGAAATGATGTTCTTGCCACTTCTGGATTATGGCCTCAACAGTGCTCATTGCTTCAGTAGTTTACAAATTCTTCTGTCAATGCCAGCAGTATGTTTTGCAGCAATAAGGTTGTGAAGGTACTAAGACAGCTCACTAGTTTTATCCATCATGAGATGTTTCTTGTGTGGCACCTTGGTAATGAGACACCTTTCTATAGGCCATCGGTTGAACCAGCTGATATTATTTTTCACTAAGTGGCAGGATTGCTTTCTAATTACTGATAGATTTCAGCTGGTGTCATGACTTTCCATGGCTTTTTGCACTTCTCTTTCTTCTTGTGTTCAATACTTTTTCCCTGTGTCATTTCTCATTATTACATATAACTTAATTTGTGGACATCTATGGTTTGATTTCTTTGCCTGTGTGGATTCGATACCTTGCTCCCGACATCTGGTGATGTGTTCAATTCTTATTTCACCCGATGCATATTGATATAAATAACTCAAAGTCTCCGATGGCTGAAGAATAAAATATGCAATATACAATGGAATCAAAAATGACTAATGGCAGGCAGAGTATCCTTATCAAACCATTTGAAATGGAAAACCACGTAAAGTGAAAGAACTTCAAAAATAATTTATAACCTAATGAACAGAAAATATTAAGGGCATAAATTATGTATAGCATATATGTGTTCAAGGTGCAGTTAAAAGATGCTCTCTAAACTCTCTAAATTGAGACCATGCGGAGCGAGGCAATCAGGCTTGAAGATCCAAAACATCTCGTGTCTCCGCAACGTCTCAAAGCGATTTCCTCTTGATTCTTTGATAAATTCTATAGATCTAATCGTAAATGCTAAGAAATCACATTTGTATACTTTTCAGGCATGTCTAGAGTCACTGTGTTTCAGAAACACATTAGAGCAATGTTTATTCATCCTAGCTCTTAAATACTGAGTGGTGTGCCCCACATATTGTATGTAAACCAAACCTGCAGTCCATCAAATAGATAACAAAGGAGGAAAAGGAATTATATAGTAACATAGGTTGAAAAAAGACCTAGGTCCATCAAGTTCAACCTCCCTCCCCCAATTGTACTTCCTTCACTAAGGCTATGTGCCCACGATGCAGAAATGAAGCAGAAAATTTCTGCAGCGTTTCTGCATGGTCTTGGCAGTCAATAACGCTTGCGGATTTTATACGCGTTTTTGACGCATTTTTACATGCGGATTTGACTTGCGTTTTTCAAGTCCATTGGGACCTCAAATCCACATGCAGAAACGCACAAATAATGGACATGCTGCGGACTTTTCCGCAGGGAAAATCCACAGCGGAAAATTCCGCAGCATGTGCACAGAACATGCAGATTTCCATTGGGGATCATGGGGCACGGATTACAAAAGCATTTTTAAAGCGTTTCTGCTGCTGAAATTTCGCATCAAAAATGCTTGAAAAACGCATAGTGGGCACGCAGCCTAACACTATACTAACTTACTAACTAACTGGGACTAGGCCTCACAAATGTATTATTAATATAACCATTTGTATTATTGCTGCACTACTACAGTTAAAAATGTACCTGTATAATTTTTTACTTAATTTTATATTTTGTATTACTCTTGTGATTCTAATAATGGTATTATTAAAATCCCTATGTCTAAATCTGTTGATCCAGAAGAAGGTAAAAACCCCAGGACATTAGCCAATTTGTGTCACAGGGGAAAAATTCCTTCTTGATCCCGAGAAGAATTGAGAATGGTCACCAAAAACTCATTGAAGGAACATAGCCCTAATGTCAAAAAACTCTTCTGTGTTATTGCTCTTGAATGTTTGTGCACAATGTGATATGTTCTGACAGCATTTGTATCCCAGGCCGTGTCTCACATCTAAATGACCCTTTGATCTGCAGTAATGATTGGGTATTGTCCACCACGTTTGGACCTGATAGTTGTCTAAGCTTGCTTAGGGCTATGATGTTTTAATTAGAGTTGCATCTGTGGTAAGTGATATGGGGCTTACTGGGAATATTAGCCATTAAGGCTAAGTGCCCACGATGCAGAAATGCTGCATATTTTTTCCGCTTCTCCCTGGCAGGAAAAACGCATGCGGATTTTACATGCGTTTTTCCTGCCAGGTAGAAGCGTTTGTCAAGCGTTTTTGCATGAGGGTTATCAAGCGCTTTTCCAAGCGATTTTAGCATCACTTGGAAAAGTGCTTGACAACTTGGTCACATTATATAAATCCATGCAACCGGCATGGATTTATATAGTGTGACCAAGTAATAGTTAAAAAAAGAATAAGAATGGTAAAAAATAAAAAATAAAGATTATACTTACCTTCTGATGGCCCTCGGTCTTTTCTCCCCTGCTTCCGGTCTCTTGCACTGCTCGCGGTGGTGTGAAAGGACTTTTCATGACGTCATTGAGTCATGTGACAGGTCATGCGACCGCCGAAGTCAGCGGTCGCGTGACCTGTCACATGACTAAATGATGTAATGGAAGGTCCTTTTAGACCATCGCGAGCTGCCCAACACACTGGAGGCATCTCTGAGGAGGCCGGGGGCCATCGGAAGGTAAGTATAATCTTTATTTTTTATTTTAAATTCTTTTTTTTACAGGTACTATGGTACCTGGGTCTGGAGGAGAGTCTCCTCTTCTCCAGACCAGGGTACCATCCGCACATTGAATCGCTTAATATCCGCATGTTCTCATGTAGTGATGCGGATATTAAGCGATTCAATGCAAGTCAATGGCAGCAATTACGCTGCATGTCCACAAAATTAATGGACATGCTGCGTATTTTTCCGCAACGATAATCCGCAGCGGAAATTTCCGCAGCATGTGCACAGCACATGCGGATTATCATTGGGGACCATGGGGCACTTATTACCAAGCGTTTTTTAAGCGTTTTCGCTGCGGAAATTTTGCTGCAAAAACGCTTGAAAAACGCATAGAGGGCACACAGCCTTACAGAGGATATGTCATCAAGATAGACCAAAGTTTATGAAGTATTCTTCAGATTTTTTTCATGGTTAACATTGTAGGTTGTGATATAATTTGTTTCAGAGACTTTTGAAGTCTTATTTCTTCTTGTTTTCTGAGACAGGCAATAATCCTGCCAGACGTTCTGCTCCATTTCTGGCTTCATCGATCACTCTGGTGGGGTAGCAGAAAGTTCTTTCTCAAGTTTCTGCTCTATGTTTCATAGTCTTCATCCTCTGTCCAGTTACATCTAATATGCTTGAACTGGCTGAAAGGAATATTAGATTTCCAACGTTTACAATATGCACTTTAAAAACAAGGTAACTGTGATGATTAAATAGAATAAAATCTATATACTCAATATGTGTAGAGGAAACTGCAAGTGAAAATGATAGTCCTGTGTCTTTATTGTTGAGTTGTGATATAAAGGCATCAGCATTTTCCATTGAATCATCTCAAAGCAAAATAAAATCATCAATGTAATGGCTCGTGCAGATGGCCATATAAGTTGGACAAGTGGTATCCGTGATTTTGGCAAATAGCACTTGTTCCCATGTAATTCTATGAGGTTGTGGACATGTCAAATTTTTCCTTGGACTATGTGGTCCGTAGAAAAAAATCTCAGCATGTACGATTTGTCTCCAAGAATCGGATGGCACTCGCCCATTCAAGTCAATGGGTCCATGAAACCATGAAAAAAAATCAAATTCCATTTTCACGGACTGACGGCACTGAGAAGGTAGAAAAACTATTTTTTTCCTCTCCACCACCGAGAAAATCAGGTCCCAATCTGATAAAACGCTGATCAGAATCTGATCAGCATAATCAGACTAATTTTCTCAGATGGAGAGAAAACGGTTGTCTGCACCTGCCCTTAGAAACACATCTTCTGACAATAAATTTGATGTAAGAGTCTTGCAATGGAAGTCAAGGACATGGCAGCACTTTTCTGAATTCTATATGCTGTGCCGTAGAGTTGTGCCTATCTATCATACAAGGGGAGCCTTGCATTTAAATGTTTTATCCACAGAAACATCATTTGCTGACATGTTAACCTTAAAAGGAATGTAAAAACGGATGCTTGGACCAAGAGTAAAGCACACTAGAAAAAAAACAGAATGAGGAAAAAATTGGATGCGTGAAATAGGCCCAAGCTGTAGTAGAGAAAAAAGTAATGTGGATGATTATCCTGGTGAACCATAGGCCTAGATATAACCTGGTATGGTCCATTGCAATGATTATTTCAGTTGACCCCGGCCAACATGTCTTATTGAGGCACTGGGGCATCTCTTCTGCTCTCTTCCGCTCTTCTCGTTCGTTCCTTCATTGCCTTTGCAGTTTCACCCTCTGCAAGAATTTCAAAATGACTGTCTTCACTTTTAAACTGTATTATCTTGTAGTTGCTTAACTTAAAATAAGATCTAATTTACTGTTTAAAACTATGTTCAATCCTCTGAATATTCTCTAATTCAGTTTACTGCTCTTAGCATCATTACAGCCGGTGTCATTATCATTACAGAACCCTATCCGGGGAGATTTTCCTCGGGGCTGGTTTAATCTGCCAGTTTGCAGGCTCCATGTTCCCATCTTGTGTATTCCATTAGCAGGTTCACTGCTGCTGGAAACGAATCACTTACAATGTACAACCTGTTAGAATTCCCCATTCCGTTCGGTGCCATATGCAGTTTCCTGTGCTTTTCTAAACTCACCAAATTGCTTTCTAATAGGCTTTAGCCAACTGCCTCACTTTGTGGGGTGTGCGGAATACTTTCCTAGATTTTTCATTTCTAGTCTAATTGAGAGCAGATCACATAGGCTAATAGAGATTCAGTTACAAGTGTGTCCTGTCCACAATTGGCTAGACAAAGGAATGTTACATTGTTTCCCCCAAATGTTCCATTTAATAGGACATTATATCCACTTCTATGCTTCAAAGAACCAAAGACAAAACTATTTAAATGTAAAACTTGTATAGATGATAGATGATTGTGAAAACAACAACCTGCTGAATAAAACATGGAGAAGATGAACGAGAATATGGGAGAATGTGGGTCTGATGTATACTTGATGGTGCGAGACAAAATCCTTGTATATTGGGAAGTACCATTAGGATTAACAATGGATTTTGTCATATTTTATTTGGCCATATTACCAAATACCAAGCTTATAATAAAGCCTTCAGTTCTAAATATGGCTTGATTATTTGGTGCTGGAAACCAGACAAATCTTTAAAGCGGATCCATCAACAGCTTTTGCAATACAAACTTCATAAATTATTAAATAGAGATCTCAGACCTGCCAGGACTGGTGTACTTATTTTGAAATTCAATGTAAGAATGCCTCTATAATCCTTTCTGAAAGTTTTCCAGATTGATACTATGTTGAGCATTTTATAACTCTAGATAAAACTAATTTGCTGTAAATATCAGGCAGAAAGAAATTTCAAAAAGGATTATACAGCCATGCTGACATGGACTTCCTCAGTATGTACATCAGTCTCAACAGTACTAATATCTCTATTTAATAATGTATGCAGTTTGTGAAATCTGGTAACAGATCCTCTTTAAAGAGAATCTGTCATCAAGTTTTTGCTACGTAAACTGAAAGCATGATGATGTATGGGCTGTCATTGTGTAATGCATCCAGCTCAGTCACTGGTTATCAGTGAATACCCGTATAGTACAGGGACATGAAGTAAATATATTGGGAATCTCTAACCTCTTCATCGGAGATTGGGAAAATGTTCAGAGATGCAGTGAACAAGTTCCAAGAGAGGAATTATTTGTATTGATATCACTAATTCTATTTTTATAAAGTTTTTGCTATCAAAAAATAAAAGATTACATTTACTGGCATCATACTGGGAAGAGTGCTGAGAACTTTATGCTAGTGAATTTTCGAAACACTGCTTCACCCACTATACTGCTTTAGTCGCTGTACTGCTTTACCCACTATACTGCTATATCTACTATACTGCTTTACCCACTATACTGCTATATCTACTATACTGCTTCATCCACTATACTGCTTCACCCACTATACTGCTATATCCACTATACTGCTTGTAATGCAGCGGCTTGCTGCATTGCTAGAATATCCAGGGGGTGTGCTCTAGCTAACCATTTACCTCCCCATCAGGTGACTGATCATGTGACTGTGACATCATCACATCCTGTGTGCACAAAAGGATATATAAACCCTGGTAGTTTTGAAACAGGGAGAGAAAGAGTGGCCTGGTGAGGCCTAGAAAGAGAGGTCTGGTGAATAGAGATGAGCGGTGTTCGACTCGAACTGTTCGCCAATCTCAAATTCGAGCTGTTTTGGGCGGTGTTCGAGCCGTTCGGCGAACACGAACAATTTGAAAAAAATTTGGCTGTTCGAGGTTATGTTCGATAACTGTTCGTGCACCAAAATCATAACTGGATTTTTTCTCAGTAATGCTGAAAATTTATGTTAATACGCAGTTTGAGTGTACAGCGGGGCGGGGGGAGGGGCAGGGGATGGATCTCTGCAGAAATAATGAAGATCTCCATTTTTTTGTCTCTTTCCCGCATTTACAGTGGGGAGGTGCAATCTGTCAGCCTATCAGCAGTGCACACACGGAGCGAACTGCTTTTTTTCACAGAAGCAAGGGCATGTGTCATTGGCAGTGTATGTCACATGTCCTTGCCCTATAAGACCCAGTCATTTTCCCCGTCGCCACCATTTTCTCACTGCTGCAGCTGCATGTTAGACGGCACGCTGTTGCTGTGTGCACTATACTTTGTTAATTTCAAGCCAATTTTCGCACAAATCTACAGATAGCTTGGGAGTAGGGAATAGTTGTGATTGCAGTCCTTTTGAGGACTAGGTTACATAATTTCCTATGACTTTTATCAGGCAGGTCTGTGCTCTTAAATAGATAGGTTGGGAGTAAAGACTAATTGTAATTGCAGTCCTTTTGAGGGCTAGGTTACATCAGTTCCTATCACTTTTTGCCAGGCAGGTCTGTGCCAGTGCTGTGCAAGTTTTTTTCACAGCATTTGGCTAAATCTAGCAAAGCAAATCCTTTTTGGCCTCTTGCAGTGTGTGTTAGACAGTGGAGTAGCCTATCTGTGTTGCAAGCTACACCACCTGTGTATAGAATACAATTTTTTTACTGCACCTAGCCAAGTAAAACCTTTTGGGCATCTCATCATTTTATTAGTCCATCTATACTAATCTCCACCAGGTTGCAAATTCAAAATAATTTTTATCTGCATCTAGCTCTGAAAAAATATTTCGACTTGTAGCAGTGTGTGGGACTTGTTCTATTAGTCCATCTATACTAACGTCCACCAGGTTGCAAATTCAATATAATTTTTATCTGCATCTAGCTCTGAAAAAATATTTTGGCTTGTAGCAGTGTGTGGGACTTGTTCTATAAGTCCATCTATACTAACCTCCACCAGGTTGCAAATTCAATATAATTTTTATCTGCATCTAGCTCTGAAAAAATATTTTGGCTTGTAGCAGTGTGTGGGACTTGTTCTATTAGTCCATCTATACTAACCTCCACCAGGTTGCAAATTCAATATAATTTTTTTCTGCATCTAGCTCTGATAAAATATTTCGGCTTGTTGCAGTGTGTGGGACTTGTTCTATTAGTCCATCTATACTAACCTCCACCAGGTTGCAAATTCAATGTAATTTTTTTCTACATCTAGGTCTGAAAAAATATTTTGGCTTGTAGCAGTGTGTGGGACTTGTTCTATTAGTCCATCTATACTAACCTCCACCAGGTTGCAAATTCAATATAATTTTTATCTGCATCTAGCTCTGAAAAAATATTTCGGCTTGTAGCAGTGTGTGGGACTTGTTCTATTAGTCCATCTATACTAACCTCCACCAGGTTGCAAATTCAATATAATTTTTTTCTGCATCTGGCTCTGAAAAAATATTTTGGCTTGTAGCAGTGTGTGGGACTTGTTCTATTTGTCCATCTCTACTGACGTCCACCAAGTTGCAAATTCAATATAATTTTTTCCTGCATCTAGCTCTGAAAAAATATTTCGGCTTGTAGCAGTGTGTGGGACTTGTTCTATTAGTCCATCTATACTAACCTCCACCAGGTTGCAAATTCAATATAATTTTTTTCTGCATCTAGCTCTGAAAAAATATTTTGGCTTTTAGCAGTGTGTGGGACTTGTTCTATTAGTCCATCTAAACTAACCTCCACCAGGTTGCAAATTCAATATAATTTTTATCTGCATCTAGCTCTGAAAAAATATTTCGGCTTGTAGCAGTGTGTGGGACTTGTTCTATTAGTCCATCTATACTAACCTCCACCAGGTTGCAAATTAAATATAATTTTTTTCTGCATCTAGCTCTGAAAAAAATATTTTGGCTTGTAGCAGTGTGTGGGAATTGTTCTATTAGTCCATCTATACTAACCTCCACCAGGTTGCAAATTCAATATAATTTTTTTCTGCATCTAGCTCTGAAAAAATATTTCGGCTTGTATCAGTGTGTGGGACTTGTTCTATTAGTCCATCTATACTAACATCCACCAGGTTGCAAAGTCAATATAATTTTTTTATGCATCTAGCTCTGAAAAAATATTTTGGCTTGTAGCAGTGTGTGGGACTTGTTCTATTAGTCCATCTATACTAACCTCCACCAGGTTGCGAAGTCAATATAATTTTTTTCTGCATCTAGCTCTGAAAAAATATTTCGGCTTGTAGCAGTGTGTGGGACTTGTTCTATTAGTCCATCTATACTAACCTCCACCAGGTTGCAAATTCAGTATAATTTTTTTCTGCATCTAGCTCTGAAAAAATATTTTGGCTTGTAGCAGTGTGAGGGACTTGTTCTATTAGTCCATCTAAACTAACCTCCACCAGGTTGCAAATTCAATATAATTTTTATCTGCATCTAGCTCTGAAAAAATATTTCGGCTTGTAGCAGTGTGTGGGACTTGTTCTATTAGTCCATCTATACTAACCTCCACCAGGTTGCAAATTCAATATAATTTTTTTCTGCATCTAGCTCTGAAAAAATATTTTGGCTTGTAGCAGTGTATGGGACTTGTTCTATTAGTCCATCTATACTAACCTCCACTAGGTTGCATATTCAATATAATTTTTTTCTGCATCTAGCGCTGAAAAAATATTTTGGCTTGTATCAGTGTGTGGGACTTGTTCTATTAGTCCATCTATACTAACATCCACCAGGTTGCAAAGTCAATATAATTTTTTTCTGCATCTAGCGCTGAAAAAATATTTTGGCTTGTATCAGTGTGTGGGACTTGTTCTATTAGTCCATCTATACTAACATCCACCAGGTTGCAAAGGCAATATAATTTTTTTCTGCATCTAGCTCTGAAAAAATATTTCGGCTTGTAGCAGTGTGTGGGACATGTTCTATTTGTCCATCTCTACTGACCTCCACCAAGTTGCAAATTCAATATAATTTTTTCCTGCATCTAGCTCTGAAAAAATATTTCGGCTTGTAGCAGTGTGTGGGACTTGTTCTATTAGTCCATCTATACTAACCTCCACCAGGTTGCAAATTCAATATAATTTTTTTCTGCATCTAGCTCTGAAAAAATATTTTGGCTTGTAGCAGTGTGTGTGACTTGTTCTATTAGTCCATCTATACTAACCTCCACCAGGTTGCAAATTCAGTATAATTTTTTTCTGCATCAAGCTCTGAAAAAATATTTTGGCTTGTAGCAGTGTGTGGGACTTGTTCTATTAGTCCATCTATACTAACCTCCACCAGGTTGCAAATTCAATATAATTTTTTTCTGCATATAGCTCTGAAAAAATATTTTGGTTTGTAGCAGTGTGTGGGACTTGTTCTATTAGTCCATCTATACTAACCTCCACCAGGTTGCAAATTCAATATAATTTTTTTCTGCATCTAGCGCTGAAAAAATATTTTGGCTTGTATCAGTGTGTGGGACTTGTTCTATTTGTCCATCTATACTAACCTCCACCAGGTTGCAAATTCAATATAATTTTTTTCTGCATCTAGCTCTGAAAAAATATTTCGGCTTGTAGCAGTGTGTGTGACTTGTTCTATTAGTCCATCTATACTAACCTCCACCAGGTTGCAAATTCAATATAATTTTTTTCTGCATCTAGTTCTGAAAAATATTTCGGCTTGTAGCAAAGTGTGGAACTTGTTCTATTAGTCCATCTATACTAACATCCTCCAGGTTGCGAAGTCAATATAATTTTTTTCTGCATCTAGCTCTGAAAAAATATTTCAGCTTGTAGCAGTGTGTGGGACTTGTTCTATTAGTCCATCTATACTAACCTCCACCAGGTTGCAAATTCAGTATAATTTTTTTCTGCATCTAGCTCTGAAAAAATATTTTGGCTTGTAGCAGTGTGTGGGACTTGTTCTATTAGTCCATCTAAACTAACCTCCACCAGGTTGCAAATTCAATATAATTTTTTTCTGCATCTAGCTCTAAAAAAATATTTCGGCTTGTAGCAGTGTGTGGGACTTGTTCTATTAGTCCATCTATACTAACCTCCACCAGGTTGCAAATTCAATATAATTTTTTTCTGCATCTAGCTCTGAAAAAATATTTTGGCTTGTAGCAGTGTGGGGGACTTGTTCTATTAGTCCATTTATACTAACCTCCACCAGGTTGCAAATTCAATATAATTTTTTTCTGCATCTAGCTCTGGGAAAATATTTCGGCTTGTATCAGTGTGTGGGACTTGTTCTATTAGTCCATCTATACTAACATCCACCAGGTTGTAAAGTCAATATAATTTTTTTCTGCATCTAGCTCTGAAAAAATATTTCGGCTTGTAGCAGTGTGTGGGACTTATTCTATTAGTCCATCTATACTAACCTCCACCAGGTTGCAAATTCAATATAATTTTTTTCTGCATCTAGCTCTGAAAAAATATTTCGGCTTGTAGCAGTATGTGGGACTTGTTCTATTAGTCCATCTATACTAACCTCCACCAGGTTGCAAATTCAATATAATTTTTTTCTGCATCTAGCTCTGAAAAAATATTTCGGCTTGTAGCAGTGTGTGGGACTTTTTCTATTAGTCCATCTATACTAACCTCCACCAGGATGCAAATTCAATATAAATTTTATCTGCATCTAGCTCTGAAAAAATATTTTGGCTTGTAGCAGTGTGTGGGACTTCTTCTATTTGTCCATCTAAACTAAACTCCACCAGGTTGCAAATTCAATATAATTTTTATCTGCATCTAGCTCTGAAAAAATATTTCGACTTGTAGCAGTGTGTGGGACTTGTTCTATTAGTCCATCTATACTAACCTCAAGCAGGTTGCAAATTCAATATAATTTTTTTCTGCATCTAGCTCTGAAAAAATATTTCGGCTTGTAGCAGTGTGTGGGACTTGTTCTGTTAGTCCATCTATACTAACCTTCAGCAGGTTGCAAATTCAATATAATTTTTTTCTGCATCTAGCTCTGAAAAAATATTTCGGCTTGTAGCAGTGTGTGGGACTTGTTCTATTAGTCCATCTATACTAACCTCCACCAGGTTGCAAATTCAATATAATTTTTTTCTGCATCTAGCTCTGAAAAAATATTTTGGCTTGTAGCAGTGTGTGTGACTTGTTCTATTAGTCCATCTATACTAACCTCCACCAGGTTGCAAATTCAGTATAATTTTTTTCTGCATCAAGCTCTGAAAAAATATTTCGGCTTGTAGCAGTGTGTGGGACTTGTTCTATTAGTCCATCTATACTAACCTCCACCAGGTTGCAAATTCAATAAAAAAATTTTCTGCATCTAGCTCTGAAAAAATATTTCGGCTTGTAGCAGTGTGTGGGACTTGTTCTATTAGTCCATCTTTACTAACCTCCACCAGGATGCAAATTCAATACAAATTTTATCTGCATCTAGCTCTGAAAAAATATTTTGGCTTGTAGCAGTGTGTGGGACTTGTTCTATTAGTCCATCTAAACTAACCTCCACCAGGTTGCAAATTCAATATAATTTTTATCTGCATCTAGCTCTGAAAAAATATTTTGGCTTGTAGCAGTGTGTGGGACTTCTTCTATTAGTCCATCTATACTAACCTCCACCAGGTTGCAAATTCAATATAATTTTTTTCTCCATCTAGCTCTGAAAAAATATTTTGGTTTGTAGCAGTGTGTGGGACTTGTTCTATTAGTCCATCTATACTAACCTCCACCAGGTTGCAAATTCAATATAATTTTTTTCTGCATCTAGCGCTGAAAAAATATTTTGGCTTGTATCAGTGTGTGGGACTTGTTCTATTAGTCCATCTATACTAACATCCACCAGGTTGCAAAGTCAATATAATTTTTTTCTGCATCTAGCTCTGAAAAAATATTTCGGCTTGTATCAGTGTGTGGGACTTGTTCTATTTGTCCATCTCTACTGACCTCCACCAAGTTGCAAATTCAATATAATTTTTTCCTGCATCTAGCTCTGATAAAATATTTCGGCTTGTAGCAGTGTGTGGGACTTGTTCTATTAGTCCATCTATACTAACCTCCACCAGGTTGCAAATTCAATATAATTTTTTTCTGCATCTAGCTGTGAAAAAATATTTCGGCTTGTAGCAGTGTGTGTGACTTGTTCTATTAGTCCATCTATACTAACCTCCACCAGGTTGCAAATTCAATATAATTTTTTTCTGCATCTAGTTCTGAAAAAATATTTCGGCTTGTAGCAAAGTGTGGAACTTGTTCTATTAGTCCATCTATACTAACATCCTCCAGGTTGCGAAGTCAATATAATTTTTTTCTGCATCTAGCTCTGAAAAAATATTTCAGCTTGTAGCAGTGTGTGGGACTTGTTCTATTAGTCCATCTATACTAACCTCCACCAGGTTGCAAATTCAGTATAATTTTTTTCTGCATCTAGCTCTGAAAAAATATTTTGGCTTGTAGCAGTGTGTGGGACTTGTTCTATTAGTCCATCTAAACTAACCTCCACCAGGTTGCAAATTCAATATAATTTTTATCTGCATCTAGCTCTAAAAAAATATTTCGGCTTGTAGCAGTGTGTGGGACTTGTTCTATTAGTCCATCTATACTAACCTCCACCAGGTTGCAAATTCAATATAATTTTTTTCTGCATCTAGCTCTGAAAAAATATTTTGGCTTGTAGCAGTGTGTGGGACTTGTTCTATTAGTCCATTTATACTAACCTCCACCAGGTTGCAAATTCAATATAATTTTTTTCTGCATCTAGCTCTGGGAAAATATTTCGGCTTGTATCAGTGTGTGGGACTTGTTCTATTAGTCCATCTATACTAACATCCACCAGGTTGCAAAGTCAATATAATTTTTTTCTGCATCTAGCTCTGAAAAAATATTTCGGCTTGTAGCAGTGTGTGGGACTTATTCTATTAGTCCATCTATACTAACCTCCACCAGGTTGCAAATTCAATATAATTTTTTTCTGCATCTAGCTCTGAAAAAATATTTCGGCTTGTAGCAGTATGTGGGACTTGTTCTATTAGTCCATCTATACTAACCTCCACCTGGTTGCAAATTCAATATAATTTTTTTCTGCATCTAGCTCTGAAAAAATATTTCGGCTTGTAGCAGTGTGTGGGACTTTTTCTATTCGTCCATCTATACTAACCTCCACCAGGATGCAAATTCAATATAAATTTTATCTGCATCTAGCTCTGAAAAAATATTTTGGCTTGTAGCAGTGTGTGGGACTTCTTCTATTTGTCCATCTAAACTAAACTCCACCAGGTTGCAAATTCAATATAATTTTTATCTGCATCTAGCTCTGAAAAAATATTTCGACTTGTAGCAGTGTGTGGGACTTGTTCTATTAGTCCATCTATACTAACCTCAAGCAGGTTGCAAATTCAATATAATTTTTTTCTGCATCTAGCTCTGAAAAAATATTTCGGCTTGTAGCAGTGTGTGGGACTTGTTCTGTTAGTCCATCTATACTAACCTTCAGCAGGTTGCAAATTCAATATAATTTTTTTCTGCATCTAGCTCTGAAAAAATATTTCGGCTTGTAGCAGTGTGTGGGACTTGTTCTATTAGTCCATCTATACTAACCTCCAGCAGGTTGCAAATTCAAAATAATTTTTATCTGCATCTAGCTCTGAAAAAATATTTGGGCTTCGGCTTGTAGCAGTGTGTGGGACTTGTTCTATTAGTCCATCTATACTAACCTCCAGCAGGTTGTAAATTCAATATTATTTTTTTCTGCATCTAGCTCTGAAAAAATATTTGGGCTTGTAGCAGTGTGTGGTACTCATTGTATTAGGCCATCTATACCAAGCTCCACCAGCTTTGAAATTAATAATAATTTTTAGCTGCATCTAGCCCTGAAAATAATTTTTCTTCCCAATAGTGGTAGCAATAGAAATAATGGGCGCGTTCCTGGCTAACAAAAATATACGCTTCATAACAAAAAACACCAGCCTAACGCACTGCATTAATAAGATGGCATCATCGTCTCTCCCAGTGCTAGGCCTACTATGCCGGCGAGCTTTCCTGTGCCTAAAACACAATGTATGGGTCCGCGCTAGCCACGATGCTGAGGGGTCTAAAGCTGCTGCTAATGCTTTATCACAATTCAATTGGTAGATTTTCACAGAGCTCTTCCCCAACGCCCACCCATCGGGCAACAGTTGCCCACCCTCCCTATGGGATCTAGTGGCGAATAGTTGATGCCATTAATCAGAGCGTCAGTTGCCCCGTCGATGTGGCAAGCATACGGTAAGGCATGGGAAGAGTGGACTCGACTAGTAACAGGCAGACGGGTTGACCAATGTGAACAAGCCAGATCACAAGTCACCATAGAATTTCTCCACTAGCTAATGATGAGGGGCATATCAGGGGCGTCAGCGCAGCGGTGTCTGACCGGAGTAGCATTTCACTTCCAACTACTGAATTGGGGAGATGTGACAAAGATTCATCATCAGACAATCCATAAAAGGGTGGAAAAGGGGTCAGCCAAGTCAGGAATGTAGACGTCCCGTCCCGTGTCACTAAAACTGATTTCTCACATCATATCCCTAACACCATTAACATGACACTCACAATTTGAAGCAACACTACTGTCTACTGCATTTGTGATCGCCTTCTTCAAGGCGCTATGCATAAGCGAATTAGTCCCTCAATCCAAAATTACCACCAGTGGAGGCTTATTACACCAGGACGTAGTCATAGCCAATAATGCAATACGTCTACGCATATGCCAATCGAAAACGGTTCCAGCGGGCAGGGGCACTTGGGTACTTCTACAACCCACAAACGGTACAATGAGTCCGGTAACAATAGTAAAAACATATATAACCATCAGATCACAAAGTAATTTCTTCCTATCACACATTGATGGAACGCCATTATCAAGATACCAGTTCCAAGCTATATTTAATAAATGCATAACATCGGCAGGGAACCACCCCAAAGATTACGGGACACACTCATTCCGCATAGGCGCGGCCACGGAAGCAGCAAGAGCAGGACTGTCAGAAACGGAAGTTCAGAGGATAGGGAGATGGCGATCCACGTGTTTGGCGAGATACATAAGACTGGACTTGTTATCCTAACGTGGTTTGTTTCTTTAACAGGTGACGCTAAGCCAACAGTGTGGGTGATAGGCCACTCGTATATATATTGGGCAGAAAAAAGGTCGAAAGTCCACCCAGGCGGGAGGAAATTAGAGTTTCTTAACACATATTTCAACTGGAGAGGTATTAGAGGCCTGCTATGGCCACAGGTACTAATGGAGGTAATCAAGGTAGGGAGAGAGGCAAGAGGTCTGGTCATCTTAGTTATACAGGCCGGGGGAAACAACCTAGGTCATCACAAGAGAGCATAACTAATGGCAATAATGAAACTAGACACTGAGCGCTTCAGAGAATTGTTCTCACAAAACTAACTATAGTATGGTCAGAGATTGTGCCGATAGGGGTATGGCAATGTGCGCGAGACATCACGGCCATCGAACGGACAAGGCGGGTAATAAATATTCGGATGGCAAAATTTAGAAGAGACAGAGGCGGTGTAGTGATACGACACCGACAACTGGAAGGAGATAAAGCAGGCCTCATACGGCCCGACGGTGTTCACTTAATGGATATTGGACTGGACATATTCCTGTCAAGACTCCCGGACGGAGTGGAACAAGCGTTAAGAGTTATGGGTGGGGGTCAGAGTCCTGCATACGAGTACGCAGGATACTCCGTGGCCTGGAAATAGAAAGGACATGTCGGAGAGTTACACTTGTTGGCCAACTTGCCGGAGTGGAGACCCAGGGCATGCTGCAACAAGCTGAATTATTTTAGAAATAAAATGCCTTTCTAATGGAATGAGTATAAAGAGTTAATAAAGCTGTGACCGATCCTCACCCATCCAGTTGTAAGAGTTACATTATTGTATTGTCAAGGAAAGGGGGGCGGTAGGTGGGCTGAGCGTCTGGGTTTGGTTGGGGGTCCCCACAGTCTGCCTAGGCTAGATGCATTTAAAATTTCTTATTAGATACACAGGCGGTGCAGCTTGCTTCGCAGCTGGGCTACTACGCCCAAAGTATTGCCTAGGCTAGATGCAGTTAAAAATTCTACGCTGACTAGCAGACACTGAAGCTTTGGAGCAGACCTCTGAGTAAACAGCTCTTCAGACTCAACCATCTGTGTTACCCCAAGCCATAGTGTATGTAGTTTCTTACAGTTAAAAGAGGGGGGGGAGTGACCCAACCCACCTGAAATTGACGATGCCAACGTCACGTAAGACATAGCAAGGGAACTCCAAAAAGAGTCTCCATTTTTTCCCAAAATTGTGGCTCAGACAGCACTTAACCCTAGAACGCGTACCTGGGTCCTCGCAGCCCCGCCCTGTTAATTGTTTTCTATTTTCTGCAAGATTACTTTAGTTAGAATTTTGAAACTCTAGGTATTCTTCATGTATATAGTTGTTTGTCATTTGAGTTTGAGTTATTCCATGTTATTTGCACACGAGCCTAAAAGGCCCCAGGTATGTGAAAGTGTAGATTTTTATGGTCATGCATTCTAGGGTTAAGTGGCATCAATTGCCCCACAGTTGCTTAAAACGGTTGGTGGGGTGATTTTACCAAATCCTCAAGCTTTTAGTCTCCCAAGGATGACACAGGGGTAGAAATGTCCTTGCGAATCCATGATTTGATCATCTTTATGAACGTGAGTCTGTCTACATTCTCAGTGGACAGCCGCGTGCGCTTATCTGTCAGCACACCACCAGCAGCGCTGAACACACGTTCAGAGAGAACGCTGGCTGCAGGGCATGAAAAGATCTCCAAAGCGTGAGTGGCGAGCTCCGGCCATTTTTCCAGATTGGAATCCCAAAATGAGCAAGGGTCCAGTGACACAGTCATGGCTTCGATGTTCACTTGGTGATACTCCTGTACCATCCTCTCTAGGCGTTGACTATGTGTCAGTCTTCTTGTTTCCTGTGGCCTTGCAAAGGATGGTCTAAAAAAGTGGTGAAACGATTCCACAAAATTGCTGTTACCAGCAGATACTGTGTTACTGTTACGGTTTGAGTGATGAAGACTCGACAGTCACACGGTTTGCAAGTTAGAACTGTGAGATTCACTACGTGCACCACTGGTGTTTTGTGGAAAAGCACATGTAAGATTCAGCAACAGCGTCTGCAGATACTCCTGCATGTGTGAATCCCTTTCTATGGCAGGAATTATTTCGGCAAATTTACTTTTGTACCGGGGATCTAAGAGTGTGGCAACCCAGTAGTCGGGATTACTTTGAATTCTGACAATCCGAGGGTCATGATGCAGGTAGTGCAGCAAGAAGGCACTCATGTGTCTTGTGCATCTAGTAGGACCAAGTCCTTGTTGTGCTGGTAGCGAGGTAAGAATCATGCTTCCTTCCTCTGCCCTCTCCCCCCAACCTCGCACAACAGAAATGTGATCAAGGTCTCCCTCATCTGATGAGTCTTACATGCCCATCGCCAGTTCGTCCTCCACTTCTTCCTCGGCTCCTGCACCTTCCTCAACAGTTTGGCTGCTACCATGGATTCTTTACAGTCAGAGCCGTGAGACTCTGGAACTCTCTGGGAGAGGAAGTGGTGATGTCCAACTCACTTAAAGAGTTCAAGAGAGGCCTGGACGCCTTTCTTGAGAACAATAAAATTACATCTTATGCTTAGTTAATTAATCCAGGGATTTAATCTGACTGCCAGATTGGTGTCGAGAAGTGAATTTTTCCTCAATGATGTAAATTGGCCTATGCCGCATGTTTTTTTGTTGCCTTTCCCTGGATCAATGCTGCGGAATAGCTGCAGTGCACAAGAAATAGGCTGAACTGGATGGACGCTTGTCTTTTTTCGGCCTTATAAACTATGTAACATGCGCCCTGGTTAATCCCTCTCCCCCACCCTCCCATGCCTGCCGCCTTGGTGCTGCCGACCGACTGGACCTTGGAGATGTTATCCCTTCCGTATACGACTCCTCCTCTACTTCCTCCACCTCCTCTTGTCCCACCACCTGACTCTGAATTCTGTTTAATGTGTGCTCCAGCATGTAAATCACCGGAATAGTCATGCTGATAATGGCATCGTCGTCAGCACTAAACATTTTCGTCGCCATTTCAAAACTGTGCAGAAGGGTGTGTGGCGCCCCTGAGGTTCAGTCGCCAGAGAGTTACTGCATCTCACCCAGAGGTGTGGTATCTCACCCTCAGGTAAGGAAGGAGTATGGCTCGGGACCCTAACACCTGCATCCAACACATACCCGCAGTGGGGGTAGGGCGAGATTGCTCCTAAGGTAGAACACAGTCCCAGGTCCCTAGCTGGCGGGAGGGTCCTATGTAGTAGGTGCTTAGGGGAGCAGCTTAGGGGTGCACATGACAGGGAGAGTATAAATAGGAAGCCATCTTATAAAGAGCAAGCCAGTCAGAGGAGGAGAAGTGACAGGAGCAGAGGCTCTGCATGAGCTCTGCTCCGGAGGCGGGCCTAGCCTGGGAGGCCCAGGACTGAAGGAGAGAAGAGAGGAGTGGGAGCAGGAAGGCTCCAGGAACCGAAGGGACCCTAGGGGTGCGGGCAGTGCAGAAGGCCACCCGTACGCCCGCTGCTACCAGGAGGTAGAGGGGTCAGGCCAGATAAGTGGAACCGGTCCCTCAACTAGCGGAGAAACAGCAAGGCTCAACTAGAAACCGGAGGCTGCAGCATTTCATGTACTGCAGGCCAAAGTCCACACCAGTCTCACTAAGAAGGTAGCCACATAGGACCCAGGGGACGGAACACACTTTGCCCGCCAAGGCCCGAGGATACCGGATAGAAGTGTCACTGGGTGTGAGGTGCAGGGAGAAGGCCAGAGAAAGGACACACAGAAGGGGGTCCTGCTAAGTACTCCGGAGCTATCTGGGGGTGGACTGAGCCCCTCACTCAGTACGCACAGCATGACGGGGGAGATTGCTCTTGTACCTGTAATCTGGACTGCAACAACTGTGAGTAAAGATCTTGGGACTGCATCACACAGACTCTGTGTTCATTACTGACTCCCTGCACTACAACCACCATCATTCATCCACACTGCCCTGAAGCTACACTCTTCCTGTGGGGAGTAATAATACCATTGCTGCAAAACCACCAGCTTCAGAGGACTATTCCGCAGCGACGGCCCCTTTGGCCGCGCTCCACAGGTGGCGTAGTCGGACATTATAAAACCCATATATACAAATTACCCTTGGATTGACCGCCCTGGGTCACGGACCGGGTCACCGCCACAGTGACTACAACCCCCAGCGTCTACCGGCCCGGCTCCGTGTACCCCACGGCCCAGGGGGCGCGTCAACTTCATAGGTCCCTGATCTGAGACCACTCCTCCAGCGTGATTTGCCCCACCTCTGGATCTCGTTGGCCCAGGCTATACATCAGAACGTATTGCACCAGGGCTTGTCGGTGCTGCCACAGTCGCTGCAACATGTGCAGAGTTGAATTCCACCGTGTCGACACATCGCATTTCAGCCGGTGAACTGGCAGGCCCAATGACTTCTGTAGAGATGTAAGTCGTTGAGCGCACAGCGACCGTGCCCTCTGCAGAAGGCCATGTAGTCCGGGATAGTGGGCTAAAAATTTCTGGACAACCAGGTTCAACACGTGAGCCATATAAGGCACGTGTATGACATTGCCCCGGCGAAGGGCCGCACCCAGGTTTGCAGCATTGTCGCACACGGCCTTCCCTGGTTGCAGGTCCAGTGGAGACAACCATTCATGAAACTGGGTCTCCAGAGCTGACCACAACTCCTCAGCTGTGTGACTCACATTTCCCAGACATTTCAAAGTAAACACTGGTGCCGTTGAGCCCTGCTGCCAGCATAGTAAGGAGGTGTGCAGGATTCCTTCTGTGCAGTTAGAAAGCAGGTGGCATTACCAGACAGGCTTTGGGTGCAGGTGGAGGACCAAGAGGAGGTTGAGGAGGCAGAAGCAGTGGAGGAACTTCGAGATAAAGAGGATTGACGCACAAGTCGTGGGGATGGTAAGACTTGGACAGTAGCCCCTTGTCCTGCTGTCACCATAGTTTTCCAGTGCCCAGTCAGCGACATGTAACGCCCCTGTCCATGCCTACTAGTCCAAGTGTCTGTGGTGAAATGCACCCTGTCACACACAGAGTTTCTCAAAGAAGCGGTGATGTTGTGTGCGACATGCTGGTGGAGCGCAGGCACACCTTTCTTTGAGAAGTAGTGCCGAATGGGCATCTGGTACTGGGGCACTGCGACAGACATAAGGTCTCGAAAATCCTCTGTGTCCATCAGGCGGAAAGGCAGCATTTCTGTAGCCAACAGCTTGCAGATGGTGAAATTCAACCTCTTAGCTTTGTCATGGCTAGGAGGAAATGGTCTTTTACTTGTCCACATCTGAGGGACCGAGGGCTGGCTGTTGTGCTTAGACGGGGTTGAGTAGGGTGTCCCCAGTTAACTTCCGGTCTGTGAGGAAGATGCAGGCGGACATGTTAGGTTGCCTTGATCCAAAGGTGGTGCTCTCGATGTCAGAGAGCGCTCAACACCAGCAGGTGTTTCCACTTCCAAATGAACTGACGACCTGCCAATCAAACTGGCTGTTGCAGGTAAAGAGGTGGCAGGTCTGCGTCCAAAAACATGTGTGACTGCTGTCCCCCCAGTCACAGAGGATGAAGAGGCTGCGGATGCACAAGATGGGGCAGACGGTGGTTGTCTCGGCCCGCTAGGCCGCATTGTAGCACAGTGAGCTTCCCACTGCAACTTATGCTACATATCCATGTGACGGTTCATGCATGAAGTACTTAAACTATGGATTTTTTTGGCCTCTGCTTAGCTTTTGGTGACAAATATTACAGATAACATGAGTTGAGTCATCCTTATCGATCTGAAAAAATACCCAGGCTTTGCAAGGCTTAGAGCCCATGCGACCTGAAGAGCCACTACGACTTGTGGTCAGAGGCAGAGTTGTGGTTGAGGATGCAGTTGTTGATGTGCTTCCAGTACTCTGTCTCTGTCCAGGAAGGCGCAACCTAACCTCATCGTCAATAGCATCTGTGACGCCCCGCTGCGCTTGGTATCACAGATCCTAGAAGAGTGCATTGATGGAATCCTCCACAAGAGGCCCCCATAAACATTCACACATCTCTACCTTCCACCTCAGACCAGCAGAGGGAGCCCGTTAGGGATATAAATAGGGAAGGTGGAGCTAGGCAGTTCAGTTCCTCTGAAGAGTTCCTGCAGTAGAGAAGCCTAAGAGAGGTCAGTCTGCAGTGGAGCTCAGTCTAGTCTAGAGAATTCAGTTAATAGTTCAGCAGTGGAGCACGAGGCTCCTGCTAGCTAGATTCAGGGAGCCCAGTTAGAGCTTAAGGTGTGCCGGTGCCATAAGATCGGTGAAGTACGGCAAGCTGCCGTTAGTGTGTATAGACTAGTGAGGGCCCGAGTAGGCAGAAGGCGAGTGGCGAGTTAGTACATAAGGGGCAGAGGAGCTTATCCAGCTCACCCCGAAGCATTTACCGTACACCGGTTCCGAGCTTACCGGGATCTCTATGACCCAGTAAGGCATAACCAGAATCCCTGGAGAACTACAAGTCCCAGGATCGCTAAGGTGCTGATACGTAACAGAGCCAGGAGACGCTTAGGCCCCGCATACTGGGAGCGTGAACTCCAAGACAAGGCCCTACCATAAGGTCAGCCAGCGCAGGACAGAGACAAAGTTAGGCCTAGCTCCAGGCAGGTCAGAAACTTACTACGCAGAGGCAAGAAACAGTAGGCCCTACACCCGCTCATTGGGGAGGATCCTGATATGCACCCTTCACCCTACAGTGCTCCGGGATGTGCCTGAATTTCCACCAGTAAAAGGTACTGAAGTGACTACCATGTCCGTTCCCGTTCTTGCTCTGACCCAGCTGGGTCTTGCCTGTCTCGCATTCCCCCTGCATACGCTTTTCTGAGGCCTAGCTCCACCTGTGGGGAGCTATACCATCGAGCTGCCTTATCATCGGCCTCAGTGGACTGCTGCAGCGCTGGTGCTTCTCACCAGATACCACAGGTGGCGTCACAAACTCTTATAAAATTAACAATTATCCACCCTTTTAAAGAGTGACCCCAGGGTACGGGCCCAGGAGCCGACCACCGCGACATCCCCAAGGCCAGGCAAAGGCCCGGGTACCGAGTCATCCCCATCCCCTGGGCTAGTTGTGAAGCCCAGCTGTGCTTGGTATCACAAATCCTAGAACGGTGTATTGAAGGATTCCTCCACAAGAGGCCCCCATAACCATTCACACATCTCTACCTTCCACCTCAGACCACCAGAGGGAGCCCGTTAGGGGTATAAAAGGGAAGGTGGAGCCAGGCAGAAGTCAGTCAGAGTCTAGTTCAGTCTGGTTTAGCAGTGAGTCCAGTACAGCCTGAGAGGAGTTACCTCAGAGGACAAAAGCCTGTTCCAGCTCCTGCAATTGCTATCCTGCAGTGGAGCTTATCAAGATCGAGACTCAGTTGTAGCTCAGAGAGGTGAGCTTTAGGTGTGCTGGCGCCATAAGATCGGTGAAGCGTGGCAAGCTGCCGTTAGTGTGAGTAGCCTAGGGAGGGCCCGAGTAGGCTGAAGGCGAGTAGAGAGAGTTAGTTCATAGGGGGCAGAGGAGCTTAACTAGCTCACCCCGAAGAAGCAGTTACCGGACACCAGGTCCGAAGCTTACCGGGATCTCCATGACCCAGCGAGATAAACCGGAATCCCTGGAGAACTACAAGTCCCAGGATCGCTAAAGTGCTGATACGTACCAGAGCCAGGAGACACATAGGCCCCGTAAGTCGGGAGCGTGCACTCCAAGAGAAGGCCTTACCACAAGGTCAGCCAGCGCAGGACAGAGACAAAGTTAGGCCTAGCTCCAGGCAGGTCAGAAACTTACTACTCAGAGTCAAGAAGCAGGAGGCCCAAAACCCGCTCATTGGGGAGGATCCGGACATACACCCTTCACCCTACAGTGCCCCGGGGAGTGCCTGAATTTCCTTCAGTAAAAGGTACTGAAGTGACTATCGTGTCTGTCCCTGTTCTTGCTCTGACCCAGCGGGGTCTCTTCGTCCTGCTTTCCCCGTTCATACACTGCCCTTAGGCCTAGCTCCACCTGTGGGGAGCTATACCATCCAGCTGCCTTATCACTAGCCTCAGTGGACTGCGCAGCGCTGGTGATCATCACCAGAAGCCACAGGTGGCGTCACAAACTCTTTTATAAACGTAACAAATCACAAACCCTTTTTTAAAGGAGAGGCCCAGGTTACGGGCCCGGGAGCCGACCACCGCGACATCCCTAAAGGCCAGGCTAAAGGCCCGGGTACCGAGTCATCCCCATCTCCCCCTGGGCTAGTCATAGTCACATCCTCCTCCACCTCCTCTGCTGACCTCATCGACTGGCTGACTGTGGGTTGACAGTAAGTGGGATCTCCAACCTCGTCATCATCACCCTGTGTGTTCTCACACCCGTCGTCCTCAGAGCCAACTTCTTCCTGCCCTGACCGAAAAGTCAAGTTGTCGCTCCAATCAGATATTTGAGTCTCATCATCGTCTTCATCATTGTCTCCACCAACAGGAGTTACAGTTTGGGAATGAGGGTCTACATTATGGTCAGAACCTTCCTCATCTGGTCCTGGATCCGACTTATAAAGACTCTGGGCATCAGTGCAGATCATTTCCTCATCTGGATTAACAGAAGCTCTGGAGCAGACCTCCATTTCCCAGGCTATAGTATGAGTAAACAGCTGTGCAGACTCAACCATTTGTGTTACCCCATACTCAGACGGGCAGCTGGAGACTTGGGAGCTGTGAGGAAGCAAGTGCGATTGGGGTGACACCTCTGAGGACTGGAGTATTTGTGATGTTGAAGTTGAGGTGGAGGAGAGCCCACTTGAAGGAGCACTTGATATTCGTTGAAGCACCTGCTGTTTTTGTGCCTCATCTGGAATTTGTAGCGATGGGCATGTCCGTAAGAAAGGGATCTTATCACATTGTCCACGAAAAGAAGTAGACATCTTAGTTTGGCTGTAAGATGGCCTTTCTTCTGCAGATGTTACTCCCCCCCCACAGCGGGGGGGCTCGACCCACCAGCGGATAGGCACCAGTATTGGGAGAGGGGGGCTGGCCGTCAGGGTCCACCGCGGCTCTGGCACAAACCCGGCGACACGGAGGTGGCACGGGCCGTGTCGGCTTCGCACTTTTTTGGTTTTAGAAGGGCATGACATGCTTATATCTGTGTCTCCCCCTCCTTTAACTCTTCCACCTCTTTTCTTTTCGCATGACTATATGTACTTGTCACTTTTCCATGTGTTAGTTGTGTCTTCTGAGCAGTTTGTCAGCTTTTGGACACCTTTGAAGGTGTTTTCTATGTGTTTCTATGTGTTTTTGTTTGCCTGCCATTGGTTTTAACGGTGTTCGAAGGTGTTCGACGAACAGTTCGACGAACAGTTCGGCGAACATACGGGTGTTCGACGAACCGAACCGAACTCGAACACTACGGGGGTGGCTCAACACTATTCTTAAGTAGTCTTGCCTTTCATTGGACACACCTGCCAAACTAATTAGCACAGGTGTCTGCAATTGCTTACAGTGATATAAAGAGCCCTGACACACATCACCATCAATGAGTTTAACTGACAAACAAAAAAATTCTTACCTTATCACTCCTAAACACTTTTTGCATAATAATTTGGAACTCAGTGTACATGTGCTTTTCCACAAAACACCAGTGGTTCACGTAGTGAATCTTACAGTTCTAACTTGCCAACCGTGGTCTGCATGGAGTTGTTCAATAAAGGGCCCAAAATTAAGATAACATAGACGGGAGAGGTCTCTATGAATACGAATTCCTAAGTATTTCATACCCTGTGAGGGCCAGGCAAAGGGAAAGTTGGACTGGATGGAATCCTGTATGGATTTGGGGAGGGAGACATTGAGGGCCTCAGACTTCGCTGCATTGATTTTAAAATTTGACCATGTAACAAAGTGATCTATTTCAGCCATAACAGCAGGGATGGATATATGTGATTGAGTGATATATACTAGGACATCATCAGCAAATGCAGAGCACTTGTACTCAGTGCCTCCCACCTCAATCCACCTAATATTTGGGTTATGGCGAATTAATGAGAGCAGGTGCTCCGTCACTAGGATGTATAAGAAAGGGGACAGAGGACATCCCTGCCTTGTCCCATTGGTGATAGTGTTGAGCGAGCACTAAAATGCTCGGGTGCTCGAAGCTCGGGCCGATCTCACTGTGATACTCGGGTGCTCAACCCGAGCAACGAGCCCAATGTTAGTCTATGGGAGACCCGAACATTTTTGCGGCGGCTCCCCCGGCAGTCTGTAGAAAGCCTAAAAAGTGCCCAAAACGATAGTGACAGTGCTCAAATGACATGGGGACAGCATGGGGATCGCCCCTGGAAGCATTTCTGACCCCCAGGTCACTGCTGTCAACAACGTGGTCAGAGGTATTAAGCCACTTTTACAGGCTCACAATAAAACGTTCAAAAACGAAAGTGAAAGTGCTTTCCTATGAAATATGTTAACCTCTTAACGACCATGGGTCTTTCTGTTTTTGTGTTTTCCTTTTTTGCTCCCCTTCTTCCCAGAGCCAGAACTTTTTTAATTTTCGTTCAATATGACCATGTGAGGGCTTATTTTTTGCGGGACGAGTTGTACTTTTAAACACCATCACTGGTTTTACCATATCGTGTGCTGGAAAATGGGAAAAAAATTCCAAGTGCAGTGAAACTGCAAAAAAAAAATGCAATTCCACAGTTGTTTTTTGGGTCATTTTTTTTACCACGTTCATAGATTGCTAAAACTGACCTGCCATCATTATTTTCCAGGTCGTTACGAGTTCATAGACACCAAACATGTATAGGTTCTTTTTTATTTAAGTGATGAAAAAAAAAATCCAAATCCTGCTAAAAAAACAAAAAAAAAATTACGCCATTTTCTAAGACCCTTAGCTTCTCCATTTTTCGGGATCTGGGGCTAGGTGAGGGCTTATTTTTTGCGTGCCGGGCTGACGTTTTTATTGATACCATTTTGGGGTAGATCCGATGTTTTGATCGCCCGTTATTGCATTTTATTGCAAAGTTGTAGCGACCAAAAAAACTTAATTCTGGCGTTTAAATTTTTTTTCTCGTTACGCCGTTTACTGACTGTATTAATTCTTCTTTTATATTGATAGAGCGGGCGATTCTGAACGCGGCGATACCAAATATGTGTATGTGTTTTTTTTTTTTATATATATATATATTTTATTTTGAATGGGGCGAAAGGGGGGGTGACTTAAACATTTATATATTTTTTATTTTTTTTAAAACTTTTTTTTTACACTTTCTGCTTGCTTCTATAGTCTCCAGAGGAGACTAGAAGCAGCAGTTGTCTGATTGCTTCTACTGCATACAAGCGATGAGCAGATCGCTTGTATGCAGGAGAAATGCTCACTTGCTATGAGCGCTGACCACTAGGTGGCGCTCATAGCAATTGAGACATGACAACCACAGGCGTCTGCTGCAGACCCTGAGTTGTCATGCCCACCCATTGGTGACCCGCGATCACGTGACGGGGTCTCTGATGGGCGGGGCTTAGGACTCCCGGAAGCGCGAGTTAAATGCCACTGTCAGAGATTTAACATGTTAACAGCCGTGAGTGGATTGCGATTCGAATAATCAGCTGACATGTGCTCGCTTCAGTGCGGGCTCACCGCTGGAGCCCCCGCTGAACCGGCCTTCCCGACCTGGTGCGTACTATTACTGACCAGGTCGGAAAGGGGTTAAGGAACATCCTTTCCCAGGGTAAAGACTTGTGTATAAGGTAAAATAAATAACCAAAAACAAAAATACTCCTCCACACCTTGGGCTATGTTCACAAGTAGCATTTTTTATGCGTTTTTGCACGTTTGTATTGCTTTCAACCGTGACAAATGCATTCACCGGGAAATGTCATTTTAACATTTTACAACCTTATCTGGCCATGTGCTGTGTGACACATGCATACAGTGCTAAAAAGACATGGGAACAGCATGGGGAAGACCCCTGGAAACATCTCTGACACCCAGGTCACTGCCTAAAAGTGTGCCCATCAGAAGTGATCCTTGCCGCATCAGAAGATGCAGACTTGCAACTATCCCCGTGCAAGTCCTTGTCCCAGGGCAGTGTTCAATTGTACCTCCCCCATAACTTGCAATACAAGCGCAAGTATGCAGCCTGCCACCCACCCACCCCCATACTGCTAGCTTGCTTGCTCTTGAAATTGGGCCTTTTAGGCATGTGGAGGTGGAATCTGGCCACCACGTCATGGCTGCGTCGGTAGCCTGGTATTCATACTCAGTCCCCAGCCGCCCGGCGGCCGGGTGTCCACGCTTGGTCCCCAGCCGCCAGGGGGCGGCCGGGTGTCCATACTCAGTCCCCAGCCGCCCCGCGGCTGGGTGCCCACACACAGTCCCCAGCCGCGTGGGGGTGGCCGGGTGTCTATAAACGGTCCCCAGCCGCCCCTATTTGTCCCGGTGCGCCTTATACACAAGCGCGCATACCAAAACATTACCTGTGCCCTCCCCAGTTCATTTAGTGGGAAGGACAGCCTAACCACAAACACGTGGACAAGTGAATGTGGCCAGGAATGGTCCATCTCACTGACGCCTTCACACTGGGTTAATATTGTGGAAGCCGGGAAACAGTTGGACACTGGGATGCAACACGTCCTCCAGACATAGAGGATTGCGGGTCCTGGGTCATTCAGGCTTCAACACAAATTTCAGAAGGTAGACAGCAGCAGTGGTCGGCCTCCTACACAACGAGTAAATTATTCATGATCATGAGGCCATCCACCTCCTTAGCTTTCTGTTCCTTGGAATGCAAGCGCATGTATGTAGTAGCACCTAGGCCTGAGGTGGTCAGCGTTTTGGCGCATATTCTACCTCCTTCGAGGATTGCTGGATGTTTTCCTTCTACTATCCCAGTTCTATGACTCCCGTTAAAACAAAGCTTCAGGTGATGAATGATGGATGAGGTGGTGGCAAAGGAGAAAGAGCAGGAGGAACAGGGACCATTCACATCAATATCAGGCCAGTCAACCACACATGTCTTGTAGGATATGTTTCTGTACCAAAAGGAGCGGTTCAGCTACACAGTTATAAGGCATACAGTGAATGCAATGCCTACCAAAAATTTCGAGGCACTCCAATGCCCCTTGGAAGTGACATGGAGGTCAGAGGGCCTTAACTAAACCGTTTTTTCCATTTATAGCAACTGGGTCTCCTGTACACTGTTGGCCTAAGCAGGGAATGGAAGGCTTTCCAAAAATTATTAGGCACTGCAATGCCCCTTGAAACAGACGTGGATTACAGCGTATAAAAAACCTTCTACCCATTATTGGGGAGTGGGTCTCCCTTAGTGTTCGGCCTATGCATTGAAAAGCAAAAGCTGACAAAAATTAGGAGGAAATGCAATGCCCGTTGCAAGAGTCGTAGAGGTTAGAGGTAATTAAAAACAACATGTCAATGCCCCTTGGAAGAGCTGTGGAGTTCAGAGTGGTTTAACAAGACGGTTTTAATGCCCCTTAGAAGAGACGTGGAGTTCAGAGTGGTTTAACAAGACAGTTTTAATGCCCCTTGGAAGAGATGTGGAGGTTTCAGTAGCTTAACAAGATGGTTTTAATGCCCCTTGGAAGAGACGTGGAGTTCAGAGTGGTTTAACAAGACAGTTTTAATGCCCCTTGGAAGAGTGGTGGAGGTTACAGTGGAATAAAAAGACAATATCAATGCCCCGTGGAAGAGACGTGGAGGTCACAGTAGCTTAACAAGACGGTTATAATGCCCCTTGGAAGAGTGGTGGAGGTCACAGTGGAATAAAAAGACAATATCAATGTCCCTTGGAAGAGTGGTGGAGGTTACAGTGGAATAAAAAGACAATATCAACGCCCTGTGGAAGAGACATGGAGGTCACAGTAGCTTAACAAGACGCTTTTAATGCCCCTTGGAAGAGTGGTGGAGGTCACAGTGGAATAAAAAGACAATATTAACGACCCTTGGAAGAGACGTGGAGGTCACAGTAGCTTAACAAGACGATTTTAATGCCCCTTACAAGAGCCATGCAGTACAGCATATTAAAAACATTATTCCCATTATTGGGGAGTGGGTCTCCCATAGTCTTTGCCTATGCCTTCCAAGCAAAAGCTGCCAAAAATTAGGACAGAGGAACTTAACAAGGTCACAGTAGCTTAACAAGACGATTTTAATGCCCCTTACAAGAGCCATGCAGTACAGCATATTAAAAACATTATTCCCATTATTGGGGAGTGGGTCTCCCATAGTCTTTGCCTATGCATTCCAAGCAAAAGCTGCCAGAAATTAGGAAGGGGGAACTTGCAATGTCCCTTACAAGAGCCATGCAGTATAGCATATTAAAAACATTATTCCCATTATTGGGGAGTGGGTCTCCCATAGTCTTTGCCTATGCCTTCCAAGCAAAAGCTGCCAAAAATTAGGACAGAGGAACTTGCAAAGCTGGCAACATGGACCACGGTCACCCTGGTGGTATAGTGGTCGTGGAGGCTGAGGATAAGGAGAAGAGCAAAAAACAGCCGAAATGAGGAAGCGTATACCCATGTGTGGGTGTGAAGCGGTGCATGTGAATACACCTCCCGAAATAACACAGTGGATTTGACTTTATGTTACTTTGCTGTCATTTGGTGGTGATGAGAAGTCTGGCCCAATCCAGCCCTTGTTCATTTTGATAAGGGTCAGCTTGTCAGCATTGTCAGTTGACAGGCGAGTGCGCTTATCAGTTATAATTCCCCCAGCGGCACAAAAAACACGCTCCGATAACACGCTAGCGGCAGGGCAGGCCAGGACCTCCAAGGCATACAGAGTGAGTTCATTCCAAGTGTCCAGCTTGGATACCCAATAATTAAAAGGCACAGAGGAATCACGGAGGATGCTGGTACTCCCTCACCATCTTTTGAAACTTTCCACTCCTTGTGAGAGTACCCCGCGCCTCAGGGCCTGTAAGCTGGGCAGGTCTCAGAAAACTGTCCTAGAACATTGACAGTGTTCCCCTACCTCTGCTGGATTGGAGTTGCGTCTCTCTCGCCTGTATGCCTTAGTTGGGCAGCGAACTGTGACCTCTGCCGCTACCGTGTTCAGATGGGAATTTTTTTAATAGTTCTGCAGCAAGGGCCTTCTGGTACTGCCCCATTTTTGTAGACCTCTCCACCTCAGGAATAAGAGAGTGAAAGTTCTCCTTGTAGCGGGGGTCTACAAGTGTCACCAACCAGTAATGACTGTCACCCAATATTTTGACAACGCGAGGGTCACGGTTAAGACAGCGTAACATAAAGTCAGCCATGGTGCCAGACTGGTAACGGGCAAGATTTCCGTGTCCTCACCAAGATGACGACTGACCATGCTCTCCTCCTCCTCCTCCTCTTCCTCCTCCCCCCTGTCCTCAGGCCACCCATGCTGAACCGACGGTATGACACTTGTACAGGTACTACCGTCTACAACGCATGATAGCAGCTCCTGTTCTTCCTCCTCCTCCTCCTCCTCTCCCTCATTGTCCCCCAATGCACGTTGGGATGAGATGAGGCTGGGCTGTGTGTAATCGCCCGCTACGGCTTCTTGATCCATCTCATCATACTCTGGCTGCAATGCCTCCTCTTTAATTCTCTGCAGAGAGCGTTGCAAAAGACAGACAAGTGGGATGCTGACACTAATGATGGTGTCATCGCCACTCACCATCTTGGTGGCCTCCTCAAAGTTTGTCAGGATGGTACATATGTCAGACATCCAGGTCCACTCCTGAGGTCTTATGTGTGGAGTCTGACCTGAATATCGACGGCCTTGTTGCAGCTGTTACTCCACAACTGCTCTCTTCTGCTCACAAATCCTTTGCAACATGTGGAGGGTAGAGTTCCAACGTGTGGGGACATCACACACCAGTCGGTGTGCCGGAAGCTGCAAATGCTGCTGCAACACAGCAAGGGCGGCGGAAGCTGTAGCCGACTTGCGAAAATGAGCTGACAGGCGGCGTACTTTCACGAGCAGATCTAGCAACTCGGGGTACGATTTAAGAAACCGCTGAACCACGAGGTTAAGCACATGAGCCAGGCATGGTACGTGTGTGATCTCACCTCGCCTCAGAGCCGCCACCAGGTTACGGCCATTGTCACACACGACCATGCCTGGATGTAGGTTCAGCGGTCTCAGCCACAGATCTGCCTGCTCTTTCACAGCTGTCCATAACTCACAAGCAGTGTGAGGTTTATCACCTAAGCTTATGAGTTTCAGCACAGCCTGTTGCCGCTTGGCGGAGGCAGTACTGCAATGCTTCCAGCTTGTAACTGATGTGGTGATATCTGAGATGGAGGCTTAACATGAGGAGGAGGAGGAGGAGGAGGATGCGCAGGAGCTGTACACTGTGGGGGCAACTCTGACTGACATAGGGCCCGCAATCTTCGGTGTGGGGAGGATGTGTTCCGTCCCAAGGTCCGACTGGGTCCCGGCTTCCACTATGTTTACCCAGTGTGCCGTCAGAGAGATGTACCGTCCCTGGCCACAAGCACTTGTCCACGTGTCCGTTGTCAGGTGGACTCTCCCAGTAACTGCGTTGTTGAGGGCACGGCAGATGCTTTGGGACACGTGCTTGTGTAGTGGGGGGATGGCACACCGGGCAAAATAGTGTCGGCTGGGGACCGAGTACCGAGGGATGGCCACCGCCATAAGATTGCGGAAGGATTCCGTCTCCACGAGCCTAAAAGGCAGCATTTCCAATGCAAGCAGTCGTGAAATGTGCGAATTTAGGACTGTGGCCTGTGGGGCGTTAGCTGCGAATTTCCGCTTTCGTTCAAAGGTCTGGAATATGGACAATTGAATGCTGCGGTGGGACGTGGACGTTGATGCTGTTTCTTGAGAAACTGCCATAACAAGTGAAGACTGAGAGGAGGGGGCATCTTTACATGCAGTATGGACAGGGGATTGCCTTGCACACACAACAGGGGGTTCTATTGCACGCACAACAGTGGAAGAAGCAGTGGTGACACCCGCTGACACTGGTCGTGGACCCTGGGTTTCGCCCCACAAAGTCGGGTGCTTTGCTGCCATGTGCCTGATCATGCTGGTGGTGGTCAGGCTGGTAGTTTTGTCACCCCTGCTGATGCTGGCATGGCAGGTGGAACATATGGCCTTTTTGGGGTTATCAGCAGAGTCTTTAAAAAAATTCCAGACTCTGGAAGACCTACCGGTTGTACTGGCAACGTCCCTCATGTTGGTGTTATGGGAAACGGTTGCCTGCCTTCTGTCTGCGGCCACCACACTGCTTCTTTCTGCCTGTTGGGGTACTCTGCCTCCCTCCCCCTGTGTGCTGCTGGCCTCACTCTGCATGTCCTCCTTCCACGTTGGGTCAGTTACTAGATCATCCACCACCTCCTCCTCTTCCACTTGCGCACCACGATCCTCCTCCTCACTTCCTGGCAATTGTGTCTTGTCATCGTCCACCTCTTGTGACAGATTGCCAACGTCGACTTCCTGTGGCCGTGGCTGTTCAAATATTTGGGCATCGCAACATGGGATCTCCTCTTCCACCACTTCAAGCGTATCAGGCAAGGGGCCCAAATATGGAAATGGACCAGTGAACAGCTCTTCAGAGTGTGCAAGTGTGGGATCACTTGCTGTCTGACGACACTCGGCATGGTGGGAGGAAGGAGCATCAGGGTGAGGAGGAGTATGCGGTCGAGACTCACGGCTACTAAGAGTTGACCGTGTGGAAGACAGACCGGAGGTGGTGGTGCCCAGGTAACTGGAAGTATTGTCTGCTATCCAATTAATAACCTGTTCACACTGATCAGTTCTCAATACTGGTGTTCTTCTGTGCTTCCCTAGTAATTCGGTCAAGAAGTGGGAGTGAGAAGATGTGGCTGTTGGTTGTGGCACATTTTCACCTTGGCCACGGCCCCGTCCTCTGCACGAACCATCACCAGAACATCCACTTCCACGTCCCTTTCCACGCGCCTTGCCCATTGTAAATGAAGTAAAATAGCTTACACTTGCACTATCAATGGAAAAAGGGTAATAAAGAGTAGATTAGAACCGTGGAAGAGGAAAACCACAGTTATTGTTTACTGGGGTATACCACACTTTTTTAAATAGAGATATTTGCGGCTGAACAGTGAGCGACACACTCAAACTGCTTTTTTTTTTATACCAAAGGCCCAAAACTGGATAGTACAGCGATTTGACCCATGGAACTGCGAAACCACACTGGGATGTCGGGCCTACACAAGACTATTTTCAACAGATATATTTTTGTGTCACAACAGTCAGGAGACACTACTGTTTTTCTTTACGGAAAAAACTACCAAAACCTGAATAATAGAGATTTTTTACCGTGGAACAGCAAAACCACAGTTATAATTTACTGGTGTATACCAGGCTTTTTAAAATATATATATATTTGCGGCTGAACAGTGAGCGACACACTCAAACTGTTTTTTTTAGATACAAATGGCCCAAAAGTGGATAATACAGAGGTTTGTACCGTGGAATTGCAAAACCACACTTGTATTTCTCGGGCCTACACCAGACTATTTTCAACAGATATATTTGTGTCTGAAAAATCAGGGAGACACTATTTTTTTTTTTTTTACAGCAAAAAATGCAAAAAGCAGGATAATAGAGATTTTTTACCGTGGAACAGCAAAAGCACACTTCTGTCTCTCTTGCCTACACCAGACTATTTTCAACAGATATATTTGTGTCTGAAAAATCAGGGAGACACTATTATTATTTTTATACAGCAAAAAATGCCAAAAACAGGATAATAGAGATGTTTTACCGTGGAACATCAAAACCACAGTAATAATTTACTGGTGTATACCAGGCTTTTTAAAATATATATATATTTGCGGATGAACAGTGAGCGACACACTCAAACTGTTTTTTTTAGATGCAAATGGCCCAAAAGTGGATAATACAGAGGTTTGTACCGTGGAACTGCAAAACCACACTTGTATTTCTCGGGCCTACACCAGACTATTTTCAACAGATATATTTGTGTCTGAAAAATCAGGGAGACACAATTTATTTTTTTTTTACAGCAAAAAATGCAAAAAGCAGGATAATAGAGATTTTTTACAGTGAAACAGCAAAAGCACACTTCTGTCTCTCTGGCCTACACCAGACTATTTTCAACAGATATATTTGTGTCTGAAAAATCAGGGAGACACTTATTATTTTTATACAGCAAAAAATGCCAAAAACAGGATAATAGAGATGTTTTACCGTGGAACATCAAAACCACAGTAATAATTTACTGGTGTATACCAGGCTTTTTAAAATATATATATATATTTGCGGCTGAACAGTGAGAGACACACTCAAGCTGTTTTTTTTAGATACAAATGGCCCATAGAACTGCAAAACCACACTTCTATTTCTCTGGCCTACACCAGACTATTTTCAACAGATATATTTGTGTCTGAAAAATCAGAGGCACACTTTTTTTTTTTGGTGGGGGGGGGGCACCAAAAGGTTAATAAGATGGGTATTTGTACATTGTGAAGGAGGAAAAAAAAAAGAGGATTTAGATAAAAAAAAAGGATTTTTCCTGGCCCCCGGGACCTGGAGCTAAGTCCAGCAATTTCAGCAACAGGAGCAGCACACAGGACTGTAATGCAGCGTTTGCTGGTATAACCACTGCGTCTCCTATACAGCCTGCCTGCCTGCCTGATATACCTGGGATGGATATTAGTCCTGAGAAGGACTGTTTGTTTGATCTGGCAGCCTTTACAGACCCTACACTAACTATTTTGCAGGATATATCTCTCCCTAAATCAGCAGCGCTGTCCCTACACTGTCTGATCCGGAGCGACTGTGTCCAAGATGGCGGCGCCCGGTTTTAAATACTCGAGGTGACGCTGTGCGGCCAGCCAATCACTGTAATGCCCACAAACAACATGGCTGCTGCATTACAGTGACTGGCTGGCAATCCCTGCATGTTCATTGGCTCTGTAAAGAGCGCCAAACATGCAGGTCTCCCGCCCGAGTAACCCGGAAATGCTCGGTGCTCGCCGAACATCCCGAGTAGCGTGATGCTCGGGCGAGTACCGAGCAGTGTCGAGCATGTTTGCTCAACACTAATTGGTGATTATGAAAGGTGATGAAAATGTTCCATTTATCTTCAGTCTAGGTGACGTATTGCGATACAGGGCTGTGATTTTGCCTATAAAAGGGTCCCCTAGACCCCTACCCAAAGCTTTTTAAGAGAATAATATATAGCATGCCAGGAGACTCTATGGAATGCTTTCTCAGCATCCAACGAGAGTATCTAATTACAAATTTTTAACTGCATCTAGCCCAGGAAATACTTTGTGCCTAGTAGCAGTGTCTGCTAGTCAGCGGATTATCCCAGCTGTTAAGAAAGCTACACCACCTGTAGTTTGGACACAATTTTTTCAAAGGAAATGGTTTGGGCCCCGGGACACTCAGTGAAGAGCATCAGGGAGGCACCCCAAGGCACAGGGGCTGGGACTGGCGGTAGGACGCCTTGCGGTGGACCGCCAAGCTCGATCCTTATTAAAGCTTTTTAACTGCAGCAGCTTTAGTGGACACTACTGGAGCTGGAATTACGCGGCTGCTGGCATGAGACTTGCCCTCCAATAGATCCTTGTAAAAGGATTTAAAGTGTACTCATTCAAATTAGAGAGACAATTTAAATTAAAAAGATTAGACCTGCCTCCACCGCAGGGGGGTTCGCTCGACCCACCAGTGGACAGGCACCAGTATTGGGAGAGGGGGGCTGGCCGTCAGGGTCCACCGCGGCTCTGGCACAAACCCGGCAACACGGAGGTCGCACGGGCAGGAACGGATTGGCCGTGTCGGCTTCGCACTTTTTTGGTTTTACAAGGGCATTACATGCCTATATCTGTGTCTCCCCCTCCTTTTACTCCTCCACCTCTTTTCTTTTCACATGACTATATGTACTTGTCACTTTTCCATGTGTTAGTTGTGTCTTCTGAGCAGTTTGTCAGGTTTTGGACACCTTTGAAGGTGTTTTCTATGTGTTTCTATGTGTTTTTGTTTGCCTGCCATTGGTTTTAACGGAACAGTTCGGCGAACATACGGGTGTTCGACGAACCGAACCGAACTCGAACACTACGGGGGCGGCTCAACACTACCGGTGAAGCATGGAAGGCAGAGGCTGGATCCCCCTGTGTTTGAGATACCAGTAGCCTTTGAAGGTACGTGGCCCGGAGGCCCCATCTGGGAAGCCTTAAAGCCACTTGATACTGTTACCTTGCTGAAGGCTGTATCTGGAGCCAAGTGGGCATGTCTGTCACTATAAAGGCTCTGGGATATTATGTGTAACATGTCGGCGAGCCACTGAGATGGACTATGTTATGAGCGGTTTATGACATGTAATAAACTGCTGTACTGTGAATTACCGGAAAAACGTTGCATGTGTGCTTTGATTGACCCGGTGAAGCGAGTGCCCCCAGCGTGATGAATTGCGCTACCTTACATGCTATATCCACTATACTGCTATATCCACTATACTGCTTTAATTTTTATACTGCTTTATCCACTATACCACTTTATACACTATACTTCTTCACCCACTAAACTGCTATATCCACAATACGGCTCTACCCTCTATAGTGCTTTATCCATTATACTGCTTCATCCACTATACTGCTTTACTCGCTATACTGCTTTACCCACTATACTGATTCATCCACTATACTGCTTTACCAAGTATGCTGCTTCATCCACTATACTGCTTTATCCATTATACTGTTTCATCCACTATACTGCTAAAATCACTATACTGCTATATCCACTATGCTGCTTTAACTACTATACTGCTTTATCTGTTATACTGCTTTACCCTCTATACTGCTTTACACGCTATACTGCTTCACCCACTATACTGGTATATCCACTATACTGCTCTACCCTCTATACTGCTTTATCCATTATACTGCTTCAACCACTAAATTGCTTAACTCGCTATACTGTTTTACCCACTATACTGCTATATCTAATATACTGCTATATCCACTATACTGCTTTAACTGCTATACTGCTTTATCCGCTATACTTCTTTACACACTATACTGCTATATATGCTATACTGCTTTACCCACTATACTACTTTACTCGCTATACTGCTTTACCCACTATACTGTTTCACCCACTATACTGCTATATCCACTATACTGCTTCATCCACTAAACTGCTAAACTCGCTATACTGCTTTACCCACTATACTGCTATATCTACTATACTGCTTTATCCACTATACTGCTATATCCACTATACTGCTTTAACTGCTATACTGCTTTATCCGCCATACTGCTTTACGCACTATACTACTCTACCCTCTATACTGCTTTATCCACTATACCACTTCATACACTATACTTCTTCACCCACTAAACTGCTATATCCACTATACGGCTCTACCCTCTATAGTGCTTTATCCATTATACTGCTTCATCCACTATACTGCTTTACTCGCTATACTGCTTATCCCACTATACAGCTTCATCCACTGTACTGCTTTACCGACTATACTGCTTCATCCACTATACTGCTTTATCCATTATACTGTTTCCTCCACTATACTGCTAAAATCGCTATACTGCTTTACCCACTATACTGCTATATCCACTATACTGCTTTAACTGCTATACTGCTTTATCTGCTATACTGTTTTACCCTCTATACTGCTATATCTAATATACTGCTATACCCACTATACTGCTATATCCACTATACTGCTTTAACTGCTATACTGCTTTATCCAACATATTGCTTTATCCGATATACTGCTTTACCCACTGTACTGCTATATATACTATACAGCTTTACCCTCTATACTGCTTTACTCGCTGTACTGCTTTATCCGTTTTACTGCTTTACCCACTATACTGCTATACCCACTATAAAACTTTACTCGCTATACTGCTTTACCCACTATACTGCTTCATCCAATATACTGCTTTATCTGCTATATTGCTATAACCTTTACACACTATACCGCTTCATCCACTATAC
The DNA here is from genome assembly GCF_046119375.1 of Phyllobates terribilis. Taxonomy (NCBI): domain Eukaryota; kingdom Metazoa; phylum Chordata; class Amphibia; order Anura; family Dendrobatidae; genus Phyllobates; species Phyllobates terribilis. The sequence goes on along the minus strand of NW_027362771.1, from coordinate 408,932,117 downwards.
TACTTTACTCATTATACTTCTTGTTCCACTATACTGCTTTACCCACTATACTGCGTCACCAACTATACTGCTTCAACCACTATACTGCTTTATCCATTATACTGCTTCATCCACTATAACGCTTTACCCACTATACTGCTTCATCCACTATACTGCTTTATCCACTATACTGTTTCATCCACTATACTGCTTTACCCACTATACTGCGTCACCAACTATACTGCTTCAACCACTATACTGCTTTATCCATTATACTGCTTCATCCACTATAACGCTTTACCCACTATACTGCTTCATCCACTATACTGCTTTATCCACTATACTGCTTCATCCACTATTCTGCTTTAGTCGCTATACTGCTTTACCCACTATACTGCTTCATCCACTATACTGCTTCACCTGCTATACTGCTATATCCACTATAATGCCCTAACCTATATACTGCTTTATCCATTATACTGTTTCATCCACTATACTGCTTTACTCACTATACTGCTTTACCCACTATACTGGTAGATCTACTATACTGCTTTATTCACTATTCTGCTTTACTCGCTATTCTTCTTTACCCACTTTACTGCTTCAGTCGCTATACTGCTTTACCGACTATACTGCTATATCCACTATACTGCTTATACTGCTATACTGCTTTATCTGCTATACTGCTTTACCCTCTAAAGTGCTTTACTCGCTATACTGCTTTATCCGCTATACTGCTTTATCCATTATACTGCTTTACCCAGTATACTACTTTACTCGCTAAACTGCTTTGTCTGCTGTACTTTTTTACCCACTATACTGCTATATATACTATACTACTTGACCCTCTATACTGCTTCATCCACTATACTGCTTTATCTGCTATACTGCTCTACTCTCTATATTGCTTTATCCATTATACTGCTTCATCCACTATACTGCTTTACTCGCTATTCTGCTTTACACACTTCACCGCTTCATCCACTATACTGCTTCATACACTATACTGCTTTACCCACTATACTGTTTCACCCACTATACTGCGTTATCTATTATACTGCTTTTTCCACTATGCTGCTTTATCCACTCTACTGCTTCATTCACTTTACTGCTTCACCCACTATACTGCTATATCAACTATAATGCTCTAACCTCTATACTGCTTTATCCATTATACTGCTTCATCCACTATACTGCTATATCTACTAGACTGCTTTATTCACTATTCTGCTTTATTCGCTATATTGTTTTACCGACTATACTGCTATATCTACTATACTATTTTATTCACTACTCTGCTTTACTCACTCTATTGTTTTACCCACTATACGGCTATATCCACTATACTGCTCTACCCTCTATACTGCTTTATCTATTATACTGCTTCATCCACTATACTGCTTCACCCACTATACTGCTACAGTATATCCACTATACTGCTCTTCCTTCTATACTGCTTTATCCATTATACTGCTTCATCCACTCTACTGCTTTACCCACTGTACTGCTTTACCCACTATACTGCTTCAACCACTATACTACTTCACCCACTATACTGCTGTATCCACTATAATGCTATATCCACTATACTGTTTTACCCATTATACTTCTTCATCCACTATACTGCTTTACCCACTAGACTGCGTCACCCACTATACTGCTATATATACTATACTGCTTTATCCACTATACTGCATCCTCCACTCTACTGCTTTACCCACTATACTGCTTTACCCACTATACTGCTTTAATCACTATTCTGCTCTACCCACTATACTGCTTCACCGACTACACTGCTTTACCGACTATACTACTTTACCCACTACACTGCTATATCCACTATACTGCTATATCTGCTATACTGCTTTACCCATTATACTTTTTCATCCACTATACTGCTTTACCCACTATACTGCTTTGCCAACAATACTGCTTCACCGACTATACTGCTTTATCTATTATACTGCATCATCCACTATAATGCTTTATCTGCTATACTGCTCTACCCTATATACTGCTTTATCCATTATACTGCTTCATCCACTATACTGCTAAACTCGCTATACTGCTTTGCCCACCATACTGCTATATCCACTAAACTGCTTTATCCGCTATACTGCTTTATCTGCTATACTGCTTTACCCTCTATACTGCTTTATTCGCTATACTGCTTTAACATCTATACTGCTTTATCCTTTATACTGCTTCATACACTATACTGCTCAACTCGCTATACTGCTTTACCTATTATACTGCTATATCTGCTATGCTGCTTTATCCACTATACTGCTGTATCCACTATACTGCTTTAACTGCTAAACTGCTTTATCTGCTATACTACTTTATCCGCCATACTGCTTTATCCGATATACTTCTTTACCCACTATACTGCTATATATACTATAATGCTTTACCCTCTATACTGCTTTACTCGCTATGCTGCTTTATTCGCTATACTGATTTACCAACTATACTGCTTTACCCACTATACTGTTTCATCCACTATAATGCTTTATCTGCTATACTGCTCTACCCTCTATACTGCTTTATACATTATACTGCTTCATCCACTTTACTGCTTTACTCGCTATACTGCTTTACCCACCATACCGCTTAATCCACTAATCCGTTTCATCCACTATACTGCTTTACCCTCTATACTGCTTTACCCTCTATACTGCTTCACCCACTATACAGCTTTATCCATTATACTGCTTCATTTACTATACTGCTTTACCCACTTTACTGCTTCATCCACTATACTGGTTTACCCACTATACTGCTTCATCCACTATACTGTTCTACCCACCATACTGCTTCATCCACTATACTGATTCACTCGCTATACTACTTTACCCACTATACTGCTTCATCCACTCTACTGCTTCATCCACTATACCGCTAAACTCACTATACTGCTTTATCCACTATACTGCTATATCTACTATACTGCTTTATCCACTATACTGCTGTATCTACTATACTGCTTTAACTGCTATACTGCTTTATCTGCTATACTGCTTTACCCTCTATACTGCTTTACTCGCTATACTGCTTTATCCACAATACTGTTTTACCCACTATACTACTTTACTCGCTAAACTGCTTTATCCAATATACTTTTTTACCCACTATACTGCTATATATACTATACTGCTTTACCCTCTATACTGCTTCATCCACCATACTGCTTTATCTGCTATACTGCTCTAGCCTCTATACTGCTTTATCCATTATACTGCTTCATCCACTATACTGCTTTACTGGCTATTCTGCTTTACACACTTTACCGCTTCATCCACTTTGCTGCTTCATCCACTATACTGCTTTACCCACTATACTGCTTCACCAACAATACTGCTTCACCCACTATACTGCGTTATCTATTATACTGCTTCATCCACTATCCTGCTTTACCCGCTATACTGCTTCATCCATTATACTGCTTCACCCACTATACTGCTATATCCACTATAATGCTCTAACCTCTATGCTGCTTTATCCATTATACTGCTTCATCCACTTTATTGCTTTACTCACTATATTGTTTTTCCTACTATACTGCTATATCTACTATACTGCTTTATTCACTATTCTGCTTTGCTCACTATATTGTTTAACCCACTATACGGCTATACAGTTATATGAAAAAGTTTGGGCTCCCCTATTAATCTTAAGCTTAATGTTTTATAAAAATTGGTGTTTTTGCAACAGCTATTTCAGTTTGATATATGTAATAACTGTTGGACACAGTAATGTTTCTGCCTTGAAATGAGGTTTATTGTACTAACAGAAAATGTGCAATCTGCATTCAAACAAAATTTGTCAGGTGCATAAGTATGGGCACCCTTATCATTTTCTTGTTTTAAATACTCCTACCTACTTTTTACTGACTTACTAAAGCACTTTTTTTGGTTTTGTAACCTCATTGAGCTTTGAACTTCATAGCCAGGTGTATGCAATCATGAGAAAAGCTACTTAAAGTGGCCCTTGCAAGTTGTTCTCCTGTTTGAATCTCCTCTGAAGAGTGGCATCATGGGCTCCTCAAAACAACTGTCAAATGATCTGAAAACAAAGATTATTCAACATAGTTGTTCAGGGGAAGGATACAAAAAGCGGTCTCAGAGATTAAACCTGTCAGTTTCCCCTATGAGGAATATAGTAAGGAAATGGAAGAACACAGGGACAGTTCTTGTTAAGGCCAGAAGTGGCAGGCCAAGGAAAACATCAGAAAGGCAGAGAAGAACAATGGTGAGATCAGTCAAGGACAATCCTCAGACCACCTCCAGAGAGCTGCAGCATCAACTTGCTGCAGATGGTGTCACTGTGAATCGGTCAACTATACAACGCACTTTGCACAAGGAGAAGCTGTATGGGAGAGTGATGCGAAAGAAGCCGTTTCTGCAAGCACGCCACAAACAGAGTCAGCTGAGGTATGCAAAAGCACATTTGGAGAAGCCAATTTCTTTTTGGAAGAAGGTCCTGTGGACTGATGAAACCAAGATTGAGTTGTTTGGTCATACAAAAAGGCGTTATGCATGGCGGCAAAAAAACACAGCATTCCAAGAAAAACAATTGCTACCCACAGTAAAATTTGGTGGAGGTTCCATCATGCTTTGGGGCTGTGTGGCCAATGCCGGCACCGGGAATCTTGTTAAAGTTGAGTGACGCATGGATTCCACTCAGTATCAGCAGATTCTTGACAATAATGTTCAAGAATCAGTGATAAAGTTGAAGTTACGCAGGGGATGGATCTTTCAGCAAGACAATGATCCAAAACACCGCTCCAAATCTACTCAGGCATTCATGCAGAGTAACAATTACAATGTTCTGGAATGGCCATTCCAGTCCCCAGACCTGAATATCATTGAACATCTGTGGGATCATTTGAAGAGGGCTGTCCATGCTCGGCGACCATCAAACTTAACTGAACTGGAATTGTTTTGTAAAGAGGAATGGTCAAAAATACCTTCATCCAGGATCCAGGAACTCATTAAAAGCTACAGGAAGCGACTAGAGGCTGCTATTTTTGCAAAAGGAGGATCTACTAAATATTAATGTCACTTTTCTGGTGAGGTGACCTTACTTATGCACCTGTCAAATTTTGTTTGAATGCAGATTGCACATTTTCTGTTAGTACAATAAACCTCATTTCAAGGCAGAAACATTACTGTGTCCAACAGTTATTACATATATCAAACTGAAATAGCTGTTGCAAAAACACCAATTTTTATAAAACATTAAGCTTATGATTAATAGGGGTGCCCAAACTTTTTCCTATAACTGTATCTACTATACTGATTTATCCACTATACTGCTTCATCCACTATACTGCTTTACTCGCTATTCTGCTTTACACACTTTACCGCTTCATCCACTATACTGCTTTTTCCACTATACTGCTATATCCACTATACTGCTTTATCTGCTATACTGCTTTACCCATTATGCTTCTTCATCCACTATACTGCTTTACCCACTATACTGCTTTACCAACTATACTGCTTCACCGACTATACTGCTTTATCTATTATACTGCTTCATTCACTATAGTGCTTTACCCACTATACTGCTTCATCCACTATACTGCTTTACCCACTATACTGCTTCATCCACAATTCTGTTCTACCCACCATACTGCTTCATCCACTATACTGATTCACTCGCTATACTGCTTTACCCACTATACTGCTTCATCCACTATACTGCTTCATCCACTATACTGCTAAACTCAAAATAATGCTTTATCCACTATACTGCTATAACTACTATACTGCTTTATCCACTATACTGCTGTATCCACTATACTGCTTTAACTGCTATACTGCTTTATCTGCTATACTGCTTTACCCTCTATACTGCTTTACCCTCTATACTGCTTTACTCGTGTGTCACCCTGGCCTGGATGCCACAAGTGTAAATAAAGCTGTGTCTGAGAGCAAGGGGGAGGTTCTCTAGTCAGGGGAACATTAGCATGCAGTACCTCCTGTCTCAGGCCAGTAGGGGGAGCAGGCTGCCCCTATAAAAGCTGGTACTGGGGGCAGGGTTAGAGAGAACTTGATGGCCTGTCTCAGCACTGAGACCTGTCCCAGAGCAGAGCAGGGACAGACAGTTGCACTGCACCTAAGAGGAAGTGTGGCAGGAGGAGAGCCACAAGCCAGAGACAAGAGGCGAAGAGAGCCTGTCTTGGCAGAAAGAGGACTTAATTTACCAGACTTTGGTGTCTGAGGCTGGGAGGATTCCACATTCTCCAGCAGAGAACCAGTTCGCAAGGGACTGTATATTCCTTGGCCTAAGAAGCCTGGAGGTCCTGCCACAACCGAAGGGACCAGTAAAGCCGTACAAGGCTGGGAGCAGAAAGGAACCCACGTAGCAGGCCATACAGGCGAGAATACACGTAAAGCTCGGAAACGTGGGCTGTTACCCTATAACGAGGAGATAGCCAGAAGGAGCACAGAAAGCACGGTAGGCCTACACCCTCACCCTGACCAGGGCCAATTTCCCCGTTGCTCTCAGACATCCAGGTCCCCTCCTAGCCGGGACTGTTTGTGGGTCAATTTACCTGTTCTAGTAAAGACCCTGGACTGCAACCTGTTGTCTGTGTGCTCCTTGCTCCTCCAGCACTATCAGCACTGGGACTCTCGCTACCATCACTCCCAACATCCATTATACTGCCCTGGGGCCGCACTCTTCCCGTGGGGAGTCACACTACCCTAGCTGCACACCTCATCAGCCCCAGCGGTCTGCATGCAGCAGCGGTTCCTAATAACCGCAATCCACGGGTGGCGTAGTCGGACATAATCAACCGCACATAACGGACTACCACTGGCCTGACCACCCTGAGCCACGGAACCGGGTTGCCACTACTACTCCCATCGTTCCCCTACTGCCCGGATCTGAGTGCCCCACAGCCCAGGGGGCGAGTTAGCTTTGGCGTAGTCGGCAGGATTTCGTGCCCGCAACCACCGGGTACTGCGTGCCTGAAAAAGACTTTTGTAACTTACCTGTGGCGAAGTTTCCCGCCGTCCGGAGTCGTTTCCCGCCATCCGGAGCCGATTCCCGCCATCAGACGCCATCTTGGACCGTTTCCAGCCGTCTTCTGCCGCCTTCCCGCCATCCGCAGCTGTTTCCCGCCATCGGACGCCATCTTCAGGACGCCGCGTGGGAAGAAGAGGGGCGTGGACGTCAAAACCGCGCGAGATCCGATGCTCCGCCCCACGCACCAACGCTGCGCAAGGTCCTGGAAGGGAGAGAGAGTGACGCTGACGTCATCAGGACGCGACGCCAGGTCCTCGTCCATAGCAGCAGCAGCGGAGCCGCGGCCTACAGAAGAGGATCGTCGGAAGGTAGGCCACGCTTAACTAGGGGGGAGGAAGATGTCGGACACAGAGGCGCCCACTACCACCAACGCAGCTGCAGCAGCGGTGATGCCCTTTTCCCTGCCCTACATCCCTGGAGCGGCCTGGCTGCCCAAGTACTCAGGGGAGCCCCATGCCCTAACTGACTTTAAGGAAAGGCTGTACAGTTTGTTCCACGTTTACCCCCTGACAGAGGAACAGAAGGTCAGCATATTAACAGGGCAGTTAACTGGCGCAGCCCAGAGGGAGGTAAAATCATGGCCCACTGAGGAGAAAAGGACTGTGAAGGGTATTCTGGCCCGGCTGCAGGGTACCTTTGACACACGTACCTCCGCTGAAATTAAAATGAGGTTCTATGGATGTAAGCAGCGGGCACAGGACAGCATCAGAGACTATGCCCTAAATCTGCAGGAAGCCCTGAGGGCTATTCAACAAACTGACCCTGGCAGTGTGCAGGAAACGGATAAGCTGCTAACAGAACAATTCATAGAAGGTCTGCTGTCTAGCGCCCACAGGGCCCAACTGCGCCTCATGTTCTTTCAGAACCCCGACCTGACCTTTGCCCAATTTAAGGACAGGGCCATAAGGGTGCTCCGTGAATCTGCAACCAGTGGCGCTATAAACCCCCGGCGCCCTGCTCTCACCAACCACCAGGAGGCGGCGCCCTCCTCTATGGATCCCGTGGGGGCTGATGCACAGGCCCTGAACCAAGCCCCGTCGAAAGACCTGCACCACCAAGTCCAGGAGCTGACCAGGAGCGTCGCGGCGTTGACCAGGACCGTCTAGGCATTGCAAGTGGACCCGTCAAGACCCATCGAGCTGGCTTCAAGTCCGGAGGATGTCCCGTGGCGTCGACAGAGGAGGATCCTGTCGTTCCGAGGGAGGCCCACAGACCGCTACGCAGAGGATGGACAGCCCATTTGCCGTCGATGCAACCAGCCCGGACACATTTCCAGGTACTGTAATTTAAACGGGTCCAACCTGGGGCAGAGGGCCAACCCTCAGGCATAAGATCACCAGGCCCTTACAATTGGCGTAATAAGTACGTTGGGGGGCGCCCGGTTTTACCCGTGGTGCTGGACGGTATCCCCATGAGCGCCTTGCTGGATACTGGGTCACAAGTAACCACTATCCCTTATGTACTTTTTAAGCAGTATTGGACTGATGCTGATATCACACGGTATCCAGACAGTAACTTGAGCATCATCGCCAGTAATGGCTTACCCGTGCCGCAGATGGGGTTCAAGGAGATGACCATAAAAATTGGTAAAGTTGAACTGCCGGCACAGGGAGTGATTATTGTGGACAATGACCGTCGTGAAAGTCACCCTAAAATAACTGTGGGTACTAACGTAATTGAAAATTGTCTTTCAGAGGTAATTGTAATCTTACAACAGGTGGCGGTGAATGCTAGTTCCAGCCAACAGAAAGTCCTCAACAAGGAGATAAAAGCCCTGATGAGACGGCAGCAGGTAGAACTGTCTGGTGGTGAGATCGGTAGCGTAAGACTGAGTGACCCATTCCCCATTTCCATGCCTCCCAAAAGTGAAATGATGATCTGGTGTCGGACTGCAATCGGGTTGAGAGGTAGAGACTACCAAGCCATGGTAGAACCCGTGTACTCAGACAGCAGGCCCACCATTTTGACAGCCCGGGGGGTGGTTGATGTCCGTCATGGGAGGGTGCCCGTCCGCATCCTCAACATTGGGGAGAGGGAAGTACACTTACCCAGGTATGCTACACTCGCCAAACTGTTTGTCGTCGAACACAAAGCTATCAGGGCCGTGGAACCCTTGCCTCCATCTCCACAGGCGGAGGGTAATGGCTCCCAGAAACAAAAGGAGGACTGGTGCCAGAAACTCCATGTGGGTGCTGACTCCACTCCCCTGCACCAAAAACAAGGAGTCTACCGGGTGGTACAGGAGTACGAGAGAGTCTTTAGTAAGCACCCGCTAGACTTCGGCAGAGTAAAAGGGATAGAACACCACATCCCCACAGGGAGCCACCCACCAATAAAAGAGAGGCACAGACCTGTACCCCCTGTACATTATCAGAACGCAAAGGGCATGCTAAGAGAGATGAAAGAAGCTGGGGTTATTAGAGACAGCTGTAGCCCCTGGGCAGCCCCCTTGGTTCTGGTCAAAAAGAAAGACGGCACCATGAGAATGTGCGTCGACTATAGACAAATCAACCGTATCACTCATAAAGACGCATATCCGCTGCCTAGAATAGAGGAGTCTTTAGCCGCACTAAAATCAGCTAACTTCTTTTCTACTTTGGACCTTACTAGCGGGTACTGGCAGGTTCCTGTGGCAGAGGCTGACAAGGAGAAGACCGCCTTCACCACCCCGATGGGACTGAGTGAGTTCAACTGTATGCCTTTCGGGCTCTGCAACGCACCAGGGACCTTCCAGCGGCTGATGGAATGCTGTCTAGGGCACCGAAACTTCGAGACGGTCCTCCTTTACCTGGACGACGTGATCGTCTATTCGAAGACCTACGAGGACCACCTAAAGCACCTGGCCGAGGTGTTCGAAGCCCTGGCAGGCTATGGCCTGAAGGTAAAACCATCAAAGTGTCACCTGCTGAAACCAAAGGTCCAGTACCTAGGGCACGTGGTAAGTGCGGTAGGAGTAGCCCCCGACCCTGACAAGGTCACGGCAATCAAGAGCTGGCCAAGCCCCTCGAACATCAAGGAGGTGAGACAGTTTCTCTGGTTGGTAGGCTACTACCGAAGGTTCATCCCCGGGTTCACTAAGATGGCAGCTCCTACGCAGGATCTCCTGATAGGACAGTCTAAGTCCAGGAGCCAAAAGCCGCCCTTCATGTGGGATAAACCGGAAGAGGAGTCCTTCCGCCAGCTAAAGATGGCCCTCACAGGGGACGAGATCCTGGCCTACCCTGATTATGGCCAGCCTTTCATTCTCCACACAGATGCCAGTAATGTGGGACTGGGAGCCGTACTGTCCCAAAACCAACAGGGCAGAGAACGGGTGATCGCATACGCCAGCCGGAAGCTGAGGCCCACCGAGAGGAACCCGGAGAATTACAGCTCCTTCAAGCTAGAATTCTTGGCGCTGGTGTGGGCCGTGACGGAACGCTTCAAGCATTACCTGGCCTCCGCAAAGTTCACAGTGTACACGGACAACAACCCGTTGACACACCTGGACAATGCAAGACTGGGTGCCCTAGAACAGCGGTGGATGGCCCGTCTCTCCAACTATGACTTCGTGATCAAGTACCGGGCCGGCAAAACCAATGCCAACGCTGACGCCCTATCAAGGATGCCTCACTTACCTGAAGGTGACGAAGACCCAGAAGAGCTGGAGGAGGTAGAACTCCCCACGTTTCACCGGTATGGAGCCGCTCAACACTCTCACCGCGTGAAGGAGGAGGATCTAACAACTGTGATGATCAATCCCCTACCTCACCACAGCTGGGCCGAGACCCAAGATAGTGACCCTGCAGTCCGCCTGGTGAAAGATCTGCTGACCCGGGAAGACGCCCGCTTAGATCCAGATGCCCCAGAGGAAGCCAAGCAGCTATGGAAAGAGAAGAGCAAGCTGTTCCTCTACGAAGGCAAGTTGTACAGAAGGATTGTCAACCACCGGACGCACGAGCTGACCTGGCAAGTCGTGGTCCCAAGGCGGGATGCAGCTATGGTCCTGGGGGCTTACCATGACCGAGCGGGACACTTCGGTTGGAAGAAACTGGAGTTCCTGCTAAGAGGAAGGTTCTTTTGGGTCGGCATGAGAGGAGCTGTAGAAAAATGGTGCAGAGACTGTGGCCCTTGTCACCTGAGGAGGAAGGACCGTGCCAGCCAGAAGACACCCTTGAGGCCCATCGTCACCACGCAGCCTCTTGAGCTGGTAGCTCTAGACCACGTCAAGTTGGCTCCAAGCCGGTCAGGGTACATCTACGCCCTGACAATCGTGGACCACTATTCCCGTTTTCTCGTGGTGGTCCCGGTAAAAGACTTGACAGCCCAAACAGTGGCCAGAGCCTTCCAGCAATATTTCTGCCGTCCACACGGGTATCCGGAACAGGTCCTGACAGACCAGGGTCCAGCGTTCGAGGCTGAAATCTTCCAGGAGTTCTGCAACCTCTATGGCTGTAAGAAGATTCGTACAACGCCTTACCACCCCCAAACCAACGGGATGTGTGAGAAGATGAACAATATAGTCATTGATCTCCTGAAGACGTTGCCCCTGGAGGAACGCAGCCTGTGGCCAGAAAAACTGCCGGACCTGATAGACCTATACAACAATATCCCGGTGAATGCTACAAACTGCACCCCGGCTTACCTGATGCGAGCTAGACCAGGTAAGCTGCCCGTAGACCTGGAGATGGGAGTCCTAATACCTGAGGACACCTCCCCGGATGCGGACTGGGATACGGAAAGGCAACTGCAGTTCAAGAAGGTACAGGAGAGTGTGGAGAAGAGCCTGGCCCAGGTGAGAGAGAGGCAAGAAAAACTCTTCAATCAACACGCCCCTGCTGGTCCCCTAGAACCTGGTGAGCAAGTCCTGAAGCGAAAAAGAAGGCTACATAAGTTGGACGACCAGTGGGAAAGGGAACCCTACACCGTACTGCAGTCTGACCACGACAACCCAAAGGTGTGCGTAATCACCAAGGACGGAGGAGAAACCACTAGTGTCGTCTCCAGAGACCACCTCAAAAGGTGCCCCGAGCAACTCCGTAGTGCAGAAGAGGATCAGAGTGACCTTGAACCCGCAGAGGACAAGGAAGAAATGATCAGCACCGTTCTCGGAGAGTTCCCTCAGTCCTGGACTCGCATAAATGATGCCATAGTGGTACCCGTCCTGCATTTCCTGCAACCGGCACAGCAACAACCAACACAAGAGCCGGAAGGTGAAGAGGAGCAAGCGGTTCCAGAGGCAGAAGAGCCTGTACCAGCAGCCCAGGAGAATCAACCCTCTGCTGACAGTGAGCCTGCCATGCCTGTGGTAAGCCAAAGGACCCGCAGACAGCTGCCTGCCCTACCCGTACACCCAGCTGGTAGCTGTACCCCTAACGCTAGTGGGGAAAGCCAGGTTGGTCCACCACCAGACAGTGGGCTACGTATGTCAACCAGGAGCACAAAGGGGCAGATACCCGCTCGCTGGAGAATATAGAGCGCGCAAAGATTGTAAATAACCCTGTTGCCAAATGTTGAATTGTTTGCCAAGTTACATGCATGTTTGGTAATTCTGTGTTTCAGTTTCTTGCAGCTACCGTAAGGACTCAAAGGTTATGGACTTTTTATAACTGGGACTTTGCATGGACTGCTTTCGGAGCCTAACCCAGGAATGAACTAAGACTGTAAAGGACTTGGGGTAGGACAGACCTCCACCTGGTTAAGGCTCCCCGTTGTGCTGGTGATATGGACACCCGGTCACAGACCACACTGTGACCTTAAGAACTCAATCTGTGCGTCACTTGTATACTAATGTTTTATGGTATGCATATTGTCTTTGTATATTGTTTAGTCCCGGAGTACTAAATTTCACTAGGGGGGAATGTGTCACCCTGGCCTAGATGCCACAAGTGTAAATAAAGCTGTTTCTGAGAGCAAGGGGGAGGTTCTCTAGTCAGGGAAACATTAGCATGCAGTACCTCCTGTCTCAGGCCAGTAGGGGGAGCAGGCTGCCCCTATAAAAGCTGGTACTGGGCGCAGGGTTAGAGAGAACTTGATGGCCTGTCTCAGCACTGAGACTTGTCCCAGAGCAGAGCAGGGACAGACAGTTGCACTGCACCTAAGAGGAAGTGTGGCAGGAGGAGAGCCACAAGCCAGAGACAAGAGGCGAAGAGAGCCTGTCTTGGCAGAAAGAGGACTTAATTTACCAGACTTTGGTGTCTGAGGCTGGGAGGATTCCACATTCTCCAGCAGAGAACCAGTTCGCAAGGGACTGTATATTCCTTGGCCTAAGAAGCCTGGAGGCCCTGCCACAACCGAAGGGACCAGTAAAGCCGTACAAGGCTGGGAGCAGAAAGGAACCCACGTCGCAGGCCATACAGGTGAGAATACACGGAAAGCTCGGAAACGTGGGCTGTTACCCTATAACGAGGAGATAGCCAGAAGGAGCACAGAAAGCACGGTAGGCCTACACCCTCACCCTGACCAGGGCCAATTTCCCCGTTGCTCTCAGACATCCAGGTCACCTCCTAGCCGGGACTGTTTGTGGGTCAATTTACCTGTTCTAGTAAAGACCCTGGACTGCAACCTGTTGTCTGCGTGCTCCTTGCTCCTCCAGCACTATCAGCACTGGGACTCTCGCTACCATCACTCCCAACATCCATTATACTGCCCTGGGGCCGCACTCTTCCCGTGGGGAGTCACACTACCCTAGCTGCACACTTCATCAGCCCCAGCGGTCTGCATGCAGCGGCGGTTCCTAATAACCGCAATCCACGGGTGGCGTAGTCGGACATAATCAACCGCACATAACGGACTACCACTGGCCTGACCACCCTGAGCCACGGAACCGGGTTGCCACTACTACTCCCATCGTTCCCCTACTGCCCGGATCTGAGTGCCCCACAGCCCAGGGGGCGAGTCACTCGCTATACTGCATTATCCTCTATACTGCTTTATCCACAATACTACTTTACCCACTATACTACTTTACTCGCTAAACTGCTTTATCCGCTATACTTTTTTACCCACTATACTGTTATATATACTATACTGCTTTACCCTCTATACTGCTTCATCCACTATACTTCTTTATCTGCTATACTGCTCTAGCCTCTATACTGCTTTATCCATTATACTGCTTCATCCACTATACTGCTTTACTCGCTATTCTGCTTTACACACTTTACCACTTCATCCACTATACTGCTTCATCCACTATACTGCTTTACCCACTATACTGCTTTACCAACAATAGTGCTTCACCCACTATACTGCGTTATCTATTATACTGCTTCATCCACTATCCTGCTTTACCCACTATATTGCTTCATCCATTATACTGCTTCACCCACTATACTGCTATATCAACTATAATGCTCTAACCTCAATACTGCTTTATCCATTATACTGCTTCATCCACTTTACTCACTATACTCACTATTACTATATCCACTTTACTCACTATATTGTTTTACCCACTATACTGCTATATCTACTATACTGCTTTATTCACTATTCTGCTTTGCTCACTATATTGTTTTACCCACTATACGGCTATATCTACTATACTGCTTTACCCACTATACTGCTTCATCCACCATACTGCTATACCCAATATAATGCTCTAACCTCTATACTGATTTATCCATTATACTGCTTCATTCACTATACTGCTTTACTCACTTTACTGCTTTACTCACTATATTGCTTCACCCACTATACTGCTTTACCCACTATACTGCTTCATCCACTATTCTGCTTTACTCGCTATACTACTTTACCCACTATATTGCTTCATCCACTATACTGATTCACTCACTATACTGCTTTAGCCACTATACTGCTTCATCCACTATACTGCTTCATCCACTGTACTGCTTCATCCACTAAACTGCTAAACTCGCTACACTGCATTACCACTATACTACTATATCTACTATACTGCTTTATCCACTATTCTGCTTTACTCGCTATCCTGCTTTACCCACTATAATGCTTCATGCACTATATAGCTTCACCCACTATACTGCTATATCCACTATAATACTCTACCCTCTATACTGCTTTATCCATTATACTGCTTCATCCACTATACTGCTTTGCTCGCTACATTGCTTAACCCACTATACTGCTATATCTACTATACTGCTTTATCCACTATACTGCTTTCCTCTCTATACTGATTTACCCACTATACCGCCTCATCCGCTATACTGTTTCACTCGATATACTGCTTTACCCCTATACAGCTTCATCCACTATACTGCTTCACCCACTATACTGCTATAACCACTATACTGCTCTACCCTCTATACTGCTTTATCCATTATACTGCTTCATCCACTATACTGCTTTACTCGCTATATTGCTTTACCTACCATACTGCTATATCTACTATACTGCTTTATCCACTATACTGCTTCATCCACTATACTGCTTTACCCACTATACTGCTTCACCCACTATACTGCTTCACCCACTATACTGCTTCACCCACTATACTGCTTCATCCACTATTCTGTCTTAATCACTTGTGACAGTGTCACTGGTTTTATATGTGAGGGGAGGTATGTGTCACTCAGGATGCTCTACTGTGTGAACTAAGACCTACTTTAATTTTCTGCCAGTGTGTTATATGCTGGTAGATTTATTCTGTTAAAGGGTGTGCGGTTTTATGGGAATGGCAAAGAGGGTGGGACGCCACTCCCCCTACCTCCCCTCAGGGTGTGGCTGAGCAATATGTAAAAGCTCAGTCCTTTTATTTTTCTCTGGAGTGTGGTCTGGAGAGGGAAGTCTCCAGATAGTATTGTGGAAGCTGCAGAGCTTGTTACCTGTGCAGTTTATGCTACCGAGAGCGGGCGGAACCCACTCACCTATGGACTG
Organism: Phyllobates terribilis; assembly: GCF_046119375.1. Lineage (NCBI taxonomy): Eukaryota > Metazoa > Chordata > Amphibia > Anura > Dendrobatidae > Phyllobates > Phyllobates terribilis. The sequence continues at coordinate 408,916,259 of NW_027362771.1, read as the reverse complement.
AGCTATAATTTGTTTTGTTTTTCCGTTTTACCCAAGGGGGTCTTGTTTATTTTTCCTGCGGAACCCTGCATGTGTTTATGCCAGATAATAAACCAGCAGAAAGGTAACCTGAGAACGTATGTCCTGAGTCTGCCTCCGGGAGAGCCGAGCGAGTCGTCTTGCCACAGTTGGTGTGAGAGTGCGTGCAGATTTCCAGGAACACGTGTACCTGCCACAAAGACTGGTGGATGTCCTGGGTGAAGGCTGCCAGCCAGCCAAAGAAGTTCAGCAGCATGGAGGAGCTCATTAAGCACCTGGTCCAGAGCCAACAGAGCATGCAGCAGCAACACCTACAGAGCCAGCAGAGTATGCAGCAGGCCCAGCAGAGCATGCAGCAGCAGCACCAGGAGACGAACAAACTGTTGCTTCAGCAAATCCAGTTGCAGCAAAAGTCACAGCAGCAGCACCAGCAGGAGGCGCAACAGCAGATACAGCTTTTGGCAGGAGCCATCCAGAGCAGGGCGGCCGCCCCACCCCCAGGGCCGACTGATGATTCTCACGTCAGGAAGGTGGGCCATGCAGAAGATGACCCCTGGGGATGATGTAGAAGCATTTCTGACTGTTTTTGAGAGGGTGGCTGATCAGGAGAGACTTCCACCAGCACAGTGGGCAGAGGTTCTGGCGCCATATTTATCGGGTGAACCCCAGAAGGCGTATTTTGACTTGGCGCTGCAAGATGCTAAGGAGTATCCAAAACTAAAGACAGAGATCTTAGCATATCTGGGAGTAAATATGGCGGTGAGAGCCCAACGAGTTCATCACTGGGCGTATGCTAGCAACAAACCCGCTCGCTCACAGATGTTTGACCTCCTGCATCTTGTTCAGAAGTGGCTACAACCGGAGTCCTCCACTCCGGCCCAGATGGTTGAGCGGGTGGTGATTGACAGATTCATGCATTCCCTTCCCAAGCCAGTATAGACCTGGGTTGCCCAGGGTGATCCCCAGAACGCAGATGACTTCATCGGCCAGGTAGAGAGGTACCAGGTAGTTGACAGATCTCTTGGGAAACCGGATGCAGTCACTTCTCCCTACTGGGATACCCAAAAGGGGACGGGTTCAGCACGGAAGGGGTCTAGAGCCACCACTGGGGACGTCCCACTCCCACTGAAGGTGCCGTTAGAACGGTTGGTAAAGATATAGTTTGTTGGCGGTGTCACAACCCTGGACATGTAGCCACCAGGTGTCAAATATCCCCTGAGCCCATGAACTGCAGCCTAGGCCGACGGGTCTCCTAATATGCCTATCCAGCCTGAAGCGTGGACTGTCGACCCGGCGAGGGGCCGCAAGTGTGTGCAGTGTCCATTAATGGAGTAAAAGTGCTTGGGCTGTTGGACTCTGGGAGTCTGGTGATCTTGATCAGAGCAACCCTTCCCCACCAGTTGATCCCTTCCAAAACCCTGGGCGTTCGGTGCATCCATGGTGATGCCAAGGACTAACCCATGGCCACAGTGACAGTGGGGACAGACTGTGGTGCCAAGTCCCATGAAGTCGGGGTAGTGAAGGAACTGATACACCTCGTCATATTGGTCCATGATTTTTCCTTATTCTGGGACTTGTGGGGGAAGGAAAGTGGACTAAGTAACTTGGGGAAAAGCCAGGTCCTTGAAGAAGAACCCCCGACGAAGTCTCAGATGGAGGAGTTCCCACTGTGCGTCCTTGTTGGTGACGAGGGTGAGACGGTGACCGAGGAGGCCGACCTCCCTGCGTTAGATATGTCCAGAGAGAACTTTGGGACTGCTCAAGTTCGAGACCTGACCTTAAAAGGGGCGTTTGACCAGGTTACTGTATGTAATGGGGTTGCCCAAGAGCCGGGGGCCGACACCAGATTCCCCCACTTTGCAGTGCAGGGGGAGTTGCTATATCGGGTGGCCAAACTGAGGGGCGATGAGATAGTGGAACAGCTGTTAGTGCCGGGGCCATACAGACGGTGGGTGCTAGATATGGCCCATTCACATGTTCTGTGGGGACACCTAGGGGTCGAGAATACTCAGGAGAGGATACTGAGAAGGTTTTATTGACCAGGGTGTTATCGAGAAGTTCAAAACTATTGTAGGTCCTGCCCCACCTCCCAAATAACCGCTCCCTCCTCCCACTTCTGTAGCCCCTTAGTCGCACTACCTGTGATAGAGGTTCCCTTTGAGAGGATTGCCATGGACCTCGCGGGCCCCTTAGTTAAATCAGCTCGGGGCTACCAATATATCCTGGTCATCATGGACTATGCGACCCTGTACCCTGAAGTGGTTCCCCTAAGGAACTCGTCCAGTAAAAGTATAGCCCGAGAGCTGGTCCATATTTTTGCTCGGACAGGTCTGCCAAAAGAGATTCTGACAGACCAAGGAACCCCCTTCATGAGCAAGGTGATGAAGGAGCTTTGCAGAGTCCTTCAGATAACTCAGCTTCGGACCTCGGTTTATCATCCACAGACGGATGGCCTAATGGAACGCTTCAACAAGACCTTAAAGGCGATGCTCAAGAAGGTCGTTGAAAAGGATGGGCGAGACTGGGACTACCTGCTCCCATTTCTGCTTTTCTCGGTCAGAGAAGTTCCTCAAGCCTCCACTGGCTTCTCTCCATTTGAGGTCCTATATGGGCAGCATCCAAGAGGTCTCCTAGACATCGCCAAGGAAACTTGGGAGGCTGAAGTCACTCCACACCGGAGTATCATCGAACATGTCGCCCAGTTACAGGAGAGAATGTCAAAGGTGATGCCCATCGTAAAGGAAAATCTCCTCCAGGCGCAGGAAGCCCAGGCGAGGGTCTATAACCGGTCGGCGAAACTAAGACAGTTCTAGCCCGGGGACCGTGTTTTGGTGCTGATCCCTACCGTCGAGAGCAAGTTCCTCGCCAAATGGCAAGTTCCATACGAGGTGGTGGAGAAAGTCAGCGAGGTTAATTATAAAGTCCACAAGCCTGGACGAAGAAAGCCGCATCAAATATATCATGTAAACTTGCTCAAGCCGTGGCGGGACCGTGAACCTGTGGAAACTCCTTGCCTGGGAGCCGCACCAGAGGGCAAGGTGGAGGAGATCACTATTGCAGAGACTCTATCACCGGCCCAGAAGCAACAGTGTTGAGAATTACTACAGAGGAATCGGCAGCTGTTCTCAGAGTTGCCGGGGCATACTCAAGTTGTAGAGCATGACGTGCTGACAGAGCCACACGTACGAGTGAATCTGAAGACGTATCGGATTCCAAAAGCACGCCGGGAGGTGATCTCAGCTGAGGTGAAGAGGATGTTAGACCTCGGGGTAATAGAGGAGTCAAAGAGTGGGTGGTCGAGCCCAATCATCCTCGTGCTGAAACCCAATGGAGAGTGGAGGTTTTGTAATGACTACCGCCGGCTGAATGAGGTATCCAAGTGTGACGTGTACCCCATGCCCTGAGTCGACGAACTCATCTAGAGGCTTGGACCGGCGAGGTACATCACCACTCTTGACCTAACGAAGGGCTACTGGCAGATCCCCATGTCCCAGATGGCTAAGGAAAAGACGGCTTTCTCAACACCTGATGGGTGTTTTCAATGCACGCGGATGCCGTTTGGACTACAGGGGGCCACAGCCACGTTCCAGAGGGCTATGGATCGGATCCTAGCCCCACATAAGAAGTATGCCGCAGCCTACCTCGACGACATTGTGGTCTTTAGCCCAGAGTGGGCTAGTCACCTACCTAAACTACAGGCCGTTCTGGAGGCGCTAAGGAAGGCAGGATTTACCATAAATCCGAGAAAGTGTGCCATCGGAAAAGAGGAGGCCAAGTACCTGGGCTATGTTGTTGGGAGAGGCAAAAGAAAGCCGCAAATCAAGAAAGTGGAGGCAATTCAAACCTGGCCACAACTGCTCTCGAAGAAGCAGGTGAGAGCATTCCTGGAAATGGTGGGATACTACCGGCGGTTTATCCCGAATTTCGCTATGATTGGCGCGCCACTAACGGATCTTCTAAAAGGCACCAAATCAACCATGGTGAAATGGACGGAAGAAACGGAGACCGACAGTTGAAGCTAACACTGTGCAAGCAGCCCGTCCTGGTCGCGCCAGACTTCAAGAAAGAATTTGTGGTCCAGACAGACGCTTCAGAGGTTGGTCTAGGAGCCATACTCTCCCAAGAGATAAATGGGGAAGAGCATCCCATTCTCTATCTAAGCCGAAAGCTGTCCTCCTGCGAGAAGAACTACGCCATAGTAGAGAAAGAGTGTTTAGCCATAAAATGGGTTGTGGATACACTGAAATATTACCTACTAGGCTGGAAGTTTAAATTAGTATCAGACCATGCCCCGTTGAGATGGTTGAGGGAGAAGAGGGGTAAAAATGCCAGGGTAGCTAGATGGTTCCTAGAGCTTCAAGATTTTAACTTTCACATGGAGCATAGGCCCGGGAAGTTACATGGGAATGCAGATGCCCTCTCTAGGATTCCTTGCCTGGTGTCAGAAGGTGCCCAAACCCCCGGTTTTGGGCAGAGTGGGGGAATATGTGACAGTGTCACTGGTTTTATATGTGAGGGGAGGTATGTGTCACTCAGGATGCTCTCCTGTGTGAACTAAGACCTACTTTATTTTTCTACCAGCGTGTTATATGCTGGTAGATTTATTCTGTTAAAGGGTGTGCGGTTTTATGGGAATGGCAAAGAGGGCGGGACGCCATTCCCCCTACCTCCCCTCAGGGTGTGGCTGAGCAATGTGTAAAAGCTCAGTCCTTTTTTTTTTCTCTGGAGTGTGGTCTGGAGAGGGAAGTCTTCAGACAGTATTGTGGAAGCTGCAGAGCTTGTTACCTCTGCAGTTCATTCTACCGAGAGCGGGCGGAACCCGCTCACCTATGGACTGAACTATACTTTGTTTTGTTTTTCCGTTTAACCCAGGGGGGGTCTTGTTGATTTTTCCTGCGGAACCCTGCATGAGTTTATGCCAGATAATAAACCAGCAGAAAGGTAACCTGAGAACGTGTGTCCTGAGTCTGCCTCCGGGAGAGGCGAGCGAGTCGTTTTGCCACACACTATACTGCTTTACCCACTATACTGCTTCATCCACTCTAATGATACACTCATTATACTGCTTTACCCACTATGCTGCTATATCTACTAAACTGCTTTATCCACTATACTGCTATATCCACTATACTGCTTTATCTGCTATACTGCTTTATCCACTATACTTCTTTACCCACTATACTGCTATATATACTATACTGCTTTATCTACTATACTGCTTTACCCACTATACTGCTTTAACCACTATACTGCTTTACCCACTATACCACTTTACTCGCTATACTGCTTCATCCACTATACTTCTTCACCCACTGTACTGCTAAATAAACTATACTGCTCTACCCTCTATACTACTTTATCCATTATACTGGTTCATGCATTATACTGCTTCATCCACTATACTGCTAAACTTGCTATTCTGCTTTACCCACTATACTGCTATATCTACTATACTGCTTTATCCACTATACTGCTATATCCACTATACTGCTTTATCTGCTATACTGCTTTATCCGCTATACTACTTTATCCGATATACTGCTTTACCCACTATACTGCTATATACACTATACTGCTTTACCCTATATACTGCTTTACTTGTTATACTGCTTTACCCACTATAATACTTTACTCGCTATACTGCTTTACCCACTATACTGCTTCATCCACTATACTGCTTTATCTGCTATACTGCTCTACCCTCTCTACTGCTTTATCCATTATACTGCTTCATCCACTATACTGCTTTAATCGCTTTACTACTTTACCCACTATACCGCTTTATCCACTCTACTTCTTCATCCACTATACCTCATTACCTACTATACTTCTTCACCCACTATACTGCTACACCAACTATGCTGTTCTACCCTCTATACTGCTTTATCCATTATACTGATTCATGCATTATACTGCTTCATCCACTATACTGCTAAACTTGCTATACTGCTTTACCCACTATACTGCTATATATACTATACTGTTTTATCCACTATACTGCTATATCCACTATACTGCTTTAACTGCTATACTGCTTTATCTGCTATACTGCTTTATCCGCTATACTACTTTATCCGATATACTGCTTTACCCACTATACTGCTATATACACTATACTGCTTTACCCTATATACAGCTTTACTCCCTATACTGCTTTACCCACTATAATACTTTACTCGCTATACTGCTTTACCCACTATACTGCTTCATCCACTATACTGCTTTATCTGCTATACTGCTCTACCCTCTATACTGCTTTATCCATTATACTGCTTCATCCACTATACTGCTTTACTCGCTTTACTACTTTACCCACTATACCGCTTCATCCACTCTACTTCTTCATCCACTATACTGCTTTACCCACTATACTTCTTCACCCACTATACTGCTACACCAACTATGCTGCTTCACCCACTATACTGCTTTATCCATTATACTGCTTCATCCACTATACTGCTTTACCCACTATACTGCTTCATCCACTATACTGCTATAACCACTATACTGCTTTACTCACTATTCTGGTTTACTTGCTATACTTCTTTACCCACTATACTGCTTCATCCACTATACTGCTATATCTACTATACTGCTTTATCCACTATACTGCTATATCCACTATACGGATTTCATTGCTATACTGCTTTATCCGCTACACTGCTTTATACGCTATACTTCTTTACCCACTATACTGGTATATATACTTTACCCTCTATACTGCTTTATCCGCTATACTGCTTTACCCACTATACTACTTTATCCGCTATACTGCTTTACCCACTATACTGCTTTACCCACTATACTAGTTTACTCGCTATACTGCTTTACCCACTATACTGTTTCACCCACTATACTGCTGACGCGCCCCCTGGGCCTGTGCTGTGCAGGGGATACCCGGAGCCGGGCCTTCTGTAAGATGCTGGGGGTTGTAGTCTACGTGTGGCGGCGACCCGGTCCGTGCACAGGGTGGTCAAACCAGTGGCAGTCTATTGGTATTGTAATTGTCCGACTACGCCACCCGTGGATTGCGGTCAGTGGGGACCGCCGCTGCGCTGCAGACTGCTGAGGCTGATGTTATATGCGCAGCCAGGAATGGGATGACTCCCCACGGGAGAAGTATTGCCTCAGGGCAGCTAGAGTGAATGTTGGGAGTGATGGTGTGAGCGTCCCAGTACTGATGGTGCTGGTGCGGCGATGAAACACAGAGACTTGTAATTGCAGTTTCCAATGCTTTACTCACAGTTGTTATTCTGGTCACTTGTGCACATGAGGGACCGCCTGAGCCGTGCTGAGTTCACCAGGCAAGGGACTCGACCAACTCCCAGGCAACTCCAGAGCGTGGCACAGGGCTCCCTTCCTTTCCTTTCTCTGGCCGTCCCCACCAGTGACCCACCTTTGTCCAGCTCCCTCGGGCCTTCTCTTGGTGGAACCTATCTCCGGTATCCCTGACCCTATGCTGTATGCTTTCCTGGTGGATGTAGTGAGGAGTCGCACCAAGATGTGGTAACAACCTCCGGTCTTTGGCTGAGGAATCTGTTGCCTCCACCAATTTGGGTTCCGGTACCCTGTTCTGCCAACCCTTCACCCTGTATCTCCTGGGCATATGGGGTTCCTTCTGTCCTCGTGTCTCTGGGCCTTTCTCTGTGTTCCTTGTTTCCTTTCTCCTCTGTTCCAGTTCCTTTCTTACTTTCCTTTCCATTCCTTCTCCTCTCTCTTTCTGTTGTTTCTGGCCTCCACTCCCGGCCTGCCTCTGGAGCTGGGCCCAGACTGAGCCACAGCTCCCTGTCAGCCCTCTCTGGCTGAACTCCTCTCTGAACTGGCTCCTCTCTGAACTGGCTCCTCTCTGAACTGGCTCAACTTCTAAGATGGTGCCCACCTTATATACCTCCCTCTATGTGTGAGCCCAGGTGACTAGCAACCAATGGGCTCCTACCTATGCCCAGAAACCCACTCCTATCTGCTCCTACACCACTGGGTATTCCACCCCCCGCCCCACTCCAGCCAGGGACAGATGCTGTCGTGCCTGCACTTCTGTCTAGTGGGAGAACCGTTGAGCTGTCCCTCGGAAATGGGGTGTGTGTGGTGCATGCAGCCTACCGAGTCCTGGTCCACACTCCATCCTTACCCGGGAGTGGAATATCACACCTCTGGTTTGAGGTGCAATACCCCTGTAGCAGCCGAGCCCTCGGGGTGCTGCATTCCCCCCTGGTAAATCACAGCACGTCCTCGGGCTGGAAAAGAGCAAAACAATTTAAAACATACAAATTTTTAGAATGCATTCGCATATAAGACATTTAACCAACACTCATCCCTTTATGGGAGGTACTCTTTTCTTTCCAACGTTACTGGTACAAAACATTTTACTAATGCCACCGGAACTGTTTTCTAAAATACTATATAAAACTTTGGCATTATTATTTTAGCAGCATATTAAACTTTTCAATTTAAGACATTTTCAAGTAAAACATTTTCAAACAGATTCTTGAACTCTGGCCGCTGTGCAACTTGCGACCAGGAAAAGGTGCAACAGTCCATTTAATCCGCCTTGAGGTAGACGTTGCGGTTTTTGTATAAAACCAGTAGGGGGCGCTTTAAGAAGCGCAACTATTTACAAGGGGTTGGCCGCTCTCAGTCCTCGGCCAGTGGGGATAGGGGAATGGCTGCTCACAGTCCTCAGCCTGGTTAGGGATTAGGGGCAATTTTTAAACAGTCAACAGTTCACTATTTGTCCCAACGGGGACCACACTTTCACATACGGGAACAGTTCCATTTTACCGTTTACTGGTAATGGTGTCCTCCTCGCTCTTCCGGGTAGTCTTCAGGTCCGTCCGAACCCTCAGGGTAGTCCATGTCTGGGCGGTACCGCAGTTCCTCCTCTGTTAGACGGTGGACATGGAGGGCATACAGTCCCTTTGCGCCCTTGTGCCGGGTGTAGGTGACCATGTCGCCGGGGTACAGGTCACGGCTGTGGTGTCCCTCTGGCAAGTGGCTTTCCACGTCTCTCCTGGTGACGAAGACATCGGTGTCAGCCTCCGGGTCTCTGATGAAGCCCCAGCCATGCTCTAGCTGGAACTTTACTACGGTCCCGGTGGCTCTGGGACCGCGGATGGCTTGGGAGTCCTGATGCCCCTCCTCTTCTGCTCCGCGCTCCGGGCTTGGAGTCGCTCCTCCCTTATGCGCCTCTGCCGCCGCTCCCTTTCATAGGTGGCCGGGTCTCCTGGGTGAACCCCATGAGATTCTCGCCGGTGGGGTCCCATGCAAACTGGGCATCCTCCGGCGGGGGTGGAGCGATGTTCGCAGGCTCCGGGGCCGGGACCAGAGGCTCGCTCAGAGGTTGTTCTTTCCGGAGACGGGGGTTGACAAACTCCGGTAGCCACTCAAAGGGCAGCCCGTCCGGGCTGGTATGGTGGGCGCACAGGTCCGCACCCAGGAGTGGCACCGCGGGCTTCGGATGGGTGGCAGCGCCCGGGGGCACTCGGCCTTGCGACCAGGCCAGTGGTCGCTTGTTGGTCGCGCCCGGGGGTGGCACCGCCAAGGTAGGGGGCGCTGGTGAGGCAGCGGCACCCGAGTGTGTTAGGCCTTGCGTCCCGGCCTGTGACGTCTCCCGCTTTACGGCGCCCGGGTTCAGAGGGCACAGCGCGGGGCGGGGCGTGACAGTGACGTTTGCAGCCTGAAGCCTAGATGGCGGCGGTGGAGGCATGATGTCAGGTACGGTCCCCGGGGCTTCGGGTCTCACAGTGCAGGGTGAGGGCAGGCTGGTGTTCCCAGGGCTTGGGGTGGTGGCGTCCCCATTACCTGCCTCGGTCTCCGTGGCCTCCTCCGCGGCATCGTCTGCAGCTGCCGGTCCCTCTTTTCCGCGCCCAGCGGTAAGCGCGCTGCCCGGTCCCGGCGGGGTCCTCCGCTGGCTGCCTTCGTGCTGCCGGGCCGTCTCCTCTCTCCACCCGGCAAACACATCCCGCTGCGCCCGGACCATCCTCCTGTTCAGGTCTTCCAGTGCTGTGCGCGCACTGTCCGGGTCCCTGGGCAGCTGGGCTAGCAACTCTGTCAAGCTGTAGGGTGGCTCAGCTTGCAGCAGGCTGCGGGCCAGGGTGCTGGTGGGATTCGCTGCTCCCTCCATCTCCGGGTGCAGCAGGTCCAGACTCATCCAGGCCGCGCCCGGCCCCACAGTTTTCTTTCCTATCCGCCCCCATGGGGGGTGGTCTTGGGGGCATCTGCTGACAATCACCTTTAGGGGCAGCCCCCCCACGTTGAAAGACATCTCCACTGCTGCATTCATGGCTGGTGGGGACGGGCTCCTTCTTTGGCGCGATTCTGGGACCTGGCCCACGATGGGAGGTGGCTTCCTGCTGTCTTTTGGTGCACACATAATGGCTTCCGCTCTGCCAGGGCGGGAAAAACGGATGAAGATGGCGGGAAACGGTCCAAGATGGTGTCTGATGGCGGGAATCGGCTCCGGATGGCGGGAAACGACTCCGGACAGCGGGAAACTTCTGGAAATGGCGGGAGACTTCTTTTCAAGGTACATGTACGATCTTCTTCAGGCACGCAATACCCGCTTGTGGCGGGTTGGTAAAGATCCTGCCGACTACACCAAAAGTTGACGCGCCCCCTGGGCCTGTGCTGTGCAGGGGATACCCGGAGACGGGCCTTCTGTAAGATGCTGGGGGTTGTAGTCTCCGTGTGGCGGCGACCCGGTCCGTGCCCAGGGTGGTCAAACCAGTGGCAGTCTATTGGTATTGTAATTGTCCGACTACGCCACCCGTGGATTGCGGTCAGTGGGGACCGCCGCTGCGCTGCAGACTGCTGAGGCTGATGTTATATGCGCAGCCAGGAATGGGATGACTCCCCACGGGAGAAGTATTGCCTCAGGGCAGCTAGAGTGAATGTTGGGAGTGATGGTGTGAGCGTCCCAGTACTGATGGTGCTGGTGCGGCGATGAAACACAGAGACTTGTAATTGCAGTTTCCAATGCTTTACTCACAGTTGTTATTCTGGTCACTTGTGCACATGAGGGACCGCCTGAGCCGTGCTGAGTTCACCAGGCAAGGGACTCGACCAACTCCCAGGCAACTCCAGAGCGTGGCACAGGGCTCCCTTCCTTTCCTTTCTCTGGCCGTCCCCACCAGTGACCCACCTTTGTCCAGCTCCCTCGGGCCTTCTCTTGGTGGAACCTATCTCCGGTTTCCCTGACCCTATGCGGTATGCTTTCCTGGTGGATGTAGTGAGGAGTCGCACCAAGATGTGGTAACAACCTCCAGTCTTTGGCTGAGGAATCTGTTGCCTCCACCAATTTGGGTTCCGGTACCCTGTTCTGCCAACCCTTCACCCTGTATCTCCTGGGCATATGGGGTTCCTTCTGTCCTCGTGTCTCTGGGCCTTTCTCTGTGTTCCTTGCTTCCTTTCTCCTCTGTTCCAGTTCCTTTCTTAATTTCCTTTCCTTTCCGTTCCTTCTCCTCTCTCTTTCTGCTGTTTCTGGCTTCCACTCCAGGCCTGCCTCTGGAGCTGGGCCCAGACTGAGCCACAGCTCCCTGTCAGCCCTCTCTGGCTGAACTCCTCTCTGAACTGGCTCCTCTCTGAACTGGCTCCTCTCTGAACTGGCTCAACTTCTAAGATGGTGCCCACCTTATATACCTCCCTCTATGTGTGAGCCCAGGTGACTAGCAACCAATGGGCTCCTACCTATGCCCAGAAACCCACCCCTATCTGCTCCTACAACACTGGGTATTCCACCCCCCGCCCCACTCCAGCCAGGTACAGATGCTGTCGTGCCTGCACTTCTGTCTAGTGGGAGAACCGTTGAACTGTCCCTCGGAAATGGGGTGTGTGTGGTGCATGCAGCCTACCGAGTCCTGGTCCACACTCCATCCTTACCCGGGAGTGGAATATCACACCTCTGGTTTGAGGTGCAATACCCCTGTAGCAGCCAAGCCCTCGGGGTGCTACATTCCCCCCTGGTAAATCACAGCACGTCCTCGGGCTGGAAAAGAGCAAAACAATTTAAAACATGCAAATTTTTAGAATGCATTCGCATATAAGACATTTAACCAACACTCATCCCTTTATGGGAGGTACTCTTTTCTTTCCAACGTTACTGGTACAAAACATTTTACTAATGCCACCGGAACTGTTTTATAAAATACTATATAAAACTTTGGCATTATTATTTTAGCAGCATATTAAACTTTTCAATTTAAGACATTTTCAAGTAAAACATTTTCAAACAGATTCTTGAACTCTGGCCGCTGTGCAACTTGCGAACAGGAAAAGGTGCAACAGTCCATTTAATCCGCCTTGAGGTAGACGTTGCGGTTTTTGTATAAAACCGGTAGGGGGTGCTTTAAGAAGCGCAACTATTTACAAGGGGTTGGCCGCTCTCAGTCCTCGGCCAGTGGGGATAGGGGAATGGCTGCTCACAGTCCTCAGCCTGGTTAGGGATTAGGGGCAATTTTAAACAGTCAACAGTTCACTATTTGTCCCAACGGGGACCACACTTTCACAAACGGGAACAGTTCCATTTTACCGTTTACTGGTAATGGTGTCCTCCTCGCTCTTCCGGGTAGTCTTCAGGTCCGTCCGGACCCTCAGGGTAGTCCATGTCTGGGCGGTACCGCAGTTCCTCCTCTGTTAGACGGTGGACATGGAGGGCATACAGTCCCTTTGCGCCCTTGTGCTGGGTGTAGGTGACCACGTCGCCGGGGTACAGGTCACGGCCGTGGTGTCCCTCTGGCAAGTGGCTTTCCACGTCTCTCCTGGTGACGAAGACGTCGGTGTCAGCCTCCGGGTCTCTGATGAAGCCCCAGCCATGCTCTAGCTGGAACTTTACTACGGTCCCGGTGGCTCTGGGACCGCGGATGGCTTGGGAGTCCTGACGGGCCCTCCTCTACTGCTCTGCGCTCCGGGCTTGGAGTCGCTCCTCCCTTATGCGCCTCTGCCGCCGCTCCCTTTCATAGGTGGCCAGTTGCTGACGGCAGCAATCCAGGCACTGGCTGCTTCCGCCCGGGTCTCCTGGGTGAACCCCATGAGATTCTCGCCGGTGGGGTCCCATGCAAACTGGGCATCCTCCGGCGTGGGTGGAGCGATGTTGGCAGGCTCCGGGGTCGGGACCAGAGGCTCGCTCAGAGGTTGTTCTTTCCGGAGACGGAGGTTGACAAACTCCGGTGGCCACTCAAAGGGCAGCCCGTCCGGGCTGGTATGGTGGGCGTACAGGTCCGCACCCAGGAGTGGCACCGCGGGCTTCGGATGGGTGGCAGCGCCCGGGGGCACTCGGCCTTGCGACCAGGCCGGTGGTCGCTTGTTGGTCGCGCCCGGGGGTGGCACCGCCAAGGTAGGGGGCGCTGGTGAGGCAGTGGCGCCCGAGTGTGTTAGGCCTTGCGTCCCGGCCTGTGACGTCTCCCGCTTTACGGCGCCCGGGTTCAGAGGGCACAGCGCGGGGCGGGGCGGGGCGTGACGGTGACGTTTGCAGCCTGAGGCCTAGCTGGCGGAGGTGGAGGCATGATGTCAGGTACGATCCCCGGGGCTTCGGGTCTCACAGTGCAGGGTGAGGGCAGGCTGGTGTTCCCAGGGCTTGGGGTGGTGGCGTCCCCATTACCTGCCTCGGTCTCCGTGGCCTCCTCCGTGGCGTCGTCTGCAGCTGCCGGTCCCTCTTTTCCACGCCCAGCGGTAAGCGCGCTGCCCGGTCCCGGCGGGGTCCTCCGCTGGCTGCCTTCGTGCTGCCGGGCCATCTCCTCTCTCCACCCGGCAAACACATCCCGCTGCGCCCGGACCATCCTCCTGTTCAGGTCTTCCAGTGCTGTGCGCTCACTGTCCGGGTCCCTGAGCAGCTGGGCTAGCAACTATGTCAAGCTGCAGGGTGGCTCAGCTTGCAGCAGGCTGCGGGCCAGGGTGCTGGTGGGGTTCGCTGCTCCCTCCATCTCCGGGTGCAGCAGGTCCAGACTCATCCAGGCCGCGCCCGGCCCCACAGTTTTCTTTCCTATCCGCCCCCATGGGGGGTGGTCTTGGGGGCATCTGCTGACAATCACCTTTAGGGGCAGCCCCCCCACGTTGAAAGACATCTCCACTGCTGCATTCATGGCTGGTGGGGGCGGGCTCCTTCTTTGGCGCCATTCTGGGACCTGGCCCACGATGGGAGGTGGCTTCCTGCTGTCTTTTGGTGTGCACATAATGGCTTCCGCTCTGCCAGGGCGGGAAAAACGGATGAAGATGGCGGGAAACGGTCCAAGATGGCGTCTGATGGCGGGAATCGGCTCTGGATGGCGGGAAACGACTCCGGACGGCGGGAAACTTCTGGAAATGGCGGGAGACTTCTTTTCAAGGTACATGTACGATCTTCTTCAGGCACGCAATAACTGCTTGTGGCGGGTTGGTAAAGATCCTGCCGACTACGCCAAAAGTTGACGCGCCCCCTGTGCCTGTGCTGTGCAGGGGATACCCGGAGCCAGGCCTTCTGTAAGATGCTGGGGGTTGTAGTCTCCGTGTGGCGGCGACCCGGTCCGTGCCCAGGGTGGTCAAACCAGTGGCAGTCTATTGGTATTGTAATTGTCCGACTACGCCACCCGTGTATTGCGGTCAGTGGGGACCTCCGCTGCGCTGCAGACTGCTGAGGCTGATGTTATATGCGCAGCTAGGAATGGGATGACTCCCCACGGGAGAAGTATTGCCTCAGGGCAGCTAGAGTGAATGTTGGGAGTGATGGTGTGAGCGTCCCAGTACTGATGGTGCTGGTGCAGCGATGAAACACAGAGACTTGTAATTGCAGTTTCCAATGCTTTACTCACAGTTGTTATTCTGGTCACTTGTGCACATGAGGGACCGCCTGAGCCGTGCTGCGTTCACCAGGCAAGGGACTCGACCAACTCCCAGGCAATTCCAGAGCGTGGCACAGGGCTCCCTTCCTTTCCTTTCTCTGGCATTCCCCACCAGTGACCCACCTTTGTCCAGCTCCCTCGGGCCTTCTCTTGGTGGAACCTATCTCCGGTTTCCCTGACCCTATGCGGTATGCTTTCCTGGTGGATGTAGTGAGGGGTCGCACCAAGATGTGGTAACAACCTCCGGTCTTTGGCTGAGGAATCTGTTGCCTCCACCAATTTGGGTTCCGGTACCCTGTTCTGCCAACCCTTCACCCTGTATCTCCTGGGCATATGGGGTTCCTTCTGTCCTCGTGTCTCTGGGCCTTTCTCTGTGTTCCTTGCTTCCTTTCTCCTCTGTTCCAGTTCCTTTCTTACTTTCCTTTCCGTTCCTTCTCCTCTCTCTTTCTGCTGTTTCTGGCCTCCACTCCAGGCCTGCCTCTGGAGCTGGGCCCAGACTGAGCCACAGCTCCCTGTCAGCCCTCTCTGGCTGAACTCCTCTCTGAACTGGCTCCTCTCTGAACTGGCTCCTCTCTGAACTGGCTCAAATTCTAAGGTGGTGCCCACCTTATATACCTCCCTCTATGTGTGAGCCCAGGTGACTAGCAACCAATGGGCTCCTACCTATGCCCAGAAACCCACCCCTATCTGCTCCTACACCACTGGGTATTCCACCCCCCGCCCCACTCCAGCCAGGGACAGATGCTGTCGTGCCTGCACTTCTGTCTAGTGGGAGCACCGTTGAGCTGTCCCTCGGAAATGGGGTGTGTGTGGTGCATGCAGCCTACCGAGTCCTGGTCCACACTCCATCCTTACCCGGGAGTGGAATATCACACCTCTGGTTTGAGGTGCAATACCCCTGTAGCAGCCGAGCCCTCGGGGTGCTACACTGCTATATCCACTATACTGCTTTATCCACTATACTGCTTCATCCACTATACTGCTAAACTCGCTATACTGCTTTACCCACGATACTGCTTTACCCACTATACTGCTTTATCCACTATACTGCTGTATCCACTATGCTGCTTTAACTGCTTTACTGCTTTATCTACTTATAATGCTTTATCAGTCATACTGCTTTATCCGACATAATGCTTTACCCACTATACTGCTATATATACTATATTGCTTTACCTCTATAATGCTTTACTCGCTATACTGCTCTGTCCATTATACTGCTTTGCCTACTATACTACTTTATTCACTATGCTGCTTTACCCACTATACTACTTCATCCACTATACTGCTTTATCTGCTGTACTGCTCTACCCTCTATACTGCTTTATCTATTATACTGCTTCATCCACTATACTGCTTTACTCACTATACTGCTTTACACACTATACCACTTCATCCACTATACTTCTTTATTCACTATACTGCTTTCTCCATTATACTTCTTCATCCACTATACTGCTTTAGCCACTATACTGCTTTAGCCACTATACTGCTTCACCAACTCTACTGCTTCACCCACTATACTGCTTTTTCCATTATACTGCTTCATCCACTATACCGCTTCATGCACTATACTGCTTCATCCACTACACTCCTTTATCCACTATACTGCTTTACCCATTATACTTCTTCATCCACTATACTGCTTTGGCCACTATACTGCTTCACCCACTATATTGCTTTTTCCATTATACTGCTTCATCCAGTATACTGCTTTACACATTATACTGCTTCATCTACTATGCTGCTTTAGCCACTATAGTGCGTCATCCACTTTTCTGATTTACTCGCTATACTGCTTTATCCACTATAATGCTCTAACCTTTATACTGCTTTGTCTATTATACTGCTTCATCCACTATACTGCTATATCCACTATAATGCTCTAACCTTTATACTGCTTTGTCTATTATACTGCTTCATCCACTATACTGCTTTATCCACTATACTGCTGTATCCACTATGCTGCTTTAACTGCTATACTGCTTTATCTGCTATACTGCTTTATCCGTCATACTGCTTTATCCGACATACTGCTATATATACTATACTGCTTTACCCTCTATACAGCTTTACTCACTATACTGCTCTATCCATTATACTGCTTTACCTACTATACTACTTTACTCGCTATGCTGCTTTACCCACTATACTGCTTCATCCACTATACTGCTTTATCTGTTATACTGCTCTACCCTCTGTACTGCTTTATCCATTATACTGCTTCATCCACTATACTGCTTTACTCGCTATATTGCTTTACCCACTATACTGTTATATTTACTATACTGCTTTATCAACTATGCGGCTTCATCCACTATACTGCTTTACCAACTATACTGCTTCACCCACTATACTGCTATATCCACTAAACTGCTCTACCCACTATACTGCTTTATCCATTATACTGCTTCATCCACTATACTGCTTTACTCGCTATATTGCTTTACCCACTATACTGCTACATCTACTATACTGCTTTATCCACTATACTGCTATATCCACTATACTGCTTTATCCATTATACTGCTTCATCCACTATTCTGCTTTACTCGCTATACTGCTTTACACACTATACCGCTTCATCCACTATACTGCTTTATCCACTATACTGCTTTCTCCATTATACTTCTTCATCCACTATACTGCTTTAGCCACTATACTGCTTCACCAACTATACTGCTTCACCCACTATACTGCTTTATCCAATATACTGCTTCATCCACTATACCGCTTCATCCACTATACTCCTTTATCCACTATACTGCTTTACCCATTATATTTCTTCATCCACTATACTGATTTAGCCACTATACTGCTTCACCCACTATACTGCTTTATCGATTATACTGCTTCATCCACTATACTGCTTTACCCATTATACTGCTTCATCCACTATGCTGCTTTAGCCACTATAGTGCTTAATCCACTTTTCTGATTTACTCGCTATACTGCTTTACCCACTATACTGCTTCATCCACTATACTGCATCACCCACTATACTGCTATATCCACTATAATGCTCTAACCTCTATACTGCTTTGTCTATTATACTGCTTCATCAACTATACTGCTTTACTCGCTATATTGCTTTACCCACTATACTGTTATATTTACTATACTGCTTTATCAACTATGCGGCTTCATCCACTATACTGCTTTACCAACTATACTGCTTCACCCACTATACTGCTATATCCACTAAACTGCTCTACCCTCTATACTGCTTTATCCATTTTACTGCTTCATCCACTATACTGCTTTACTCGCTATATTGCTTTACCCACTATACTGCTACATCTACTATACTGCTTTATCGACTATACTGCTATATCCACTATACTGCTTTATCCATTATACTGCTATATCCACTTTACTGCTTTAACTGCTATACTGCTTTATCTGCTATACTGCTTTAACCGCTATACTGCTTTACCCGCTATACTGCTATATATACTATACTGCTTTATCCACTATACTGCTATATCCACTATACTTCTTTAACTGCTATACTGCTTTATCCACTATACTGCTTAATCCACTATACTGCTAAACTCGCTATACTGCTTTACCCACTATACTGCTACATCTACTATACTGCTTTATCCACTATACTGCTTTATCCATTATACTGCTTTATCCACTATACTGCTATATCCACCATACTGCTTTAACTGCCATACTGCTTTATCTGCTATACTGCTTTATCCGCTATACTGCTTTATCCGCTATACTGCTTTACCCGCTATACTGCTATATATACTATACTGCTTTATCCACTATACTGGTTTACTCGCTATACTGCTTTACCCACTATACTGCTTTATCCGCTATACTGCTTTATCCGCTATACTGCTTTACCCGCTATACTGCTATATATACTATAGTGCTTTACCCTCTATACTGGTTTACTCGCTATACTGCTTTACCCACTATACTGCTTTACCCACTATACTGCTTTACACACTATAATGTTTCACCCACAATACTGCTATATCCACTACACTGCTCTACCCTCTATACTGCTTTATCCATTATACTGCTTAATCCACTATACTGCTAAACTCGCTATACTGCTTTACCCACTATACTGCTATATCTACTATACTGCTTTATCCACTATACTGCTATATCCACTATACTACTTTAACTGCTATATTGCTTTATCCGCCATATTGCTTTACCCTCTATACTGCTTTACTCGCTATACTGCTTTATCTGCTTTACTGCTTTACCTTCTATACTACTCTACTCGCTATACTGCTTTACCCACTATACTGCTTCATCCACTATACTGCTACATCTGCTATACTGCTCTACCCTCTATACTGCTTTATCCATTATACTGCTTCATGCACTATACTGCTTTACTCGCTATACTGCTTTACCCACTATAAAGCATCATCCACTATACTGATTATCCACTATACTGCTTTATCCATTATACTACTTAATCCACTATACTGCTTCATCCACAATGCTGGTTCATCAACTATACTGCTTCATCCACTATACTGCTTTACCCACTTTACTGCTTGATCAACTATACTGCTTTACCCACTATACTGCTTCATCCACTCTACTGCTTTACCCACTATACTGCTTAATCCATCATTCTGCTTTTCTCGCTATACTGCTTTACCCACTTTACTGCTTCATCCACTATACTGATTCACTCGCTATACTGCTTTACCTTCTATACTGCTTAATCCCCTATACTGCTTCATCCACTATATTGCTATATGCACTATAATGCTCTACTCTCTATACTGCTTTATCCATTATACTGCTTCCTCCACTATACTGCTTTACTCGCTATATTGCTTTACCCACTGTACTGCTATATCTACTATGCTGCTTTATCCACTATACTGCTTCATCCACTATACTGCTTTACCGACTATACTGCTTCATCCACTATACTGCTTTTCCCACTATATTGCTATATCCACTATACTGCTTTACCCTCTATACTGCTTTATCCATTATACTGCTTCATCCACTATGCTGTTTTACTCACTATACTTCTTTAACGGCTATACTTCTTTATCTACTATACTGCTTTACCCACTATACTACTTTACTTGCTATACTGCTTTACCCACTATACTGCTTTATCTGCTATACTGCTCTACCCTCTATATTGTTTTATCCATTATTCTGCTTCATCCACTATACTACTATATCCACTATACTGCTTTGGCCATGGCTCCACTATCAATATTTGGTCAGTATTTTTTCTCAGGAGTGGGAGCCAAAACCAGGTGAGGAACAATCAGAAAAAGGTATAATAGAAACAAGTCACCAATTCTGCATTCATCACCCAATCCTGGTTTTGACTCTCACTCCTGAGTAAAAAAATACTGACCGAATACTGACCAAATACTGATAGTGGGATCGTGGCCTTAAACTGCTATACTGCTTCATCTGCTATACCGCTTTACTCGCTATACTGCTTTACCCACTATACTGCTTCATCCACTATACTACTTTACTCGATATACTGCTTTACCCACTATACTGCTATATAGTGATGTGCAAGCACTAAATGCTCGGGTGCTCGATGCTCGGGTCGAGCAAGTTGGAATGCTCGGGTGCTCGACCCGAGCAACGAGCCCAATGTAAGTCTATGGGAAACTCGAGCATTTTTCAGGCGGCTCCCCCCGGCGGACTGCAGAGGACCTAAAAATTGCCCAAATTGATGGGAACAGTGTTAAAATGACATGGGAACAGCATGGGGAAGACCCCTGGAAGCATTTCTGACTCTCAGGTCACTGCTGTCAACAACATTGTCAGAGGTATTAAGCCACTTTTACGTACTCACAAAACATACAAAATCAAAACCAAAATGGATTTTCCTGGGAAAGAAACATCTTTTCCAGGGTAATGACTTGTATATAAGGCAAAAGAAATATACGAAAACAGAAATGCACCTCCACACCTTAGGCTATGTTCACACGTAGCGTTTTTGATGCGCTTTTGCACTTTTGCATTGCTTTCAACCAAGACAAATGCATTCACTGGTAAATGTAATTTTAACATTTTACAACCATATCTGGCCATGTGGTGTGTGACACATCATCCGACACATCCTATTTAATTTATGATGGAGGGACTTTGAAAGTCACAAAGCCTATTTTTGCTATCCTTAAAGGGCCAGCAGTCGGCCCTCGCGATTGTTAGAGAACCATTAGCCGGCTATACTTTGTTGTTCCCATTATTAACGAGTGGGTCTCCTATACTGTTATTGCGTATGCAGTGACTGCAAGGGCTTCCAAAAATTTGGAGGCACTCCAGTCTCCCTTGCAAGAGACGTAGAGGTCAGAGAGCCTCCTAAAAACAATGTTCCCATTATTAGGAAGTGGGTCTCCCATAGTGTTTGCCTATGCAGTGAAGCAACGGCTGCAAAAAATTTGAAGGAACTGCAATTCTCCTTGCAAGAGATGTAGAGGTCGGAGAGCCTCCTCAAAGCAATGTTCCCATTATTAGGAAGTGGGTCTCCCATAGTGTTTGCCTATGCAGTAAATGCAAAAGCTGCCAAAAATTTGGATGAACTCCAATGCCCCTTGCAAGACACGTAGAGAAGGTGATATGGTAGATATAGGGGTGAATGATATGGTGATGGAGGATGAGGAGAAGGAGGAGGACAAGAGCAAATAGATAAAATCAGGAAGCGTGTACCAATGTGTAGGTGTGAAGAGGTGCATGGGAATAGACCTCCCAAAAAAAGACACTAGATTTGGGTTTATGTTATGCTGCTATCATTCGGTGGTGTTGAGAAGTCTGGCCCAATCCAGCCCTTGTTCATTTTTATAAGAGTCATCCTGTCACCATTTTCAATTGACAGGCGGATGCGCCTATAGGTTACAATTCCACCGGCGGCACTAAAAACCCATTCTGATAAAACGTTAGTGGCAGGGCAGCCAAGGACCTCCAAGGCATAGAGAGCCAGTTCATTCCACGTGTACAGCTTGGATACCCAGTAATTATAAGGCACAGAGGAATCACGGAGGACGTTGGTACGGTCGGCAAGATACTCCCCCACCATCTTCCCAAACTTTGCACTCCTTGTGAGAGTACCCTGCTCCTCAGGGCCTGTAAGATGGGAGGGTCTGAGAAAACTGTCCCAGAACTTTGATAGTGTTCCCCTGCAGGGGCGGACACAGACTGTAGTGGGCCCCTGTGCAAGAAATTTTGGGGGGCCCCCCCAGCCCTTCATAAGGCAACAAAGTTATGTAAACATAACCCCCATGTGCATCTCTCACCCCCCCCCATGTGCAGCTCTCACCCCCCGTGCATCTCTCATCCCCCCATGTGCATCTCTCATCCCCCCCATGTGCATCTCTCACCCTCCCATGTGCATCTCTCACCCCCCCATGTGCATCTCTCACCCCCCCATGTGCATCTCTCATCCCCCTCGTGCATCTCTGATTCCCCCCACTCCTAGTTAATTAATTGTATTTAAAAAAAATAAAACTTGTTATACTTACCCCCATGCAATCCCTGTAGAATCCTGGCGCTCGTCCACGTCGCTGCCACCAGGTTCTCCTGACGTTCGGCCATGTGACGGCGCCACATACATAGCCATCAGCTTTTGTTTTGGCCAAAAGATTTTTAAAGCCGCCACCACGATAAGGTAGACTCTTCTGGGCGGGCCCTACTCTAACCTATTAAAATTTTCTTAAAATATCCAATACTCTTTTTAGATATATTTTTATTTAGTTTTCTTTAAGGGAATGTGTCATATACATTTTTTTTTTAAATGACCAATAATACCACATACAGGGAATACCGCCACACCATGACCAGACCACATATTACCACAACATAGTGACCGAATAATACCACACAGAAGGGAGAAAAACTGCCACACCATGACCAGACCACATATTACCACTACATTACTAATATTACCACCACATTACTAATATTACCATAAGTGTCATTATACACGGGAGCTCTATACATGGTATGTATAACGTAAGTGTCCAGGTAATCTAGTGATCACCAGTGAAATTATACACAGGAGCTCTGTATATAGTGTCAGTGTACAGGTAATACAGTGATCACCAGTGACATTATATACAGGAGCTCTGTATATAGTGTACAGGTAATACAGTGATCATCAGTGACATTATACACAGGAGCTCTGTATATAGTGTCAGTGTACAGGTAATACAGGGATCACCAGTGACATTATACACAGGAGCTCTGTATATAGTGTCAGTGTACAGGTAATACAGGGATCACCAGTGAAATTATACACAGGAGCTCTGTATATAGTGTCAGTGTACAGGTAATACAGTGATCACCAGTGACATTATACACAGGAGCTCTGTATATAGTGTCAGTGTACAGGTAATACAGTGATCACCAGTGACATTATACACAGTGTACATGTAATAGACTGACTCACCGGTGACGTCTCTAGGTGAAGTCCTTCATCTTCGCTTTTCTCCTTCATCCAGCACAGACCGCCATCACGTCTTCCAGCCAGGACTCGTCTCTGCATAAAATAACACAGTTATCTAGAGCACATTCCCCAACTTCTACATTACGCAGCTGAATACAGACATGCATCCACCATCAATATATGGTTAGTTATTATGCAACCTACCATTCCAAATATAAATTGTAATCCACCACTGTGCCCCCATTAACTGTAAATAGGCACTTAATATATAATTTAATTAGAACCTCTACTCTTTCCGCCAATTTGTTACCAGTCACACTCCTGCATCCGCAACGCCCCCTACTCTATACTTCCTGCACCCCGCATTCAATATTTACATGCACCCCCTGCCCCAATTCATTATATCATGTCCGTGCTCTCCCCACCCCATCATCATTTATCATTTACTCTCCCCCACCCCACATTCGTTATGTGCAGCTCATTATCCCCCTACTCCCAATTCCCCCATGTGCAGATCTCAAACCCCCCCATGTGCAGCTCTCATCCCCCCCATGTGCACATCTCTCACCCCCTCCCCCACATGTGCCCCTCTCTCATCCACCTCCCCCACATGTGCCCCTCTCTCATCCCCCTCCACCACATGTGCACCTCTCTCATCCCCACCCACATGTGCATCTCCCATCTCCCCCCCCCACACATGTGCATCTCCCATCTCCCCCCCACACACACACACATGTGCATCTCCCATCTCCCCCCCACACACACACACATGTGCATCTCCCATCTCCCCCCCCACACACACATGTGCATCTCCCATCTCCCCCCCCACACACACACACACACATGTGCATCTCCCATCTCCCCCCACACACACATGTGCATCTCCCATCTCCCCCCCACACACACACACATGTGCATCTCCCATCTCCCCCCCCACACACACACACATGTGCATCTCCCATCTCCCCCCCCACACACACACATGTGCATCTCCCATCTCCCCCCCCCACACACACATGTGCATCTCCCATCTCCCCCCCCCACACACACATGTGCATCTCCCATCTCCCCCCCCCACACATGTGCATCTCCCACCCCCCCACACACATGTGCATCTCCCATCTCCCCCCACACACACATGTGCATCTCCCATCTCCCCCCACACACATGTGCATCTCCCATCCCCCCCCACACACATGTGCATCTCCCATCTCCCCCCCCACACACATGTGCATCTCCCATCTCCCCCCCCACACACACGTGCATCTCCCATCTCCCCCCCCACACACACACATGTGCATCTCCCATCTCCCCCCCCACACACACACACATGTGCATCTCCCATCTCCCCCCCACACACACACATGTGCATCTCCCATCTCCCCCCCACACACACACACACACACATGTGCATCTCCCATCTCCCCCCCACACACACATGTGCATCTCCCATCTCCCCCCCACACACACACACATGTGCATCTCCCATCTCCCCCCACACACACACACATGTGCATCTCCCATCTCCCCCCACACACACACGTGCATCTCCCATCTCCTCCCACACACACATGTGCATCTCCCATCCCCCCCCCACACACATGTGCATCTCCCATCCCCCCCACACACACATGTGCATCTCCCATCTCCCCCCCACACACATGTGCATCTCCCATCTCCCCCCCACACACACACGTGCATCTCCCATCTCCCCCCCCCACACACACGTGCATCTCCCATCGCCCCCCCCACACACACATGTGCATCTCCCATCTCCCCCCCCACACACATGTGCATCTCCCATCTCCCCCCCCACACATGTGCATCTCCCATCTCCCCCCACACACACATGTGCATCTCCCATCCCCCCCCACACACACACATGTGCATCTCCCATCTCCCCCCACACACACACACATGTGCATCTCCCATCTCCCCCCCCACACACACACATGTGCATCTCCCATCTCCCCCCCCACACACACACATGTGCATCTCCCATCTCCCCCCACACACACACACATGTGCATCTCCCATCTCCCCCCCACACACACACACACATGTGCATCTCCCATCTCCCCCCCCACACACACACACATGTGCATCTCCCATCTCCCCCCACACACACACACATGTGCATCTCCCATCTCCCCCCCACACACACACACACACATGTGCATCTCCCATCTCCCCCCCCCACACACACACATGTGCATCTCCCATCTCCCCCCCACACACACACACACACACACACACATGTGCATCTCCCATCTCCCCCCCCCACACACACACACATGTGCATCTCCCATCTCCCCCCCCACACACACACACACACACACACACACACACACACACACATGTGCATCTCCCATCTCCCCCCACACACACACACACACATGTGCATCTCCCATCTCTCCACTCCTAGTTAATTGTATTTTTAAAAAAAAAAAACTTGTTATACTTACCCCCATGCGATCCCTGCAGAATCCTGGCGCTCGTCCAAATCGCTGACAGCAGGTTCTCCTGACTTCCGGCCATGTGACGGCACCGTCACATGACCGGAAGTCAGGGGAATCATGAAGGCGCTGCTGCAACAGCGCAGCTCAGCGCTGAAATGTCCCGGACCCGGCGCATAGCATGGGGCCGGGGGCCCCATGAGGAGAGAGACGCACAAGAGGGGGGCCCCCGAGGGGGCCCCTACCGGCCGGGCCCCATACTGGAGTCAGGGCAGTCATGCCCTGATGGCGGCCCTGCTGGAGGGGCCCCCTCTCCCTCGGGGCCCCCGTTCAATGAACCGGCTGCACGGGCGGTAGTTCCGCCCCTGTTCCCCTGCCTCTGCTGGATTGGAGTTGTGTCTCTCTCGCCTGTACTCCTTGGTTGTCCAACGAACTGTGACCTCTGCCACCATCGTTTTCAGATGGGAATTTTTTTAATAATTCTGCAACAAGGGCCTTCTGGTATTGCCCCATTTTAGTAGACCTGTCTGCCTCGGGAAAAAGAGATAGAAAGTTCTCCTTGTAGCATGAGTATAGAAGTGTCGTCAACTAGTAATGACTGTCACCCAAAATTTGGAGAACGCGAGGGTCACGGGAAAGGCAGAGTAACATAAACTCAGCCATGCGTGCCAGACTGCTAACAGGCAAGACTTCTGTGTCCTCACCAAGAGGACGAATGACCATGATCTCCTCCTCCTCCCTGTTCTCAGGCCATCTACGCTGAACAGACGTTATGACAGTTGTGCAGGTAGTACCGTCTATAGCACAGGAAACTAGCTCCTGTTCTTCCTCCTCCTCCTCCTCTTCCTCATTGTCACCCAATCCACGTTGGGATGAGATAAGGCTGGGCTGTGTGTAATCACCCTGTAAGGTTCCTTGCTCCATCTCATCGTGCTCCACCTGCAATGCATCCTCTTTGATTGTGAGCAGAGAGCATTTCAGAAGACAGAGAAGCGGGATGGTGATGCTAATTATGGCATCATCGCCGCTCACCATCTTGGTGCAGTCCTCAAAGTTTTGTAGGATGCTACATATTTCTGACTTCCATGTCCACGCCTGAGGTCTTATGTGTGGAGTCTGAACTGAATACCGACGGCCTTGTTGATGCTGGTACTCAACAACTGCCCTCTTCTGCTCACAAATCTTTCCCAACATCTGCAATGTAGAGTTCCAATGCATGTGAACATCACACACCAGTCGGTGAGCCGGAAGCTGAAAACTCTGCTGAAACACGGCAAGGGAGGCAGAAGCTGTAGGTGACTTTCTAAAATGGACACCCAGGTGGCGTACTTTGACAAGCAGATCCAGCAGCTCCGGGTAGGTTTTGAGAAACCACTGAACCACGAGGTTTAACACATGGGCCAGACATGGAACGCGTGTGAGCTCGCCTCGCCTAAGAGCCGCCACCAGGTTCCAGCATTGGTCACACACGACCATGCCTGGCTGTAGGTTCAGCGGTGTCAGCCACAGATCTGCCTGCTCTTTCAGAACTGTCCACAACTCTTCAGCGTTGTGCGGTTTGTCACCTAAGCATATTAGCTTCAGCACAGCCTGTTGCCGCTTGGCCGAGGCAGTGCTGCAGTGCTTCCAGCTTGTGACTGATGCAGTCATTTCAGAGATGGATGCTGAAGAGGAGGAGGAGGTGCAAGACCTGTAGAATATGGGTGCAACCCTGATTGACGCAGGGCCCGCAATCCTCAGCTTCGGGAGGACGTGTTCCGTCCCAAGGTCCAACTGGGTCCCGGCTTCCACTATATTAACCTAGTGTGTCGTCAGCGAGATGTACCACCCCTGCCCACAAGCACTTGTCCACATATCCATGGTTAGGTGGACTTTCCCGATAACTGCCTTGTTGAGGTCACGGCTAATATTGTGGGACACGTGCTCGTGTAATGCGGGGATGGCACACCGGGAGAAATAGCGGAGGCTGGAGACTGAGTACCATGAGCCTGAAAGGCAACATTTTGCGCGCAAGCAGTCGCAAAATGTGTGAATTTAGTAGTGAGGCCTGTGGGGCGTTGGCTGCATATTTGCGTTCCAAGGACCGGGGTAGGAAAAACTGAACACTGTGCTGGGACAAGGACTTAGACGTGCTTCCTGATGGTGCTATTTGAGAGTGTGCAACGACAGGTCCACGGCAGGAGGGATCTTCGCATGCACCATGGACAGAGGATTGGCTTGCACGCACAACAGCGGAAGAAGCAGTGGTGCCACCTGCAGACACTGTTTCTTGACCCTGGGCTTTGGCCCACTTAGTCGGGTGCTTTGCTGCCATGTGCCTGATCATGCTGGTGGTAGTCAGGCTGGTAGTTTTGCTACCCTGCTGATGCTGGCCTGACAGGTAGTGCAAATGGCCTTTTTGGGGTTATCTGCAGAGTCTTTAAAAAACAACCAGACAAGGGAAGACCTAACAGTTGTACTGGCAACTTCCGTCGTGTTAACGTTATGGGGAATGGTCGCCCGCCTTCTGTCTGCGGCCAACACACTGCTTCTTCCTGCCTGTTGTGGTGCTGCGATCTCCTCTTGCCCTGCTTTAAGTGGACCAGGTGAGAGGCCCCAATCTATAAATGGAAAAGTGAACAGCTCTTCAGAGTGTCCAAGTGTGGGATCAGTTGTCTCCGGGCACTCGGCATGGTGGGAGGAAGGAGGATCAGGGTGAGGAATATGTGGTCCAGACTCACGGCTACTGAGACTTGACCGTCTGGAAGACAGGGTGGTGGTGGTGGTAGCTAAGTGACTGGAAGCATTATCTGCCATCCAACCAATAAACTTTTCACACTGCTCTGTGTTCAATAGTGGTGTTCAGCGGTACCCTATTAATTGGGACAGGAAGGTCGAGCGAGAAGATGAGGGTGTTTGTGTGGCACAATTTCAGCCAGCCCATGGCCTCGGCCTCGTCCTCCGCATGCACCATCATCACCATCACGTTCACTTCCCCGTCCCTTGCCACGCGCCTTGCCCATTTTAAATGGAGGACAATATTTTCCACATTCAGTACAAATGGCTGGATTTGAACCTCAGTGATGTGATATGTGTGACGGAAAACCACAGTTTTAAATAGCTGTAATGTAGGTAACTATTTTCAACAGCGACCTCGTGTCAATAACTTCGCTGAAACACTGCAACAAAATTTCAATGGAGGCCAGAAATGACAGAATTTTCAGAGCAATTATATGTGATACGTGTGACGGACAAACCACAGTTTTAAATAGCTGGCTTGTAGTTAACTATTTTTAACAGCGACCTCGTGTCAATAACTTCGCTAACACACTGCAACAAAATTTCAATGGAGGCCATAAATGGCAGAATTTTCAGCGCAATTATATGTGATACATGTGACGGACAAACCACAGTTTTAAATAGCTGGTCTGTAGTTAACTATTTTTAACAGCGACCTCGTGTTAATAACTTCGCTAACACACTGCAGCAAAATTTCAATGGAGGCCAGAAATGGCAGAATTTTCAGCGCAATTATATGTTATACGTGTGACGGACAAACCACAGTTTTAAATAGCTGGCCTGTAGTTAACTATTTTTAACAGCGACCTCGTGTCAATAACTTCCCTAACACACTGCAACAAAATTTCAATGGAGGCCTGAAATGGCAGAATTTTCAGCGCAATTATATGTGATCCGTGTGACTGATAAACCACAGTTTACCTGGGGCTATTTCTAGAAATATCTGTCAAAGCACCAGCAGACAGGACTGGAATGGACCCTTTTGCTATATGCACTGCAATCTGTCACATATACTGTCTGCCTGCCTAGCACTGATATCTATGCAGCTGGATTAGTCCTCAAAAGGACTGTTAGTTGAGATCATAGGCGGATTATAATGAGGGCAATCTGGGCTACTGCCCGGGGCCCTGGGCTCCGGTGGGCCCTTGGCCAGATTGCCCTCATTATAATATGTGCGGCGCAGCGGCGCCAAAGCGGCAGACACCAGCAGGCGCCAATGCGGCACACCCCGGTAGGCAGAGGTGGGGGCGCCCCCGGACCGCTCCCCCAGCAGCGGTGCAGGGCCGCTGCTTCTTCTTCGGCCGGGCCAGCACTGCACCTGTTAACTTCCCTGTGTGCTTGTGCTTGCCTGGCCGCGTCACAGCTAGGAGACACGGCCCTGTGCACGGCCGTGTCTGCTAGTGTGACGTCACACAGTGTGCACCCTGCACTGCTGCACCGGAGAGGAGCTGGACGACGTCTGGAGCTGAGCCGGGGGATGGTGAGTGACGTGTGTGTGCGTCACAGTGTGAATGTGTGTGTGTACAGGCAGATATCATTGTGTGATGTCTGTTTATATGTATTTTTGTGTTTCAAATGTGTTTATGCGTGTATGCACAGTACAGACCAAAAGTTTGGACACACCTTCTCATTGAAAGATTTTTCTGTATTTTCTTGACTTTGAAAATTGTACATTCACACTGAAGGCATCAAAACTATGAATTAACACATGTGGAATTATATACTTAACAAAAAAGTGTGAAACAACTGAAAATATGTCTTATATTCTAGGTTCTTCAAAGTAGCTACCTTTTGTTTTGATGAATGCTTTGCACACTCTTGGCATTCTCTTGATGAGCTTCAAGAGGTAGTCACCGGAAATGGTTTTCACTTCACAGGTGTGCCCTGTCAGGTTTAATAAGTGGGATTTCTTGCCTTATAAATGGGGTTGGGACCATCAGTTGTGTTTTGCAGAAGTCTGGTGGATACACAGCTGATAGTCCTACTGAATAGACTGTTAGAATTTGTATTATGGCAAGAAAAAAGCAGCTAAGTAAAGAAAAACTAGTGGCCATCATTACTTTAAGAAATGAAGGTCAATCAGTCCGAAAAATTGAGCAAACTTTGAATGTGTCCCCAAGTGCAGTTGCAAAAGCCATCAAGCGCCACAAAGAAACTGGCTCACATGAGGACCGCCCCAGGAAAGGAAGACCAAGAGGCACCTCTGCTTCTGAGGATAAGCTTATCCGAGTCACCAGCCTCAGAAATCGCAGGTTAACAGCAGCTCAGATTAGAGACCTGGTCAATGCCACACAGAATTCTAGCAGCAGACACATCTCTACAACAACTGTTAAGAGGAGACTTTGTGCAGCAGGCCTTCATGGTAAAATAGCTGCTAGGAAACCACTGCTAAGGACAGGCAACAAGCAGAAGAGACTTGTTTGTGCTAAAGAACACAAGGAATGGACATTAGACCAGTGGAAATCTGTGCTTTGGTCTGATGAGTCAAAATTTGAGATCTTTGGTTCCAACCACCGTGTCTTTGTGCGACGCAGAAAAGGTGAACGGATGGACTCTACATGCCTGGTTCCCACCGTGAAGCATGGAGGAGAAGGTGTGATGGTGTGGGGGTGCTTTGCTGGTGACACTGTTGGGGATTTATTCAAAATTGAAGGCATACTGAACCAGCATGGCTACCACAGCATCTTGCAGCGGCATGCTATTCCATCCAGTTTGCGTTTAGTTGGACCATCATTTATTTTTCAACAGGACAATGACCCCAAACACACCTCCAGGCTGTGTAAGGGCTATTTGACCAAGAAGTAGAGTGATGGGGTGCTACGCCAGTTGACCTGGCCTCCACAGTCACCAGACTTGAACCCAATCGAGATGGTTTGGGGTGAGCTGGACCGCAGAGTGAAGGCAAAAGGGCCAACAAGTGCTAAGCATTTCTGGGAACTCCTTCAAGATATTTGGAAGACCATTTCCGGTGACTACCTCTTGAAGCTCATCAAGAGAATGCCAAGAGTGTGCAAAGCATTCATCAAAGCAAAAGGTAGCTACTTTGAAGAACCTAGAATATAAGACATATTTTCAGTTGTTTCACACTTTTTTGTTAAGTATATAATTCCACATGTGTTAATTCATAGTTTTGATGCCTTCAGTGTGAATGTACAATTTTCATAGTCATGAAAATACAGAAAAATCTTTAAATGAGAAGGTGTGTCCAAACTTTTGGTCTGTACTGTATATGTCTGTATATGTTTGTGTAAGTGACTACGTGCGGCCTCCTCCCACTGTATCTGGGGGGCGCCGTGTGGCCTCCTCCCGCTGTATCTGGGGGGCACCGTGCGGCCTCCTCCCGCTGAATCTGGGAGGCGCCGTGCGGCCTCCTCCCGCTGTATCTGGGGGGCACACCGTGCGACCTCCTCCCACTGTATCTGGGGGCGTCGTGCGGCCTCCTCCCGCTGTTTCTGGGGGGCGCCGTGTGGCCTCCTCCCGCTGTATCTGGGGGGCGCCGTGCGGCCTCCTCCCGCTGTGTATAGATGGCGCCGTGCGGCCTCCTGCTGTGTATAGATGGCTACGTGTGGCCTCCCGCTGTGTATAGATGGCTACGTGCGGCCTCATGCTGTGTATGGATGGCTACGTGCGGCCTCCGGCTGTGTATAGATGGCTATGTGCGGCCCCCTGCTGTGTATAGATGACTAAGTGCGGCCTCCTGCTGTGCATAGATGGCTATGTGCGGCCCCCTGCTGTGTATAGATGGCTACGTGAGGCTCCCCGCTGTATATAGATGGCGCCGTTCGGCCTCCTCCAGTGTATAGATGGTGCCATGCTGCCACTCGCTGTGTATAGATGGCTACGTGCGGCCTCCCACTGTGTATAGATGGCTACGTGCGGCCTCCCGCTGAGTATGGATGGCTTCGTGCGGCCTCCCGCTGTGTATAGATGGCTATGTGTGGCCTCCCGCTGGGTATAGATGGCTGCGTGCGGCCTTCTGCTGTGCATAGATGGCTACGTGCGGCCTCCTGCTGTGTATAGGAGGATTATGTGGCAGCTCATATTGTGTATAGGGTCTTATACTGTATATAGGGGATGTCAGCATACTTAATTGTGCTCAATATTACGTCATACAATTAATGTAAAAAAATGATTATATTAATATTGTGCAAAATTAATTTCACGTGAACTATCACATAATCTATCACAGGGGATCATGTGACATGTCATATGATACATCAGGTGTGTGTGTGTGGGGGGGGCGCACCTTCTAAACTGCTCAGGGCCCTTGCTACTCTTAATCCACCCCTGGTTGAGATGGATATGTGTAGAATATGTGGCATACCTACACTAACTATGAAGAAGCAAATCTCTCCCTAGCTCAGTAGCACCTCTCCCTACACTGCCTGATTCCGGAGTAGACTGTGACGAGCATGGCGGCACCAGGTCTGATGTAGACCTGATGGTGCTGTGTGGCCAGCCCCTCACTGTAATGCTATAACGAATATGGCTGCGGCATTACAGCGTGTGGCAGACAATCCCTGCATATTCATTGGCGCTCTAAAGAGCGCCAAACATGCAGGGAGGGGACCCGAGCTCCCGCCGAGTAACCCCAGAAATACTCAGTGAGATGCTCGGGCGAGCACCGAGCAGTAGCTAGCATGCTTGCTCATCACTACTGCTATATATACTATACTGCTATATCCACTATACTTCTCTACCCTCTATATTTCTTTATCCATTATACTGCTTCATCCACTACACTGCTTTACTCGCTATACTGCTTTACACACTATACTGCTATATCTACTATACTGCTTTGTCCACTATACTGCTATCTATATATATAATCGTCTTATCCCGTCTGTCTGTCTTTCTGTCTGTCCTGGAAATCCCGCGTCGCTCATTGGTCCGCCAGCGGCCAATCAGCGCCGCGGGATTTCTGAAAAAAGATGGCGGCCGTTAGCGGCTCATCTGGCGGACGGAGGTCAGCGGCGATGCAGCGGGGAGATGAGCGGCGCTTGCAGCACAACTACCGCGACCGGCGCCGCTGACCACCATGCGGCTAACGTCGGAAGATCAGCGGCTTGGCCCGCTGATCTCCCGACAGCAAGTGTAAACGGAGAACCGGGGAGCGGCGCCGCCGGTCGGGATGCTTCTGCTGCGAGTAGCCGCTCATCTCTCGGCTTCTCGCAACAGAAGGAGCCGCACAGGCAGCGCCGCTCCCCGGTCCTCGCTAATACGGAGCCGCACAAGCAGCGCCGCTCCCGGGCCCAGACTAAAACGACGCTGATTGGTCGCGGTGGCCGGCTGTGACCAATCAGCGAGATGGCCGGCAAATTTAAACGCCGCTCTGCTGATTGGTCACAGCCGGCCACCGCGACCAATCAGCGAGATGGCCAGCAAATTTAAATGCCGCTCTGCTGATTTGTCGTGGTGGCCGGCCGCGACCAATGAGCGAGATGGGCGGCAAATTTAAACGCCGCTCTGCTGATTAATCGCGGCCGGCCACCGCGACCAATCAGCGAGATGGGCGGCAAATTTAAACACCGCTCTGCTGATTGGTCGCGGTGGCCGGCCGCGACCAAAGAGCGAGATGGGCGGCAAATTTAAACGCCGCTCTGCTGATTGGTCGCGGCCGGCTACCGCGACCAATCAGCGAGATGGCCGGCAAATTTAAATGCCGCTCTGCTGATGGGTCGCAGCCGGCCACCGCGACCAATCAGCGAGATGGCCGGCAAATTTAAACGCCGCTCTGCTGATTGGTCACGGTGGCCGGCCGCGACCAAAGAGCGAGATGGGCGGCAAATTTAAACGCCGCTCTGCTGATTAATCGCGGCCGGCCACCGCGACCAATCACCGAGATGGTCGGCAAATTTAAACGCCGCTGTGCTGATTGGTCGCGGTGGCCGGCCGCAACCAATCAGTGAGATGGGCGGCAAATTTAAACGCCGCTCTGCTGATTGGACGCGGCCGGCCACCGCGACCAATCAGCTAGATGGCCGGGAAATTTAAACACCGCTCTGCTCATTGGTCGCGGTGGCCGGCCGCGACCAATCAGCGATATAGGCTGCAAATTTAAACGCCGCTCTGCTGATTGGTCGCGGTGGCCGACCGCGACCAATCAGCGATATAGGCTGCAAATTTAAACGCCGCTCTGCTGATTGGTCGCAGTGGCCGACCGCGACCAATCAGCGAGATTGGCGCCAAATGTAAACACCGCTGTGCTGATTGGTCGCGGCCGCCGGCCGACCGCGACCAATCAGCGAGATTGGCGCCAAATGTAAACACCACTCTTCTCGTTGGTCCCGGCCGCCAGCCGGCCGAAATCAATCAGCGAGATTGCCGCCAAATTTAAACAACGCTCTGCAGATTGGTCGATTGTATCGCCAAATTTAAACAAGCTCTCCGGTCCTCACTAACACAGTTCGCTGATTGGCCGCGGCCGCCACCCGTGACCAATCACCGATATTGCCGCCAAATTTAAACACCGTTTTGCTGATTAGTCGCGGTTGCCGGCCGCAACCAATCAGCGATTTTGGCGCCAAATTTAAACAACGTTCTGCTGATTGCGCCCGGTCGGCCACATACATACTCTAGAATACCCGATGCGTTAGAATCGGGCCACCATCTAGTATCTAATATACAGCTCTACCCGCTATACTGCTTCATCCACTATTCTGCTCTATCCGTATACTGCTTTACCCACTATACTGCTTCACTCAGCATACTGCTATATCCACTATACTGCTCTACCCTCTATACTGCTTTACCCACTATACTGCTATATCCACTATACTGCTTTACTCGCTATACTGCTTTACCCACTATACTGCTTCACCCACTAAAGAGCTCTACCCTCTATACTGCTTCATCCACTATACTGCTTCATCCACTATTCTGCTTTACTCGCTATACTGCTTTACCCATTATACTGCTTTACTCACTATACTGTTTTACCGACTATACTTCTTCATCCACTATACTGCTTCATCCGCTATACTGCTTTACTCACTATACTGCTATATCTACTATACTGCTTTATCCACCATACTGCTACAGTATATCCACTATTCTGCTTTACCCATTATACTGCTTTACCCACTATACTGTTTCATACACTATACTGCTTTACCCTCTAAACTCCTTTACCCACTATACTGCTTCACCCACTATGCTGCTATATCCACTATACTGCCCTACCCTCTATACTGCTTTATCCAAAATACTACTTTACCCTCTAAACTGCTTTACCCACTATACTGCTTCATCCACTCTACTGCCCTACCCGTATACTGCTTTACTCACTATACTGCTTCACCCAGTATACTGCTATATCCACTATACTGCTTTATCCTCTATACTGCTTTGCCCATTATACTGCTCTACCCTCTAAACTGCTTTATCCTCTATACTGCTTCATCCACTTTACTGCTTTACTCGCTATACTGCTTTACCCACTATACTGCTACATTCACTATACTTCTTTACTCGCTATACTGCTTTACCCACTATACTGCTTCATACACTATACTGCTTTACTCGCTGTACTGCTATATCTACCATATTGCTTTATCCACTATACTGCTATATCCACTATACTGCTTTACCCATTATACTGCTTTATCCACTATACTGCTATATCCACTATACTGCTCTTCCCATTATACTGCTATATCCACTATACTGCTATATCCAATATACTGCTTTAACTGCTATACTGCTTTATCTGCTATACTGCTTTAACCACTATACTACTACTTTACTCGCTATACTGCTTTACTCACTATACTGCTTCATTCACTATACTGCTATATCTACTATACTGCCCTTTCCACTATACTGCTTTACCCTCTATACTGCTTTATCCACTATACTGCTTTACTCGCTATACTACTATATACATTATACTGCTATATCCACTATACTGCTATATCCACTATACTGCTCTTCCCGCTATACTGCTATATGCACTATACTGCTGTATCCAC